>NC_056762.1:44248835-45538152 GCF_018687715.1 Carya illinoinensis | reverse complement strand
ACCCTAAACCCTAAACCCTAAACCCTAAACCCTAAACCCTAAACCCTAAACCCTAAACCCTAAACCCTAAACCCTAAACCCTAAACCCTAAACCCTAAACCCTAAACCCTAAACCCTAAACCCTAAACCCTAAACCCTAAACCCTAAACCCTAAACCCTAAACCCTAAACCCTAAACCCTAAACCCTAAACCCTAAACCCTAAACCCTAAACCCTAAACCCTAAACCCTAAACCCTAAACCCTAAACCCTAAACCCTAAACCCTAAACCCTAAACCCTAAACCCTAAACCCTAAACCCTAAACCCTAAACCCTAAACCCTAAACCCTAAACCCTAAACCCTAAACCCTAAACCCTAAACCCTAAACCCTAAACCCTAAACCCTAAACCCTAAACCCTAAACCCTAAACCCTAAACCCTAAACCCTAAACCCTAAACCCTAAACCCTAAACCCTAAACCCTAAACCCTAAACCCTAAACCCTAAACCCTAAACCCTAAACCCTAAACCCTAAACCCTAAACCCTAAACCCTAAACCCTAAACCCTAAACCCTAAACCCTAAACCCTAAACCCTAAACCCTAAACCCTAAACCCTAAACCCTAAACCCTAAACCCTAAACCCTAAACCCTAAACCCTAAACCCTAAACCCTAAACCCTAAACCCTAAACCCTAAACCCTAAACCCTAAACCCTAAACCCTAAACCCTAAACCCTAAACCCTAAACCCTAAACCCTAAACCCTAAACCCTAAACCCTAAACCCTAAACCCTAAACCCTAAACCCTAAACCCTAAACCCTAAACCCTAAACCCTAAACCCTAAACCCTAAACCCTAAACCCTAAACCCTAAACCCTAAACCCTAAACCCTAAACCCTAAACCCTAAACCCTAAACCCTAAACCCTAAACCCTAAACCCTAAACCCTAAACCCTAAACCCTAAACCCTAAACCCTAAACCCTAAACCCTAAACCCTAAACCCTAAACCCTAAACCCTAAACCCTAAACCCTAAACCCTAAACCCTAAACCCTAAACCCTAAACCCTAAACCCTAAACCCTAAACCCTAAACCCTAAACCCTAAACCCTAAACCCTAAACCCTAAACCCTAAACCCTAAACCCTAAACCCTAAACCCTAAACCCTAAACCCTAAACCCTAAACCCTAAACCCTAAACCCTAAACCCTAAACCCTAAACCCTAAACCCTAAACCCTAAACCCTAAACCCTAAACCCTAAACCCTAAACCCTAAACCCTAAACCCTAAACCCTAAACCCTAAACCCTAAACCCTAAACCCTAAACCCTAAACCCTAAACCCTAAACCCTAAACCCTAAACCCTAAACCCTAAACCCTAAACCCTAAACCCTAAACCCTAAACCCTAAACCCTAAACCCTAAACCCTAAACCCTAAACCCTAAACCCTAAACCCTAAACCCTAAACCCTAAACCCTAAACCCTAAACCCTAAACCCTAAACCCTAAACCCTAAACCCTAAACCCTAAACCCTAAACCCTAAACCCTAAACCCTAAACCCTAAACCCTAAACCCTAAACCCTAAACCCTAAACCCTAAACCCTAAACCCTAAACCCTAAACCCTAAACCCTAAACCCTAAACCCTAAACCCTAAACCCTAAACCCTAAACCCTAAACCCTAAACCCTAAACCCTAAACCCTAAACCCTAAACCCTAAACCCTAAACCCTAAACCCTAAACCCTAAACCCTAAACCCTAAACCCTAAACCCTAAACCCTAAACCCTAAACCCTAAACCCTAAACCCTAAACCCTAAACCCTAAACCCTAAACCCTAAACCCTAAACCCTAAACCCTAAACCCTAAACCCTAAACCCTAAACCCTAAACCCTAAACCCTAAACCCTAAACCCTAAACCCTAAACCCTAAACCCTAAACCCTAAACCCTAAACCCTAAACCCTAAACCCTAAACCCTAAACCCTAAACCCTAAACCCTAAACCCTAAACCCTAAACCCTAAACCCTAAACCCTAAACCCTAAACCCTAAACCCTAAACCCTAAACCCTAAACCCTAAACCCTAAACCCTAAACCCTAAACCCTAAACCCTAAACCCTAAACCCTAAACCCTAAACCCTAAACCCTAAACCCTAAACCCTAAACCCTAAACCCTAAACCCTAAACCCTAAACCCTAAACCCTAAACCCTAAACCCTAAACCCTAAACCCTAAACCCTAAACCCTAAACCCTAAACCCTAAACCCTAAACCCTAAACCCTAAACCCTAAACCCTAAACCCTAAACCCTAAACCCTAAACCCTAAACCCTAAACCCTAAACCCTAAACCCTAAACCCTAAACCCTAAACCCTAAACCCTAAACCCTAAACCCTAAACCCTAAACCCTAAACCCTAAACCCTAAACCCTAAACCCTAAACCCTAAACCCTAAACCCTAAACCCTAAACCCTAAACCCTAAACCCTAAACCCTAAACCCTAAACCCTAAACCCTAAACCCTAAACCCTAAACCCTAAACCCTAAACCCTAAACCCTAAACCCTAAACCCTAAACCCTAAACCCTAAACCCTAAACCCTAAACCCTAAACCCTAAACCCTAAACCCTAAACCCTAAACCCTAAACCCTAAACCCTAAACCCTAAACCCTAAACCCTAAACCCTAAACCCTAAACCCTAAACCCTAAACCCTAAACCCTAAACCCTAAACCCTAAACCCTAAACCCTAAACCCTAAACCCTAAACCCTAAACCCTAAACCCTAAACCCTAAAACCCTAAACCCTAAACCCTAAAACCCTAAACCCTAAACCCTAAACCCTAAACCCTAAACCCTAAACCCTAAACCCTAAACCCTACACCCTAAACCCTAAACCCTAAACCCTAAAACCCTAAACCCTAAACCCTAAACCCTAAACCCTAAACCCTAAACCCTAAACCCTAAACCCTAAACCCTAAACCCTAAAACCCTAAACCCTAAACCCTAAACCCTAAACCCTAAACCCTAAAACCCTCAAACCCTAAACCCTAAACCCTAAACCCTAAACCCTAAAACCCTAAACCCTAAACCCGAAACCCTAAACCCTAAACCCTAACCCTAAACCGTAGACCCTAGACCCTAGACCCTAAACCCTAAACCCTAAACCCTAAACCCTAAACCCTTAACCCCCTAGACCCTAAACCCTAGACCCTAGACCCTAAACCCTAAATCCCTAAACCCTAAAAAGCTAGTGTCTCAACAATTAAGATGTTGAGAATTAGTGGTGAAAGAAGATAAGGATGAAATAGATGGTGCCATACACCTAGAAGCCCCATAATCGTTCCACATGAGAAGCAGAAACATGGTAAATGTTCATAATAGAAGGACACTAAAACATTATGCCCTTTCATGAAACCATTGTCCCACATGCTAGTGGTTTGGATAAATGAATCTCCACAAGAATCCATAAGTACTTCCCCCAACCATGTCCATTATCATCCACCTCCACATGAATAACTCTACCAATTGTTTTCCCAACTTTAGTACCACCATTATAGTTCATACAACCAAGAGGCATGTTATGTAATTGCACCCATGAGAATGCATGATTGAATACCAGTTCAATAGGTGTTGTGAAACCATCAAAATATTGCAGACAGATTAATAGTTGATCAAGAAGCCATGGTTGACCCTCTCACACATGTTGCAAATCATTGTCTAAACTGAACTCAAAGAGGAATAAATTTGACCCAACTTCAAAGATCTTAATGTCCTGTGTAAATTTCTAGACTTTAAGCATAGTAACTTTGAAAGCCTCTTTATTAATCCTTTTATCCACCATAATCTTCCCTACAAGACCGAATTTCCCCCTTGATAGTGTTGGTTCAACAGCATCTTCAACCACTGTTACCCCACCCACGTTAATAAGACAGAGTCCCTTCCACATTTTAGTGATTTCATCTACCATTATGCAACACAATCAACACAAAGTTAACAACAAAAAGTTCAAAAGCATGTGCGACATAACCTTCCGCCTAAAAGTGAAGGTAATAATCTTCCTCCATAAATAACCCGTAGAGAGAATAGAGAGGAAACCAAGATGTTAACCGTTTCCTTAATCGTCGAACATCTTTTTATGATTTGTATATCTTAAAACATTAATACTTTAGCATACGTTCATAAACCATCATTCCATTTTCCTTCATTTCATAAAAAGAACATGTTTCATAAAGGTCTCATATCATTTAGAAAACTCTATAAGAGTATGAACACAATATTTACCTGGACTCCATACTATTGTCATTTCATGCAGTCCATTTATGTGTGTGTCAGATGGTAACCTACATTCATTTATAAATTTACATTATTTCCTTTTTAAGTGCATAAGAAACTTAAACTTAGAATGTGCATAAAACTACCATCGACTTAAACTTTCTTCACTTAAACCCATTCAAAGCCATACTTTCTAACACGTGATATTCAACTTTATCTCCTTATAAGTGAATATCCATGCTTCACTTTAAAGGTCAAGGAACAATCCTATCAACTCTATCAATCCCTTCCTCCATTCATGCATAATCTAACCCAACACCTCAACATAATCCCAACCAAGCATAATACACAACTTTAAGCCAATTTTAAGGCTTAAACATTGTATATTCATGCTTAATACAAACTATCCATTACATATAGTAAATTTGTTTGATACATGCATCCTACCAATTTACACATGTAACCTACCATTTTCATCACCTAAGTTCAACATACAATTCACGAATCTTGATATATTTAACTTCAACTATACTTCACTTAAAAATCCAGTCCATGACACTATGTACTATCTACACATTTCTTTAATGAAAATATTAACATCCAACTCGATTTAAGAAAAGGGAAAGTAGAGCCTACTAAGGAAGAGTTGTTGTTTTGGTATTGATTGAGTGCAATGGAGTGTTGACAATGTATGAGTTGCCGAACAATGCTAGAAAACATAATCTTCGTTGTCTTGTGCTTGAGTTGCTTTACAAAAAAGAGAAAATACAAGAACTAGACATGGAAGAGGGAAAGAAAGCTTGATGTTTGGTTTGTTGTCTGATGGTGTGGTTTTCCCTATTGTCTGAGTTCCTTGGAATGGGTTTAGCTAATGTTTACCTCTTCTTTCTTCCATGATTAATTTGTGGTGGCGGTGATTAAAAGGAAGCAAAAAGTTAAAGAGAGTTGGAGTTAAAGAGAATAACCCGAGAGCTTAAACTTGTTGGCTGATTTGCTGCTGTTTTTATTTCATTTTTTGCTGTGTGGTTCACTAAAGGTGACTACTAGATATATTATGGTGGTTGAGATACTTTTGAAACATGTTGGAGTATTGCATCACATATAGATAATATGCAATTAAAGTCCAAAGTAGAAAAGGCTAAAATAGGCAATACAATATAGTTAGTTAATTATGTTACTTGACATTTCCAGTATAAATACAATGTAATGGTAGACTCGTACTTCACTTCTTTTCATCAACACAATTTAGAATTCTTTTCCTTTTTCTCTGTTTTCAAGTTCTTTCTTCATTTGATCGAGTTGTTGTCATGGTATCAGATTAGAAATTCCGCACATTTCTCTTCTAGGATTCGATTTATTGATCTTCTTTCCAATAATCTTTTGATCATCTTCTTTACATTCTCTACATTACAATTTCTTCAAGATTTTGTAGTGATTTTTCTGCATTATAATCTCCACATCCGTGATTCTTGATCTTTCTTGAAATGGGTTCTGAAAATTTTGTTGATTCTATCCCTACTATTTCATCAGAAGTTCCAAACATAAATCCATCAAATATTTCATCAAGTCCCTAGTATCTACATTCAAGTGATAACCCTAGTACCCTTCTTGTCTCAGAGATCTTTACTGGAGATAACTGTGTTGCTTGGAGCCACTCAATCACCATTACTTTATCTGTCAAGAATAAAGTGGCATTCATCGATGGTTCAATTCGTCCTCCACATATTTCTAAATCTATTCTTCACACAGCTTGGTTAAGGGCAAATAACTTGGTACTTTCTTGGCTTATAAACTCTATTTCCAAAGATATTCAAAACAGTCTACTATATGTAAATTCATCTCTTGATCTTTGGAATGAATTGAAGACTCAGTGCTTAAGAAGTGATGGACTATGGGTTTTTCATCTTGAAAAATCTTTGAGTTGCATCAACCAGGGTTCTTCCTCTGTCACTAAGTACTTCGGTGCTTTTAAGACATTATGGGATGAATATGTTAGTTTTTGTCCTTTTCCAACATGTACTTGTGGAAAAATGTCAAGTTGTACATGTGATCTTTTTTCCTTTTGCTACAAAGGCAACAATCAGATTATGTTCTAAAGTTTCTGGTTGGTTTAAATGATTCTTTTGCATCCATAAGAAGTCAATTGCTTCTTTCAATACCATTACCACCTATGGCCAAGGTCTTTTGTTTATTACTCCAAGAAGAAAGCCAAAGACAGCTGACCAATTCAGTTTCTACTGAAACTCATGCATTGATGGTTAAACAATCGACTCCTACAACAAATCAATGTAGATTTTCCAAAGAAAAATCCAAGAAATCTATCCTTCATTGTACACATTGTGGATACAATAGACATATAGTGGATAAGTGCTTCTAGCTTTATGGATACCCTCCTGGGTGGACTGGACCAAAAGGAAAAAGAACTCATTCTACTACTCATGCCGCAATTGCAACTGATGATGTCTGTAAACAAAACAGTAATGAGTCTCACATGGTTTCTTTGACTTCTGAAGATTTCAATAAACTACTAGCTATTGCCAATTCCTCTCAGTCATCTCAAATTCCCTCAAACACCCAGAATATATCATCTTGCAATCTTGTTACTTCCTCTCAATTTTCTGGTAATTCTTCTTGTAATTCAGTTTCTACCATTTCAAAATCTAAATGGTCTTGGATATTAGACACTGGTGCAACAAATCACATGATCTATTCACCCCTATTCTATTACTTTCCTCCTAAACAAATAAATGTATCTATCAATCTACTCAATGGATAGCTTACACCAGCTACACACATAGGAACAATTTGCATTTCTAATAATCTTTTCTTGCAAAATGTCTTATGTGTACCATCCTTTACCTTTAATCTTTTGTCTATTTCTAAACTGACCAAAGATTATAATATTTCTTTGTCTTTCTTTCGTACTCATTGCCTTTTATAGGACCAATCAATGAAGAAGATGATTGGGATTACATTTGAGAAACAAGGCTTATATTACTTCAATTCTGCTTATGCAAATTCTAAGACTAATCCCAGTCATTTTTCTGCTGTCTCTCAAAAGTCATTGGACTTATGGCATTACAGATTAGGCCATGTATCTCTTTCTAGACTTTCTTCTCTTAAACATCTCGATTCCTCTATCTCTATGGATTGTCAAAGTGTATGTGATATATGTCCCTTAGCAAAGCAAAGAAAACTATCATTTCCTGTATCACATAGCAAGTCTAATAAAATGTTTGATTTGATTCACTGTGACATATGGGGTCCATTTGGAACCATTTCTTATTCAGGTTATAAATTTTTCTTAACAATTGTTGATAATTTTACACGTTGTACTTGGGTTTATATGTTTAAAACAAAATCTGAAGTTCCATTCCTACTTAAAAGTTTCTGTAAAATGATTAAAACACAGTTTGATATTGCTATCAACGATCAGACAATGGACCTGAGTTCCTACTCACATATTTCTATCATTAAAATGGAATTTTACACCAAGCAAGTTGTGTAGAAACCCCACAGCAAAATGGCATAGTAGAAAGAAAACATCAACATTTGCTTAGTACAGGTAGGGCTTTAATGTTTCAAGCAAATATTCCATTATCTTTTTGGAGTGACTGTGTTCTCACAGCAGCCCATATTATTAATAGGATCCATACTCCTCTTCTTAAAAACAAAACTCCTTATGAAATGCTTTTCAATAAATCACCAAACTTGCTCATCTAAAAGTATTTGATTGTCTTTGCTTTGCTTCAACACTTTAACATCACAGACAAAAATTTGATCCTAAAGCTGTCAAGTGCATATTTCTCGGGTATCCCTCTTATATAAAAGGCTACAAAGTAATGGATCTCCATACTAAGAAAGTTTTCATCTCTAGAAATGTTATATTTCATGAAAACATTCTTCTTTTCACAGTTGTACCATCTAATCCTCAAAATCACACATTTCTATTCCCTCCTTCAGAAAATTCATACAATTATGATACTTTACATAGTAATCCAGTTGCTAATCCACCTGTATTATCAACTTCACATATACATAATACACATATTGATGATGACCATAATGATGACCATCAAAATTCTCCTATATCTCAGAATAATCATATTTCCAATAATCCTCAACAACTGAGAAAATCCACTCGACTTAGACAAGCACCTTATTTTCTATAGGACTATTATTGTAGTCAAGTTTCTTCAAATGCAGCTCCTTCAATTTCTTCTACTGATGGTTCTAAACAAGGTAATTTCTATTCCATTTCTCCTTTCCTTTTTGCAAATAGACGTTCATCATCTCATAAAGCCTTCCTTACTTCTATCACAAGTTCATTAGAACCCAAAACATATAAACAGACTGCTCAATTTCCAGAATGGCAAAAGGCTATGTAAAATGAACTTAATGCTTTAGAGTTAAACAAAACATGGGAGCTTGTTACTTTACCTAAACATAAACAGACCATTGGTTGTAAATGGGTGTTTAGAATCAAATACAAAGCTGATGGAACAATAGAGAGACATAAGGCAAGATTAGTGGCAAAAGGTTACACTCAACAAGAAGGCTTAGATTTCTTTGACACCTTCTCACATGTTGCTAAGATTACTTCTATTAGACTTCTACTTGTTGTTGTTGTAATTAAGAATTGGCATATTCATCAATTAGATGTGAACAATGCGTTTTTACATGGTGAACTACATGATGAGGTTTACATGGATTTGCCTCTTGGTATGCCAAATCAAAACAACAAAGTTTGTAGACTTTTAAAAAGTCTTTATGGTCTTAAATAGGCCTCTAGACAGTGGTTTGAAAAACTGTCTTACTCTCTCATCAACTGTGGTTTCTCTCAAAGTAGATATGATTGTTCATTATTCATCAAAAAGTCAGCAACATCCTTTATGGCATTGATAGTATATATCGATGATGTATTATTAGCCAATGATAGTTTACAAGATATTGAACTATTGAAGAAGTTTCTAGATGATCAATTTACAATTAAAGACTTGGGGCCATTGAAATATTTTCTTGGACTAGAGGTAGCAAGATCTCACACTGCGATATCTCTTTGCCAATGAAAATATGCACTGGATATTCTACAAGATATTGGCCTCATTGGTTCTAAACCTGTAGCATCTCCTATGGAATCTAATCTCAAACTGGCTATTGATGATTCAAAACCATATGAAGATCCATCAGCTTATAGAAAACTGGTTGGCAAATTGTTATACTTAACAATTACCATACTAGATATTACATATTCTGTCCAAGTTTTGAGCCAATTTCTAGCAAAACTGACAGTCAATCACCACAAAGCAGCAGTGAGGGTACTTAGATACTTAAAGGCCACACTTGGACAGGGTTTATTCTTCCCTTCATCCTCAAAACTTCAGTTGAAAGCCTTTTCAGATAGTGATTGGGCAGGCTGCATTGATACTAGGAAAAGCATAACAGGTTTTGCAGTGTTCTTGGGAAATTCTTTGATCTCATGGAAGTCTAAAAAGCATGCCAATATTAGTCAATCCTCTGCTGAAGTGGAGTATAGAGCTCTCGCGACTACAACTTGTGAAATACAATGATTAATCTATGAATAACAGTGGTTAATCTACAAGACTTGCAGATTGATCACTCTCAACCAACCTTCTTATATACAGACAGCAAATTTGCTATGTCCATTGCCACAAAATCATTACAACATGAAAGAACCAAACATATATAAATTGATTGTTATTTAGTTCAAGAGAAGCTGCAAGTAAAGCTCATCAAGTTGTTCTATATCCCTCTTGGCTACAATTGGCAGATATTTTCACAAAGCCACTTGGATCATTGTCTTTTCACCATACTCTTTGCAAGATGAACATTATTAACATTCATGTTCATCTTGAGAGGGGTGTTGGAGTATTGCATCACATATAGATAATATGGAATTAAAGTCCAAAGTAGAAAAGGCTAAAATAGGCAATACAATATAGTTAGTTAATTATGTTACTTTACATTTTTAGTATAAATAGAATGTAATGGTAGACTCGTACTTCACTTCTTTTCGTCAATACAATTCAGAATTCTTTTCCTTTTTCTCTGTTTTCAAGTTCTTTCTTCTTTTGATCGAGTTCTTGTCAAAACCATTGACGAAGGCGGTGAGAGTTGAGTAAGGAAGGTTGAATGTTCTCCTTGCTTCTGCAATAGGATTTTCTACACTGGTTTCGTAGTGTGCACATTGATCTATTACTGTATGTATATTTCTATTTTCTTCAATAACACATTGGTTTAAGGTTAAAAAAAGTGGTGATTCATGGAGGCTTGAGCTCAACTATACACTAGGACTCTTAATGGCTTACTAAGTACCAGTTAGAAGCTACCTAAGTTGATCATAGGATTGAAGAAAAGGAAAAGACTTAGGAGCTAACTTAATAAACAAAATCTCCAAAAACAAAATTAACAAACAGAAATCATCATTTGTAATAGCATGCCAGAAATTCAGTAGATGAATTTCATACGCTTTAGGAACATCGTGAAAACACTATAAAGGTCTCACGAACAGAGCAATGTCAACATAGTCAATTTCTGGCCCACTTAGGTGTTAGAAATATAATTTTATTTATTTGAGGTACTTAGAAATTTCAGAATAAGAAATGGTTTGTGCCACTAGTCTCAAATGAATATTTAGGATTTTACGGCCCAATAAAATGATTTTCGTTCTCTAGACAACAATTGTTCAAAAATGCATTTTGATTTATTCGAGGCTTTTAGGAGTTGAAATTAATGAAAAGAAGTACTCTCCTAGGTTCATAGGATTATTTAAGATTTTATGATGCAAAGTTATTTTCACTATTTTCGAAGTGAATAGTAACTCAATTGTTAGCACCATGTGGCACACAATCCAATTATTTTCATGTTACAGTGTAGAATGTCCAAATCAATCTAGAGAAGTTTCATTTGGACACTTGGCACAAAGGAAAATCATGAGAGGGAAATGTGAAGGAAAGGAAGGAAAAATCAAGTTTTGTGATCAGGCTACCTAAGCCAAACACTATTCCATCCAATCATCCATTTTTATGCCAAACTAAAGAAGGTTTTAAGCCTAGTGAAACTCCAAATAATTGGAATCTAATTGAAACTCCAAATGCCTCGTGGAAACTGAAATCCTAAATGGTTTCTCAAACCCTAAATGAAGTCTATTTTAGATTAGTGTTTAATTACTTGATTAAATAATTTTCATATGTTATTAACCATTCAAATTCATGTCATGACACCCTTATCCATTTTTTTATACCATAGTATTTTCAATGGGTCAAGAAAAATTAGATTTAGAGTTAATAGAAACCAAAACCCCAAACTATACCCTATCGAAACCCCAAATGAGGCACAATCGGTTTAGACTCATTATAGCTCACCGAATTGCACCACCTATACATGAATTGTTGGAGAAGTTTCCCCACTGCCATTAGTGTAGTTCCATTACCACTACAAAAAAAGACAGATTTGCCGGCATTGGTTATACGCCGGCAACTATCCAAAAAATCGCTGCTAATTAATTCGCGGCATTTTTCTAAATGCATAACCGTCCACTGATAAGGGAGGGTAGCTATTTTTATTGTTTCGGCATTTGCGCAAACACTGATATTTGTAAATCTCATTAGTGGGGTTTGTATACAATTTAGCAGCGTTTCAAGAAATACCGCCACAATACCTACATTAACAGCATTTCTCGAAATGCCGCCACGTTATCGTTGCCATCCGTTGGCATATACTAGCGGTGTTACCATCAATGCCACTACTACTACATTACCGACGCATCATTTAAATTGGCGGCATTTATTTAAATGCCACTAATAGTACGTTGGCAGCGGCACATTGAATTTGTTAACAGCCTTTATTCTACTACCGCCACTTTTTCAAATAGCAGCGTTACGATAAATGCCGCAACTAGTAATTTGCCGACGCATCATATAAATTGGCAATGTGACGCCCCCAAATCCCCACGCACGGGCACGAGAAAATCGAGACGTCCGGATGGTGACATCACGGGTCACCACCCTAACGACGCGTGCCAAGTGTGTGCAAAGACAACAAAGTGCACGAGGATAACGCAGCGAAAGAAAGTCAACAACTAAGTACCAGAATTTTCTTAATGTGATACAAGCTATTTAAAACATACATAAATAAAATATTACAAAAAACCACAAATACAGATTTAAAACAAATATAAAACACAGCATCAGCAACCCGGCGGAGCCGCATCCTCGGGCTCAGCCTCCTCCTCCTCGTCCTCGAACTCTGCACCAAAAGCTACGGAACCAAAAATGGTTCCACAGGTAAGTATAACCCAAACACTACCAGATAAAAACACATATAATCCAAACAACATGAATGCAAGAACAACCAAAACACATGCCCCGCAAAACACATTTTTTTCCACGCACGCCAAAAACCCAAAAGGCCCATAAAAACATTACCAAAAAACCAGACCTCGCCATTATCCCAGATAATGGCCCAAACCACCATTTTTCCAGAAAATGGTCCATAACCGAAAACCATAACAACAATCCGCTCCGTATGCACCATGATCTCCCATAGGGATCATCCGCACACCCTGGCTCAGTGCCACACCGCAGAGAACGGCTACGCGTGTGACACCTAAACGAGCGATGCCCAGACTCGCGCCCAGCGCGTACCGGGCCAGGCCATCCTCTAGCCCTCGCCAGCGAAGGGCCACGGAGTCGGTGAATAGAGCGATGCCTAGACTCGCACTCAGCGCGTACCGGGCTAGACCCATCCTCTAGTTCCGCTCCCGTCATTGCCCAGCGACAACTCAGGAGATGTCACTCAGTATTAACCACTCCCGAGTGACCAGAGGAGTTCCGATTACGCATACACCATGATCTCCCCTAGGGATCATCCGTATACATGGCTCTGTACCACACCGCAGGTAACGACCGCGCATGTGGCACCTACACGAGAGATGCCTAGACTCGCGCCCTGCGCGTACCGGGCCGGGCCATCCTCTAGTCCCCGCCACTAGAAGGACCACGGAGTCGACACGACATCGTTACCATATCGTGCGATCCGGTCGTCGCCCTGCGACAACCCAGGGGATGTCACTCAGTATTATCCGCTCCCGAGTGACCAAAGGAGCTCCACCGTGATAATAACCCATCCCGGCTTGGGCTCGTGAGACACACGCACCCAACAACCAAAAACGCCGATAAACATGATTTACTCAAATAAAACAAAATGCACATGTATGCACTATGCAACGCACGCAAATAAAATGCAACGCACGCCTCACGGCACAACCAAATCAACTAATCACAATCAACCAAACAAAGCACTCCGTCCTCAATCCATCCGACCCCCGAAACTCCTCGGACTCAGTCCGGAATCAACAACCAACAACAATTAAATAATTAAATGAGCAATATATATTAAAATCTGAAAATAGGGTTTAGAAAATACTTACAGCGCTATATGGCAATTTTAGAAAACACGAGGCGATGCAAACGGCGGAAAAACAGCAACGTCACAGTGAAAATTCACTGTGGCCGTGGGTCTGAAAAATCCACTTTTGAACGGGGACTAACTAGGACACGAGATTGATAGAGGGTGGTCAAGGGATGGTTGTGAAGCTATTGGAAGTGATGAACGACCGTGGGTGGCGGCGGAATCGCCGGAAAATGGCCGAAATACCCAAATCGGAAAACAAGCTCGTAGGAGCTGCTCCGGTGGTCGTTGGAGGCCGGAAATGGGTGGGTTAGGAAGGCAAGGGACCGGTGATGAAGTGGTGAAGAAATGGTGGCCGGAGGTGGAGCGACGGCGGCGGATCGGAGCCAAAACCGTGCGGCTTTGTTGGGCTTTTCCGGCCAAATGGCCGGCCGGTTGGGGGTGAGCTTGGGTGGGGTGGTGCGCCGGAGGGAGGGGAAACTTTTGGGACCGGTGGTGGGTCGAGTGGTGGCCGGACGGCGGTGGGCCGGTAGAGAGAAGGGGTTCGGCGTGAGGGAGAGGGAGGAGAGAGAGAGGCCGGGGGGGACGATCGGGGAGAGAGAAAAGAGAAAAAAAAAGAAAAAGAAGAAAAAAGAAAAAAGAAAGGAAAAAGAAGAGAAGAAGGAAAAAGAAAAAGAAAGGAAAAAGGAAAAGAGATGTAGGGAAAAGAGGAGATCTAATCCTCATTCCGGGAAAACTAAACTAAACGCCGAAAAAGATTAAAAACCACAAAACAATTAAAAGAAATAAAACACAACATCAAATAATTTAAAAACTAATTTTAAAACACAAATAAATTAAAATAAATAACTAATATATTAATTAAAATAAAAACAACTATTTCAGCGAAAATACACTCAAAAACGGGTCATCACATCCTCCCCTCCTTAAAAACAATTTCGTCCTCGAAATTGCAAGATCAACCACCAACTTAAAACAAGTCACACAAACGCACATAAACCAACTGAGACCAAGATTAAAATACATACCTTCATCATTCAAATAAGTACGGGTACTGCTCCCTCATGTCCGCTGCTCGTTCCCAAGAGAAGTCTTGTGCTAACGGATCTCCCCAAGCCACTTTAACCAACGGTATCGTCTTGGACCTCAACCGTTGCTCCTTCCAATCCAAAATCTGTGACGGAACAACCTCATAAGTGAGATCCGGTTGCAACTGAATACCTGCTGGGTTGACGAAGCGTGGCTCTTGCTGTCCAAAGCTCTTCTTCAGGGATGATACGTGGAAGACGTCATGAACCTCCCCAAAATAATCTGGCAAAGCAACTCTATAGGCGACGGACCCTACTCTCTCCAGAATCTGAAAAGGGCCGACGTACCTCGGATCCAACTTCCTCTTCTTACCAAAACGCTTAACACCTCTCATGGGAGAGACTTTAAGGTAAACCCAATCACCAACTTCAAAAGACAACTCTCTCCTCCTGGTGTCAGCGTAGCTTTTCTGGCGACTCTGAGCTGCCGCCATTTTGTCTCTGATGATCCGGACTTAGCTTTGCATTTCTTGAATTATTTCGGGTCCAATTACCCTACTCTCCCCAACTTCATCCCAACACAAGGGCGACCTACACTTTCTCCCATAAAGAGCTTCATAGGGAGCCATCTGAATGGTCGCATGGAAGCTGTTATTGTAGGCAAACTCGATGAGCGGCAAATGATTTTCCCAACTCCCTTGGAATTCCATGACACATGCTCGCAACATATCTTCCAGGGTCTGTATGGTGCGCTCTGACTGGCCATCTGTCTGCGGGTGGTAAGCAGTACTGAACTTCAACTTAGTGCCCAAAGCTGCCTGCAAACTCTTCCAGAACTGCGACGTGAACCTCGGGTCTCGGTCCGACACTATACTCTTTGGTATGCCGTGTAGCTGCACTACCTCTTTGACATACAAACGGGTCAACTTACCCAAAGAGTCGGTGTTATTAACAGGCAGAAAATGAGCACTCTTCGTTAACCGGTCCACAATCACCCAAACAGAATTTTTCCCACTAGGCGTTCTCGGCAAACCCACAACAAAGTCCATCGTGATGTCATCCCATTTCCACTCAGGAATTGGGAGGGGTTGGAGCATACCTGCAGGTCTCTGATGCTCGGCCTTTACCTAACAGCATGTGTGGCATTTCTCAACATATAAGGCAATGTCCTTCTTCATTCCATCCCACCAGTAATTTTTCTTCAAGTCCCGATACATCTTTGTACTGCCGGGATGAACTGAATAAGGGGCCGCATGAGCTTCCGCCATGATCCGCTCTTTGAATTCTGAGTCTTTAGGGACCACTCTGCGATCTCGGAACCGAAGTATCCCATCATTATCCATGCTATAATGCAATGGCCCTCGAGATTTTCTGACTCTTTTTCTGATGATCAGCAGCTTCGGATCCTTCCTTTGGAGAGTCTTCAATTCTTCAAAATCAGTTACCCGAATATCAAGAACTGAAGATAAAATCTCCACTTGCTGCGAACTCTCTATAAGGAGCCTTCTCATCCCATAAAGCAACGAATCCATTTCTGACGGTTCGACTTCATCTTCCAAATGTGACTTCCGGCTCAAAGCATCAGCAACTATATTAGCCTTCCCCGGGTGGTACTTGATCTCACACTGATAGTCACTGATTAGCTCCAGCCAACGCCTTTGCCTCATATTCAGATTTTTCTGGGAAAACAAGTGCTTCAAGCTCTTGTGATCAGTAAATACCTCGCAAGTTTCCCCATACAAGAAATGCCGCCAGATCTTGAGTGCAAAAACAATCGCAGCCAATTCTAGATCGTGCGTCGGATAATTCTTCTCATGGTCCTTAAGCTGACGAGATGCATAGGCTACAACCCGACCTTCCTGCATAAGGACACAACCCAAACCAAACTTAGACGCATCGCTGAAGACTACGAAAGGCTTATGCGGTTCTAGGAGTGCTAACACTGGTGCCGTCGTCAACCTGTTCTTTAATTCCTGGAAGCTTCTCTCACATTTATCTGACCATACAAATTCTGTATTCTTCCGAGTTAAGGCTGTGAGAGGTCCGGATAGGCGAGCAAAACCCTCTACAAATCTTCGATAGTATCCGGCGAGCCCCAAGAAACTCTGGATCTCGCGCACTGTAGTCGGGCGCAGCCATGACAAAATGGCTTCTACCTTACTGGGATCAACAGCCACTCCGTCTCGGGAAATTACATGCCCAAGAAATATAACTTCTTCCAACCAGAATTCACACTTACTGAGCTTGGCGTACAGTTGGTGTTCTCTCAATTTCCCAAGTACCAGACGAAGATGATACACATGCTCTTCGACATCTCGGGAATAAATCAGAATATCATCAATAAATACTACCACAAAGGAATCCAGATAAGGTCGAAACACTCGATTCATCAAATCCATGAAAGCTGCAGGGGCATTAGCTAACCCAAACGGCATCACCTTAAATTCATAATACCCATACCTCGACCTGAAAGCAGTTTTAGGCACATCCTGGTCTCTGATTCTCAGTTGGTAGTATCCCGACCTCAGATCAATCTTAGAGAACACGGCTGCTCCTTGAAGCTGGTCAAATAAATCATCAATCCGCGGGAGAGGATATTTATTTTTGATGGTCACCTTGTTCAATTCCCGATAGTCAATGCACATACGGAGGGTTCCATCTTTCTTCTTAACAAATAAAACTGGTGCACCCCACGGCGACGTACTAGGCTGAATAAATCCCTTCTCTACCAACTCTTGCAACTGAGTCTTCAACTCTTTCAATTCAGCCGGTGCCATGCGATAAGGAGCTTTATGCACAGGTGCCGCTCCAAGTTCCAAGTCTATAGCAAACTCCATCTCCCGTACAGGGGGTAGTCCAGGCAAGTCATCCACAAATACATCAGGAAATTCTTCTACAACTGGAATGGCTGCCACAGACTTCTTCTCAGACGGCGTGGACACCATCTGAACCAAGAATGCATCCGCTCCCCATGCAATCTCTCTTTTTGCCTGAATCGCCGATATGATCATCGGCTTTTCTTTTAATTTACTCCCCGCAAATTCCAGACAATCACCATCTGGAAGCTGAAAGCTAATTATCCGACTTCTGCAATTAATACTCGCAGAATATCGGTATAGCCAATCCATCCCGAGAATGATATCAAAACCCAACAGCTTGAACACCACCAAATCGGCATCCAAGAACCTTCCTTCAAAATTTAACGGGCATCCCATAGCAACCTTGGAACACCACACCATCTCACCATCGGGTAGAGCCACTACCATAGCCTTCGGTAACGGTTCTGTGACCAAATCACACACCCGTGCAAACGTGGAAGACACAAACGATTGTGAAGCACTGGAATCAAACAAGGTACAAGCATAAAACTCATACAAACGAACTCTTCCTGAACCAAACACACAACCCATGAAATCCAAAAAAGCAAAGAATAAACCAAAAACACCGAAAGAAATAAATCCAACTTTAAATTATATTACTCCATACCTGTGATTACTCCAGCATCATGGGTCGCTGGTCCCTCATCATCCACCACTCCGGGTGTGACAGCATAAACCCGGGCTTGCACTGCTTGTCTCGGGTTGGTTCTTCCACCGCGCCTACCTCCACGGCTTCCTTGAACCATTCTTGGACATTCTCGGGAAAAGTGACCCTGCTGGCCACAATTATAACATCGAGCCCCACCAGAAGAGCACTCACCCACATGGGCTCTATTACAAACTCCGCAAACAGGTACACGTCCTCCCATGCAAACACTTGAGGATGCTTGTGGTCGAGTCCCGGTCCGCTGAACAAACTTCTGAGGCGAACCCGAGCTACTTCCTTCACCAGAAAAACTCCGGCTCTTTTGCCCTGGAGGGGAGCCCATACTCAAATTATTTTCCCGCTCTATAAGGGTGGCCACATCCACTAACTCCTGAAAAGTGGATATCTGATGGCTGACCACCATACGGCGTATGTCATGACGCAGCCCCTCCTGGAAACGATCTGCTCGCATCTCCTCAGTGGCGACAAGGTGAGGAGCAAACCGCTCAAGTTCTATGAACCTCCGAGCGTACTGTTCCACTGTCGCGCCCCCTTGGACCAGATTGGAGAACTCTCTTGCCTTTTGCTTCCTTACCGATACGGGAAAGAAGCGGTCATTGAACTCCTTCTTGAAACGCTGCCAGGTCACCGCAGCGAAAGATCCCAATTCGGATTCCAACAGCACCCTCTTGGTATCCCACCAATCAGAAGCGGTACCTTGCAAGAGGTAGCTGGCGTAGAGTACTTGTTGCGCCTCAGTGCATCCACACACCTCAAAGGTTTTCTCCAGATCTTTGATCCATTTTCCAGCCTGAAGTGGATCCTCATTTCCAGTGAAGTGTGGAGTCCTATGCGCCAGGAAACGCTCATAGGTGCATCCGGCTTGCACCATGCTACTGGACCCTCCTGGATACATCCAAGGCCCTCCCTGATATGGCCAAGGACCTCCTGGTTGTGGCCAAAACCCTCCTTGTTGCGGACAAGGCTCTCCTAACGGTGGATAAGGTCCTCCTGATGGTGGCCAAGGACCCCCTTGTTGTGGCCAAGGTCCTTGTGGTGGCCAAGGCCCTGCCTGTTGAGACCTCGCACTCTGCTGCATAAACTCCGTCATCTGCCGAATTGCTTCGGCTATGGAGTCATCCCTGGAGGTATTGTCCCGTGGTTCCTGGGTATTTTTCCTTGGTCTCCCCATTTTCCTGTCAGAACACCACTCTTGACCCTCCTTTAAGAAAACAAATAAAATCATCATAAAACCAACAAAAACAAAACCGACACCACACAGCAAGAAACAAAAGAAACCAGCTTGTAAAAACATAACCAAATAAATACAAACAAACAAACAAGCTCAAACAATTAAAACAAATAAAACAACTGTACTTAACATAATTTTTAAAACACAACTTTAAAAAGCATTCTGGTACTGCCTACGGGACATGTGGTTTTACCCAGAGCCAAACCGCTCTGATACCACCTGTGACGCCCCTAAATCCCCACGCACGGGCACGGGGAAATCGAGACGTCCGGATGGTGACATCACGGGTCACCACCCTAACGACGCGTGCCAAGTGTGTGCAAAGACAACAAAGTGCACGAGGATAACGCAGCGAAAGAAAGTCAACAACTAAGTACCAGAATTTTCTTAATGTGATACAAGCTGTTTAAAACATACATAAATAAAATATTACAAAAAACCACAAATACAGATTTAAAACAAATATAAAACACAGCATCAGCAACCCGGCGGAGCCGCATCCTCGGGCTCAGCCTCCTCCTCCTCGTCCTCGAACTCTGCACCAAAAGCTACGGAACCAAAAATGGTTCCGCAGGTAAGTATAACCCAAACACTACCAGATAAAAACACATATAATCCAAACAACATGAATGCAAGAACAACCAAAACACATGCCCCGCAAAACACATTTTTTTCCACGCACGCCAAAAACCCAAAAGGCCCATAAAAACATTACCAAAAAACCAGACCTCACCATTATCCCAGATAATGGCCCAAACCACCATTTTCCCAGAAAATGGTCCATAACCGAAAACCATAACAACAATCCGCTCCGTATGCACCATGATCTCCCCTAGGGATCATCCGCACACCCTGGCTCAGTGCCACACCGCAGAGAACGGCTACGCGTGTGACACCTAAATGAGCGATGCCCAAACTCGCGCCTAGCGCGTACCGGGCCAGGCCATCCTCTAGCCCTCGCCAGCGAAGGGCCATGGAGTCGGTGAATAGAGCGATGCCTAGACTCGCGCTCAGCGCGTACCGGGCTAGACCCATCCTCTAGTTCCGCTCCCGTCATCGCCCAGCGACAACTCAGGGGACGTCACTCAGTATTAACCACTCCCGAGTGACCAGAGGAGTTCCGATTACGCATACACCATGATCTCCCCTAGGGATCATCCGTATACATGGCTCTGTACCACACCGCAGGTAACGACCGCGCATGTGGCACCTACACGAGAGATGCCTAGACTCGCGCCCTACGCGTACCGGGCCGGGCCATCCTCTAGTCCCCGCCACTAGAAGGACCACGGAGTCGACACGACATCGTTACCATATCGTGCGATCCGGTCGTCGCCCTGCGACAACCCAGGGGATGTCACTCAGTATTATCCGCTCCCGAGTGACCAGAGGAGCTCCACCGTGATAATAACCCATCCCGGCTTGGGCTCGTGAGACACACGCACCCAACAACCAAAAACGCCGATAAACATGATTTACTCAAATAAAACAAAATGCACATGTATGCACTATGCAACGCACGCAAATAAAATGCAACGCACGCCTCACGGCACAACCAAATCAACTAATCACAATCAACCAAACAAAGCACTCCGTCCTCAATCCATCCGACCCCCGAAACTCCTCGGACTCAGTCCGGAATCAACAACCAACAACAATTAAATAATTGAATGAGCAATATATATTAAAATCTGAAAATAGGGTTTAGAAAATACTTACAGCGCTATATGGCGATTTTAGAAAACACGAGGCGATGCAAACGGCGGAAAAACAGCAACGTCACAATGAAAATTCACTGTGGCCGTGGGTCTGAAAAACCCACTTTTGAACGGGGACAAACTAGGACACGAGATTGATAGGGGGTGGTCAAGGGATGGTTGTGAAGCTATTGGAAGTGATGAACGGCCGTGGGTGGCGGCGGAATCGCCGAAAAATGGCCGAAATACCCAAATCGGAAAACAAGCTCGTAGGAGCTGCTCCGGTGGTCGTTGGAGGCCGGAAATGGGTGGGTTAGGACGGCAAGGGACCGGTGATGAAGTGGTGAAGAAATGGTGGCCGGAGGTGGAGCGACGGCGGCGGATCAGAGCCAAAACCGTGCGGCTTTGTTGGGCTTTTTCCAGCCAAATGGCTGGCCGGTTGGGGGTGAGCTTGGGTGGGGTGGTGCGCCGGAGGGAGGGGAAACTTTTGGGACTGGTGGTGGGTCGAGTGGTGGCCGGACGGCGGTGGGCCGGTAGAGAGAAGGGGTTCGGCGTGAGGGAGAGGGAGGAGAGAGAGAGGCCGGGGGGGACGATCGGGGAGAGAGAAAAGAGAAAAAAAAAAGAAAAAGAAGAAAAAAGAAAAAAGAAAGGAAAAAGAAGAGAAGAAGGAAAAAGAAAAAGAAAGGAAAAAGGAAAAGAGATGTAGGGAAAAGAGGAGATCTAATCCTCATTCCGGGAAAACTAAACTAAACGCCGAAAAAGATTAAAAACCACAAAACAACTAAAAGAAATAAAACACAACATCAAATAATTTAAAAACTAATTTTAAAACACAAATAAATTAAAATAAATAACTAATATATTAATTAAAATAAAAACAAATATTTCAGCGAAAATACACTCAAAAACGGGTCATCACAGGTAACATTTATTTAAATGCAACTAATAGTATGTTGGCAGCAGCACATTGAATAATTTAATGGCGTTTATCTAAACGCCACCAATGGCCTAATTTCACGGCGATTATCTAAACGCCGCCACTAGTAAGCTGTCGGCTCGTCATATAATTTGGTGACATTTCTTTAAATGCCACTAATTGTACTTTGAAAAATTTATTAACGGCGTTTATCTAAAAAATGCCAATTTTTAAAATAACAACATTAACATAAATGCCACTACATTATGTTGCCAGTGCATCATATAAATTAGTGGCATTTAAATCTGCCACATAATGTTAACAGTGCATCATATAAATTAGTGACATTTATTTAAATGTCACAAATAATACGTTAGCTACAAACTAAATTTATTAACGGCTTTTATTTGAACGCCACCATGAGTTTTTTTCTGTATTGCAACTTATTGTAAATGTCGGCACATTTTTTAAATTAATGACATTAATAAAAACACCACTACAAATACATTAACGGTGTTTTCCATTAATTAACGAAATTTAGGACACACCAATAATATGATATCCCACAATAGCAGCGTTACGATAAATGCCGCTACTAGTAATTTGCCAACGCATCATATAAATTGGCAACATTTATTTAAATGCAATTAATAGTATGTTGGCAGCAGCACATTGAATAATTTAATGGCGTTTATCTAAACGCCACCAATGGCCTAATTTCACGGCGATTATCTAAACGCCGCCACTAGTAAGCTGTCGGCTCGTCATATAATTTGGTGACATTTCTTTAAATGCCACTAATTGTACTTTGAAAAATTTATTAACGGCGTTTATCTAAAAAATGCCAATTTTTAAAATAACAACATTAACATAAATGCCACTACATTATGTTGCCAGTGCATCATATAAATTAGTGGCATTTAAATCCGCCACATAATGTTGACAGTGCATCATATAAATTAGTGACATTTATTTAAATGCCACAAATAATACGTTAGCTACAAACTAAATTTATTAACGGCGTTTATCTGAACGCCACCATGAGTTTTTTTCTGTATTGCAACTTTGCATCATATAAATTAGTGGCATTTAAATCCGCCACATAATGTTGGCAGTGCATCATATAAATTAGTGACATTTATTTAAATGCCACAAATAATACGTTAGCTACAAACTAAATTTATTAACGGCGTTTATCTGAACGCCACCATGAGTTTTTTTTCTGTATTGCAACTTTGCATCATATAAATTAGTGGCATTTAAATCCGCCACATAATGTTGATAGTGCATCATATAAATTAGTGACATTTATTTAAATGCCACAAATAATACGTTAGCTACAAACTAAATTTATTAACGGCATTTATCTGAAAGCCACCATGAGTTTTTTTCTGTATTGCAACTTATTGTAAATGCCGGCACATTTTTTAAATTAATGACATTAATAAAAACACCACTACAAATACATTACCGGTGCTTTCCATTAATTAATGAAATTTAGGACATACCAATAATATGATATCCCACAATAAAAATATATATAATATACTAATTAATAATAAATATGATATAATGGATCATTATTCATATAATAAAAAAATTACAAATCAAAGCACGTGAAAGTCCTCCATGGATAATTCTTCTTCTTCACATTGTGTTTGTCATTTGCTTTAGGACCATTTCTTTCATGTATAGTTCTTCTTCACATTTATCCAATAGTTCTTTGAAATTGTAATGCAATTGTTGAGCCTGGAAAATATCAAAAAGTTATACTAAATTAATAGAAAGAATAATATATGTTAAAGAAATAAAGCGTAGCAAGTTATATATATAAATAGATGGTACATTTTCTAAAAATGTAGTCAAGGTTATAACACTTATCACTCTCAAACCCTATAAACGTCATACAGTACAAGGTAGCATTTATGAACCACATTGTGCAAACCTCTCATGTGAGTGAACCATGCCTCATAAATCTAAAAAAGCTTGGATCTCATTTGTAAAAGTACTATTTACTTGATTCATACATGCAATTCTAATTAATCTTATCAATCTTCCTAACCAAAAAAAAACCAATACTCATGAAATCATGTTTAACCAAACAAAATCTCTAAGTAAAATTAATCAACTACAAAAATACGCATGCCTCCGCTTGAATGACTTAAAAAGGGGGTAAAATATAGTTTGTGCAGACACTAGTTTCATATTATTGCACAAGGACTCACCTTTTTGTTTGATTACCAATATAAACACATGCACAACGTTGTTTTCTTTTAAGTTTCACATGGACAAACTCAGATGCCAATACAAAATAGGATACTGATCATTTAAATAGGATACAAACTCATAAGAAAATTACCATAGAAAATAGGATACTGATCATTTAAATGCATTGTTCTGTTCTGGATCAAGAACCTCTAGTAGAGCTGAAGCCAGATCCCTACACACATCAGAACCTGTTTTGTCAATCTCATCCAGTAGAATGACCGGATTACAAACTGCTACTCTCTAAAACAAATTCTTGAGTAAGAATAATTTATGTCTAAGTCAATCTCATTAAATTAAGATTATTAAATAAAAGAAGGAAAATAAAAAACTGAATATTTGATCAAGACTCTCCATGGTAAAAACCATCACATATAGACACCTTGCAGCTAGATGCCCAGAACTATATGTGGTCCAAAGACAGGATCTACTTATCCTCACTAAAATGTCAAATCTAGATAACTTGTTCATGTAGAACAGGTCCAACACCAAACTAAACCAGGTTTTCATATAGCACATGGATCTATTTCTCTAAGCTGTATAATTCCAAATATTGACAAACGAAACAAGAGGGGTGTAAATGATACAAAGCTGAACAACCAATGTCATTCCTCAGCAGTTTTTGAAGAAAACTTGAGTTTGACCAAGTTGTAAGCCCCTGGGCCCTGTCAATCCTTCAAGCACACAAGACACATGCAAGTATTACAAAAACCAATCTTCTGCACACAAACCTTGCAACCACATTCATCCACATGCAACTATCCAAACAGGTAATATTTATGCATTTTAAGTTTAGAAAAACCTCTTCCAAATGGTTGGTGAAGAGTAATGAACCATAACTTCTCCTATATTCCATTTTTTTCCTACAGAGCAAGTCAATGAATTAAAATCAACACTTTACGTGAATATCAGTACCTTGAATCAAACAAATAAATATTTGGAATAGTTGCTACAGAAATATAACCAAAAAATATATATCTAGTTGCTGCAGAATATCGAAACCTTGTGACTCTCCCACTCGCCCAATGACAATAATCTTCCTTGCACTTCCCAGCAGCTTTAACCTACAACAGAGATTCACCTAAAATAATTACAGGCTATAGAAAAATAATAGCAAAACAAAGGCCACGGTAAGCATAGCAAAACAAAGTTATGTTGGACTGGGTAGCTTGCGGTTGGACTGGGTTGCTCTATTTTTGACATAGCAAAACAGAGTTATGTTGCCGGGCTGTTGGGACTCTGTGGTTGGGCTATTTTCATGGTATTTCTGATGTGAGGCAATGCCGGCTTGACAGAAAGAAATTGGTGAGAACGAACGAAAGAGGCGCTAACAATTGGGTTGAATATTGAGGGGAAAAAGGCCATGCTTAAGTTTAAGTTTATGGGAGGGATCGATGAGTTGCAGCAGGTTAATTAGCAGTGAGTGGGAAATTTAAGTTTTCCTGAAAATTTGACAAAAGTGAGGTTGGCGCTCAAAGTTTTCATTCATTTTTGTTTCGAAAATATTTTGAGGGAACTTATATATGGCTATATGTACACACGCCGCACATATGTTATTAGTCTTCTCTTTCATTATTTGGCCTCTTTCCTTCTAATATTATGCTTATTCAGTATTACTATTTAGGGCTACAAACAAACAGAGCCGCTCGTGAACAATTCAAGATTGATTCGTATAAACTCGACTCGTACTCGGTTCATTTAATAAATGAGTTGTTCATGAACACTAATATTGGTTCAAATATTAAATGAGCAAAACTCGTATAATCTCGACTCGATTCAATTTAAACTCGTGAACAATATTTGTATAAAATCGATTCGACTCGTTTTGAGCTTGTCACAATACTCGCAATATATATATATATTTACATATATACTTACATATATTCTTTTATTATATATATTGTATATGCTATATATATTATTTTTGATACTTTGTATAAGTAATATATGTTGTTATTTTAAGTTTATGTATAAGTAACATGTTTTTTTTTATTTTACAATAATAATGTATTAAGTTCATAAAAGAATTATGGAGTCAAATATAAAATGTTTATAAAAATAAACAACTCTAATTGATTGCGGCACTTTCTTAACTAATCATATTTTGATTATTTGGCCATATTTAATATTATATCAAGGATAATTGAATACTTTAGTATTAAATTAATAGCTTTATTATGTAATTTTTTAAATGACTTTAATGTATTAGGCATTCTTGATGCCATATGTATTGAAAAATGACAATGAATCAACGTTACATTGATATTTGATAGGCTTATATTTTAATATGTGTATATGGCTCATATCTAATTAAAATTGATTAAGAGAAATAATCTCATTTATTTATCAGAAAAAGAAATAATCTCATTTGTGCTTCAGCCAACCAAAAATAAAAATAAAAAATAATTGTGGATCAGATTTAAACCGAGCTTGAGTCGAGCTACTCTAGCTCGTATCAACTTGTATATTTTTTGTACTCGAGTTCGAGTCAAGTTCGATCATCATTTATGTTAGACGAGTCGAGTTCAATCAGAAATTTTCAATATTTTTCAAGCTCGAGTCGAGTTCGAGCGGATATATATGCTAAACGAGCTCTTGATCCTCTGTTCGAATTCGACTCAATTCGGTTCGTTTACAACCCTAGTACTATTTTATCCAAATATTTCAACCCTCTCTATAATTAAAATATATAATATAATATTTTTTATATTATATATAATTATATTATATATTATTATTTTATTATATATATTATATATAAGATAATGTTATTATAATTTTATGTCTATATAAAATATATATAATAATGGTATTACAATCTTAAACATGATAATGTTATCATATTTATTTGATCATATGCTTTAAATATAATATATACATTAATACATTTTAAAACTTAATAAATTCTCAAAATATTCCTTTTGATAATTATATTAGTAAATTAGTAATACTAATTTATATTAGTATATAATGTATATTAATTATAATTTATACTTTATGGTCTTATAATAACACTATAATACTATTAGTAATATACTTAAAGTTTATATATAAATTATTATAGAAATCACTATAGTATTAGTTATACTGTACTATATATATCACAATTGCCATGACTAACAACCGCCGGAATAGGTAGGTATTTCTAACGATACACCAAATCGACAAAAAATCTTTGTAATTGGTGATATTTGTGCCCAAAATTCACCCCTGGGCTAAATATATATATATATATATATTCAACAAATACTCTTATATGTTATAGTGGAAGGCTTGGGTTGACATGACTAAATAAAGTGTTTGCAATTAGCTAGCTTGGTTTTATTGTGCATCTGTTTAATTAAATTTTTAGGATAAATGAAAATTTCACATGCTTATATAACTGTGATTCTAAATTTGAACTTTGACTCTACACTTTATCGGTAATCAATGGAATATTTCCCATGTAGAGCCCGTTTATTGAGGAGAAGTCTGGTGCACTTGTGAGGGGATCAGTATAAAGTGACTCTATACTTAACCATATTTAATTAAATATGTTAGGTGTTGAGCCTATTAATGGACTGATACACATGTAAGCAGAGTATAAAGTGACTTTATACTAGGGGTGCTACCCGCATGGTGCGGGGCGGGGGCATGACCCCCCCCCCCTGGCCGCTACTGGGGGGGTGGGGTTGAAACCACACCCCACCCCGCCCCCCGCTCAACCTAATGTCTAAACTTTTTTTAGACCCAAATTATAATATAAATTAAAATTTATACATTTAAAAAAAATATAAACTTATTAGAGTTGTATTTTGGATTAACTTAAATTCAACTTCAAGTTTTTAACAAATTTTATATATCTATATTCAACCCTCCCTCCCGCATGGGCTATTCCATGTGGGGCGAGGCAAACGGGGGCAGGGTAGCGGGGGGCGGGGCCCCGCCTACTATATACTCTATACTTCCCATATTAAACTTTTCACATTGTGCATCAACGCATCCACAGATCAACGCCTCCACAGATCAACGTCCCTTCAATTTCCCTATTTCAACCATCTCCTCCTCCTTCACATAGCAAACCGATAGCAGTGCAAACCAATCGAACCATCCTCTGTTTTATACCCTCAAAATAGAGTAGTCCATAGCTAGCAATGCAAACCGATTGATAGTCGTGTTTAACTCCGTCGCCTGCATCTGCAGTAGAGACTGCCGAAGAACTTTGCTGAAGAACTTTGTTATGGGTCCATGCATCCTTGGTTTAGATGTGGTGTAAACTTCAGTTTTACACTATATGTTTGATTGAGTAGTGAAAAATTACATCTTCTTGGTTTGTAGATAAAAAAGGTTATAGATTATTTATTTATAAAAGATAAAGTGATTATTTGTATGAATCATGTGATCTTTTAATGAAAATGCCTAGTATTGGGATTGCAATAGTCAATATGTAACACCTGAGTGCAATGCCAAGTTGTTTTCAATTTTTTTTTTTTATAAATAAAATGTGTGAAAATACTATTTGAGTTTTCAAATATCTTTTTAAATATAGACTACGAGCCTACAATCTTTATTTTGGTAGTTTATGATTTTACCTTGGGTTTGATAATTAGTACTTTAAAAATCTTTTTATGGCCCGAGATAATCTTTAAACATGTTCAATTATTATTTTTGAGTTTGAGTTGAGGTCCAAAATTCAGGAAATTAGAGCCTATTTATTTATTTGTTTTCATCACTTTATTTTCACGTGTTGCACAAGTTCACACACAACCCCATAGACTCCATGCACGCTTCTATCACTTCCCGTTTTCCTAGGGTTTTATTTTTTTGGTTCCTACATACACTACAGTTAGATTTGGCCTACGTGAAGAAACCTCAAGCCCCAATCTCCCTCTACGTACTAAGCACCCACCCCCTCATTCTCCCCCACTGTAAGCATTGCAAACCCACCAACTAGTCAGTCACGACCCCAACCTGCTCAGCCGTTTCGGCATCACTGAGCAGCAATAGTTTCAGAACAGCCCTTCCTCCTTCCACAGCCACACAAAACCATAGCACAACTGTAAAACCATAGCCTAGCCCTTCAACTCCAATCCGTCGCGCAACATCAGCCCGAATGGAAAACTTGTGCATGTGCTGAGATCTCCTCCAAAAAACGGAAGCCACTAGCCATTGCCCAGCCACCATGTGACCTAGCCGAACCACCCAACTCATCCCATTTGTCGCTGTTTTTCCATACTCGAAACAGAGCATCCACCTCTCCTTTTTGCCACATACTACGACCACCACACTGAGAGCCCCACCACGTCGAGACCCCACAGAAACCACCACCTGGAAATCCTTGGCCCTTCGATCTGTCGCATCTCACGGTAAGCTTCATCATCTATTTCCCTCACGTTTCTCTCTCTATCGGTTTATCCCTCTCTCTCTCTCTCTCCGTTTGGTAATGGTTCTACGTAATGGTTGTAGGGTGGAGTATGTAAAGTATGGTAAAATGTTTGTTATGAAATTATAATTTTACCCTTAGTTTTTAAAACACATTGTTTTAACAATTTATTTCGGTGGGTTTATTTTTATTTGGTTCAATTTTATATTTATATTTTTTTAGTGTGTTATGCTAAGTGATTTTTGAAGTAAAATGTTTTTGGGTTGAGTTCGGGTTTTAAATTATTTTTGGGTCGGGTAACATTATTTTCAATGACTTTTAATTTTTTTAAACGGGTTGGGTTTTAATTTTTAAATAAACCTTGTGAATAAGTGAAAATTAGGTTTAGTGAATATTAGGTGGACATCTATGACTTTTTGGAAGTGACGATATTTTAGGGTTACGAGAGTTGTAGATTATTTTTAAAGAAAAATAGATTACTTAGTATTTCAGGTTTAAGTTTTGATATGTGTGTATGATTGAAAATTTATGGGAGTACGTGACTATTTTATAGGAGACGATTGAGATTGGCCACTTCTATTTTAGCATTTCTCCAAGTTTGCATCTTTTATTTGTTCTCATGATTTTTTTTTTTTTTTTTGGCAAAGGCAGATTTGCCCCTTTTTTTAAACCTTCTAATATGTAGGTAAGTGATTTCTCTATGCTTTAATAAAATCATCTAGTTATAAGCACATGGCTTCTACATTATTGGCTTGTTTATTCTTGTGGTTGTAATAGTGTTAAAATTTATTGGCTTCTACATTATTGGCTTGTTTATTCTTTTGGTTGGTTTCTTAGCATAACCCTTCATACATTGGTTATATGCAAATTTATGCTTCTAATTATTGCAAATTTATGCTTTATTTTGCTTTACTCGTACAATTAAATTATTTTCCATACTATGTTTTAAGTTGTTGATGATCTTGCATTCTCATAGGATTCTGTTTTCATATTTAAAATATAGTTAAGCTATGGACAAAAGTTGGATGAAAAAACCTAGACATACAAAAGAGTGTCGATGGTGTTAAAGAGTTTTTTAAGTTTACGTGAGAGAATTATACTACAAATTCGTCGATTTGTTGCCCATGTAGAAAATGTGGATTACGTAAGATGTTCATCCCCAACATGGTATATGATCATTTGATTAGCTATGAAATTTCTCATGGTTACACCATTTGGCATGCTCATGAGGAGAGAATAGGGGGACATCTTACCATGCTACTGATACCCAAAATAATAATGAGCAAATAAATGAAGGCTCTAGTGGGATGACAATCATGTTACATGACGTTTTCCCCATTTTTTATCTTGAAATAGTTGAGGGTGGGCCTGAAATAGGTGTAGATGTTGGAGAAGCTAGAGTGCAAAATGAAAATCAACAAGATTCTAGCAAAAGAGTTAATAAATTTTACAATATATTGAAAGATGCTGATGAGCCATTATATGAAGGGTGCAAAAAACATACTAAGTTTAGTGCTATCGTATGTCTCTGGAATATGAAGTGTTTGGGTGGATTGAGTAATAGCATATTCACAGAACTGCTTAAATTTGTGAATGAGTTGCTCCCACCAGGAGCATCATTGCCTAAAAATGCATACGAGGTGAAGAAGTATATGAATGAGGTAGGTCTTGGATACGAGAAGATCTTAGTATGTCCCAATGGTTATATGTTATTTTGGAAGGACAATGAGAATCTGGAAACATGCGTGGTATGCAGAGCGTCAAAGTGGAAGCAAAAAGAGTCTATGAATGATAAGTCTAAAAACGGTAAAAGAAGTCCAGCAAAAATATTACGGTGGTTTCCGATGAAAACAAGGTTGCAAAGGCTTTTTATGTCATCGAAGACTTCTTCACAAATGAAATGGCATGCTATGGGACGCACAAATGATGGGATATTAAGGCATCCATCAGATGGCATGACTTGGAAGACATTTGATACACAATATGATGCTTTTGCCTCTGACCCCGGCAATGTTAGGCTTGATTTATCTGCAGATTGCTTTAATCTTTTTGATAACATGAGCATTTCTTATGGTATCTGGCCAGTTATGTTGGTACCTTACAATTTACCTCCTTGGATGTGCATGAAACGATCAAGTTTCATGCTACCGTTGATTTTACTAGGACCATCATCACCTTCAATGAATATAGATGTATACTTAGAGCCTCTAATATCATAATTAAAGGAATTATGAGAGGTTGGAGCACCAACCTATGATATTTGCTCTAGAGAGATCTTTACAATGCATGCAGCTTTAATGTGGACGATAAATGATTTTCCTGCGTATGGTGATTTTTCTAGATTGGAGTACGAAAGGTCGTTTAGCATGTCCTATTTGTATAGGTAACACACGATCTAGATGGCTGAAACATAGAAAACAAAATTTCCTATATAGGGCATAAATGATTATTGCCAATTGATCATAGGTGGAGAATGATGGCAAAAACATTTGATGGTACACGAGAAATTGATCCTTCACCTACTATGCCAACACCTGATGAAATTTTAGAACAATTAGATGATTTAAATTGCAATGATAAAACAGATCGTAAAAGAAAAAGAGTTGTGGGGTTGACTAATGTTAAGGAACACTCATGGAAGAAATGTAGTATTTTCTTTAGTTTACCTTACTGGAAAGATAATTTATTATGTCATAACCTTGATATGATGCACATTGAAAAAATGTGGTGGATAATATTGTTGGCACACTGTTAAATATTGATACAAAATCAAAAGATGGCATAAAGGCACGCCTCGACTTACAAAAGATGAGTTTGAGACCACAAATTCATCCGGTTATAACAGATGCAAACAAGACATATTTGCCTCCTGCTATTTTCACAATGAGTAACAAAGAAAAAGAAGACTTGTTAAAGGTTATACAAAATATAAAAGTATCGAAAGGTTATTCTTCAAATGTTTCACGTTGTGTTAAGCTTCAACACCATACTATAGTGGGCATGAAGAGTCATGATTGGCATATACTGATGCAACAGCTCCTGCTAATTGTATTATGTGGTCATTACCTAAGAAGGTAATAGAACTATTAATCGAGCTATCTAGATTCTTCAGGGGAATTTGTTCCAAAACGTTGCGGCTTGAAGATTTGGACCGATTGGAATCTAGAGTACCTTACATATTGTGCCAATTAGAAATTATATTTCTGCCATCATTTTTCACGGTTATGGTGCACTTGACTATACATTTAGTTGCAGAATGTAAGCTTGGAGGACCCATTCATTATTGATGGATGTATCCTGTTGAAAGGTATGCTATAGTTATTGAATTAAAAACACACAAATCTATTAAAGTAAGAACATATTTTTTTAAAAATAATAAAAGTTATCTAATGATTTATGTGGTAGGTACATACACCGACTTAAGTTTCATGTGCATAACAAAGCTGCACCAAAAGGTTCCATTGCTGAAGGATATTTGCTGGAGAAATTATTGACGTTTTGTTCTCTTTATTTAGAATCCGCTCGAACGGTTTTCAATAGACATCTAGAAACCCAGATGATTCTAAAGGGAAAGTTGTTGACGTCCGCCTTGATTTTATGTCGTGGACCCAAGCACATCCCTATATTCTCTTTAACTCTGACGATTTCACTCCATTCCGCATGTGAGTTGCAATACTTGATACGTACGAATTAAATTATATTTAATTTATATTTGTGTAATTGTAACAGGCATTTGTGATGTCGTGAACATATAATAGGATGCACTTGGAAATAATGAGGAATGCAGTTGATGGGAATCATTTATTGAATGACGAACTACATATGAGGTACGAAGACCAATTTTGTAATTAGTTCCAAGACTATGTATGGATTACACCCCATTCTGTATCACAATATTTATTATGCCTTTGTAGCTAGTTTTTGTCATTTTAATCAATGTTAATAATCCAACCTTTCAGGTAATGAAAATGGATGAAAATGGAAGAAGCAAATTGGGCTATAAAGTCGTAATGCATTCTAAAGGTCCCATGCATGTTGCCTAAGAATTTAAGCGAATTGTCGTCAATGACACAAAATATCGCACTAGGAATCACGAAAATGGGAAGAAAACTCAAAAATGTGGTGTTAATGTGTGTACTGATCAAGATGGCCCTACTTGGTATGGCCAATTAACACACATAATTGAGGTTATGCATTATGATGGGTCCTAATATGTGTTATTCAAATGTCATTGAGTAGACGTTGCTCGAGGTAGAGGTTTTAAGGAGGACGAGTTTAGCTTTACTATTGTAAATTTTTCTCATCTAGAACACATTGGTAGTCGCATAACTGATGATCCATTTGTTTTATCTTCCAAAGTATCTCAAGTATTTTATGTGGCAAATGAAAGATGCCTAAATTGGGTTGTCATCATTAAGATAAAATCAAGAGACGTGTATGACACTGGTGAAGAGGAAGTGATTGACGACGATGAGGATGAATATTTAGTCAATGAATATTATATTAACACTTCCAACGATGAAGCTGTTGAAACTGGTATTGACGATGTTGTGTGGATGCAAAATGACATAGATGGAATGATAATCAAAACTCGCTAATAGTGTTGAGGTTTCATTTATATTTCTATAGGCTTGTTTACATCAATTTTCTTTTATATAGGCCTGTTTAGTGGTACTGTTTTTGCTATAGCCTTTTTTTGGTACTTGGGGTTTTTAATTTTGTTCTATATTTTTGTAAAATCCAAGTACTTTGATTGTTACTACGGTATTCCCTTGCCACAAGTGAGGGTTTATTAATAAATTCAGGCGGGGGTCACTAATGGATATGTGACTACTCTCTCTTTAACTTTTTGTTTTTTTAAAAAAAACATGATATCTCTTATCACATAAATCTATCTCATATCATGCTCAAAATATTATTGTTTCTATTGATTTGCATATATCAATTTTTTTTTTTTTTTTGTATAGGTATAATGGGTCCAAAAAAGAAGGCAAAGACTACCATACCACATTTGCAAAAACAATCTACAAGACTACAAGCTGTCTATAGTGAGACACAATCTAATAGGGCGGCCCATTCATTACCCTCTGTCAATGAGCCACCCCTTTCCGTTAATAGAATGGTGGAATCATCACCTTTTATAGATTGTCATTCACAGCCATCATTATCTTCACATCAAGAGACCCAACCTTCTACATTTAGCCAAATGGGAGGACACCTATCAACACATACAGAGATGAGCAGAGAGATCGAGCCATGCACATCTATACCAATAGCACCTAGTTTAGAATCAAAAAATGTTAACTCGTGTTCCAACATTGGAGATTGCTTTGTCATCGTCATGGGTATGTTTTTATTTTTCTTACTTATTATTTATTTAACTATGAATGAAGATTTACAAAATACTAACAATGTAACTAAATCCATTTTTGCAGATAATAATGGAGATCAAGTAAAGAGACCATTGCACTCAATTCCTGACATTTGGCATCTTCTAGAAGGGGAGCAAATTGAAATGGAGCTCAATCTTCTTGGTCAACCTATAAAAAAGAAAGACTCAAAGGTGGTAAGGTTTGGTGGTCTGATAATGAGAAGTAATAAGTTGGTTCCATTAATTTACAAAGATTGGAGGCTAGTGCCTAAAACCGTGAAGGAGGAAGCGTGGGGTCTTATAAATGTATGATTTTTTATAAAATCATATTAAAACATTATTATTAATTAATAGGTATATTTTGAAATTTTTTTTAGAAAGCTACTCACACACTTGTGTAAATTTATTTTAACTGTAGGGCAAGTTTAAAGTTCCTGATGACAAATTGGATATATTCAAAAAATGGATACTAAATTACTTTGGGAAAAAATGGAAAGACTATAAGCATGAGTTGAAGAAAAAGTTACTTAATGAAAAAGACACCTCTGCAGCACAAGTTGTGGCAAGGACAAGTCCAGATATGGTGGACATAGAGCAATTGGCAGAGTTGGCCAATCTTTGGTTCGATCCAGAATATATGGTAACAACGTGCACATTTTTGTTATAGATTTATAAAATCAACCAACTAGTTATTTTCATAATTCTCATAATCTTTGTGATGATGTAGTCAAAATGTAATAAAAACAATGAGTGTCGTAAGAAGTAGGTGATTGTTCACAGCGGAGAATTGAAAAGTTTAGCAAGATATGCCCGTGATGTGGTATTTATTTAATTAGTATTTATTTCTTGTTGAATATTTGTTCTTTGTTTTCAATATATGTGTTTAATTTAAAATATTGAAAGCAGAAAAAATTAACTGGGGCATTGTCAAGTCGAGCCCAGTTGTTTGTCAAGACCCATAAGAAAAAGGATGGCACACACTACAACGATGACACAAAAAAGAAAGTGGTATGTTTATTTTCAAATTTATTACTTTTTAATTTTAATAGATTTATAAGATGGAGAATACTGTGTATTTTTTATTATCTATTACAAGTTGAGATGGAGGAACTTTTAACACAAGACACAAATCCTATAGAAATGGGGTCTGGAAGAACCATGACTTGGAAATTAAATGATGTTTATTCGAAAGTTATGGGCCTAGAACAGCCTGGACATGTGCACAGTTTGGGCTTTGGGCCAACCCCTACAAGGCAAACTTGTCAACATTTACTACCAACTTCAAACCAAGAAAATGGTATATCAAATGAAGAGTTTAATAAAATACGGAATGAATTAACTGCATTGCGAAACTTAGTAAACACATCCGTGCATGCACAGGTGAGCACCCCACATATGTTTAGTTGATATCAGTCAACCTTATTTTAGAATTTTTGGACCCTCATTTGAATTTATATTCAGGCTTCAGGACAAAATCAAATGAGAATGAAGAAGAAGAGAAAGATGAAGAAGAGAAAGATGAAGAAGAGGAAAATGCTGAAGAGGAAGAAGATCAAGAGGAAGATGAAGAAAATGAAGAGAACGATGAGGACGATGATTGAGGGTCAGGATTATAAGTGAGACTATAATTGAGACTATATTTATGGTATTTGTCATATATCGACGTTTGCTCTATTTAATGGTATTTGCAACTTTCCTTAATTAAGACTATATTTATGGTTATGCCATATATCAACGTTTGCTCTGTTTTGCTAAGTTGGAATTAGGACTGATTATAAAAGGAAAAGTACTTGATGCATTAGTTTTACTACTCTATTTGAAAGTTGTGAATCTTAGTATGATGTTTAACATATTTTCTCATAAAGTTTGCAAATGCCACATTCGTTTTTAAAAAATAATAAATATGAGATCCATATTAAAAGATTAAATTTTTAATAATAGACTATTTTTTTCAAAAAGAATATTGTACGACACTTGCACAATTTTTAAAAGGAATGCGCAATACTTACATTACTGTATTGTACATTACTTATTAAAAATTAAGGGAAAGAAATTAAACGGCGTCACATTAAGATCTCGACACGTGAACTCTCTTCTTTAGTTCTATTGAACCTCCCTCCCTCCAAAACTGGAATGCGATATATGGCATTTAATGGTAGGGCATCCTAGAAATTCAAATAAAATTTTGTAGGTATTTTCGTATCATTTAAATAAATTTTTTTTATTATTTATTTTACTATCAATAAATTTATAATAGCCTTCACCATTGACACTATATATTATTACTGGCGTCACAATATATACTTCGGCGCATTTATCAATTACCAGCATTTCATTGATCAAATTTCAGCATTTGGTAAATGTCGCCAATGCTATATAATTATTACCTGCGTAATAATATAAACCCTGGAAAACTACTTATTTACCAGCGTATAATTAATCGATGGCCGGCATTTGTTCAAACGATATAAACGTTGAAAAACTCAATACTTTATCGCCGTAAACTCTATTAATTGTCGGCATTTTGTGAAACGCCACTGATGCTATATATTATTACCGGCAGTATATTAAAAATGCTGACAAACACAGTTAATATAATAGCGTATAATTAATCAATTATTGGCATTTGTTTAAACGCTACCAAAAACATATATTATTACCGGCATAACAATATAATGCCGATAAACTACTAATTTCCCGACGCATAATTGCTATCTTGGCGGCGTTGTTATAAATGTCGTTAAAGCTATATATTATTACTGGCGTAAAACTTTAAAGGCCGGGAATTTCAATAATTTACCTACAGAAACATTAAGCGTCGGTAAATTTATATATCTACCTGCGCATAAACAAACGTCGCGTATATAAAAGCCGCCAATTTTGTCTTTTTTTGTAGTTGATACCTATGTCAGCCCAAATAGTGGTTTATGGGAAGGCAAAAAGCTACCTCACCACCTCCCCATCACATTGTAGCAGTAGGGTACAAAACCATGTGCTACGGCCACTGGTTTTAGGCATGGTTTTGGCTGACAACCCGTCACCAAAAAGTTACCCTCACACCCTCTCAAGCCTTCAAGTGGTATAAGTGTCATCCATGGCTATTTCCTTAATCTTTTGTCACTTTTGAAACACATTCTTGAAGAGAATTCAAGGAGAAGCTTCATATAGTTTTTTTTAACTTTCTTGCATGATTTTTTTTGAAGCCATTGTAAGTAGATTCTTATGAATCTCTCTACATATATATTGTTTGAATTTGAGTCTAGTTTCCTTTTGCATATTATTTGTATTTTTTATGGATTTTTGATAAGTGAAAAATCTTTTTAAGCATGGAAGGGTTATACTAGGCGACAATCTGGATAGTGTGCAATTCTTTATTTTTTTATGATGTTCTTGATAAAATCTTGGTTCAAACTTTTTATGTTTTAGAGTTAATATATTGACATGAAATTTGGATTTAATTTTGTGCATATTGAGAGTTTTTACTAAGAGTTTTGCTTCATATGAGAAAGTTGAAAATTGGAGGTATAAAAATAGTTTATGTTTTGAGTAATCTTCAATCTTTTGTTTCGAAAGCATGCTCCTATAGTCTTGATATTCACATGAGTTATTAAATATGTGTTAAGAAGTTATTTTTAAGATTTATGGTTACGATCTTGAGGGAATGAATTTTTATGTATGTTGAGGTTTGGTTGAAACACAAACTTGAGGCTCACATGTTGTCTTGTGTTTCAATGAAAATTTTGCCATGTGATCTTGAGTTTAATGCTTAGATCAATCTTAGGACTTGAATCTAAAGCATCTGATGTTTTTTTTATTGATGGTGTACTGCATGAAAAAGTCATATCTAATGGTTTGACCAAAGACCAAAACATGTGGTACTCGGTTTTGGAGAAAATGTGCAAGCTGATTGTGTTGGTTGACATTTTGGGGTTTTTGTGATTTTTGACTTGTTTGTTCAAGCATGCTATTTGCTAGGATTTCTTGATGGTTATTTTAAGAATATGTTTTTAAACTTTTGAAGTTCTTGGAGTTGATTTGAAGAAGAATAGACCAAGAACATCAAGAGATGTCATTTGGAGTTGTTTTTAAACCTTATGATTTGTGCTTTGTTAATTTCCTAGCATGATATTAAAGCTAGGATATGATTTTGTATGTTGCATGCTTGGTTTTTGTAGTTATGTTGTGATTGAAAATTTTCTAATTATATATTTAGATTTATGATAAAATTTACATGAGGAATGTAAATTTTTGGTGTGCTTCCTGGTGCTCTCTATTTCAAGTTTGTGATCTGTTCTTAGATTTCTCTATTTCATGTTTCCAACCATTAGGATCTGCTCATTATTTTTATTATTAAAAATGTTTAGCCTTGAAACTCCTTTATATGTGTGACGCCCCCAAATCCCCACGCCCGAACACGGAGAAAATCGAGACGTCCGGATGGTGACAACCCGGGTCACCATCCTATCGACGGGTGCCAAGTGTGTGCAAAGGCAACAAATGTGCACGAAGAAGCACGCAGCGGATAACGAAAGTCATTAACTAAGTACCAGAATTTTTCTTAACGTTATACAAGCTGTTTAAAACTTACATAAATAAAATATTACAAAAACACAAATACAGTTTTAAAACAAATATAAAACATATCATCAGCAACCCGGCGGAGCCGCATCCTCGGGCTCAGCCTCCTCCTCTTCGTCCTCAAACTCTGCACCAAAAGCTACGGAACCAAAAATGGTACCGCAGGTAAGTAAAACCCAAACACTACCAGATAAAAACACATAAAACTCAAACAATATGCATGAAACATGCCCAATGCACAAAGCCCACAAAACACGATTTTTCCACACACGCCAAAAAAACCCATTTGGCCCAAAAACACATCATTTTCGAAAAACATGCCAAAAGTCACATTTGGCCTTTATCCGACTCAATCCAGAATCCATGTTATCCGTATGCACCATGACCTCCCCTAGGGGTCATCCGCACACCCTGGCTCCAGTGCCACACCGCAGAGTACCACCACGCATGTGACACCTAACGAGCGATGCCCAGTTCCGCGCCCCGCGCGTTCGTAGCCAAGCATCCTCTAGCCCTCACCAGCGAAGGGCCACGGAGTCGGTGCTTAGAGCGATGCCCGGTTCCGCGCCCGGCCCGTTCGTAGCCAAGCAACCCCTAGCCCCCGCTCCCGTCGTCTAGCGACGACCCAGGGGACATCACTCAGTTTATTCCGCTCCCGAATGACCAGAGGAGCTCCACCGGGATAATACCCCATCCCGGCTTGGGGTCATGATACACATGCACCCGTAAGACCACTTACGCCAAACACAGGCTTTTCACACTATTTCACGAACACACGTGCATGCACCATGCAATGCCATAACAATGCATAATAAAATAATCCAACAACATAAAACAATTAAACAGGCAACTCCGTACTCCATCCATCCGACCCCCGAACTCCTCGGACTCAGTCTGGAATCAACCAACCAGCAGATTAATTAATTGAAAGAGCAATATACATTTAAATCTGAAAATAGGGTTTGGAAAATACTTACAGCGCTATATGGCAATTTTAGAAAACACGAGGCGTTGCAAATGGCGGCGAAAAAGCAACGTCACAGTGAAAATTCACTGTGGCCGTGGGTTGTGAAAAACCCACTTTTGAACGGGGACAAACTAGAGCTTGGGATTGATAGGGAATGGTCTAGGGATGGTTGTGAAGCTATTGGAAGTGGTGGTTGGCCGTGGGTGGCGGCAGAATCGCCGGAAAGAGACCGGATTTCCCAAAAAGGAAAGCTAGCTCGTGGGAGCTGTTCCGGTGGTCGTTGGTGGCCGGAAATAGGTGGGTTAGGACGGCAAGGGACCGGTGATGAAGTGGTGAAGAAATGCTGGCCGGAGGTGGAGCGACGGCGGCGGATCGGAGCCAAACCCGTGCGGGCTTCAAATGGCTTTTCCGGCCAAACGGCCGGCCGGTTGGGGGTGGAAATTGGTGGGAAGGTGCGCCGGAGGGAGGGGAACCGAACGGTGCCGGCGGTGAGCCACACGGTGGCCGGACGGCGGCGGTTCGAACGGCTGAAGGTTCCGGCGTGAGGGAGAGAGAAGAGAGAGAGAGGCCGGGGGGGTCGACGCGGGGAGAGAGAGAGAGAGAGGGAAAAAGAAAAGAAAGAAAAAAAAAAAGAAAAAGAAAGGAAAAAGAAAGAAGGAAAAAAAAAAGAGAAAAAGGAAAAAGAAAAGGAAAAAGGAAAAAGAGATGTAGGGAAAAAGAGATGAGGTCTAATCCTCATTCCGGGAAACAAAACTAAACCGCCGAAAAGAGATTAAAAACTGTAAACAACTAAAAGAAATAAAACACAACATCAATTAGATTAAAAAAAATAATTTTAAAATGCAAATAAATTAAAATAAATAACTAATATATTAATTAAAATAAAAACAACCATTTCAGTGAAAATATACTCAAAACGGGTCATCACATCCTCCCCTCCTTAAAAATAAATTTCGTCCTCGAAATTTGCAGATCAACCACAAACTTAAAGCAAGCCACAAGAAAGCCCATAAACCAACTGTGATCAAGATTAAGATACATACCTTCTCTATTCGAACAAGTACGGGTACTGCTCCCTCATGTCCGTTGCTCGCTCCCAAGAGAAGTCTTGAGCTAACGGGTCTTCCCAAGCCACTTTAACCAAAGGTATCGTCTTGGACCTCAACTGTTGCTCCTTCCAATCCAGGATCTGCGATGGAACAACTTCATAAGTGAGATCCGGTTGCAACTGAATACCCACTGGGTCGACGAAGCGTGGCTCTTGCTGTCCAAAGCTCTTCTTCAGGGATGATACGTGGAAGACATCATGAACATCCCCAAAATAATCTGGCAAAGCAACTCTGTAGGCGACGGATCCTACCTTCTCCAGAATCTGAAAAGGGCCGACGTACCTCGGATCTAGCTTCCTCTTCTTACCAAAACGCTTAACACCTCTCATGGGAGAGACTTTAAGGTAAACCCAATCACCAACTTCAAAAGACAATTCTCCCCTCCTGGTACCTCGCTTTTCTAGCGACTCTGAGCTGCCGCCATTTTATCTCTGATGATCCGAACTTGGCTTTGCATCTCTTGAATTATTTCGGGTCCGATTATCCTACTCTCCCCAACTTCATCCCAACACAAGGGCGACCTGCACTTTCTCCCATAAAGAGCTTCATAGGGAGCCATCTGAATGGTCGCATGGAAGCTGTTATTGTAGGCAAACTCGATGAGCGGCAAATGATTTTCCCAACTCCCTTGGAATTCCATGACACATGCTCGCAACATGTCTTCCAGGGTCTGAATGGTGCGCTCTGACTGGCCGTCTGTCTGCGGGTGATAAGCAGTACTGAACTTCAACTTAGTACCCAAAGCTGCCTGCAAACTCTTCCAGAACTACGACGTAAACCTCGGGTCTCGATCCGACACTATACTCTTTGGTATGCCGTGTAGCCGCACTACCTCTTTGACATACAAACGGGTCAACTTACCCAAAGAGTCGGTGTTATTAACAGGCAGAAAATGAGCACTCTTCGTTAACCGATCCACAATCACCCAAACAGAATTCTTCCCACTAGGCGTTCTCGGCAAACCCACAACAAAGTCCATCGTGATGTCATCCCATTTCCACTCAAGAATAGGGAGGGGTTGGAGCATACCTGCAGGTCTCTGATGCTCGGCCTTTACCTGACGGCATGTGTGGCATTTCTCAACATATAAGGCAATGTCCTTCTTCATTCCATCCCACCAGTAATTTTTCTTCAAGTCCCCATACATCTTTGTACTACCGGGATGAACTGAATAAGGGGCCGCATGAGCTTCCGCCATGATCCGTTCTTTGAAATCTGAGTCCTTTGGGACCACTCTGCGATCTCGGAACCGAAGTATCCCATCGTTATCCATGCTATAATGCAACAGCCCTCGAGATTTTCTGACTCTTTTCCTGATGTTCAGCAGCTTCGGATCCTTTCTTTGGAGAGTTTTCAATTCTTCAAAATCAGTTACCCGAATATCGAGAACTGAAGACAAAATCTCCACTTGCTGCGAACTCTCTATAAGGAGCCTTCTCATCCCACAAAGCAACGAATCCAATTCTGACGGCTCGGCTTCATCTTCCAAGTGTGACTTCCGGCTCAAAGCATCAGCAACTATATTAGCCTTCCCCGGGTGGTACTTGATCTCACACTGATAGTCACTGATTAGCTCCAGCCATCGCCTCTGCCTCATATTCAGATTTTTCTGGGAAAACAGATGCTTCAAGCTCTTGTGATCAGTAAAAACCTCGCAAGCTTCCCCATACAAGAAGTGCCGCCAGATTTTGAGAGCAAAAACAATCGCAGCCAATTCTAGATCGTGCGTCGGATAATTCTTCTCATGGTCCTTTAGCTGACGAGATGCATAGGCTACAACCCGTCCTTCCTGCATAAGGACACAACCCAAACCAAACTTAGACGCATCACTGAAGACTACGAATGGCTTATGCGGTTCTGGGAGCGCTAACACTGGTGCCGTCGTCAACCTGTTCTTTAATTCTTGGAAGCTTCTCTCACATTTCTCTGACCAAACAAATTCTGTATTCTTCCGAGTCAAAGCTGTGAGAGGTCCGGACAGGCGAGCAAAACCCTCTACAAATCTTCGGTAGTATCCGGCGAGCCCCAAGAAACTCCTGACCTCGTGCACTGTAGTCGGGCGCTGCCATGACAAAATGGCTTCTACCTTACTAGGATCAACAGCCACTCCGCCCCGAGAAATTACGTGCCCAAGAAATTTAACTTCTTCCAACCAGAATTCACACTTGCTGAGCTTGGCGTATAGCTGGTGTTCTCTCAATCTCTCAAGTACCAGACTAAGATGATACACATGCTCTTCAACATCTCGGGAATAAATCAGTATATCATCAATAAATACTACCACAAAGGAATCCAGATAAGGTCGAAACACTCGATTCATCAAATCCATGAAAGCTGCAGGGGCATTAGCTAACCCAAACGGCATCACCTTAAATTCATAATGCCCATACCTCGACCTGAAAGCAGTTTTAGGCACATCCTGGTCTCTGATTCTCAGCTGGTAGTATCCCGACCTCAGATCAATTTTAGAGAACACGGCTGCTCCTTGAAGCTGATCAAACAAATCATCAATCCGTGGAAGAGGGTATTTATTTTTTATGGTCACCTTGTTCAATTCCCGATAATCAATGCACATACGGAGGGTTCCATCTTTCTTTTTAACAAATAAAACTGGTGCACCCCACAGCGACGTGCTAGGCTGAATAAATCTCTTCTCTACCAGTTCTTACAACTGAGTCTTCAACTCTTTCAATTCAGCCGGTGCCATGCGATAAGGAGCTTTATGCACAGGAGCCGCTCCAGGTTCCAAGTCGATAACAAACTCCATCTCCCGCACAGGGGGTAGTCCGGGCAAGTCATCCACAAACACATCGGGGAATTCTTCCACAACTGGATTGTCTGCCAAGGACTTCTTCTCAGACGGCGTGGACACCATCTGAACCAAGAATGCATCCGCTCCCCATGCAATCTCTCTTCTTGCCTGAATCGCCGATATAATCATCGGCTTTTCTTTTAATCTACTCCCCGCAAATTCCAGACAATCACCATCTGGAAGCTGAAAGCTAATTATCCGACTTCTGCAATTAATACTCGCAGAATATCGGTATAGCCAATCCATCCCGAGGATGATATCAAAACCCAACAGCTTGAATACCACCAAATCAGCATCCAAGAATCTTCCCTCAAAATTTAACGGGCATCCCAAAGCAACCTTGGAACACCACACCATCTCACCATCGGGTAGAGCCACTACCATAGACTTCGGTAACGGTTCCGTGACCAAATTACACACCCGAGCAAACGTGGAAGATACAACGACTGTGAAGCACCGGAATCAAACAAAGTACAAGCATAAAACTCATACAAACGGACTCTTCCTGAACCAAACACATCAACCCATGAAATCCAAAAAGCAAAGAATAAACCACATACACCAAAAATTAAATCCAACTTAAAATTAAATTAAACCATACCTGTAATTACTCCAGCATCATGGGTCGCTGGTGCCTCATCATCCACCTCTCCGGGTGTGACAGCATAAACCCGGGCTTGCACTGCTTGTCTCGGGTTGGTTCTTCCACCGTGTCTACCTCCACGGCTTCCTTGAACTCTGACGGGGCAATCCCGAGCGATATGTCCCACTTGGCCGCACCGGTAACACTGGGATCCGCTACTCATCCGGCATGAGCTCTATTACAAGCTCCACAAATAGGCACCCGTCCTCCCATACGAACACCTGAGGACGTTTGAGGTCGAGTTCCGGTCCGCTGAACAAACTTCTGGGGCGAACCCGAGCTGCTTCCTTCACCAGAAAAACTCCGCCTCTTATGCCCTGGAGGGGAGCCCACACTCAGATTTTTTTCCCGCTCCACAAGGGTGGCCACATCCACTAATTCTTGAAAAGTGGATATCCAATGGCTGACCACCATACGGGGTATGTCATGGCGTAGCCCCTCCTGAAAACGATCTGCTCGCATCTCCTCAGTGGCGACAAGGTGAGGAGCAAATCGCTCAAGTTCTATGAACCTCCGGGCGTATTGTTCCACTGCTGCGCCCCCTTGGACCAGATTGGAGAACTCTCTTGCCTTTTGCTTTCTTACCGATGCGGGAAAGAAGCCGTCATTGAACTCCTTCTTGAAACGCTGCCAGGTCACCGCAGCGAAAGATCCCAATTCAGATTCCAGCATCACCCTCTTGGTATCCCACCAATCAGAAGCGGTACCTTGCAAGAGATAGCTGGCGTAGAGTACTTGTTGTGCCTCAGTGCATCCACACACCTCAAAGGTTTTCTCCAGATCTTTGATCCATTTTCCAGCCTGAAGTGGATCCTCATTTCCAGTGAAGTGTGGAGTCCTATGCGCCAGGAAGCGCTCATAGGTGCATCTAGCTTGCACCATGCTGCTGGACCCTCCTGGATACATCCAAGGCCCTCCCTGATATGGCCAAGGACCTCCCGGTTGTGGCCAAAACCCTCCTTGTTGTGGACAAGACCCTCCTGATGGTGGCCAGGGACCCCCTTGTTGTGGCCAAGGTCCTTGTTGTGGCCAAGGCCCTGTCTGTTGAGACCTCGCACTCTGCTGCATAAATTCTGTCATCTGCCGTATTGCCTCGGCTATGGAGTCATCCCTGGAGGTATTGTCCCGTGGTTCCTGTGTAGATTTCCTTGGTCTCCCCATTTTCCTGCCACAACACCACTCTTGACCCTCCTTTAAGAAAACAAATAAAACCATCATAAAACCAACAAAAACAAAACCAACACCACACAGCAAGAAACAAAAGAAACCAGCTTGCAAAAACATAACCAAATAAGTACAAACAAACAAACAAGCTCAAACAAATAAAACAAATAAAACAACTATACTTAACATAATTTTCAAAACACAACTTTAAAAAGCATTCTGGTACTGCCTACGGGACATGTGGTTTTACCCAGAGCCAAACCGCTCTGATACCACCTGTGACGCCCCCAAATCCCCACGCCCGAACACGGGGAAAATCGAGACGTCCGGATGGTGACAACCCGGGTCACCATCCTATCGACGGGTGCCAAGTGTGTGCAAAGGCAACAAATGTGCACGAAGAAGCACGCAGCGGATAACGAAAGTCATTAACTAAGTACCAGAATTTTTCTTAACGTAATACAAGCTGTTTAAAACTTACATAAATAAAATATTACAACAACACAAATACAGTTTTAAAACAAATATAAAACATATCATCAGCAACCCGGCGGAGCAGCATCCTCGGGCTCAGCCTCCTCCTCTTCGTCCTCAAACTCTGCACCAAAAGCTACGGAACCAAAAATGGTACCGCAGGTAAGTAAAACCCAAACACTACCAGATAAAAACACATAAAACTCAAACAATATGCATGAAACATGCCCAATGCACAAAGCCCACAAAACACGATTTTTCCACACATGCCAAAAAAACTCATTTGGCCCAAAAACACATCCTTTCCGAAAAACATGCCAAAAGTCACATTTGGCCTTTATCCGACTCAATCCAGAATCCATGTTATCCGTATGCACCATGACCTCCCCTAGGGGTCATCCGCACACCCTGGCTCCAATGCCACACCGCAGAGTACCACCACGCATGTGACACCTAACGAGCGATGCCCAGTTCCGCGCCCCGCGCGTTCATAGCCAAGCATCCTCTAGCCCTCACCAGCGAAGGGCCACGGAGTCGGTGCGTAGAGCGATGCCCGGTTCCGTGCCCGGCCCGTTCGTAGCCAAGCAACGACCCAGGGGACATCACTCAGTTTATTCCGCTCCCGAGTGACCAAAAGAGCTCCACCGAGATAATACCCCATCCTGGCTTGGGGTCGTGATACACACGCACCCGTAAGACCGCTTACGCCAAACACAGGCTTTTCACACTATTTCACGAACACACGTGCATGCACCATGCAATGCCATAACAATGCATAATAAAATAATCCAACAACATAAAACAATTAAACAGGCAACTTCGTACTCCATCCATCCGACCCCCGAACTCCTCGGACTCAGTCCATAATTAACCAACCAGCAGATTAATTAATTGAAAGAGCAATATACATTTAAATCTGAAAATAGGGTTTGGAAAATACTTACAGCGCTATATGGCAATTTTAGAAAACACGAGGCGTTGCAAACGGCGGCGAAAAAGCAACGTCACAGTGAAAATTCACTGTGGCCGTGGGTTGTGAAAAACCCACTTTTGAACGGGGACAAACTAGAGCTTGGGATTGATAGGGAATGGTCTAGGGATGGTTGTGAAGCTATTGGAAGTGGTGGTTGGCCGTGGGTGGCGGCGAAATCGCCGGAAAGAGACCGGATTTCCCAAAAAGGAAAGCTAGCTCGTGGGAGCTGTTCCGGTGGTCGTTGGTGGCCGGAAATAGGTGGGTTAGGACGGCAAGGGACTGGTGATGAAGTGGTGAAGAAATGCTGGCCGGAGGTGGAGCGACGGCGGCGGATCGAAGCCAAACCCGTGCGGGCTTCAAAGGGCTTTTCCGGCCAAACGGCCGGCCGGTTAGAGGTGGAAATTGGTGGGAAGGTGCGCCGGAGGGAGGGAAACCGAACGGTGCTGGCGGTGAGCCACACGGTGGCCGGACGGCGGCGGTTCGAACAGCTGAAGGTTCCGGCGTGAGGGAGAGAGAAGAGAGAGAGAGGCCGCGGGGGTCGACGCGGGGAGAGAGAGAGAGGGAAAAAGAAAAGAAAGAAAAAAAAAAGAAAAAGAAAGGAAAAAGAAAGAAGGAAAAAAAAAAGAGAAAAAGGAAAAAGAAAAGGAAAAAGGAAAAAGAGATGAGGTCTAATCCTCATTCCGGGAAACAAAACTAAACCGCCGAAAAGAGATTAAAAACTGTAAACAACTAAAAGAAATAAAACACAAAACTAAACCGCCGAAGTATCCCATCGTTATCCATGCTATAATGCAACGGCCCTCGAGATTTTCTGACTCTCTTCCTGATGTTCAGCAGCTTCGGATCCTTTCTTTGGAGAGTCTTCAATTCTTCAAAATCAGTTACCCGAATATCAAGAACTGAAGATAAAATCTCCACTTGCTGCGAACTCTCTATAAGGAGCCTTCTCATCCCACAAAGCAACAAATCCATTTTTGACGGCTCGGCTTCATCTTCTACGTGTGATTTCCGGCTCAAAGCATCAGCAACTATATTAGCCTTCCCCAGATGGTACTTGATCTCACACTGATAGTCACTGATTAGCTCCAGCCATCGCCTCTGCCTCATATTCAGATTTTTCTGGGAAAACAAATGCTTCATGCTCTTGTGATCGGTAAATACCTCGCAAGCTTCCTCATACAAGAAGTGCCGCCAGATTTTGAGAGTAAAAATAATCGCAGCCAATTCTAGATCGTGCGTCGGATAATTCTTCTCATGGTCCTTTAGCTGACAAGATGCATAGGCTACAACCCGTCCTTCCTGCATAAGGACACAACCCAAACCAGACTTAGACGCATCACTGAAGACTACGAATGGTTTATGCGGTTCTGGGAGCGCTAACACTGGTGCCGTCGTCAACCTGTTCTTTAATTCCTGGAAGCTTCTCTCACATTTCTCTGACCAAACAAATTTTGTATTCTTCCGAGTCAAAGCTGTGAGAGGTCCGGATAGGCGAGCAAAACCCTCTACAAATCTTCGGTAGTATCCGGCGAGCCCCAAGAAACTCCGAATCTCGCGCACTGTAGTCGGGCGCTGCCATGACAAAATGGCTTCTACCTTACTAGGATCAACAGCCACTCCGTCTCGGGAAATTACATGCCCAAGAAATTTAACTTCTTCCAACCAGAATTCACACTTGCTGAGCTTGGCGTACAACTGGTGTTCTCTCAATTTCCCAAGTACCAGACGAAGATGATACACATGCTCTTCAACATCTCGGGAATAAATCAGTATATCATCAATAAATACTACCACAAAGGAATCCAGATAAGGTCGAAATACCCGATTCATTAAATCCATGAAAGTAGCAGGCGCATTAGCTAACCCAAACGGCATCACCTTAAATTCATAATGCCCATACCTCGACCTGAAAGCAGTTTTAGGCACATCCTGGTCTCTGATTCTCAGCTGGTAGTATCCCGACCTCAGATCAATTTTAGAGAACACGGCTGCTCCTTGAAGCTGATCAAATAAATCATCAATCCGCGGGAGAGGGTATTTATTTTTGATGGTCACCTTATTCAATTCCCGATAATCTATGCACATACGAAGGGTTCCATCTTTCTTTTTAACAAATAAAACTGGTGCACCCCATGGCGACGTACTAGGTTGAATAAATCCCTTCTCTACCAGTTCTTGCAACTGAGTCTTCAACTCTTTGAATTCAGCCGGTGCCATGCGATAAGGAGCTTTATGCACAGGAGCCGCTCCAGGTTCCAAGTCTATAACAAACTCCATTTCTCGCACAGGGGGTAGTCCGGGCAAGTCATCCACAAACACATCAGGGAATTCTTCCACAACTGGAATGTCTGCCAACGACTTCTCCTCAGACGGCGTGGACACCATCTGAACCAAGAATGCATCCACTCCCCATGCAATCTCTCTTCTTGCTTGAATCGCCGATATAATTATCGGCTTTTCTTTTAATTTACTCCCTGCAAATTCCAGACAATCACCACCTGGAAGCTGAAAGCTAATTATCCGACTTCTGCAATTAATACTCGCAGAATATCGGTATAGCCAATCCATCCCGAGGATGATATCAAAGCCCAACAGCTTGAACACCACCAAATCAGCATCCAAGAACCTTCCCTCAAAATTTAACGGGCATCCCAAAGCAACCTTGGAACACCACACCAACTCACCATCGGGTAGAGCCACTACCATAGACTTCGGCAACGGTTCCGTGACCAAATTACACACCCGTGCAAACGTGGAAGATACAAATGACTGCGACGCACCGGAATCAAACAAAGTACAAGCATAAAACTTATACAAACGGACTCTTCCTGAACCAAACACATCAACCCATGAAATCCACAAAGCAAAGAATAAACCAAATACACCAAAAATTAAATCCAACTTAAAATTAAATTATTCCATACCTGTGATTACTCCAGCATCATGGGTCGCTGGCGCCTCATCATCCACCTCTCCGGGTGTGACAGCATAAACCCGGGCTTGCACTGTTTGTCTCGGGTTTGTTCTTCCATCGCGTCTACCTCCACGGCTTCCTTGAACTGTTCTTGGACATTCTCGGGCAAAGTGACCCTGTTGGCCACAATTATAACATCGACCCCCACCAGAAGGGCACTCACCCACATGGGCTCTATTACAAACTCCACAAACAGGCACACGTCCTCCCATGCGAACACCTGAGGATGCTTGCGGTCAAGTCCCGGTCCGTTGAACAAATTTCTGAGGCAAACCCGAGCTGCTTCCTTCACCAGAAAAACTCCGCCTCTTATATCTTGGAGGGGAGCCCATACTCAGATTGTTTTCTCGTTCCACCAGGGTGGCCACATCCACTAATTCCTGAAAAGTGGATATCCGATGGCTGACCACCATACGGCGTATATCAGGGCGTAGTCCCTCCTGAAAACGATCAGCTCGCATCTCCTCTGTGGCAATAAGGTGAGGAGCAAATCGCTCAAGTTCTATGAATCTCCGGGCGTACTGTTCCACTGTCGTGCCCCCTTGAACCAAATCTGAGAACTCTCTCGCCTTTTGCTTCCTTACCGATGCGGGAAAGAAGCGGTCACTAAACTCTTTCTTGAAACGCTGCCAGGTCACCGCAGCGAAAGATCCCAATTCTGATTTCAGCATCACTCTCTTGGTATCCCATCAATCAAACGCCGTGCCTTGCAAGAGATAGCTGGCGTAGAGTACCTGTTGCGCCTCGGTGCATCCACACACCTCAAAAGTTCTCTCCAGGTCCTTGATCCACTTTCCAGCTCGAAGCAGATCCTCTTCTCCAGTGAAGTGTGGAGTCCTATGCGCCAGGAAGCGCTCATAGGTGCACCCAGCTTGCACCATGCTGCTAGATCCCCCCAGGTAAGGCCAAGGCCCTCCCTGATATGGCCAAGGACCTCCTGGTTGTGGCCAAAACCCTCCTTGCTGTGGACAAGGCCCTCCTTGTTGTGGCCAGGGACCCCCTTGTGGTGGCCAAGGTCCTCCTTGTGGCCAAGGCCCTGCCTGTTGTGGCCTAATATTCTGCTGCATAAACTCCGTCATCTGCCGTATTGCTTCGGCTATGGAGTCATCCCTTGAGGTATTGTCCCGTGGCTCCTGAGTAGATTTCCTTGATCTCCCCATTTTATCCTGTCACCACAACCTTTGACCCCCTTTCAGAAAACAAAAACGAATAAACCCAACAACAAACAAAAAAACAGAACCACATACCAACACCACATCACAGAAAACAAAAGAAACCAACTTGCAAAACATAACCAAATAAATAAAAACAAGCAAACAAGCTCAAACAAATAAAACAAATAAAACAAATCAAATAACTTTACTTAACATAATTTTTAAAACACAACTTTAAAAAAACATTCTGGTACTGCCTACGGGACATGTGGTTTTACCCAGAGCCAAACCGCTCTGATACCACCTGTGGTGCCCCCAAATCCCCACGCATGGACACGGAGAAATCGAGACGTCCGGATGATGACATCACGGGTCATCACCCTAACGACGTGTGCCAAGTGTGTGTGCAAAGGCAACATATGTGCACAAAGAAACACGCAGCGGATAAGCAAGTCAATAAATAAGTACCAGAATTTTTCTAGTTTAATACAAAGCTATTCCAAAACGTACATAAATAAAATATTACAAAACACGCATATAATAAAATATCAAATACAAAGCATAACTTCAGCAACCCGGCGGAGCTGCATCCTCGGGCTCAGCCTCCTCCTCCTCATCCTCGAACTCTGCACCAAAAGCTACGGAACCAAAAATGATACCGCAGATAAGTAAAACCCAAACACCACCAGATAAAAACACATAGAACTCAAGCAACATGGAATGCAAGGAAAGCCAATGCACATGTCCCGCAAAACCACATTTTTACCACGCACGCCAAAAATCCATTTGGCCCAATAAAACATATCCTTAAAAATCACGCCTCACCATTATCCCAGATAATGGCCCAAACCACCATTTTCCCAGAAAATGGATCAAAGCCTCGAAAAACCAACATCGCCATTTTTCCAAAAACTGGCCCACATCCGAAAACCATAAAAACAAATCGGTTATGCATGCACCATGACCTCCCCTAGGGATCATCCGCAAACCCTGGCTCTGTGCCACACCGCAGGTAACGACTACGCATGTGACACTTAAACGAGCGATGCCCAGACTCGCGCCCAGCGCGTACCTGGCCAGGCCATCCTCTAGCCCCGCTCCCGTCGTCGCCCAGCGACAACTCAGGGGACGTCACTCAGTATTATCCACTCCCGAGTGACCAGAGGAGCTCCACTGAGATAATAACCCATCCCAGCTTGGGCTCGTGAGACACACGCACCCAAAAATCCATTCACGCAAGCAAAACAGGGTTTCTCAAATAAAATAAATACACGTGCATGCACCATGCAAATGCAATTATCAACACACAAAACATACAACCAACCATAAAACAATAAACCAAGCAACTCCGTCCTCCATCCATCCGACCCCCTAACTCCTCGGACTCAGTCCGGAATCAACCAACCAGCAGATAAATTATTGAAAGAGCAATATATATTTAAATCTGAAAATAGGGTTTGGAAAATACTTACAGCGCTATATGGCAATTTTAGAAAACACGCGGCGTTGCAAACGGCGGAGAAAAAGCAACGTCACAGTGAAAATTCATTGTGGCCGTGGGTTGTGAAAAATTCACTTTTGAACGGGGACAAACTAGGGCTTGGGATTGATAGGGAATGGTCTAGGGATGATTGTGAAGCTATTGGAAGTGGTGGTTGGCCGTGGGTGGCGGCAGAAACGGCGGTGGGAGGCCGGATTTCCCAAAAAGGAAAGCTAGCTCGTAGGAGCTGTTCCAGTGGTCGTTGGAGGCCAAAAATAGGTGGGTTAGGACGGCAAGGGACCGGTGATGAAGTGGTGAAGAAATGGTGGCCGGAGGTGGAGCGACGGCGGCGGATCGGAGCCAAACCCGTGCGGGCTTTGAAGGGCTTTTCCGGCCAAATGGCCGGCCGGATGGGGGTGGGTTTTGGTGGGAAGGTGCGCCGGAGGGAGGGGAGCCGAACGGTGCCGGCGGTGAGCCACACGGTGGCCGGACGGCGGCGGTTCGAACGGCTGAAGATTTCTGGCGTGAGGGAGAGAGAAGAGAGAGAGAGACAGGGGGTCGACGCGGGGAGAGAGAGGGAAAAAGAAAAGAAAGAAAAAAAAGAAAAAGAAAGGAAAAAGAAAGAAGGAAAAAGAGAAAAAGGAAAAAGAAAAGGAAAAAGGAAAAAGAGGTGTAGGGAAAAAGAGATGAGGTCTAATCCTCATTCCGGGAAAGCAACACTAAACTGCCGCAAGGAGATTAAAAACACAAAACAACTAAAAGAAATAAAACACAACATCAATTAAATAAAAATAATAATTTTAAAACGTAAATAAATTAAAATAATAACTAATATATTAATTAAAATAAAAACAACTATTTCAGCGAAAATACACTAAAAAACAGGTCATCACACACACTCTCTCTCTCTCTCTCTCTCTCTCTCTCTCTCTCTCTCTTTTGAGTTGATGGTTTATTACAACTTATGTGGTTTGGGTTGTGTATTTAGTTGTTGGTATTGTGTTTGAATATGGACAGATTTATATTTATATATATTGAATGTATTGATTGTGATAAACTAGGAAGGAAGTGAAGGGGTAAATGTGAAATCGTTATGTGGTTGGTGTTATAGCTATATACTCTGTGAAATGATGGGATCATTATGCAATTCTAATATGGCAATATACTAAGAAGTGATGGGATGTTTGTGTAGTTTGTGATGTGGTTGTATCTCATGTGAAGTATCCAGATAAGCTATGTGGTTGGATGTGTTGTGCAAAGCAATGAACTTTGGGGTTGAAATGAATGTTTTGAATACCGTACCGGATGTTCTACCGATCAAGGCACTGGAATGAAATATTTCGGTACCGGTACCGTTTTGTATACCGTTTTGGAATAGTCGATATATGAATAAATTATACATAAATATACATATATATATATATAAATTATAAATAGCTTGTTCTGAATTGGGGGTCAAAAAGGAGCTTATAGTTTGAAGAAATGAAAAAAAAAAGGGTAAAGACCGAAATACCGGCCGATACGTAGGCCGATATTTGGACAAGTACGAAACAGGTAAAATATCTATACCGGACCAGTGGCTGGTAAGGTATATACCGACCAGTACGGTACGGTATTTAAAACACTAGTTGAAATTGTTAATTCATCTGGATTGTTGCAAATGGTGGTTGGGAACATTATGGATGTTTAGATGATGATCGAGTGTACTAGGAAGGCCTAACCGAGTGGTGTATATGTGTGTAGTTGGATGATTTGACAACCCAAGATTTCGCTTGTGATTTGACAGACTCTGAAGCATCTAGACATGCAACACAAGATTATTTAACCGCACATTTTTTACAAATAAAGATGCAATACACCTAACATGCATCTAACAATATGCAGTATTCGTAAAGGATACTTTTTTTTTAGCAATTAGGGTTTTTTTGGGCAACTTATATTAGCCATACATTTGGGGTTGATTTAAATCCAACTAAAATAAAAGATTAATAGAAAATAAAGAGTAGAAATAATTACAAGGGGAAACAAACTAGGTTTTAAAATGCAACTTCTTATTCTTGATCTAAAAATAATAATCTTCACCATAAAATAAAATGATAATCTTTAATAAATATTTCTAAGGAAATAAAATCATCTAAATATGTAGAGTTTTTAACATAAAATAAAATGACGAATATTAAATAGTATTCCTAGAGAAATAAATCATTTAAATAAAATGATTTTCTAAAACTATATTATTTTTGGGGATCTTAAATTAAAGAGGCTTACTTTAAAAGTTAGGTTTGGTTCAATAACTCTAAAAATACCCTATTTAAAATATAGTTTGACTATTAAAATATTTGGACGATTTTAAACTACTCAGCTCGATTTAAGAATCATCCACTAAATTCAAAACAAAGATTTGAGATTTAAAATGTATAGGCGAGACTCGTGACTAATCAAGAGGAAAATGAGCGATTGGTCACAATCTCCCCTCCTTATAAAAATTACATCCTCAAAATTTGTTTATACTTTGTTCGAATCTATTCATGCTCGTCCTCACATTATCATCTTCATGCCTTCATTCATGTTCATTGCTTCAATCACTCCTTGTATAGCACCTTGAGTCATCGAGTCATGTCAGCCCTCCATTGACATGGTCAAGTCATTTCCAAGTACTTAATATGATCCATCGTGTAGCACTTGTACCTTCCATACTACAATCCTTACTGAAAAAGCTTGAAGGTTACCATCTTATCCTCTAACTTGATTCTAACTTAACTCGTGGTCATCCATGCAGTTCGTGACTATCACAGCCTATCTATCATTTTTAATCCATTCTTCGCATAAACATGAAACTACTTCAATATATTCCTAACATTCCATAATTAACTCCTTCTCTTCTAACTACCTCTATTAAGGTCGTGTTTTGTACGTCTGGGCTAAGTTCCTGCAACCCGGGTTGAGACGTTTCTACCTGCAATCACAAAAACAAGGATGCGCTCGAGGGTGGTCTAGGAAGCCTCTAATGCTAAAGTCAATACTTTGTCTGAGAGAATTGCTAGAAAATAACGGAGTTTATAGAGATTCATTCATACCTGGAGCATGGTTTTTATACGAGGTTATGAGAGGACATTCTCGTACCTTACGTCAGGGGCAAGTGGCGTGCCCACAGCTACCCCAATCATTGCCTTTAATATGGCATGGCATCTAAGGTGGCGCCATTAATGAAGTGCGGCTTCCCAGGTGGTACCTCGACGGTTGGTGATTGGTGTGGTTACTTCTTGTCCCCGTTGTCAGAGAATGGAGGGTTGCATGTGCTTTTTGTTCACTTGCCAGCATGGACCCTTTAATGCTGGTCATTGCAAGTGAGTGTCAGTGCGTCTCATTTGTCCCCTTGGAATTGTTTCCCAAGTGGTACGTTCCCTTTCTATCAGCACAACTCGTGGATTGGGCCAAGCCCCTTTGATGATTCTTAGGTTGTGAGAGTGTAGGCTCTAGTCTGAGGGGGCCTTAGTATCTGGACCAGGCCTAACCAAGTGAGTTAAAAGCGGAATATCCCTTCCAGTCACCCTGCCAATTCTCACCAAATGTGTTTGGTGGGAATTCCTTTATTTCTGGGGACATTTTGGCAGCATGTCTCTGACAAATGCACTTGAGTGAGCCCATTTGACTTCCTTGTTCTAGGATAGGGTTGACGGCTTCCCTCCTAAGTCGCTTCGTGCAGCGCATATCGCAGGATTTTCACTCATTCACTCTCTCCTTTGTAGAGCGTGCTGATTTGTGGCTTGGGGAACTTTAAACGATGCAGGTGTTATTTAAGTTCATCCCTCTTCCCTTCTTCAATTTGTCTACCTTCACTCTTTCTTGAAGTTCTTGAACCTTTACCTTCTTTCTTTCCCATTTCCTTGCCTTCTTCTCCTATTTCTTTGAATTCTCAGTCAACCTCAATTATCTAATTTCATGGTGACGCTGAACAGAATAGCGATTATCCTGCAGGCTAGTTCCAACAGATGATTCACAGGAGAAAAATCACCCAAAACCAGAGAGAGGTTTAACTGAATATCATCAAATCAAGCCATAATGAAAATCAGTCCACAAGCCGGACTGTTATAGCCAAAAATCATGTTTATTCGAATTTTTCCAGAAATAGCAAAATCTCATAAATCACTCCAAATTGAAATTTGAAATAAAATAAGCAATCTGCAAAAAATCCGGCCCAAATCGGGTTTAAAATGACTTCCTAACTGACAAGCAAAATATTACCATAAGTAGAAAAAAAATAACTATAACTAGTGATTCGGAGGAGAAAACAGCAGAATTTGAGGTCTAAAAAAAGGCACATGGAGCTATGCTCAATGTGGACAGCGTGCGCGCCGAGAAGAGCTTTCTGAGTTGGGGTCTTATGTGCGATTCCGACACCCGTAGCCAAAGTTATGGCCAAAAGACTGAAACGCACTCAAAACGGCCCCAATGAGGAATATATCACAATCAATTCCCGCCTTTGCATTGATCTGCCAACTCATGGTATTTCAACGCCATCAAGGTGCAATCTGACAGCTCAGCATCATCTGTCTCGGATCCCCCTGCATCACATGGCTTCTAAGAATGTCTCTCTTGCTACTCCCTAGGTCTCAAGATGCCTGCTCCTTAAGATTCTATTAGGAGCCCTAGGGGAATGAATCCTCTAGAGGTCCACACAGAGTCCTAACATTTTGAGTGTTTCAACTGGAGGTCAGAGGCTACTTTGATACTTTTGAGGTCACTAAAGGCTTTTTTCGGGGTCTCAGACTCCGTCGTCTTCGAGGTTCTTGTTGCCTGTGAAGGGGCCATAGACTTTAAGAGTCATGCTTCAAAGGTGGCATTATGCCCTATTATGTTTACCAGCGGGCTGCGGCTTCCTTTTTGCTGACCGGTTCATGATGTGCTAGACTACCTTTATCTAGCTCCCACACAACTCCATCCCAATGCGTAGAGGATTCTAACATGTTGTTGTGTTGTCTAGCGTCGGGCACTGGAGGAAGTCAAGCAATAGCACCCAGACCTCACTGCCCAAGAGTTTCTTCTAACCCACAGCATCTTGAAGAAAAAGGGAAATACTTGCAATTTATGATCGATTCAAGGGTAGACAATGGCCCATTTGGAGTAGCAGCATAACTGGGTCAAAGACTAGAATCGACAGTTCTTCTTTCTATTTGTCAAGGTGTGGGAGTTCCAAGTCAGAGAAACTATCGGTAGGAGTTCCCTATTTGAGCCATTTGGGGGATCATGTTGGAGGATAAGGAGGTTTGGCCGACGACCACCAAGGAAGAGGAGAGTCGGCTGGAGATAGTCCAAGCCTGAGTGAAGTCACACCATGAGGATTTTTACTCTAAGGCCTTGTTGGAGGAGCCTAGTGTAAGGTGTTATCTGGCTCCCCCGGTGCATGCTCATTTTGATGACCGTCGCATTCCCCTGCGACTCACTACCCCCTAGGGGTGCAAGAAGTCTCCAAGCTCTTTATTGGAGGGGAAGGGGAAAGAGCCTCAGACTGAAGAGCCTGGGGACAAGAACTCCGACTCTGCTCCACCACCCCCTTCTAGACAAGCTTATCTTCTTGTGGTATTTCCTCGGCTGATACCATCTTTGGCTATTATGGGGGCTGTTGTGCCCACCCCACCATCCTTTGCGTCGAAGACCACACAGTTCACCACCTCGCCGAGTGCTTCTGCTGTCACAAGCAAGCCCTAGGGTTTCTAGGTTGTTTTTTAGATGGTTGAAGCCCCTCGGCCAGTGATCCCTCTCTGGTTTCTCAACCCGTTTCTTCTCCTACCCTACCGAACAATTCAGGAAAGACCAAGACCCTTACTCAGGCTAAAGAGATACTGGCGTTGCATTTCTACGGGCTCTCTTGAACCACCTCTAAAGAGAGTCCAAGATCATTGTCCTTCCACCCAAGGTCAACGTCGAGATGATTTTCTCCCTTGTGGGAGGTGAGCATGCTGTAAAGGGTGATGGCTTTCCATCTGCCGGGAAGTAGGCACAGGCAAGCGAGGGCATGGATGTCTTCAGCCTCAGTGAGGATAGGGGTCTCCTTTCCCAAGTCCCGCTTCAAATATTCTCCTGAGCATGAAGTAACTTCGATGGAAACACCCATGGTGGTTGTCTCAGAGGCAAGTGAGATTTTTGTGGTGATGGCAGAGGTGGCCAAGGAGGTCTCGGTAGTCTTGCCTGAGGCTTAGGTCATGGAGGTTTTAGTGAAGGCCAATGAGGCTTTGGTAGTCTCTCCTGAGACTAAAATCTTGTTGACCTTCACTAACACCATCACAACATCAATCATGGTCCCGCCAGAGGCTAAGGCCAAGGGGTCGAGTTGTTCTCTTGTCCGTGCAGCTTTCTCTTACTTACATTTGGGGCACGTGGGGTCATCTTGTGAGGCTGGCAGGGCCGAGGTCTCACGGGTTGAGTTCAGGCTTGAGAGAGCTCGCAACGAGTCCATCCAAGGGATGGTGGGCACACTTAATGCATTCTTCTTTGGAATAAGCTATGGTGTGTCCTCCTATTTCTCATTATTCTTCTTTCCTTGCTACTAACTTGTGTATTTTTCAGTGGGTGGAGTAGTTGGCGATCCTTATCATGGACTACCGGGGAGGTTTGAAAGATGAGAAATTGGCACTTTGCGCCCTAACTAACCTAGTTAAGTTGCATGTCAGGCAGGTGAGCAGGGAGAAACTAGAGTTGATAGAGACCCTTACTAAGGTGGAAGCAGGCGAAAGCAGAAGAGGATTGACATGCTTCCCTGTCAGAATGCCCAACTTTGCCATCAGAAGGCCCAACAAAACCTGATCTAAAGTTGGTGAAGGAGGTCAACCTGCATCAACTTAAGGCAGGGCTTTGTAGGTAGGCACTAGACTGCTAGGCGAAGGAGCTCGGCAAAATAAAGAAGGTGGCCAAGAGCTTCAACATGAGAACTTAAAGTTGAAGAAGCAACATGACTCCAACACCTAGTCGGATGAAAGTTCTATTATTAGAAAATGTAAACATGTATACAAATGATGGATAAAGTGATATTTTTTTACAGTTGTGTGCTACTTGCCCGACATATTACTTTCTTGTGGAAAGTCAACAGGCTGGTCTAGCTTCATGCTACCAAACCTCCCTCATGGTAAAGAGCACGTCCAATCCCCTGGCTCCCGACATCTTACCTCCATGTGAGGCTCAAAGGGGTTAGTTTAGTCTCTAGGCTACTCAACCTCTCTCACGGAGGAGCGCAGGTTCAACCCTTGGCTGCCCGAGCTACTTATCCTCCCGACCACCTAGGATTGATCTTTTCGCATTTGAAGTTTGAATTGTTTATGACAACTGACTTAGTATAATTTAGCACAATTATGCACCCCATCCCTATTACAAGGTCATGACAAAGCACAGAGCGAAGGGGATCCTCACACTTAACCCCCAAATGACCAAAAGCATATCATTCCACTCCTTGCCACACCAACACCACACCTATCCTGACCTCTCGCACACACTAACAAAAAGAGAAAAGAAGGTGTAAGAACAAAAAGGAGAATGGAAAGAGATCATGGGAAAATAATTTCATTGACATATATATTTTACAATGAAATAGTACAAACTTGAATGTATAGAAAAGGAATCCATTACAAATGTCTCTTTATAGAACCAAAAAAATAAAAAATAAAGAATAAGAGTACACAGAAACAAAGAAATGTAAGATTAGCCAACATGGTCGTCAGGAAAGGCATCTGGCATCAAGTCATTGGCTATGGCTGTGTGTTGAACCCAAGGTTTCAAGGTTTGTATAATTATATATCTACACATAAATTTTGATGATAACAAATGAATTCAAAGAATAAATAAGTCTCAAACTCAAGTTGTCTACACAATGGAGTCAAGCACATCAAGAAAACAACCATGAGCAAGAAGGGAGCAAGTTCACATTAAAGTTATAGAGTAATGTTGTAAATCTCTTCAAAATTTCAAATTAGGATTAATGCTCAAAATTAATATTTTATCATAAAGCATTAAAATACATTTTCCACATGTGCATGAATATTTTTGAAAATTAAATTTGAAAATTTTGAAAGATGATTGATTGTCATCTTTTACATGTGCATGCCTTGATTAAAGGGTTGAACTTTGAAAATATTAAAGATGGTTGATTGTCATCTTTCACATGTGCATATTTTATTTGAATATTTTCAAAAGTGATTGATTTTTTTTTTACTTATGCAAAAGGTCGATGATTTTATTTGAATATTTTCAAAAGTAAAGTGTGCTCCTCTTGTAATATGCAAAAAGTAAAATATTATGTTTGATTTGTTTAAAAAGAAAAGTGTGCTCCTTTTGTCATATGTCAAAAGTAAAAGATTAGGTTTGAAATTTTTGAAAAATGAATGATGTTGTCTTTGCCAATTGAAAAAGAAGAACCTTTTATTTGAATTTTTTGAAAAAGTGAATGATGTTATCTTTGACATGTGGATCTTTTTTAATTTGAATATGAAGTCTCATATGCCTATAAATAGGTCATTTGAGAGCTTCACATTTATAACATCCAGAGCATACAACATTCATTCAAAGCTTTCATTCTCTCTTCTTTAAGTATTGAGCCTTAATCCTTGTTTATTTTAAGAGATATAGTTTGCGCTGTATTGTTCTTATTTCACTCATTGAGGAGTGTTTTCTGATAACCTACCCACTATCAGCTCTTGTATCAGAAAAATGGTGTTTATAACCCTTGTGTGTGTAGAAAGTGTTCTATACGGAGAATAGTTGAATCACCACATGTAAGGTGATTGCAAGTGTAGAGGATGTTCTACACAAATCGTTTGTAGCGATGTTGTTCAAAGGTATAATAGGTTTCTATCTCCACCTGAAGGAGGTTGAATAGTGAATTTGGGGATCCTCAATGGGTAGCTTGAGGCGAGGACGTAGGCAGTGGGGCCGAACCTCGTTAACATACTGAGTTTGCTTCTCTCTTACCCTTACTCTTTATATTTATTACTGTTTCGTATTTTGTTTATATTTTATATTGTATATTTGATTTATAATTGTTATTTTTTTTAATATAACTCAATTCACCCCCCTCTTGTGTTAGTCATCTGAGCAACAATTGGTATCAGAGCTAAGAGCTCTATTATAAGATTAACTATCTTTTGAGTTAAGATCGTATGGCTAACATTGCAGTTTCATTTGGTGAAGGTCAATCTAACGGTCGGCCTCCACTCTTTTGTGGAGATAATTACTCATTCTGGAAAGTTAGAATGAGAATATTTTTTCAAACTCAAGGTAGAGAAATCTGGAAATGTATTGTAAATGGACCTTATATTCCAACAAAAGTGGTTGATGGAGTAAAGGTCAAAAAGGAAGAATGAGAGTTTGATCGTAAAGACGATGACTTTATACTTTAAATTTAACTGCTATGAATTTATTATATAATGCTCTTAATGGAAATGAGTTTAATAGAATAATGAATTGCGCTACAGCAAAGGAAATTTGGGATAACTTGGAAGTAACTTATGAAGGAACTTCGCAAGTCAAGGAATCAAGAATTTATATTCTTACTCATGAATATGAAATGTTTAAAATGAATGATGATGAATCTATTTCTAGTATGCACACTTGTTTTACTAACATCATAAACAGCTTAACAGCTCTTGGCAAAGTTTATTCCAATGTGGATATAGTAAGAAAAATTCTCAACTTTTTACCAAAACATTGGGAATCAAAAGTTACAGCGATTCTTGAAACTAGAGACCTCAAGAAGCTCGAAGTCAATGAACTCATCGGGTCACTTATCACCCATGAGTACACATTGAAAAGAGGAGAAGAAGAAGGAAAGCCAAAGAAGAGCTTAGCACTTAAAGTTGTTCCTCATGAAAGTGAAAGTGATGAAGATGAGGAAAATGAAGATAAAGATGAAGAAGTTGCGATGATAACAAGAAGAATTCAGAGGTTCTTGAAGAAAAATAGAACTCCTCCAAGGAAATCTTTCAAAAAGTTTTCTAAGAAAGATTCAGGTAAAAATGACACTTTAATTTGTTATAACTGCAATAAACCTGGTCATATCAAACCAGATTGTTCTATGCTAAAAAAAAGATCTAAACAAGGGCAAGAAAGCAATGAAAGCTACATGGGATGATGATTCAAGTAGTTCAGATAGTGAAGCAAGCAATAGAGAATCAGCAAATCTTTGTCTTATGGCTAAAGATGACATTGAGGTAACAAATCTTGATAATATTGAAGATCCTTCATATGAAGAATTGCAAAATGTTTTAGAAGAGGTATATGAGGAATTTGAAAAATTGGGTATAAAGTATACTGCTTTGAAAAAGAAAAATTCTTCTTTAACAAACGAAATTGAAATTTTAAGAAAAGAAAGTATCATTTTGAAAGATGAAAATCTTGAATTGAATAAGAAAAAAACCGATTTAGAAAATATTGTTAAAAAATTTACGAATGGAAAAAGAAATTTTGAAAAACTTCTTGGTAGTCAAAGATATGTTTTTGACAAGGCAGGTTTGGGATATATGCCAAAACAAAAATACAAATCTTATAAAAATTTCTTTGATAATCCTTCTACATCAAAGACTAATATTCAAAATTCTTTTCATAAAAATAATTTTGTCAAAAAAAGATATTATTATAATCATTCAAGTTTTTCATATATGTCACATGTTATTTACAATTTTTGTAATAGAAATGGTCATAATTATCATACTTGTCCTATTAGAAGAAATCATACAATGACTATTAGGGTCATATGGGTACCTAAAAATCTTGTTTCTTCTAATACTAATAAATAAATGACCCAAAGAACTTGGGTACCAAGAAAAATAATTTTAATTATTTTTATAGGTATGCATGAAGTCATCCACAAGCAAAAACAAGTGGTTTTTAGATAGTGGATGTTCAAGACACATGACGGGAGACAAGACTAAGTTCTTTGATCTTAGATCTAAAGAAGAAGGACACGTGACATTTGGAAACAATTCGAAAGGGAAGATCGTGGGAATATGTAAAATTGGTAATGAATCTTCTCTCATAATTGAAGATGTTTTACTTGTTGAAGTTCTAAAACATAATCTTTTGAGTATAAGTCAATTATGTGATAAAGGATTTACAGTTACTTTCAAAATGGATAAGTGCATTATTTTGAATGATCATGATTGTAATATTTGTTTTATTACTTTTAGAAGCAATAATGTTTATACAATCGATTTTGAAGAAATTACCTCACAAGATGCTATTTGTTTTTCAGTTCAAAATGAAACTAGTTGGCTATGGCATAGAAGATTAGGTCATGCCAACATGGAACTTATTTCCAAACTTTCAAAAAATAATCTTGTGAGAGGTTTACCAAAAAAAAATTTTCTTAAAGATAAAATTTGTAATGCATGCCAATTTGGTAAACAAACAAAAACTTCTTTTAAAACTAAGAAACATATTTCCACTACTAGACCATTACAACTGATACACATGGATCTTTTTGGACCAAATAGAGTTGCAAGTCTAGGAGGAAAATATTATGCATTTGTTATTGTTGATGATTTCTCTAGATATACTTGGGTCATCTTTCTTACTCATAAAGATGAGGCACATAATACTTTTACCAAGTTATGCAAAAGAATTCTAAATAAAAATGGCTATACTATTTCAAGTATCCGAAGTGATAGGGGAAAAGAGTTTGTTAATAAAAATATTGAAACATTTTGTGATGAAAATGGTTTTGTACATAATTTTTCTGTTCCTCGAACTCCTCAACAAAATGGGGTAGTAGAGAGGAAAAATAGATCTCTTGAAGAAATGGCAAGAATAATGCTCAATGAGAACAACTTGCATAGTTATTTTTGGGCCGAAGCGGTAAGTACTGCATGTTATATTATAAATAGAGTTATGCTAAGGTCTAAATTAGATAAAACCCCCTATGAGCTTTGGAATGAGAAAAAGCCCAACATTGGTTACTTTCATGTATTTGAATGCAAATGTTTTATTTTGAATGATAGGGATAATTTAGGCAAGTTTGATGCAAAATGTGATAAAGATATCTTTCTCGGGTATTCTATTAATAGTAAAGCTTATAGAGTATTCAATAAAAAGACCTTGACTGTACAAAAATCTATGCATGTAGTATTTGATGAATCTAATTCTCCACTCTCCAAGAAATCTATTGATGAAGAAACATGAGGTATAAATAATACGGAAAGTCTCAAACTCAACAAAGAGAAAACAATAGAGGAAGTTCAACATGGAACCATCAGGAAAGATCATCAAAATTTAATACAAGATGCAACCAAATAGTGAAAATTTGTGAAAGATCATCCAGTGAAACAAATTTTAGGAGAACCTTCACGAGGTGTAAGTACTCGATCATCTCTTAGAAATATTTGCAATCATACTGCTTTTCTATCTCAAATTGAATCCAAAAATATTGATGACGCACTTCTTGATGAATCTTTGATTCTAGCTATGCAAGAAGAGTTGAATCAATTTGAAAGAAATGATGTTTGGACACTTGTTCCTAGACCCAAAAATCATACTATTATTGGAACAAAATGGGTTTTTAGAAACAAGAAAGATGAGTCCGGAGTCATTACTAGAAATAAGGCTCGACTTGTAACCCAGGGTTTTAATCAAGAAGAAGAAATCGATTATGATGAGACATATGCATCAGTCGCAAGATTAGAAGCTATTTGAATGCTACTTGCATATGCTGGTTATAAAGATTTCAAACCTTTTCAAATGGATGTTAAAAGTGCTTTCTTAAATGGTTTTATAAATGAAGAGGTATATGTTGAGCAACCTCCAGGTTTTGAAAATCATATTTCTCCAAATCATGTTTTCAAACTCACAAAAGCACTATATGGACTTAAACAAGCTCCTAGTGCTTGGTACGAGAGACTCAGTAGTTTCTTGATTGAAAAATATTTTTCAAGAGGAAAAATCGACACAACTCTTTTCATTAAATATGAAAATGATGATATTCTTTTGATTTAGATTTATGTTGATGATATAATATTCGGTGCTACTAATGAAAATATGTGTCAAGTTTTTGCTAAGACTATGCAATTTGAGATGAACATGATGGGAGAACTTACATTCTTTCTCGGATTGAGAATTAAGCAAGCAAAAAGTAGGACATTCATCAATCAATCAAAATATATTAAGGAATTACTGAAGAAGTTTGAGATGGAAAATGCTAAGGAAATTGGAACACCAATGAGCCCATCAACTAAACTTGATAAAGATGAATTTGGTAAGCCAGTTGACTCGAAAATATATCGAGGTATGATTGGTAGCTTATTATATTTAACAGCTAGAAGACCAGATATTATGTTTAGTGTGTGCTTATGTGCATGCTTTCAATCATCTCCAAAAGAATCACATTTAATTGCAGTTAAGCGCATTCTTAGATATCTTAGTGGTACAATTAACCTAGGGTTATGGTACCCTAAGCACACATCTTTCGATCTAATCAGCTAATATTATGCTGGCTGTAAAATAGATCGAAAAAGCACTAGTGAAGCATGTCATTTCTTAGGTCATGCACTAGTTTCCTGGTTTAATAAAAAACAAAATTCTGTTGCACTATCTACTACTGAGGCAGAATATGTTGCTACGAGTAGTTGTTGTGCTCAAGTTCTCTACATGAAGCAACAACTTGAAGATTTTAAACTCATTTATAATCACATTCCAATCAAATGTGATAATACAAGTTCTATAAATCTTTCAAAGAACCCAATACAACATTCTAGAACTAAGCATATTGAAATAAGATATCATTTTCTTCGAGATCATGTGCAAAAAGGCGATATAGTACTAGAGTTCACAAACACACACGATCAGTTAGCAGATATTTTCACAAAACCTTTACCAGAAGATAGATTATGTATGATCAGAAGAGAAATAGGTATGATGCATGCTATGGATATATCTTAAAAGATAGACCAGAGTCAATAAAAATAGAGACAATTTTTTTAAATACTTTTACATAAACTTGAGATTCTTACCCTCATGTTTGAGACGCTCATTTTCTTCATACAATATCATGTCATTCTTATTCATGGGAGCCGGCAAGCGGAATGAAGAATCTAATAAAGATTTCAATTGTTTATTCTTCTGCCGAATGATTCCTTCCCTTGTGTGAGACTCTTGAACAATTCGTTGAAATACAACAATTTGTTCTTTGAGCTTTTCAACTTCATAATTTCTAACTTGTAGCCATTGGGAAAAGGCAACAATAGAGGAAGAATAGCGAGTCCCAAGACTCACCACGTCATAGATAGCATCAGAATCTGACTTATTAGTCAAATTATTATTTTCTTGTTGCAACATGGCACCAATGGCAGCTGCAGAAAGAACAGGAGGTTGAGGTGCAGAATGTCTCATGGATGGATCTAGAGAAATTTTAGAAGAATGAGCCATTAAGAATAGAATAGAATAGAAGGCTTAAAACGAGAATGTTGAAAGAATGCAGATGAGTTATAGAGATGAGAAGAAAACTTGATGCAGATTGGATGAACTTTAAGACTTATTTTATAGAGATAGCATAAAGAACCAGACGAGCTATCATCCAAGTCAAAGAGCAATGTGATTTTTTTCCTGATCGGTGAAAATGACATTTTTTAGAAACTCAGAGCCTTCAATCTAGTTTGTCAACAACATCAGACGATTTTTTTCAAATCTCCAACCACACTTGTCAGGTCACGGACGGATCCAATTTTTTTTCAACTATCTACAGTGTCTACTAACGCACCATTTTCTTCAGTCCATTTACTTGTTGCGGATCCTTTTGAATGATACCAAAAGGGGGAGAAGTGTTAGATTAGAACATGAACATTATTTGAATTGCTAAACTTATTATATATGCTTGGAATTATATTTATACTTTTGCTTGAAAAACTAACGCACATTCTCAGGGGGAGCTTAAGTATCAATACGGGCTTCAGATTCTATCAAGTATTTGTCATCATCAAAAAGGGAGAGATTTTTGAACCCAAGGTTTCAAGTTTTGTGTAATTATATATCTACACATAAATTTTGATGATAACAAATGAATTCAAAGAATAAAGAAGTCTCAAGTTCAAGTTGTCTACACAATGGAGTCAAGTACATCAAGGAAACAAGCATAAGCAAGAAGGGAACAAGTTTACATTAAAGTTATAGAGTAATGTTGTAAATCTCTTCAAAATTTGAAATTAGGATTAATGTTCAAAATTAATATTTTATCATAAAACATTAAAATACATTTTCCACATGTGCATGAATATTTTTAAAAATTAAATTTGAAAATTTTGAAAAATGATTGATTGTCATCTTTTACATGTGCATGCCTTGATTAAAGGGTTGAATTTTGAAAATATTAAAGATGATTGATTGTCATCTTTCACATGTGCATATTTTATTTGAATATTTTCAAAAGTGATTGATTTTTTTTTAACTTATGCAAAAGGTAGATGATTTTATTTGAATATTTTCAAAAGTAAAGTGTGCTCCTTTTGTCATATGCAAAAAGTAAAAGATTAGGTTTGATTTGTTTGAAAAGAAAAGTGTGTCCTTTTGTCATATGCCAAAAGTAAAAGATTAGGTTTGAAGTTTTTGAAAAATGAATGATGTTGTCTTTGACAATTGAAAGAGAAAAATCTTTTATTTGAATTTTTTGAAAAAGTGAATGATGTTATCTTTGACATGTGAATCTTTTTTAATTTGAATATGAAGTCTCATATGCCTATAAATAGATCATTTGAGAGCTTCACATTTACAACATCCATAGCATACAACATTCATTCAAAGCTTTTATTCTCTCTTCTCTAAGCATTGAGCCTTAATCCTTGTTCATTTTGAGAGATATAGTTTACGCTGTATTTTTCTTATTTCACTCATTGAGGAGTGTTTTCTGATAACCTACCCACTATCAGCTCTTGTATCAGAAAAAGGGTGTGTATAACCCTTGTGCGTTCAGAAAGTGTTCTACACGGAGAATAGTTGAATCACCACGTGTAAAGTGATTGCAAGTGTAGAGGGTGTTCTACACGGATCCTTTGTAGCGGTGTTGTTCAAAGGTGTAATAGGTTTCTATCTCCACCTGAAGGAGGTTGAATAGTGAATTTGGGGATCCTCAAGGGGTAGCTTGAGGCGAGGACGTAGGCAGTGGGGCCGAACCTCATTAACATACTGTGTTTGCTTCTCTCTTACCCTTACTCTTTATATTTATTACTGTTTCGTATTTTGTTTATATTTTATATTGTATATTTGATATATTGTTGTTATTTTTTTAATATAACTCAATTCACCTCTCTCTTGTGTTAGTCATCTGGGCAACACTGTGCTATGTTTCAGCGACGTTGCGTCCAAATGAAGAGATTCTAGATTAAAGGACATCAGGTGATCTTGCGGGTTCAACAGCAGATGGTCCCACATGCTCCCCAAGCCTTCCAGATAACTAAAAGACCCAGCTTGGTCATGAACGACAATCCTGACCTTTTTAAGCTGGTCATTAAGGCGGGGAGCAATATCTAATCGTCGTTCTCATCTCAACCTCTTATCTTCTCTCCTCCAACAAATCAAGCTATTCTTCTAGCACCTTGTTGTTGGAGTCTTGGTCAAAATGGTGGATCCTATAAGTAGGCATCCCATCTAGACCGGCACCACCAACCCATGTCCATAGGTGAGGGTGAAGGCGGTTTCCCCCATTGGAGTTTGATAGTGGTCCGATGGGCCCACAACACCCCAGGGAGTTCCTCTTCCTAAGCCACTTTTCTCTCGTTGAGCCTCTTCTGCAGTATCGCAAGCAGAGTTTTTGTTGGTCGCCTTGACTTGCTCTTTAGCCTGTGGGTCTCCCGGTGATGAGTATCGAAATTTGATTCCCAAATCCTTGCACCAGTCACGGTAGTGGTCTGAGTCAAACTACCTACTGTTGTTTGAGATTATGTAACGAGGGATGCCAAATTTGCATACTATGGTCTTCCACAAGAACCAGGTGATGTTGCTTGCTGTTATCATCGCCAGAGCTTTAGCTTCTACCCATTTGGTGAATAGTCAACCACCACGATTACAAACTTTACACCACCTTTGCCTGGGGATAAGGGGCCGACTTGGTCAACTCCCCACAATGCAAAGAGCTACGGTGACACGATCGATGTCAGCTCCTCCAAAGGCAATGAGGTATTTTTGAAAATTCTAGATTTTTGGACAAATTCTTCTACATCTTGAGGGTGTGTGGCCAATAGCATTCTACCTTCACTACCTTTCCCGCCAGTGCTTTCACACTTGATTGGTTCTTGCACACTCATTCATGTAACTTCGCCAAGATATATTGTGCTTCTTTGGGGTGAAATGCACCTCAACAACAGTGCAGAGTAACCCTGCCAATACAAAACTCCATCTATGAGGGTGAAGCGCGCCGCCTTGTTCTTAACCTTCCCTGCCTCCCACTTTTCGTCAAGCATCTTGTGGCATCCAGGTATATGATTATTGCTACGGCCCATTCTGGAGCTCCCGACCTTAGTTCTGAGATCTCAGCCCCTACTGTGGGGGCATCCATCATTCTAATCGTTGTTAGCTCTAGCAGAGGGGCATCTTCCTACCATGATGCAGCTCGTGCCAACCTGTCAACCTTTTGGGTCTCTGCCCTGGGCATTTGTTGAACCTGGAAGTATCAGGAGTGGCTGTGTCCTTTTTCCACCAGCATCAAATATTTCTTCAACTTCTCGTCCTTCATGGTGAATTTCACCACACTTGGTTGACAACCATTTGGGAGTTAGCCCTTAGTTCTACTTCATCCACACCCAATAACTAGGCGATTGCTAACTCAGTTAGTGGTGCTTCGTACTTTGCTTTGTTGTTGGTAGTTTTAAATGCTAGTCTGATAGCGTAGTTGTGCTCTTCTCCGGCATCTATAACGATATGCACCCCCACTCTTCCTCCAACTTAGTAGGATGAGCCATTGATAAAGACCTGCCAAGGCATCATGGAAGGTGCATCTTGGACCTCTTTTGGGAAGCTTGTGAACTCTGTGATGAAGTCCGCCAACACTTGCCCTTTATAGCATTCATGGGGATGTATTCGATGTCGAACTCGCTCAACTCTATTGTAACACCGGGGCCCAGCATGAAACTCAGTCAAAAATTTTTATTTGGATTAATATCTATGAAAAGCCCACTTGAAATTTAACGAGTAATTTTAGAACAGGCTATCAACCCAAAATTTATTTTTGGCATAGTATGGATTTTATTAGGCTTGATAATTAGGTTAAAATCTTTTAATGGAAGAGGGCTATCAGTTTTTCAAACCAGCTTCAATAAGACAATAAGGATGGTTTCTACAGTTTTTATCTATAGAAGAGTATGGTAGCAGTGAGAAAAAATAGTTGGAGATCTCTGAATTGCTGAATGAGTTCCAGATCATTTTTTAGGAACCAAAAGGCCTGCCCCCTTCTAGATCATGTGACCATCAAATAGTGTTGAAGAGCGCACAACTTATTTCAGTAAGGCCTTACAAGTATCCATTCTGTCAAAAAATTGTTCAAAATCTATTAAAATCAGGAATTATAAGGGCAAGTCAAAGCCCATTTTCTTTTCTTGTACTCTTGGTAAGAAATATTGATGAGAGTTGGAGAATATGTATAGATTATAGAGCCTTGAACCAAGAGACAATCAAAAATAAATTTTCAAATCCTATGATTAATGAACTCCTTGATGAGCTGTTTGGGACTCAAATTTTTTCAAAATTTGATTTGAGATCTGGATACCACCAGATCAGAGTAAAGGGGGAAGATATATCAAAAACTACATTTAGAACCCATGTGGGTCATTAGAAATTTTTAGTGATACATTTTGAGCTCACTAATGCACCTGCCACTTTCCAAAAGTTAATGAATAATGTATTCAAGCCTTATTTGAGGAAGTTTATGTGAGGGGGGTCAATCCCGGTGTTGGGCCGAGCTGAATAGGCCAAGCTCACGGGGCCCCGATAGGTCTAAGTTCAGCCCAATAGGGCGAAGGTGACTTGAGAGGATAGGATAGGCCGAGTCAAGCTGGCCCAAGAGGCCCAAAAGGAAGTGATTTAAGTACCACACACTAATCAGGAGTTGAGAGTCAAAATGCACACTACTGGTCGATAATCCTAGCCGCAAAGCCAGGGACAACCCTTGTCCATGAACCCCGGCGACTAGATAGGCCCAAAATGTGGGTGCACCTGACTAAGGCCACACCGCATTTAATGGAGGGCAGAGATGGGCATGCCACAACGTGCTTCCTAGACTATCAATGGCTGCCACAATCAATTGCACGACAGGAAGCTAGTAGGGGGATACGACCTGAGTACGGAGAGACACCCCCTCGATCGACTTGCCAGGGACTATCCCTATCAAGTATATATATACCCCCTTGTGAGGGGAAAAACTCTCTAGATACTTTCCACACTCAATCCATTATAATTCACAGACGAAGAATCGCATCTGACTTTAGCATTGGAGGTGTTTCTCACCACCCTGGAGCCTTCATTTCTCCGTAGTTACATGTGCAGGTTAGGCCCCACGGAGTTGCTTGGGCAGTGAAACACGACATCAATAGTTTATTTTGTTTTTTATTTTTATTTTTTTTTATGATATATTGGTGTACAATTACACTTTTCTAAACATTTGAAGCATCTAAGGATAGTTTTGGAAACTTCAATGTGTATCAAGTTGTTTGCAAATATGTCGAAATGCAAGTTTGGGGCTGCTGAGGTGGAGTATTTGAGGCATCTAAGCTCAGGGGTAGGTGTTAAAACTGATCTAGCTAAGATAGTATCAATGCTAGATAGGCCCATTCCAACTTCTTTGAAGTCCTTGAGAGGATTTCTAGGCCTTATTGGCTACTATAGGTAGTTTATAAAAGGATATGGCTTAATTGCAGCACCTCTCACAATCGTGTTAAAGAAGAATTCCTTTGAGTGGTCATAATCAGCAGAAGCAGCCTTTGTGGAGTTGAAAAAGGTTGTTACAAAGCCACTTTGTTTGAGACTACCTGATTTTTCAAAGCCTTTTATAGTGGAGTGTGATACTAGTGGAGTTGGGTTAGGGCGAGTCCTCATTTAAGAAGGACAACCCATTGCTAGTTTCAGTAAAGCAATTAAAGGGAGAAGTTTGTTGCTCTCAACCTATGAGAAAGAATTACTAGCTCTAGTTACTGTAGTACAAAGATGGCAACCTTATTTGTTAGGTTAGTCATAAAGTTAGGACTGACCGACAAGCTTTAAAGTTTCTATTGGAACATAAAGTGGGAACTAAATCCCAACAAAAATGGGTGGCAAAGCTGAAGGGGTATGGCTTCAACATTGAGTATAAACAAGGCAAAGAGAATAAAGTGAAAATGGGCTATCAAGATAGGGTGAAGAGCATATAGCAACATTGGCTTTGATTTCCTTCCCTACTTCTCTATGGATTTATGAATTAAGGAGTAGTTATTCATTGTCATAAGAAATTATGGATATTATCTTTAAGTTGCAAAATGGAGATATGTTTGTAGGTCTGTATACATTGAAACAAGGTTTATTGTTAAGAAAAAGCAAGCTAGTAATAGTTCCTGCTTCTCCTTTTAAGGAGAAGCTCTTGCATTATATACACAATAATCCTCAGCTAGACGTGTGGGGTACCACAAGACTCTGCATAGAAGCAAAATGGATTTCTTTTGGGGGAGAATGAGAGGGGATATCAAAAGGTTTGTGAAGGAATGTGATACTTGTCAAGCTGCTAAATATGAGGCCCTACATCCAGCAGGCTTGCTACAACCATTGCTTATTCCAAATCAATCTTGGATTGACATTTCAATGTACTTTATTGAAGGTTTGCTACAGTCACATGGTTCTTCAATCCATTTTTCTATTATTGATAGATTTACCAAATATTCACATTTCTTCACATTGGCACACCCATACACAACTATGAAAGTAGCCCAATTGTTTTTTAATGGAGTTTTTAGACTTCATGGAATGCCTAAAACAATAGTCTGAGATAGATATCCCATATTCACAAGTTCTTTCTGGAAAGAACTGTTTCAGCTACAAAATACTACATTGGCATTTAGTTCTGCTTACCACTCGCAGAATGATGGTCAAATTGAGGCTCTTAAAATGTGTATTGAAGGATATTTGAGGTGTTACATTGGGGTAAAATTGAAATATTGGAGCTTGTGGCTTTCCATGGTTGAATGGTGCTATAACAACACAATTCATTCATCTACTAGATTGACCCCATTTGAAGCTTTGTATGGTTATCTAGCTCTTAAGCTTTTGTCATATGTGCAAGGGACCACTACTAATGAAGCTGTTGACTAGCAGTTGAGGACAAGAGAAGAGATTCTAGCCTTGCTGAAGGAGAATCTATAGAAAGCACAACATATGATGAATTACTTTGCTGATCAAAAAAGAGTGGAAAGGCCTTTAACGTAGGGGATTGGGTATTTCTAAGGTTGTAGCCATATAGGTAGAAGTTAGTAGCTATTATGGATAAAACTAACGTTGTCGGTGCAGTTTTTGTCCAAAATCGATGCTGCACCAACAGATTTCTCACATGTTTAGCCAATTAAGGGGGAGTAAACTAGTAGCCTTGGTGTTGGCGTGATTCCGGTTGGTTCTTTGGTTTTCCGTTGGTGGAGTTATGAAGGGGGAGGGAAGGGGAGGGTCGTGGGGCTGCAGGTGAGAGAGGAGAGAGATTATGAAGAAAGAAGAAGAATTCGAAAAAAAGAAGAAGATAGAGGGGAGGGGGCAGGGTTATTAAACCCTAAGTTGAAACAATGGGTGTCGTTTCATATAATTTTTTTAATATAAAAGTTAGGTCTAAAATGATGTTGTTTCAATCGCTCGATGAAATGATATCATTTTATATACCTATAATATATATATATATATATTTGGCCAGCTGATGTCGATTTTCATGTTTTTCCGCTGTCGGCTGACCAATTCTCTGTTGATTTCGGCCGCTTCCAAACTCTGGCTATTGGTTCACGTCAGTTACGGCCAATGTGGTCGGTTTTTGTAGTAGTTATGCGCCATAATTTGAAGCTACCCCTCGTTATTATGGACAATTCCAAGTCACTGCTAAGGTTGGAAGTGTAGCATATAGATTCAATTTGCTAGATTTAGCAAGATACAACCTGTTTTTCATATATCTTGCTTGAAGAAGAAGTTGGGCTAAAATGTCACGCCCCTACCATCTTTATCTCTAGTTGACAAAGAAGGAAATGCTCAACTAGAGCTTGAGGCAATTTTGGGTAGGAGCCTGAAGAAACTTGGGAATCAAGCTGTCACAGAAGCATTGATCAAATGGAGTGGCGCCTTACCTGAAGATAGTACTTGGGAATCTCTATGAAAATTACGGGAGCTTGACCCTCACCTTGTGGGCAAGGTCTTGTAAAGAGGAGGGAAAAGTATTTATATTTTTAGTTAGCTTTGTGTGCAAGGCTTTTTGAAGTTGGAGAGAATGCTAAGGGTGAAGGTAGACGGCAAGTGAGAACAGAAGAAATAAAGGAATTCAGAAGAAATATGGTCGAGATGTGAAGTGTAGGACTTGAGTGGGTTAAACAATGCGTTAGATATAAATGAAATTGGGTGTTTTGCTTAGATCGGAAATGAGTTAGTTGGTAGTTTATAAAATGATGTGTCTCAGTATTTTAGTGATACAATGTTAGTATAAAAGGGCGCGAGAGTATAAGGAAAAATCATATGAGAACTTGTGTGAAATACTTTTGGAGTTTGGATTATCCTCTAAATGATCCAAGATTGTGATTCTTGATTCTTTATTCCATTCTTGTTCTTCTTGATTGTCTTTCTTTCTATCTTTCATTCCTTGTAATTTTTGAATTCCAGAAAATCCATAACAGAGAGCACTTGAAAAAAATAAGAAAAGCACCAAAGGGTAGACGTCGTTGAACTTGGAAATGTCAAACCTTAGATTCTTCTTCCAAGGTTTAAAGATTGAAAGGTGCGAAAGAGAATTGGGAGGCTTTTGCTTTGCTTGATAATTCACACGGCCAAAAGAATATAAATACCACTTGAAACTCCTCTACACCAAACTCCATTTGCGACTTGAAACAGATCTGCACTGAAACAAATACCGCCAAATGGAAGAGAGAATAAGTGGCTAGAGAGAAATCCACAATGATCCAGACTATCCCCTAGGGTTTTGCTACTGCAGCTAGAGAGAAATTCCCAACCTAAAGAGATCTTAATTTTATTTTTATTTTTTTTATAGTAATGACCATTGCCACATTAGCACGTGGCTACGACTGTGTATTTGTTCGTACAGATGGCCGGACTATTCTTTTAAGGAAAATGTTAAGTGACTACTAAATGTATCCATTAAATGCGTATACTAGTACAATTGTGTTTTGTAATCCTTTTTTAAATATCTTAAATTATTAAAAAAAATTAATTAACGATCACTTTTTTAATTATTAAAAAAATATGAGTAGACATATTTAATAGACATATATACTATCATTTTTTATTTTTTTAAAAAATGAAAATAATGAAATTTTAATTTTAATGTAAAAATATACCCAATGGAAAGGCCCAATCAAGAAATATACCCAATGGAAAGGCCCAATCAAGATTAGGCTGCACGCTTGTATTTGACTCGATTTGGACAGTGGATTAAATTGATATAAAAGTTTATAATTTATTTTAAAATTTTAAAAAATTAAATTAGAATTTTAAAAATTAAAATTATTTATTATATTTTATATTAAGAATTCAAAAATTATAATAATTAAATAAAATAAATTGAATTGAGTTAGATTAGCTTTGTAACCAAACGCTCCTTTAAAATAGCCCAATGGAAAGGGACAACGATAAACAGCCGCTGAAGCGGAACGCAGGTTGCCGAAATAAAAAAAGCCCCAACCCTAAAGCCGGAACTCTTTCAGGACGTGGTTTTCCTGCTCTTCTGCGATCGGAGAGTGGAATGGCGTCTTCGTCGAGCAGCGGACTAACATTCAAATTGCATCCGCTGGTGATTGTGAATATATCTGATCACTACACCAGGGTTAAGTCTCAGATGCACCCGCCCATAGGGCCCCACGCAAACGACAACAGCAATGGCACTGACGGAGCCACGTCGCTTCCGCCTCCTGTACCGAGGGTCTATGGCTGCGTAATAGGGATTCAGAGAGGACGCACGGTCGAGATATTCAACAGCTTCGAGCTCCTCTACGATCCCTCCACACATTCCCTTGACCGCTCCTTCCTCGAGAAGAAGCAAGACCTCTGTTGAGTGTACTTTCTTCCTCCTTTGTTTTTGGTGGCCTCTCTCTCTCTCTCCCCCCCCCCCCCCCTTCGCTCTCTCTCTGGATATAATATATTTATCCATTCTTTTGGTTATTTTCGTTAGATCTGATTAGGGATTTTCTGAACCTTTATTGATCCTGCGCTACATTTGTTCTCTTCTCTCATATGATGTTCCAGATAAAAAGGTTTTCCCCAACTTCTATATACTCGGATGGTATTCTACTGGCAGCGATGCCCAGGAATCTGACATGCATATTCATAAAGCCGTGAGTTCTGATATCTTCGGAGAGGCTTTATGTTTCCCGTATTATGCATACGATCAAATATCGGGTGCCCCTTGTTTGTTTTTTGGCTCTAAATGTTGTTTTGAGAATGGAATGTGCTATTGCACTTCTACTATGCCATTTTTTATTCTTCCTGTCTCTATGTTTTTGGCAATTGAGCTTCAAGTTTCCCATGGCTTTAAATTTCACTGAATCGAGCTTAAACTATGTTCATTTTTAAATAGAGGCTTCCATGTGTATGATAGGAGCCTCTTGGAAAACATAGTATTTTTGGTAATAGATAGAAAACATTTAAAGGAAGATAGAGATCCTAACTTTAACTAGGTGTTATCCATGTATATATCCTGTGGGCTTTGCTTATTTACTTCTATTTTTATAAGTAAAATAACATTTTATTGATAGAAGTAAATCGACATAACCCAAGTACATAGGAGGTATACAAACAGCATGCACCTAGTTACAAAATAAGGAGCTAGAAAGTGATACAAGAAAGCATTTGAGCAAGCTCCATTAAGAACACAAGAGGGGGCCCAAAGAAATAAAGTATGGAAGAAGAAACTTCTAAACTCATCTGGAAAATGCTGCTTATCTTCAAAGTTTCGGCCATTCCTTTCAATCCATAGACACCACATGATACATAGAGGAATTACACTCCATATATCCGCAATATGTGAATTGGCCTTGCATCTTTTGCCAACATGCAAACTAATCAACCACCCTCTTGGGCATTACCCATGCCCATTCTATTAAAGAATCCCCACCCATAACATCCTTGCCATCTCACAGTGAAGTAAAAGATGATTCACCAACTTGCCACTTTTCTTACACATATAACACCAATCCATTACGATGAGAACTCTCTTTCTAAAATTTTCCAAAGTCAAAATTTTCCAAAGAGATGCTGTCCAGCCAAAGAAAGCAATCTTAAGTGGCACATTACTTTTCCAAATACACTTCCATAGGAACAAAATATAATTTTGACTTGACAAAACCTTTTACAATGTTTGCACAGTAAGTTTCCTACTCCTTGTCTACATCCAAAGCATCCATTCCACCACATTATTACCAAAATTCAAAGTATTCAATAAACTGTAAAAATGAGGATATTTTTGTAACAACTAAACAATTGTATTAATGAGAATAGGCATAACCCAAGTATATAGTGGGTATACAAGATGTAACACCTAGTTAAGAGGAGGAAATGGAAACAAGAAAGTCATGAAAGTCTATACCATTGAAATCTACAGCTTTAGCCCATAGGAGTAAAGTTTTAACAAAGAGTAATCTAATTTTCTTTTATGAGCGCTCCTTATCTTCAAAAGTCTGATAATTTCTTTCCTTTCATAGGCACCATAGAATACAAATAGGAACCATCTTCCACACAACTGTGAATTGTGGAAAACTGCCCAAGTTCTTATAACTGGCCAGAACCTTGACTACAGTAGCAGGCATAACTTAGGCGAGCTCTAACCTTCTGAAGACATCATCCTATAACACTTCTAGCAACCTCACAATTCAATGGAAGATGATCCACAATCTCACCACTTTCTGCACATACAGCATCAGTCCACTATAATCACCCCACATTTCTGTAAATTTTCAATCATCAAAATTTTACACAAAGAAGCTGTCCAAGCAAAGACATTCCATTGTGGGGAACCACTAGAACAACCCAACAACTCAAACACTAAAGCCTCTTGATTAAGAGCCAGCTGAAAGAGAGGGAAACATGCTCTTTAGAGCTGAATCACCACGTCAAAAGTCATGCCAAAAATTGACCCTTGGATCCATCATCAACTGGTTTTTTTATAAGTAAAAATATTATATATATTAATATCAATAGGAGTAAACAAGTACATTGGGCGTATACAAGAAACACCTAGCCCATACTAGAGAGCCCCTAATGACTAGAGAGAGCCATCACCGGCTGTGAAACTAATAAAACAAGCAAAAGGCTTCCATCTATTTCTATTAATCTTCTACAAACCAATACCATTTGCACTTCTCCCTTCATTAGAACCCCAACCCCCTTGCAAACTCCCATACTTCAACTCAATAATAATCTTCCATAAAGACTCCCATTCTTGATGGTATCTCCGTAACCATTTCCTAAGAAGTGCCTTATTAAAAATCCTCATATTTCGAATTCTCAACCCTTCACTAGAAATTGGTGTACGTACTTTATTTCACTTGTCCAGGTTGAACTTAGGGTCCGTTTGGCAACACAACCATTCTCGATATTCTTGGATTTTTTTTTTTCTAAATATCACTCAAACACAAAACACTTTTAATTTCAAATGTTCAACTTTTTCATCCAATCATTATCTAATCATTACAACTTTTTCAGACTCCAAAAAAAAAAAACACAAAAACAATAATGCTTTTTCAAATTTCAATACAAAAACAATATTAAAAAATTATATTCAAACAATTTTTTTAATTTTATAATATTTTTACTTAACTTTTTCTCTCTCATTTCTCAAAACCCAATAAAACATTTAAACTCAAACCATTTCACTACTATTCACAGATATATTGAGATATTCTAAGGCTGCGTTTGAATGTTAAACTGAGATGAGTTGAGTTATTTATGAATAGTAGTGAGTTGAGATAGTGGAGTGAGTTTTGTGGAGTTTACTTAAGATGTATTTGAATGTTAAGATGAGTTTAGATTTGTTTATGGGAAGGTGAAAAAAGTTATAGGTCCCGCGGGTAAAGAGGTGTTGAGTTGAAAAAAGTTATGGGTCTCACATGTAAAAATGTTTTGAATTGAGATGAGTTCAGTGATTTGAGAGTTATGTGTTTGAATGTTAGAATCAGCTTAAAATTAGACTGAACTGAGTTGGTCTCAATGCAATCCAACAACCAAATGGGCCCTAAGCATCCAAACCGGCCCTTAGTCTCCTCTCAAATTTCTCCCCACAAAAAAGCTTGGAAAACTGCTAAATTTGATTAGCCACACTTGCTGGTAACGGAAAAAGAGATAAAAATAAAAAATAAAAAAATAAGTGGGAAGATTAAAAAGTGTAATCTTAATGAGAGAGTCTCTCATATTCATCAAAAAAAAAAAATGAGGGAGTCTCTTCCCCCTTTTGACAAGTACAACCTTGTCCTTCTAGCCAATTTTTTCTCAATTTTCTCCAAGAACCCATCCCAAATAGCCTTAGCCTTGAAAGAGGCCCCAAGTGGAAGACCCAATTATTTCATTGGAAATGAAGCTACCTTGTAACCCAAAAATGCTTGCCAACCTTCTAATGTCCCTTACATCTTCCACCAGCACCATCTCGGACTTCCTAAGGTTCACCTTAATACCAAAAGCAACTTCAAAACAAATCAAAAGAGCCTTCATCGCCTAAATGTGATCTAGATCTGTATCACAAAAAAATAAAGTGTCATCTACAAAAAGATGCGAAACATTAATAAAACCATTGTTAGTTCTTCCCATTGAAAAGCCAAATAGAAATCCAGCACCAACCGCAGCCTCCAACATTCGACTAAGCGCATCCATAACAATCACAAAGAGAAAAGGGGATTCTAGGTCCCCTTGTCTCAAACCACGTGTGCTGTTAAAAAACCAGCAGGGTTACCATTAACCAAAATAGAACCGAACCGTAGTTACACAATGTTTAATCCACATACACTATCTCCTCCCAAATCCACATCTCTCAAGTAAGTAAAAAGGGAAATCTCAATTCACAAGATCATAAGCCTTTTCCATATCCAACTTACATAAAATACTTGACAGCCCACACTCCCATTCTCAATATACTCTCCAAAATTCATTTGCAATAAGAACCGTATTAAGAATTCGTCGCCCCTTAACAAAAATCTCTATAATGTACTCAAATGTTTAGTGAGTACCTTACTCCCCATTTACAAGGCTAATATGATGAAAATCCTTGACATCCGTCACCCCTACCCTTTTTGGAACGAGTGCCAAGAATGTTGTATTAAGGCATTTCTTAAACTTTTTATAAGCAAATAATTAATGAAAAACACTCATAATGTCTCCCTTCACAATATCCCAACACTCGTAAAAAAATGCCATAAAGAAACCATCCGGCCCAGGGGCTTTGTCTTTAGCAATCCCTCTAACCACGTGGTGCACCTCACCCTCCTCAAATGGTCTCTCCAACCAATTTGCACTTGAAATATTGATAGTCTCAAAAGCTAGCCCATCAAGTTTTGGCCTTTGCAAATGCTATTCCGAGAGAAGTGTTTTATAATAGGAAAATACTTTAGCTATAAAAGGATTATACAAAGTAATATCACAAATTGACGTGATTTGATGTGACTTGTTAGATTATGAAATTACTTTTATTGTAAAGTATATCTAACGAGGCAGATGAAACTACATTAATTTGTAAGATTACTTTTGTCTAATCCATTTGTAGCTCTAACACTCGTCTTCATAATAATGAACCACATGGTTCTTGATATCAGAATAATCATCCATAACACAACCATCAGAATGGAGCATTTCAATAACATTGTTTGTACGATGAGAATTGGCTACCCGATAGAAAAACTTTGTGCATCAATCTCCTTCTTTCAACCAAAGAGCTCGAAATTTCTGCCTCTTCGAAATCTCCTCCATCAAAATCAGATTTTCAAGTTCAGCTATCACTAAACTTTTCCTACTCAACTCCTCTGATAAAACCCCAATCTCGGCCCTCTCATCCAACCTATGCAACTTCTCAAAGAGGAACTTTCTTTGACTATCAACATTCCCCAAAACTTCCACATTCCACTCCTTCAAATCATTTTTTAAAGCTTTAAGCTTATTTGCCAATATAAAGCTCGGGGTACCAATAAATTGGTAAGAAGGCCACCATTGTCTCACCATATCCACAAAACTTCAGCTTTCAACCACATATTTTCAAACTTGAAATACCTACGACCTCATGAATACCCCCACAATACAATAAGATAGGAAAATGATCCGAACATACCCAAAACATTCTTTTTTGGTAGCAGTTCGAAAAATGAGCCTCCCAAGAAGGGGAAACAAGAAATCTATCCAACCTCGACCCAACTTGATGGTTAGACCAAGTGAAAGCACCCCCCACCAGATTCAAGTCCAATAACTTCAGATCAAAAATAAAATTAGAAAATTCTACCATAGTCAAACATAATCGAGACTCCCTTGACCTCTCACTCGGAAACCGAGTAACATTAAATCCCTGCCAATACACCATGGCACATCCCACCAGCTATAAACTCTGCAATCTCATCCCACATAAGCCTTCTACTACTATCCAAATTAGGCCCATAAATGCCTGCAAAAACCCATTCAAACCCATCTTCCACATTCTTAAAAACACAAGCCACTTAATATTCGCCAATACACCCATCTAAAAGCTCCATAATCCTCTTGTCCACATCACTATTGTACAACCAGAGGCCCCCTTAGAAGCAAGGAATACCTATCCCACGTAAGGGTATCCCCATAAACTTATGATGATTCTCCTATCAACTAACTATCACTTTGTTTCCTGTAAGCAAATAATATCAACCTTCCATTGTCAAAGTAAGTTTTTAACACGAAGGCACTTGTTACGGTTATTTAGCCCCCTAACATTCTACGAAAGAATTTTAGGCTTAATAAAGTAAGACTTGAAGCCCGTCCCTTACTCCTTCCTCGACTTACACTCCTCTCTTTTGCATAATAATTTATTGTACAAGTCTCTTCAATTCTTTCTTTTTTCGATGTTGATTTTGAAGACGAATGGTGGCCCACTTCAATGGCAATAAGGAAGGCCCTAAATTGGTCTTCAAATCCCTTACATGAAATCCCCAAGCACTCTTGAACTTTCTGAAGAACCCATTTCGAAGAGCACCCAGTAGAGTACATAACGACATAGGATCATCACCCACCTTCTCTCTTTCGATATGAATACAAATCAGATTCTCCATATTCATATAAGCAACTACATCTCAACAAGTCTCTAGTCATCCCTTGAAAGCTTCAAATCATCCTCCACCATCGAACTAAAATGATGATCCTCCTCACGTACTACGATACTGCACCCAGAATGCACTCTGAGCTTACCATTAGATTCTCGAGATTAGAGCGAGGAGAGGAGAAATCAACATTGTCATATTCTATCTCAGGTAATGCCTCCGACTTGAAAATACTGGCAAAACCATCGGTGAAACCTCGGGAGAATCCATCGATGAATCTTCTGACAACTGGATACTTATCCCACGGACGGAAACAACTGACGAACTGTTCTATGTCAACCCCGGTGCCAGAGGAGCTTTTGTCGATGCTTGGCTAAGGTTGTTCAAGGTTGAACCTGAAATAGGCCCAAAAGTGTTCTTAACCAGCAACACCAACACAGGCCAGGTTGTTTTCTGAATATCCGGTCCAATTTTTTTGTTTTCCCTTGTTCAAATCTCTAGGTTTAGGCCCTTTATTACAACCCATTGGAGACTTCACATTAGACCCACAATAAATATGACTCTTCCACTGCATGCCGGCCCCTTTAGTAAAACTCAAGCTCACTGCCTCGAGATCATCTTCCTGCTTCTCTATCATAGACTTACGGCCCAAAAGCTCCCCCAGGCCCATCTTCTTATCAATCCTCAACATAAGATTGTTGATCTTCTCTTTAATTTAGATCAGTTCCAGCTTCAACTCCAACTCCAACAGTGACTCTTTCTCTACTCGACTTGACAAGCCTCCCTCGGAAACATCAACAGCACCCGTTGAAACAAGAGTTTTATTGTGAAAGGCAATAGTCTTTACTGCTCTGCCACCTACCTCCGCCACCACCATGCCCCAAGAGCCCTAAGATCCTCTATTTTGATCCATTGGGAGCTAGATGGTCAGAAAGGCATGGGTTTCAACAATACCGCCATGTAAGACCCTTCACCACCCAATCTATCCCCTAACAACGTCAACTTAGAGCTGGTTTGGTTATATAAAAGCAAACTATCTCATCTTATCTCACCTCATATAATTATTACAACTTTTCTAAATTTCCACACAAAATAGAATAAACAATTCAACATTTTCAAATCTCTAAACAAAACTAATATTAAAAAATTATATTATAATAATATTTTATTCAACTTTCAACAAAACATCTTATCTCATCTTATCTGAACTGTGTAATCAAATGAGGCCTTAGAAGGAACTTGACCCCCACTGCAAGCCTAAACTTTAACTCCATAATCAAAGCTTCCTCTGTCATTGGTGATAGAAACAGAGGAGTTCGCGTGACCCAAAACCTTGAGCTTTTCGGTAAAACATCTCCGTCCCTTCCCGTCCTTACCCTCAAGGATGATAATGAAGCCTTTCTTGCCACCATAACAATACTCTATAATAACCAAACAGTGCTCATAGTATTTTACACATTGATGTGCTAGAAAAGCTCGGTTCCCTTTACACGACTTGTAGAAATGACTATCTCCTAATTCAACAAAAGCAACAACCAGCCATCTCGCCATCGCCTTGCCAATGATAACAATTTTTCTAACTTTCCTGCTTCTCTCAGTAATATTCAACAACCCTTCCTTCACGACTGAAAACGTGAAAATATTCGAGTCCACCAAAACACTTTTCTCAAACGCCATCCCAGCAAGACAGAAAAAAGCCCAAACTGAAAAGGAAACCCAAAAAACAGAAGAGAAAGAAGATTAAAAAGTAATGAGAAAAATAACACAGGAGGAGAAAATAGATTAGAAAAGCAATTGATGGGGACAGGAAGTTATGATTTTGCTTGAAGTATTACAATCTTATTGATCAGAGCATTAATTGGATTCTGTGCAATGTAAGTTTCTTTCAGTTAATTTCATTGCAATATTTTATATCTTTTTATTTTTATTGGTGAACAAAAAATTTATTGATGAATGATGAATAGGCCTTGCTCAAGTACACTAGATTTTTGCATCTTTATATTTCGATTACTTAGTGTTGCCATCTGGGTTAAATGCAGCTCATTAATGTGCATACGATTCAGATTTTGTTATAGACCAAGCTTCAAGAAATGCAATTTCATTATCCTCCAATATGTTAGTTTTTTTTTTGGGTTGGGGGGGGGGGGGGGGGGGGGGGGTTAGGTTTATATATTTCCTTCTTGTTCATTGAAAAGTTTGTTATGGTATGTGTGCAGATACTTTGTGCAGTCAAGTTATTTTTTCTGTGTAAACTGCAACACATGCACTTTTTTATTAGTTAATCGCAATGAACATTCTTTTGTAACAGTTGATGGATATAAACGAAAGTCCTGTTTATGTTCTTCTCAATCCTTCAATTAATCATGCTCAAAAGGATCTCCCAGTCACTATTTATGAAAGTGGTATGTAACCTGCATCATTACCCATTATTGCTTGTGAAAAATTCCTGCGAGCAATGCTGTGAATATGCAAATATAAACAATAGAATTATACTTCAATTCTCAACATCTCTCTTATCATCTTTTTCTCTTCCCACCCCTTCATTTCTCATCATTTCTTATCTATATAAATTTGCAAACATAGAATTAGTTTGATTCTGAACAATCAAATTATCTGCTGGAGACCTGGGTCAGAAATTATTCCGCTGCTGAATAATGTGTTTCTGCTTTCTTGATCGTGTAGGTTCCCTACAATCATTTTTTTCATTAAAATCTCATGATTTATTCATGTTTTTTTGTATTTCTGAGTAAGATGACTTGTTAGGTTTTCACTTCTAATTATACTGAGGCGATAACCTTTCTATTCTTTTGGGTCTTGATGTTTGAAACTCAGAGCTGCATGTCATAGATGGGATTCCACAGCTTATTTTTGTTCGTTCAAACTACACTATTGAGGTTTGGCTGCTAATTCTATCTACATGGTTTGATCTAAATACCACCAATAGGGTTACCGATTCACTTTATTTTTTTTTTGGTGGGGGGTTGGTGGTGTTGCGGTGGTGCTTTATAGACAGTCGAAGCAGAACGTATTTCAGTTGATCATGTTGCACATCTGAAACCATCTGATGGAGGTTCAGCAGCTACTCAATGTGAGTGCCCCACCTCATTATTTTCCCAAAACACGTTTATGATAAACCTTGTTTGAGGAGAATATAGGCCGTTGAAATTAGTTATATAATTTCTGTCTCAAAATAGTTAAGGTGCTTTCCTTTTTGGCTATCCCAAAATATACAAAAGTTCCCAAGAATAAAAGCATTTATCCATTTTTACCCTGAAATTTGAACCCACCTTTTTCTTAACTTGCCTTTCTTGGTCCACCTAAGGGCATTTTAGAAAGATTGATATGTTTATTGTTTCATTAAAATGTGTGCTATTTGCAAGCTTCCATCTATTCTGAGAAGGCAAAAAGAATCTTCTTTTGTGATACCTATCATTGCATGCGGGTTTGTTTGCAGTGGCTGCTCACCTCACAGGCATACATAGTGCCATCAAAATGCTGAATAGCAGAATCAGGGTTCTTCATTACTATCTTCTAGCAATGCAAAAAGGTATATCCATCTCTATTTTATTTAAAACTGGAATACTTTGAGATTTAAATATCAAACAGGAATTAAGCTTCTTAAAGCTAAGGAAGATTAAACAAAGGCCACAAATATTATTATATCAGATCGCTAGAGGGAAAAATATCCCCATGTAACTCACATTTTAGCTATGAAGGCAAACTTTAGTGTTTACTTCTTTTGGGGATCTTCTTTACTCTGTTTTTTCCTCTCAATGTATTTCTGTCACTCCTGAGTTCATATAGGCACTAGTAGACATTAACAAAATTAATCTCTTGCTTGGACTTTTACGGTTAAAGACCCAGGTTGGTTATTAATTACACTCGGTACTGCTAAATACAGGTGATATCCTGTGTGAGAATTCACTGCTAAGACAAGTATCAAGTCTTCTAAGAAGATTGCCAGCTATTGAATCAGAGAAATTTCAAGATGACTTCTTGATGGTAGGTGCTAAATACACTTTTTTGGGATGTCAATGAAGATAAGCACTGGGGATATCTGTGTTGGGATAGAAGGCATGCTTACAGTATAAACCAAAATCTGTCTATATAAAGGAGTGTATTTATGCATGCTGACAAATTTTTCTCCGATTGATAGCTCCAAATTTGTAACTAGTTGTTCTCTTACTCCTTGTGTACTTGAGCATCACCTATTCACTTAATTCAATAAAATTTTATTTTACTTATAAAAATTCTCTCATTGTGGTGATAGAAGCAGCAGGTCCTCCTGATAAGTCACTTGTAGCCGTAATATTATGGGCAAAATATCTAATCCTAAAGGCACCTTTAATATGTGCCTAATAATTGGATATTGCCATGTACCTGGGTAGCACCTCTTTTTGAGTTCCACTAAAATTTTAGTTGTAAAAAAAGGATATAGCCATAAACAATGCCTTCTTTTTCATATTTCTTGTTCCTTAATATTTTTGCTTTTTACTTGAAAAAACATTTGTTCTATGAGGATCCATGTGATAATAAATAATTAGCACATACATTAATGATTAAGTTACTCTTCATCCTATTATTGATTTTGTCCTCACTTTTCTTTCGGTGGGTCACCCACTTTTGACAGGAATACAATGACACACTATTGATCACTTACCTGGCCATGTTCACCAACTGCTCAAGGTATGTAGGTATTCTTATACTGCACTTTTTTCTTTTTTGTGTGCTTTAAATGAGTATTGGTGCGTTGTGCACAATTATTTATTTGGTGTGATGAAAGAAAACGAAAACTTGAACTCTGGCAGACTAGTGGGTTGACTTTTTTTTAGAAGAGGACTTTGTCTGGGCTCCAAACGAACCAAGCATATGCCGTAGTAATAGAACATAACTCCTAGTTTTGCATGGATTGGACTCAAAACCTTTCGGATATGTAATGGGTGGTTTTGAAATTTTATGTAGTTTTTATCTTGCTTCTTTAAGATACAATGAAGTTGGATACGGATCCCAAAAAAAAAAGGAAGATTGAAGTTGGATGATTTCAGCCGAGAACTTATGATAGGACTTTCCAGACTGAAAGGCAGTACCTTTATAATTACAAGTGTCTGTTAGAAAGGACTTGAGATTTATTAAAAACCATGGGCTGCTTGGTCAATGACTAAATTATAGAACAAATCGGATTTTTGCTAGATGTGTGGAGTTTCAATCTCCCCTGCATGATACCTGTATAGTGTATACTTAATATGGTAGTGCAAACTAGGGCCAGGTGTATGTAGTTAGGAGAAGTAGTTGGATTTGGTAGGCATTTATTTTATTTATTTTTCATTGATATCATAGTTTTTTTCCATTTATGTTTTACTGTGGCTTTTCATTTTTCCAACAGCACAATGAATGAACTAGTCGACAAATTCAACACTGCATACGACAGGCATAGTCGAAGGGGTGGACGGACTGCTTTTATGTGAAAGGAAGCTGTTTGCATCTGGCAGTCTTACTGGCTTCTGTTTCTTTTGTGCATAGCACATAGAAGCTTACGAATCATATTGGTAGGAGCCAAGGATCCAGACAAATCAGGAAAATATTGAAAGCTATATGGTTTTCTTCGTTTTTATTTTTCTTTAAAAAAAAAAAAAAAAAGGCTCTGCGCACTATATTGAGTTATTATGGGAGGTGGAGTACCAAATGACTTTGGGAGTGGAAGATGGGGTTTCAGTATGGTCCTTTGTGAATTGCTGCTTTCGTGTTTATCTTGCCTGTGAGCATATTCACAGGTCACATCCTACAATATTATATCATGTAAGATGATGATGAAAACAATCGTAACAGCTTTAAAAGTACTTAGGCTATATGTTTGCCAAACAATAACTAACTTTTCACACAAATACACAATAAAAATCCCAACTTCTAATCAGAATGAAAACATCGTTGAGCTATTTTTATTTTTCTCAAAAACGTGTTTCCCAAACACCACGCGAGCTTACCTTGTAAAATTTCGCATCATTTTATACAATCTTAACTCCTATATATTCACTTAAGAGGTTATCAGCCATAAAGGTTCTAATAGTGAGTAATACGTTTTACAAAGTCTGGCATGCAACACGTTACTTATTGTGATCAATTGTATTTATAAAAAGGTTCGAATTACTTGGTATTAAATAAAAAGTCATGCAAATAAATTTATTCTCTAACAATAACCGAAATTCCTCACTTTGAAAATTTTACCAAATGAGCAATGTTAAAGTTACTTCTGTATATTCTGTGTGCACTCTATTGATATGATTGGTTGTATTAATTTTTTTAACATTAAACAAATTACATTAGTGAAGTATGCAAAAGTAGGATTGTTCATACGGGTCGGATAAAATTCGGCCCGGCCCGGAACCCGGATAACCGGGTGTCCGGTTATGGGTTTCGGCCCGGATTTGACCCGGGCCGAAATCCGTATTATTAAAACCGGCCCAATCCGGGCCGGTTATGGGTATTATACCCCGGGTACCGGATTTAAACCCCGGTACCCGGTTTATATATATATAAAAAAAACTTTGTGATTCTCACTTCTCTCTCTCTCTCTCTCCCTCTCTCTCGTCCGAGCGCCGAACGTAACCCTAGCCTTCGCCCTCAAGCTTCGCCGCCGTCTATCTCTCTCGCCGCCGCCGGCGGACTTTAGATAAGTAGTCTCTTCTCTCTCTCTCTCTCTCTCTCTCTCTCTCGATCGATCCGACAAAGAATTACATGTGCTATTTTTTGTTAGATCTGTTCAAGCATTTTTCACATGGGTTTCGTTATTTCATAACATATAGTATCTGGGCTTCTATTAACTTTCGTGCCTACGATATACTTGCTTTACCCGCTTGATTGTTGAAGTGAGGTAACGTGATGCTGTTATATGTTTGGTGGTATAAAGTATATGCTGTCATGAGTTTGATAGATCTTAGGAAACGTGAAGAAAAATCCAGAGTCCTTGATGTTGATTACAGTGATGAATAATTTAAATCCATTTAAATTTTCTCTATTAGGAGATTGGATCTTTTATACATGTTCATGTGCTTATACCCTAGGATGTAATGAGGAGAATAATAGATATGCTTTGATGTAATCTGCACAAAATTTATATGGCCAAATGAAAAATACAACAGGTGTTTTTATAATGAGAAAATACAATGGGTGAATATTATAAGATAGAAAATATAGTAGATCAATAAACAGCATAAAAAATAGGTTGTTTTTCTTGGCCTGAAAAGTGTGGATATATATTTTTTTGGCTATGACTGGCTTGATAATTCTTCAGCAATTATGAAACTTGATTCAAATGTTAATTGGCTTGTTTCTATGGTGAGAATTACATATCTAATTGGGAGTTAATTGGGAGGGCTAGGGCTTTGGAAGATTTCCCGATCGATCGCATCGGCGGCCTTAAGGATGATATGGGTGTTTTCATGAGAGGCGTCTAGATCAATTCAAGATAATGGAATCGACACTTTTTGAAGACTTTATAGATCATCAGCTTTTATGTGGGGATATAACATAAAGTAGTACATATATATAATTACGATATGCTTGCTCTTCCGGTTGAAGGCAGGACATGCCCATCGCCAATCATTATTCCAGTTTAGCTAAGCAATGTTGTTGGTCACGAGTCTCGACTCATCTCCCCCACCCACTGTTATTCTCTCTTTTCCATCCTCCTCCTCCTATATATCCACTTCAGAATTTTGCAGTACTGGCAAATCCAAGAATTTATTTACCTTCAGGCGAATGAAATTCTTGTAACTAAAATAATAATACTAAATACTATAAGTAGGACTCCTACCATTTTATTTTATCGGCATTATTTCGGGTATCTTTAATTCCCTTCCAAAAATTAAAAGTTAGAGGATTAGATGGACTGCAAAAGAAAGAAGCCAACTTTGTTTTATTTCACTCATAAATTATGCTTGTTCAGCCAACTATATCTCTACCCATGGATTTATTCAAGTTTTTGTTTTTTGCAGGATCTCTTTCGGTCCACTCACTTGAAGTTGCTATTTGGTGTGGAGATTAAATAATTGATGGAAATGCATCTGATTTTGTAATTTATATATTGTAATTTTGTAATTTATATCTTGTAATTTTGTATTTTGTAATGTATATATAGCAAATAATGGAATATGTAGTAGATTGCATTATGATGCATGCATAGATGAATGTTGGATTTTTTTTTATTTTATTTTTAGATGCATCTAGTATTTTTAGAACACAAATATTATGCTTTGACTATGTTTTTATGACTATATTTTTTTCTGTGTGTATTTGGTCATCTTTGACTATGTTTTGCATCAAACAAATGAAACATGCATAGCTACATGTTTACTTTTTTGTTTTTCAACCTCTAAAGTGCACAATGAAATTTATTTTTTTGATTTTTATAAAAAAATTAGAGCTACATGTGAAAATATTGTATATACATTTAGACTTTTAATACGGGGAAAAAAAAAAACCGGGTTCAATCCGGAACCCGGAATCCGGGTTTTGAAAAATCCGAATTCATCCGGGTTTCGGCCCATTTATGACCCGGACTAATCCGGTCCGGGCTCCAGCCCGGATTTGAAATCCAGGTTCCGGTTTGGGTCTACCCAGATTTCCGGGTCGGAACCCGGATGAACAGGCCTATGCAAAAGAGTACACAAAAATGACTGCACATATAATTTTTAATTTTGAAATGGATATGAAGTGAAAATGATGAAAAAAGAGAAAAAAAAAAAAAAAAAAAAAAGAAATGGGTTCAAGTCTTTGAATTTAGAGAAATTATATTTATAAACCGACGTGGATAATACACTTAGTAAAGTACTTGCATGGTATAATTTGACTTGAAAGAAAAATTTTAAAATTTGAATCTTATAAATCAAATTTTACTTTTTAAATGATATTGATAGTCTACTCTATACACCAATTTGAAAATAGAATAACTCTTCAATTTATCTTTCTCCTTGGATAATAGCACTTATGTTTTAGAGAAGTTTCAATATTAACATATATTTTGAACTCCAAAATTTTAGTAGAGCAACTTAGGATACAATTAGATGTTAAGAATATTTCAAATCATTTATTGTTAGAAATACTATATCAAAGTATACTGCGGAAACAATATCATCTCATTAGAAATATCTTGGATCTAGTGAGGTTGTTCCATTGATTCTCTGTCATTCATTGTTCATAGGAAATCTTCACGTCAATGGTGGAGTGTGCTACGTGGTAGAAAACCAGAGAAATACCCATATATTCCGCAGTCTAAATGTCGATACTAGAAAGAACTCTTCTGAGAGAGAGATTTATGTTTTTGCTACACACGTATCTCATCCAAACAGGGAGGGTCTATTACATAGTCCCTCTAAGTGTAACCCCCGGCTGGCCATTAAGGGCCAGTTATCAAGGCTCATAAAGTGCCTTACTTCATAACCCCCAGGAGAAGGGGAATGGGTGCCCACTATGGGTGCCCCTTTCTTAAATCTCCTACTCGCACATAATAGGCAAGACCCCATGTTTGCATTTCTCAATATGTTCTCTTGCTCATACTGGCAAATAGTTTGTGCGACTATCGCGCACAACTATAGAAGAAAAATGGGAGCACTATACCAAATCTCTTCGAGAGAAGACCAACATAGCAAGATCCCCAAAAATGTCTCGTTATGCCCTAACTTATTTGGTCCCATCAGACTAAACATCCCTAACCCTCTTGAGTTTGAGTGACTCAGATCAATGCTCAATCTCCATAAAACATGATGTACTGCTATAAGGCCATGCCGTTCGACATAAAGAATGCTGGCACTACTTACAAGCCAACTTAGTAGACTTTGTGGTCTACAAGCAAACCCCCATTCTGACCACAGACAAGGAGTTCAAGATAACCCTAGTTCAAGCTAATGGGTTGATTTGATTATGGCAAACCCTTTACACATAATTAATATGGTAAGGTTTACACGCCCATTTAACATGAAACTGAGTTTCCAGATGATCATTGGGGCATTACCATCCCCCTCTAACCTTGGGAAAAAACCATGGATTAAACCTTGGTTTGTTAGATTAAATAGCACATTATGCTTACAATAGAAGTATACAAAAGATGGTATAGTAAAATCATAGTTAACACAATGCTCACATATAAAATAAACTGTCATAACTAATCAAAATAGAGAGCAAAGAATGTAAAATATCTAAACACATTTTCTGTGGAGGAAATTCGAGGTTTATTCTACATGCATTCTTATAACATTAAGGGAAGGTTCATACCTGTTAAACAGTTTGCTATGAATACATGTGCTGAAATATATGTTGGTGTTGAATTTCTAAAACTGTCCGTCCCCCAAGTATGGGCATGACAGTCTGATTTTAAGGTAATTTTTAAACATAAATAGCAGAGGATAGAATGACTATAACTCAAATTTTGTGTAATTCTTTTATTACTCTCGCAAACTAAAGTGGGGCAAAAAGTGGTCTTACAGTTACATAGATATGGTGCGGTGTATAAGAAGAGGAGTACGTGGACGAGGAGGGGGATTCAATGATGGGATTTTAGTGCACAGGCCAATTATATAAGATGTGCATTCACCACTAAGACATGGCCCTACATTGAGAGACGATATTGACACCTCATCATCAGACGACTCAACCCAACCACCTGATGTGATATTTGAAATAGAGTTTCCAAAACAGGTGGAAACTACAGGTAGTTTAATGTTTGTTAGCATTTTAGGTAATCCTTACTTGGTGTGTCCATGCTTACATATGTTTTTACACATATATAGTAATGAAAAATTATGTGTTGTATTTGGTCAATTTAGTATCTATTAGTAAGAAACAAGGCCGTGGATGGGCAAAGATGATGAAATTTGATATGCTTTAGAAAATGGGGCCAATTCTATTGCTGATCAAGGATGGGGACACAAAGGTGTCATGCCAGAATGCAAACATATTCAGTGGACAAGTGACATGGATCATCAAGCATTATGCTGACATGGGTTACCCACGTTGGAATGAAGTGCCGGAAGCTGAACAGGAGGAGTTGTTTAGTCTTGTCCGAGTAAGGAAGATTGAGTTATATCATGCATATTATATGTAAATGTGTGTTTTCTATTAGTTTTTTTTTTTTATAAGTAAATATAATATATCAATCAAAGAATAGGCAAAGCCTGATGCAGTGTTTTATAGTTGCCCTAACTAAGTATGAGCAATAGATACAAGAAAATCATGAAAATCTACACCATTAAAGTCCATCACAATGGCCCAAGTACAAAGAGTTCTAATAAAGTAAGCTTTCAATTCCTCCATCGATCTCTCTTTGTCCTTGAAAGTCCGGTCATTACTCTCTGGCCACAAACACCACATGATGCATATAGGAATCATCTGCCACACTGCTTTAATCTGTTAGATACCTCTCAACTCTATCCAACTGGCCAAAACTGCTACCACAGTTTCAGGCATAACCCAAGCCAAATCAACTCTACCAAGAACTTCATTCCACAATCCTCTCGCAATGTAGTAATAGATGGTCCACAGATTCACCCTCCTTCCTACACATACAACACTAATCTGTAATAATCACCCTACATTTCCTCAAATTATCAGTTGCGAGGATCTTACCCAGGGATGCAGTCCACACAAAAAAACACCGCTTTTGATGGCACCTTATGTCTCCACAACTTTTTCCAAGGAAACTGGATATGTGAATCTTGAGTTAAGGACTTATAAAAAGAGGAAACCGAGAAATTACATTTGCCTGCAGGTATCCACCACAACCTATCCTGTGAGTTACTCGGTGTACTGGAATGCAAAAGGCTGAAAAAAGCTTCAAAGCTACTCATCTCCCAATCTTGTGCAGCCCTAGTGAAATTGACATTCTGCTGGATTTGGTCCCCTGTTCTCACCAATACTTCCGCCATTGAAACATCAATGTCACTTGCAAACCGAAACAGTGAAGGAAAGGAATCCTTTAGAGCTACCTTATCACACCAAGTGTCATGCCAAAATTTAATTCGGGTTCCCTCTCCTAGAAAAAGTCTAGTGTGGTGAGAGAAGACCTCCCACCCAAGTCCTATATTTTCCTCCACACCATATGCCCCTCTCACTTCTTTTGTGCACCAATCCCCCCAAAGACCTCCATATTTGCTCTCAATCACCATCTTCCACAGGGCTTTAGGTTCTTTGTGATACCTCCACAACCATTTGCCATGTAGCGCTCGATTAAAAGATCTCATATTTCTAATGCCCAAGCTGCCACACGAGTGAGGGCTACAAACCTTCTCCCACCTAATAAGGTCGAACTTGAATTCCTCCCCCATTTCTCCTCACAAGAAGTTCCTTTGAAGTTTCACTAGACGAAGCATCACCTTTGCTAGTATAGAAAATAAGGACAAAAAATAGGTAGGTAGATTAGAAAGAGTACTCTTAATCAGGGTAATCCTACCACTTTCTCTATCACTGAATCCAGTGCTCTCGAGGCAGCTCCCAGTGGAAGACCAAGGTAAGTCATCGGTAGTGATGCAATCTCACACCCCAAAATACTAGCCAAACGTCTAATGCACCGAACACCTCCAATAGGCACCATATCTGATTTTTCCAAATTTATTTTCAAACCCGATGTTGCTTTGAAACAAAGGAGGAGGGCCTTCAAAACTCAAACCTGGTTATGATCTGCTTTACAGAAGAAAAGAGTATCATCTGCAAATAATAAATGAGAAATGTTAACAAATCCCCTATCAGGGGAACCTATCGCAAAACCAGTCACCAAACCATTCTCAACCAGTGTCGCAGACATTCTGCTCAATGCCTCCATCACAATAACAAAAAGTAATGGGGATAGTGGATCTCCTTGCCTTAGGTCTCACGTGCTACGAAAGAAACCAATAGGGCTTCCATTTATCAACACGAAAAATTTCACCATTGTTATGCACCATCGAATCCATGAGCACCATCTCTCTCCAAAACCACATTTCCCCATAAGGTCAAGAATAAACCCCAGTTAACATGGTCATATGCCTTCTCCATATCTAACTTGCAAATAATCTCAGCCTCACCAGTTTTCAGGCGACTATCTATGCATTCGTTTGCAATAAAAACCGCATCTAGAATCTATCTATCCTTTAAGAATGCATTTTTTGGTTTTGAAATTATCTTTCCCACTAGCTCACTCAAGCGGTTCGTTAACACCTTGGAAATAATCCTATATACCCTATTAACCAAGCTAATAGGCTGAAACTCCTTGATCTCCTCAACCCTCACCTTCTTCGGCATTAGTGCAAGAAAAGTAGCATTAAGGCTTTTTTCAAACTTCCCTACCAAGTAGAATTCTTGAAACACCTTCATTAGATCATCTTTTACAACAATCCAACAAGTTTGGAAGAAACCCATCGAAAAACCATCGTGACCCCGGGCCTTGTCTTTAGCCATTTTCCTCACAACATCATAAACCTCCATTTCCTCAAAAGGCCTCTCCATTTTGCATACATCACTAGGCTCAATTGAATCAAAACCAAGCCCTTCAAGTTTAGGCCTCTAGCTCTCCTGCTCAAAAAGTAAATGATCAAAGAAGTCTACCACATGATTGTTTATCACTTGCTCTTCCCTACACTCCACACCCTCAAATTTTAGCATCTTTATACTGTTAAAACTCCTGTGTGAGTTAGCTACTCTGTGGAAGAACTTAGTGCTTCGATCTCTTTCCTTCAACCATAGTGCTCTTGACTTTGATGCCATGAAGTCTCTTCTAAGAGAACAATTCTTTCTAGGTCTGCTTCCAGCACTGTTTTTAGGGCTATCTCTTCCTAACTTAAGGTCTGGGCTTCTTGTGTCCTTTCTAACCCCTGAATCTCCATTACCTTGCTTTTCTTTCATTCCCCTATCACCAAAAGACTGCATATTCCAAAACTTTAAATCTAATTTTAAAGCCTTCAATTTGCTTGCAAAGATAAAACTAGGAGTTCCTTATATTTGATATGAGTCGCACCATTGTCTGACTCTATCCTCGAAACCTTCCACTTTCAACCACATGTTTTCAAATTTGAAATGTCTACGCTTCCTTTGGAGCCCTCCACAATCCAACATAATTGGCCAATGGTCCAAATACAAACGAGTCAATCTCTTTTGCCACACATCCAAAAAATGGCATTCCCAATCTGGAGAAATTAAGAATCTATCTAGCTAAGACCACGTTTGGTTATTAGACCACGTACAAACACCCCATGCTAATGGTAAATCCACTAGATTCAAATAAAAAATGCACTATAAAAATTCTGACATAGCTGGCCTTGTTCTCCTATTTCCAAAGCACTCAGTTGGGAATCTTGTAATGTTAAAATCTCTACCAATGCACCAAGGTAGATCCCATCAACTATGTAAACCTGCCAGTTCATCCCACAATAATCTTCTCTCATGGTCTATGTTGGGGCCATATGCACCTGCGAAAGCCCACATAAAATCATCTACCATGCTTCTAAAGGAGCAAGCCACCGAGTACACTCCAAAAAAATCCTTCATTTTCTCTACCACCCGTCTATCCCACAATACTAGAATACCACTTGAAGCCCCCTGAGCTGCCAAATAGACCCAATCTACATACAACCAGCTCCAAATACTTCTCACCATTTTCCTATTAATAAGTTTCAATTTTGTCTCCTGCAAGCAAACTATATCCGCATTCCACTCACGTAGCAAGTGTCTTATTTGGGAACGCCTATTGACCTCATTCAACCCACGGACATTCCACGATACAATTTTTGGCTTCATTTAGAAAAGGTCAACCCCTTCCCTTTAGTCCTGTCCTACTAGAGCTTCCCTCCAAGTTCATAGACCAATCTAGCTTTCTCAACTCTCTCTGCTTTTTTGAATTTGTTTTCCTATGTTGTTGATGGCCTGCTTCAATAACAGTAAGTAGTGCCATAAATTATTCCTCATAACCCTCGCACCTTAGTCCCATCAGATGCTAGATGTCCTTCACCATGTTGAACACCCAATTTGAAACACAAGGCTCTGGAAACATGCAATTCAGAGGTAGAGGCTCACCCACTTCAGACTGATCTGAGTAATCTCTTTGCACGAAGCCACCTTCCCCAAGTGGTTCACTAATCACCTTGATCATTCTCTAGGCATTTTCCTCATCTGATAAGAACAAATCGTCACTATTTGAGTCATCTGCCTCCATCCCGTCACTACCTTCCAACAAAGAAACATCATCTGTCTTCAATGGAGGTTTCACCTGAGCAACATATACTTCCCCTCCACCCATCGATCTGTTCTGTTCTCCCCGAGATGATGAAACTGGGGTTGAACCCACTAGACACTCCACTGAGACTAGTTGAGTTCCAGGCGTGCGAGAGATCTGCTCTATAACACACTATCCCACCTCCGACAACCCCACCTCCCCCGTCTAGTGCCTTCCCGTTGAAGAAACCAACTGCATCGCCCCTACCCCGACTAGCTCTGGGTTTGTTTCTTGCCGGGTTGGGCGTTCTTTCCATTCCTTTCGGGTTACTTTTGTCCCTATTGGTTGAGGCCCAATCCGTTCCTTCCAACCCAAACTGAAACGTTTGGGTTCTACTTCACCTGCTTTCAAGTGGGCCTTACTTGGCCCAGCTCGTTACCCATAAACCTCTAAAAGACCCATCTTCTGAGCATTAGGGACCCCAAAACTCCCCGTTTTTTCATTTTCTATATTAGACCCAACACATTTTGGAATTCGAGACACCTCTCCCTGCAACTTCCATAGTTGCACCTGCATCCCCCTTAACAAACTGCGAACATCCTCATCCTCCCTCTTGACAACTTTCCTACCAACCTCCCCTATCTAAACAGTATGATGGGCTCTATGCACCCCTCCTTTGTGATTGTTGGGCAAAGCACCCCCAAGCTCCAGGTCTCGATTCTCGTTGTTCTCTTGTCGTCGCTAGCACTTCCTATACAATTGCTAATCATGGTTGTGAGCTACCCCCTCTGACCGATGTTGGTGACCTTCATAAGGCCCTTCTGTGTTTCTGCCCTCCTGAGAGAGCTCCCCTATCACCTCCTTTCATCTTCTCAATCCCCTAAACCCCCCTCATCTCCTGGTATTAAAATGATATTTCTTCTGCCTCCTTCCCCATATTCTGCCACCTCCATGTAGCTGCCCCTCCTGTTCGAGCACCTTTGAGCAATGAAACAGCAATATCCATCCCTCGTTGACGTGTAAAAATCCTTCCTATCTCCTTTTAGACAATCATCCAGAGCTCTCCCTAGCCATCAGGCAGTGTCATGTCCTAGTAAAAGCTCATTTCTAAACTTCCAACCTCTCTCAATAATTCATAACAAGTTACCTTCCCTTACAAGTGTAAAGAGTTTTGTTTCAATCACAATCTCCTTAGAGTAAACCATCATAACACCAACAAAATGCTAACTGTAACGTTCCACCATCATCGAACGAAAGAGAAAATCACACTTGTATAGAGAGAGACTATCTCCTTTTTTTACAAGTTCTAAAGGATATTTTCCAACTTTTCTATTAGTTATTTTTACCTAATATGAGTTGATGTTTTTATGTGAAAATTTTTTAGGCTGACTTTATCATACAATGGGAAAAAGAAAATCAGAGGAAGACAGTTATTGAGCAACTACGTAAGAGGTTCAGTTCCTTCTATTATGACTTACACAAAATCTACCTCGGGTATGGGAGTCATAAAGTTGCTCTAGCAAGGGGGACCGATTTGGTGGATCAAGTGGTGTGGAGAAAACTATGCATGCACTGGGGCAGCAAGGAGTTCAAGGTAAAAACACAAGATCATCTGCTCATGGTAGTTGGTTAGAAAAAATTTATGAAATCTTTTTGCTTAGTAGAAAATAGTTAAGGAGCTGCTGATAATTGTCTAATTGATATATAGTTTTAGTGATACTCATGTGCACAACTTATTATTGCTTTAACCTCATTGGGGCATTATTTGGACTAGGCCTTGTCACTGCAAAACAAGGCGAATAGAGGAAAACAGCTAAGCAACTATACCACTGGTAGGAAATCCTTTGTTCAAATACTCGAAGAGTAGGTAGTTATTATGTGCTACTATGCAAATAGAAATTAATTTGGGTTAAATGTATATATTTCATATCAAATATGGTTATATAATATATATATTATGGTTATATAATATATATATATATAAACGTAAAACTGACATTTGAATTTCTTGTGTTTCAAAGTGAGGGTGTTACTAATTTGGACTTTTTTAAAGAGATTCGATTGTCAAAGAAGAAGAATGAGTTTGTGACTGACATGACTGAAGAGATGTTTGTAAGTTACAGATTCTAATTAGGGGAAGTAGCAGTATTTTTTTGTTGTCACTATAAATAATATATATGCCTCTTAGGTATTGTTATGAGTTCATGAGTAACATTGAACATAATGAAGCAATTTTTTTGGTTAAAGGGGAAAATGGTGGAAAAGTTGAATGCGATGCAACCAGAAGGGCTCACAAAGAAGGCAGCAGCTACAGTGTTCAGGGAGGTCCTAGGGAGGAGATCAAGATATGAAAGGGATATGAGCGAGAAGCTAATGCCCCGTAACATCCGGGATAGCGCAAGGTGAATGATATAGAGGTGCATTGTCAGAGGATGCACAGTTTTACAAGGCACAATTTGAGGCACTAAAGGCAAATGTTCAGGAGATTTTGGTGAAGCAAGCAAAGTTTAACAAATTTATGACATACACTTAATAACAGCAGCTCCCGCAGGGAGAGTCTCTGAGGGAGACTTCGGGAGCTATCTGAGGTTGTTTGAAAAACACTTTTGTGGACTCTTCGACTATTTTGAGAGGCAGCTGTTGGAAATGATTTCAATTGGCTGACGACATGGAATTATTTTGTGCGTGGCTTTCTTCTATTATCATGGATGGGTGATACTAGTCGAGTTTTTTTTATTGCTTATTAGCAATAAGCAGGTCATGGTTGAACGGACCTTGGATAACTGATGGTTGTCAATGAAAAGAACACAAACATTGATATTGGTTTTGGGGCAAAAAATGAACCCTGCTTTGTAAATGGCTAGTAAAGATGGAAAGACACTGCAACACTTGTGGTTAGATACCTGCAAAGATTTTAAGGCTGGGGTCGACTACCTGCTACATAGGTATTTTCCGTCAACTCTATGGCATCAAGTATGATAGTGATTTCAGTTAGCATGATCAGGAAAATGCGTTCTATTAAATGTATGTACTTTTAATCCATTATTCAGTAGAGTCCAGTATTATTTGCTATTTACAAAGATGTTTTTAAGCACTAGTTTTTCAGTTATTACATTGGCTTAAAAAAAGAATGGGAAGGGCAGAATATATTTATTAGTTAGATATTGATTTTAGAAATATTGGTCATTTCAGATTCAAAGTGCACATTTAAATATGGAGTGGGGATGCAGCTTGGGGGGAGTTGGTATCATAGTTTTACAATTAATAGAATGGTCTTGGTGTTAATTATTTGAATTAGTTTCCCCACATTAATTCTGTGAACCTCAGATTGATGGAATGAACTGGATGGGAGTAGATTGGGAAGGGTGTAGATTTAATGAGTTTGTGGGTAGTACATTCTATTCATGGGAAGTTGTTCGGTGGAATTGATTTCCACCAATTGACTAAGCTGGAGAATCAACGTAGACATTCTTCTGCATAGTACTTTTGGAGCCATAATTTAATTGAACATAGTATTTTAACTTTGAGACTAAATATGTGTAGTAAGGTACTATTGACATTGATTTGTAAGATTAACTTTGAATGGATGTAGATTCTACACTAATTCGATGAAAGCTAATGGGTGATTGTAGATTGCTGAGACAATGTTTCAATATATCTGGTTCTGGGGCAAAATCCTACTATGGATCCATGTAGAAAGCACACTTCATATTGTCTACCACATCACACTGTGTTGTTGGCACATATTATAGTTGCCTTCTATTAAATGTCCAAAAAATATATATTGATTGAAGAATAGTAAGAAGTTGCACATGGCTTGAGCATATTTTGATTATGCTATTATATGTAATAGAACTTTAGTACATCAATCATGTTAATAGAAGCAATACATGTTATATGGTAGACTTCTATTCAACACCTTTCTGTGCATTGTTATGGATGGCATATTCAGGGTGTATATATAGTAGGGTATTTTTAGTGGAAATGCCTACTTCCTATTCAGATAATGAATAGTAAGCTATTGTTATGTAGCACTAGTACTAACAACAAATAAGTTTATGCATTTGAGACCCAGGTTTTAACTGAAAATAATATTGTGCCAAGTTTTTATTCAGGATTATTTATATGACACTTCAGTTCATGATGTGTAAAATTTAATTGTTTGTAATTATTCAAATATATGTGGGAATATATTTGACATGATTGTTTGTAAAAATTGAGAGTAATATGTATTGATCATCTTCAATTTCATGACAATACATTAATTAGAGGTTAGTTAAGGGAAAGTGCCAAAACCTTTCAATGCATCAACTAACACCAGAGAAAAAAGAAGTTTCAATAGCGACTGGGAAATCGTATGTTGAGGCGAAAAAATACTTTTGCGACCAAAAAAGTTTCTTTGCCGTGAACTTATACTCATTTGTGATTGGTGCGAAAGTCATTGTGACAGTATTCACGTCGAGACCTTACAAACGCAAACAAATTTATGCCCGCCGTCAAAAATCTAATCTTATTAACTTATTTACGTCCAAAGAGAATTCGCCACTAGTAAATCTATCATTCCCAGCTAAGCCAATCGTTTTTTGCAATTGAAAACAAAGCGACGTAAATATGTTTTTATTGGTGATTTTTGTGGGGAAAATCTAGCGACGGTAGTTAACTGCCTCTTTGTGTCACTAATATCATTTTACAGCACCAACCAATGGATGTAAATAGTCAATTTTCCTATCCCAGCCATAGTTGTTACGTCGATAAAAGTATCAATTTGCGGCAATGAAAACAGCACAATAAAATGCACTTTTCACGATGCTTGATATGCCCGCTGTTAAAAAGCTTTTGAGATAGATTACTACCATCCATCTAGTGGGGAAATGGCCATGACGTTAGTAATTATTAGCAGTGAAAATTTGGCTATTTGCATCATAAAATATAGTAGGAAATGGTAGGAAATGTTGTAGTGTGACCAGAGCACCAATCGCGAAAGGTTAGAAGAGGTTCTGGATCTTCTAGATAAAATGAGGGAAGAGGCAACGGCGCAAATGGTGAACAATAAATGGAAAGTAGAGTAATACTTCAACAAGTGGGTCAAGCCACGTTCTTTCCAAACAGGCGACCTGGTGCTACAGCAGGCAGGGGTTACTACCCAGGAAGAAGGAAAGTTGGGGCCACGATGGGAAGGCCCATATATAGTAACTGCGAGCAACCAACCCGACTCCTACCACCTGAAAGACAGTCAGGGCTGCGAGCTCCCCCACCCATGGAACTCTGAGCACCTGAAGAAATACTTCGCTTAGGGAAAGAGAACATCATGCATGAATGAGACATCTTGTATTCGTAAACTTATCCAGTAAATGAAAATGTGTGGATGTTTTCCTCAAACTCTCTATCATCAAAATTAAAAACCAACAAAGCTGAGTCCCTAGACTCGCCGCGGGGCCGAGCCTTGTCGAGTCTAATGACCAAGAAAATTCGTGTCCCTAGTATCACTGCTAGTCAAAGCCTAGTCTTTAGACTCGCTACGGGGTCAAGACTGGGCCTAGAGCATCCTAAGCCCTTGACAAGCCTTACGACCAAGACAATTCGAGTTCGTAAACTCGCTGTGAGCTAAGGTTAAGTCCCTAGACTCACAGCTAGGTTAAGGCAGGGCCCAGAGTATCTCGGGCCCTTGCCAAGCCCCGTGATAGAGAAAATTTGAGTCCCTAGACTTGGCACGGAGCTTAGCCCTAGCTCAGAGCCACACACACACACACACACACACACACACACACACAAAAACGGAAGAGAAAGCATATAACGAACAAGAGTTGGAGAAATTCGTGGCAAACAAAAGAAAAATTCCCATATATATATATATATATATTGATGTTACAAGTGCAAAATAAAGGAAATTTTACAGAAATACAAAAGGAGCTAGGCCCATACAATCCCAATCACTAGGGAGAATGAGGAGGGCGAGCATCTGAAGGGAACAAAGGGTACCCCATCTTCCCGAATTTCTTGACATAGGCAAGCGTTTGGGGGTCCAGAAGGAGGGAGGACAAGCTCAGAGTATGCAGATTCGTCTCGAGGTGCTCCTGCAGATGCTCACAAAACCGTTCATGACCATCCCTCTAGCCATACACCCAAGCCGTGTCCCGGATGGCTTGAGTGTCCACAATCTAGGATCTGATCTTTGCAGAGTACTTGGTAATGTTTTCCTAACAGGACCTCATAACAGTGATATCTATGTCCCGAGCTATGATGGTATTGTTCCTCTCGACCACCTCCTTTACAAGGGTGTCGTCCCGGTCCTTGGCTTGTTGCAACTGTGTCTTCTAACACAGAACCTTCTGGTTGAGCTCGAAGTGCCTGAATAGCAGCTTCGAGCGTTGCCTAGTGACTAAGGCCCACTCCCGCCGAAGCTCCTTAAACCTCTTCCAGGCTAACTCCAGTTCTACTTCCCTCCTGTTCAAATCCCTTGCGGCCTCAGTCCAGGCGTCCTGCAAACATTTGCACTCTGACTACCACTGGGCAATCTCGACCCTAGCTAGCTTTCACTTCATTTCCTTCTTCTTCTTGCACCTCATGACGTTCTCTGCCAAAAGCTTGTTGCGCTTTCTCATGTCTTTAACCTCCTCAATCAACTTGTCGCACTCCACGAAAAGGGTGTTAATCTCCTAGGTGCCTGGTGAAATTTGAAATGGCCAAAATGGACTAGCGACCCAAGCGACCGTTAGTCTCCTCGAGCTCCCCGTGCTCCTCATCGATCATTCCCACCAGCTGCTAAGTGGTCTGTAGTACAAGGAACTATTAGAAGTAGGAAAAGAAAGGTTCAAAGAAAAGTGAGTTGTAAGAAACGTACCTGGGCAAAGAAGGGTCGTAGTCTTCGAGCAACCCCCTCGGTTGCTTCGGCCCAGGCTTTGTCAAGACTTGGGTGAGTGGCCTGGCTTGTTCTGACCCCAACATGAGAAAATTGACCAGTGCTCCTCAACTGCCACGAAGTGCTCGGCATGCTCGAGCCAGTGATTTCCTCCTACTTAAGAACCTGTTCCTCCTACTCAAGAACTCGCTCCCCCCACGGCTCCTGAGCGGGGGAATCCTCACTAGCCACATGGTGCACCCCATCCCCAGACAAGTCCGAGCCACCAAACAAGGAAGTTCGTTGAGACAACCCCATCTGGAAAGGCAAAGTAGGAGTCCACCTCAGGCCCCTAGGAAGAGTGCAAAGAAGATGGTCAGGCCGATTCGTCATTGTCACTTAGCTCTAACACGGAGTGAGAGCCCTGGCTGGCTTCCTCACGACCCTCGGTGTGATGCCCTCAACTCCCACGTATGAAAATATAGAAATTGAGGAATGATGAAAACAGGGGTCACACACCCCAACAATAAGTGCCAAGTGTCTGTACATGCAAAAAGTGCATAACAAAAAAAACGCAGCGGATAATTAAGTCAGTCAACTAAGTATCAGAAGTGTTTAGATACAAATTCGATTAAACAAAAGCGTACCAAAAAATAGTAAAATAATATAGTAACAACGTCATAATCCAAAATACATAATTTAAAAGCAATGAAATAATTCACAATAAGTAAGCAAATGGCACCAAATCACTTCTCCGACGAAGCCGCCTTCACATGCTTAGTCTTCTCGTCATCTGCATTAAAATCTACAATACCAAGAAATGATACCGCAGGGAAGTAATAATCCAAACAACCCACGAGATAAAATATATAGATGCTACCAACAAACATGCATGCATAGGATGGGTTTTGCGTGAGACCCAAAAATATCATTTTTCCCAAAACTGAATATTTTCCAATGCATGTCAAAATTCCCTTTTGGCAAAAAACATTTCCATAAAACATAACTGCCATTTTTCCCAGAAAAAGACCCACGTAGAAAATCCATCATTTTCTCAGAAAATGGTCCACATAATCCAATTTTACCATATGCACCATGATCTCCCCTGGGGATCATCTGCACACCCTAACTCTCATCACCACACTGTAGGTAACGACCACGAATGTGACTTCGTAACGAGCGATACCTAGCTCTGTGCCCAGTGCATACCATGACTAGGCATCCTCTAGCCCCCTCCAACAGAGGGGCCATAGAGTCGGCATGACACCATTACCGTATCGTCTGAGCCTGTTGTCACCTAACAACAATCCAGAGGACGTCACTCAGTATATTCCACTCCCGAGTGACCAGAGGAGCTCCACCGAGATAATGTCTCATCTCTGCTTGGGGTAGTGATACACATGCACCCAAAAATCATTTTTCCATGAAAACCCAATTTTCAAATTTTCACATGAACATGTATGCAATTATGCAAAAATCCAGTTTTCAATTACAAACATGAACATGTGTGCAATTGCATTGTACATGACACGACACATATAATCAACCGCCAACAGAATGCCAACATAAACCAAATCACACAACACCTCCATCCTCCAATCCAATCGATCCACTTACTCCTCGGACTCAGTCTGACACAACTAACCAATTCACAATAAATATGAGTTAGCGCAAAAATATAATTAAATCTCAAAAGTTCTTTGAAAAAATACTTACAGTGCTATAATATAATTTTTGAATGATCACAGAGGTGCAAAAGGCAGTGGCAAAGCAATGTCACAGTGGAAAATGCACTATGGTTGTGGGTCTCAGATACCCAAATTTGATCACAAACGAAAATTAGGAAAGACTAGAGTAGGGCTTAGGGGTGTTGGTGAAACTAAATGTAGTGGTGGTTGGCCGAGTTGGTTGAGCTTGTTGGAGGATGGGGAAGGTCGTGGGCTAGGCGGTGAATCAGTTAAAAACTAGGTACAGCATAGCATCACCGTTAAAAATCGTAAAATACATCGAATTAAGTTTCATAGTTAAAAACCGTAAAATAATACCACGTAAATCATCTAAAATTTAAAATAAGAAAGGCCGTAATCCTAATAAATGCAATAATTACTTAGATAAAATACATGTAAATACGGGGTATCACACTAGGCTCTTAGGCCGGTAGAAAATGAGGGGGACCTGGCTCCAACACTTGGGGGAGTGACTAGAACAACTTCTTCCTACCCTTTAGCCCAGGTGGCAGCCAAGGGAGCATTGAGTGTGGCCTCTTGCCCTTCTTCCTGGCCCCCCAACCTCGATGGTAGTCGGTGGAGAACTAAGGGCAACCTCTTGCTTATGTGTGTCCTCGAAGGACATAAATGGCTCCACCACCTCGACCCCGCAGGGGACAGGATGAGTGAAGGTACTAAAGAAGATGGCCTGAAGATCATCGGCATTGTCTTCCTCCTAGAGTGAGAACACCAGGTTGATTGACAGAGTGCTAGAGGTCGTGCATGGGCCCACTGAGGAAGAAGAAGACTAGGACGTGGTGCATGACCCACTCGAAAAGGATGTGCTCCCCCGAGTGGAAAGGATCGAGATCTCCAAGGGCGTTAACTCCTCACGCCCTGCTCCCCTGGCCCCTAGTCTCGAGACCCCCCAACGTGGCTCCTAGACCCTCCAGCTTGGCCTTGGGGCCCTCGTTCCTAGCTTCTCCCCTCCCTATGAACAGAGGAGGGACCGGGTCCTCCAGCCCTTCTCCGAGAAGGGTCTCCTCCAATGTGGGATCAGTTGACGTCACCACTGGAAACCCCCCCGGCTGGGTCATGACAAACCTTTGGCCACTTCCCCATGCTATTGGAAGAGCTGGTGGCACACTTTTGGCTACGACAAGATTTCACCTAGGAAGTCCCAATTGATCACATATGTGTGATCAAGCGCTGACAAGTAGATTCGTATGTTGACATCGGAGAGGGCCAGGTCGATATGCAAATCGGCCTTGTGGGCCAATGCCCAGGCTATCACTGTCTCCAGTCTAGCCTCTTCCTTCCGGGTCAGCCTGATGCATAGGCTCTGGGAGGAAGGGAGAAACGCCCAAATTGTCCGAACAGGGTACTCCTAATAGACCTCCTCTTTCGAGAGATACTCCCACCCTGAGCCCAACATGAAGAAATAATTCCGAGCCCAATCTTTGATTGCTTAAATTATGCTGCTCGAGGGTAGCTATCTTTCAACCGGGGATGTGAGCCTGGAAGCTACATATGCTCTCAGGCTGGTAGTTTACGCAATACACCGACAAGAACTCCTGAGCGGTCAGGTCAGGATATTCCTCCGTAGTAGAGCTTACTGCCCTCTGGAAGATGATGTAGCTTTAAAACTTCATGCATGTGCTACAACTCTCCTAGGCATTTCTTTCAGCACTTGGTGTGCATGCTCTGCCAATCTTGGCTTTCAAACCCCACGGGTGTTCCATCACCTTTCTAATTTCTAAATACAACATAGCACGCAATGGTCATTAACCCACAACACTTCCCAAACGGTTATGCTAAAAAGTCAATGATGAACATGTGATGACCAAAGCATTATGGTCAATCCACTTCTCAACCTAAAATGCATGACTCATTTTGGCATTTTCTTTAGCACTTGGTGCGCCCTCAATATAAATTGAGAATGAAACTGCCATGTATGATGCAATACTTCCCAAGTACAACAAGGACTCAATGTATAATGCAACATCATAAAGAGAATCCCGAAAATCATATGGTTAAAATCCTAAGGAAAATGATAGGGTTACTACCCTTCTACTACTCGTTCACTACACTTTTTGTATTTGATTGTTTTTTAATTTTTTATTTTACTTAATGATTAAGGAAGTAAGTATTAGTAAAATTATATATTTTTTTAATTTTTTCTTAATGGTTAAAGATGTTAAAAAAATACTTAAAAGAAAATGATAAAAAAAATAAAAAAAATAAAAAAAATTTCTTAATACCTTAAAAGTAGTAAATGGGTAGTAACCCTATCACTACCGAAATCCTAATGAAAAACCAAAATGCCCAACACAAGCTTCCTAGTCAAACCGAAATCCCTAATGGAAAACAATGTGTAAAATGTAAAAGAATTTGAAGAGGATAGGCTTACCGTTAGTGCAAGAGGATTTCGTTAGAGAAATCACTTGAATGACGCATGAAAAGGTGAGAAATGGAAGGAAAATCACACGGAGGAAAAAGTTTGGGAGAATAGTGCGAATGGCTTGAGCAGTACTGGGTTTGTAGGGCTTATATACATTCACTCGACTGGTATTTAAAACCCTCAGGCGACCAATTTTGAGTGACTGAGCCTGCTCAAGCAAGAGACAACTGTCTTGAGCGCTGCATTGAGTGACATCTCAACTTTCTGGGTGATAAATTTTTTATTTTTCTCTTGTGTCTAAAAATATTTTTACTACTAATTAAATAATATATAAATAAATAATAGAATAAAATGTGGGCATGATACTGTTGTATTTTTATTGATAATTATTTTATTTTATTTTTATAAATTTGGAGTAAGAAAAAATTTGCATGCAAAAAGTATTGGGAAATAATTTTTTTTACATGCATTGAGGGAATTTATGTTATTTATTAGTCAAAGATGTAATAAATTAATTATTCAATCCTTACAATAACTTTCCAATTATTAGTGGACCCTATATCCTTTTCAACTTCTTATAAATAGTACTAAACTTATATTAACATCCAAACACATTAAAGTTATCTTAGATGAGCCCCACAGAACTTAATCCACCATCTCAACTCACTACTATGCATAAAGAACTTAATTAGCTCAGTTCAACTCAACATCTAAACGCAGCCTAAATTAATGGTGAAAATTTGTGTTGGTAGGTGTTATTCATATTGTGTTAAGCCGTTATCATTAGATTATATGAGTCAATGAGAACATGACTTGTATAATTAAAATGATTAGACTATAAAATTCTAATACGATCGAGTCACATAACCCGATTAATAACTAATTTTTATTGAGTTATTTTGAACACAACCCATTTTCAATATTTTCTTGTAGGGAAACTAGGTTGACCAAGAATTTGAGAGCTTGCCCTTTTTTGAAGTGACCAAAAAAACATCTTCATGCCATTTCTGTGAGAACAATACAAGTGAAAGTGATGGATTTACGATATTATCTTCTATATCCAAGAATAATCAGCCTAATTAGGGTTTAAGTTGTAGTTGTCGAATTTCTTCAAAAAACGAGGTGGGGTTCAAATCTGGGTAATGAAATTATGAAACTATCAAAGACTGCACAAGGGTGGAATAGAAGGGTTGACAGTGAAAGCGAATGGGTGAAACTCATTGGAAGGTAGGATGACAATCAGCTACCGTGTGTTGTGATTTAGCCGTTAAAGATTGGAAAATATTTGAAAGGATAGATGGTTTACTAGTCACTAGAGGGGAGGATGTGCTTTGGTTGTCGTATGTTGTGATTCAGCTGTTGAAGACAAAAGAAGATTGAATGTAAAAAAAAAAATCTAATATCAAACCAGTGTGTAGAGCACACCTATAAAATTCTTGTATTATAATTTGATTTGAAAGAGAAATTTTAAATTTTGAATGTTACAAATCAAATCTTACCAAAAATGGATAGTAAACTCTACATACCGATTTAAAAATAGAATAATTCTTGAATGTCTCACAATCGAGACTAGTTTGGCTTCAACAAATATTTTCACTTTTTCCAATGTGTTTTTGCTGTTCAATTAGAAGGATTAGGATTCAAAATTGAAAAGAAATAATGTTTTTACACAAATTTCTTATTATCTATATCACTTAAATGATAATATTTTATTTGTAAGATTTAAATTCTAAGATTTATTTTTTTAATTAGATTATGCCACATAAGTAATGTGTGATATAAAGATCTTAAGCAAGACTTTTAATCTGAAGTGGTGTGGTCGGGTGTGATTGTTGCCAGGCTTGAGTATAGCATAATTCTTTTAAGGAAAATGCTAAACATACTGTTGAAAAATGGAGACTATCTTATGTGCTGACGTGGCAGTGACAGGTTCCACTACCTCATCAACCTTTTATTTTTTTTATTTATTTTTTTTTTGAAAAAATATGTGATAATGAGGGCAAAACTATAAAGAAAGAACATCTCTCAGTCTATAAATGTTTTTCCCATCTCTCCCATCTCTTAGCAGCGTTTGGTTATCAGGCTAAGTTCAACTCAACTCAATCCAACTCATTTAATCATTACAAGTTTCTCAACTTTCAATAGAAAATATAATAAACAATTTAACTTTTTAAAATCTCGAAATAATAATAATATTAAAAAATAATATTCTAATTGTTAAATGGAGGGGGCGCCCACACGGGCAGACCCCCCCTTTTTGGATGCATGCATTATAACGCATGGCTTAAAAGCCATGCGTTACACAGCCGGTAAATGCATGGCTTTAAGCCATGCGTTTCCAACGTATTGAAGGCTAGCCATAAAAGGCCAGCCGTGTACGGGGGCTATATATAGCCCCCCTCCTTTTGATTCTGGTGCATCAATCATAATAGTGAAAATCTCTCTCTCATTTGTTCTCTCTTGAAATAGTTTATAGGCTGTGAATTTGTTAAGTGTTACTCTAGTCTTATAACTACAAAGTACACTTTACCACTAAGAGAAAATGCTTGGTTTTTGTCGTGTTGGAGAAACTTGTGGAGCATTTCTTTAAGCTAAGCCTAAGGTACTTTCCGCTGTGCTTTCTAACATTGATATCAGAGCATTTATAATTGCTTCCAATTTCTTTTTGACATATGCATATAAACTGTGTTTTTTTTTTATGAGCACACATGTGGTGCTGCAGTGTTTTAAAAATTTTTTGGCTGAAGCGCTGTGCAGCGGTGCTACGTACACCACCCACACACGGTGGTGCAGCAAGCACCACCTCTGCTCTCGGTGGTGCAGCGTGCACCACCCATACGTGGGAGGTGCAGCGCGCATCGGAGGGTGCTGCGCACACCAGCAAGTGCCCACGGTGCATGGAGCACCGTGGGGGCACCTGCAGCACCACCTCGATGCTGTGCACACCAGAGGGGTGCTGCCAGCACCAGAGCAGCGCCAGCTTGGTGCTGCGCGCACCAGAGCTACGCCAGCTCGGTGCTGCGCGCACCGTGAGGTGCTGCCAGCACCACTAAGGTGCTGCGGCAGCACCCAGCTTCCTCTGGAAGCAGTTTCCGGCGATTGGCGGCGCCGGTGACGTGCATAAATGGCAGCTGAAATTTTTTTTTCCCGAGTACTGTTCACATGAACAGTAACTTGCGGGAGGAAGGAGATGACTTGAGTCATCTACCCTCTGATGGGCCGGGCTGGGCTTGGGCCCTTCGGCCCACTTTGTTTTGGGTTTTAAAAAAAAATAAAGAGGGCTGGGCTTTTAAGCCCAGTGTTTTTTTTCTGTGTTTTTTTATTAAAAACCAGAAAAAAAAAAAAAAAAAAAACAAAAATAAAATAAAGTGGCACAATGGGTTTTGAACCCAAGACCTACCACTAAACTAAGGAGATGGCGCACCACTGGGCTGCGAATATTCTTTGGTTTAGGTGGGAGTTTTAAATGTTTTTATAATATTTTTTGTTAAATAATAATAATAATAATAATAATAATAATAATAATAATAATAATAATAATAATAAAATTTTGGCATGATTTAATATATGTTTAGATATATTGTTATATTACATTTGATCTTTTATTTAATGTTATAGATTAAATGTGATAACATGTGAATATTTGTTTATTTTCATGCTATTTTCCATAATGTTATATCACATGTGATCTTTTATTTAATTTTTGAGATTAAATGTGATAACATGTATGTGTGTATTGAACATGTGGAAATTTGATTATTTTATCATCTAAGAATGTTAGACTTGAATGTTTAGACATTAGTTTTTATTTCTTTTAAGGCCTCGTTTGTTTTCACAGATGAGATGAGATAAAATCTTTTGAGATATATTGAGATGAGATGAGATAAGATGAGATTAGATAAAATATGTGTTTGTTTTTAGAGATGAGATGAGATAAAAAATTTTGAGATATGTTGAGATGAGATGAGATAAGATGAAATATGTGTTTGTTTTTAGAGATGAGATGAGATTAGTTTGACTTTGTTATAGTTAGTAGTATGATGGGACCTACAAGTACTTGTAGTACTTTTTATAATATTTTATTTATTTGTCAATGTTGCAATTTTTATTTTTATTTTTCTACTTCTTTTTTTTATTTATTTTTTTTTTGCTGCTTCTTTTGTTTATTTATTTACCAATGATGCAATATTTTTTAAGCTGCTTCCTTTTTTATTAACAATTTGGTCAAAAAAAAAATTTTTCTACTTCCTTTTTTTTTAACCATTTTGTCTTTTTTTTTTTTTTGGCTACTTCCTTTATTTATTTATTTACCAATGGTGTAATTTTTTTTAGATGAAAACTTGAGATCTTTTGAGATGAAAACTTGAGATGAAAACTTGAGAAGAAACTTGAGATCTTTTGAGATGAAAACCTGAGAAGAAACTTGAGATCTTTTGAGATGAAAACTTGAGATGAAAACCTGAGAAGAAACTTGAGATCTTTTGAGATGAAAACCTGAGAAGAAATTTGAGATCTTTTGAGATGAAAACTGGTAGATCAAAATGTGTGTTTGTTTTTGTAAAACTTTTGACAGTACGAAAATTTTGAAAAGTTTTCAAAGTTTTGGTTTTTAGTCATGAAAACAAACAAGACCTTAGTGATAAAATAGAAAAATCCCACTAAGTAGTCTTAGTTAGAATTGTCAGTGTGAATAATAGGCTGAAAAAATTGCAGTGACCCCAGTAAGAACTGTAAATGCACTGTATAGCCAAAAGACCATGATGACCCCAGTAAGAACTGTAAATGCACTGCATAGCCAAAAAGACTACAATGGCCCCAGTAAGAACTGTAAATGCACTGATGGAACAAGAAAAATGGACTGTGATGGTCTCATATGAACCATCTTTGTAGACTGGCCCAACAGGTTGCTGTAGTCTGACTGTCTTTGTAGATTGGGCCAACAGGTTGCTATGGTCTGGGTAGCTATCTTTGTAGACTGGCCCAAAAGGTTACTGCGGTTTTAGTAGGTTATGTCTTTATATGTGACTAGGCCTAGATGACTACTTAAGATAGTGGGAGTATGGTTAAAATTTATGATGATAAATTCTCCCATATTTGATTTTTTAAAAATTTGTGCGGGAATTGAGCTAGAAATCTAATAATTGGATATTGTGGAGCAAGAGATGATTATGAAGCCTAGCGATTTTTCGATCTTGCGATATATCTAAATTATTCTTTTTCTAATTTGAAAGGACACGGCAGATTTTTTAGGTGTGTGAGTAATATCCCTTCTTTGCGTATTGTAGTGAAATGGCATCCAAGAATATTGTTGCCGACTTAAACAAAGGGGAGAAATTAGATGGGAAAAACTATGACATATGGTATCGCAAGATCCAATATGTCTTAGATGAGCAAGAGGTCTTGGAGGCCTTATCTCACACCCTTACTATGCCTGGGGAAGGGAACTCGGAACAACACAAGATAGATCAACAAGCCTATATCCAATGGGCTAAGAAAAATCGGTGCGTGCGCATAATTATGTTAAGCAGCATGCACAATGATCTAATGTGTGAGTTCGAGGTCTATGACACTGCCCAAAGCATGTGGGAGGCTTTGAAGTTAAAGTTTGGTGGAACTTCAGCCACTAGGTTGTGTGGATTAACCACGAGGTTCGACTCCTATAAGATGCGCTCTAACCACACGATGAAGCAGCATCTTAAGGCTATGTCAACTATGATCCGCGAACTTAGGTCGGCAGGAAACAACCTGACAGATGAACAGCAAGTACAGGCAGTGATAAGATCACTACCGAATTCTTGGGAGAATATGAGCCAGAACCTGACGCATAACGAGAATATCAAAGACTTTGATGATGTCTCGCGTCACTTGGAATTGGAGGCTGAGCGCCTAGAGGCTGCTAAGTCCAATCATACGGCCTATGTGGCTAATGCTGGTCCGCGCAAGGCATCAAAGCCTAAGCGCAAGAAGTCCAAGAATGGAGTAGCTGCTGGACATACTAAAAAAGTGTCAGGAACTTCTCAGCGCACCAAGAGGGGCAAGCGCGGGAAAAACAAGTCAAAATTAGAGTACTTCAACTGCGGAAAGATTGGCCACTTCGCTCGTGACTGCACTGAGCCGAAGAAGGTACACTCTGACTTCTCTCGCATTGTTTTTGTAACTAGCCATATGATGGTTGCTGACTCCTATCCTTTGTGGACTGTTGATTCAGGAGCGACCGAGCACATAGATCGAGATAGAGTCAGATTTGTGGAGTATCGCCGGATTCCAACTGGGAGCCGTGATATCAAGGTAGGGAATGGAGCTAGTATGGAGGTACTGGGACTTGGTACCTACAAGCTGGACTTGCGGGGTGCCGCACTCTTTTCCTCCACAATGTGCTATACGCTCCCGAGATCCGACGAAACTTACTTTCAGTTGTTACTCTATTAAAACTTGGTTTTCAGATTGTTTTTTAAAACAATTATGTTTGCTTTCATTTGAGCCATGTGTTTTATGGCAATGCTTTTCTTCAAGACGGTTTTATGATATTGGATTTGGTTTATTCTAATATAAATGAATCTATTGCTTTTCTTTCTTCATCTATTGATAATTTGGATTCATACACATGGCATGCTAGGCTTGGCCATATAGAGCAAGATAGAATGACTCGATTAGCTAGAGAAGGCCTAATAGGCAATCTCGCTAAGGTCATCTTGCCCACTTGTGAACATTGTCTAATGGGAAAAGCTAAGAGAAAACCGTTTGGAAAAGCCACTAGGGCATCTTTTCCACTGCAATTAATCCACTCAGACATCTGTGGTCCAATGAGTGTGAGGGCAAGACACGGAGGTGTCTACTTCATCACTTTTATAGATGATTTTTCACGTTACGGTAATGTCTACTTAATCTCCCATAAGTCTAAAGCATTGGAATGTTTTAGGCGATATCTAAGAATGGTCGAGAATCAGTTAGATAAGAGTTTAAAAACTCTAATAACTGACCGAGGACGAGAATATCTCTCTGAACAATTTAAAAGGCTCTGTGATGAAAAAGGAATTAAAAGACAGTTAACGATGCCGAGTACGCCACAGCAAAATGTTGTGGCGGAAAGGAGAAATCGAACACTACTTGAGATTTTTAGGTCAATGATAGCGCAAGCAAACCTACCAATTTCTTTTTGGGGGGATGCACTTTTGACTGCTGCCTACATTCTTAACTGAGTGCCCTCCAAATCAGTAACTTCCACCCCATATGAACTATGGACCGGCGAGAAACTCAATTTGAGTAACTTGCGGCCATGGGGTTCAACGGATTTTGTTCATGATCTTTCTCATAAGTATGGGAAATTAAGCCCTAGAGAGAAGAAGTGTATCTTTATAAGGTACTCAGAACACTCTAAAGGGTATGTGTTAATAGGTGAACAAACTGATGAAAGTGTAACTGAGATTGAATCACGAGATGTGGACTTCATTGAAAATGAATTTCCAAGTAGAGGTGAGGTTAATAGGAGTTTAGAACTTCATGAGATTGTGGAATAAGAGGAAAGTGCTCCAAGGAATTTAGTCCAAGGAATTTAGTTGAGAATGAGGAAGAAATTCTTCAAGCTCCTACAAATGATAAAAGGGACTTAAATCCAAGTGGGAGCACACCGCTTGTCAATCAATCACAACAACCTCAGCCGCGTAGAAGCACACGTGAAAGTATTCCCCGTCGTCATTTTGAGATTGAAGGGGAAGCTTTTATGGTAGCTCCGCATGATGATGATGAGCCTAGGATAATTCATGAGGCTCTCTCATCTTCTACTAAAGATGAGTGGATGAAATTGAGTCTATGAAGACTAACCAGGTCTGGGATCTGGTTGATCTACCGACAGGGCATAAGACTATTGGGAACAAATGGGTTCTTAAAGTCAAACGCAAGTCGGATGGATCGATAGATAAGTACAAAGCTCGCTTAGTGGCGAAAGGATATACCCAACAGGAGGATATAGACTGTGAGGAAACTTTTTCAAGGTTTGCTTCAATTCGCCTGATTCTAGCTATAATAGCAAACATGGATTTGGAACTCTACCAAATGGATGTTAAGACAGCATTTCTCAATGGAGAACTAGATGAGGAGATCTATATAGATCAACCAACAGGTTTTGTGGTCAAAGGTCAAGAGCGCAAAGTGTGCAAGCTCAAACGATCAATATATGGCCTAAAACAATCATCTAGACAATGGTACCTCAGATTCCATCGAGCCGTTCTTTCGAATGGGTTTACGATGATCACAGAGGACCATTGTGTCTATGTCAAAAGGTCTAAGAAGAGTTTCATTATGTTGTCATTATATGTTGACGACATACTACTAGCTGGAAATGATAAAGGGTTGATAGTCGCCACAAAAGAGTGGTTATCCTTCAATTTTGAGATAAAGGATATGGGTGAAGTAGAATACATTCTGGGAGTTAAGATCTACAGAGATCGCTCAAAGAGACTTTTGTGTTTGTCCCAACAGACTTACATAAAGAAAGTCCTCGAGCGTTTCCTAATAAATGAATGTAAACCCATTGACACCCCTGTTGCAAAAAGCGAGAACTTATCTAAAGAGTTATGTCCTAAGACTCAAATAGAAAAGGAAAAGATGGCCCGTGTCCCTTATGCTAATGCTATGGGTAGTCTGATGTACGCAATGATGTGTACTCGGCCTGACATATGCTATGCAGTTGGCTTAGTGAGTAGATTCCAATGTAACCCCGAACTGGCTCACTGGAAAGCAGTCAAGAGGATTATGTGATATCTCAAGGGAACTGTAGACTATGTGTTGTGCTATCAAGGTTTAGATTTGCAGCTAAAAAGTTACAGCGATGACGACTGGGGCAGTGACCTAGATGAGCGTAAATCAACCACTGGGTATGCCTTTCTGCTCAACAATGGCGCTATTACATGGAGCAGCAAGAAACAACCCTGTTGAACCCAAGGTTTCAAGTTTCATGTGATTATAAATCTACACATAGATTTTGATGATAACAAATGAATTCAAAGAATAAAGGAGTTTCAAGCTCAAGTTGTTCACACAATGGAATCAAGCACATCAAATAACCAAGCATGAGCAAGAAGGAAATAAGTTCACATTAAAGTCATAGAGTAATGTTGTAAATCTCTTAAAATTCAAAATTAGGATTAATGCTCAAAATTAATATTTTATCATAAATCATTAAAATACATTTTCCACATGTGCATGAATATTTTTGAAAATTAAATTTGAAAATTTTGAAAGATGATTGATTGTCATCTTTTACATGTGCATGCCTTGATTAGAGGGTTGAACTTTGAAAATATTAAAGATGATTGATTGTCATCTTTCACATGTGCATGTTTTATTTGAATATTTTCAAAAGTAATTGATGTTTTTTTAGACTTATACAAAAGGTAGATGATTTTGTTTGAAAAATTTGAAAAGTAAAGTGTGCTCATTTTGTCATATACAAAAAGTAAAAGATTAGGTTTGAATTTTTTGAAAAGGAAAGTGTGCTCCTTTTGTCATATGCAAAAAGTAAAAGATTAGGTTTGAATTTTTTGAAAAGGAAAGTGTGCTCATTTTGTCATATGCCAAAAGTAAAAGATTAGGTTTGATTTTTTGAAAAAGTGAATGATGTTGTCTTTGACATGTGAATCTTTTTAAATTTGAATATGAAGTCTCATATGCCTATAAATAGATCATTTGAGAGCTTCACATTTACAACACCAAGAGCATACAACATTCATTCAAAACTTTCATTCTCTCTTCTCTAAGCATTGAGCCTTAATCCTTGTTCATTTTGAGAGATATAGTTTGCGCTGTATTGTTCTTATTTCACTCATTGAGAAGTATTTTCTGATAACCTACCCGCTATCAGCTTTTGTATCAGAAAAAGGGTGTGTATAACCCTTGTGCGTGTAGAAAGTATTCTACACGGGGAATAGTTGAATCATCACGTGTAAAGTGATTGCAAGTGTAGAGGGTGTTCTACACAGATCTTTTGTAGCGGTGTTGTTCAAAGGTGTAATAGGTTTCTATCTCCACCTGAAGGAGGTTGAATAGTGAATTTGGGAATCCTCAAGGGGTAGCTTGAGGCGAGGACGTAGGCAGTGGGGCCGAACCTCGTTAACATACTGAGTTTGCTTCTCTCTTACCCTTACTCTTTATATTTATTGTTATTTCATATTTTGTTTATATTTTACATTATATATTTGATTTATAATTGTTATTTTTTTAATACAACTCAATTCACCCCCCTCTTGTGTTAGTCATCTGGGCAAAAAACCCTGTATAGCTTTATCCATCATGGAGGCAGAATACATAGCTTGTTCTACAGCGGTTCAAGAAGCTGTTTGGTTACGAAGATTCCTCAAGCATTTAGACATTGGCACGGATTCTTCAGATCTGACAATATTCTGCGATAGCACGGCTGCTCTCGCATATGCTAAGGACTCTAAGTACCATGGAAGAACCAAACACATAGATATCAAATATCACTACATCAGAGACATGGTAGCGTAAAAGGAAGTGGTTCTGAAACACCTCTCTACAAGTCGCATGGTTGCCGATCCCTTAACGAAGCCCATAGCAAGAGATGTCTTTGAGGCTCATGTTAGGAATCTAAGACTGCGTAAACTGTAAATGTTTTTATGTTTCAAATGACACTGAGATGTAACCTTTCCTTTGGGATATTAATACAATATGATTCAATTATTGTCTTTATCGTATTGTCTTTCTAATTCACACACAAGATATGTCAACAGGCTTAGATCAGCTCACTCACACGAGCGATCGCCTCTAGTGCTTGAGAAGCGAGTAGAGATGAGACATTGTGTTCTAAGATACTTGTCCAAATGGATAAGTTAGTTGACACAAAGATATGTCAGTTTTAGTGGGAGCTAAGATCAAGTCCAATGAAAGGACTATGCATGGGTTACCCCACAACATATGTAGCCTGTGGTTAGCCAGATGTGAGATCCTCTTTGACGCCTTGGAGGCGAGCAAATAGAGGAACTTCGGTTAGACGCTTAAGGAGCGGCTAGACTAAGATCTGTACGGTATTGATATAGACATATGCTCTTTAAGAATGAGAAATCCACCGTAGCATGTATTTCATACTACATGTGCTTATTCGACCAAATGAGTAAGTGAGTAAAATGTTTCCCTCTTTATCATTGTGTGAGTCTCATTTTTTAAGTGTCCTTTACTTTTGACTATGTCACGAGATGGAGGTTGTGATGTCTGCTACTTTGGCATGTTGTCTATGACTATGATTAATACGGTCTAAAGAGGCATTGCTGGGAAAGCGGTTCGACCAAAGTTGAATGATATGAGTGCAAAGGGAAGATTATTCAATATCGCATCTTCGATAGTGTTTGCTGACGTCAAACTATGACGCTACATACTGGTAGCAACTAAGGTTGTGAACATATTGAAATGACTTGGAGTTAGTCAAGCATTGTTCTGAGTTTTCTAAACTCAAGAGGGTTTCGAAAATGCTTGATTTGATGCGATCGAATGAGTCTAGGACATGACCAGACACTTTAGGGATGTTACTATGCTAGTCTTCTCTGGGAGAGATTTAGTGTATGTACTCCCACCTTTCTAAAGATATGCTTGGTGGTCGCACGGCCTATTTACTTGTGTGAACAAGATTGAGAACATTAGAGAGATGCAGACCTAGGGTCATGCTCACTGTGTGCGAGTGGGAGATGTTAAATGGAGGAGGCGCCCACACGGGCAGACCCCCCCTTTTTGGATGCATGCGTTATAATGCATGGCTTAAAGCCATGCGTTACATAGCCGGTAAACGCATGGCTTTAAGCCATGCGTTTCCAGCGTATTGAAGGCTGGCCTTTAAGGCCAGCCGTGTAAGGGGGTTATATATAGCCCCCCTCCTTTTGATTCTGGTGCATCAATCATAATAGTGAAAATCTCTCTCTCATTTGTTCTCTCTTGAAATAGTTTATAGGCTGTGGATTTGTTTAAGTGTTACTCTAGTCTTATAACTACGTAGTACACTTTACCACTAAGAGAAAACGCTTGGTTTTTGTCGTGCTGGAGAAACTTGTGGAGCATTTCTTTAAGCTAAGCCTAAGGTACTTTCCGTTGTGCTTTCTAACACTAATAATATTTTATTCAACTTTCAACTCATCTCAACTCAACCCAACTCATCATCCAAACCAGGTTACTATTGTCTCTCAAGCCCTCTCTTGCTTTTTTATTTTTCAAATGGCCAACACATTTCATTATCAGAGTGCGTCTTCTCCCATCAGACCCATAGAGGCAGCAACATGCAATAACTTTAGGTTTGATGATGCATTATGAAATACATTATGAAGAAAATATAGAGACCATAGAAAAAAAAAAAAGTTAAGACTATTTTTCTCTGAAAGTGGAGAAAGAGGAAATACATTATGAAGAAAATACAGAGAATACTAAACAAGATATCACATGAAATAGAGTGTTAAGGGTAAAGGTAGACTGCAAGTGAGAACAGAAGAAATAAGGAATTCTAAAGAAATATGGTTGAGATGTGAAGTGTTGGAGTTGAGTGGGTTAAACAGTGCATTAGATATAAATGAATAAGGGTGTTTTACTTAGACAAGAAGTGAGGTAGTTGGTAGTTAGAAAATGATGTGTTTCAGTATTTTAGTGATGTGGCACATTTTTTGTATATGAGAAAATGCAATGTGTTGTATATGTTAATAATGCAGAGTGTTTTGTAATCTGTTGTATAATAGGGCGCAAGAGTGTAAGGGAAAGCCATCTGCGAACTTGTATGAAATACTTTTGGAGGCTGGATTATCCTCGAAATGATCCGAGATTGTGGTTGTTGATTTTTCATTCCATGCTTGTTCTTATTGATTGTCTTTCTTTTTACCTTTCGTTACTTGTAATTCTTGAATCCCAGAAAACCCATAACAATTGGTATCAGAGAGGAAAGATCCTCATGGTGGAAGGTACTCGGGTTATAGCTCTCAAGCCACATCAAGCGAATGCTCCGAGGCAGCAGGAGGCCATGCAGCTTCAATTGGATGACCAACAATAGTCTACTCATAAAATCTCTGACATGTTAGAACAAATGACTAATATGATAAGAAATTTACTTGAAAATCATAGAATGAGATCTCATGGTGAGGGAATTTAGGAGCTGAGAATGGTAGTTCAGAAAGATGGTAGTTTTTTACCTAGGGGGTCAGATTAGACTTCCCTTACATTGGTGGTGCTCAGACTGCTCATCCAATTTTCAAACCGGGTACCTAGATATACCAAGCCCAAAACCTAGGTTTTAAATCTAGGCCAAAACTCGGATGAAATAGGGTTTTTGAAACCCAAAAATTCAAGTTCCAAACTGTTCTCGAGTTTTTTTTTTTTTTTAACAAAAGTGTATATGTTATTAAATTTAAAAAATAAAAAAAAAATAAAAAACCCAGAAATCTGGGTTCCAAACTGTACCCGATTTTTTAAAACAAAAGCCTATATGTTATTAAATTGTTTTTTTTTTTTAAAGTAGTGTTGAAAAGCATAATGTTTTTTATTTTTATCTAAAAGCCTATATTTCAAGAAATCATGTTGAAAAGCATAATACTAATGCATTGAACATTGTCCATAATAATAAAAATATATCAATATGGAAAGTTAGATTTTATGTAAAAAATAACTAAAGTTAGAAACTAATTACCTTTTTAACTAAATGCATGTAAAAAAAATATAATATTCATCATGTTAAATGCATGCAACACACAATGCAATTCACTACATATTACATTATTTGATATTTATACATTACATTAAGAAACACAAAATTTCAATATATGAATTATACAATCAGTAGCATTGTCTTCCATTCAGCATATTTGTTAGGGTCTAGATCTAAATACAAGAAAAAATAAGTTAAAACCACAAGAGGTTGCCACATTCAGCATATATTCTAATCTCACACCAACCACATTGAAACTCTTGATATGTTGAAATTCCAAGAATATTAAGAGCTGTAAATATAAATAATAATTAATTAAGAGACCGTCCAAAACCAAGAATTTGTGCATTGGCACAAGAGAACCTTACACCCCCCACCCCCCCCCCCCCTTCCCCGGGGCCACAACAAAGCTAAATGAAACAAATAATTTGCCCACCTCTCATCATCTCATTATAATAAGTGTCTAAAACTTCTATGCAGATGATTTATTGATAAATCTGCAAATAAAGACCACATCATATTGGTAAAGGGAATCCCATCTGTTTAATGAGTAAAGTGGAGCAATGCACGATTGAGATAAGTGAGCACCAGAGTGAAGCCAGCATTGAAAACTGGCTCGTTTGGATAGTGAGATCAAATGAGATGAGTTGAGATAGTTTGTGAATAGTATTGAAATTGTTGAGTTGAGATGAGATAAGATGGTTTTTGAAAATCTTATGTGTTTAGACTAGGAAGTGAAATGAGATGGTTTTAACTTTTTAGAGATTTGATAAATGTGAGTCCCACCAATTATTGCATAGTATTTGTAATGATTTTATTTTATTTATAAATAATAATAGTAATTTATAAATTACCTACTCAAATTTAATTTTTTATAATATGTTTCATAATAATATTATAAGATGATCACAATATTTTTATTAAATTACATTAATTTAATAAAATATCAAATTAAAATATTTTTTGCCAAGAAAATAATTAAAATATTTTTATTAAATTACAGTGAACTAAGTCAAATGCGAATGCAGGAAATGGGAGTCGATCTATGAGTTCCAAGCATGGCAACAAAAGCTGGAATCCCTCTGTCTAGTGCAAATTGTATTTGGGGTTTATGTGAATCTCTCGGTGCAAACAACATAGTTTACTGAAATTATTTGAACGGATTAACTGAAATTAAAACTGGACCTGCTTTACTCTACATAAAGAAAATACAAAAACTGTCAAATGAGAGTGAAAATGGAGACAGGAATATGACTTCCAAGCACATGTAAGAGGAGCATATCATACTTACATATACTTACACTTCCAAGCCTTTGAAAAAGTGTTTTTGTGTAATTGGATTGGATATTCAATGTTCGGTTGAAGATGAAGCTAGCTAAATGATTATCTAAAACAAATATTAAAAAATTGAGTTAAAATTTAAATAGATAATAAATTAATACAAACAAGATTTCAAACTTCAACCAACATATATATAAATTTGCCTTCAAGGTCTATCGACTGTACGTATTCTTCTAACTCCCGAATGTCGACTGGTTTGGTCCTTAACCAATTTTGGGTGCAAATGAGGGATTCAACAGTTTCCAAAGCAATGAACTTTTAAAAGGATCCAAGATGCGTCCTCCAGTACTAAATACGGACTCCAAGGCAACAATGGAAATAGACCGGGGTGGCTAACACATCATGTGCTATCTCAACAATGATAGGATAATTGGCAGCATTAGCCCTCCATTAATCTAAGATATCAAAATCAAACAAGTTTTTTATACACATCTCAAACAAATACATTTCTAACTCCGATCTAAACTCTATAATACATTGCTCCTCAAGGTATTTGGTGAACATGATATCAAATTTAGTCGGAGGCGATGCCGGCTCATTACCAATGTTTGTATTAGTAGTACTTGACCTCCCTTGAGCCACATTAGAACTCCCCTCACTAGTCACACGAAATGTGTTATATTACTTGATCAAGCTGCCTAAAAGGAGATTGACCTTAGCCTCTATCCTATCTGCCAACTCATCCCTTTTGCACTTTTTCAACCAAAACTTCATTGCCATCATTTTGTATCGTGGATCAAGCAAAAGAGTAACATATATTATCAAGTTAAACCTATTTGTGCTACCACAATACTTGTCATACTTACTTTTCATATTTATGCTCATAGTACTAGTGATAATATCATTGCTTATGCACATATAATTTAATGCATCTTCAATTGTACAGAGTTGCTGAAAATATACATTAGCCGTCACATACAAAGAACCAGAAGTGTTCAATGCAACTCTACAAAAATCTGTGTATTTTTCCAATCATCACCAGTGGGGTTCATGAATTGTTCATCTACAAATACATATTGTTTAAAGGTTGGTTTGTATTGTTTAGTAGAACTCAACATCAAATATGTGGGGTTCCATCTAGTAGGAACATCCAAACAAATCATCCTCCCACTAATCTTTTCCTTTGCCGCACTAGTTTGCTTCTCTTTTTTTCTTCTTTCTTTTATTTTCTTTTGTTTCCATGTTTGCTTTTCAGGACTTCTTCTTTCTTCCGACCTCCTATGAATAATAGCCACCTCCACATGCTTTTGCTTCTCTTTCTTTGCCACTGCTATTTTTAACTGAAATCTGTCTTCTACACACATCAACATCATATTAGTTTTACAATTCTTCCCCACTAAAATTCCTAATCAAGGTAAAAGTCAAAGTCAAGTGAGAAAAATAATATATTTCAAAATTAATAAAAAAAATATAATTATTAACACTACATAATTGTGATAATGCTTTATTTGGAATAGTAAAATTATACACAATTCATCAGTGGAACAAAGACATGGGAATCCCTTGGCTAAGGACTCTCACTAGCGCCACGTTGCTCAGTAGGATAGGAGATTGGAACACCGGCAGTGATGGGAAGGGGTATTGTCTGGCCTGAGAAATGCCAACACCACCCGAGGAATGCAGTTATTCACGAACCTACTCGGCGATCTTCAACATGCACGGAGCCCAAGAAGACTAGCCTACTAGAGGCTGCCTTTGTGGTTTGGAGTTGTTGCTAATGCTACCCAACCCTGATGACTCCTAGCCCTCTTCTATCTTGATGCAAGGCTTCTTCCCCTTTCCCTCCAACGGAGGATTGGGAGGTCTCTTTGGCCCCAAAAAGTAGATTGAGCTCCTAGGAGGCGTCTCCTAATGAAGTGGGATCAATCTGGAGATACCAAGAACCGGTCTATGTTGGTCCTGGTCAGTAGAGCATCAGAATGGACCTCCTCTAAGTATGCCTCCACCCAAGCATAAACTACCTACAACCGAGCTTGCTCCTGCCCGATTAGGTCCAAGCTAATTTCCTTGTCGTCGAGCAGGACTCCCCAAACATTGCGAACAAGGAACTCGTGGCAGGCATCCTCCCCAATGGGAAACTCTCACCCTTTTCCTGCCACAATAAAAAATCACCTAAACCAATCTTTTACACAAGAGAAACGAGACTCCAGGTGGGCAATGTGACGCCCCTGAATCCCACGTACAGACACGGGAAAATCGAGACGTTCAGATGGTGACATCACAGGTCACCACCCTATCACCAAGTGCCAAGTGTGTGTACATGCAACAAGTGTGCAAAAGAAAACACGCAGCAGATAAACAAAGTCATATAACTAAGTACCAGAATTTTTCTTTGTTTAATACAAGGCCGATCAAAACATACATAATAAAATATTACAAACTACAAATATTGTTTCATAACCAACTACAAAGCATAAACTCCCAAATCAATACTCCGGCGGAGTCGCCTCCTCGAACTCAGCCTTCTCCTCCTCTTCGATCTCTACATCAAAATCTACGGTACCAAAAATGGTGCCGCAGGTAAGTAAGATCCAAACGCTAATAGATAAAAGCATATTAAATTCAAACAATATGCATAAAAGAATGCAATGCACATAACCCATAAAACACATTTTTCCACGCACGCCAAAAATTCCATTTGGCCCCAAAAACGTATTACTTTTCAACTCACGCCAAAAGTCTCATTTGACCCAAATCCAACTCAAATCAATAACCAATTAATCCGAATGCACCACGACCTCCCCTAGGGGTCATCCGCACACCCTGGCTCCTGTGCCACACAGCAAGTAACGACTACGCGTGTGACACCTAAACGAGCGATGCCCAATTCCGCACCCCGCGCATACGTAGCCAAGCATCCTCTAGCCATCGCCAGTGAAGGACCACGGAGTCGGTACGAGAGCGTTACCATCCCGCCCTCTCTCATTGTTGTCCAACGACAACTCAGGGGACGTCACTCAATATATTACGCTCCCGAGTGACCAAAGGAGATCCACCGAGATAATACCCAATCTTGGCTTGGGGTCGTGATACACACGCACCCAAAAATCCATTTACGCAAATAAAACAGGATTTTCTCAATTAAATAAAATGCACATGAATGCATCACGCAATGCACGCCTCAAGGCACAATTAACCAACCAATCACAAAACAATAAAACCAAGTAACTCCGTCCTCAATCCATCCGACCTCCGAACTCCTCGGACTCAGTCCGGAATCAACCAACCAACAGTTAAATAATTATTGTAAGAGCAAAAATATATTTAAATCTAAAATAGAGTTTGAAAAATACTTACAGCGCTATAAGGTATTTTTTGAAATCTCACGACGCTGCAAACGGCAGAGAAAAAGCAACATAACAGTGTATTTTACACTGTGGCCGTGGGTTATAAATTACCCACTTTTGAACGGGGACAAACCAAGACACGAAATTGATAGGAAATGGCCTAGATATGTTTATGAAGCTAATGGAAGTGAGTTTTGGCTGTGGGTGGCGGTGGAAACGACGGTGGAAGTGCAAAAAGGGGCAGATCGGAGTTGAGCTCATGGGAGCTGCTCCGGCAATGGATCGGGGCCGGAATTGGGTGGGTTAGGACGGCAAGAGGTAGGGGAAGAAGTGGTAAAAAGATGGTGGCCGGAGGTGGAGCGACGGCGCCAGAAATGGTTCAAAACCGTGCGGCTTAGATGGGATGTAGGCGGTTAACGACGGCTCGGATGAGGCTGGTTTTTGGTGGGATGGTGCGTCGGCCGGAAGAGAGTTGATTGGTGGGGGTGGTGTCGGCCACGTCGGCCGGCGGCGGTGGGTTTGGGTGGGAGAGCTGGACGGCGATGGGAGAGAGAGAGAGCTGTTCGCGCACGGGAACAAGGAGGAAGAAGAAAGAAAAGAAGAAAAAAGAAAAGAAGGAAAAATGAGAAAAAGAAAAAGAAAAAGAAAAAGAAAAGATGAGGGAAAAGAAATGAGGTTCAATCCTTATCTCCAGAGACCAAAAACTGATCCGACGAAAACGATTTTAAAACCATAAAACGACTAAAATAAATTAAACACCACATCAAATAAAATAAAATCAATTTAAAATACAATAATTTAAAATAAAAGAACTAATATATTAATTAAATTAAAAAGCTCTTTCAGTGAAAATACACGTAAAAACGGGATGTCACAGGCAACCTTGTATTTTGGAAGAGAGCGGAAGCTGTACAGATTACCACCCAGATGTAGCACCCGATGCATGAACAGGAACTCTCTGGTAGTCAGGTCTGGGTAACCTTCACTTGCGGGTCCCAAGCCCATGCGCCAAACGACACAGCTGCATAGTAAAACCCTCCACGCATTGGGGTGAAGTTGCGACAGAGCTAGTTGAAAAAAGTCCAAAATTTCTTGGATAAGGCGGTATAAAAGAAGTTGCAGTCCATTGGTAAACATCGAATGGTACAATGCCACCTTCGTGGCAAAGCCCTCCTAGTCGACAACCCCTTGGCGATTCATCAGAGCTCAAAGTTGGTGGAGTCAGGTGCTCCAAAAGAATATCTAAACGACCTCAAGTCTACAAAACTGACCACCAAGGTCCAGTGATACCCCTGGAAGAATTGAGACTCATCGTGGATCTCGGGAGGATCCATACCCGCAGGAACCCTAAAGGCCCCTTTGAATGGGTTGAATGAGAACCCCAACGAGTAAAACGTGAGGTATTATTGGGCGCCATTGAATAAGGAAGGAGAGAAAGAAGGAAAGGGTTTGAAGGCGAACAGGAATGAAGTGAACTAAGAAGAACTAAAACCAGAGGAAAAAAGCAAGGGTCACAACAGGAGTAAGAGAAATAATAAGAAAGAAAGAAGGCGAAAGTAGCCCACGTCTTAGGTTTAAATCGACAACTGCGGTGATCAGGCTGCCCAAACAAGAAGGTGACATGTGTCATCAGGAATGAAACAACAAAGTGGCAAGTCCCGCGATTTTCGCTGCACGAGGGAGCATGGGATCAAGCCGTCAAATGCAACTCTCAAATTGGAAAAATGGACAAACATGTGTGACAAGCAACCCACTTGTAGATGTCATAAGTTGTCAGGCACATAATAAAAAAAAAAAAAAAAATGGGAGGGGGGGAGGGGGGTGTGTGTGAAGAAAAAGTAAAAAAAGAAGACAAAAATTCCCACCAATAGGAATTGGGGGTAACTAGAAGGGATGTTTGCATCCCTATCGGGCTAGGTCTAATTGGGAGGGATATCCCTTCCAAGCCGGGCCAACTTTATCTTGAAGGCCCAGTGTTCAATCTTCTCTATGCGGCCAGCAACTTAGCCCAATCTCATTAAAACAAAATGTATGGATGTACATGTCATCCATGATAATTATATCATCGACATCTCCCAAAGATGTCTTAAAACCCATGACACCATCCTCTTTTTTGTAAATCTCTTAAAAAAACAAATTGACAGATTCTGTCATGCACTAAGTCCATACATACTACTTTTTCGAATGATATTAATTTAGAAGTCCAATTTGGCACGCATTCGGCCTACGACGGAGAAGAGGACAACCATCAGCAGACCCACATATTGGAGCCCCTAAGCTTTCAAAAATTCCAAAGAAGTGTATTTAATGATCTCCATACGAGAACAATTCTACAAAAATTAATCCACCCTCTCTCCCTATCTCCCCCCTAAGAAAAAAAAGCAAAACTCAAAAAAAGAAGAGCTTCTTGATTCCACCGCCAGTACAACCAGAGCCAAAAATGAAATGCATCTCTTGGCAAGGTTCAAACAAATTCACTCATAAAAATTAAAGAATCAAGAGGTAAATGTATCACTAAATAAAATACCCATATATGTATATTATATATAATAGAAAGGTACACATTTCTACGTTTTCCAAAGAAAACAGAAAACAGAAGTTTACATCTGAGGTTACATCTGATGTCCAAGCGGCAGCCTGCTCATAATTTGTTGGTATAACGATGAACCATTGGACAGGTTCAGACCAGGTTCGGACATAGGCTCCACCTTCGGTTCTCCTTTTGGCAACATGAAACCGATTTCACTCGCCTGGCGTTGCTGTGCCAAGTACGGATGAACGGGTATAACAGGAACTTTGGCTTGGGCAGGACCCAGCCCAGCCATTGCTAGATTGGAAAGGCCTGGTTGACTCATTCCAAACGAGAAGCCATGAGAAGGCCCCAGCTGCTGCCTACCCGGAAGGCTGAATGAACCGAGTGATGCAGGCCTTTCAAACCTAGCCATGCTAGAGTGCACTTGTGATGGCTCAGGCCTGTGAACATGATTTTGAACGGCAGCAGCAGAAGCTTGGGCAGGTACAGTGCAAGAGGAGCCAGAATTGACGTGACTACTATTGCGAGCAGCAGGAACATCATGATTGTGCTTTCCCTCATATGTGGTGATCACTGACTTAAGATCATGCGATGCCCTCTCCACATGCTTCCGTACTGTGCAACCTGCACTGGTGCACTTATAGTAACTCCTGCATAAACAAGTTCTCCCCCATTTCAATTTTGCAGTAAGTGTAATTGAGAGGTCAAAGGAGAAGAAAAAGTTGTTCACAGTGATTCTTGTAGAAACCTTGGATTTGGATTTCCTTTCACAACTTTCTGCCCATACTTGCGCCAACGATACCCATCATCAAGGATATCTACCTCACTGGTAGTCTGGACCACAACTCTAGGTTCCCGGATGGCTCTAGTGGCTCCACTCATTTCTGTTGCATAGGCTTCAATTTTCCTGTAATATCACACAACATACACACTTCGTCAAGGTGATGTTGTATCTAAAACAAGATATTGTTCACAAAAGGACAGAGGTATGTAGGAACCTTCTCTTTGATTCAGATTCATCTCCTTCGCCATCATAACCTAATGATACACTGCCATGTGTCCCTTGATCGTCTTCATCTTCATCATTGGAAAAAGTTGATGATGCATCCACCACATCACCTGTTTCAAAGTGAGCGCCATTCTGAGCATGCACAGAGATAGACTGGTTGCAGTACTCTGGGCCCACAGGTGCTGACGATGTCACCTCAAGGTTGTCATGCCTCCAGTCAGAAGCCCCGGGAACAGTTCCCTTTTGTGAACTTGCCCAAATCAGTTCACCATCAGCAATACTACTCTGTGGCCCAGCTTGTTCAGGGATCTCTAGTTGCACATCCATGAGTGGGTTAGTAGACCCAATTGCTGATCGCCGGTTTGGAGGAGGTTTAGGGTGCGTATGGGCCCCCTTATAGATGATTTCTGTTATGTGGCCCTCATGAGATCGTTCGACCTTCTTCTTCACCTGACAATTAGGATGTGTGCACTTGTAGTAACTTCGCGGATACTCACTTCCTTTGACTTGTTTTTGTCCATATTTTCTCCAGTTATATCCATCCTCTGATGGTGCACCACCACCACCTGCAGCCACAGAATCTCCACTGCCTCTTTGATCTCCTTCTTCATCTGGTTGCTCATCAAGTGGAGGAGAATGTTCGGTACTGCCACCAACAGCATCAAAGGCTGTTTGATCTGCCACAATCACATTAGTCCCAATATCCCTTTCAGTAGATGATCGGGAGTTGTCTGCCTGAGAATAGAGGCTGCTTCTATTCTGTGTTTGATTGGTATGTTCTCCACTTTGAAAAGAACTCTCAGACTGAACAGACACCTCGATGCTTGGAAAGGATTGTTGAGGAAGAGTTTTTGAAGTCATCTGTACAACATAAATATTACTAACTAGAAAGATGCAGACCAACTACCACCCACCACCCAAACCATCATTAAATGCAGAGGACTTCAATAATAATATGAAAAATAATAAACAATAGGATCACATGCATGAAGAGTGAGTTTGTATTTTAAATTGAAAAAAGCTTATTGTGAAAATGAAATTCAAATACATAGAATTCCTGGAGTATTATTACTTTGCTTGAAGCACCAAAAAAGAATGAGGATGCTGGTTCGGTAATGGGCTTGAAAGCAAACGATGAGGTATTAATATCTTCAAAAGGATTATCTTTACTTCTATCAGGGGCCTCTGAGATCAATGTCAAGCTCCTACTGTCACCATTTGGCACTAACGAGAATTTTCCAGTTGTTGGAGATGGCTGCACCTGCAGTGCGACAGGTTCAGAGACACAATTCAGAACGTGGTAAAAATAAGATTTAAAAGGAATGCTATTCAACAGCAACCTCAATCTGAAGGAAAACTTATTAAGTAAAGCAAAGACATTAAACATACATTCATAGCAAAAATTAAGCTAAATCTAGTTATCCTGTTTCAAACAATAACAACTTGCCATACAAAACTGTTATAAACCAATTTCCAGATTCTCAATTTTTTCCCTTTCTGCTAGGAATATTAAGCCCTCAGTATAAATTATCTTATAAATCCTGTTGCAACAAGTCAATTACAACAACAATCTTAATCTTAATAATTAAGTCAACGTTGTTGCTTACATAGTAAGAAAAGAAAAGCAAACAAAACAAATGCCAATAGCAGCATAGCTGCATTTAAGTGTATTAATAAGCAACCTATTTCTAGCTCATAATATGCAATATAGCAGTTACCTCTTCATATTCCCTATACCATTGGCAACCAAATAGCTTCCTCTTCTTCTTCTTCTTTTTTATTTTTTTTTAATTTTAATTTTAATTTTTTTTTTTTCCCGGTAAGGCAACTAAACAGTTGTTTTGAAAAAAACAAAGAACTTCCAAGATTTTGAAGCTCACCAGCGAATTGGAAAGGAAAACAGGAGAATCTAGCAGCGTAGTAGGACTAAGACCAGGAGGTATCGTTAAGTAAGGAGAGCGAATGTCAGGATTGGATGAGAGGTCAGCTGATCTAATGCCTTGTGTATTCAACCTGGGAGCATTAAATCCAGCTCTTGCTGCCATCCTTTCCATGAGGCCGGCATGTGAGCTTGATGATTTATGTTCAGGAAATGAACCTAAATCAGTGAATTTCTCACTAGAAACACCGTCTTTTGTCCCATTGTTTTTAACGTTGGTGTTTGACTCTGAAGATCCCAGAAAGATCTCCTCAGTTCTGTTACTGCTGGGAGGTTCTGAGACTGATCTGGACCCAACATCGTCCCCTAACATTGCAGATAAAAAGGTTCTTGGGCTTGGACTAGGAGGCACCCAATCTCCAATTATAACAACATTATCATCCATCCCTGCCATACTTACAAATATTGAGGTCTGATATCGCACCAAAGATGAAATTCCTCAAAGGTCTGATATTGCACCAAAGATGAAATTCCTGAAAGGTTTAGGATTAATGCAAAACAATTTTAGCTGGATTGTTGTAAAATGACGTAGATTTGTGATATTCAGTTTTTTTTTTTTTTACATTAAAAAAATAAGGCAAATGAAAAAATCGGCTTTATTATAACAAGAAGGATGAACTCTGGTTTAATCATTGATTCATTATATGGTATAAAAAACGACCACATTCCAGGAGGTTAAGTACCATTCGAAAAATAAACTAAAAGAAAAAAAGAACTTTAATTTTCTTTCATAACCGAGTACTATAAAATGAACAATTCTGGATAAAGGAAAATCTTCCATCACATAAAAATTTCCATCTTTGTCGTCCAGGGAAAAACGTTATATTATTCCATATATGATTAATTAAAATCCAATGTGCATCAAAGATCTAACGAGAAAGGTGCAAAATTTCAGGTCATATTTATTGGTATTTTATAAAGAAGAAAACGAAAGTTACTAAGGATAGGCAGCGAGAAACCTTAAACCACTGTCAGAAAATGAGATTAAAAAAAAAACTCCAAAACTTGACTTGGATAGACACAAAAAGAAAATTAAAGAAAAAATAAATAAAGGAGCTTTGGGAGAGAGAACCAGGAACAAATGATTACCTGACTGCTGATTAGAGTCGGAGCTAAGATGATCGGTTGTTGTATGTTTGCCGAAGGAGACCCAGCGGCCGCAGCACCACCACCACTACATACTCGACCAGGCAACCTCCTTGACCTGACCAGACGACGGGACACCGACCCGAAACCCCCAACCCTTCCCCTCTTCAATTATTTTTTTCCTCTTTCTGTGATTATCTCCTTCAATTCAAATGGGAGAAAACGTCTCCCACGTTCCTATCAATTTCCTCACTTTCTCTGTCCCTGTCCCTCTCTCTCTCTCTGTCTGATTTTAGCCCAAATTGAAAATGATGATGTTTTCTAGAATAATTACAAAAAGATATAGTATTATAGATGTATAATTATTATTCTATTAAAAGAAAGAGGGGAAAAAAACAAAAGAAGAGATGAAACGCGGTGAGGGAAGGGGAGGGCGATTCTGTAACATAACTGTTGTGGACCGAAAAATGGATGGAATCTTTCAAAGAACCAAAAAAGAGCGAGCGAGAGAAAAGAGAAAGGGGAAAAGAGAAAGAAGCTCTACACACATTTCTCCACCGCCACCTCCGCTTCGCGATTCATCTCCACGGTCCACCTCCTCCAATTACACCATCTTTCTTTGGACTGGGCTTCTTTTTGGGCCCATTTTCGCCAATCCGCCTCGTCCTTTGCGGGTTACGTGGAAAGGATATCACGTTCCCAAAGCCGGTGCCTCGATTGACCGTGTGCAGACGATAGCAGCCGAATGCTGAAGTGATTTTTTTTTTTTTTTTAAATGTATATTGTGCGTTCTAATTTGGAATATATATACATACGTGTGAGTAACAAACGCTAGGCCTGGGGATGGTGTCTGTCAAAAACTATATGAGAGACCATAGCTGCCTAACACCTGTGGCTGTGCCCTTCAAATGTGAAGGATGTTATAACCAACCGCCTTCTTTTATGCAACTTTGGCGTACCATTTTTTTCGACACGCTCATGCTCCTATTCTTAATATCATTGTTCTCCCAATTTTGGCATCCACAAACCACAAACGTGATAAATTGACCAGAACTATTTGACACCATGCGGTTTAGTTTACTTGTACACACTATATTTAATTTTTACGCAACAATAACCAGTTAAAGGCGACCAATGCCCACATGGTAATTCAGCAATTTATGATATTCTTGGGTTGGGTATTATAATTTCGGCACTTTGCGAGGACTTCATTTAGGAGCAAACCAAACCCGATCGAGTAGGAAAATGAACGAAGCCAATGAATCACTCGAGCTTGAGGATTGGTTTAAGGGGAGGACAGTTTTACGTAGTGGATGATCGGAGCTCCCAAAGACGGAATCCCAAGTGCCAGGGCCACTTCCAAGGCAGAAGAGCAAAGTTATAAAACTAAAATATTAAACTCAAAAAGGACAAATTTGAAATATTTCTTTGCTTTTATTTATTTTGGTAAAGTAAGCAGTATCTCTGGGGTCGCGTTGGATTGTGGGATCATTTTTGTAAATAGAATCCAATTACCTTCTGATCCAACCACGCCACGTGGACCGTCTTTCCAACCTCTTCCTCTGTTCCCTTCTTTCTTCATTGGGTCTCCATTGTGAGTTCTTCACTTTTTTCTTTTTTTTTCTTTTTTCTTTTTCTGGTCTATGAGCTGTCCACTTTCTATTAAAAACCAAAAGAAACAGTTCGTTATCTAGTGCTTAATCCGCATATCTCATTTATTCAACCTAAATGACTCGAATTTTGAGAGTTTGCCTCTTAATAAATAAACTCATTGAACTTCATATTAATATCATTATTCTTTAAACAAGCTCGTTATCTGCCCACCACTTGGTGATCAAGATTAGGCCATTATTGTATTAAAAAAAAAAAGATTAAGCCATTATATGTTCGTAGAGAGCCACCTTAGGACTTGCCGACAGCAGCCACCCCTTGGACAGTTTGATTCGGCTTGAGTTGCTTCCATAGATGACCCTTATGCTTTTTGTTCTTTTTGTTTGTAAATAATTTTATTTCATTTTAAAGAATTTACAGTTATTTGATATAATATATTACTTATTAATTTAGGATATAATTTTTACATTTTATTATTTTTTTTATTTTAGATTTTTTAAACTCTTTTTACACATGGCATGTACTTTGGCTTGGCATATCTAAGAGCATCCACATTAGTTTCATCAAAGTTATCTTCAAAATTTGATGAAAAGTACAAGTTTTCCATAATTCTAAATTCTTCCTATCCATAATCTCACATTGGATTAACCATTGGATTCATCAAAATAATAATATAATATTTTTTTTAATACTATTTTTTTTTCCATATTTTGCAATTAAACCTACTATATGTACATTAATAATTTAATTTGATATTTAAATTATTGATTTCCAACTAATTTTTTTCCTCAACCTAATTACCAACAAACACATTTTGTCAACTCTTCTTCTACCTAACAATCAAATATATAATAATTTAAGGAACAAGAAACACATATACAATTTGTTCATCTAAGATAAAATATTATGTTTGAAACTAACTACATAAACCACAATAGAACACATAGTAGCACATTTGAAGTTAAATAAACCACAATAGAACACATCAACCATACTACCACACAAACATAACATTCCAACTCTACAGCTTTAGAATTTGACAAGGATACAGATCAAGTCTACAGCAACTACATAAACAAGGATCCTTTTATGATGTGACATAATTAAACAGTAGTATCAATTGTGTTCTTGGTCCATGAACAGTACTATCAGGTCAGCTGCTTACACAACTTAATGAAATTGCTTGAGTTTCATGGAAATAATCTAATTTGAAAGGTTTCTTATGAGGATTTGAGGAAAATGAAGCTGATCCAACCATCTCCTGTAGAACAGAAACCACAAGAATTACTCACCACTAAAACAAAATCAAGTTGTACATACTCCCAAAGATGATATAGGTAAGATTATCATAACAACTCCCATCCGTCGTGAGGCATTTTATACTCCATCTAACTTCCATTAGTTCCAAAATTTATTCATGCAAAGATAAAAAAATTTGTCTTATAAACTATCAGTTTTCTAAATGAACCATAACTTATGTCAACTTACAAAGTCTGAATCAAACACTTCTAGCAATCTCTTTGGGGGCGTATCCTCGTTAGCTGCTTTTACCCTAGAGGAAGCTGTTGCTGAAAGGGATATAATGTCCAACAAAAATGATTTCACCAATCATACATTCAATAAACGACGAGAGAATTTCTCTACACTGAAAACTAAATAAAACATCTCTGCGAACCAACAATATTAACTAACCCTTTGACAACCAAGGTAAGGATTTAGATCAGCAGAAGAACCCTGGCAGATGCAGACCTACTACTAAAAGAGTGTATAAAAATAAAAATAAAACAGACAAAACTGAAAGATTGGGTGCTTAGATAACAAACCTGATAAGGGCAAGCAACAAGTTTTCCAAATAGATCTTCTTTAACACCAACAACGCTAGTAGAATAAGTTGCATTCTTAAGCCCATGTGAGGCAAGGTACTCCTCTGCCTCCTTGGGCAAACAATATCCATCATAAAAGGATACAGATCAAGGATAAGCATCTGGAATTAGAATTTATAAATTATTCAAAAAATAGGCAAGACATCTCTTGCCATTCAACAACACCCAAATCTTGTTTTTTTCCTGCACCTAAACTAATCATAATTCAACTCAACAAAATCGTAAACAAACTACGCTCTCCTAAATTTGTTTTGCAAGATAATTATGTCTTTCTAACCATCCGGACCCCATGTTCTCTTTTGACCTTACTATTGTCCTTGCAATCCCTTCTACCAAGTGGTGCTGCCATTAGTCTTACACCAACACTTTCACATAAATTTTTCTTCTTTTAAATTTATGAATCTCATTCGGATGCAGATCTGATCATTCATAATCATGGTTAGATGTTATTTATGCATCCAGGTAGAAAACATTATACAGTGAACATGAAAAAACAAGACACGCAAGTCGAATCATAAGGCAAGATATACAACAATTTCCATGAACAGTATAACAATAATTCTTGATAACCAGGAAACAGCAGAGAAAAATAATATATGCCTATTTCAATAAAAGTAACAAAAACGATATTAGAAGCAAAAACCAACAGATAAATATTTTTTCCGGTCCCAGAAATAACGAATTCCAAAGAATCACAAGCTGGGTTTCAATAATAAACTGGGTTTCACTAATAAACAAAAAGGTTGCTAATTTGGTACCCAACGGAAGTTGCTGCGGCTTGTACTGATTGAATGCCTCTCTTCGTCAAGCTCGAGCCTTGGAACCCAGCTGGAGGACCATGGGGCAAATGGGTCTTGTAAGAATGGAAGCATGAGAACCAGCTCCTAACAGCTTGACCTCCATTAAAATGGAAGATAGAGCTTAGAGGGAAAAACCAACAAAACAGAGAAGCGTTACAACCCAAGACAAAAACAAGCGAAATTAACGGGAAGTTTGGCTGACAAAAAAGAAGGAATAAATAAATAAAAAGGAATAAATAAAAGGAAGAGAGAAAATGGAGAGGAAAAATCGAAAGAGAGAAATGAAACTTTTTTTCGGATTCAGGGGTGAAAGAAACATCTGGGAGAGAAGAAAGACAGACGAAGAGAAAGGGTGAGAAAGAGAGAAACGGAATCACGGGCGAAAAAGGAAAGAACAGTTGAAAAAAGTGATTTTGTAATAAAATAATGAGATAGACGGTAAACAGTGAGTCTTCAAAGATGAAGATAAAACTAAATTTACTGTAACTTAAAGCTTGACTTTTAGCGTTTGATGAATCCAATGCCAGTGTTTTAACCTCCAAACCATTCAAATTTTGAAGTTTCCTTCATTTTACCGAGGCCAATGCCAGTGCTCTAACAATTTAGCCGCCGTTTAGATACTTAGAATATATTAATATATTTGTAAATTAATAGCAGTGAAATAGTTTGAATTAAAATATTTTATTAAATTTTAGAAAATAAAAGAAAAAAAGTTGAAAAAAATATTATAAATTTTAAAAAAAAATTGTTAGAATAATTTTTTAATATTATTTTTGGTTTGAAACTTAAAAAGGTTGTATTGTTTTTTGTGTTTTGTTTAAAATTTTGAAAAAGTTGTAATGATTAAATTAAAAAATTTAAAATTTAAAATTAAAAAATATTTATATTTGAGTAATATTTAAAAAGAAAATATTTTAAAATAATTGTGTTGTCAAACTAGCGTATTAAAGAAGTGAAGGGACCAAGTGATAAATAGTTCAAATAAAAACAACAATTTGGTTTTAAGAAAAGCTGGTGAGGCTAAGGGTATGTTTGGGTAAAACCAAATATTCTCAAAAATTTTCATAATTTCATTATTAAATATCACTTAAACATAAAAATACTTTAATATAATTTTAACAAACTTCAAAATAAAAATTTCATTCAAACAATTTTTAAACTTTATCTATTCATTTTCACAAATTTCAATATAATACTCATATTAAAAAATATTTTTATTTAATTTTTACTCTCTCATTTATGAAATCTGATAAAATACATCCAATCAAATTATTTTATTATTATTTACAAAATTTTAAGATACTAATCTAAACATCCCGTTAAATCTACCATTAAAATGAAAGTATTCTGACTGGGAGGCAACTCCATAATGGATGTCCAACGAAATTCCATATTTTTCGCTCTTTTTTTATTACCACTAATAGCTTTAAGTGAAAAAAAAAAAAAAAAAAAAAAAAAAAAAAACAGAAAAATCTCATTTAAGACTCTCTATCTCCTTCCTTCATAGAGACTTCTCCATTATAATTTTTTTGAATGTAATTACTCCTTTATCTCTCGGAGAACGGGGAATTGAGTATACATATCGGGGAATAGAGCCTTCCTATATGGGTGATTGGGCTATTTTATTTCTTCTTTATTTTTGGGAAGATAGGACAACTCTTAAGTACTTTTCATAGAGTCCAATTGTGTGAGTGCGGATTGTCTTGTCGTAACTCGCCATTTCTTGGGTAATTGCAAGGACTAAAACAAGATTTATGATACACGTATCATTTTTTTTAAATTATATTTTAAAATAATGATATTTATATAACGTGATATTAATTTTATAAATTATTTTATAAAAATATTTTTCGTTTAAAACAAAATTATATAAAAGATTGTAAAAATATTATATGTTTACCATTTTTCTTAAAATAGCTGCTGGTATTTTTTTTATGTGTTGGTATGATCCAGTAGTCTGTTGCTTTCCAACTTTGTCATAGGGTTATTTAAAGAGATCCACCATCAATTAATAAATAGCCAAATCCAAATGAAGCATCCATTAATAAACATATCTAAAGGGGTTATAACAACAAGAAAAACCGTTAATACTTCATATCCCTAGAATATCTATTAAATATGTGAGTATAGACAATTAGAAATACAAGAATGTGCCTGTTATATGTCAAAATATATAAAGAATCCGTGCAAAATTTGTCAATTTGTTACTTATATTTAACATTATTCTAACAGATCTGCCAAGCTTTACTAGGCTCAAAAACTTAAGCCCCAATATTCTGAACAAACTACAATAGCCAATATAAAACAATTGATTAAACTAGAAGAGTTGCCTTGTTTTTATCATCATTGCCAAGTGCAAAGAATTGCTATAATTAAGTTCAAAACCACTAAGCTAGCTTTTCGTGGGAACATTTGGATAATAATAAGAAAGTACACTGAAAAAAAGGGAGTGACGTGGGTCTCTCTAAGGGGTTAGGAGGGATGGGATTTAGGGATATGAGCAACGTTAATCAAACTATGTTGACTAAACAGTTTTGGAAACTTTTAATTAATCCTTGTAGTCTAGTTGCAAGGGTTATGTTTGAAAAGTATTTTAAGCATGATGACATCTTGAGAGTTAAAAAAAGAGTAGGTTCTTCTTTAATTTGGAAGAGCATATGGGGAGTAGGTAACTTGGTAAGGGATGATTTGAGGTGGAGAGTAGGGAATGGTGATAAGATAAGGGAATGGTGATAAGATAAGAGCATTCAATCTCCTATTAATGTACCGCATCAGGATGCTAAAGTGAATGCTTTGATTGATGAGAAGGGGAAGTAGAAGTATGAGATCATTGATTTGGTGTTCAAGTCTAAAGAGGCAAATGTAATTAAGGGCTTGATAGTGAGAAAAAAGACAATTTGAAGACAAACTTATATGGGAGCATTCCCGGGATGGAAAATTTTTGGTTAAGTCAGCTTATTTCCTCCTTAGTGATCAACAAAAGATAAAAGCAAGTAGCAATTCAAGTAGAGATGGTAATTCTGGCATGTGGAAACAGCTTTGGGCTAAGTTCCAAATGTGGTGAAAGTCTTCATGTGGAAAGTAGTAGGGGAAGCTCTACCTACTAAAGGGAATATGTTAAAAAGGAAGATCACTGAGGACGGGTTTTGTCCAATATGCCAGCAGGAGATTGAGACAAGCTGTCATGTGTTATGGAGTTGTGTGGCAGCTCAGGATATATGGTCAAACATATTGAGTCCTCTATAGAAAGCTAAGTGCAGGGAAGGTGACTTTTGCTTGCTATGGGAGACACTATTGCAGTAGAATAATAAAGTAGAACTAAAAGTGATTGCATGTGCATTTAGAAGGATCTGGTTATGCAAGAACAAGATGGTCTTCCAAGGAATTTGTGACAATCCTAGTAAGGTATGGCATGGGGCAAGAATGGAGGTAGAAAACTTTCTTCAGCTAAGAATTGGTTAAAGTTGAACTGGGATGCAACTTTAGATGTGAAAAAATAGGTGATGGGTGGGGGGATTGTAATCAGGAATAGGGTTGGTGATCTAATAGCCTCTGCAAGTTGGTCTAGGAAATATGTAACTAATCCTATGTTGGCTAAACATTTAGTCTTAGAACGAGCTACAAAACTGGTTGGTGAGTTAGGGCTTCATCAGATTGTCTTTGAAGGGGATGCACTTAATGAGGTTAAAGAAGTAAATAGCAAAGATGTTAACTGGGTGTGGTATGGCTAGAAGATCGAAGATTTGAAGCAGTTTTTCGGTTCCATGGTAACTAGATAGATTCAATTTATTCCAAGGAGTGGAAATCAAGCTACACATATAATGGCCAAATTAGCTTTACATTTTGTTGATGAATTAGTTTGGATTTAGGAAGGTCCTTTAGAAATTATGCATTGTATCGAGTTAGAAAAGTCTGTTTTAGACTCTTGATTTAAATGCAACGAAGAATGATATTATTTTTTCTTTAAAAATGTTCAAAACCACTTTTAAAAAAAAAAGAAAAAGAAAAAAGAAAGTTCAAAACCAAATATGTGCAACAACGACTTCTAGTTACCAACTACATTAAGATGTTGTTTGGATTAATAGAGTTTCTTAACTTATCTTATCTCATCTAATCATTACAATTTTTTTAAACTTCCATACAAAATACAATAAACAATTCAACTTTTTCAAATTTTAAAACAAAAATATTATTCTAACAATATTTTATTCAACTTTCATCTCATTGTATCTCATCTCAACTCACTATCTATACATCTCCTAAAAGTCTGGTAACAATGATGATTAACAGGTTAAGCTAAAACCTATTGAGTCCAAGTAGTTTGGCTTTTCATTAGCTGCCATCACAGGCACTCCAGTACATTACTAACCATAAAGGCAACCCTCACTCACTTGGAATGAACTGACGCTTTTGGTAAAGTGGTACACAAACATCTATGTTTATGGTTCATATTTTGTTGGAGAAATTTTCTAGATGAGGAATACAATATGAGCTCTAGAGGATCAGGCTCTACTGCAATTGCCCCCTAAGTCCCCTATGTGCTTTTTGGTGAATCCCCAAAAGTAGAAAAGAAAAGTTACTGGAGAAGATAATACATACTCCATAAAGTTCGAGTAACATTTTAACCCAAGATTAGGGCTGTGCAAACCCTCCGCCCACTTCGTTTCCCGTTTTTCGTCATGATCTTGTTGTCATCTACACCATTGCCATTTAGCCTCGTGACGCTGTAAATCACAAGTGTAGTCCGAGAATCCGAGCACTAAATTAATTAACTTGGTGATGCATTTGTTTTATTAACTTGGTGGAAGGTTAATTCTACCAAGTTTCCTATTCTTTCCCGAATAGATCGATATGTGCTAGCTATTCCTATTACTATAGTTGCCTCTGAATGGGCTTTTAGCACTCGAGGTTGCGTGTTGGATGCTAATCAGAGTTCATTGTCACCGAAAACTATGGAGGCCCTCGTTTGCATATAGAACTGGCTAAGTGAAACGCCCATTAGACTAAATACTATTGATCCCGAGAGCTATAGGTTTGAATCATGTAACTTTATAGCTTATATGCTTTTAAATGATAATTTAAATATTTGTAATGTTTTAATTTTAACTTCTAATTTTTATGATTTTGTAGACCTAGTTGCGAACCCTAGCATAATTGCAGACGAGTGATGATTGAGAGTCTTACAAGTTACATGGATGAGGAGTTGTATTCATGTGTTGTAATTATGCTATTCAAATACTATATTAGTATATTTAAATCATTTAAAATATTGTTGATAATTTCATAATTCATACTATATTTTTTTAAAGTATTTTTGGATGTATTATTTTATAGATAAAAGTTGATGATGACAACTGGTAGTGGTTACTATGGCTTCAAGAATCAAGACTTTGTTCCTGTCTCGGTTTTAATTTATATTGTCATATTATATTCTTGTGTTTGTCATTATTCAATTACTACTCTTTGGTTTTGTATTGTATGTAAGTTAATCATTGTAATTTGTTTTTAAGTTTTTTTTTTTGTAGCACGTTTTGCAAATTGGAAGCCAATTAAGTTGTTGGGCCTTGCATTGGGCATGGGCCTTGGCCCAAACACACTCCAATCAAAGTTCCAAACTTCAATCAAAGTCAAACTCTGACTCTGTTTGGAGTCGGAGTAAAAATTTTCCTCCAACAGGAGCTGGAGGTCGGAATCGTCGGATACCTGAGATCCATGAGTTAGGAAAAGAAATTAAATAACCAAAAAGAATATATATATATATATCTATACCTAGTGTTAATGTCGTGATTTGCAGCTCGAGCAATTCCACGGAGGCCCAACGCCAAAACTTGCAACCAAGAAGAAGAGTGGGCTCCGATGTGGTTAGGGGTCCTTCCGATGCCAAAGTCAGACAACTTTCCTTGCGTAAGCTTATGGGAAAAGTAAGAGTGTAAAGTAAGAAGAAGAAGAATCATATTCCCTCCCCTCAATGGAGGTAGGGTATTTATACTTGGCTCAGGCTTGGCCATCCAGGAAGATGGTGGGGTGTCAATCCGTACTTGAGTCAGACTTGTTGTCTGTATCTCTGCCAAGTAGTAGTATGTCAGGTCTGGGTTGTGTTGACCTTTGACACTTCAGGAAGCACTTTTTTGTGTGTATACCCCTTGGTGTGTATTGAATGCGGCATGGTCTTTGGCTATGGCGTGCCTCCCTTTATGTTCAATTTAATGCGGTGTGACCTTGGTTAGGCATGCCCATTCCTAGATGTGTCCAACTACCGGGGTTCTGAGGCAGGTGTTGTTCCCATCCTTGTTTGCAAGACTTTGTTAGCCAATTGGGTGTCGGGTGGTTCTTGTCCATGGCGTGCTCTTCAGCTGCCTTGTGGCCAAGCTTCTCAATCGGGTTGGACTTGGTGCCTGGGCTTTCTAGACGAGTCTATAGCGTAACTCATCTCTTGCTCTTTAGGCCCAAGGCCTCCCTATACTTCCTAGCCCAATCTTGTTGGGCATGGGCTTCCTAGACGAGCCTCTGGCATAACTCCACTCTTGCTCTTTGGGCACAAGGCCTCCTTGTATTTCCCGACTCGATCTCGTTGGGCTAGGGCTGGTCTTGGGGAGATCCCCCTCATAGTACCCCGCGAATTCTTATGATAAAAATGTGATGGGAATTCAATGCACCTCGGCTCACATTCTATGGACATTTACCTTGCAACCGTCTATCTCGCCATCAATGTTAGAGGGCCCTTTGAGCTTCCGGAGCCTCACCGATTCCCAACAGACGGGCTCTATCCAACCCCCATTTTCGTCCCACACTGGAGGTCGGTTAGTTTCCTTCACGTGCCTTTTATTGCCCCTCCCTAAATGTTTGCGTCGACCTGCATTGGTTGGGTTCCCCAAGGCCACCTATCTCTGTCATGCGTGTGTGTGTCTCCTTGGTTCCCGCAATTCCTTTGTCTCCCAACGATTGATTAGACTTGTCAGGTGGGGCCCCCATGTCATGGGATGTGCATTGGTTTGTGTTTCCCACGCGCCTGACATGACCTCTCCTGCTAGGGCCGAATCACGTCGGTTGGGGTGCACGAACCTTTCACTACTTTTATCCGTGTTAGACGTCGCTTCATTTCCCACACGCCCATTAGTCTCCCTTGGCTATATAAGGTTCCCTCCCTTCTTCTTCTTCTTCTTCACCATTGATACCTCTCTCTCTCTCTCTCTCTCTCTCTCTCTCTCTCTCTCTCTCTCTCTCTCTCTGTGTACTTCCGTTATTGCTTTCTCTCGAGCTCCCTCCATTCCTCAAATTTTTCTTTGCCATCATCCCTTACCAAATTCCCTTCCACCGTCGCCTTTTCCTCTATTTCCCGAGCTTTTCTTCACCATCGTCTCTTCCTCCACTTCCCAAGCTCCCCTATGCCATCATCTTCTTCTCCGTTTCTCAAACTTTTCTCTGTTGTTGCCTTCCTCACCACCTTCAGTCATTTTCATTGCCCCAAACAGTTCCTTTGAACCTAAGCCTTTGTTTGCTATTTCACTCGATGGTTCTTTTGACGTCAGTCTCTGGAACGTCCAATTCTAAGTGACTCTGGCATGTTAACTAATTTGCTTAATGCCCCTCGTGTGATCGACTCCACATATCCCTATACCAGAACCCCTCCTCCTAGCAAGCCAGCTATCTATGCATTCTTGTATGGATATAAGATTAATTGGGATGGTCGGACACTGCTACATACCGTTTAGCTCCCCCTGACTATCTCTTTCTTAATAGAGTCGTGCTCACTAACTTTGACCTAACTGCCCATCAGAGAGATATTGGCCTTGACAGAGCCACTCTGTTTTATGCACTAATCAATGACTTTCCCATCGATTTGGGAAGTCATCTTTGTAGAGTCATTCTTGAGACCTTTCAGTCTAACAAATTATGTACTGGATTACCTTTTACGAGTCTTATCACCTGCATTACTTTGTCTTAGTTTGTTGCTATTCCTTCCCATAAGCCTATAATCCCTCTTAAGGCTCCTATTGGTTGTAAGACCATTCAACTGAGTCATGCACACATTTTTCCTCATCCTTTTGATGTTGAGTATCCTCCTGCATCCACTTCTTAGTTGTCCCGTTCTAGGTCATCTAGCTCGACACCATCTACTTCTACATTAGATTCTAATGAGTCAAACATACAGATGGTACTTAATTATTTGAGTCGCATCGATGCTTGTCTTGATCACATTGATACTTGCTTCAATAGTCTGGATGCTCGTGTACATCGCATCGAGGATCGTTTGGATACTTACATTGATAGCATGGATGCTCTTGTAGATAGCTTATATACTCATCTTAATCGTATCGAGATTAGCTTTGATAGTCTAGAGGTTCGTGTCGATAGCCTGTACACCTGCATTGATAGCCTCCCACAACATGTGACACGACACTTCAATGAAATGAAACAGATATTAGTTGCCACCACTAGTGAGGATGATGAGAATGATTGAGATGGCGAGGACGGTAGTCATTGAGCCATTTGTCGTTTTGTGACAAAAAGGGTGAGTGCTATATTTGCAGGGGGAGTATGGTATATATTTAGGGGAGTGGTATCATATGTAAGGGGAACAGCATGTGGAGTAGGATAGGATACAGTTAGGGGGGAGTAGCGTGTAAACAAACAAAGTTGAATTTTTTGTGGCATACATTTTTTGTGCTTCTGTATTCTTTTATCAAACTCAATATCTGATTAATTCTTAATGAAGATTTTCTTGATGAAAACTGTGCTTGTCATGTGCTTGTTGTGTCTATACTTGAATTCTTATTCTTCTTATGTCTATACTTGAATTCTTGTTCTTGATTTGTTAGCAAACATTGAGTTAACAAGTGTGAAAAATTTTGAGGGGTTTCCTATATCTTTATGCTTTAGGGGTGTTTAACGGTTTATTCAGTGATTATAGAAATATTCCAACTTGTTCAAGACTGCACTTGTATCTGGGAATCCTGTGTAGGGTGTGTTAGGATTAGGTCCATGTATTAGAGGTTTCGTCACAGAACTGCCAAATGGGGAGATTGTTAAAGTAAAAATGAGTGTGTTGGCATATTCTAACACTAACATTTGTAAAATTGTATTGTAACAAGTGTTGAAGTGAGTTAAAGTGAGAATGAGTCGAAGTGAGCTCAACATGACTTGAGCATAACTCATACAGAGAATTCACTCGACATGTGCTCGAGCGTAACTCATACAAAGAGTTCGCTCGATAGGCGCTCGACATGGAGCTTGAGTGCCTCCCCTACAAAGAGTTTGTCAACCCTCACTCGACATGTGGGTCGCAAGCAATATTCGATGTTTTACTTCAAATTTAATTACGATGCATTAAGAGGTCATTTTAAATTAAAAGAAATACAATATCTCTACATTAAACATCGATATATGTAAATAAAGTGTCTCCAATTTACGATCTATTTTACAATGTTGACATGAACAAAAACATTGTTACACCATGTTGAAAATTAGGTGTTTCCTTGTTGCCCAGTACTATGCACCCACATTGGTAGTGTAATAGCATCCCTTGTTGTGGCCATTGTCTGTGCCGATGCAGTCAACATGTCAGAAACATGAGATTGTTCACTGGTGTTATGATCTACATTCATATATGGATAATCATTGAGATTTCTATACAATGCAAATACGTCATCATCAGGTGTAACTGTGCAGATGAAATTATATATCGTACAACATGCAATAATAAGATATCATTGCCAAGTTGGAAGGTATGGGAGCATTAAATTTAAAATTTGAAACGCCTCTTCAATATACCGAAAGTTTGTTCAATGACATTCCGAAGGATTAATGACGATAATTAAATAGATCTTTATATCCTTCGAAGGTACGATTGTATTAACATTTTGATTTGTGGTACATCATACTTGGATATGGATGCATAAATCCCTCTGTGCAGGGAAACACAGAATCTATGAAATAATAATAACCTGAGAATTTAGGAGAACATTGATCTTTTATAAATGTGGTATATAGAAATTACCGCAAACTTGGAAGGTACAAATTAAATAATGTATACAACTTACCATTTTGAGGCCATGGAAAATTGTTCCCTAGACACCTCAACGCATTGATTAAAATGTGAGTATCATGAGCTGTACCCTCCCACCTAGCGTATATGAATGTGAATTTCATATTTGAAATCACAGAAACACAAGACATTTTGGGCAATCTGGTAATACTGATTTAGATACGCATTAGTTACTAAAGCCAGCACAACTACATCAATCATGATTTCATCCATTACACAATGACAGTTTTGTAGATTTTTGTTAAATTTTCATAAACTTCAAAATCGTGTATTGATTGCAGGAAATGGCATGTGTATAGTGTACTTCCCACATGCATTAGCCTACGAAAGTAGCAAATGTAAAAAAAAAAAAAAATAATAATAATAATAATAATAATTTACCTCGAACCATGTATAATGTTTGAGATTTCCTTATATATAAGACATCATCCCAGTCATCTAAGTTGGTTTAATCACCTAGCGTGATAATTGACATAATGCTCGCATTATTGTGTAGACATGTCGATTTACACAGGTTAGCCACATTTCATTGAACCATACCATGCCCAATGGTATAGCAAAACATTCATAAGTCTTCCTCAATCGAGACCTCTAGTAACGAATCACGCAAGGTCACATCTCTACATAACCAATCACATAAAGGCCCAAAATGCATATACCTTCATTCAGAACATCTCATAATAGTTGTTAGGATATCCATTCAAGACTGAAATTATGTACTCCCTTCCACGCAACCCAATGTTATGTTGTGGCCTAGGCATAGGAGGCTAGGCATTAAGTTGCTGATCTGCTGTGACCAGAGTTAGAAGGGCCATTGTAGACATCAGCGTTACGGCTTCTCCATACTTCCCATTCCACCCATCTATTTGCATCAAATGTATTTAAGGGGTTACTATTGGAGGCCTCCCTGTTTCCCTCATTGTTGATATCGGTGTTTACCTTATCATTCCATCAACTATCATTGTCCATTCGACACTTTTGAAAAAAATGTCCATGCAAACATTTTCAGGCAAAAAATATTATTTCTGTTTAACATATTAGAAACAACAAAATAAATATTTTTATCAAATTAGCAAGTACTTTCAATAAACGCAACATGCAATATTTGAACTTAAATTAGCAAACATGAAATAAGTGTTAGAAATCAAGACAACTAAAATCAGACTAGAGAAAATAAGATCAAGCAACACACCAAAGTTTGAAAACTACAACTTATTAAAATGTTTCGATAAAATAAATGGTTGTGGCCCGAGGGAGCACACCAAAGTTTGAAAACTACTACTTATTAAAATGTTTCGATAAAGTAAATTGTGGGGGCCCAAGATGTGTGGTTAGACTAGCGACCAAACCCACTGTAATCTTAGATTTAGAGTCATGTGCTGGAAGACAGTTAGGCCCCACTTGTTTAACCAAATCCAAATGTTCTCATCTCATCTCATCTCATTATTATAACTTTTTCAAATTTCCATACAAAATATAATAAACAATTCAAAATTTTCAAATCTCAAAACAAAACTAATATTAAAAAATTATATTATTCATCCATAAAAGCTTTCGCTGCATGAAGATGAAGGTCCGGTGGTAACAGAGGGGTAATGTCCTGCAAAAACTTCATACACTGTGTAATACTTCTAAAGGCTGCATTAGCCCACCATTTGAGCCCTCATCTCTACTGTGCTTTGAACTGCATACCTCGTAAATCTTAGCATCTAACTCTGTCTATGCTACAACGCTCGCAGCAATTGTTTGCGGAGCATTGCTAAGCTCTGGTGAGATTGACGACCTGGTTGGGCCCCTACGTTGCCTATGAGAATTCTTTGGCTGTAGCCCCCCTCACTGAGGCAAGCCGGCCATCTTGATGTCATCCAAATCAATGGTCGAGTTTGTGGTAGTGCTAGTATTGTGCCCAACACAAGGTCAAGGGCTCTCAATTCATCCTCCAGCCGCTCCTCCTCCTTTATAGGGGTACTTGCGTTGAGACATAATCCAGCACTCATGTGACAACCGACTGACCAAAACTTGCACATAGGATATTGTAGTTTTGACAACCGTAAATCTTGAACTTTTTTCATTGCAGTCGGACCTAAGAAATGGAAAAAGTTATTAGATTTTTTAAAAAAAAAAATTAAATAATCATATAATGGGCTAGGAATTTATTATAGAATGCAATTAATAAAAAAGAAATGTATTAGACTAAAGAAGAAGAAGGTTACCCGACAAGCATTTGCCCAATGTTCTTTCGTATCAATTACAGTTTTTGTGATGGGATTCCAAACCTTGCCCGTTTGGCCCATTAAATCCATAAACTAGCATAGTGTGTTCTTAAGACGTGCGATTTTTCCCTTATGATGAATCAACTGGCTTAATACCAAGTTCAGTGAGGTGCGTGGCAAGTTAGACTGTCATGGTTTGTAATTTTGGACTCCACCAATTTGCCCTCCATGTTTCTTGGTACAACATATCAACCAGCATCTCTGCCAACCCAAAGGTCACGATCACGTAGAATCTCTATATCATCCATGGTATTTTGCTAATGGGCGAGTATGACAATACAAATAATAGACAATCCCAACAATAGACAATGCACTTCAAGCCATATGAAAACGTATTGATACGCATCATATACTAGCTACATGCATTCAGCACAAACATTTAAGTTGAGTAATTAAATGCATGTAATATATCATAGAATGAATACAACCATACATGTGAGTAAATATTATTGATAATGTATTTGTACTAATTAATAAATATACCTTGTACAAGGAGCCACCAGATGAGCGTAGGAAGTATGGTTGCCAGAAACATAACAAATAAGAAAGTAAATATTATTGTCAATTACCAAAAAAGAATTAGATAACAATTACCAAATAAGAAAGTAAATTATAAACTCTCACTCATGCAAAGGTTGCAGTTCACCTACTAGTTTAACATGCAACTTGGATCCAAATATAAAAAGAAACACTTTAGAATGAAAAGTGGTTAGCTTTTATATTCTTTGTTTCTTCTTCATTAAGAACATCCAATAGGAAAAAAGGGTTTTTGTACCGTTCACAATTGCAGGAAACATTTGGTACTAGGGTTTTGATTCCATTGGCAGGAGTAATTATTGAGTTGTTTGCTAATAAACAAGTATGATGTTTCTTAATTAATACCATTCTTACCTTTCTTCATAATGAACTTAAGAAATACAAGGATACTTTTCATCCTACTTTCGCATGAGCATTATGGTTTGGCCTTTTCTTTGTTTATTTGCTAAAAATGATTTTTTCATGATTCCTATTATATTGAGAAAAAATATCTAAACTATTTTCCATAACAGGTTACTAAAGATAATCGTGCCATTGATCTTATCATAGCCCAATGCAACATTTCACAAGCGCAGAAGGTACACATCAATTCAATCAATATGGACACAAGCTTCCCTATTAATTTAAATGCGATGAGTGAAATTCAATCAAAGCAAATTATTTTCAAGTGATGAAGAAAATGATCAAAAGGATCCTAACAATCATTTCCAGCCACCAGTTTCACCTGAAATAGCATTCAGAAATTCGAATCTACCTTACAAGATCTCTCTGTTGACCAAGTTCAAATATATGGTTCTCCAATGGACTTCCTTAAGCAGTTGTTATCTAATTCATGAATCTCATACATTCAAGAAAATGGCTCTATAACCAGCTTGATATTGACTATGGTGTTGAAAATAAATTCATGCATCACAAAACCTATTATGTAGTACCAAATTAAGACATGGACAGATTGAGATTTTACACTAGATTAGAGGCAAATCATCATTTAGAAGGAGGAGCAAATCCGAATGATGTCCTTGATCAAGATATGATACTAATGATGCACTCTACATGCACTCCACATGTTTGACAAAATTCTTATGAAACATTGAACAGTGAAATGAAACAAGATTGAGTTGATATCATTGCTTACTCGGTAAGAGCACGTCCTAGGTGTCGTGATTGTTGGTCTCTTGATGGTAAGACTTCGGGAGTGAAGCATGACTATAGAGGAGCTTTGCTTCCGAGGTAAGATGCTGGTGGGGCATCTTGATTTCGGCATGGTGGAATTATATAGGAAAAATTGCTAGAAAGAAAAAAAAAATGGGGGCACTATCGTCTAGACCTGGTTTACAGTAGCACCTATGAGTTGAGAGATTGGAAATAAAGTTTCGTGCAAACGAGCAGAGGATCAGTTTGACCAAAGCGTAATGCACTCAAATGGCATCCCTTTTGATTTAGCACGCTCAAGCAGAAGCCAGAGGGCTGCAGTGGTTCAAACGACAATTACTTTGTTGCAGACATTGGAGGGGTTGACGGTGGCAAGTGTTTCCGTTGACACAGTACACCAGCCTTTTCAAAATCCCAGTACAAAAAATCTCATTTCGTTGTCGACTGTGGGGGACGATTGGAGTTAGAAATTGGCCCCGCTTGTAAACATAAAATAGCTGAGTGTCGATAGTGATGCCAATTTCAATGGGTGCCGTGAAGTCGCCTCTATTACCATTCGAGATGGCATGATGATGAAATAGGAATGTTTGGATGTTTGTTATAGACGGCTTGGGAAGGAAGAAGGACGTGAAACAGAGAGGGGGAGAGAGAAAAAAGAGTTATAATGTTTGATTTTATGTAAGGAATCTCTTTTATGTCAAGACATGTTACATCTACCTACAGTGTTAAAAGCAACTGAGTTATTTACATATGCAAACTCAATTCAATGTTCACTTGTTAGAAGATGTCTAATCTAAACCGCATCAGCTGATAGCAGTCAAAGAACCAAACAAGCCTAGAAAGTAAAATGCAAAGGATGAAGTGGTCGCTTGACATTAATGGCTCGTTTTGGGCTTTATGAAGCTGGGCGTTATGAGGATTTTGTAGGCCTACATGTAGCATCTTTCTTTTTAAAATAATAATTATTCTCATTGTTTAAGATTTCGTCCATATTTCTTTCCTATGTTACGATTGTAATTAGATAATAATTATTTCATAAATTATGAGTCTTTTTGGCAATGTAATTATTTTCAAGTATTTTTAAATATTTTCATATATTTCTTTTTCAAATATTACTCAAACATAAATACTTTTAATTACAAAATTTTAAATTTATCATCTAATTAAATTCGAATCATGATAACATTTTTAAACTGTCAAATAAAAAAAAATACAAAAAATAATAGTATTCTTTCAAATTTCAAAATAAAATAATATTAAAATAATTTTATAATTTTATAATATTTTTATTCAATTTTTTCTCTTTAATTTTCTAAAATTTAATAAAACATTTTAACTCAAACTATTTTACTATTATTCTATCTATCCAAATGCTCTAAATATACCACAGTTTTTCTTTCAAAACAATAAAAGTGTAAGGTCTTTTGGTTAAAAAGATGAGATGAGATGAGATAAAATTAAATAAAATATTATTATAGTATAATTATTTAATATTATTTTTATTTGAAAATTTTTAAAAAAATTATGTTATTATTTTTATTTTATTTAAAAGTTTAAAAAATTTGTAATAATTCGATTCTCCGTTTGAATAGTAAAAATTTTTCATCTCATCTCATATTATTATTATATTTTTTTAAATTTATACATAAAATATAATAACTAATTTAATTTTTTAAAATTTTAAAATAATAATAATATTAAAAAATTATATTTTAAAAATATTTTATTTAATTTTTAATAAAATATTTTATCCCTTTTTCTCATCTGAACTAACCAAACGAAACCAAACCACTCCGAAATGAAAACATGCTCAACTGTTGAAAATTGCCAAAAATAAAAATAAAAGAGAGAAAAGTTGTAGAACCGCGGAACGAATAAGTACACAGCTTTTTAACAGAGAGAAGGCAAAGCCAGAAAGCAACACCGCCACAAAGCGAGAGAAAGATCGAACAGGCCTCCAACTCTAACAAGAATTTAGTTGACAATTTAGACACAGAGAGAGTATTATGGCGATGCGTGAGCTTGTTACCGGTGGAGCTGCTTGTGCGGTACCCGGCTCTTCTTCTTCGTCCAATCCTATCGGTGCTCTGGCCAACGCTCTTATTGGATCTTCTTCTAAGGTAGATGTGTTCTCTATTTCCTTGATTTTGTCACAGTTTTCCTGTTCACGATTACTGGATTTGGGTTTCTGATGTAAAATTTGACAAACTATCGTAGTTTTAATTTAATCGAGAATTGGACTGTTTTTTGTCTCGTTACAGGAAAAGATAAAGGAGATTCCTACATCTGTACCCACAAGTTCCGAGAGGCATTTCTTCGCAGATACCGATGATCATTTAGGAGCTCTTGATCGGTCATTTGTGGAATCCAACGACCAGGTTTTTTCTTTTTCTTATTTTATTTTGTTTTTCATAATGGTCATCTTCTCTATTGTTTTGTTACTTGTCTTGCTGGATAACTTGGATTTCTTTCTATCATGAATAACTTGGACCTTTTATCATAATTGTTTTTATGCGGTCAGGGCTCAGACTTTCTTCGCGGCTTCCGCTCTGCAGGGCAGGGTGAACTTTCTGCTGCGTGGGATGATATACAGCGTTCTCAGGCTCCGCTTCCGCCTCAGGGTAGGGGAAGTCAAACCCTCATCCCTGAGCTTGACCGCATATATGATAGGGCATCTCTCACTCAGCCTCAACAACCAATTTTGGACGGTAACGTCTGAGCTTATTTGATTTCTGAGCTTTTCTTGGACGTGAATTTTACACAAGTCGAATTAGAAAAGCTACAATAAAGGCCCTTGGGGCTTGGAGAAGCTTAAAGGAATGGACCTTTGACAGGGTGCATGACTACAGTAATGCTGTGTTTAAAAGCTCTTGTGGTTTTGATAGACTGTTCTTGAGGTGCTAGTAAGTTGATGTGGCTTATATTGGAAGCGAAAAGAGTTATGTGTTTACATTGGGAAGTAGGAAATTCAAGATGGTTTTAGAGACGTGATAGGTGTAGAACATTGATGAATAAGGATAAGGTTTTTTTTTTTTTTTTTTTTTTTTTTCAATAGGGGATTACTCCTTGTGGGAAAAACAACTTATGGTTAAGTTGGTCTGGTCAGGACAATAGAAACTCCCTATTAGAATAAAACTTAAAAAAAAAAAAAGACACCACTGTAGTTTTAAGAAGGATTCATGTTGCTGACCTGAACAATTTGAGATTCAGGTCTAACTGAGGGAAACGCGCCCCCTGTGCGGGGGGGGGGGGGGGGTTTGGGAGAATTTGTTGGTGGGTTTATGGATGCTCTTTCTTGTAAGCAGAAGAAAAGTTTCTTACTATTTTTGTCAATATTTTTTACTTCCCACTGACCTGCAGGGCCACCACAGAGAGTGTTATCCAGCTTCTTGCATTCCTTCGTTGATAGTAGCCGTGGTGGAGTACCATTTCGCCCTATTCCACTCCCAATATTAGGTTTGTCTGAAGGTGACAAGCAATGCATACGCGACCGTAGCAGCATAATGGCCCGACACTTTTTTGCAGATAAAAGTGAAGACTTCATAAATGCACAGGTCTGGAATGTTACTTGATTTACCTCATTCTATTACGTGTTTCAGAACTTTCTCAGTGATTTTCTTCATCCCTATTTTGAATTGGTCTTTCGTGGACTGAGCAAAGTTCCAATTAGCTTAGTTTTATAGTATCTAACTATTTGGGATTGCTGCCCTCATTTATCGTGTTTACATTAACGTTTAGCCATTTGGTTTCTTTCATAATTTTCTGCTTAAAGTTTGATTGGTCCTAGTGGAGTGGAATGAGTTCTTTTTTTTTTTTATAATCTTTTTATCATCATTATTTATGTTTTTTTTTTTTTTTTTTTTTTTTTATAAGGAATTATTTATATTGTTTCAAAGGATTTAGAAGCAAATATGTCTTGGCCTTGGTCCTTATTTTAATTGTTCTCATTATGTGATGTACATAAGGAACATATACTTGATTTTTTCCAGCTCAATTGCTTGAAACGTATAATCTAAACTAGTTTACTTTTATATTTCCAGGTTAATGCTCTTTTATGTTCTTTGGATATTGATGGTGACGTTCGGGCTAAGGGGCCTCTGCCTGGGAGATTTAGGGAACTAGAGGATTACTGGAATGAGTCCCAAGATAGCCTGAAACATGGTGCTCATGCTGCAGATGAATGGGTAACTGAATTTAACCAACAGAGAATGGAACATGGCAATGCCGATGCTTGGGCTCACTCTTTTGAACAACAACATGGTGCAATTGGTTGGGCCTCTGAATTCGAGCAGGTAAGAAAGTATTTTTACCTAAGGAATGCATTTCCGCACAACTTCTTTTGTACTTACTGTATATATCATAGGGCATAAATTCGTACAATCTTTAAATTGAGATCATGACAAAAATAAGGCCTTTCTACTTCACTACATGTATCATGAGACATTTTATTGATATCTCTTTTTTTAATTACTGGTACAATCTCAGTTGACGTCGGTAGATCACATGAGAGGTGCAAATATCTCGAACTTTGCTGCCATGGAGCAGACCCGCATGCTTGCAAATACGTTAGCCCAAAATGATGACCCTAAATTTCAGGTTCTTATGCTCTCATGAAATTAATGTTTCTCATACATTCTTGACATGGTATTTGCATGTGAATTTTCTGGGTTTTGGATGCTCAGGGATGTTTGACATAAACAAGCTTTATATCGACCTTTTTTTATTGGTAATGAAGATTTTATTTGAAAAGAAAGGAAAAAAAAAAAAACTCAGAAGGCATAGCAAGAGTACACGAGAAGTATACAAGAGGAGCATCTAACTAGGAATAAGAAAATATTCGAGAAAACTCTGCCCATTAAAATCTATAGAGGCTGTTCAAGGTAGCAGAGTTTTGAAGAAAAAAGTTTTAAGTTCTTACTTTCATGCGCATCTTTTAAGCATCATGCTGAAAACATCTTTAAGGAACCATTCAAAAATTCTTAGAGCTATTTGGCTGTTGCACTTATGATGGTACCAATCTCTATAAAACTGTTCTTGGAATGAAAAGGATTCAATACTCTTTAGAACTCATCTTGTTTGGACCATTTTGAGCATTAAAGGCCTTGGTCTTGGTGGCATGCTCCCTCTAGGTCTAGGGTTCAAATCCTGTTGGGTGCAAACAATTTCTAAGGACCATTGGATTGGGGAAACTTTCCTTTGAATTACCTGAGGTGCACTTGTGGGAAACTCTTTGCTGAGGGCTTGTGCATTGTCGGGATTAGTTGGGACTTTGTTCTTGGACACCGGGTGCCAATAATAATAATAAAATTAAGTGTTAATTTTGCCGCAGTTTACGCATAGGAGACACTCTCGTATATGTCCTGTATACTTTGGCTTGTCTATTTCATGATCAATAAAATTTTTGTTTTTCAATTAAAAAAAAGTTTTGTGATCACTTAAATTTTTTTTCCTTTGTTTCCATTAAATGACTCAATTTTCATTGATCTATTTTTGTACTTTTTGGCTTTGTTTTCTTGCAATATTTAATGTTGTACAGCAATTTGTGGCATGCAGAACTCAAAATTTCTTCAGTTTTTGTCAAAGATGAGTCGTGGTGAACTTATTATTGATGATAATCAAGTCAAGGAAACTGCATTACCTGCATCTGGGGATTGGGCAGCAGAATATCGACAACAGTATAACAGGAGTTCTGCTTGGGCTGATGAATTTGTATGTATTCAAGTATATGTTTGGCTAATGCATTCATCCAATATATTACAGCATTGCTTTGCATTTCTTTGTATATGTATGTATCATTTCCCAATGTGTACATGTGCGTATAAGCATACAACTACATGTGTATGCATATGAACATGCACATATATAGCAATAAACTGATACAAAATTTATACATAAACAAACTGTGTTTTAAAGTTTTACATATCAGTCATAGGATTTCAAATGGTAACACTTTTTTTATGCTTGAACTTATAATAGCAGGTATTTTGGATAGGTTTTTGAGGAAGAAGCTATGACATGACATATAAATTTTTTTGATAGGTTACATGACATATAAAATTAGAAGGTCATACAAAGGCCATCAATATATGTTGTGCATAAAACTGATCTAGCAAACATTTAGAAATCAACATATAGTGAAAACAAAAATATATATCAGTCACATTCTAGAATATCAGAGTCAATGATATTTATAACAATCATGTTCTGCTGCACAGAGACAGGCAAGTGTTTTCATACTCAATGAAGCTCTACCTCAACCTCTTTTTCTTATCTTTCAAGTGGTAGAAAGAAATCAGTAGATTAGATGCATTTGCCCGTCCTTTATGAAATCACCATTTGAGTTGAGTCTTATTTTTTATTTTTTATTTATTTGGAAAAAGGCAGATGGGGTACATGTAACCAATAATAAAATCAAAGGTATCATTGGAAAATTAAACTTTTGACTTTTTTTCTCGGGGTAAATTTGGATGATGGCAAATTAGAAATGACAACAATGGTTTAAGGACGTGTACAATTTATTTGTGTGCGCCCTAGAAGATACTACCTATATTTGGGGTGCATGCAAATAAGGCATTGGCTTTGTTCACTTTGATGTCTAAAATACGTGCATCACATAATTCTGTAAGGGTTGAGTTTTCCTCCAATCTCTGTTGTCTTGATTCTAGTTTTTTTCAGCTTTCTCATGGTTCTGATCAATGGGTGAATGAGTTTACAACTGAACAAGAGCAACATGGGCCAGTTGATGATCAGTGGGTCAATGAATTCTCTAAGCTGCATGTTCAGGACTGGGCAGAAGAGTTTGGGCGTCAAGTTGGTGAAGGGGCTTTGGAAGAGGATTCTGCTGATAATTGGGCGAATGCATATGATGAGTAAGTCAGTTGACCTTCTAGAAGATATAGTACTATTGAACAATCGTCAAATGCTCATCTTTGTACTTGGGGAGAACACTTTTGAACTAGCATTGTTAATTGGGTGGTTTTGTGACCATTTTGTAAGGTTTTTATATTGGAAAAATGATATTTGGCCCCATGAGTTTGCCCCCTCAAAGTTACTGCTTGGGCATTTTATTTTTTCTTAATGGCTAAGGAAGTGACTATTAGTGAAGTTGTGTATTTTTTTTATTTATTTATAAAAAATGTATAAAGATGTTTAAAAAATGTTTCAAAGAAAAAGAAAAAGAAAAAGGTGCAGTTTGCATTGGTGGTAGGTTTGAGGGGGCAAACTCATGGGGCTGAGTAGCAGCACCCTTTTATAGTAGGTTCTCCCCGACCCAATTATTATTAGTTGCTTTTGTTTTATTTATTTATTTATTTATTTTTTTATTTTATAAGTAATAAGTAGATTTTATTCATATGAATGAAATAGATATAGCCTGTGTACAAAGGAAGTATACAAAAGAACTCCTAATTACATTCTAGGTTAAGGAAAGAAAGTCATGGACATTGTTTCATCACGTACAATGGCTGAAAACCAAAGCATTAAAGTGCGCATAAAAAAATTCTGAAGTTCTGCCATTGTGCTCTCCTTATCTTCGAAGCATCTCTCATTCCTCTTCGACCATGAGCACCACATGATACACAACGGATCATCTTCCACACTAGCGCCACTTGGGGACAGCCTTGAAGCTCCTTCCAACAAGCCAATAAATCCACCACATGTGGAGGCATTACCCAAGCAATACCCATTCTTCTAGAGATCTCATTTTATAACCCTCTTGTGACCTCACAATGCAATGGTAAGTGATCTACAGATTCTCCATGTTTTTTGCACAAATAGCACCAATTTATCACTATGATTCCCCTCTTCCTCAAATTGTCCATGGTCAAGATCTTCCCAAGAGCGGCAGTCCATACGAAGAAAGCTACCTTAGAAGGCACCCGGGATCTCCAAATCCTCTTCCATGGGAATGAGACATGGCCTTGGTTAGACAAAATCTTGTAGTATGTCCTGACTCTAAATTTTTTACTACCATTAACCCTCCATTGCACCCTATCCTCTTGAGCCGTAGTATTTCTTGTAGAATAGAGCACCCTGAAGAAATCAAACACAGCTTGCAATTCCCAATCATGAATATCTCTATTAAAAAGAATATTCCACTGATAAGATCAATGGGAGAATACCCGCATATTTGCAATAGAGGCCTCTCTGTTAGCTGCAATACTGTAGAGTGTTGGAAATGCCCTGTATAAAGTGCACTCTCCACACCAAACATCATGCCAAAACTTGTCTCTAGAGCCATCTCCCACCACGAAACGTATGTGGCTTTCGAAGCCCTCCAACCCCTCCTAATCAATTTCCATAAGCCCACACCATGTCTCTCCCTTACTACATTGGAGCACCAACCTCCCCACGCACTTCTATGTCTGGAATCAATAATCTCCTTCCACATTGTATCCCCCTCTAAGTGGTACCTCCATAACCATTTACCCAATAAAGTTTTATTGAACGTCCTCAAATTGCATATCCCCAAGCTTCCATTTGGAATAGGAGAACAAACCTTGTTCCAGTTAACCAGATGGAATTTTGTTTCCTCCGCCACTCCCCCCCATAGAAAAGCCCGGAATAATCTTTCAATTCTAGTCGCCACCCCTACAGGCAAAGGAAAGAGTGAAAGGAAAAAAGTAGGGAGATTAGTTAAAGAACTCTTAATTAAGGTGAATCGCCCTCCTTTCGATAGATACATCTGTTTCCACCCAGCAAGCTTTCTCTCAACTTTCTCCACCACCTTATCCCATATGGCTCGAGCCTTAAAGGTGGCCCGCAACGGGAGACCCAAATATTTCATAGGCAAGGAAGACACCTTGCAATCCAACAACCGCACCAAGCTGTTAATATTGGGCACCGCACCCACCACAACCATCTTGGATTTACCAAGATTGTAGTTGCTTTTGTTAAGAAGGGAAAGATACATGTATATGCATGCCCAATAAAGATTTTTTTTTTTTTTCCTGTTGTATAAATCTTGTTGTGGTGCTTGCTTTTATAATATCAGGTTAAGTTGAGGTATACTCTTTATTATTATTTCTTATAAATAACAAAATCCTATCAATTCGATTTGTAGGTAACATTACATTATGCAGCCCTTAACTATCATCTGTTTTGCAAAGTGCACCCTATACTACGAAAGTTGTAATGTGCACCCTAAACTATCAATAGATTTCAATGTGCATCCTAAACTACCAATATATTTCAACTTGCACCTCTGGTTAATATGTGACCGTTACGATGAATAAAAAATAGTTATAACTATTATATGTTTTAGTTATACCATGCGGTATAATCTTAAAAAAAAAAAAATGTGGTATAATCTTAACAGTTAATTTTTAATGGAGTGCACATTGAAACTTGTTAGTTGCTTAGGGTGCTCATTGCACGTTGAAACTTGTTAGTTGTTTAGGGTGCTCATTCCAAAAGGGTTGGTATTTTGTGAATGCAGAGTGTAATTCATCCTTATGGTTTCTTGTTAATTTTTTATTCTTTTCCACATAATTCTCTCATAATATTTGGTGTATAGTCGAAAATGGTGCAAATGATATAATTGGTGCCAAAATTATGAGTGTTTTAAGACATAAGCTCTCCTTGTCATGGGATTAATCCACGTGTGCCACTAAAATATAGGTACCTAAATGAACAAGTGGCTGCCAAGAATCGGTCTGACACTTCAAGGGGGTTATATGTCTTTTCCGATATGAATCCTTATGTTGGTCACCCCAATCCCTTAAAAGAAGGTCAGGAGCTGTTCCGCAAAGGTCTTCTGAGTGAAGCAGTGCTTGCATTAGAGGCTGAAGTCTTGAAAAACCCTGACATTGCTGAAGGTTGGAGGTTACTGGGAATAGCGCATGCCGAGAATGATGATGATCAACAGGTTATTCCCTTTTTCATGCTTAATTGTACAATTACTAGATTTTCTGCATGTTTGTATGACTACAACAAAGTTGAACTCTTGTTGGGCAATTATACTTTTATCCAAGCTTCTTAAAGGACATTACCACATGGCCACTCAGAGCAATTCTTTTATTTATAATATTTGTTCGATATACTGTTGTCAATATGAATGTGAATGTTGAGAAATAAATTTTTCTTTTTGATCGGTAATCAAGAAGTTTTATTCATCATAAATGGCAAATCCCAAGTACACAGGGCATATACTTGAAAGATACCTATCTAGTTACAACCGAGTTGAGAAATAAATATAATGTAAAAAACTATAAATTAAAATAGAAAATTATTAAATATTTTCTTTTTAATTCAACAATATTTTCTTATTGAATTGAACATAATATTGAATTGTTATAACTATTATAAAAATAAAAGAAAATAATGAGTGGCTTGTATTGAATTGGAATTGCATAAATAATAAAGATAGATACAAAAAAATATAGGCGTAAAAAAAAAATTGGAGAGAAGTATAAAAAATATTCAGAGAGGTATACAGTATCTATTACGTTAATCTTAATTACTACTGTTGGAATTTTGGTTCTTATAGGTACTTATAAAAAATTATGGTTCTTATTTATAGGGACAGTTATAAGTCTCATGATCAAGGATATTTGAGATTAGTAGTCTTGTGCATTTAATGCTCTGCACAATCTTTGTTGTTTATCAACTCTGACTAGTTGATTTTACTTTGTAGAATATGTTAAATCGCTAAATGTCCCAAAAGCTTAAACTGATGGGACTAATGAATTTAATCACCTAATTTATATTCTCACTCTTTTGACATGTTGGCCAGATTCCTTAATAGGTGGGTGCAACATGTAGAATATTTCATAGAAATAGGGTGAAGTGTAGAGTTAGGTTTCAAATTCAAGACCTAATGCCAAGTTCAACTACTAATTGTCCTTAAAGTTTATGCTAAGTGAAGATGTAAATTTAATCATTTACTTTCTATTCTCACATAATAATGTATAAAGCTAAACTCTGATATATGCAGGCTATTGCAGCCATGATGCGTGCGCAGGAGGCAGATCCAACAAATCTGGAAGTGCTTCTTGCCCTTGGAGTGAGTCATACAAATGGTTAGTGGTTGCTTGCTGCACTTTTTTCTTGGCATATATTTCGTGTTAGGAGTTCTGTACTTTTTGGTGCCATGAACAAAAGTACTGGAAACTAACGGTTTATGATGGAAGAGCAAGTAACTTATGACCTGTTTTCAAATATGCAGAACTTGAGCAGGCGGCTGCATTGAAATATTTATATGGATGGTTACGTCATCACCCAAAGTATGGGACACTTGTCCGTCCAGAGCTGTCCGATTCTTTGTATTATGCTGATGTAAGTGTTGTTATTGTTGGGGTGTGTGTGCACATGCACGCTTGTGTTCCCTTCAGAACCTGTTTTGCAGGGGAATTTGGAACTTTTCAGATGGGAAAATTCATAGGCTGATACTATAGAACTTATGATTTTTCATTAGAAGGCCTTCTTGCATTGATAGACCCCCATTGTATGTGAATTATCCTTCAACTGTTGTGTCGGTGTTACATTTGGAAGAAGAACCTCCAGTGCAGTACCTTTTACATCCCACCAAACCAAAATTCTTTGTACTTTGCCATGAGTAGCCAGTTGAAGGATGCTCACTTTACAAAAACGGTGCTTGATGCTTCTTCCTTCAAGGTTCTATGGACCTTACACCCTGCAGAGGTGGGCATTGATGTGCATCAGAGCTTGGGTCCCTAGTCCTGGGTGCAATCTGTGCCATGAACTAATTGTCAATCAGTTTAGATGCCTTTCCAGAGGTCGTCTTTCCAACACCTGCCTTGCTTCTTGCCATGTTGGTCTCGCCTCTTGGTCATTTCTTGGAGATCCTAACCTTATCCACTTGTCATGTTTGCAAACATTGTGTTTTGTTTTTGTGTTAATCATTTTTTTTTTTTTGGCATAAAAACAACCTTTCTTATGAAGAGTCTGACTCCTCTAATCCCTCTCCAGTTCCACCTTTTCACCCTATAGTTATTATTTTGTTATTAAGTTCGGAAAATAATTCACCCAAAGGGGCATATCTTTATCACACTTTCTTTATCTTTTCCTGACTTGGTTAAATTTTAAATATTTTTTGCAATGATACTGGCATCAATTTTTGCATGATAAAATGATTGCCTGTATTTACATGTGTACATCAGGTTGCGCCTTTGCACTTATTAATAAAGATCTTCTTACTTATTAAAAAAAAAGTGCAAATGAGTTTTGACTTTTGATCCCAGTTTATGATGATTCACACACTCTTTCGTGTTGTTCTTTTCTTTCTTTTTATGTTTTAATTTATTTCTAGTCCAATTGTCCAATGCATGCCAGTATCCTTTCCCCTGAACATTTATAGCTGATAAACTACAATGTAGCAGAGATTTAGGCCATGCTTGGTTTGCCATTCTTTTTCCCGAAGTTTTGCAATAGAATTTTCAACTTCAATCCAAACATCTTTCAATCTGAAATAAATTTCTTATTTCAACGTTTTATTCTATCATTTATCTAGATTTTGGTGAAAAGTAAAAAATACAAAAACCAAAACAAAAACTACCCAAAAAATTATATGCAAATAACTTTTCAACTCTACCTATATACTTTCACAAATCTCAATACAAAACATATTTAAAAAAAAAAAAAAAAAAAGATCTTCAAATTTTCCTATCTACTTTCCCTATTTGGTCGGTAAACAAATTTTCCTATCTACTTTCACAAAACCAAATAAATAATAATCTTACAAAAATTCTTAGAAAAACTCAAACATTCCCAAAATTTCTGTTAACCAAACGTACCTTTCAGTGACCAATTTAGTAAACAAAAGAATAATATAAACTTAAATGAAGTTGTTTATTTGTAATTACAAAACTTAATGCAAATATCTAGGGAGAAAGCCAGGGATGGAGCATGTCTCATGTTGCAAACTCAGAATGTTCAATGGTGACTGGTGGCTCCATGCCTCCCTTTTCCAATGGTGTTGGATGTTGCTGGTGTTAAAAAATGATCCCGCATTTGTAGGTTTGAGCTTGGTTAGGGGATTATCTGCTTGTTAGGCCTCTTTACCTACTAGCTTAATTATGTGGGTGGGATGTTTTAACAGCAGCCAGCCAGCCAGTGAAAAATTTAAGTATGTTCCATAAGGGAGTAGTGCATTTAGGTGACCATCACAAAGGGTTTTGCAGTAGTATTGAAAGTTTTAGAACATGATGAGCATCTGTAACCGTAGATGATTCGTTTATATGTGCATCAGAGATGTTTTTGTGGTCTGCAGGTTGCTAGATTGTTCGACGAAGCTGCTCAAATGTCACCAGACGATGCTGATGTTCACATAGTTCTTGGTGTCTTATACAATTTGTCCAGAGAGTATGACAAAGCCATTGCATCTTTCCAGACAGCTTTGAAACTGAAGCCCCATGATTACTCTCTTTGGAACAAGCTTGGTGCAACACAAGCAAATAGCGTTCAGAGTGCTGATGCAATATTGGCTTATCAAAAGGTATTTTGTAAGCTGTTAACCCATCAACTTAATCCTCTATCGATGACCTCTTTTAGGTTCTGTAGTGTATTAGGAGGTTTAATTAGGCTATTTCTAGGCTGTCACAAATAGTTATTGGTGGAAATCATGATGTCAAGTTGATGATGTGGTGTGAATATGATATAGAAGTAAAAGTACAGTGGTGTGTAGCTACGGCCTTGACACGTTTTTTTCAGAAATATTTTTGCCCTATTGGTTGGTTACATGGGCACTTATACCCAAGTGACAGACACTGAGCCAATTAATAGAATACGCGTTACAATTAATTGACTCTGTAGAAATTTCCAGGATTTTTGAAGCTAGATGTTCTCGAGTCTTCTCAATGACTTTGAGGAATTAATTCTACTCCTTCCATAAAATACCATCTCTTCAAGAACACCAAACGCATCTCTCTGCGTGTTGAAATCTTCTACGGTTTGTGATTTTGCATTTAAAGAACAGAGCCAACACCCCCCTCCTCCTCTCCCTACACCACTCCCACCAAAAAAGGGACACAGTTGTCATCTATTGTATATTGCTACTCCACTTCAGGAGCAGGTTACTGTCTCAAATTGCTGCTTCCATATTCATTCAGAAGATGGGCAGGAAAAACAACTGATCTTGAACTTCTATCCTTGCTTTGTATACAACAATAAAATCTTTTACTTCTACCCTTTCCTCGTATATAATTCCTGTGTACTTCAGCTATGCCTACTTTTACCATTATAAATAAAATCTTGTACATATAAAAAAATAAATAAAACAATAATTGATTATTAAATATAATTGAGTAATTAAGGATAGCTTTATGGTCAAGTATATGACTCTACCCCATTCACATGGGCAAGGAAGTGCCATTTGAACTATTTCTTATTGGCTTGACGCCTAAGAACTTCTTGAGTCTTATGCTTTGTTAGTTAATAACTTATGATTACAATGTGGTAGTTCCAGTCTAGAAGTTGTGTATGCTGGGTTTATGTAGATTTTGATGGATTTCTTGTTCTTTAATGCGGAATATGTCTATATGTAAGAAGGAAGGTCATCACTTGGAGTGTTGAGCTACTGGTTTTATACAGCATTCTTTACAGTCATCTATTTAGCCCTGTATCTTTTCATTAGCACCTATTAGAATATTGGTTTTTTTTTGGGTTAAATATTAAAATAGTCCTTGTGGTTCATTCCACTACTCCTGTACTTTCAACTTTGATTGTTTTAATCCTTCTGTTACTTTACTGTTACTAATTTGTTAAATATGCCATGACATCATGGAGTGACACCTGTATAAAATTTAAAATCTCATTTTATGAAACAAAAATAAAAAATAAGCAAAAAAAATAGAATATAAAAAGTCAACCTTGATGTGTGTGAGTTAGGCAGAATGCCTGGGCTGCCACCCAAACTGGCCGACTGCTAGACTAAGTTGCCTAGGTCTACACCATGGCGATGCTTAGGCAATGCTTGGGTCGCCACCCAGGCGAGCCAGGGTGGTGACCTGAGATATGGGGTCACGCCTAGGCGAGCCAAGGTTGCACCCTTTCTATACCTAGGTGGTGACTTGAGCTAATCTGGGGTTGCACCCATTTATGCCACCCAGAAATGCATGATTTAGTGTCAGTTCTTTTCAATTAATTATTTTAAATTTAAATTTATTTTATTTTATTTTTATTTTTTTAACCTTTTACACAACACTGGCATGCAATCATTGGTTAGAGTATAGGGACTGATCTGTCCACAAGGCAAACTACAGAGACTATTTAGTATTTAACCCTTTGTGCCTGAATTTTCCCTTCCACATAAATACTGAAAAGGAAATTTGTAATTTAGACATGGGGCCTACCATTTGGCTTTAGGTAGTTGTTCAGGTGATTTAGCTTCAAGGGGTTGATTTATATATTTATTTATTGTTTAGGGAAGGGGGGTTCTTTTTGTTCAATGACGCACCACTAGGAATGTTGCAGTCCTGGCTTTGGATAACGTTTCTTGACTGTAATCTATATTACCATCTAAATCTTACTGGAAGCACTTATTGGTGTATAGAAGATACTTTTATTAATCCCACTCTGGAATTTTCACCTCAAACTTTATTATGTTTCATTCTGTCGCGAACAACAAGTTTCTTCTTTCAAATTCTGCTGTTCATTACTTAAAAAATAATTGTTCATCAAACTTTTCCACTTTAACATATTCCATGTTATCACATTGCTGGCCATCTAAAGTCGACAGTTTATAGACTTTAGTGCTCCTTTTGTACTTTCTCATACTTGTCCCTCCTTTATGTCAACCATACTGATAAATATATTTCCTTGTCATTTTTATTTTGTTTATTTTTCCAGGCACTAGATTTGAAACCTAATTATGTTCGTGCTTGGGCAAATATGGGTATCAGTTATGCCAACCAGGTTTGTTTCTGTGCTTGGTTGTTCCATCTAAAAGTCATCTTTGGCCCCCCTTTTTTTCCTCTTTTAAATGAGAACTGATTTTCTTTTTATTTTCTTGTTCTTTGTTTTTATTTTGTATTATTGAATGTGTTACTGGTTAAGCAGAGTTGTTTGATTCATACATAAAAGCTTGAGAGCCACTCAGAGAAAAATGAAATGATGCATGTCTATAAACTAGCAATATCAACAGCCAATAATTAATCAAGGTTTTTCTAGTGAATAGAACAAATACATAATAGCAAGTAGCTGCTAGGTTGGGAAAACATAAATACAAATAAATAATAGAAGCTTCAAAAACCGTGAGAAGACAATGGAGGAGCTATAAGTTCTTTTCTTTAAAACATTGTTCTCATGGGTAGGGGCCAATGTTTGTAACGGCTTAAATGTCCATGACTTTCTAGTTTTTACTATTAGTTGTAAACTCTAGTTAAGTGTTTCTCATGTATACTCCCTGTATACTTGGGATTTGCCTACTCTTATGTAAAACACCTAGATTACTGATAAATAAAAAAATATTACCATCGTTTAAATTTCCTTTTTCGGGTATTTTTTTTTTCCCAAAATAGCTTTACATCAAGCTGGCCATAAACATAAAAACTTTATCAAATTTATTTTACACGAACTAAATTATAAAGTTCTTCACATTGTAGGACCGCAGCTCAGTGGAGTGGTGGCTATTTATTTAGATTGTCAAAAACCCATCACTTGTGGATATGTAAAGAAGATGCAAAGTACAATTAGTCCAGTCAACTATTTTTCTTCCTTAGCTTTGAAATTTTAACGAGGGATTAAAATGCAACCTCTGTTTCAAAGTAGGGGGGCTGATTGACAATCTGGTAATGTGTAATCCCCATCCCCTCCTACCCCCTGGGCCCCCGGGTGGCAAAACACCCTGCAGGACATTGGGTACGGAGCTCCTGTTGAGTTAGTATGTGTGCGGGTCATTCAGCTTATAGGGGTCCACCACTTCCCCGTCACGCCCAAAGTCGGCACCAAGAAGCAGATAGGTCTAACCTATCCCAAGCTTTGTGGCACTCATGATTCTTATAGCATCTTTTGGAAAACAATATATAAAAGCAATAATAAGTTCAAAATTTGAATGCTTGATAAATTACAAAAACATTGTACATTGGAAATAGGGTTCAGTTGAGTTACTGTAAGGGCAGTTTTTGAATGACGAAATGGTTTCACTTTTTCTGTTACCTAGGGCATGTACGTGGATTCCATATGTTACTACGTCCGGGCACTTGCTATGAATCCAAAGGCAGACAATGCATGGCAATATTTGAGAATTTCTTTGAGGTACCTCAGTTAGAAGAGAACTTTCTTAGTCTGTTTTGTGATTCAACCAAATTGTGTACATATTTTTATCTTTATCTTTTTTGCAGCTGTGCTTCTAGGAATGACATGCTTGAAGCTTGTGATTCCCGGAATCTTGATGTTCTTCAGAAGGAGTTCCCATTGTAACTTTTCTGTGTTTGGAGCTGAGGATGAATAAGGGGGTCTAGCACTGAGATGGGGGAAATATGAAGCCTCCTCTTTGTATATTTAGCTATTTGAGAAGCTCGAGGATGATATTAGGTCTACTTAATGCTTCCAGGCGAGGAACATGCTTTGAAAAATGTTGAGCGACAAACACTGTATAACGCAGGTGGGCTGGGTTATTGGTGATGAATAAGGAATTTATTTAGGGAATTAATGTATGAATATTTGATAAATACTTCCATATTTAAACGCATTCCATCCTGTGTTGGCTTTGAAATAATGATTATTGCTTCAATAGAATTACATTAGAATTGGTTTGAATACACGACCTCAATCCACTACCTCAAAGAGTCAAATTACTTAAAAGAGGCGAATGAGGACAAACTTGTTAATTAGCAGTTTGAAAACCGAATACTATTATTTATTTTCAAAGTCCTTTTTAAGTCTTCAAATTTTTGTTGAGCTTAGTTTCAAAGTTTGAAATGATTGGAGATCGCAATTTTAGGTCCCGTTTGGATGTTGAGTTAAGATGAGTTCTTTATAAATAGTAATGAGTTGAGATAATAGAGTGAGTTTTGTTAAGCCTGTCTAATATGAGTTTAGATGTGTTTAAATGTAAAGATGAGTTTAGATATATTTAAAGAAAGTTAAGAAATGTTGTAGATCTCATGTATAAAAAGGTGTTAAGTTGAAAGAAGTTGTAGATATTACATGTAAAGAAGTTTTGAGTTGAGATAAATTTAGTGATTTGAAAATTAAGTATTTGTAAGTTATACTTAGCTTAAAATTAGACTAATTTCAGTTCAGTCCAAGTTTCGGACAATGCCGGATCTGATCGCAATTCTAAAATATTGACTTATTTAGAAGTTAGTTGAATTTCATTTTATTTTATTTTATCTTGATGGGTTTAAATTTATAAAGAGATGCCTTTCAAGTCAGATAATTTGTTCAATAATCAGGTTTTGAATCAAACTGTGCTTCCAATTCCTTTCAGTCAGAAAGTATTCTGATTTGAATCGTAATAGAAAGTGGCATGTACAAAGTGCAAATTGCTATATCCAACGAGGACTCTTGGAATTCAGCAAAAACTGATCATAATATTGATCTCAACCCTCAAAATGAGGGACTGTAGAACATATACTTGGTTATCAACTGACTTAGTAGGTCCACTACAAGAAAAACAAAAACGACGAACACTGTCCCACTTTATATATTTTTCATTGAGGCAGTTAAAGGAACTCTTGACAGCGAGCATAACCACATCAATGGCCATTCGTAACTATCTCCTCGAGATTGTTTTCTTTTCTATGCTGATAGATGGTTTTCCTGCGATTTATCTCTTCTCTGCACACAGACAGAAATATCAACCTAAAGTAAAGCACATAAATTAATTTGAAGCAGATATAATAAAGTAAGGACGTAATATTATAGAACCGCGGACTAAGCAACTAATGCGAACCTAAGGCAGTTCCAGATTGAATCATAATGAAGAAGAGCTACAATCCTTCGCTTCCTTCCTTTCTTGGATTCTTCACCGCGCTTAACCACAGGCAGCTGCTTGATGCCCTTGGCCTCCATTAGCTCCTTGGCAATTGCCAAATTGGTATCTGGATAACAGGTTAAAATTCCACGCTCTTGGCCACGATAGCTTATTCCTCGTGTACAAACAGCAGAAACAAGCATTGTATTCACCTGCAAATATTTTAGCCACGTGCATCATTTTAAGAAATTGTATACAAACCAACAATTTATACATGATTACATCTTAAAAGTACAAAAACAAGCATTGTATGATTACACTTTTCCCCCATGAACTACCGTCCTTTTTTCACTTTGTACCTCAAACCACCAAAAGCTTTAACTTATACTCTCAAGACCTTATTTTTAGGGAGAGCTAAAAAGTATTTTGGTTTGACATGCTTCACACCCAAATTGCCTATGTTTTTCAATTTCTACTTATGCTTAAGATTTGACCGTTGAGACTATGGCACACTGTTAAGTTTTTATTTATATCAACAGTAAGATCTTAACTAATACAAATTGAAAAATATACCTAGTTTAAGGTGCAAATTAAAACTTTAGGTAGTTTGTGCGTGAAAAGTGTAATATCTCCATAAGAGAATAAAACAAAACAAACACATCAATGGAAATTGAACTTTCATTATTCTGCAGGAACAGAAACATAGATATGCATGAGAGAGAGAGAGAGAGAATCATGAATGACTACAAGGTAATCAAGTATATTAGCATGACCATCAGAGGCAATAAAAAACAAATGTTATGAATGATGAAGACAGTCTCATAAATATATATACATCTGGATGTCTTGAATCGCTTTTGGTGGTATCACTAGGCTTCATGGAAAGAGATCGTCTAATGTCACCATATGTTAGTATTCCCTCTAAAAAGTCTTCCTCATCAACTACCGCTGCACATTTCTGCTGTTTACCATGCATGCAATCTATTGCCTCCTTCAAGGTTATCGCCAGCAAAATCTTCACACAGTTCTTTGACATGGCCTGGTAAACCTGACAAGCAGGGACATAAAATTGATGACAGTTAAAAAGGAAAAAGAAAATTAGTAGATAATATGGTCAAGGCGAAAAATCTCAATGAGAAACGTAATCAAATGTAAAAGTAAAATAGCGAATACTAATATCGATTATGAAAAGAGAAATAATTCAACCTTCAGTTCTTCCAGAAGCATATCATCATTAATTTCTTCAGCAACATTTCCCATAACAGAAAGTTCTAAATCATCTCTACCATCAGTTCCTCTCCAAATAACTTCATCAGCAGCAGGTGAAATAGAAGTATAGCCTCTCACTGAACCCCGTGTATCAGATGCTTCACTCTCCTTGGTCTGGTTTGTCACAGAGGGGACCCATATTGCTAATCCAACAGCCCCCTACTTACAAAATTCACAGCAACATGGGAAAAATTCAAGCATTAAAAAACTGTCAACATTCATGTTGTGTCCAATGATATCTTGAAAAGGTAAAACAAAACCTTGATCCCAAAAAATTGGATAAAGACATGGAGCGCTAATGTAAACAAGCACAAAGAAATGAGGAAAACAAACAAGTTTAAAACAAGATGGAGATTGTCATTTCAAGCTGCCACAGCTGTGCATAAAATCATCTTCATGTGTCAATCAGTACATCTCTCTACTTTTTCAGAAATAGGAGTAGCTGCAAGAATCAAAGGAATACCTTTGGAGAATTATTATTCACTATTTTGCTTCAAGGAAATTCGGGTGAGGTTTACTATTCTATTATACAGGCCACTTAGCTAAACGAAATCCTGAGTATCGACTGTTGTGTGAGTATTCAGGGAATTGGTAACATTGACAGAAAAAGGAAGAAAAGGAATATCCTCAAAGGTATAGGGCTTATCCTTGGTCGTCATTAATATAGGTCTATGATCAGCCCTTCCAAGTAGGGGGAGGAATGGATTCAAGTAAGATAGATTCGTTCTCCATGAATCCTTCCTGGTCCTTCCCAGATTCTACTCCCTGTTGGAGGACCTAAGACTTCTTAGTCAAGCCAAAAAGATTGCTGAAGAATGCTCCTACCCCACCATGCCTGGCCCTTACCTTGAGCAAGAAATTCCCCCATACAGATAGAGGCGTCTATAGCAGGGTTTGGAGATCAGAGAGACGAAGTAGGCTGCAACTCAACAACAGCAGGTCTCATATAAAGCAAACTCTTTCTCTTTGACAAGGACCATTCGATATGGTCTAATTGGGTTAGGGTCTACCGTATCAAAGGTAGGACTTCTGGGTGTTGAAGAAACTCGACACCAAAGGGAACCACCCCAAAAGGTGCTTAATATGGAAGAGTGCCTTTTCTTTGTATGGGTGTGGGTAGCACTATATATTCGCATTTCATTAATTGGCTAAGCCAGTAAGAAGTGAAGCAAGCACTTCCTGGGAAATATGCTGTCAGACAACATTGGAGGAAAAATAGTGTGACAGCTGAAACAGAAAACCAGAAGTTTCTGCTGCAATAAACTAAAGCCAAGGTACATGGCCACGTTCTAAGAAAATGATCTATTTGAGAAAGGAGAAGGCAGCTACACGCTTCCTTGACCTAAGATGGTTGATCTATGCTGCCTTCTAGAACTATTACAGATACAGTTAGTATTGAGCACTATGATGCAAGAATTACCATGAGAGGAAGCAAGATCCTGTAATCTCTTGTCAGCTCAAACAGGAGTAGAACTGATGTCAAGGGTACTGAACAAACGGAAGCCAAGGTAGCTGCCATGCCAACCTGCAATAGATGTATGGATATATTCAGTCAACTTGCACAGGCTGAAAAAGAAAAAAGGAGCAGCAAGTGAGAAGTTTGAACAGTTATTACTTAACTAAATTAACCCCTTAGAGAGGACAACTTTACCAGAGCATATGCCTGTGGCTGAGCGACAGCAGCATTTCCAGGAATTGCTGAATTGATAAGTTCTGCAGCTAAGCCTCCAAATACAGCACCAACAGCAGCACCAATCATTAAACTTGGCGCATAAAGGCCGCCCACAAGTCCAGATCCCTTGCATAGAGCAGTGGCAACAACTTTGGCTGCTGATAATTGGGTTAACAGCCAGATTCCAGGAGCTGAAGCAGTCTTCCCAGTGTGTAGAATTTCTTCAACATTTGTGAAACCCCAGTACAATATTCCAGGATACTTAAGGGCTATTATCCCGGCTCCTAAACCACCTAAAGCAGGACACACAACAGCAGGAAGGTCAAATTTTTCTTTGATGAAGTCAAATGACTTTGTGAACCAAGCAACCAAGCGAGTGAAGGCCACACTGACAACACCGCAGAGCATGCCCAATATCAGGTATAAAGGTAGTTCTGCAAGGCAACATGAAAAATTAGAGAAGTGTGCAATATCATATAAATATGTGCATGGATGGCGCAAATTGGAATCTACTACAAGACATCCCAAACAGGAAAGATGAACAAACCAAACTGGATAGAGGGGTAATTGTAATGACTAAAGGAAAGCCCAAATATGAACTTCTACTACAAAAGAACTACACAATGTTACAATTAGATTCCCATAGAATCATAACAAACTGTAACGATTTCCTCCTCTTTGGGAATGTGGGATCTCATTCACTAACATCCTCGTCAGGTCATTCTCCTAAGTGACACGGCTCAATTCTCACACTTTTAGGGCTAATTTGGGTAGTGGAGTGTTATGAAAATATTCCACTACTATTCATTATTTTATCATTACTTTTCACTATTTTGTACTACTATTCAATTTTTTATCATTTCACTATTTACAAAGTATCTGATATCACCTCTCTACCCAGACGCAACCTTTAGTTATACAAGGAATTCATGAAAAGTTATGCCATAAAAATAAATTAAAATCGAGCAATGGAGTAAAGTATTAAAAAATAAGTTTCCAAGTTCATTTATTGTCCACTCTTGATCTTCAAAGCTTTTTTCATTCCTCTCGCTCCAAATGCACCACCATAGGCATAATGGGACCATCTTCCATATGGATGCAATTTGAGAGCTGCCCTGAATGACTCTCCAAGAAGCGAGGAGGTCGCTTACCTTTCTCGGCATCACCCAAGCAAGTCCTAACCGAGTAAAGACTTTTTTTTTTTTGATAAGTAATAATATTATATATATATATATATATATCAATAGGATTAACCAGGTGCACTGGACGTATACAAGAAAAACACCTACCCATACAAGAGAGCCCCTAATGACCCATAAGCCCATGAAAACCTACCCAAAATACACCAAGCCCGAATTGAAAAACTATCATTACACCTCCCTGACCCCATCCCTAAGACTTTGTAAAACTAATCCTCTACCCGAACATCCCACTATGAGAACATCTTCACAAAGCCCTCCCTTTAGCCTTCCCTCGACTTGAGCTACCTCCCTTAGCATTTGATTGCCCATGAAAGATTCTTTAACTCCCTGCTTTTCTTAAGAGACTAACTTATAGCCGGTGTCTCCTACAAGTGATTTTTATCGGAGACAAATGGGAATGTAACACATAAGGGGTTGATGAAAAACCCAAGTCTCCGCGTTGCAGGGCATAACCCCCCTCCCCCTCTCTCCCCTTCCCTCTCTCTCCCTCACGAAATTCCTACCCCGAAATCACATCTCTCTCTCATTCCCTCTTTCTCCGTCAAGGATGTTTTGTACCTGGGTAGTTTCACGTCAGGGGGGTTATGATACCTAGAAGATACAAGTCGACTTCATCAATTGTAAGAGACACCTAAGTGGATTTATAAATTTACCATAGACCTAGATGTAGAATAATACCAACGTTGTTTCCTTTCCCAATCGCTCTCCCTCATCACTCTCAAATCTCACTACCTGCAAAAGAGCTCTCTCTCCTAAATCATTCTTCATTGATCTTTCTCTCTCCTCAACAAACATGTTCATGTTCTCTCTCTCTCTCTCCCTCCCTCTCTTCCATCATCACCCAACAAAAAAAAAATGTTATACCCAACAGCAACCACGCTAGGAGCCTCCAATGAAATCTAGATTTAGATGTGTGTTTTCACACAAATTTCAATTCGTCAAATATCAGAGCAAAAAGATCAATTTTACGTACCAAAACTTCTAGGTATTTTCAATCTTTAATTTTCTTTAAAAAAAAAAGAAAAAAGAAAAAAAAGGAAACTTGCATGTATGATTGGAAGTAAGCCAATAAGGCTTCTGTCCAAGCCCTTATCTGAGAAAAAAAAAATAAAGCCAAGAAGAATGTCAGTCCCAAAAGAAGCTCAAGAAGAGCTTATACATAAAGAGCTTATATTGTTAGCGTTTTTTCATTGCCACCGCTGCAAACCAATGGTCTTGAGGAGACTTGGATTAAAGCTCAAATCCTGGAACAAGCAGCCAATTAATTGGATTTGGGTAAAAGGGATTGAGACAAGTACGAATGTTGAAGGGGAGAGATGTTATTTTGGGTTATGGAATTCGTGAAGGAGAGGGACAGAAGGAGAGAGAGGTAGGGAGAGAGAGAGAAGAGAGAGAGAGGGGGGTCGGGAGGGGGATCTCCTGTGGCGCAAAGACTTGGGTTTTACATCAATTCCATATGTGGCACGTTCCCATTTGATTCCGATAAAAAGCAATGGTAAGAGACACTGGCCCAAAGCGCTTCTCTTTCTTAAACTTAGATTTGGTTTCAAGCGCATGGCTCCCCTCAATTGCAGTGAGTAGTGCTTTAAATTGGTTTTCATATTCTCCCTGTTCTCCATATGAAAGTCCCAGGGTTTGAAGAAACCCGTAATCTTTATTTAGAATCCAATCCAATGTTGAACCCGCTATATCGTTAATTGGAGGAAAAGAAACCAGGGGAACAACATTATCCTCAACCACAGTACCCAACTGCACTGTCGACTCTAAACCTTCCCCCACACGAGGCACCAATGACAAATCGATAATTTCCATCCCACCAAAAGGTTGCTCGACAGCTATATGATTGTTGTCCCCTCCATCTGTTACCATTACAGGTTCCTCCCCTCTATCAACATTGCGTGTATTTGCTCCACCCCCTCGACGATCCTTGCCGTGCCACTTTGTCTGACCCTACTGCTTCCTCAAGAGGGGAAGCACTACCTTCTGTTACCCCGTTTGCATCTTCTAAAAGAGGCTCAACTGTTTTTTCCAAAAAACTCGAGACCTTGGAGGGACCCCCGTCTTCAACTACAAATGAACCCTGGACAGAAGGACCAACTTCATCTACAACTGGTGCCTAAGACCCTACAGCTCCCTCAGAAGGCATAGTGACACTAGCATGAACAAAGATGCCAGTGTCCAACGACCCTATCGTTGACACACCCTTTGCCTGCACACTTTCCGGCACACTTGTACCCACGACTAGTTCCAGCCCCTTATCCACTTTAGTCATTAGATCTCTTACATGATCCATAACTCCCTTCAATTGAGATTTGACATCCCACAAGACCCCATCCAACTCTCCCAATGTCACCTGAGGTCTTTTGTCCCCTAAAAGTGCCTTGCCCTTTCTTTCTACCACTGAGCTGATCTTGGCCTGACTACCTCCCAGTGACCTCAGCACTCTTGCGTATGAAGCACCTTTGATTGAGGAAGGTCTTCCCACCGATTTTCCATCAACAAACTCCCCACTTCGAGTAGTGGGTTTGGATTCAATGACACTTAGAATGGACTGCAGAAAGCTTTTCCATCCAATGCCATTTGCGCCCTCCAGAATCACCAACAAACCTTTCCTCCTTCCATTTCGGAATTCTGAGAGCTGCAAAAAACTGCCCCTTGCATTAACATGATGTTGAATGCTAAAAACTCCATTACCCATCCTTAGCTCTCTGAAGAAACCTTCATGGTAGTTAAGTTCTAAACAATCCTCAATCCCCTTAGCCTCCCACGAAGCTGTCGTTCCCCCTAGACACATGAACTTAGCTATCATTTTGTTACGTTCAGAAATACAAAAGAAATTTCCTCCCTTTTTCGTAAAAATGAAAGTTTTTTATTCCACTTTCAACCACCTCTCACCTTCCAACTGGGATGAAACTGCATCGTGCTTCATCGTCATTGCCAAATCCCACTGCAAAACTGTTCCCACCGCTCCCGCTTCATCCTCTTAAGGTTAAAAAAAAAAAAAAAAAAAGCAGATCTATAGGAGGCCCTGAGTTAATGGAAACAGATAGAAACTTCTAGTCACTGGAGGATGACCGATGTTGGAGGCCCATAAAGTGGTCATCGGAGTCCGTCGAAACAGTCTATAGCGGTGGCTAGTGGAAAGGCTCATATCACAGTTCGCCAAAGGAGGTAACGGAAGAGCAACAGAAAATTCCCAGTCGCCAGAGAAGGATAGACGTCAGAGGCCCCACAACGGAGGACTGTCATTCAGGTCTATGGTGGTTTCAAATTGCAAGGCGATCAACGCCGGCAAAGAAGAAAAGCGAAAGTGTTCGCCGACTAGGAACCAACGCCAACGGCCCTCAGTGAGGACGCCAGGGCCCATCGGCCTCGTCTATGACAAAGTCATGCAATCTCACAAAGTGGTAGATGGTCAACAAACTCTTTTTACACATACAACGCCAATCCATGACTATGATTCGACGTTTCTTTAAGTTATCTTAGAGTGAGGATCTGCCCCAAATAAGTTGTCCATACAAACAATGTTGCCTATAGAGGTGCCTTCATCTTACAAATGCTCTTCCATGAAAATGGATTTGTGTTGTGTGTGGTCATGGCTTGGTAGAAAGAAAGGACTGTGAATATTCCTTACTGAGAGGGGCACCAAAAAATCTTATCTTACACTCCCCTTGACAAACGGGTCACAATGTCAAAAAAAATAAAAAATCAATTTCCCAATCTTGTGCTTCTCTGAGGAATGTAACATTCCATTTAGGAATACCATCGGAGATGATTAGTAGGTTGGCAATCGAGGCTTATTTCATCTGTGCTAGACCATGAACTTGTGGATGAGTTTCCCTTAGTGCCCTATCGCTCCACCATACATCATGCCAAAACTTGACCTTGGATCCATTACCCACAATAAAGCGGATATTTCTTCCATATGTATCCTATCCTATTTTTATATGCTTCCACAGCCCCACTCCATAAGGCCCACTCACCTCATTAGAACATCATCCTCCCCATGGTTCTCCATATTTCAATTCGATGATTATTCTCCACAAGCCCCCCCCGCCCCCCCCACACACGCGGTGTTTGTAGTGATATCTCCATAACCATTTGCCAAGCAAGGCTTTGTCGAAGGATGTTAAGTTCTGAATACTCAATCCTCCTTTCATGGGAGAGCATATTGTGGCACATTTGTGATACCCCGTATGACAAGGATAAGGGTAGGTGTATGGGATCCCACATTATTTGGGTAGGAAAAGTTCTTGCTCTTTATAAAGTTCCAATGGGGCTCTAATTGTATCATTGAATAGTTCTTTTGGAGTATTGGCCATGTGATTTGGGCCTTTCCAGTTACAAATGGTATTAGAGCCTATCCCAACAAGAAATATGGGACTTGAGCCGTGTCGCTTATGACGAAAGGGCCCGACGAGAACGTTAGAAATTTAAGAGGGAGAGATTGTGATACCCCATATGATAAGGATAAGGGTGAGTGGTGTATGGGATCCCACATTGCTTGGGAATGAGAAGTTCTTGCTCTTTATAAGATTCTAATAGGACTCTAATTATATCATTGACTAGTCCTTTTGGAGTATAGGTCATGTGATTTGGGCCTTCTATTGGGGGCGTTACAACATTTCACCAAGTGAAATTTAAACTTGTCATTGGAGTTTCTCCATGCGATGAGCCACCTTGACGGAAAGTGGAAATAATGAGAGGAAGTAAGTTGGCAAATTGGGGAGAGAACTTTTTATTAGGGTGACCCTACTACCTTTGGATAAATACATCCTCTTCCAACTAGCTACTTTCATCTCCATTTTCTCTAGAACATCCCAAAAAAATTTCGACTTGAACCTAGCACCCAACAGGAGGCCAAGATATTTCATGAGCAACTGCAATATCTTGCATCCCAAAATAGAAGCCATACTCTCCACATTAGGAACATCCCCCAACAACGCTATTTCTGATTTGGCCAAGTTCATCTTCAACCCTGATACAGCTTCAAAGCATAATAGGAGAGCCCTCAAAACTCGAATTTTTTCATGGGTGGCCCCACAAAAAATTAAGGTATCATCGGCGAATAATATATGAAACATGTTGAGCGAGCCAGTAATTGCCTCCCCCACTAAGAATCCAAATATGAACCCACTCTCCATGACACCTAAAATTATCTTATTAAAAGCATCCATCACAAAAACAAAGAGTTGCAGAGAAAGAGGATCACCTTGTCTCAATCCTCGTGAACTTCTACAGAAGCCTTTTGGCATGCCATTCACCAACATAGAGAAACAAGCCGTAGAGATACAATGATGGATCCAAGTACACCATTTCATACCAAAGCCACATCTCTCTAGCATGTAGAGTAAGAATCTCTAGTTTACATGATCTTAGGCTTTTTCTATGTCCAGCTTGCACAAAAATTCCGGCTCTCCTGAATTGAGTCTACTATCCAAACATTCATTGGCAATAAGTACTAAGTCAAGGATTTGCCTAACTTTGACAAAGGCATTATGAAGCTTCAATATTTAACCTCTCCAACACCTTGCTCAATCTATTCGCCAATACTTTGGAGAGAATTTTGTCATCCCGCTCACCAAGCTAATAGGACAATAATCTTTTACCTCTCAAACAATGTAGGATTTTAATCACCAACCTTCTATACTCAACTGGATGGACCATCCACATCTTTGAAGACATGCTTAGGGGTTGTGTAATGGATTTTAATGGCAGTTGGTCCAGTATTTGCCGCTAATAGAGTTTACATACAACAATAATTACCAAAAGAGTACAAAAGGACCACATATAATCCTATATGAGCATTAAGTGTCAATCACCTCACCATTGGGATGAGGGAGAACAAAGGTCACTAAATCCAAAATCATCCAAGATATATATATATATATATAATGCAAATTCATCCAGGATATATGTGAGAACATTGCTATCATATAGAAAATTCTTGTAGTGCGACCGACAACAGTACAATTAAGCCAATTACATAAAAAAGTAGGCCAACATCAACGAGAAATATCTGTCATGCATCTCTTCCTTTGTGAATGGCACTGAACCACAGTGTCTCAACAAATCTATCTGGAAACTGCAGCACAGCTAAAGATTATTTTAATATTTTCTTTCTCTTTCTTCCTCACATCTCTCTTCTCTTGTAAACTCATCTTTATCAAAATCTTTGTTTTTCTTCTCTGCCTCTTAACTCAATTTCACACCCAGCGGGTTTAGCAGCAGCATCGTGTTGCTTCTGTCACGTACTAGGTTTGGCTTTCCACCACACTTCTGTCACATGGTGTTGTACAGAAACAACAAAATCCACCAAATTGTGCATATGCAGCCAATAAACCAATAGCACTCCAACTTGCCCTTCTTTCAAGAATTTCTTGACCTTTGATGTTCCTTCTTCTAACCATTCTCTTCTTCTTAATTATTTCTAATGTGGTTTTTTTTTCCTACGAGAATTTTAGCCAATGGAAGGAAGGGAGCAGCAGGCTGTAGTAACTGCAGAGACCAAAAATGCCACTCTTAAAGAGATTTGTTACCCTTTTGATAAGATGGACAAGTAGTTTTAGAGCAGAAGGATAGAAATTTTTGCTTTTGAAAGAGTTATATCCTTCTCAGGAAACAAACACAGGGCTGATGGGGATTTCAGACCATTTGGTAGCAGTTAATTCGTGGGATCCCCAATAAAAAATAATACTATAATAATTTAGGGAAATGATTAACTTGTCCAATGTGAGGTAAATTTCAAATGATTATGCAAAGCAGCGAAATAGAAAAATTAAATTCTTTGGCTAAAACTTTAGCTAAAACAATGCAATGCTCTTATAAAAGGGACCTTAGAGTACAAAAAGTTAAAATAAAAATTGCAGCTTGCCAAGAGGAGATACCCTGCCAGCAATGTCATTTTTCCATTCCACAAAATAGAGCCGTAGGGGTCCAAGAAATTGTTAATACTCCAAGAACTGTCAGCTCTTTGTTCTCAAACTTACGAAATAGAAAAATTAAGTATAGTGATTGGAAATCACTTGTAGAGGCTGCTGCACCCTAGAAGTAAGGAAATCCTTTGATTTCAAGAAACCTTTCCTTCAAACTTTATCCAGAAACAAATCCGAACACTTTCCAATGAATCTATCCACATTTGCAACTCCATATTGCAAGCCTTAAATTGCAATCTTGGTTCCCTCTTGCTGCTTGCACTTACTGGCAAGAGGATTCTAGGGTTTTTCCCCAAGCTTCAATAGTAAAAGTACCAAATGTGTTTCAATTACTGATCCAGCCTATTTCAGTATCAATAAAATATCTTCTTACTTGTAAACAAAAAATTAGTGATCCAGCTTGATGATTCTGTTTCCTCTCACCGGTTAAACATTTTAACAGCCCTACCAAGTCTCAACAGAGTTTCTAGAGGTTGCAAATATTTGGTGCAATCTTGTCATACCCGAGTACCTAGGGCTTAAAATTGGCTTGAAATTAGAGTTTCTATTTTTCTATTTTTAGTAGTTTAGAATTTTATTTATTTTTGTATTTCCAGCTGAATTGACTGCTTTAAAGTGTTGATCTATTGTGTTAGTTACTGCTTTGGCTTTATTTAAGTGCTGATAAGGTATAGAAGTCAAGTAGATGAAAAAAACTTGCCAAATTAGATCTTAATAAGGCTTGTATGGGAAAAAGGAAAAGTTGCCTAAACTGGGACAACTTCCAAATCAGAATTTTAGTCTCTAGAAACCCTAAGGGCAGGTCTGCCATGCCTCTCAAAGAGCCTAGGGAATTTCCTTATTTGCAAATAGAAGTTGGGAGTTTTCTAGAATCCCTAAATACCTACTTTCATCAGCTTTAATATAGCCCAAGAAAACCACAACTTTTTCTTATAAAAAGGGCATTAAACATCTTCATTTCAGCTCAGCCATAATTCCCTCTTGATGCTACTATCCCTTTCAGAACACATATAATTTCATAAAATCACCACTTTGTCACCCTTTATAGAAATCGCATCTGTTGGCCTCCCTTTGGTGATCTAGCCAAGTTTTTTCAAGTATTTTCAATTCTTTTCATCAAGGTTCAAATTTAGATATATAATGACCTTTTTACTGTACTTCTACATCTTTCTTGAATGGTTTTTGGCATAAAAACAGTGCAAGACCCAATCTTGATTCTAAATTCATCATAAACACAACACACAGTCACTGCTTGGTGAGTACATCTTTCAAGTCCTAAAGGGTTCTAGGAGTTTACTCCATTGCTCAACCGCCAAACTCATTTCAATGCAAATTTTCTCGAGCAATCACCCAACAACTAGAATTCCTTTTTTTTTTTTTCTTTTTTTACATATCTAACATATTCCTCACTGTCATTCAATGTCAAACACAGAACCCTATGGCTATATAGTGCAAGAGGCTGATGCTTGTCAAGGAAACATAGGTGAAGAGATTCTGCCACTAGATATTGTTCATAGTTCACGCTTTTGAAGCTAGGTAAAAGACTGTTCAGACTTGTTTTTAACTTGATATGTGTATGATGGATTGATTTCAAGATTTTTGTTACTGAGTTAGATTTTATGCAGGTAGTCCAAGAATATAAAAAAATGGTTTCCTTGTGTTTTCAGTTTAAAAAGTTTCATGTTGACCTGATCACACCAAACATAGATCGTAAAACAGATGAGTAATGAACGAATGGTAAACTTCCCTTTCTTGAATGGGCTCCAAAGGATCTTGCCTCCGCCTTTGATTCTTGGCCTGGTAGAGTACAATAGCTTGAAAAGTTCTGTGATAAAGTACCTGTCCCAATCCTGAGAGGTTCTATAAAACTTGATGTGCCATCGAGGGGAACTGCTTGAGATATCCAGAAGATCTGTTACAGAGGCACCCTGCTTCCGCACAATCCCATATAACTCAGGAAAAGACCCCTTGAGTACCCTGTCACCACATCATTGGTCTTGCAAAAATTTCACCCTTGACCATCACCCACTTCAAGACAACTACACCTTGAAAAAGTCTCCCCATTCCACTTCTAATGTTTTTTCCGCAAACCCACCCCCATGAGGTCCATGAACCTCATTGGAACCTAAAGTCACCAATTACAAGGGTATATTTACTGGAAATTCAAGCACATGCCCTTCATAAATCAGCCATGAAGCTGAATGTGTAGCAGTGGACAGCAGCCTTAATGGCTCAAGCCAGTGACTCTAGGTAATCTCTTTAGAGACCTATCAATTGTAGAATGGTTGCAGTTGAGTGGTGTTGGTTAGTGCATTCGAATGCATGAAAACAAGTCAGATGGAAAATACTCGCTAAATTGTAAGCAAGTTAACCAATTAGGTATGAATGTTATAGCTTATGATATGAAAATTATGAAAAAGGGAATGATGAATGCACGTCATAAATGTTTATATGTTGGACATATGATGAAACCTGGTACCGATGCAAAACTATTAATGAAGGGCGTAGAGAATGTGTGGACCAACTGAATGACTTTTTTTTAATCGGTACAGGGTGTCCAAGAACAAAGTCCCTAAATGAATTTTTTTTTTTTTTTTTTTTTTTTTGTGGGCATATTTGGTAGTCATACTATCATTTTCCTATGCCCCAATTATGAGTTCGATATCATAAATCTTATGTTTGTTGAACTTCTATACATGCTATCCAGGATAAATGCAAACTGAATTTCTTTGCATTTTTAGTTTTTTTAACACAAACACACAAACTTCTATACATGTCTAATGGAATGTCACAATACACATCAATGGTTGAATAGGAACTTGTGCATTATTTGTCAGAATAATAACTTGTATGTATGCTAGCGTTCAAGAGAAGGGAGTTTAGACCACTGCAAAAATTTCAGTACCACAAATTTTAGCAATTGCTGTTTGGGATTTCCTTGAGTCATTACTTTAGAACCCACCACATGTATTTTATTTCAGCCAATCTACCCAATCAAGGGTCGTATTCTCTATCATCTCTGTTTATCATTTGCTTTGTTAGCTGTCTCTAAACATATTTTTCCATTTCTAGCATCCCAGCCCTTTTCTTCAGATTAAATCAAAGGCAACCTAATCTTGTGCAATCAAGTTTGGTGCACAAAATAAAACCGACTGAAGCAACTTTCTTGTATATTTTCTCAATAGCTGTCACTTGCACATCCTTCAAATGTTCACTCCTCTTTCCTATTACCAATTTATAGGTAACATAAATTTAAATGAGATGCAAAAAGATGCCATCCCAGTACATAGGAAGTATACAAGAAATCACCTAACTAGTAAAAGGAAAAAAGGAACTAAAAATTCTTGAAAAGTCAAAATAGAAAAAGCAACTATTATGACACGAATTTTGCAATCCTCAAAACTATGCTCATTTTCTTTCTCTATATGCACACCACAATAAACAAGATTGGATCATTCTCCATAATAGCGTGCACTGACAGTTACTTGAGATACCCACTTGAGAAGGCATAATGCAGTCCATCCCAAATAGACCATAGACCATGCTCCACAAAAGATAGCAACCTCGCAATACAAAAGACGGTCATCCACTGTTTCACCTTGCTTCTTACATGCAACATGATCGATCACTCCAATGTCCCACTTCTCTTCACATTATCCATGGTAAGAATCTTCCTTAAAGCCATTGGTCAAATGAAAAAATTCTCTCTTGAATCATATAAAAATGACTTTACTTCGACCACTCATTTCCTAGATGGGCCCAAGCCATTTTATCTTCACCATTGCATCACCCCTACTCAAATACAACCAGTGAAATACAATGCGAAAAGATCCACCTCCTAGTTATTGGCCTCCCTAACAAAACTTACACACCATTGAAGAGAATTGTGCAAGAGTTTTTTTTTTTTTTTTTTTTTTTGTGGTAAACAAATTTTATTGATCAAAAGAGTAGGCAAAAGCCTAAGTATATGGGATATATACAAGAGCAATGCATAGGTATGCTAGTTTAGTGATACAAGGAATTCATGAAAGGTCATGCCATGAAAATCAATTACAAGAATCGTGCAAGAGTTGACAATGATCCACCACACAAGCATCCTTAAAAACAAGAGAGAGATTACAAATAACTCCAAGAAAAAAAACCTTTGACAGATTGATTACCACGCGAAACATGATGCCAAAAGTAGATTTTAGACCTATCACAAATCTAGTAAAGTGGAAAAATGTAACACCCCACTCTCCACAGTTAATAATAAAGTTAGCCTTTTAAAGATCTGGGGAGCCAGAGTGCTACCACTGACCTTGACTTAAAAATTTTTTCTTTTATTTTGAAAAAAAGTGCCAGGTACAAAGATTTAAAATTATTCTGTATTAAAACATTGAGATCATAAGACAGATTGCGGGAAGCATTTATTAAAATTTATCAAAGTTCGTGCCATAAAAAATCATAACTTAAAAATCTCTATACATGATCTAGGCCACTATCACGCTTCTCTGGACTAAGCCTCGTCCTGCAGCTCTACTTTCATAAATATTCTGACCTGGGGTGGTTTAAAAACATAAAAACAAACTAATATGAGTCGATGACTAAGTAAGAAACCCATCATAATATAAACATACTTAACATAAAGTTTTTCATAAAATATTTCATGCTGAGAATTTAAAATCATAACTGTTCATACGTATGCTATGACATTCATGACTTATCTGAATTAACTGACTTGTCTAGCTGACCTGAATTATCTTATTGTTCTGACTGACCAACACACTTAACCCTGTGTACAAGGTTGTGCACCAGTCCCACATCTTGTGATCACAAGGGGAACCGCTGATCTGATCTGATAAAATACTATGGTGGACCACACTTGAGTCCGTGGCTTGCACATCCATGTAGACTACATTGGTAACATGCATCTAATTAGCTATTCTGAGCTTATCTCACACTTGACCTTATGAAAGCTTACGTATTTTATGCAACATGAGATGCATGAGATACATAATACATATATAACTCTAATATGAGGAATGAAACATGATGAATGACATGCTTGTAAATATCATGACATGCGTAGTACATAAACACTGGCTTCCAAAGAACTGGCTTTAATAATAATAATAATAATAATATATAATCAGCTAATGTATGTTAATCCTTATTTATGATCAAGCTACTTACCTTGTAATGTTGCTTCCTAAAATTTTCGAGAAGAAATCAATCATGGTGCGATAGAGGGATGACAATGGTTGTGATTAGGAGAGAGGAAGAGACGATGGTGGCCTTGTCATGTTTCATGGTGGGGAGATGAGGCTACAGCATGCTGAAGGTAAAAAGAGAGCTAGAAACAAAAAGCCTAGGCTTGAAGAGATAGGTGTACGTACAATGCATGAGACTATTTATGGGATGGTATGGGTTGGGTTTAGGAATTTTAAGGTAAAAGGATTCTAAAATTGTAATCCTAGTGTGTTTGAAATTAAAAACATACTCTATTAGTTCATTTAATATAGGTTGGGAGTGACTGAGACTCTGTAAGGAACTTCAATCAGTTATGATTTTAAATTGAAATAAATTTCTAATGGCAGATCTTTAAATTCTAAAATGAGTCTAATTCATTCAATAAATATTAAATGGGATTTAATCTAGTTATTGAGCCTAATTAAAATTCCTAATCAACCTCAATAATTCATAGCTTGTAGGCTTATCCAATATAGCCTATTAAATATAATTTAGCCCCAGTAAAATTACCAATATTCCGACCTTAGAATTATTGAGCGGGATCATTATAAACTCTCCTCCTTATAAAAATTCCGTCCTCGAAATTTGGTAGACCTCATATAACTTACATACTTATCCGCCACATACTTTTTATGTCTCTTTTAAATCCTCGATTCTTTAATCGAACCTAATATTAAAAAATTGTGACCGTCCCATATTTTAGTTCGATGCTTTACTAACCCTTTAGGCATACACGTTAGTATGCTATTTGTCAACCATCATACACTCCAAATTCAATACAAGCCTAAATAAGTATCAACCTTAACACTTATCAAAAGAAAGTATCAACCTTAACAATAGGATCGATTTAAAAGCCTAATAATAATTTCACCAAACCATTATCTTAACTCCACAAAATAGTAATTAAAAATCTCTATATAAAATAATACATTAAACTCTCCACATAAAATAATAACCTTATTTAAACAATAACACAAAACTCTACAAAGGTCAAATCCTAAATCTTACAACTTGTGCTAGGTGATAAAATCGCGTTACTATAAGATATTTACCGCCAATCATCATGAAATACCATACACCATACATAAATTTATGTCATGACTTCAAAAATCCTCTAAATTCATTCCTAATTTCCTTAGATAAAACTCCACAAAATAATAGACTATTTACTCATGAACATATGCACCATTAATCTTAAAAGCAAAACTTCCTAACCTCACCTTTAGCAACTTCCATATCTCATGCTCTACAAGTCTTTTATGTAATAGGTGCATCCGTCTAAAAATATATTTGAAACTTAATTATAACAAGAAAATAGTAATAGTTCAAGATACTTACTACATAGCAAGACATGCCTTGCGGAGACTTTGGCCTAGACCTTTTTTTTTTTTTTTAAAGTCTATAGAATCTTCAACCTGGCTCTTATACCAACTATAATACCCCACTCTCCACGATTAATAATAAAGTTATTCTTTTAAAGATCTAGGGAGCTGGAGAACTAACCTTGACTTAAAAATATTTTCTTTTATTCTGAAGGAAGCGCCAGATAAAAAGATTCTATATATAAATCATTCTTTATTAAAATACTAAGATCATAAGAGAGAGTGCGCGAAAGTATTTATTAAAATTTCTCAAAGTTCGTGCCATAAAAAATCATAATTTAAAATCTCTGTACATGATATAGGCCACTGTCACGCCTCCCTGGACTAAATCCCGTCCTGCAACTCTACCTTCATAAATATTCTAACCTGTGGTTGTTTAAAAGCATAAAAACAAACTAAAATGAGTCGATGACTCAGTAAGAAACCTATCATAACATAAACATACTTAAGATAAGGTTTTTCATTATGTTTAACATAAGGTTTTTCATAATTTTTTTTTCTAAGAAAGATTTTATTGATCTACATAATTAGGCAAAACTCGAGTACACAAGGAGTATACAAAAGAGAGCCTAATTACAAACTATGTGATACGGAAAGTAGCGTAAAAGTCATTAAAACTCGTTCCATTCAAAACAATGGAGAAGCCCAAAGCAACAATGTAAGAAAGAAAAAGTCCCTAAAACCCTCTGTAGAGCATTCCCTATTGTTGAAACAGCGGCCATTTCTTTCATTCCATGTGCACCACATTAAGCATAGAGGCACCATCTTCCAAATAGCTGCAATGTGGCGAGTACCCCGTACCCCTTTCCAGCATGACAATAAGTCAATCACCTTCCTAGGCATTACCCATGCAAGACCAAGCCTAGTGAAGATTTCATCCCATAAAGCCTTGATTGCTTCGCAATGAAGAAGTAGGTGATCAGCTGATTTGCTATCGTGCTTGCACATAGAGCACCAATCTATTAAGTAGAGACCACGCTTTCTCAACTTGTCAATAGTCAAAATTTTTCCATGGGAAGCCAACCAACCGAAAAATGCAACCTTGAGGGGTACATTGCTCCTCCAAATGCACTTCCAATGGAAGACATTGAAGGAGTGAGACGTTAATGCCTTGTAGTAAGAATGGACTGAAAATTTCTTGTTCCCTGTAGGTGTCCAAAGTAGTCTGTCCTCCCTTCCTACTTGGTTTTTCAGCGCATGAAGCCCACTGTAAAAATCAGCAATGTCTCACACCTCCCAATCCTATACAGCTCTAGTGAATCGCACGAACCATTGCAGAGAAACAGTGGAAATGGTCATATTGTCAACCACCAAGGCATCCTTATCAGCCGCAATTCTATAAAGAGAGGAGAAAGTGTTTTTCAAAGTCACATCACCACACCAAATATCATGTCACCATTCCCCACCTCTAGTCTAAAATTACCAAGTCTTCCCATCCATTCCAAATGGATTTCCAAACTCCCACACCATACGCCCCTCTTACCTCATTAGAGCACTAGCCACCCCACAGAGTCCCGTATTTAACGTCTATGATGTTCCTCCAAAGGGCATCCCCTTCCTGATGATACCGCAAGAGCCGTTTTCCAAGAAGGGCCTTATTGAATGTTCTCAATTTTCTGACCCCCAACCCGCCAAAGGACAATGGAGTGCATACTTTATCCCATTTAATCAAATGGAATTTTTTTCTCATTCTCTAACCCTCTCCACAAAAAGTCAAGAAAAATCTTCTCCAATCTATTCGCCACTCCTGCTGGCAAAGGAAATAACGATAAAAAGTACATTGGAAGGTTAGATAACGTACTATTGATTAGTGTGATTCGTCCACCTTTAGATAAATATATCATCTTCCAACCCGCTAGTTTTCTTTCAATTTTCTCAACAATCCAACCCGCATTGCCTTGGATTTGTGGGGAGTCCCCAATGGAAGTCCCAGGTACTTCATAGGCAAGGAGGACTCCTTGCAGTCCATGATATCAGCCACTTCACTTAAATTATTGACCGAGCCAACTAGAACTATTTCAAACTTTGAAAGATTAACCTTAAGACTAGAGACAGCTTCGAAGCAAAGAAGAAGGGCTCTCAAAGAGAGAAACTGATCGGGATCAGGCTCACAAAAAATCAGTGTATCATTAGCGAAGAGAAGATGGGATACTGTCAAGCTACCATGCGGGGAACTACCCCTAGAGAAGCCCAAGATAAATCCCCTGTCCACCACCCCCTCCAACATTCTACTCAGTACATACATCACTAAAATGAATAAGAGTGGGGATAAAGGGTCCCCTTGTCTCAGGCCCCGATAATTATTGAAATTTCATAAAATATTTCATATTGAGAGCTTAAAATTATGACTGTCCATACGTATGCTATGACATGAATGACTTATCTGAATTAACTGACTTGTCTGAATGATCTGAATTATCTAACTGTTCTGACTGGCCAACACACTTAACCATGTGTGAAAGATTGTGCACCAGTCCCACATCCTGTGGCCACAAGGAGAACTGCTGATCTGATCTGCTAAAATGCTATGGTGGACTACACTTGGCTCCGTGGTTTGCACATCCACCCTGACTGCATTGGTACCATGCCTCTGAACGGCCATTTGATTAACTGTTTAGAGCTTATTTTACACTTGATCTTATGAAAGTTTATATGTTTTATGCAATGTGAGATGCATGAGATGCATGAGATGCATAATACATATATAACTCTAATATGAGGAATGAAACATGATGAATGACGTGCTTGCAAATATCATGACATGCGTAGTACATAAACACTGGCTTCCAAAGAACTAGCTTTAATAATAATATATATAACTAGCTAACGTATGTATGAACTTACAAAAAAAAAAACTAGCTAACGTTTGTTAATCCTAATTTATGATCAAGCTACTTACCTTGTAGTGTTACTTTCTAAAATTTTCGACATAAAATTGATCACGGTGCAATGGAGGGACAACAACGGTTGTGATTATGAGGGAGGAAGAGACGATGGTCGCCTTGTCGTGTTTCATGGTGGGGAAGATGAGGCTACAGTATGCTGAAGGTGAAAAGAGAGCTAAAAACAAAAAGTCTAGTCTTGAAGAGGTAGGTGCACGTACACTACATGGGACTCTATTTATAGGATGGTATGGGTTGGGTTTAGGAATTTTAAGGTGAAGAGGATTCTAGAATTGTAATCCTAGTGTGTTTGAAATTAAAAACATACTCTAGTAGTTCATTTAATATAGGATTAGAGTGACTGAGACTGTGTAGAGAACATCAATTAGTGATGATTTCAAATTGACATAAATTTCTAATGGCCGATCTTTAAATTCTAAAAAGAGTCTAACTCATTCAATAAATATTAAATAGGATTTAACCTAGTTATTGAGCCTAATTAAATTTCCTAATTAACCTCAATAATTCATAGCTCGTGGGTTTATCCAACATAGCCCATTAAATCTAATTTAGCCACAATAAAATTATCAATATTCCAACCTTATAATTATTGGGCCGGGTCGTTACAAAAAAACTCCCCCAAGCCATTTTAATGTTTTTCCAAAGATTAACCCCAAAAGACCCATTTACCTCATTGGAACCCAAACCTCCCATTAAGCTGCCATATTTCATTTCCAATAGCACCCTCCAAAGGCTCTCTCTTTCATATGCATAATGCCATAGCAATTTTCCCAAAAGAGTTTGATTAAAGAGAATCAATTTCTCACCCGTACCCCACCTTTTGCAACTAACAGACACACCTTGTTCCACTTCACAAGATGGACCTTAGGCTCTATCCCCATCTCTCACCCCCACCACCCCCCCAAAAAAAAAAAAAACTTAAATAACTTCTAATGTTGTTTGGCACTACAGATGGTGGAAAAAAAATACATAAAAGGTAGGCAAGTTGGATAGCAGCTCTTTGGGAGTTGTAAAGGACCATTGACACTACTAGTTCGCATTGAATATAGAGGTTTATCTTAGTAAGAAAGTTTATGTATGCTTTGTTCTCTCAAATTTTCATCCATGATAAATAAATCATCTTTGGAACGCAACGAATTGGTTTGAAACAAAAGTTAATATATGCTTAGTTCTCTCAAATTTTTATATATGCTTAGTTCTCGCATTCAAACTAAAGGAATTGGTTTGAATAGCCAATCTAACTGGTTTGTTGGCTTAAACCAAATAATACGCTAGTCTAACTGAATTGAGTTGAATAGGCTGATTCAATATGAATTGAACTGTTTTTTCAAGCCATGGTTATAAGTGGCCCCTCTCCTAGAAAAAATTTCACACCAATATGCACTTTGGACAGTCCAAAATATACAAAAGGGAGATAGTAAAAAAAATTCCAACCAAAGTGCAACAAAATTTTTAAATCTCCAATTACATGTTTGAGAAAAAAATTAGAGAGTTTAGGCCTATAGAAAGTACAAACAGAAATGGTATATCCCAAGGAAGGCAACTTTATTCAGCCCTATATGCATTAAACAGAGCCAAAACTTGCCAAGAATGACTTTAGTTTACCATGTTAATACATACATAATATGCCTCAGAAAATTAATACTTTTGCTTTTCTTTTCGGAAAAATTACCTACAGTTGTAATTACTTAAGAAAATAATCAAGGAGAGAAATGTATATACACCAATACAATTATCATATAAGCATATCAGAGAATTCACACGTGTAATCCTGTATCAGATGCATATGCTGAATCTAACAAGAAGGAAAATAATGAGGGCAACATAATCTACCAGCAGCAGATTTCAAGTCATATCCAGGCACCGTAAAAGCGGACTTCGTCTCGAGTAAAACATTTGATACTGTTGATGATATAACAGAGGCCAATATTATCATTGCAGTGGTAAAAGGAGGAGAGTTCTCTGCACGAAGAGGCCTTAAGACAGTTTCAATTGCAAAAAAACAACCAGCAACTGCTGCATTAAAACCTGGCAGAGAGAAAAGGTTGTAAAGAAAATTAACAACTTTAAGTCTTGAGATGAAAATGTGGAATAATATTAAGCTGGAAGATTAACTAGAATTTACCAAAATAAAAACATTTTTTGATAAGTTTAATAAAACAGGTAAACAAGCGTTGCCCAAGTACACAAGGAGTATGAGAACACCTATTACAAGTTAGGCACTAGAAATAAATACAAGAAAGTTATGAATAGTAGATCCATTGAGTACAATGACAGAAGCCCAAAGGAATGAGGTATGAAAACAAAAACTTCTACCATCATCACAAGAGCGCGCCCTATCCTCAAAGCTTCGATCATTCCTTTCAAGCCAAATGCTACACCAGGCATAAAGGAAGCATTTTCTATATAACAGCAAAATGTGGATTGCCCTGAAGGCCTTTCCAACACTCAAAAAGACCCACCACCCTCCTAGGCATCACCTATGTAAGTCCAGATTCACCCTCCTAGGCCCCCTTGCCACCTCACAATGAAGTAATAAATAATCCATAGGTCCACCACTTTTCTTACACATATAAAACTAATCCATAACAATTATTCCATGCTTTCTCAAGTTGTCCATGGTCAAGATTTTTCCAAGAGATGCTGTCCAACCGGGGAAAGAAAAAAAAAAAAAAAAAAAAAAAAAAAAAAAAAAAAAAAAAAAAAGAAGGAAAAAAGGGACCTTGGAAGGCACCTTACTCCTCCTAATGCAATTCCAAGGAAAAGGAGTCTAGCTCTAACAAGCCAGAGCCTTGTACAATGAAATTTTTTTTTTGATAAGTCCTTGTACAATGAACTTCATGATCCTAGAATAGGGAAGTGCACATGGTCTTCAGGGCGGAATTATGTAACATACGAACATAGAATAAGATCTTAGATTAATTCAGTTAGAAATTATTTATTTATGTTATTATTTTATTTATTTGTTAAATGAGATAATAAACCAAATTAAGTAGAATTTTAAAGAGGTTTCCTTTATCTTGTATTCTTTGTTTTTATCGGATGGATTTCAAATTCTTTTCAAAAAGATTCTGAGATTAGAACAACACCCAAATCAGATCCTATCTAAACTCCTCCTAAAGACCACGTAAATAAGAAACCTTTCTCCATAAAACCCCAATATATACTCAGACTCTTCACACACAAAAGATATGCAGAAAAACTCACACGCATAGGCTTCATTTTTCCCAACCACTTTCGTCGACCACAAAGGACGTCAGACCACCTCCCCACAGCAACAAAAATTGCCGACCAGCCCTACCCCTTCAAACCCACTCCTTTCCGGCAAGCCCACTGCCGTTCACCATCCTCCCCTCTCCCCTTATTCTGTCGGCTTGACAGATTCTCCCTCCAGCTCTCTCACTCCTTCTCTTGGGTCGCACCACCTTTCCGAGAAGGCCAATGGCGTCGCTGGTCACTCCCAACCACCTAGAGCCGTCGTTGCCTCATCTTCCTCTCGGTCACGAGCTATGACGTGAGATTTCGGAAACAGCGCTAAGAGGTAAATAGTATGATCATATAAATGTATGCGTAATGTAAATATTATAATTGGGTATGATAATATGATATGGTTTTGATGGTTATCTACGTTGCGCTAAGAGCCAAGTCAAGGTTAGATCACTTTCACGAACTTCTATGAATTACGATAATTTACATTAAAGTAAGCCTATATATATGTTATGCTATTATGGATTGTTGATTGATGGATTGAATGTTAATAAAATCACATGGAAGCCATGATATGATAATATAATAATTTAAGATAGGTATTCTATGAATTAAAATAGCCAGATCATGCATGCTTCATTCATGTAGTACTTAGACCATATATGCCATGTATTGTTCATGCAATAACTTAAGTCAAGCACATGTAATAAATAGCCAGATCATGTATGCCATGTTCATGTAGTTCTGAGATCATGCATGCCATGAAATGTCATAAAATGATTAAATCATGTTAGGCCATGTCATGCTATGCTATACCATGTACAAGAATATATCATGTTATGCCATGCCATGTACAAGAATATGCCATGCTAGAAAATTCTATGAAGTCCAAGAAAATTATCATTAAGAAAGATATACATTTTAAGGTAACACGGACCCAAGCATGTTTACCACAGTTATGCTAAGACGGTACCACGAACTCAAGCGTGGTTACCACAAGTTAAGTGAAACACGGACTCAAGCGTATTTCACTCCATGTCATGTAAGTTAAGTGAACACGAACCCGAGCATGTTTCACTCCATGTAAAGCAAGATAAGTGAAACACGGACCGTGTTTCACTCCATGTCAAGCAAGATAAGTGAAACACGGACTCAAGCGTGTTTCACTCCACGTTATGCAAGATAAGTGAAACACAGACTCAAGCGTGTTTCACTTCATGTTATGCAAGTTAAGTGAAACACGGACTCAAACGTGTTTCACTGCATGACAAGTTATGTGGTGCCATGGACTCAAGCGTGGTTCACCATGAAATAAGTATAATTCAAGATAAACAAGTTACTCATGCATTCACGCTTCATGTTTGCCATGATTATGAATGTTTCCGCTCATGTTAATCCATGAATGTTATATGAAAGTTATGATAAGGCTTTAAAAATCAAATTTATGCTAAGCTAGATAGTATTTTACGGTATGATGTATTATTTACTGAGTATTCAACTCATTTTTGTTGTTTGTCTTTTTGTTTTCTTCTATGTTGATTGCCACAGATAGTGATTATGATGATGCAGAGCTGGATGGACAGCAGTAGTTTTAGTATAAAGACTTAGAGATGAATAAGTGTCATTTACACAAGGATTAAGTTTTCTTTTATGTCATTTCAATAACTAGTCTTGTTTAAGACTAGCTCATGTTTTGCTTTATTCAGTTTCAAGTTTCAAGACTATTTATATCCTTTCAATTAAGTTTTTTCAATAAATGAGGTATTTCAGAATAATGAGTCTCTTTACCGGGCATTTTGTCATGTTTGTTAATAACGTCTCTATCCTACGGGAACGGGGTGTTACAAATTACCACACCAAACATTATGCCAAAATCTAACCCGGTATCCCCCCTCATCAACAACAAATCTAACATGACCAGCAAAACATCCCGCCCATTACTAATATTTTCCCAAAAACTCACTCCACGTGCACCCCTCACTTCATTAAAACACCAACCTCCCCACCCCCCCCCCCCCCTTCTTTTCTCTCCTCCATACTTGGAATCAATTACAGCCCTCCACAAAGACTCCCCTTCTTGGTGATACAGCCTTAATCATATCCCTAGAAGAGCCTAATTACATATCCCCAGGTTATGACCCCCAACACTCCACTAAAGATAGGAGAGCAAAACCACCTTGTCTCAACTAACCAGATGGAACTTGGCCTCCTCCCCAGTTCCTCCTCATAATAATGCTAAAAAAATCTTCTCCATCTGATTAGCCACACCAAAAGAGAAGACAAGGGGAACAAAGATACGAAGTACTTTGATTAGCCGCACCATAAAAATAAAAATTGCACGAAACATGTCGTTCCAAGATCACTTTGATTGCACCCCTAAGGGACTGAACTTATGACCTAATCCTCAATCCTTTGTTTATGTGGAATACATTCATATCTAATAAATTTTATCAATCAAAAATTTGAGTCTTCTGCTAATTCAAACTAAATAAAGAAACAGGAAAAAAAAAAAAAAAAAAGATGCACAAATTTTAACTATACGAAGTACTCGATAAAATATATATATATATCCTGAACTATAGGGAAAAGTCCAGAATTGCAATATCTCGAATGAAACCAATCCAAGACAAGAAAATCTACATACCCGAAGCAATTCCAGCAGCTGCCCCAGCTGCAACAAGTGCTATCTTCCTTTCTCGGTTGTTTTCCATCATCAATGAGAATCCGTAGGCACATGATTTTCCAATATCTACACTGGGGCCTTCAGGACCCAAAGAACAACCAGTACCTAAAGTTACAGCAGCCTGGATAGCCTTTATGGTGGGAAAGACTCCAGCAACCAAATCAAAACCTCTTCTTTGAGAGGAGCTTGATTGCCTTATTTGGTGCAATATTTCAAGTAAACCGTGCATCATGCCCACAGTAACACCTCCTGTGACTGGAATCAAGAGAATACGATGCCAGGTATCAGCCAATCTCTGCAAACGAAGCCAAGCAGCACCCTCATTTGGTGTACCAGCCCATGCCCATTCATGTATGACATGCACCTGGATGGCCACCAAGCTATCAGTAACTGTTAATAGAAAACTTCATGGAGAACAGTAAATGCCCCGAACATGCAAGAATGGGATGGTGATCATGCACTTGCATCTTAAATAATTTTTTTTTTTTTTTTTGGATAGGTAATAAGACTTGCATCTTAAATAAATGAGTGAATAACAAGGAAAATACTAAATTGGTCTTGCTAATTATTCAGGAGGAATGGTGAGAGCTTTGGATTTAAAAACTGGTGCAGGCAAGCTGCATTTGTTGTTTAAAAGTTTGATTTGAGAGATTTGCAAGTCCCAACCACGGACGGCAGCATCAAGGTTAAATCCAAATCTGCCATATGGGTTTTGGCTATCTCCTAGATCATAAATGAGACCATAACTGGAAAACAAAAAGTGAGGAAACCTCATCGATATTGCACTATTGTCCTGACTGCGTTCACAAATTCAGTGCATTATTATAGACACGGGGCTTAGTAACAAACGTTTTTTTTTTTTTTTATGGGTAATCAAGAAGTTTTATTCATAGCAGTAGGCAAAGCTCAAGTACAGATAATGAAAGCCTTAGCATATATCAAATACACATTAAGTATACAGCAAATAAAGTGAAATCCTATAATTAAAACAAGAGCGAGCCTATAGACTCTGGTCATATCAGATCCAGATGAAGGGGAAAATTTAAAGGAAATTAAGAGAATACATGCAGCAATAATAAGAGGAAAAAAGTAAAAGAAAAAAGAACAAACCCCCTTGTTAAAAGCAGCGACAAAGAGACCGGTGGCGAGGCCAAGAAGGCAGCCGATAAGGAGCAAAGCCCATTCGGGAGGGGCACTGTCGCCAAGGACGTCGTTAGCATCGGAAGCATTGAGATTATTAAGGTGATTATGATTGTCTAGTAATGCATGATGCTGATGATGATTAATATGATCTCTTATGTCGACGCGCTTGAAACTGTGGCGGCGTCCCGAGAAGCCTCGATCCAAATGCTTGAGCAGATCCTGGAAGGCACCTCCTCCTCCTCTGTCGTTGATGTTAGCGCTACGTCTCTCCTGAGCCTCCAACTCATCTTCGTCTATGTTATTTGAATTAGTAGGATTCGGCAAATGATTCTCATCGCTGTATTCTCCTCCTCCTGACATATTCTCTCACTCGCATCACCCACAAATAGTTTCTCCGATTTTACTTTTCTTCTTCGTCGAATGCGGTTTTTTCCTCCTATATGGGTTGATCCCTCGGGTCGTTTTCTTCCCCGCTCTCTCTCTCTCTCTCTCTCACAGTTTTCTTCACCCCAACAAAAAATAAAAAAATCAACTGTTTGGAAAAATCAAACAAAAGAAAAAGGTTTTATCAAACATATACCCTTTTTTCCGCTATTTTATTTCTCCATTCTTCATCCACGGGATTTGGCCGAGTTATCTCCAAATATTAGCGAGATATGGTCCCTCAACTCTCTGAAATTCATACAATAACCCCTTATTTGTCCAATCCAGCGAGATTTCACCCTTCCACTCCCCTCTTTTCCATCGTTGTACATCGTTAGCTGCTTCGACTTTCTATCACAATATAGCCCATCTCCTAGTGGGCTCATATAAAATAACCGTCCTATGACAATAATTTCGTCGGCCACATCAAAGTATATAGCGAACACCTGTTTTTTTTTTTTTTTTTTTAAACCCACTTCGCAATGGTCCATCCGAAGGTGAGGCATTAACAACCTCGACTAATACTCCGCCATGTCAGGAATTCTATAGAAATTACAATAGACTCATTACACTAGATAATAAAACATTATCTTCCCCTCACTGCCATTCAAAAATCAATTTGAGACCTTCATTCAGACGTCCTTCCAACATTATCTTCCTGTCGCCCACCGCCTCACGACACCATCACCAGTCCGTCGACACTAGTTCCGTCACCAGTCCATCGTCTGTCGCCCACCAATTAGAAGATTTGCTCAAACTATTTCCTCTTTCTCTCTCTCAAATTGTTTTTGTCTGGGCCTTTTTGGCAAAGTATCGAACACGATGCTACTTCCCATTGCTCGGCACTACTGGTGGCAACCCGTGGTTCACCGCTTCGCACAGAACCCTCCAACTCCAACGCATCATCGTGCACAATTCTGACAATCTCCTTCTCCTTCTTCTTCTTCTCTCTGGCTTTTTACCTTTTTTTTTTCAAATGGATTCAAAGGAAAAGAGAAGACTGGAGAGGTAAAACTGATCGATAGAAACCAATGGGCCCAAATTTAAGAAAATAAAATGAGTCTTTCTTTTTGATAAGTGAAAATAAAAAGAGAATTAATAGAGGATAATCACTTCTAGGGGATTGGAACTCCAATTGTGATTTAATATATGAAAAAAGGACTTCAAGGGGCTGTATGGAATCTGCATGCTTAAATGGAAGAAAATATGCATGATTAAGAGTAATTTCACAGGGAATGTCACCTGGGAGGGGTTGGGCAAAATAGGTCCAACGATTTTCTTGCCACCGTCGCAAAACAAAAATTCTTCTTTCCGTGAGAGAGGAGAGCGAGGGGATGAATTTCAAATCATCCGCCTGATGTGCAGCTGCATGAAATCTAACATGTGGTGTCTACGTGTCACTCATATGTTAGAAGGCTGTTATTTGAGAGATATTGGATTGACCAGTTAGAAGTTATTATTATTATTTTTTAGAATAACTTCAAACTAGTCAGTCTATCAATGGGATGTTGACACATAGACTCCCCATTCTAATTGTGATGTGCCTACATCCCACATGAAACTTGCACCTATTGAACCCACGAAACCCATCCTCTCCCCTCTCCCCCCTCTCTCCCGTCTCAGCTTCTCGTAGCAACAACCCACCGAAGTCATTTCCTGTCTCATCCTCTCACATGGATGTAACTGTCGCAGACCCTACATCAAAACCCAACCCACAGAACCTGCTGAAATCCTCTTCCCCTCCCCCTTCTCGCATGTCTAGGTCCCGGGTGTGCCTGGCTTAGTCTAGGGCTATGAGATGGTCAAGCTCAAGCCAGTGAGACAAAGGAAAGGTCCTCTTGAGAAAGAAGAGGTTGGGGAATAGGACTTAGAAGACAACGGGGACCAACATGACAGCAAAGGCCGAAATTAGAAGGAAGATAAAGCCTTGCATTTCAGTGGGTTTGTTTGTGTGTTTGAGTTGCAAGCGAGGGAATTCTAGTGGCAGAGATCAAGGTGGTGTGTGTTCTTGCTTTTGTGTATTTTTAGAGTGCGAGACTCCCAGAGAGAGGTTTCTCCCTTTGTGGCCGTCGATGGGCGAAGGAACTTGCAGTGAGCAACGGAATGAGCGGTGGCGATGGTACTTGCGTTTGGGAGGGTCGAAGATGAAAGAACAATTTCGTATTTGATGTTTTTGTAAGATGATTTAATTTTGATTGAGTGTATTGCTGTTGTGTGGCTTTTGTGTGGGCTTGCTTACGTGGACGAATTTTATTGGGTACTGTTGTTGACTTAACTTTGGCCTGACCGTTGCAAAGCGGCTTTTTTTTCTTCTTCTTATTTTTCATTGTTTTTTTTTTATGCATTGCATTGTTTATAACATAATATTTGTTTAGCCATTTGAATTTCACTTTTTTAATTAGATAATGATAAACTTATTACTTTCTACTATTCTTTTACCATTCTCTTTATTTTTTTTTTCTTTTACTTAATGGTTAAGGAAGTGACTATTAGTAAAGTTATATAATTTTTTAATTTTTTCTTAATGATTAAAGATGTTAAAAATCCTGAAACTAAAAAAATAAAAGAAATTCAAATACACTATAGAGTAGTAAAAGAGTGGTAGGATGATAGTAAATCTATCATTATCCTTTTAAATTTAATGAAACGCTGCTCTAAAAAGGAAATAAAACTACTTTCTTTCCAATAAAACTTCACACATGCCATGTTGTTGTGTTGATGGGCTGTTATTCTTAAACGAATAAAAGCCAATCATATAAAAGGCTTATACCACACACTTTCACTTAATCATCATGTAATTTATCATTTTTGTTCTTCTATCTTATTACCTAAATATGTATGTATTTAAATAGAATGATAAAAAGTTACTCGACCATTTCTCGGCCTCTCTCCCTCTCTCTAGATTAGGCGATGTGAGCACGACGAACTTGGGCAAGGTGAGACGTATTTCCTCAACTATTTTTACCTCCCATTTTAATACTTTTATTTCTTCCATTTCGTTTTATTTGGTCAAAGAAAAATCCACCTCATCCCACACTCTGGCCAATGTGACCAATGTGTTAAAATAGGGGTTGCTTCCTGACAACTCTCTTCTTAAAAACTTATAGAGCTATTGATATAATGATGTTCAAGACTCATGCGACATTTCATCCATGCGTAAATCTCACACTATCACCACGTAGCAGAGCCTCCAATTGCCACACAAGCTGGACATGTGGGCTTAACACCTCCAACTCTTTTCGATCTTTCTCAATTCGTATCCATGTCGACATATGATTGCATTATCACAACCCTTATATTCTCAATGAGTTGTTGTTGCTAACGTGGATCATTTCATCAACAAGAATTCAAAGGAAAAATATGATAAAATCTTCATTAACAATACTTGACCGAAGAACTCCATTCACATTACTGCCCAATTAGTTGTCCTGTCACATTCCAAGATGCAGCTCCAAACCTAATTTAAAAAGTTCACAAGTTAAACTATCAAATTTCTTCTTTACTAGTTCACTCTTTGATTTTCTCTCTAAAATCCCCCATCAATGTTAAGATACAACAATCAATGACCAAAATTGAAGCTCACTTGACACTAGTAGTATCCCCTAGTAGCAAGCATCAAGCCTCAAATTATGGGATTCTAAACAGCAATTATTTTGTAGATGTCAATCTTACCAACAAGGAAATATCCAATGATTAGCCAATTACTCAATCCTAAATGATCATATCAAGCATTCCATTATAATATCTCTAATCATGGGATTCTATGCAAACATAGCTTATATGTAAAGCGTATATATACACAGACTAGGCTTATTATAATATTAGTTTAAAATACAAACTCTATTTCTTTGCTTAATAAAACTTCTCTATTTTTTCTAAACTCTTTCATGGTATCAAGCACCTTCAAAGTAACACCATTCTAATCTGTAACCACATCTCAATCATGGATTCTTCCTCACAAACTCCTATCTTGCAAAGCACCTTGTCCCTACCTAGCATTACACACTTCATTCCTATCAAACTTGACAACCTTAACTATCTAAATTGGGTTTCCTGGTTCCTACCAGTACTTAGAAGCCTTGATCTCATAGACATCGTTGATGGACAATCAAACGAACAATCTTGGTTTACTGACAGTGGAGCCAACTCTCACGTAATATCTGAACTCAAAAACTTGGCCATATAAGAACCATACAAAGGTGAAGAAGAGATAGTTGTGGGCAATGATACAGGTTTACCAATTCTAAACTCAGTTTCCACCCCTGTTTTTCACTCACAAAAGTCTTTCAAACTCAATCATGTGCTCCATTACCTACTGCTGGAACAAACCTACTTTCTATTCAAAAGTTTTATTCTGATAGTAAGTGTTGGTTTGAACTAACAACTACTTATTTTTTTGTGAAGAATAACCTCATTGGGTGGATTCTTTTATAAGGGCAAAGTAAGGATGGCCTATATCCAACTTTCTTATACAAAGCAACCAATAAAGTCAACAAGTTTACTACCTCCCTTGGAGTGACAACTAGCTTGACTACTTGGCACTATAGATTAGGACATTCATCATCCCTTATCTTTGATAAACTTAGAGATCAGGTCATATTTCAATTAGTAGGACAACTAAACATGATTCATTTTGTGACTCATGTCAACTAGCTAAGGCGAAAAGCCTTCCCTTTTCTCCTTCCAATAATGTAGCAGATGTACCATTAGAAATAGTACATTTTGATGTATGGTGTTCACCAATCATTTCCGCTACCAATCATTGATATTATGTTACCTTTATTGATAACTTCTTAAGATTTACTTGGATTTTCCCCATGCACTCTAAGTCTAAAACCCTTGCTTGCTTTGTTAAGTTTAAATGTCTTGCTGAAAATCTGTTGTCCAAGAAAATCAAAGCATTTCAATCAGATGGAGGTGGTAAATTCACCTCTACTCAATTTAAACAATTTCTTACCTCAAATGGAATCATCCATTGCATTTCTTACCTCAATTGTCCCTATACAACTCAACATAATGGATTGGCTTAGTCCAAGTATAGACACATTGTGGAGACCGGTCTTGCCATGCTTGCTTAGTCCCAACTCCCAAGCTCCTACTGGACTGATGCATTATGTACAACAATGTTTCTTATTAATCAACTTTCCAACTTTGTCTTCAACTTTGAGAGTTCATATGCCAAACTCTTGCTCAAAATTCTAGATTATTCCTCTCTAAAAGTGTTTGGGTGTATTTGTTATCAACTTCTCAGACTTTACAATCAATATAAACTAATGTGCCTTGATCCAGCCACAAAGAAAATCATCATTACCAAGAATGTGATCTTCGATAAAAGTGACTTCCTTGCCAAATATTGGATATTTGTCATCACTGAAGGCCCTGCTCAAGATTCAACCCCATTACAGGTAAGTCCCTCTCAAAATATGGTTGTTGGTTCCATTCCTTTGTCTCCCACTAATCTACCTACACCTACTACATCATCTATGTCTGTACAAGGTGTAATGACTCTAAATCCAGCTTGGAATTTGATGGAGATTGAAGTGTCATGATATGTAGCATAAGGTCACATACCCATCGTTCATGATAATTAACATACAATGCACCAAGCAAGCTTCTAGCATTACGCAATAATTGCAACCAATAATCAAAACTAATAAAGATTTGAGTAATTTTAATATGGTACCAAAATAAAGTACTAGTAATCTCAAAAAGTAATTGTTTAACCATCCATACAAAATAAGGTCTCAAAACCTTGACCCTTTATAACCATCTTAAAACTTCAAATGTTGTTTTCCATCACAATAACATTGCTATAGTCTAAAAGTCATTTTCATCCAAAATCTTTTGGATGTCCTCATAAAGTTTCAAAACTTCACAAATAAACTTTTTAGCTGACTCGAGTCATTCCATAAGAGAAGGTCCGCAGATCTCTCAGGACTCTTTGGGGCTTCCTTAACTATTGAGTGCCCATCACACTTACACTTCCCCATTGCTATCCTCAAGTCCTATTATAACGTTTGTCATTTCGGAAGAAATGGTAGTGAAAACTACCACAGTAAAATTTGAAGAAATCTCAACAAGTTAAACTAAAAATATACACAGGGATAACTTAAGCATATATAAGGTAAACAATGAACATGAATGCATGATCATGAATGTACAATTTTGTCAAGACACATTTTTTTGTCCCATTTCATTTTTCAAAAACACGAATCTTGTAATCATGTAACAAAGTAACAATTTAACCATGTAACAAATACAATTTCTTTTTAATCACTTGCACACTTATTCCATATAATAATGTATGGACGCCTCACGGCTACCTCTATGAACAGTAGACTCCTTGCTAGTTACTGCATCATATTACCGACCCTTTGACCGGGTGTGACTACGCCCATATAAAGAGGTGCTCAAGCAGTATATAACGCATTCATCATGAGCTTAGAGTATAATACGGCAGTTCACAATTCACCTTACCATATTTACAATGTGTTGCAACAACTAGCGTTAGGCATTATTACTTCACTATGGAATCATTTAAAAAGACCTCATTCGAAATCCGTTAATTATATTTCATCAACTTAGGGGATACCACTCTAATTTAAGCACTCCAGAGTGGACATGAGAGTTCCATTAGGATATTTCCCATCCTAGTATTGGGGTCGAGACAAAATCTTTTCTTTTAATACACAACCCAAAAACTTGTGATAAAGCCATGCAACTCTTCATGTAACCATTTCATGTACTAGTACTCTATATGACTAGAATGCACCATGTAATTAGCTTGAAATAATTATAATATTCGAACACATATACATGGTATAATAAAGGATGAATCAATTGGCACTTAACTATTGAACAAGGCTCTGAGCATGTTATTTAAACCAAAATTTCAGCTAGTATCATATGAGCATATCAAAAAGATCATTCAAGCATACAATAGTGGAAACTGATCATATTGTATGACATTTGAGAATAAACAATTCATTAAACAAAACACATAATATATATGCAAAGTTTACACTAAGACATAAGTATATTATCTAATAGTAAGTTAGAGACTAACTTACAAAACTCCGAACAAAAACAAATACCAAGGATCAATCAAGCTGAAAGTGTATGTGCTAAATATTAGATTCTTGAAATCAAAATTTTAAAAATCCAAACGCATGATCATGTACTATGGGTTTGAACGGCTAACCCTAATCGATTTTTCAAGGGCTATCCATCTATCCATGTTTTCTTTTTTGTTCTTTGATCTTTTTCCAAATAGATTAAGCTCCTCCTTCCCTTAATCGAAACCCTAGTGACCAAGTGTGACAAGTCTTTCATTTATATGAAAAAACCCTAATGGTCATGTGTATTTAAAGTGTACCCAAAACCATATTCGTGTGTGTGTGAAGCCCAAATGACCAAAAGTCACAAAGTACTCAAGATTGAGTTTTGGTGACTCAAAGAAAATAGTTCATGTGAAACCCTAGTGATGGTAGAATATCTTGATCCTTCAAAGGGTTCCTTCCCATCTATTTTGCCACCAAAGAGTCAGGTTCTAGAAAAGAAAAAAACCCTAGGCGATAGCATACTCAATAGAGTTTAAGCATGGTCACCTTCCCTTGGTCGAACATAAGCCTTATTCCCTATACCCGAAACCTTCAAATATTCATTTCCTCGTGCTTTTCGTGTAGTGAACTAGAGAAGATAATAAGTAGAGCTTCCTTACCATGCCAATCTCCACAAGAGCTCCTTGAAGCTTTCCTTCTTTTGGACACAAGAAAATGGTGTTTGAGTGGAGAGAAAATGATGTTTGTTTGGCGAGAAAGAGAGGAAATGAGGAGAGAAAACTGAAAATGCACCAAATAGTCCTTGAACTCCTTTCTATATGGGCGCTGACCATTAATGGCCTCATTTATATCCCTTTTTTTCTCTCTCTCTTATCATTACCTTTTTGCTGAAAATTGAAGAGTCTTAAGAAAACTACATGCATGGGTGCCAACTAGCTCTTCTTGCCTTGGCCGAAACCCCTTCATCTATACTTCTTCAATCATTACTTCTCTTGAAAACTCAAGAACTCCTTTGCATGAAAGACATGTGGCACCCCTTGCTTGTGGTGGAAACCATAAGGCCTCGTTTAGAACTTGGACTGAACTTAGATGATCTCAGTTCAGTCTAATTTTAAGTTAAGTCTGACATCCAAACACCTAACTCTCAGATCACTAAACCCATCTCAACTCAAAACCTATTTACATGTAGAACCCATAACTTTTTTTAACTTCCCATAAATACATCTAAACTCATCTTAGGTGGGCCCCATAAAACTCACTCCACTATCTCAAGTCACTACTACTCATAAAGAACTCAATTCATCTCAACATATAAACGGAGCCCAACTCTCTCTTCTCATCATTAGATTTGTCTAGAACCATAAAACTAGCTTGCATGAGGGACAAGTGACATGTGACTCTTGAAAAACCAAAACCCTATCTTCACCTCCTTCATGATTGCATTTCTAGAAACTCTAAGATCCTCATGCATGTGTGACAAGTGGCATTGGCCCCTTAAGAGTCCAAACTCTCTGTTCATCTCTCTTATGATTGCCTTTCTGGAAACTCTAAAATCCTCATGCATGTATAACAAGTGGCAATATGGAAGATGTCTAGATAAGGTTGAAGTGTGCCTCCTTGAATCGAAAACCCTAAGTGACTCTCTTCATGATTACTTCCCTTTGGGAACCTAAAGGTTCTCTTGCATGTATGCCATGTGGCATGGCTGAATATTCTTCCCTCTCTCTTCATTATTCATCTTTTGGAAACTCATAGATCACTCTTGCATGGTTGCCATGTGGTGCCTCCCCTATGCCAACCAAAACCCTAACGGGCTTTCATCAAAATATAAGTCATTGTCTCCTATTTGGTTGAAAATCATGTGGGCCGAAAATCACTCCTCTTTAGCCTTTAGGCACCTATTCACTACCAAAAGTAGGGTAAACATGCCTATTTTAACTCAAGGTTCTAATGCAATCAACCCTAAGTCCAATAATTCTATAGTTACGTAAGCTCAACATATCCTCCAAGTCTTAGCCTTAGACTGGGGTGCCACACAAGGACTCACTAATGATCTTCTTTCTATAGGCCCAACAAATGCATGATGCCATTGATACTAATTCTCTTTCTTCTAAGTTTACAACACTACTGCAGGTAATAATCACTCTCCTATAGATGGTAATACTTCTCATGCACCCATGAGCCTCCCTTTAGAACTAGTAGCAACACCTTTGCCTCAAGCCACCTCTACTCACCCCATGACCACTGGGTCTCAAAATGGTTCTCGAGCAGTCAAAACCTTCCCGGGTTACAAGCTTTACTCCACTAAACACCTATTGATGGCTCTCCATCCCACCAATTCCACTTCTAACCTACCCTCTCCTCCTTCTCATTTTTCCCAAGCCATGAAATCTCCACAATGGCACCTAGCTATGCTTGAAGAATTTACTGCACTTAAAAGTAACAACACTTAGACCTTATGTCCTCAACCACTTCACAAGAACGTAATTAGCAACAAGTGAGTGTTTGAAGTTAAGCAAAGGTGTGATGGGTCCCTTGATAGATTCAAAGCCAGATTTGTGGCTAAAGGATTTGAACAGAAAAATGGTATTGACAACACTAAAACTTCCAGCCCTGTGGTTAATTTAACTACTATTTGAACTATTCTTGCTATTGCAATACATTTTTTGTGGCATTCGAGGCAGCTGGATGTCTCCAATGCCTTCCTTCATGGCACCTTAGAGGATGAGGTATACATGAAACAACCTCCTGTCTTTGTGGACCACCTCTTTCCCACACATGTTTGGAAGCTCAAAATGTCCATCTGTGGACTCAAACAGGCCCTAGAGCATGGTTTAACAAGCTTGCATCCACACTTCTTGGTCTTGGGTTCCATGAGTCTTGAGTGGACTATTCCTTTTTTACTCTCCATCAAGCCAATGTTTACTTTTTTGTTTTTGTTTTAATCTATGTTGATGACATTATTGTCATAGGTAATGATGCATATGATATTACTTCAGCCATTGCCTGCTTAAAGAAGAGTTTTGCCGTGAAGGACCTCGAGACCCTACACTGCTTTCTTAGCATTCATGTTCAACTCTTTCACAATGCCCTATTGCCATCACAATTCAAATGATAAATACATTTTGGACCTTCTCTCCTGCCAAGCCTGCCAAAACACCTACTTCTGCTAGCTCCAAATTGTCTCAACATGATGGAGACCCCCGTGAAAATCCGATCTAGTATCAACAGCTTGTAAGTGCCTTGTAGTATTGCACTTAAACTCTACCCAACATCTCTTTTATTGTCAATCAGCTATGCTAGTTCATGCAACAACCCATGACCACTCATTGATATGCTGCTAAAAGGGTACTTCGATATCTTAAAGGCTCATTGAATCATGGATTGTATTTTAGCAAAGGAACACTCTAACTAAATGCTTATACATACTAGGACTGAGCAAGTAATCTTGATGATAGGAGGTCTACCAATGGTTATATTATTTATCTCGATCCTTGTTTTTATAAGCTAGAGTGCTAAGAAGAAACTAATCATCTCCAAATCTAGTACTAAACTAAATATGGATCTCTTGCTCATGTCACTGTTGAATTATATAGGATTTGCATGCTTTTCCAAGAATAACACATTTTCATAATAAGTCCACCTACTATTTGGTGTGGACAATTTATGAACACTATGTCTATTCTCAAATCCTGTTTTTCATGCTAGAACTAAACACATTGAGATGGACTATCACTTCATTTGGTAGAAGGTTCTGAATCGAGACATTCTCATCGAATATCTGTCTACTTTTGATCAAATAGCTCACATCCTTACTAAGTGTCTCACTTCAACAAGGTTTATTCTCCTTCGTGACAAGCTAAGAGTATGTTCCCCACCTATTAGCTTGAGAGGGATGTTAAGATACAACAATCAATGGCCAAGATTGAAGCTCACTCCACACCAGCAATATCTCATAATAGTAATCATCAAGCCACAAATTATGAGATTCCAAGCAACAACTGTTCTACAGTTGTCAATCTTACCAACAAGGAAATATCCGTTGACTAGCCAATTAGTTGATCCTAGATGATCATATCAAGCATTCCATTATAATACGTATAATCATGAGATTCTTTTCGAATATAGCTTATCAGTAAAGTGTATATATATACACATACTAGGCTTATTGGAATGTTAATTGAAAATATTTATAAACTCAGTTTCATTGCTCAATAAAACTTACCTATTTTCTTGTAATTCATTCAATCAATTTCATGTTTTCCTATATAAAAAAAGTCTAAAGAAAATTATTAGTTAGGTGAGTTTTGGTTTTTTCTCAAATTGGTACTTTGAGGTTTTTTTTTTTAATTAATCCTTGAAGTTAAGTGCTTATTTTAAAAAGGTCCATCCTTCCAAACTTAGTTATTTTAATAACATAAAATGTTGATAATTATTTTAAAATATAATTTAATAGAGCTTGAACTAGGGGTGTAAAAAAAAAAGGTAAATTGGACTGAACTGGTGAGTTTGATTGGGTCTAATACCAGTTTTATTTTTCTTAAAACTAGTCAAAATAGGTCTGGTTTCGATTTTTTTTTTAAAAAAAGAGGATCGGACCGGTTCATATATATATTTTAATTTTTTATATTGTATATAATTTTTATGTATAATATACAATTATATATAAAATAGTTTTATATTACATGATAAATTACTAGTTAATATAATATTAAATTTTAAAATTTTATATCACTATAGTTTATTATATTAATAATTATAATAATATTATATCACTATATATTATAATATATAATATGATATCAAAAGGATGCGAAAGGAAAGCATAATAAAGTAGAGTAGAAGGATAATAAAGTAGAGTAGAAGGATGACCAGATTCAGATAACTAGAAATGAAGTGTTGAAAGCAATAAGATAAAAGTAAATAGGACCAGGTGACTGGAGGACGAGATAACTGGAATTAGCAAAGATAAAAGTAGATAATGCAAGTAAATAATTCAGATGAAAGGTAGATAATGCAAGTAGATAATGTAAGTACTGAAACAAATTCTTTGTTATTGAAAAATATTACTCACAAGAGTAATTACAAAGTAAAGTAATAAAAGGCAAGATGAGGAGTGGAGAAGACTTCAGGAGAGAGTAGGGAAGGCTCTTATGAAGTCTGGTTTCCGTTGCAAAATGTTCTTCCTTGAACTAAAGTGAGTTACCCCTTTTATAGAACAAGGGAGTGCCTTTACAAAATATTAAAATAGTCAAACAGTGAATAGTAAACAATAAAATTGACTTTTTTCATTATTCATTGAGACAAAATGTCTTCGGTGCTAGCAAATAACAGACTTTTCAGCTGAAAACATGGAGTCTATTTCGTCTTCTTGTTCCGAAAGCAACATAATGGAAGTGTCTGAAAGTAGGGTCAGAAGACCAGCAGTCTTATGAAACTTTGTGAAATATTTGGCAGTTTGTTTTAGTGAATTAATCATCTGAAAGCTTTGGCGTGCCTTCAGAATCATGGCCATCTTTAGCATTATGGCCATGATTTGATAGCTATTTGAAATCTTTCAGAAAAGATTTCAGAAATAGAACCAAATTGGTTCCACCAGCGTTGAAACCAAAGCGGGAAAGTATGTTTGGCTTTCTTGTCAAAATTGAAAAACCAAGAGTGTGATTGGTCTGGGGTTTGAAACATTGTGAATTTAAACCAAGCGTCAATATGGTCAAAGTAACAGTAAACTATATCTGATTGTGGTAATTTTTTGGAAGTGTCGGGGATGGGTTCCCCATTCTTCTTCAATAATCACTTTCAGAATATAAGCACTATGGAAAATAATCTTAGTTTTATCAGTTTTGTCAAAAATAGGTTTAACGGTAAGAGATTCTATTCGAAACAAAATCTCAGAATAAAATTGGAGATTTTTTCTTGAATGCTCAGGAATTCAATGGAAATTTGGAGAAAAATAAGTAGAAACAATTTTGAATGGATCTGTATACAAGAATCGGTGTTGTTCAATGTAAAACATATTTTGGAAATATGCCTTTTTAATATAATCTGTTTTTGAAGCAGGAAAATATTGAGTTGGCTTAACCGTAGAAATAGGTTTAGCATACGGGTCATAAGAAGTTGAAATAATGAAGGAAAATGAAATAGGTCGGATGGTAGGAATACTACCAAGTGTAGTAAACCTATTAGCAATATCTAATGGGGAAGTAAGTTCATGCTTTAGAAGTAATTTATGTGGAATTGGGAAGGAGACTCTGGTTTTTTTCCTTTGTCTTTTTTCTTACTCATGGTTTCTGAAGGAATTCATGGATAGGAAAATAAGGAATAGAATTATCAAATCCCTTTATATATTCAATATTGAAAGAAAAAACACTTAAAATAGCTTGCCAACATGTAAAAATATGCTTAGATGTAATATTTTCAACATCTTTTTCTAAAATGTACTTAGCACTTTTGCAATCAATACGTAATAAAAAAAAATTGTTTAATAAATCACTTTGAAATTTAGAAATGCATAATAATATAGATAATATTTCTTGTTTAATAGTACTACAATTAAGCTGTGCACTATTCTAGACTCCAGAATGGAATAAAACAATTTATTCAGACGAGTCTGGTGAAACTATTTGTTTCAAAATGTCACCATAACTAATGTCAGAGACATCTATTTCAACTATTTTGAAAGAATCAGAAGTAGGGATTTCGAAATACGGAAGAATTTTGACATGTGTCTTAATTTGTTTAACAAGATTAGTATGAATTTTTGTTCAAGGAGGAGTATTGGAATGAAGTCTTTCAAAAAGTAGACGACATTGCTTTCGCATATCTTTGTAGAATTCAGCAACATAGTTGAGGGAACCAAGAAATCTTTGCAACTGGTTTTTGTTAAGAATAACATCAGGAAATTTGTCAGCAAATTCGATGGCCCTATTGATGGGTCAAAATTTTCTTTCAGAAATATCATAATCAAGGAACCTAATCTTGATTTGGAATAGTTTAATCTTTTTGGCTGAAACAACAAGACCATTTTGTCTAATGATATCTAGAAACAAAGACAAATGTTTCCAGTGTTCATCAATAGACTTTGAAATTATAAAAATATCATTAATGTAAACAATGGTAAAATGGGTGTATGAATTGAAGATATCATTCATAATATTTTGGAATTTGCTAGGAGCTTTTTGAGGCCAAAAGGAATCACGTTCCAAATAGGGTATTAAAGGCAGTCTTATATCTGTTTGACTCACTAATCTGGATCTGCCAAAACTCAAACTTGAGTTTAAACTTGGAAAATACTACTGCATCACACAACCTATGAATCAAGTCATTTTTATTGGGAATAATCCACTCTAAGACTTTGTTCAAGGGTTTGTAATTAATAACTAGACGGAGTATTCCTCTTTCAATTTTTGCATTTTTCTAAATATAAAAAGCAACACAAGACCAATGAGACTTACTATGCCTGATAATATTTTTGGAAAGTAAATCATTAATTTCGTTTTTCCAAAATTCTAAAGTCTTACTATTCATTTGAATAGATTGAGTTTTAGTTGGAATATTTCTTTCAGAAAAATTTTTAATATAAGGCAAAGAAACAACATGTTTTGGCCGAAAGGCATTTGGAAGATCAGACCAAATATCAACAATTAATCTATTGTTAAAATCATCAATTTTTTATTGAAATAATTTACTGGACAATTATTCAGAAATCTTTTTGAATCTGGTTTCCTGTTAAAGGAAATTCAAATGTTTTTTTTTTTTTTTTGCAGAAAGTAAAGATTTCAAACTTTTGTTAGTATCAATTTCAAATTTTGAGCAAATTTAAACTTGACTTTCTGGCCAAAATGATCAATTGTAATACCATCTTTTTCAGAAAGAAATGGATATAAAGAGGAAATAAAAAGAATGCCTAATATGACTTTGTCAGTCATATTTTTGACAAGCACAGAAGGAATTTTAAAACAAACTTTATCTTGTCAAATATGAGCAGTATTGAGCTCATACATGATCTTTATTTGAGATCCATTTGTTGAAAACAATCTTTCAAATATATTTTTTGTAATATTTACTGGAAATTTATTCCTTCTCGAATATAATTCATATCCGAGCCAGAATCAATCATAGCAATCACAGAAAATTCAAAGTCATGACAAACAATGATAGTAACTTTAGAAAACTATTTGGGAGGAATAGTATGACATATTAAACAAATTTGGTTATCGATAGGATTATCTTCCAGCTTTTGACTAGGATCAGAATCATTTAAATGCTCATTATCAGAAGGAATTTCCTAATCAAATTGTTTATCAATCTTTAAACACAATAATTCTTGTTTAAAAGAGTTATTTTCAGGTTTGAGATTATTGATCTCTGTTTTGATTTCAATAATTTCTTTTTTAATAAAACTAACTTCACGTTGTAAATCATTGATACCAATCTCTTTGTTTTTTTTTTCAAATCTTCCTAAAGTTTCTTGAAAACTAATTTTTTATTTAGAAGTCTCTGGTTCTTGATGAACTATCGTCTTCCTAAGCTTGTGAAGATATTCTTCTTTAAACTCTGGGTTTGTAATTTGAGAAATCAAAGTTAATAAAAGATTTTCTTGTTCCTCAGATTTGGATGACACATTAATTGTTTTACCCAAGGGTTTACAACAAGAATCATTACAACCAAACTTAATATTGGGAGAATCAGATGAATCTATTTCTGAGTGATATTATAAATCACTAGAACTAAATTCATCGTTGTCAAATGATGCAGAGGATTTTGATTCGAGGAGGCGAATCAAGTCTTCTTGTTAATCTTACCAACTGGTTAAGCTTATTTTTGAACTTATTAGGCTTCTGAAGACATTTATTAGCGAAATGCCCAGATTTGCCACAGTTAAAACACTTTCCTTTTAAAGAAGTTTTAAAACTCTTTTCTTTATAAAATGGTTTTTTCTTGTGAAATTTTGAAGGTTTTTTTTATAAAAATTATTACAGTTCTTTCTCATTTTGTCCCATGATTTTTGAAATATTTTGTTGAAATATTCTTCTGTCTTGATGGAGCAATAAGAGGAAGGCCAAACTATTCACAAAAATTTCCTATTTCCTATTTTGCTTTCTTACTATTCTTCATCTATTGACGAAACATTCTTTAATCATTACACATACTAGTACCAAGCTCCTTAATTGTACTAATAATATCACAATAAGTATAATTATAATAATTAAGAAGTCATGAGATATCAGTAAGTTCATCCTTAATTTTGTGAGCAAATAAGTGAGGTAAACCATCTATAAATTTTTCTTTCCAGTATGGCCTACCACTGTCGTCTCAAAGCATAACTCTAGATATAAAAACATCTTGATACCATTCATAATCATACATTTGACAACATCTTAAATTATTTAAATAATCACTAATACGATTAGCAATGTTGAAAAAGGGTTCCAACAAAATGTTTAATAATGGTATAAATCAAAATATTGACACCATCAGGAATTCTCATTCCTATGATTTCATCAAAAATAGGTAACCCTTCGTCATTATGCTTGATAGCATTCTAAATGATTTTCTTTGTTTCTATGGTGATATGTTTGTCCCACCAATGTCGAAGCATACCCGAAAAACCAGTAGTTAAAATATTAATAATCTTAGGTTGTTTATGATCATTATTAGTATAAGTATTAGCAACTATAGACATTTTACTCATGGTATTGAGGATCTCTTATTCAGATAGTCCATCAATATTCCATTCGTAAAATTTGTCTGCTGAAATAGAAAATTGGGTTTGAAAAATCTTTTCTTCAAACCGTAAATCAGGGAGAGTTAGCCTGGAATACTAATTTTTCATCAGACTCATTGGTTTGGGTCATTTCAAAGAAAATTTGGCAATTTTAGGTTTACTTTGTAAATCAAACGCTTGAAAATTCTTTTCAATTAAAATAAGATATTTAATAGTAGAAGAATCACTGTCAGATGATTCATACGTAGTATGAAGTGAGAAATTATCCTTTCCATTGCTATTTAAAGTACTAGTAGAGGGTTTTTCTTTTTTAATATCATTAAGCATTTGATTAATTTTATCAAGAGTTTTGGCCTACTTAGTTTTGAAATCAATATTTGGCCTATTCTCTAGTAAAATAATTAAAGGTTTTTCAATAGGTTTTGAAATATTTGAGGATGAAGTAGAAAGAGGTTTTTCTACTTTGTCTTCAATCCGATCCAATTGTTAACCAATAATATGGAGACTTTGGTTAATAAAATTATTTTATTGAATGATTTTTTCTTTTGTCTTCGTATAAGTAGTAGCATTTGGATTAAGATCGGGAATTTTAATAAGAGATGCTTTTATTTGTTCTTCGAAGTGAGAAATAAAATTGTCTCCAAAGGAGAGTGGTAGATTTAACCACAGCCTTGTCTTTGTCCTTGACAAAACTAGTTTTAACAATATTTAAACTAAGCTTAATTTGAAAGATAATAATTTTCAAGAAAATTATATGCTTTTGGAGCGTATACATTTTCTCTTTCCATTTTATTTTAACACGTAAATTTTTAGAACTAAAAAAAGTGGCATGATAAGTTTTTCTCTTATCACGATTTTCAATAGAGTTGTATTCATTAAAAAGAGAAATTAAATTGATTTCAAAAGTTCTGTTTATCACAGTAAGCTAGCTGTGATAAGTAGGTGCAATAGGAGCAACCATATCTGTGATAATATAATATATAGTGATATTATATATTAATATCCTGGAATGGTTGGATATGTAATCAAGGCTTGACTTGGGGTGGGGGAAGGAAATTCTTGTTTATCTTTAAGATTAGGAACAACAAGAGGAAAATTACTTGAAATTCTTGAAATAATGTCATTTGTGTGGGGAAATTTATCCCAGCATTTGACAAAATATTATCGAACCAAGATGTCTTCAATATATCACTATATCATAGTCTATAATATATATTATAATATATTATATTATATATATTATAACAAATATTAACAATTAATCTATTGTTAAAATCATCAATTTTTTATTGAAGTAATTTATTGGACAATTGTTCAGAAATATTTTTTAATTTGATTTCCTGTTGAAGGAAATTCAAACTTTTGTCAGTATCAATTTCAAATTTTGAAGCAAATTTAAATTTGACTTTCTGGCCAAATTAGTCTCTTTTGCTAATATTTTCATTATTTCCCCACTAGAGATTACTAATAGGTTTACTACCCTTGGGAGTAACCCTACTATTAACCAATTTCTTCTATTAAACTCACTCAGTATTTTCTTGCTTCGAAAACTGAGCATCTTAAAAATGGTTTTTTCCAAAATCTGTTCTATATCGAATCTAATTGATCAATTAATATACATATCCCTTCAAAATTTCTTCCATGTTTTCACTAGATTCTTGAGAATCATGCAAAAAAACCTCTAGTATTATTCTGGTATTTTGATCCAAATAGAATCTATTGTTATTAAACCTATTTATGATAAAACCGATAAATCAAAATTGATTTATCACATTACTTACATTTTGAACATTATTACTGAAGAAGACTGAGGTACTCACCCCTTTAATTCAAAGACTATCCAATTCTAAAATTTTTTATTGTTATTATGATTACATTGATGTCTGGTCCACATTCATGTTATTTCAGACTGTAGACATGAGTCACTTCTGGTTTCTTAATTTTGATAAGAAATTCAATGCCAAACTTTCCATTTGGTTCTTAAAATGGTAGAACCAGTTTGGTCCCATTCCTGAAGTCTTTCCTGAACAATTTTAGAAATTTATTAAATATTTTGCTAATGCAATTGTTTTGAAATTAGATCGCCCAAATGCCAAATTCCCTTACTCCCACCATTTTTGCAAAAGGTATAAAGTACCTTAGATTCTAAAATAGAGCTATGAGAAAAATGGTGACCTATTGGTTCATACTTTGTCAAATAGTGGGATAGATATCCTCATACACAAGACATTAGTGATCACATTACTAGAAATTTCTCCCAGATTACTCTAGATCTCAAAAATACTAAAGAATTCCCTGTTATTGTTCATCAATCAACATCACCTGGATACCCACTGATCCAAGTAATCACTACTACTGAGACCACTAACAAAGGTAAGAAGCTGCTGCTTCCTCTTATGCAACTATTAAATCTGATAAATCTTCAAAGTCTAAAAAGAAGAATGTTCTTAGAGGGCTTAATAAAAATGATTTGATTTCTTTGTTAAAGAAATCCCTTGAAAATGATAATTCTAATGAATCTAATAACAAGTCTGAAGCATCATCTGCAGCTTCAGTTGCTGACCCATAGAACATAATATTTGGACACGATTTAGAAGATACCCAAATGTTATCGGAAGATGAATGATCCATCGGCACAAACCGACAAAAACTGTGGAAGGCTATTGTTTTAAAGATTGATTGGCCTCCTTACTTGATTTGACATTGGTGGGACTCCAACTGCCAAATTTCCACTATTTTTACTATTTTCTTTATTATTTTAATAACTTGATTCGACATTGGTGGGACTCCAACTGTCAAATTTATACTATTTTCACTATTTTCTTTATTGCTTTAATAACTTGATTCGACATTGGTGGGATTCCAACTACCATATTCTTGCTCCAACTGCTAGATTTATGCTATTTTCACTTTTTTTTATTGCTTTAATAATTGTAATTGGTGCCCCCTTCATCTATAAAAGGGGAGCCTTGCTTCAGAAGAAGGCATCACTTTGTTTTGGAATTCATTTCCTTTCGAATACCTTCTTCTCTTCTCTCCCTTTTATACCCAAATTTCTCTTGAAAATCCTTATGCCTTTTTGAGTTTTCCTTATAAGTTATTTTCATCATGAATAAATATTTTTACTCTCATTAAGTGTTTTTAATTTATTTTAATTATTACCAAGTTTCAGTTATCTGGTCCTATTCAGTCATCTGGTCCCTATAATTACTTGTGCTTAATTATTCATGCTTATCCTTATGCTCTCTTCGGCTCCCTATAATATACTATATTATATATATATATATATATATCATATAATATAGTATATTCAAACTGGACCGGAACTGGTTTAGAGGGGTAATCGGTGTAGAATGGGTTCTTGAAAATACAAAATTGGTTCATACCGATTCGATCCTAAATTTTATTCAAAACCGAATCAAACCGGACCAGTTACACTCCTAGCTTGGACAAAGAGAATTCTTTTAAAAAAAGCACCTGATATAAAGATTAATATAAGACTTTTCAATTATAGATGCTTGTTTAAAAAATTTCAAACCATAGGGACTTAACCAGTATTTTTTTGAAAAGAAATTATTTACAAACTCTTATTAATGAACAACACATTTGATATGAATTACTTCTATGAAAGCAAATGTAAAAGTAATTTCTTTTAATAATTGTAACAAGTCTCGATGCAAATGCAATATTAATGAACAACACATTTAAATTATAGGTGTTGTATATTGTAATTTTGGTGCCACATTGACCCTAGACCAAGGTGGTTGTCTACCACCTCGATGCCAGGGGTGACGGTAGAAGTGGATAGTTTCATTTTTTTTTTTAACTTTAGCTTAGCCATTAAAACAATACTCACAAGATGGAAACTCTCGTGCAATTGCTGTCGAGAAGAATTGTATATATATAGCAGTTTATAGATGTTATAAAAATTATAAAACTTGTGTCCTAGAGTAATTACAGGAATTGGCATAGTTATAGGAAAGACTAGCATATAGCTATAATTACAATCTTTACATAAATGGAAAGAAGTGAATGAATATAATTCCTCAGATCATGGAATGGAATCGAGCTTGCTATCATCTGTTGACTTAATCTTGCTGTCATTTGTTTTGGAAGGTGTTTCCTTAATATGCCCCTACAAGCTCATTGGGGAAGGCTGCACGTTGAGCTTGGATTGAAGATGGGAAAACCTTGTAGAAACTAATGCTTTTGTGAGGCCATCGGCTAATTGGTCCTTACTTAATATAAAGCCAACTTCCAATAATTTCTACTAAACTCTTTCACGAACAAAATGATAGTTGATTTTCACATGTTTTGTACGTGCATGAAACATTGGGTTTGCTGTGAGATAGGTTGCCCCTATGTTGTCACACTAGAGAACGGGGCACTGGGAAAGGAAAATGCCGAGCTCACGTAATAGAGACTAGAGCCAAATAGAATCAGTCATGGCATGGGCAATTGCTCGATGCTTGAGCGAGCCACAGTCGATTGCTTTTTAAAGCTCCATGAGATTAAATTGTCACAAAAAAAATTTGTAAAAACTAGAGGTTGATTTCGGATCGTCAGGGCAGCCAACCCAGTTGGCATTGGAATAAATTGAGAGCTGTGTAGACATGCTAGGCTGAATGAGTAATCCAAAATTAATGGAAAACTTGAGGTAATGTAGTATCCTTTTCACTGCTATCCAATGTTCATCAGTGGGTTTGTGCATGAATTGGCACACTTTATTTATGGCAAAGGAGATATCAGGCCGTGTCAAAGATAGGTAGTGCAAGGCTCCAACTATTCTTCGGTAGGTAGAGGGATCAGAGTATGGAGCACCCGAAAATAGTGATAGCTTCAAGGAAGAAGACATGGGTGAAGAGACTGGCTTGGCATCAAGCATTTTTGTGCAGCTAAGTAGATTATATATGTACTGACTTTGAGATAAGAATAGCCCTTCTTTCACATGATGAGCTGCAATGCACAAAAAGAAACTTAGAACACCCAGGTCTTTGATAGCGAATTCACTGGCGAGAGCAGAGATCAATGTAGATATAGCTTGCAAGGTGGAGCTAGTGATGATTATATCATTAACGTATACTAGCACAAAGAGAGTAACCGAAGCTTGTCTAAATGTGAAAAGTGAAGTATCAGAGCTTGAGTTGACAAAGCCAAGTGATTGAAGGTACTCATGCAGGCAGTGGTACTAGGTCCGTGGGGCTTGTTTCAAGTCGTAGAGTGCTTTGTGCAGTCGACATACATAATTTGGAAAATTGGGATAAACATACCCAAGAGGTTGATGCATATATACCTCCTTCAATAGATTCCCATGAAGAAATGTATTTTGTATGTCAATTTGATGGATTGGCCAGCGTTTGGAAACTGCAATGCTTAGAACAAGCCAGATGGTTGTGGGCTTGACCACTGGACTGAATGTGTCGTCGAAGTTGATTCCAGGTTGTTGGTGGTAGCCCTTGGCAACCAGTCGTGCTTTACAGTGTTTGAGGGTGCCGTTGGCTTTGTGTTTGGATTTGAAAATCCACTTGGAGCCGACAATGTTCATGTTCGGTTGTGATGGCACTAGAGACCAGGTGCCATTCTTCATAAAAGCTATGAATTCCTCATCCATTGCATTGCGCCACTCACTGTATTTGCTTGCTTCTGTATAATTCATGGGGGAGTCAGGAACACCACATGCAACAAAGAAAGACTGTGGAAGTGGGTAGCGAACTGTTCCATTAGTGAAGGTCTTTGGCTTCATGATGTGGTTCTGGGACCGTGTGGTCATTTGGTGGGAATAGAGTGTCGGAGGTTCTATAGCAACGGCAAGCTCTATTAACGGTTGGGTGGTGGACTTGTTTAAGGGAAGAGCAAGGGAAGGTGGTGACGAACCAAAAGCAGGGGGTCATTTGACGTAGGAGACAACATGCGATTGGATGGATTGGAGTGGGACGATGTCATTGCATTAAGATGTGGGGCAATGGGGGACATGTCATTGGCATAAGGAGATGAATCATGGGAGGATGAGTGGGTGTCATTGATGTTGAGAGGAAATGGTAGAGCAATGATTGGGTTGTATACGGGCTGGGTGGTAGTGGGCTTGTGTGATGGGCTAGCAAATGGGAAGATGGTCTCATCGAATATAACATGCCGAGATATGAATATTTTGCCACTTGAAATGTCCAGACACTTGTATCCATGATGCATGCTAAGACCAATGAAAGCACATTGCTTTGAGCAAAAATCAAGTTTGTGCCGATTGAAGGGACGGGGGTATGGAAAACAAGCACACCCAAAAATTTTAAGTAGTGAAAAATCAGGGGCAAGTTTATAGAGTTCTTCAAATGGTGAAATACCAAGTGGAGTTGTGGGGAGACGATTTATGAGATACGTTGCCATTAAAAAGGCATGATCCCAATAGGCATGAAGAGAGAGTCCCATTTCAACGATGTGATGGTGTTTCCTCTCAACAGACCCATTTTGTTGTGATGTGTGAGGACAAGTTATATGGTGTTGAATGCCAATCTTGTCAAACTATTTGTGGAGGGAGCCATATTCTCCTCATCAATCCTTTTGTCTTGCTTTTATTTTGCTTTCAAATTGGCATTCAACAAGTTTTTGGAATGAATGAAATATTTTCATCACATCCGATTTGTTGGGTAAGGGAAAGAGCCATGTGAATTTACTAAAATGATCAACAAATGAGACATAATATTTATTTCCATTGGTTGCACAATAGGGGAAGGACCCCAAACATCAGAGAAAATTAATTCAATAGGAGAATGAGAAATAGACTTTGAATCAGAAAATGCAAGACGATGACTCTTTCCTTGTTGATAAGCAGAACACACACCCATTATTTTATTTGATGAGAGTGGTAGAGAGAACTTGGAGATGAGTTGTCGGACAGTTTGATAAGATGGATGGCCCATTCGACAATGCCAGAGATCAAGAGGAGTGCGTTAAGAGAGGAAGGATTGGTGAGATTTTGTTGGTGTAGTTGATGGTGGAAAAGAGTAGAGGCCATCTTTAGTTTTGCCACACATTAGAATTCTCACCATGGTTCCGTTCTTCACCAAAAAGAAAGATGGGTTAAACTCAATATATACATTATTTTTACTCATAAATTGACTCACAAATATCAAATTCTTTTTAATTTGTGGTACATATAATAATTGAGACAAAGTGAAAGAGTGAGTTGGAATTGATATAGTGGCAGAGCCAATATTCTTTATAGGCAAACCTGCCCCATCGTCGACTTGGATTTGATCACCTCCATGGTATGGATCCGAGTGTAAGTTGAGGTTCTGTAAATCATTTGTGAGATGATTTGTTGAGCTAGTATCAGGGTACCAGTTTGTGTCCGGAGTTGATGAGGGCGAGGTCATGTATGCTGTCATGGTTGGATGGGCACCTTGGTATGCATGATCGAAGCGATAGTAACACTATATGGTAGTGTGACCAGTTTTGCCACACACTTGGCAAGATGGTCTCGTGTTGGATGGGTTACTCTAATGTGAACTTCCTCGCCCATGTCCACCATGACCTCTGATCTGGAGTTGGGATTGTTGTAAGATTGTTGAGGTTGTGATGAACATTGGTTTTGTTGGGATTTTCCACCACGATTGCGTTGATCATTCCAGGTTTCCACATTCATCAAACCTACTGTAGTGTCAAGAGCATATTGTTGTTGCTCTAGGCATAACTCAAAGATGAGAAGATGGTTAAACATCTCTTCGGAAGTCATTTTGTCGACTTGAGTTGAAATGGAAGTCACAATGGCATCATATGATGTGTCGAGGCCTCCAAGAACGTAGGCAGTGAACTCATGGCTTTTTAGGGGCTGTCCAATGGCAACAAGGGTGTCAGAGTATGACTTCATTTTCTGAAAATAGTCAGATATGGACATATTTCCTTTCTTGGTGAGAGCTAAGAATTAGCGAGTTTGAATTGCTCGAGCCGAAGAGATGGAGGAGAACATTTTCTCAAAGGAAACCCATACTTCTCTAGAAGTTGAGAGACCTATCATCTGAGCCAAGATGCCCTCGAACAAAAAGGATACCAAGGTACTAAGAACAACCTGGTCTTGGTCATACCAGGAGTTGAAATTTGGGTTAGGAATGTCTATGGGGGCAGAGATGAAGGTGGCTGTATTGAGGTTGGGTATGGTTGGTGGGGGGCAAATATGGTTCCATCAACATATCCAACAAACGTTGGCCATGCAAGTAGGGGACGATTTGTGTTTTCCAAAGGAGATAGTTGTCTTTGGTGCGCTTGACTGTAACCAGACTATGGATGCTTGCAGGGTTAGTAGAAGTATTGGGTGAGGCCATGGGATCAAGTGAGAAAAAAAAAAAAAAAAAAAAAAAGACAGGTCACAATTTTGCTCTAATTACAATAAAACAATACTCACAGGATGGAAACTCTCGTGCAATTGCTATCGAGAGGAATTGTATATATATATAGCAGTTTATAGATGTTATAAAAATTACAAAACTTGTGTCCTAAAATAATTACAGGAATTGGCATAATTATAGGAAAGACTAGTGTATAGCTATAATTACAATCTTTACATAAATGGAAAGAAGTGAATGAATACAATTCCTCAGATCATGGAATGGAATCGAGCTTGCTGTCATCTGCTGACTTAATCTTGTTGTCATCTGTTTTGGAAGGTGTTTCCTTAATAGTCATTTAAGATTTATAAGATTTATTCCTATGTAAGTAAATTTATTATTAGTTCCACAAAAAAAACTGATGTGTCAGTTCTCCATTAAAATATATAAAAGACCTAATTTATACTAAATCTTGGTTTTAAACTTTCTCTTTTACTCATTTACAAAATAATAATGATTAATGGAAGTCTCAAGCATGAAGTCCGAGAAAATTATTTAAAAATTATATATATAATCTTGCACATGAGATCGATATAAGGACTCATTTGGGCAATTGGAGTACTATCTTAAAATTATGTGAATATGAGTAAAATAGTTTGAGTTAAAATGTTTATTAGATTTTGGTAAATGAAAAAGAAAATTTTGAAGAAAAATATTCTAAAGTATTAAAAAAATGAATATAATTTTTTGATTTAAAGTTTGTAAAAGTTGTATTAATTTTTGTGATTCGAGCGAAAATCAGGCAAAGAGTTCTCTCGAGGCTCGCTCGACACTCTACTCGAGCGAATAATACAGAAAAGTAAAAATTAAGATTTCTATTTTGTAATACTATAAATATGTACTTAATGAATCGTATATACATTCTAAGTGTTTTTAATAGTGAGATTTCACCTTAAAGTGTCTTTTGTGATTTCTCAATATAATAAAATCTTATGTAGCTCTTGGATGTAGATATGTTGCTGAACCACGTTAATTTGTGTTTGTTTTTATTTTTCTGTCATTGATTTCACAACAAGAACCTCATCGAAGCCCACAATCCTGGTAGCCACTTTCTTTGTACTTCACATTCACTCCCTCATTCTCTATCCCTTAATTTCTCCACTTCCATCACATCACCAAGCTCTGCGACACATCGCACCTCCGCACATCCATCCAAACCCCTTAGGTGTTTCATAATTTAGTCACTCCAAATAGTGATTGTAATGAGCGAAAAAACTATTTTATTTATCTCAAGTTGCTTGTCAACACATGTCTCAGGTTGATAGTTAATTGAAAATTTTTACCTTGTGTGAATATAGTGAGTGGGCTTTTGCTATATCTAGCTAGGCCAGATCAATTGCTAATATAGGCAGGATGTGCTAAAAATTGATTTTTGCAAGTAGTTATGAAAATGTCGTAGGTTGTAGAACTTGGCTAGATAACCTACTCTCTTTTTTTAGCATAGAATTGTTGGGTAAGTTAATGAGATGTGGTGAACATTATAGTTCAAGGTTTCAAATTAAAGTTATGTTTTTGGCTAAAATAGGTTATTTGTACATGACTACATATGTAGTTATGTAATTCTTGATAATGGAGTACAATACAATTGTGACCGAATGTAATGAACATAGCATGGCCAGAGGAGATGTTGGAAAAGAACATATCATTGGTTCTTGCTTTTAGAAAAGGCTATTGGTGGGAAATTAGAGAGTAATTAGGGTTTGGTCACTTAGATACTTGGAAATTATAATTGTTTAGTGATATGTAATTAAAGTATGGAGGTGAAATTTGGATGTTTCATATATTGGGTAAATTGATAGTTACTTGAACATTATGGAGATGAATATACAATTGAGCTTGGTTTAATACAATTAGGATATTTCAATACAACTATTCTTTAGTTGGTCCAAGCTTATGATTGTAATTCAGATCAAGCCTAAGGAAGGTCTTCATGTTGTAGTATTTGTCCTATGTTACTCTAGATATTCCCATGGTGAATGGTATTGAATGGCTATATTTGCAACAAAATTCCATATTGCTACTCCTTTAACTTCTTCCATGTATATACTAGCAATGCCATTACTTATTGTGCAAAGAGGATAATACAAGCTAGTTGTCCAAATTCATTATATATAGATTTTTCTATTTCATAGAAACTAAGATTTATGAGCCTAGTTAGAGGCATAATTGTCATATTGTAAGTATAATGTGTTAAAGCAACAAAATAATTAGACCATGTTTGGTTTCACAGACTTTCTCATATCATCTTATCTCATCTCAATATCTAAACACTATTCAAATACAAATATTTTTCAATTTCAAATTTTTTTAGTTTTCATCTAATCATTATTTAATCATTACAATTTTTTCAAATTTTCATAAAACATCTTAACTCAAACTATTTTACTACTATTTATAAATTATTTTACTATTTCACCAAATGAGGCCTTAGTAAGGTTGTGCGTTGACACTTATGTTGGCTTTTGCTCTAGGTCTCAAGAAAATCAATCCATCTTCTTTGAGGGTGGTTGTATTAATTGGCACTAGGAATAAGTTATTTTGTACAGCTACCAATTTACTTATAACTAATCTAACATATCTGTATTTCTTCATTCTTTAAATTGTTTTATACATATCAATCTATAAATACCAAGCCATGTATCATGTAATACAATTTAGTCAATAATGGACATAGAAAAATTATATTTGCAGTCCTAAGATGTGGAATTCTCGTACACTCCTTTTAAAAAAAAGTGAGTAAATATGTGACACACATAAAAAAAATCATATTTTTAATAGTGGATAATACATTTTTTCAAAAAGAGTGGGGCTTGCATTCCCTCATAATTCTATTTTGTTCCAAATCTCAACCTGTTTTGGTCATTCCGGACCCTATTTCGGTTTGGATTGTTTTAATTGCAATGTTGTAATTTCTTTAAGTTTGGATGACATTTTTTGTAAATTTTAAGGTGCCATTTGGATAATGTGTTGAGATGAAAGATAAAATTTGAATAAAATATTGTTATAATATTATTTTTTAATATTATTATTGTTTTGAGATTTGAAAAAGTTCATTTGTTTATAATACTAAAATATTTTATTCCAATACTAGAATGATGATCAAAATGAAATTTAAAACATTAGTTTGAAGTTTGTTAAAAAAATAAAATGTCTATAAAATGTTTGTTGTGGCAGCTTAAGAAATCGTCTCAAAAGACTGGTAAATTTTTACCAATTACGAGAGACCAAACGATATATTTCTAATGTTTTTCTTCATCCCAAGAATAATAAAATAGAGAATTGTTGTAGTCAATCATGTTATCTTTTAATTGATTTTTTTTTTTTAAAAAAAATCATGATGTTACTAAGACATTTGTAAAAGTAATGAGCCTATAAAAAGTATGTTTTTGAAAAGTTTTTGTGAGATTTTTTTCTTTAAATTTTTTGTGAAAATTGTTTACGGAATGAGGTAATTGACTTGGTTAAACAGATCTTTTTATTCGAGAGAATTATTTTGATATTAAAAAGATGTTTGGGTCGGTGACATTTTTTCAAAAAAATAAATGTTTTCAAAAAAAATTTCAAGCCAAATAAAAGCCGATTAGAAAAATGGACCATGCTATGCCCACAGCTCCCAACTACCGCTGAGAGCTAATGTTAGGCATAAGTGGGTCTTTTTTTTTGTTATTGTTGTTTTTTGACATATATTTTTTTAACACTTTTAAATATTTCTTTTAAAAAATTCATAACATCATTACAAACACTTCTTTAATCACAAAATAAATTAAAAAATGTGAATGGTAGCTCGGAGCAATGGATCTATCATTTTCCCAAAAATATTTACCGTAACTCTTTTAGTTGCTTTTTATATCATGCACTTGCATAAGAGAATACATTTTAAATTTCTAATAATCAATTTAATTACTTGTTGCATTACACTTACTAAGAAAGAAAAGGAAAAAATTATCACATTTTATACTCTTTAAAATGATCACTTTACTACTTAATTTGAAACACATATATAATTAATCTATTTGTTAAAATCTGACTGTCATATGAATAAGAAATAGATGACTTAAAAGTAATTTTAATTGTTCTATTTTAGAGAGTATATATATAAATAATAGTGACTATATAATGAAAATGTGATAATTTGACTATATTTGCGAAAAATTAAAAATACAAATTGCATTTTTTACTTATAATTTTACATCGTGGTGTGCAATCTGGGAAAAAAAAAGTTACATCGTGGTGGTACTGACAAATGTTTAGCAAGCAACATGGGCGAAAAGAAGTTACATTGGTCCTCTCCTCTCGGTAGGGTGAGGTTCTCTCAATTTTGTCCGTTTGATAGTGCTATTTTGTCTCTAAGGCTTGTGTCTGTAGTGTAACAATGGCAAAAGATATTACGAGACATTGGGAGTCACTGAAACTGATAGAAGAAGATCACCCCCCAGATGAAGTTGTTTTTATCATCAAACCTAAAATGGGAACTTTGTCTCCTTGCAATGATATTCAATAACAGAACAACCAATAGGGAAGCTTTCAAATCGACCATGTCCAAGATATGGAGTACTAAGGGATGGGTTACGTTCAAAGAGCTTGGTACAAACAAGTTCCTCATGGAGTTCCAACTCTACTTAGACAAACAAAAAGTAATACAGGGAAGGCCATGGTCCTTTGACTGTCACCTTGTCTGCATGAAAGAGTTTGAGGGAATTTTATCCCTTTCAAAGATTCAGTTCCATGCCGAACCTTTTTGGGTCCAGATACATAATCTTCCATTCACATGAATGAACAAGGAAATTGGAGAGCTAATGGGATCTAGTTCAGGAAAAGTCCTTGAGGTTGAGGTAGATATGGAAGGGTATGGCTGGGCTTGTTTTTTAAGAGCTAAAGTTGAAGTCAATGTTACTAAACCTCTCCCAATATGTCGTTTTTTCAAGTTTAGCAACAAACAAAATTAGTTCTCCTTCAAGTATGAATGCCTTCCCATATTCTGTTTCAAATGTGGTCGACTCATGCATGAGAGAGGGAACTGCCCAGAAAGGCCACCAGAGACTTAGGCAAAGGAGCAGTATGGGCAATGGCTATTAGCCAATTATTTTTCCGTAAAATGAGTCTTCCTGAAGAAGTACAGTGGCTCTATGGAGCAGGAGCACCATGGATCATCCTGGAGAGGGAACCCAGAGGAGGAAGGAGGCAACAACCCCTGCTACAGGGAGTCCACATCAAAAACAGCAAACGAGTCACCTACTTTGGCAATGGCAGTAGGAATTAAGGAGGTCAACCAAACCCGTGTTGGTGGAACTCCTACTAGGGAAGGTCAGGTGATTTCTGGCTCAAGTACCCCTCTTGCCCTCAAAGATCTTGTGATTTGCTCCTTACATGGATTCTCTACACCAAGACAGGACAGTCTTCCCAAGGGCTCTACTATATTTCCCAATTAGGTAAGCCTTTCGCATCCTATATCCCCATCTACTAATGATGTAGTTATGCGGACACCTGAGACACTTTCCTTAAATAACCCCTATAAGTCAAACAAATGGGCTAACTCCCCCAAGAGTGACCTCGGAAATAAGGAGAACTCTCCCTACAAGCCTATGAAAGGCAAATCTTGGAAGAGGAAAACAATGGACTTGCCATATAGACAAATATGGAGCTTCAAACAAACCATATAGACAAATGGTACAGTTTAGAGATGCACTATCTTTCTGTAACCTATATGACCTGGGCTTCAGTGGTGATAGATTTACCTAGACAAACAATAAGGAGAGCAGACATTTCACTAAGAAAAGACTCGACAGGGCATGTGGAAACACCCTATGGCTTAATCACTTTGCCAACCATATAGTGTCTCACCTAGATTGCACCCAATCTGATCACAAACCTATCCTAATCTAGACAAAAGGCCAAACCAACATGGGGAAGAAGAAGAGAATATTTAGGTTCGAATCAGCTTGGACCAAGTAGAAGGGTTGTGGTGGCCTCATTAAAAAAGTCTGGGAATCCTCAGCCAATTCTCTAAGGAGATTGCACAGCACCCTACAAGGGCTCGATTTATGTCAAGAATAACTAAAGGCTTGAAGTAGGACCAGGAGAAGGGATCAATAAAAACTCCTAAAAAAGAAAACTAAGTAGCTTAACCACATGCATGGGACAAACTAGGGCAACCTACACGAGGAAATAAAGAATGTCCAACAAGAGCTTAACTCCCTTATGGATGTTAAAAATCTAAAGTGGCAACAGAGAGCAAAACAAGCATGGTTAAAGGATGGAGACCGAAACACAAAGTATTTTCACAAGTGCTCAAGCCAAAGAAAAAAGACAAATACTATCAATAGGATACAGTCATCCACAGGTCAAGTAACCCAGGATCCTCAGATAATTTGCCATGTTTTTCATGATTTCTTCAAGGACCTCTTCTCAACCTCCCATCCAAATGGTATATAGGAATGTCTAACCCTAATGCAGCAAGTTGTTATTGAGGAAATGAACTCCACACTCTCTATAGCCTTCACAACAATAGAAATCAAGGGGGCCATTTTTAGCATGAACCCTCTCGAATTCCCTGGGCTTGATGGCTTCCTTGCCTTGTTCTTTCAAAAATACTAGGAGACAGTGAGCAATCATGTTTGAAAGGCAACCCTAGAAGTCCTAAATGGAGGAAAATGGGATGACAAACTCAATGAAGCCTTCATAGCCTTCATCCCAAAGAAGCTGAACGCAAATACAGTCACAGACTTCATGCCTATAAGTTTATGCAATGTTCTTTACAAGATCATTGCAAAAACTTTGGAAAATAGGCTAAAAAAAATCTTACCTAGTATCATCTCCCCCACTCAGGTAGCATTTGTGTTAGGAAGGCTTATCACAGACAATATCATTGTAGCATTTGAATCCCTACATACAATGAAGGCTAGGCTGAAAGAAAGGGATGGTTACATGGCCTTAAGATTGGACATGAATAAAGCCTATGACAGAAGCTCTCAGTTACCTCCTAAACAAAGCTGAGCAGAACAGGTTGATTACACGCTTACCAATCAGAAAACACCACCTGCATATTAACCATCTATTTTCTGCAGATGACTCTCTACTATTTTGCAAGGCTAACTCCATTGAGTGAAGCCAACTCTATTTCCTGCTAGAATCCTATGAAAAAGTATATAGTCAGAGACTAAACAAGGACAAGACCTCCATTTTTTCAAGCACAGACACTAGAGAACAAACCAGGGACATTGTTACAAGCATTGTTGGGATTCATGGGACTTACTCCTATGAGAAATACTTGGGTTTGCTAGCCCTTGTAGGAAGATCTAGGTCTCAATCTTTCAAGGGCATCTTAGATAGAGTGCAGGCAAAACTGAGTAGTTGGAAAACAAAGTTCCTTTCCCAAGTAGGCAAGGAGACTCTTATCAAAGCAGTCATCCAGGCTATTCCAACCTATATCATGGGGATTTTCAAGTTGCCAAAATAGCACCTAAATGAGCTTAACAAACAAGTAAGATCCTTCTTGTGGGGTCAACAATCACAAGAATACAGGATTCATTGGATGCCATGGAAACATATGATCAAATCCAAGAAAACATGAGGTTTGGGCCTGTGGGATTTCAAAAATTTCAATTGTGCTCTCCTAACAAAACAATGCTGGAGGATCATCTCTACCCCCAACTTCCTTGCTGCCAGGGTCCTCAAAGAGAAATACTTCAAGCAGAGCTCCTTCCTCACTGTAAAAAAAGGCCATAATGCCTCCTTCTACGACAGAGCTTTGTCTCTGCAAAACCATTGCTTGAGGAAGGACTAATTTGGCGTGTTGGTGACAGAGAAACAGTGAAAATCTAGAATGACAAATGGTTTCCACAACAATCCACTTACAAACCCCATAGTTCAATTAGATTCCTACCTACTGACTCCAAGGTTGCTATGCTCATTGACAAGTCCTCTCATCAATGGAACCACTCACTAGTTAAAGCCATATTCAATAGAGTAGAAGCTGAGTTATTCAAAAGAATCCCCCTAAGCCCTTACCCCACACCAGATAGAATGATTTGGAGATGCACCACTTTAGGTGCATTCACTGTCAAGTCAGCTTACTACCTAAATTTTGAGATGGAAAAACAGGAAAATGGCCAATCCTCTGAAGCCATAACTGAAGTTGTGCCCTGGTAAAAAATTTGGCAACTAAAGATCCCCAATGCAACCAAAACCTTCCTATGGAGGCCTGCCTAGATGCCATCCCTATCAAAGTTAAACTTTACCAGAGAAAGGCTACTGCTGATGAATCTTGCCCCATATGCAAGCTCCACCTAGAAACAGTCGAACATGCTTTATGGGATTGCCCTTCTACCCAAGATGTATGGAGTCAATGTGGAAAGAAGATCCAAATGACTAGCTTGTTTTTTTAGTCATTCAAAACCCTGATGGAACTTTTATTCGAGACTAGAAGAATAGGAGATGATGGAATTTGCTCTCACTGCATGGAAGATTTGGAAAAGAATGAATGAGTTTGTCTTCAGTAACACTTTCATCCACCCAAAATCCGTTATCCAAGCAGTCAAACTTTTTATTGAAGACATCCACTAGACTCAACAACTAGCTCATAAGTGCTCTATTGGTTCAAATGATCACTCTCAATGGGAAGCTCTCCCACGAGGGAAATTGAAACTAAATTATGATGCTACCATTGACAAAACAAACTGCAAGGTGGGAGTTGGGGCTATTGTACGTGATTGGGAATGGAAGGTGCGAGCTACCTTAAGAATGAGCCATGCCCTCTTCCTTGATCGTCTTATAGCTGAAGCTTTTGCTGCCTTTCAAGCTTCTATGTTCTTAAAATACTAGGGTGGCAGGATGTAATCATGGAATGAGATTCTTTGTAAGTAGTTAATTGCATCAAGTCCCTAACAAAGATAGAATCATATGTTGGCGTATTGATAAGGGACACAAAGTCTACATTAGACTCCTTCACAAATTGAACAATTAGATATACTGGGAGAGCTTATAACTCTTTAGCTCATGCTTTTAAGTCAAGATGGTATCGATAATAGTATCACATCTATTGATACTATTCTTTTTTTATCTAAACTTTGATTTAATTGAATGAAAACACAAGATACTTTCCTTTAAAAAAAGAACTAAAAAAAATAAAAACAGACGACATGGGCTATCGAGTTCGGAATTTACACATCTAGAAACGGTGAGTGTATCACGCTTCTTTTTACAAGAAAGTAGGGCCCTAAAACCGACATTAAAGGCAATTAGTCCGCCTCCTCTCACGTATCACAGATTCACAATCACTCCCATTAACAAAAAAATAAAAATAAAAAAAGAAGAATAAATAACGGAAGAAAATGAGGGGTTGCAGACTTGCAGATCAGTAGGTATAGGATAGGACAGCTTTGCATATTATTTTATATTTGAAAAATATAATTATAAATATAATTGTGTATTAATTTATATATTAATATAATGTGATTGATCAAAAAGTAAATTTTATTAAAAATAATATTAATTTAAATTTTAAATATAAATAAATCAATATTAATATACATATTAATTCGCGAGTATATTTATATATATCAAAATTTTTTTATATTTATATTTCTAATTTCTTAGGAAAAGAATAAAAAAACGCAGACCCACACACACTCTCTCTCTCTTCCTTTTCTTCGAGTCTCTTAACGCATATTCACAGATGGGAGGTAAATCCGTGGTGTTTAATGGTACAAATCTGCTTTTTGGTGGAGTGATGAGAGAAAGAACCTGATGCCCTCCTGATGTGCGAGTGAGTGGTGCTCTCTTTCTCTCGTCTTTTGTCGTTTATTAGCATAGCTAGTCTTCGATCCAGGACTTCATTTCTCGCCCATTTTCTGTCCAAACCGTATCCCCCAAAACAGCTTCAGAAGCAAGAGGTCTGTTTGCATACGATCTGCTCTGAATTTTTTCTTCTACGTTTTCTTTTCGAGTCTTCTTCTTCTTCTCTTGCTGCTTACCCAGTTTTCATGCTATTAATTACTTCTGGATTTGTTTTCCGGGTTTTGCTTCTTGGGGGCTTCTTTCTTCAGCTTGAATATATACCATTGTTCCATGTGATTTCCTGATCTCTCTGTGTCCATGTTTCCCGAGTGGCTTCTTTACTTTGACGGACTCACTATCTAGTCGCTTTTGATTTCCTTGAAGAAAAAAGAGGACGAATCTGGTCCTCTCGGTTTTGGTTATTCTTACCCTGAATTTTGTTACGTGCATAGGGTCATCGACTGTTAGCTAACACGCTTGACGACCTAAGATTTGGATTTCTTGCATTCTTTCGACCATAGGACTCCCTTCTACTTGATCAATCTCTTTCTTTGCTGCTCCGGATTTAGTTTGTGTTCTATTTTTTTTTTTTCTTACTTCTTGTCTCCGTGGTTCACTGTATATATTGCTCTTTTTCTGATAGTTTCTTCTTTGATTAAACTCTAGATTTCTCGTGCCATACAATATGATTTTCGCTTTAAAATATTTTACATGATTGTTCGAGAACGCCTGTGGATTGTGGAGTTCTACAGCCTCAATTTTGTAGTGTTTCTTTCTGAATCATCCCCGCATAAAATAACTCTCGCTGACTTTGGAATTATATTTTCGTCTTCGCTTTGTGGCTTCTAATTCCGTTCTTTGCTCGATCATTTGGGTTTCCCTAGATTTTGACGATTCAGAGTAGATGCTTCTAATTCCCTCACCCCATCACATAAAATAACGTTCTTGGGGGGTCTAGAACAGCCCAGTTTGCCTTGTTCTTCTGGCTCTTTCCTCAAATTCGTTATCTCATGCTATCTCAATTACTTCTCTCGCAGGTAAATGGATGAAGATTCTAGTGGCGTTGTTTGATTTCGATCCACACGTAGTTACAGTTTCGTATTGAAGCTGCTTTGTGTTGGTGGCTTTGTGGTGGGGTTTGGAGGGAGAGTAAGAAAGTGAAAAAAAAAAAAAAAGGAAAAGAAAGAGTGAACGGCCTATTGTTGTTATATATGCTGAAGACTAAGTTAAAGATAAGGCCCAGTGGTAGCGGTAGTAATAGAGCTTGTGACTGTTGGAAAAACAGCACAAGAAGAGAGAACCTTTTTATCAGATGTTATCCATTGAAAACTCTCCATCAGATCCCTCGTGCACTTGCGATGTTTCCCAGCTGAAATCTGGTAGTGATGAGAGGGCCTCTCATAAGCTTCCCTTGCCAGAGGTAGATCTGTCCAAGCGAGCCCTATTTGGTGAAACCCCACTTCCCAAATTCTCCATAAGGTTCTCTCTCTCTCTCTCTCTCTCTCTCTCTCTCTCTCTCTCTCTCTCTCTCTCTCTCTCTCCAACTGCTTTTTCTCTGGTGGTGGTGATCCGAAAAGTTTTCGCATCTTAAGACAAAGAGCTTGTTGATTCAGATCCGGAGTTACAAGCTGCTTGTGGATCAGTCCTACATGGGGCCTAACTCATAATATCCTTATTGTCTCTATTTTGATCTCTTGGGGATTTTGCTTTGCTTTAGCTAATGAACTTGTTCATGGCTTTTAATTCTACCGGGCTTTTACGCTTCGTCATGGATCATCCCTAAACTCTATCCTAATCGTCTGTCTACTTAAAATCTGTAGTCATGTAATATTTAGTTGCTTTTCTTGCTTTATTTTGCTGGTGATTTCATGTCTCTTTGCCTATTACAATCTTCCCAGAGCTGGCTAGCTCCCTGGAGAATTGTTGCTACCCCATTTGCAGTCTATACTTGTTCTAAGCATATCACGCTGCACGTACATTTCCGACTTTTCTTGTTCACTAGATCATAGAATCTCCTTTGTCACTTGGGTTGGCCTGATTCGCTTTGAGTCAACTTACAATATAATTTTTTTCGATTGGTACCGGGGTGTCCAAGAACATTGTCACGACTAATTCCGGGTGCACCGTCATATATGACTAATCTTGGGGTTGTACGGGCATCGGTAAGCAGTTTCTTGCAAGTGCATTTCCGATTATTCAAGGAAAAATCTCTTAATCTGATGGTCCCTAGAAATTGTTTACATCCAATGAGATTTGAACCTTAGACTTGGAGGAGCATACCCACAAATTCAAAGCCTTTACCAGTTGGGCCTAGGGGTCAACATACAATATAATTAAAGATGTAAAAGTTTTCATAATCAGTTCATTTATGCTCGGGTTTTTTCCAAAGATAGCTAGTCCGAGTTATATATGTATGACATATTGTCCTTTTTTTTTCGTTGGTTTGAGATTACGAGATCTGCACTAAATTGATTAACTACATAAATTTTTATAGGTTACAAGTCACTACATAATTAACAAAATATTATGATTTGTACTGTAGGGATTATGTTTTTATTACCCGAAGCAAGGATATCAAGACGAATTGGCCTTTTTCTTTGAAAAATTTGCAACTTTGCTTGAAACATGGTGTGAAGGATGTGTTGCCGCCATTTCAGCATCTTGATAAAGTGAGGAACGAATGCTTTCAGGAAAGTACGGTTGGAAGTAGCACACTTGAGAATAAAAACTTGAAGAATATTGTTGGAGAGCTGTCTGGGCCGCCTAATGATTATACAGTATTAGACTTGTCTGTAAATGCTCAATTGAATCAGAAACCACCAGAAGCTTTTATAGAGACAACAACTTCACGTAGGTCTGAAGGAGAAAATGATCTCCCATCCACAAGAAGTTTTTCTCAATCTGATATAGAGTCACTTCCCGCTAATGGGCTGTCTAGCTCATCTTTAGACCCTGATACATTGCATGAAGACTCAGTCGACGTTGAAGCTGAAGGTCTTGCTCCGGCCCACCAGATTGAAAGCACAACCCGACCCTCTAATAAGAAGTGCAGATTGGTAGTAAAATCTGGTGCCAACTCTGATCGTAACTTGACTGAAGATATTGCTTCAAATTGTACTACCGTATCAGAATTAGCAATGGCTTCAAAGCTATGCCCTGTTTGCAAAATTTTCTCATCGTCCTCGAACACCACCTTGAATGCTCACATCGATCAGTGCCTGTCTATGGAGTCAGTTCCTAAGTGGATGGCTGCAAAACTAACCAAGCACAGATTTAAGCCAAGGAAGACTAGATTAATGGTGGATATATATAAGACAGCCGCAAGATGCACATTAGAAGATCTTGATAGAAGAAATGGCACGAACTGGGCCACAGTTTCAAGCTTGACTATGCGGGATAATGACAAGTCTGAGATGCCTGCAGAAGGGAAAATGCAAAGGATGTTGCTGGTTCATACTCCGGATAGTGGCAATGTCGGTGCAGTTTATATTGATTCCAGTGGCACTAAACTCAGGATTTTATCCAAGTTTGATGATGCACCATCAGTGTCTCAAGTGAGTGAGGAGCTTGGAACAAGAAAACGCTCAAAGGGAGGTAAAGGAAGTAAACTTCTTCCAGCCAAAAAGAAGAAGTCCCTTGCGCCCAAACATCATAAGTACCTCAAACTTGCACTTCAAAGCAAAAAAAAATTCTCTCGCAGGGCCCATTCTTCTCAGGTACACCGTTGCTTCCTTTGTATATGGGTTATTCTTTTTCCCCTTTCAACGAATACACTTTTGCATATCTTCATTGACTGCTTTTGTTCATTATTGATGCTAATTTGAAATCTCTATGCCCAGTATGTGATCTAGAAATTTGCTCATACATCTCACTGGTCAATTTACAAATATATAATTCCATGAAAAGCTTGCGCATGCTATATATCATAGTGAAGACAGTTGATTAAATTGATCTCAAAATTCTTGTATCAATAATCTTGGTGCGTATTTATTCTGTGGGTAATTCCATTAAGCCCGTGCACGAACTAAATGCCAGAGCAATAAAATTACTTGCAATCCACTTTTATTCTGAATTGTAAATATCTTTTGGCTGCATTGTTGATTGATTGTTAAACAGATTTATGGTGGTCAACGAGTGGAAGAAAGGTGCAAGAAGAATGAACATCAGGCAAAGAATCAAGTTAAACCCAGCGATTCTGGGAATTTGAGACATTGGGTATGCTCCAAAAGAACTGGAGTTGCAAAAGAAGTCAGTAGAAAAGATGCCCATCAACCTCTGAGTGAGAGTGATCAATTTTGTTTTGGTGATTCTCTCGTGGAGAGAAGTCGGGTTTCAAAACTTGCAAATTTGTCTCAGAACCCAATTTTTTCTCCTGAGAAAAGTGAGAGAATGAAGAGTCCCTTTTCTGAAGGCCAAGCTAGTGACAAGAGGCAGCGATCTCCAGGGAGAAAGCAAGTTGGAAGTCCCTTGTTTGGAGCCAGGAGCAGCAGCAGTGTTGAGAGGTCTCTTTCACTAATGAAGAGAAATGTCAATCAATTGAGCAAAGACAGCAATTCTGTTTGTGATGATTCTATATTGAATTCTCCAAAGTCCACTGTAGATTATGTACCTTTGTTGAGAAGCAAGCTGGATGATATTGCTGCAGGGCCAAATTATAACTCCGATATTCCTTTTCTTCCTTGCACAAGTCTAACTAGAAGTTATCATCCCTTAAAACCAAAAACCATGAAATTCTCCCCATCGAGGAAAAATGTATCAGCTGTCAAAGGCAGATTATCTGTGACTAAATCCAGACCAGACATGATCCAGAAGTGCTCAGCCCTTAAGACTTGTCAAGTGCATTTTGCTGCAGGAATAGGCAAAGAAGTAGCGGCCTGGTATCCTGAAGCTGATGAGCAACATGATTTGATGCACAGTCATATTGACAATAGTTCTGGAAGAGAAGAGATCTCAAGTGAAGTATCTTTTGGCAGTAATACTGTACTAAGAATCAAGCAAGATAGAGGAGCAATCAGTATAACTCGAAAGTTGAAGAGTTCACAGTTGGCCACTCAATGTTGTGGGCATGATAAGTGTGAAAACGAGGATTCTTCTGTTAGAGTTCGTGATCATTTTCTGGACAAAGTTGTTGACTTAAAATCAGCTACAAAAGAGGTTTGGATCCCTGGGGAGGATATTGTCTCTGAACTAGCTGCCAAAGAAGCTGTTCAGAAGTTTGATACAACTTTGTTTCAATCTCTAGCTCCTGAACTACAACACAAGCTGGGTAGTTTTACCAAGACCCCATCCAACTCTGTACAATTTATTGATGGTAATCACGGGCCTCTCTGTGGAGCTGAAGCACTGAAAAGTGCAACCAAGCCAAATCTTGTTGATGAACAAGATATATATTGTGCTGATAAAGTGGGCAATGACTTTATTGGGCAAAATGTTCTTATTGGGGAAGAAATGGATTCTGAAATTGGGCAGGAAAACTTTTTTGAAGAGGTAGATCCAATACCCATTCCAGGGCCACCGGGATCATTTTTGCCAAGTCCTCGGGGTATGGGATCAGAAGATCTTCAAGGGAACTCATCATTAACCACAACAAGCCGGGTTCAATCGTCTCAAGATCTGCATGCCATTGATGGGGATTCGTCAGATTCTCCTATTTCTGCAACATCAACTATCTCTAATTCCACAGTTGCTGGATATGATTGGAAGTATTCCAAACCATTTTCATCCGTAGGTCCTCAATCAATTCAAGACAAGATGAGGTCAGTCTTCTCTGTTGCCAGCATTGAGCCTTCAGCAGAAAGTGTTGCTGTAGTTCCACAGATAAAGGGTAGAGAAGTAGAAAAACTTATTTTTGATGGGGAGAATAGTAATGTTAATAAGATCTCGATTGAAAAGTTTTCTCTTAGTTTCAAAGGTGATGAGCCTTGCTGTTGCCAAAGGAAGGAAAGAGCTTCTCACAGTGCAGCATTGACTTATCAAGAATCACAACTATTAAAGCGAAGGGCTGCAGCTTCAGTGACAATGCCTACCATAGGAAAGCAAATGAGTTGTAATCTTAACACAAGACCTGGGAATTTTGATGCGAGGCCTGAAATAATTCCTCTGAGCAGTTGCCCAAGTTCAAAATCTGAAAAGGTTGTTTCCCCCATCATTAAGTGCCCTGCAGGTCCCATTTCTTTGAAGGGTTCCCCAGATGTTGGAGCAAAGTTTCCAGGTCATGGTAGTTGTGATTCTGCTAGTCCAGCTGCTTCTAATCCTGTACTAAGGCTGATGGGGAAGAATTTGATGGTGGTCAACAAAGATGAGGATGCATCAGTGCCAGTAGGGTCTGTCCAATCAAATCTCGGCCAACTCAACCCTCTAACTCCAAGGTTTCCAACACTTTCTGAAGTCTCTCCTGTAAATATTCAAAATGAGGTCTACCGCTGCCATCATCATATGGTCCCTCATATAGGCCAGGATTCACATAATTTATCAGGGCATTGCTTTGAGGGAAAGTTTTCAAACAGTTTTAGAAGCCATAATACAAAGACACCACAAATGGTTGCGAGAGGGCTGGCAGGCTTTTTTCCAGACCAGCCCCAGGATGGTGGATTTATTTCTTTCATGGAGTCTCATGAGCATGAAAGTCACTTCAATGTTCCATCTCAACAGAGCAAGTCTAAGAACAGACCAAATGGATCACCCACATGTAATATGGAGAAATCCTTAACAATTCCTGATTGCCAGCAGATGAGTGCTCGTTCTGCTGCCAATGCTGATAGAGAAATTATTATCATTGATGACATCTCCTCTAGTGAAGCCAATTTAACCACTGATGTCACGAAGTACTCTGGAGTATTGAGGGAAAGAAAGGCGGTTTCATCTGGCATTCCAATCCCAGCGGTTTCAAGACATTTGAACACTTTCGCTTATTATCAGTCACAGGACCCTACTCCACTTGGGGAATTGCCAGCGGTGCACAAAGCCAGCTTTCATGTAACCCCCTCACTAGGAGCTCATGCAAGTTCTGCTAGATGGAGTTGTACTTCAGAAGGTTCTGGTGTGCTGCAGTGGAGCCCCTTTTTTCCTGCGTCACCCTCAACAGGTCATCTGAGGTCTGCACTGTATAATTCTCCAAGCTTGACATAGGCGCTGCGAGTTTTGTTTGGGATGGCACATTTGCACCCGGTCACAAAACAAGGTTTTGCTTCAAAACTGAAATGAAATCTTGAGCTGCTCATAGATTAATGATAGGCAGAAACTTCCGGAGATAACCGAGATAATGGCGGTTGATCAAAGACAGAACCTGCGCACAAGTTCAGCTGTTGAAATCTTAGCTTGAGCTGGTATATACCGAGTGTGGGTCCAAAGTTACGGAGCTTTTGAGGCTATCCATGGGCATTTTTAAAGCTACCCAGCAATGTATAAGCACCCTATGAATAAAAGTTGACCAGGAACCTTGCTTTTTAGTCAATGGACTTGAGCCTCCTTTTATGGAAATGTCTATTTTTTGGGGGAGGGGTGGGTGGTTTAAATTTTGTGAAGTTGGAGCTGCCTTTTGCACGTGTACTTTTTACTTTCTAATTTTATAACACTACCACTATAAACTTTTGGTCATCAAAATCAATTCTGTCAACTTTTTGATCATCTCCATCTGGTTACTGTTAGCCGTTAGATGCGATAACCAACCAAACCATATCGTGCTTGATCTTTCACTTTGTATGTAGATTTTGAAAGCTAACCCATTAGAGAAACATACATTAATATACATGTGACTGCCCAAGTAACGTATTTACTTTGTCATGCCAACTTCACAAAATCTGGGTTAGTACAGATCAATCTTTGCAAACCTAAATATCAAGTTCATGATCATGAGAATACCGATCATCTGATCATGATTAGTCTTGTGATGTCAGATTCACAGCGGATTTGATCTCTCGGCTTGCCTTAGTGGGTATATGATCTGTTCTTCATGTTGTACGTTTTGTTGAGATCAGCTTGCAGTTTCCTGGCTAGAATAAATGGCCGGATGACGAGCGTGCATACCTCTAGTGATAAGTGATGGTAGGTAAAGAATTTTCAAAGCCCGGGGGCCGTACGTGTCCCGGTTGCTGGACACAGATACTTGTGATGTTCTGTACGTAGATACATACGTATCTATGAGAGATCGCGATCATGTTATGGTTGCAACCTACTACCGTGTTGCATCATGCAGTCGATCAAAATTTGTTGGCAATCTTCCTCATCCCATTCCCCGCGAAGAAACGAGGAAAAAGAAGATACAACTGATTCAGGAGAGCAATAACCTCATGCACATGCAGATATTTGTGGCCAATCGTCGTCTTCTTCTTGTTTATTATTATTACTATCATTCTCCTAATAGGTTATTATGTACAGTACTGTGTGCTTTGTTATACACGTGCTGAGACTCCACCCTTATATTGTGAATGGACAGTATCTCTTATAACCTTATAATGTGGGGTCGGCCGGGACAACCCGGAAGGACCCATCAGGAAGCCAAAATTTATCTCTGAGTTTTAGTTTTTGTAGAGCTCCAATGACTTGGATCTTAGAATACGAATAAAAAGGTTATGGATGCCTAGCCGACCATGGGACAGAGAGGAAGGGGTGGGAGAGCTACGGGGGATGGCAAAGACCCAAGGAAGGTACAGAGCAGCAAAAAGCTTGGCGGTCGGATCACTACCGTCACTCCTTGTTTCGTTGCATGCGCTCCACTAACCGGTGAGGCAAGGCAGTGGATGGAACGTGCATGGTGCTGGACGCAGGACAGTTTTTTATTTTTATAATGAGTCTTCAGTTTGGCGCATTTGAAAAAAAAAAAAAAAATCTCCTACGACTCTAATTTTAAGATTTTAACCTTTTAAGTGTTAAACTTTTTATACTTTAATTTCATTGGTCAAAATTCCTGTCGGATTAGTACTTAACGAGATTGCCACGTAGCATTATAAATGAATGTTACATTAATGTCATGTCTCAACTAATTAGAATAAAAAAATGCTGCATCAACCAAAACTTATTTCAAACAAGTTGAAAGTTTTTTAAAAATTAAGAAAAAAAAATTAAAAACAAATGTAAAAATGAAACTGCACATTGGCTTGTGATTAAATATATAACTTTCATTTCGTAATTTTAATTTTAGAATAAAATTCTTAATTTAATTGGATATATTTCTTAATAGGATAATTAATTGTGTGGCTTAATTCATATGTGTAAGAGGAAATTTACCTGCTTCGGAAATTATATAGCGTATATGTTGAAAAAAATTAGCAATTTAACGGTATATAGTCAGGCACTCGTTAAATGTATGTTTGAAATTACGGTAAAAAATTTAACTTATAGTTTAAATAATAACTTATATTATTAAAATATTATTAACTATTTGCATGGTAACCATATATTTAAAGAACTTTCAAACATGTTACATTCGTTAAAAAATAAATTAAAAAGATAATTTCTGAAATAGAAATGACATTTATTTAATTTTTTAAAGATTGTGATTATATTTTAAAAAGTTTAAAAGTTGTAATTATTTAAAAATTGTATGATTATTTTCACCTATTGACGGCCTTTTTAAAATTTAAATTATATTTCGGATTATTTGCAAAAATACGTTTGTGTTTTCTCAAACATACTTTTCAACTTATTTGAGATTAAAAAATATTTTAATATGTAATATCCAAACAACTTAATTTTTCTATTATAGAGCTTTCAATTTGAATTACATTTCGAATTATCTAAGAAAACACGTTTGAAGAATAGCATCAAAATGATGATTTTCCTCAATCATACTTTTCAACTTATTTGAGATTAAAAAATACTTTAATATATATTTAATATCCAAATAATTTAATTTTTCTATTATAGAGCTTTCAATACTATTTAAGAATTTTTTAAGACTTCTAATGCAACCTCAAACCCTAAATATGAATTAGAAATGAAAAAGTAATCGATCAAATGTTATAAAAGAAAAAATATAAAGTGATCCGGGCTTTTAAAATTTGAAACCGTCTAAGATTTATTGATATAACCTCTCAAATTAGTTTAAGCTTAAATGACTAAATTCATAGGCATTTAAGGCAATTTTAGATGAAGTAACTCATTCTGAGGCTTCAAAAAATATAGATATTGTGAAATTATTACTTATTTTAAAAGTTTAAATTAATAAGAAGAGATCGATTTTAATTATTTGTATTATATTTTTAATAAATTCTTTTACATATGGATTAGACTCTTTCACAATAAATGAGTCTAACATATAAAATATTTAATTAAATAAAATAAGGTTTAGATTCACTATTTATATTCAAAACTTTTACTGTATACCATATGCTAGATATTTTTTGAGAGGAAAGAGAGAACAGTGTTGACTGTTGAAGATAAGTTGATCTTATTTTGTGTAACACCCAGCCCAAATCTTAACCCAGTCCCGTAGAGAAGCTCAATAGTTCAGGAAAATGGCGTTGTTCATTTTATAAGCAGATTTTTATTTTTATTTTTATTTTTCCTCCCTCTTCTCTCCCCACCCCCGATAGTTTCCACTCCCTCTTCTTTTCATCAACAATTTTTTGTCCTGTTACCCACATCTTTATTTCTCTCAACAAATGCTCTCCCTCATCATTTTATCTCTATCTTTGATACCAAAATTAGTTTTGTTGCCCCTCAAGTTTCCATAGCCAACCACCACCCCTTATTCTGCATGATATTTCTCCAATGCCTCCCCTTTCACCGTGATGCACTGTGGTTGCACCGCACTAGCGCACGCCAGGAAAAACCTCCGGAAACCTCCTCCACGTTCAGAGCATCAAAACGCAATCCCCGTTCAAGCTTCAACCACCCCGAAACATGGCACTCTCTCCTCCACGTCAACCCCAAAACCGCAAGCCTGCTCACACATATATAGAGAGAAGGTCCTTCCATTGCACGCCTGCTGACTCCCATCCTCCCTGTTTTGCAACCACAACCATGCATGCTCCTCCACTTTCAGAAGCCCCAAGTAGCACACAAACCACCACAGTCGTACTCCACATCCCATTGTCCAAAGAAAAACAAAAACCCACCATGGAAAAGCCCTGTCGTGCACTGCTGCCTCTGCACCACCAACCCACACTGCAACACCATGAGCCAACAAAAACAAGCCTCTGTTTTTACTCCCCAAAAACAGAGCAACCACTGCACCACTAAACCACCTCACAAGGCATTGCCCTGAGCTGGAACCACCACAATCAGCTCTCTCTCTCTTTCTCTCTCTCTCGGTTACAACTCATCCTCTCCTCCATGCCGCAGCAGTCATGGATAACTACCTACGATTATGCCACTTCACCATGCGTAAACCAATGGCAACGACAATACCACGTGCCCAGTGTTGCTGTGAACTAGACAACCTCCACAAAAATCGCTGCCAGGAACTTCCCTTCACCGCAGATCTATTGCGTGCCTCTCGCTACACCATCACACACAGCTTGTACTCTCTTTCCCTTCTGTGCGGTAAAGTTTTTCCTCACGCCATGCTCTTTCTCCCTCCGTTCCCTCTCTCTCTCTCTCTCTCAGTGTCGTGCCGCTGCGCTCACCACCGTCAACCTTAGCCCAGCTCATTGCCCCGTCCTGCCTCTCCTCTCCCTGTGAGTATGCCTCCTCTATTGCACAGTTTTGAACTGGAGGTTTTTTTTTTTTTTTTTTTTTCTTAATATTAATAATTTCAAATTTCTTCTTGTAACTCCAGCCTTACAAGCCCAGGCATGTTGATGATTTATTTTTCCAAAACGCCCTTGTCTATAAGATGGTTCCTCCATATTGGGCTGACTTTTATATTAAACTTGTTTACTTGGGCTTTGTTTGAAGTATAAGAATTTATATTTATAGATTCAAATTAAATTATTAAGTAATTTACAATTAATTTCAACAGTAAATAATAAACTTTTGATTTTATTCTAAATACTTTTAAATGTTTATTTTACTAAATGATTTTTTTGTTGTTTACATTATTTGAATTTGATGTAATTATTTTATTAAGTTGTAAATTGTAAGTATAGATAGGCTATTAATTCAGAAACTATTGGAACATTTTAAATGAGCTGGCTTCATATGAGCTTGATGTTTAAATTGGATTTGTTGTATTTTATAAAAAATTATGTTAGCAGGTTTTAATGGGTTTTATTAAGAAACTAATGTATTATTTTAATTTGGGTTATGTTTAGTATTTTCAAATTATGCATAATTTTGCTTGGATAAATATATTAGCCAATATACTTGATTTCACAGAAAATATTTAACGGCTTCAATTATATTATTTAGTACTAATTTTATAATTTGATTTTGGTAGTAAATTGTAAGTGTTTAATCTTTTATTTTAAATACTTTAAGCCTATTATATGAAATAAATCTATGATGGTTTTAAATTAGATATGATTAGTAGTTTAGAATGATTTTTAATATAAGTATTATTAAGGATATTTTATGAACTACTATTTTTTAAGAAATTTATGATTTCCTACTACATTATATGTTAGTAGTATTAAATTATGATTTCAAGAATAGTTTATAGAGATATGAGTTTTAAATACGATTAAGTTAGTTTTTTAAATAATTTTAAGTTGTGTTGCCATATTTGATAAAATCATATTATAATAAGTTAAGAATATACATTTAATGATGATAGTATTTATTAGATTTGAGATAACTAAATAATTATTAAAGCTATTTTCATAGTATGAATTTAAGTAACTTGAGAGTTTTAGCAAGTCCTTTTAGAAATTTAGTAACGTTTAGTATTCCGTATAGGTAGCGATTTATATTCATTCACGGTTGTGAAAAATTTCTGAAAAGTTAAAAAATTTAGATAAGTAGAGACTGTGGGATTCCTATGATAAACTTTGCAAAGATTTAAATTCTTAGTTAACTCTTAAATTTTTGTGATTCTAGATTTGTTGGGATATGTGGAATAGAATTGTGTACCCAATTCCCAATTTACTTCTGTGCTCTCTTCTCTGCCAAGAATGGCTACATGCTACAAAAATGTTATTCTCGACAAGTTAACTTTCATCAACATGGGACCTGTGATCATTTGGAAAAGACGTACAAAGTAACCATTATCAACTCCCGTACTCTTCGATTGATCAGGATGTAATTTTTAGTTGAATTTGGATGATAACATAGTCTGGTTGGTAAGTCATATGCAAGACCAGTCACCTCTACATGAGAGTTTCTGCTTGAAATTTAAGTCGATACATTCAGAGAGATATGGACATATTTTTGGTCTTTGATCAAACTATTTTAATAGGAAGTTTCAATTGAACGTGAATTGCTAGTATCCTGAGAGAAATTTATGAGCAAGTATGCTAATTATAACTGATACATGAGTTCTCCAAAACGCGGGATTCATTATTTTGATGTTAGGCAACTTCATAATTCATATCTTGCTCCTCATCCTCACTAGCTTGGCCAATGTCTCTTGAGCAGCCAAGGTTTGGGCATGGTTATGTCCGAGCATCACCATTCTAATACTAATACAAGTTCTGCAGAGGTCTTCACTACCGACAAAATGCCACCTCTCAACAGCAACTTTGCTCTAGTCTCGAGTAACGTAGCTTTCAACAATGTCATATCCTGCCACACATACTCGTCTACCCTTTGATTACCTTGACATTTTTTCTTCCAACAAAGTGACCCATGACACCAATCTTGTATCCAAGAGACAAACGATTTCTCTGCTTCTTCAAGTACATTTGTGCACACCTTTAATAGCTCCAATGCCAAGTTGCACCTTAAGAAGGTTTTGAAGGCTTGAATTGCGAGAGGGAGAGTTGTTCTTTTGACGTATAAAACCATCTCAATTGCCTTTAATTGGACGAGTGGGGGTTTGGATTTGAATCCAAAAACAAGGAAAGCTGAAGCCTATAGATGGTTTGAGTTGGCTAATGGATTTCCCGTTTTCCTCACACCTTGAATTGTGGCTTCGGCAGCTTGCAAATCTTCTTTTGTTCTTGCAAATATCTGCATTATGGGATGCAACTGGATCCAACATCCTGTCTGTTTGTTGGCTCTTCGTGCTAGCCCCAATCTAACCAGAATTATGGCCGAGTCTTCCTCGCTCTTGCAAGTTTGAGGTGCTAAAATAGCACAGCACCCAAATGTGAGAGCTACGCATTTGGTCCACTTCTTGAAACGGTTTCCCATGGCAGGCATTTTCTTTGCTGCAGCAGCGAGCAAACTTGCTGAAATGGGTGTGGGGTGAACCAACCACTGGCTAGAAGCATTCTTGAGGAAAGAAGGTTCCTTCTGCCATTAATTTGATGTAAGATTGAGAAGCAAAATTGTAGCACTTTCATGAGGAAATTATTTTTCTTCCAATACTGTTCTTCAGTGTTGCTCATAAGAGAACCATCATTGAGTGGCACCTAGTTTATAGCTTCAAAGAGAGAAGCAGGGCCAATTGCAAGTTCAGACAGTAGTGATCCAATCAACCACAAACCATAGCTCAACCTTCCCAGCTTCTCATCAAATTTTTCCAAAAATTCTAACTCACCAGCTGTATAGTCTTTCTCCCTTCTACCTCTTATCAAAACCATTGCGTCAGACAATGGCAATGGAGGAAGCTGCACTGTATCAAAATTCATTACCTTGGATAGCGTAGTTGTAATATTCACATGAGACCCTCCAGTGTTCCTTGGGATCAAATCATGCAAATCCTTTCCTTCCCACCAGTCTTTCTCCGTCTCAAGATTATCAATAATCAGTAAGTGAGGCATGTCCCGGAATAGCTCCTTCTTGATTCTCTTGAAAGCCTCAAATTTTTATTCCTCAAAGCTCCAAATGTGCCCCCTTTCATTTTCAGCATCAGCGGTTACATCCAATCCCAAATTGAGAGAGAGATTCAACATGTGTTGCCCAAAGTATCGAGCTTCCCCACCAACCCACAAAACCTTCTTATACCTTTGTGAATACATGTGAGCAAATTCTAGTGCAAGGTTCGTTTTACCAATGCCAGGAACCCCATTTATGCAAATCACATTACTGCCCAAACTCTTGGATTTCTTGTACTTACACCTCTCAAATGAATTCCTTCCTAAAACTGGCTCTATCCAAGCCTCCAAAATTGGTTCTTTGCTCTTACCCATCTCCAAACTGATGTATCTCCCCGCTCCTCTAGTCATAACCACGTCGCTTTCCTCATCTGCCAGGCCTTCAGATTGCCCAGTGGCTTCTCCCCTGATGGCATGCGCAGAACAAACTTGCTCCTAACAATCCCCACATCCAAATAAGAGAATTTCAACCTCCGAAAGTTCCTTTTCTCTTCCAACAAAAAATCTATTTCTCGAGAAGGGTATCTCATCAAATCCTTCTACTACCCCATCTTTCTCGGCCACACCATTGCGACCAAGCTTTGTTCGTAGAACACCAGCAGTTTTGGTTACACAGCTTCTCCAGTTACCCTCATTGGCTTCTAGCCTGAATTCATTGCACTTGGTAAGTCCATCCATTGCCTCTTTACATTCTTTATCAATGAAATTATAGTTGAGAAGGCCCATGATCTGAGCCGGTCCCATGTGGAAGAAGAGTGGAATCAAGTTCTTCTTCTGAGCAAAGAATCTCATCTCCTCTAAGTTGAGATGGTTTAGAAAACTGGAATTATTCACAACCACAACCCCATATGTGACGGATCAGATAACATGGTCAGCAATCTCGTGGCTCTGACTATCAGAGTACTTCGCTCTGTCCGCAACAAAACAAGCAATTCCCTGAAGCTCAAGCTCCGACTTAAGCCACTTAGAGAAGCGCACTAGGTTGGGGTTTTGGCCATGGAAGCCAATGTAAACATCACCGGCCAATGAGACCGCTGGTGATGGAAGGGTAAGGGGAGTTTGGTTTTCTTGTAGTTTTGGGGTCATGGCCCTTGGGGATATGTAAGGTGACTGCAAGACTAAAACAAATGCTGATGAAGATGGCGACACAAGGGAGGGAGAGTTGTATGGGGATGATTCCATTGAGTTTTTTATGTTTGGAGATGGCAAATCTAAATTAGAACTACAGGGAACACCAGTCTCTACGCCTGCTCTTTTGCAACTAGGTGCTATCTTGATGGTGAGACCACTGGAAATCATGATTTGTTGAGGTAGTTCCACAGATTTTGATGCTACTTCTTCCATTGCCGCGGATGAGTCCCTGAGGCTGAAGCTTGACATGTGCACTTGTGTTGTTGTGGTGGACGAGGATCTTGCTTTGGGAGCTAGGAAGTTTTGAACTTTTTACAATTTTCTTTCACCACTACAAATTTCTACTGCTTGCTTCTTGTACTTGAATATTGGAAGAGATTATTAAGTATTGACAGCTATCCATTGACAGTTTTCTTACCATATCAAGACTTGCACAATTTCTGTAATTAGCTTAATTTTAGGTCTCCATCACATTAGTTTACTTTCCTTTTGTATAAACTTTCCTTACATAACCTATTGTATGCCTATTTATTTGTATAGTTTGATATGAAATAAACAATTCACGTAGCTCAATTCTATCTACTTTTCAATTCTTAACATGGTATCAGCCTAACAAAAAGATCCAGCCATGGCCGAGAACAACACTCTAGCCATTCCCTCCTCTTATCTTCTCCATCCCTCCGATTCTCCTAGTCTACTTCTTGTCAATGGTCTTCTCACCGGCGACAACTACCCCAAATGGCAAAAAGCCATCACCCGAGCCCTTAATGCCAAAAATAAACTTGGTTTTATCGATGGCACCCTCATACCCCCTGAACCTACCAAACCCGAATATACTCAGTGGAATCAAACAAAGGATATGGTCCTTACCTGGCTCCTCAACTCCATCAGCCCTTCCCTTGCCAATTCCCTTGAATATCATACCGATCCCCGCGCTGTCTGGCTCGACCTCTCTTCCCGTTTCTGTCATGGAAACAATGCCCGCATTTACCACCTCAAACGAGCCCTTTCCTCCCTGCATCAAAACACAACCTCTGTCCATGACTATTTCAACCAAATCAAACAATTATGGGATGAACTTAGTCATCTCCAAACCGCCACTGACCTCAAAGACATGCAACGGCAAGCTGATGATGAACGTGTTTTTCAATTTCTCCTTGGGCTCAACGATACCTTTGCTCCTCTTCGCACTCAGATTCTGGCAATGGACCCACTTCCATCTATCGGTAAAGTTTTTTCAATCTTGTTTCAGGAAGAACAACAGAGGCTTCTCAACCTCCAACCAATGTCGTCCGAGACCATGGTCATGGCCACCCGCACCACCAGTCGACCCCGTCCTCCTCTGAAGTGCACCGCATGTGGCAAAGACGGTCACACCCGTGACCGTTGCTGGACCCTCATCGGGTACCCCCCAGGCCGAGAACCTCGGATCACCAAACCCAGGCCGTCCCTTTTAGGGCCACCTCCGTCGGCTGCCAACTCGGTTTCTCTCCCTCCTTCTGCGTCGGCCAACCTTGTTTCTCTTCCTCCGGAGCTATATCAGAAGCTCCTCAAGCTCCTAGCCCCATCGCCTGTCCCGGCCGACCCATCCCCTGCAACTTTTGCTGGTAATACTTTCTCCTCATCCGATTTTACCTTTAATCGGCATCTTCACTGGATCATAGACAGTGGTGCGAGCCACCACATCTGTCACCAGCGGAATGCCCTCACCGATCTGCAACCACTTCTCACTCCTCACCACATTCGGCTTCCATCCGGGCAAGAAATCCCAGCCGAAGGCTTCGGCTCTTGCCGCCTTTCTCCTTCTCTCACTTTACATAATGTTTTTTTTGTTCCCCTTCTATCCTTTAATTTACTTTCAGTTTCCCAAATTACCCTCCATAACTCTTGTCTTATTAATTTTTCTTCTAATTCTTGTTTAATTCAGGACTCTCAATCGATGAAGCCGATTGGAGCGGGTGATCTATGCAATGGGCTCTATGTGTATCGCCCGGACACTTCCATCATTTTTGCTGCTCAAACCACTGCTAATAAGACCTTATGGCATCAACGTCTAGGTCATCCCTCCAGTTTTATCATTCCCAGTCTTTTTAATTCTCCATGTGATGTTTCTGAATGTGATGTTTGTGCTCGTTCTAAACATACTAGATTACCTTTTTCAAATTATGCCAATAAAAGTGATTCTCGTTTTAATCGCATTTTTTGTGATATTTGGGGTGGTTATCACACGACATCCTTATGTGGCGCCCATTATTTTCTCACAATTGTTGATGATTTTTCTCGCACCACATGGGTTTATCTTATGCGTTTTAAATCTGAGGCTTACACCCATTTAACGCACTTCTTCGCCCTTGTCCGTAATCAATTTAATACCACAGTCAAAATTATTCGAACTGATAATGGACAAGAATTTCTTTCCCATCATTTTCAAACCTACCTACACACACACGGCATCATTCATGAACGTACCTGTGTTGAGACTCCCCAACAAAATGGCGTTGCGGAGCGTAAACACCGGCACCTTCTAAATGTTGCTCGCAGTCTTCGTTTTCAAGCACACTTACCTCTCACTTTTTGGGGTGATTGTGTGCTCACCGCAACCTACCTCATTAATCGCACCCCTAGCCGCACTCTCCAAAATAAATCCCCTTTTGAACTTCTGTTCAATAAAACTCCTAATTATGACCATCTTCGTGTCTTTGGTTGCCTTTGTTATGCACAAACACTTCGCGCTCACCGCGACAAATTTTCCCCCCGTGCCACTAAATGCGTCTTCCTTGGCTACCCGAGCACCCATAAAGCCTATAAGCTCTACAATCTCCAGACCCAGTCCATCTTCTACTCTCGTGATGTCACTTTTCACGAACACACATTCCCTTTCCAAGATCTTCCTGCCACTCTACCTCCTCCCACCTCCATCATCCCTCTTCCCGTCCCTGACCCTATTTCTCCTAATCCTCCTGACTCTGCTGTTTCTCCCATCTCTCCTGATTCATCTAACCCCACGCCCTTACCTAGTCCATCTCCTCCCGCTCCTCGCCCTCGTCGCACTATTACTCGACCTGCCTATCTTCACGACTATGTTTGTCCCACCTTACATACAGAGCCCCCGACATCTACACCTGCTTCACCGGCTTCAGGTACTGCTCATCCTTTGTCCGCTTTTCTTTCATATTCCCGTTTTTCTCCTTCACATATTACTTATTTGAATGCTCTTACATCTTGTCCTGAACCCTCTTGTTACACTGCTGCTATTCGCCACTCTCACTGGCGTGAGGCAATGACTGCTGAACTTCGTGCTTTAGAAGCTAATTCCACCTGGACTCTTGAGCCCCTCCCTCCTGGTAAGAAACCCATTGGGTGCAAATGGGTTTTCAAAACCAAACTCAAAGCCGACGGATCTATCGAGCGCTACAAAGCTCGGCTCGTTGCCAAAGGATACACTCAGGTTGAAGGCCTTGACTATCATGAGACTTTTGCTCCGGTCGCCAAAATGACCACGGTCCGCTGCTTCTTGGCCGTTGCCGCTACTAAGAATTGGATTATTCATCAGCTCGACGTCAACAATGCCTTCTTGCACGGTGATCTTGATGAAGAAGTCTACATGACTCCACCTCCCGGTTATTGTCCTAAGGGGGAGACCCGCGTTTGTCGCCTCCGCAAATCCCTCTATGGCCTCAAACAAGCTTCCCGCAACTGGTTTTTTAAACTAACCTCAGTGCTTCTTGATGCAGGTTTTCACTCGTCTCAGGCAGATCATTCTTTATTTACCCTCACCACCTCTACCAGCATTGTTCTTGTCCTTGTTTATGTTGATGACATCCTAGTTGCTGGTAACGACCTTTCTCAGATTGAGATTTTCAAGAGAATCCTCTCCACTCACTTCAAAACAAAGGATCTCGGTTCTCTGAAGTACTTTCTTGGACTCGAAGTTGCACGGTCTTCCACAGGCATCTTCCTTAATCAACGCAAATATGCCCTCGACATTCTCTCTGACAGTGGCCAACTTGGTGCACGGACTGCTCTCTTTCCTATGGAGCAACATTTGAAGCTTACTGCTCAAGATGGCGACCTCCTCCCTGATCCTGGCCTTTATCGTCGTCTTGTTGGTCGCCTTATCTATCTGACCATCACTCGACCCGACATTGTTTATGCAGTCAACACACTCAGTCAGTTTATGCACGCTCCTCGAGTTCCCCACATGACCGCTGCTATTAGAGTTCTCCGCTACATCAAAGGCTGTCCGGGTCAAGGCATCTTCTTTCCTTCATCCAACAGTACTCATGTTTCAGCTTATACCGATTCTGATTGGGCCAGCTGCCCCACCACCCGTCGTTCCACCACCGGCTATTTTATTCAGTTGGGCACCAGTCCACTCTCATGGCGCACCAAGAAACAAAGTACAGTTTCTCGTTCTTCTGCTGAAGCTGAGTATCGTGCTATGGCCGTCACCACCTGTGAACTCACCTGGTTAAAACAACTTCTCACTGATCTTGGTGTTCCTCATCCCGAGCCTTTTACTCTCCATTGTGACAATCAGTCTGCTTTGCATATTGCTCATAATCCTGTGTTTCATGAGCGCACCAAACACATTGAGATTGATTGCCATATCATTCGTGACAAAATTCGCTCAGGGCTCCTCAAAGCTGTTCACACTTCTTCACATGAACAACTTGCGGATATCTTCACCAAAGCTTTGGGACATGACCTTTTTCATCATTTCTCGTGCAAGTTGGGCATTACGGATCTCCATGCGCCAACTTGAGGGGGAGTATTGACAGCTATCCATTGACAGTTTTCTTACCATATCAAGACTTGCACAATTTCTGTAATTAGCTTAATTTTAGGTCTCCATCACATTAGTTTACTTTCCTTTTGTATAAACTTTCCTTACATAACCTATTGTATGCCTATTTATTTGTATAGTTTGATATGAAATAAACAATTCACGTAGCTCAATTCTATCTACTTTTCAATTCTTAACATTAAGCATCACTCTCCATTATGTGCATCGCCTGTATTTTTCTTACAAGATCCACTTTTGGCTTCCTGTGGATTCTTTTGCTCCAAATTAGGATGATTGATGCAATTATATGGGTCTCTGACGAACGACTACCAGAAGATGAATGCAACTGTACAAACTCAAATAATAGAAACTTGCATGTGATGGAGTACTCCTATATCACTCACTTCTTATTGTGGGCCTCTCTTTATTCAGCACAAGAACCTATTATTTTCCCTTCTGCAGCTGCAGTATATTTGACCAAGAGTAGCCATAACACAATAAGACGGGAGGGAAGGTTAAGTTCGTAATCTTCGATACACATCTAATTACCAATGGCATATAGACGGCAAAGCGTTCAAATTTTTCCATCAGAAAATTGAGGCCGTAAACAGCATTAGACACCAAGAATATGGAAACCACATAACTGCTTTTTTTCTACCCATGATATTATGACAAGAATAGAAGTGTCAGAAAAATTTGGAAGAAAAAAAGCAACAAACGAAGAACATGAAGTTATATAGAATTGTCATTCAATTTACCTTTCTCATTTGAGGCTTAGAGTCCCAGCTCTCTGTTGCAACAAATGAGAACCCACGTCTCTCTCTCTCTCTCTAGAAAACAAGTTGTACTGAGGATAGGAATCTAATGAATGGGTTGGATCTGTGCGGTTTGAATATATAATATTGAAAAAGTGGTTAAAAAGAAGTCACATAGGTTTAATGGTGTAGTTTTTCCATAGTGGTAATTAAATAATCTGCCTTGGGTTTGGGCAATTTCTTTTTGTTTTATCTGTTGTACTAATTAATCTCTCAATTCTATATCTAACCCAGTTCTCACTTGACACAGAAGTCGAAGATTGGTCAGAAAGGACTCAGAAAAAAGGCCATAGGGAGAGGAACCCAAAACTGGATGCTTGTTGGTAGAGGGAGGTAGTAGTCAGGCTTCAAATTGCACTAGGAAATTTTTAAAAAAGGGAGGATTTATTATATAATGTGCAAGTCGAGTTTTTTTTTTTTTCCTTCCCTCTATGTGTAGTCAGTAACCATCTGACACGGTTTAAAACTATTTACACCGAAAATTGGACCCAAGACTATTCCAACTAAAGACTGAACAATTACTATTCATCTTGTAATTGTTGGGAATCAAAGTCAGTGAGAAATAATTGTGAATAATTATAAAGATTTTTTGAGATTAGGTTATGAGTGATTTAATGATTAGTAGATAATAATATGTTTTTAATATAATTAATAATTTCTAAATTATTTCATTAAAAAAAAAGAAAAGAAAAAGGATAATGAAAGATTCAACAATGGCAATTAGGGAAGGCAGTCCAAATTTTGCCACCCGTAGTAGCCAGGTACTAGTTGCTATAAGCGGCCTGGCCACCCCTTAGTGGTAGTTAGTGGTATAGAACCAGATCCAGATCCGGGTTTTAAAATTAGGTATTTATGCATCTGAATAAATTTAAAAAAAAAAAAAAATCTAGTAAATAACCGGACGTAGACTCGAATATCTGGATTTTTTTTTTATTATTTTAAAAATTAATTTTTAAAACTTTTAAAAATGTTTTTATAGTACTTTTTCAAAATTCGGATATGAGGTTTAATAATCAGATTTAAAAAAAAATTAAATTTGTTTTAGAAGATTTTTTGAAAATAAATATTTTTAACAATTCAAAAGTTTTTTATGTTTTTTAACAACTTGGTTGTATTTCTTGGATGAAGATCAATTTTAACCATTTCACGAGACTAATTATTCTTCAATATGATCGAGAAATAGCTAATCTTCTAAAGAAATATAGAAGGAATTATGACTATTCCAAAAATAAATGTGTAAAATTCTCACAAATCTTTTTTCTCAATTAGTTTAATTTTAAAAAAAAGTTATGTCGGCAGCCAGACCACTGACCGAATGCCATTCCAGGGTGGTGGCCATCAAGAAGCTTTTGTGATCACTCTTGTATGGGTAGCCATCATGTATGGGGTGGCCTGAACCACGTCAAAGGCCACAGTGGTAGTCGCCTTAAGAAACTCTTATTAAGGATAGTACAACTATTATCGCATTGGCTAAAGAGTGACCTAAGTTCACCATGGGCAGGAAGAGTTTTTTGGGAATGGTTTGCCACGGCCTCCACTTTTTTTTTTTTTTTTAATTTCAAAATTAAAAATAAATATAATGGTACTTTGATATTAAAAAAGTCATTTTATGATATTTTCATTGATTTTTTTTTGAGATTTAAAACAAATATTATTTTTTGTTTTGTTTTTTTTTTTAAATAAGACCCGGTTACAGGATAACCGGTTACATAATCGGATCCGGTTTATCTTACCCGTCCGAGTTCAATTTGGGCAGATAACCACCTAGATTCACCCGAATTTCCGAGTTCCAAATCAGACCGAAAATAATTCAGCCCAATTGCACACTCCTAGTGGTAGCCACAGGCCGCCATATGGCTTCTTGCTTATTTTTTTTTTATCTTTTTTAAGATATTATTTTGGAATAAATATTTTCCGAATTTTTTATATAAGAAATGCTATTTGTCATTATCTTCTATTTTGATATTAAATGATCGAAAAATTACTTATATATTATTTATCATCGAATCATTTGACACCATTTAAAGAGATGTAAAAAGTATGATAATTGAGAGGATTATAAAAAGATATTATATATATATATATAATTATGAAAATTTGAGTAAGATAGACTTTTGAGTACGTACTCTTTTATGTATGTATGTTTGGGAATAAGAATCTAAGATAGTCTTTAAATGAGAAATATCTTTAACTGAGATGAGATCGCTTCGCGCACAAACATGGCCTACCTTTGTATCTTTCCATTGAAATACTTCATCAAAATTTATATCATCTAGATTTTAGTTAGTGATTTTTAAAACATTTACAATAACTGTTAAAAATTAGTAGAAGACCCGCGTAATGTGCGAGGGTAGTATGAGATATTTAAATACAAATTAAATTAGATTTTAGAATATTTTTTTAAGATATTTTTAATATCTCAAAGAGAAATATTTAAATTTACACGTTTGATACATTCTTATGTATAAAAATGTGATAGATTACTGTATATTTATATTATATATCCCAAAGAAATTCAAGAAATTAAAATAGATGAAAAGTTCTTCTTTGTGATCCTATTTTTTCTACAATATCATCTTATAATTAAGTAAGTTGTGTTTCTATACTTTTTCTCGGATTTATTTCTCTTTACAATAAGTGCATTTTGAAAATTAATAAACTACTCAATATTAGTAAAAACCTGCCCTGTATGTGGGCATTAGGTTCATTTATATAGAAATTACAAAGGAATTACAAGGAGGAACAACTATGTACAGCTAATCTACCAGCTGTATAATCTACCATACATGATGGTAAGTAACGTATACAAAAATTGACAAGAGATGAAATCATATAGAGAAATTAGAGGAGGAGACTTCTCACGTCAAAATCCGCAGTGGAAAGACGGATGAGCTGAAGCTCCACTCTCCCTCTAGTTGGAGGTGGCTAGGTTATTTGGGATTTGGCTCTTGGAGAGTTTCCTGAGATAGAGAAAGAAGAGCCTAACAAATTGCATTGCACCAATAAATCAATCATAACAAATTGCGTTGCCGACAATGGAGTCTTCTACCTCTTCAATCCCACCTGCGTCCGACATCGATTCTCTTGAATTTTCACCCACCAAATTCAATGTTCACTTACCTTATATCTCTCTATAAAGCTAGCCTCCAATAATTATCTCTTATGGAAAGCACAGGTCATCCCTGTTTTGCATGGCCATGGTCTTCTTGGCTATGTGCAGAATACCATTACATACCCGCCAGCAACCATCATCGATGAGGATGGTGTGTCCTGCTCGAATCTAGCAGCGTTTCACACTGCCGTGTTCCTTATAAATCGGTTGCCTACATCTACTCTTGGTCTTAAGTCATCTTATGAGCTTGTTTTTGGGTCTCCTCCATCTTATGACCTTCTCAGAATTTTTGGATGTGCCTGTTATCCATGGTTAACACCTTTTGGCTGGTCCAAGTTAGATTATAAATCTACCCGATGTGTATTTCTGGGCTACTCCATTCATCACAGGGGATATCAATGTCTTGACATAAAATCGGGCCGTATATTATATTTGTCTCGTCATGTCATATTTGATGAGCTTACATTTCCTTTCATGTGTCAACAGGGTTCTACTAAATCTAATTTACACTCTTTCAAGGTTCGGGCTCTTCCTTAGCAGCTTCAACTTGCATCCTCCAATCCTACGTTGGCTACCATATCTCCCACAACACCTGCTATATCTTCTCTAGCATCTCTTGTGCTCGAACCTCCTGCTGCTGAAATTGATGCTCCAAATGACGCTTGTCCATGTCCACCAAAAGCTGCAACAAATTTGAATCCCAACATACTTTGTACCTATCACATGATGGTGACTCGGACTCACACCGGCAAGCTTAAGCCAAAAGTGTTTCTCTCATCCAAGTATTCGATCCCTGCTTGTTTTGTAGCTGACTTATCTACTCAACTGAAAAAACCTAGAACATATAAACAAGCACTCCGTGACCCAAAATGGCAGCAAGCCATGCAAAAGGCAATTGACGCGCTTCATGCAAACATGACGTGGACTTTGGTACCTTCCATTTCCATTTGCTTATTGTGTGATTATTAATTAATTAATAATTAACTTAAAATTAGTATTTAAGTTTTCACATTTTACAAATTGAGGTCATAATTTTTAATTTTTGAAAAATTGATATATGAATTTTAAACCCGAAACGTACATGTTTATTGGAATGAATAATTAAGATGGGGGTGGCTTAATGGTACTTGTTCAATTTATTTCTAGAAAAAAATACACGTGCCCCTCAAACTATTATCAGATTTATAATCACCATAAACTATTATTAATTTTGATAATTAATCACCTCTTAAACTGACAAAAAACTGTAATGTAGTCTTTTCCCTTAGAAAGATAAAACTATCCTAAAAAGTATTAAGAAAAACACCCCTATTATATTTTTTTTTGTTTTTATTAATGATACTTATGTCATATTTTTAATAGAAATACATATCGTAAGTTTTTGATAAATTAAGAGGATGATTATAAAAATAAATAGTCTGAGAGAAATGATTTTGATTCATATATATCTATATATAATAATGAGTAATGATACATGTAATATATTATAAAAAAATGTTAATACTGTTATGAAATCATGAAAATAGAAAGAGATTCAAAGATAGAGAAAAAATGAGAGAGAATTCATGGTGAGGTTCTCTTATTGATTCATATCAAATGAACTTAGAAACACCCATATATATAGGGATACAAAAGTCTTAATTAACGACTACGACTTAGTCAATTACGACGGTTAAATGTGGTCATATAATATAAGATGATTTACAACACTTCCCCTTTAGATGACCATATTTAAAGAATATGCCTCGTTAAAACATTGCCAAGGAAAAACCTTGTGGGAAAAAACCAATGGCGAAGGAAAAAGAGTACAGTATTCATGTGTATCGCCGAGTGCTTTAGGATTGCCTCATTAAAACCTTGCAAAGGAAAACCCAGTGGGATAAAACCTTAGCGAAGGAAAAAGAGTACAATCAGCACAAGTCTTCAAGACATTACTTCTCCTGAAAAGTGCATGATAATATGTTTTCAAGTCTCCGCATTATAATATTCTACACAATCTTCTTAAATGTTGTAATTGGTAATACTTTAGTGAATAAATCTACTAGATTATTACTTGACCGTATCAATTTCACATTTCTTCTCATGAATTGTAATGATCTTCTTGTGTGGATCTGAAAAATAACTCACATCTGTATATCCAACTGACTGTAGACTTGATCCATGTTGATAAAATAATCACATATTTAGGTCTTCAATCTCACTGACATAAGGTATTTTAGGACCAAGAATTTCTTTATCGTTTTCACAAGGACGAAATGGATCTTTCTGCTCATCAAATTATCGAGCAACCATTGGAGTACTCAGGGGATGAGTTTTGTCCATATAAAAGTACTTCAAGACTTTATAGTGAAATTCACCATATTGATTTAAGATCATTTTAACATTAAATTCACTATTCTTCTGGAGTTCTGCTCTTTTGGAGTTCTTATAAATAACACAGTTAGTAAAGAATTCATTAATATTAAACTGCTAACCTCATTTTTCAACAAAAACGGTGGCCAGCTTTTTAGATCAGACAAACACCGCAGGATTTTTAGCTCTTCTGTAGCTGTTAGGCGCCACAGAGCTATGATGTTACATCTCTTGTCTCTTGTAAAGAGATGCTTCACGAGAGATGTTGTGAAGTAATTTGTCATAATTTTCTCTGTAAAAGAGATATTCAGCTCATTTTCATTCGCATCTCATCTTCTTCATTTTTCTGTAATCATACTGCATTTTTACTCTGCAATCTCTTTCTATATTCTTACTCTACAATGACTCAACAATATTCTCATAGCCAATATATGAGGTATTCTACACCTCGTTCATCAGTTGTTCTTGCTTCTACCATAGGTACTTTAATGCAATATAATAATGATCTGACTCATAAGTCAAATAATGAAATTATCTATGAACTTGTGAGTCTCGGTACCCGATACTCATCATCCATTGTCGCATTTTCTCAGCGACTGTAATATAAAACTTGTGGGGTTGACAAACTCCACGAGAATATTGCTATCCTTCAGCGACTTCTTCTGGAGTTCAACATGAAGATAGATTCAATAAAGTAAGAGAATAGGAATTTAAAATCCTTACTTAAATCTTCTTTTCGATTGCCCACTCCTTTAGATAGGGATGCCATGCAAATTTTTGAAGAGAAAGAGCATTTAAAAAATGAGGCAAAGTGCTTCAAATTTCTGTAATTTTTGTTTCAAGATAATAAAATAATATTTCACAAATATTCATATTTGTTTTTCTATCTTCTGGTAGATGTTCTGTATACTCCATTTTATTTCTCCTTTCATAATGCATACTTCTTACAAAACCGTAATATGAATCTGAAATACTAATTGTATTTAAGAGATGATATTTCATACCTAATAATTTCATTCATCTCCCCCTTGAAGGCGCAAGGGTTTCAGATTTATATTTCAAATATATGCAGTTTTCAGGAGCTCTTCTAGAACCTCAATGACATTTAAATCATATATATAAACTGCAATAGATACTGAAAATATATTGACAATAGCCTGTTTCAGATATAATACATATTTCTGTATGTATTCAGATCAGAAGTTTCAGCCATTTTCTATCCTTTAGGGATTTTCATATATATGTCATGATCTAATGATCCATATAAATATGCAGTTAACCATACATATCCAAACTTTTGGTAACTTTCAAGCTAATAAAAACCTTAATATAATTTCAACCACTTTAAAAGCATATCAATATTATTTCTTCAAGAAACCAACTTGTGATTTCTATATCACATTTTCAGATTAAAAGTTTCAAGCATTTTCATTCATTTATATAAATATCCACTGATATTTAACAATCATCACCTCTTTAGGTGTTTGGACTACTAGTCCATATGTATCACTTTTTACTACTGATTATCAATTGTACAGGAATTGTCTGCGAGAAACTGACTCATGATTTATATATCACATTTTCATTTCCTTTATATAAATACCCAATGATATTTAATAATCATCACCTTTTTAGGTGTTTGGACTACCAGTCCATATGTATCACATTTTACTAGTGATATCAATTCTGCAGGAATTATCTGTAAGAAACTAACTCGTGATTTATCACATTTTTATTTTCTTTATATAAATACCCACTGATATTCAACAAGCATCACATCTTTAGGTGTTTGGACTACAAGTCCATATGCATCATATTTTACTAGTGATATTAATTCTACAGGAATTGTTTCTTTCCAATTTGGCCAATATTTTTACGTCAGTATTCTTCGACGGTTCTTGATTCACTTTCATCATTACTTCTGGTAATATCAATTGCCATCTTATATGGAAATACGTTGTCGACAACGATTTATTTCTATCCATAATTTCTCCAAAATTCATGAAATGTATCGAAATCTTGTTATTTTCAGGTACCTGTCCCTCTTCAAGGGAAGACATTTTCATAAAAAACCTCTTCAGGAGGCACTATTCAGGAAGTTTATACTCTTCAAGAGTTTATATAGGAGAATTTTATACAGAAAATTTAGATGGACTTTATTGCTTGTTTTGTGGGTATGGCCTCTTCAGGAGCACCAAATTATTTGTACCTTTCTCTTTCGAGATGCAATATCTTTTGTATCAATAAGTCTCACATGCTTTTAGACATGTCTTTAGACTGCTGAATTTCTTAATTGTCCTACCGGGACTTCAATCCTCGCTAAAATTTTAGCAGCTAGAATATAAGACATTTTTATCTTATTGTATCCATAATTTAATTATCATCTAAACTTGCAGTTCACATATGATAATCAAGATAACGTCGAGTTATTTCATCTTATTTACTTCTAGTAAATTTTTCTTTCCACTTCTGGTGGTAAGACTTTATAGTAAAAGAATCTTCTGATTCTTTTATGGACATCCATATGAAAATTATTCGATTTATCATGATTGATTTTGGATAATCAAGATAATCATGAAAAGATACAAATATTTTGAATCATATCACTTTTGATGCATCATAATATTTGATTCAATAGTTGTATAACATTATCTCAAAGAGAAAGTTTGTAGTTTTTCCAATACAGGCTTTTGGCCCGAAAGCTGGTAGCACCTGATATTACTACTTCAAGAGCACACTCGATATTGCTACTTCGGGAGTACATTCGAGACATTCATTTTAAATATATCATCAATAATTCATAACAAGTATATAAAAATAAATAAAACTTGTATATAAACTATGTGAATAAAAATTGATCACAGATATAATTAAAATGTAAATTATAAAAATTTTAATTCACCAATACTCACTTTAAAGATTTCAAATGATATAGTGAAAAAATTACTTGAAATAGAAAATTACTATTTTCAGTGTCATCTGAGCCTTCGTGCACTGTAAAAATTAGTAAGATTGAAAAAGATCACAGTACATAACTCCTGTCTGAAAAATTAAAATTATTAGTCAAACATGTCAAGCTAATCATAAAAAAAATTTTACCTCTCTTATCAAGAGGAGTCCAGTCAACTATTATTACAATAATAGTCATAATCACTTACCAAATTCAAAACCTCGTGACTCAGATTCATTCCCCATAAGCACCCACCGACCTATTTTTATTTATTTTATTTTATTGTAAAGATAGTTGGTCAGCTCATCTTATCAACCTGATAGACCCCATACTAAACGTGTGAAGACAAAAACAGTGGCATCGATCTATGAATTGTGTATCTACTATAATTTTCTTTCTTTGACGCCGATCTATGAAATCAATGAGCGATCTATGAATTGTATATCTACTATAGCAATATTCTTTCCCCCGACAACATCTTACCAAATCCTCCACTCATCCTCACCAAGTCTGTCTTCTTTCTCGCCCATTTATTTTCTTTATCTCCTTCACGGATGATCAGCTGTTTGACACGACTCACTTTGCCTTCTTAGGTCGAATACCACCGTCCAGCAAAACACATCTTTATGTCCATGAGAATTATAGCTAGGGACTACGATCTGGTTGCCATTAATGAAATCACCTGCAAAAGATCCAAACGTCTCAACTGTTAGCAACATAACATCTTAATTTGGCAATCAAGTCAGGAAGACTTCGCCAGTGACGTGATTCTCGCTTGGTATTACGGCGAATTCGTGGTGGCTAACTTAATCATTGACTCGCTGTGCGGCCACCTGGCATTGGTCGGTGGAACGCACTCCGAGTATTCTGAATTGATTATTGAAAAAAAGAAATTAGCAATAAGCAAACGTTCAGCTTTTAACATGGTTGGCCCCATTGTGTCTATATCCACACTCACTGCACCACCTGCAACACAAAATAAAACTCCATGTGGTACTGAATCTGCTTTTAGAAAGGCAGAGGATGTGGTTAGCAGGTACAGAGGCCTCAGTTGGGCACCAGCGCTGATCTGGATGAGTGCCGACCATCCATGGCTGCTTCTGGAGCTTCCCTTGGTCCGAAACCTCCGCCGGTTCATTAGGGGATGGTCGGTGACTTAGATCTTAAGCCTTGATGGCTCCTCCTCATCTTCACTTGGAACCAGTCCTTTATCGGCACCCACTCGCACTTCCAGAAGTCATTCAGGTATAAGCAATTGATGAAAGTAGCGAGAACCAGTCTGGTTTGCTTCATTGTAACCAGCCATCACCACATCTACTTTCTCTCCCACCACTTTATTCTGTAGCCGTGTAGTGGAACTCTCTCTAATCTTAGACTCAAAGCTCGATCGAGAACGTAAGAGAAGGAGTTACTGTTTCTTGTGGGTCTGGAACCCGATTGGAGAGACGACGAGCTCAGGCTCGAGGTGTTGGCCATGCTTGACCGGATCAAGAGGGAAATCGTGCCAGATCATTCCAAGATGAAGAATATCGGCCATGGAAAACCCACGCGAATCGGCTGTTAGTAGTTCAAACCCACGCGAATCGGCTGTTAGTAGTTCTCCCAGTTTCACACAGAGGACGCCTGGGACGGAGTGTTAAGAGTAGGTGGAGTTGGCCTGGTAGGTGGCTTGGTAGGCTGTGAAAAAAATGGCATCGTGCTGATAACGTATTATGAAATCACGAAAATAGAGAGAGATTCAAAAATAGAGAAAGAATGAGAGAGAATTCAAAGTGAGGTTCTCTTATTGATTCATATCAAATGAACTTAAAAACATCCATATATATAGGGATACAAAAGTCTTAATTGACGACTACGATTTGATTAATTACGACGGCTAAATGTAGTCATACAATACAAAATGATTTACAACAAATACATATTTTTGGCTCTTGAGAGTACGTTTAATCAATTGCACGTGGTTTGTTCCAGATTGGATGGGTAGCCGGAGCCCTTTGTCCACCAATTTTGTTTTAGCAGTACTAGCACGAGCTAGGTTCTGAGAAGAATATTTTTTTATTTATTTTTTAAAATTTTTAAATATTTTTTAAAAATATAAAAAAAATCATAACATAACTAAGTTAAAATAAAAATAAAAAATAATCGGGATACAAATTCGAGATCCACATTTGGTGGATTTAGTGTCTCTATTTTTTTTTTTTCCCTTTTTTGCATCCTTTGCCCGCTACTTAAGTAATTGGTGTGGCCCACAATCTCCATGTGGCCCTTCTTCTCGCCCCCCCCACGTTTCTGTTCGCTCTCCTCTTTTTTTAGTTATAATTCCAATAAATATTGTCATTCTCAATATTTTCATGGCTATAAAAAAGCAAATCCAACCAAACTTTAGGTTCCATGCCCTTCCATTCACCTATCATCATCTTCAAAGCTTCATTTATTGTGGACAATCATAATATTAACGGTACATGCGCATAAGTCTCTCTCTATCTTTCACATACACACGTTCTTTAATTCCACTATTTTCAATTTAGTTATCCATTTCCGTGATTTCAACTTTATTTCACTTTTGAATTCCGTTATCTTTTTTCCACAATTATTTGTGCTTGAATTAATAAATTCACAATACGAGATTGGTATTGGATTGGAATTTGATCCTTTTTCACCTTAAATTTGCCCAAACATTGGTTGATCTTTTTGGGACTTTGCTATATTGTGGCCATGAGCTGGAATGATACTTTTTGATCTTGATCTGATTGAATTGTGGTGGGGGTTGGGGTTGTGAGAACCCCTGGGTTTTGCTTATAGATTTTAGGAGTGAATGTTCGGTTCTTGAATCGGTGGAAGGCAATGAAGTAACCTAAAATAGAATGCCGCATGATGATGACTGTGGGACAAATTATAATGGGTTTTGTCCTAAGGATATTGATAAATTGGTTTCTGTCAAAAATTCTAGTGCCAATACATCAATGGTGGATACAAAAGAAGAGGATCTTGAAAGTTCACAAGAGTTGAATTCACCACCACTGAATGTCGAATCTCCTGGTAGGAATTCATCTAGGAGGACGAAGGGATATGGCTTGAATAAATGGAAGAGAATTAAGAGAGAGTATTAATTATGCTAGTGCAACTATAGATACTAGTGAAATTTTGAAGTGGGGTTTGTCTGGTTCTGAGAATCCAACTAAAGCTCAGCATTTTCCTCTTGATATCAAACAAAATAGTGAGGGTTCGGTAGGATTTGCAAATGCATTGATGACTCTAGAGATTGCTGATGGGTTTGCAATATGTGGTTCAAGTTCAGATTCTAGGTTTGTAGCTAGGTCTGCGTTTGCTGCTGGTACAGATTCTGATAACAGTGAGGATCGCAGTAGCAAGTCTTCCAGAGTAGCAAGTGTTCCAAAGGTGAGGTATGATCTGCCTGAAGTGTTGGGTCATTTGCGAGAGAATAATAGGACAAAGAATTTTAGTGGGAAGAGTTCGAGTAATTCAGTGCAAAAGGGTCAGGGAAAGGGACAAATTGAAAGTAGCAAGAAGCCTAGAGAAGAAAGGGCCAAAATCGAGAAGGAAAACTCTCATTCCAGCATGGAATCTGACTCAAGAAGCTCTTATTTTTGTCTTTGCGCAGGCTACTTTTACTGCAACTATTAATGGAAAGCAAACTGAGAGGCCAATTAATTATGATGGTGAGAATAATGATGAAGCTCATGCGAGTGAATAGCTCTTAAGTGATGAAGTTCAAACTGGTTACAACAAAGAGAACGTGATCGAGGTTGAAGATCTTTCACAAGATGATTCCATTGCAGAGTTGTCTTGAGAAGTCAAGGAAGAAAAAAGTGAGAATCATTAGCCCTCAATAGATCAGGATCCTTTGGTTGAGTTTATCTTTAGCCTCCAGTCTGTGCAATAAGTGCTGAAAAAAGGTTTGATTTAACCTTATCGGGACAATTCTGATAGTGTTATTATACTTTATATACCTTGCTGATGCGCAATCATTATTGTGCTGCTTTCTGGTCATATGCCATTTCCTGTAAATAAACGTTTTATTTTATCCTTATTTTAATGATCTGAGCTGAAAGAGCCCAAACATTGGTTGTATAAAAGTTTCTTTGCTTATTGATAAAAGGAAATGTGAAAATCAATGATGATAGTATAAAAAAATTTTAATAGATAATGCCAAGATATTTACTATATGTGATCATGATTACACCTCTTACTACACCTGCAAAGACTTACCCAATATACATTTCCTAACCTACCAGAATATCATAATTTGGTTTCGAACTCATAGGTTTGGGAAATATTTTATTGAACGGATGCCTAAATTCTTTGTGTAGCATGAGAGAAGGGATTTAATTGTTTTAAATATGAGAGATGCCCAGATTAGATGTACAGTGGTAATCAGTCGATTGGGAGGCAAAAATTTCTTTGGACTCCATATATACCAGGCAGATCACATTAAGGCATTAGCACTAGAAAGTTAACTCTGATGGGTGGTAGACACTACGGTTGAATTATGACAAGTGAACTTTTATCATGTGATTTATAGTCACAATTTGACCTCCAATAGGGAACTTTGGTCTAGTCCTCCTGGAAACTATCAAGAGGATTTTGATTTTTGATTGAGATTTATGAGTATTTGTAGAATGAAGTTGGGACAAATGTTGGTTGGCATGGCTAGGTAAAGTGTTGTTGGTGTGCAATTCTAGTTTCATTGAGAAGGTGGGAACGACTTGTAGAACATTTATTGTATGAATCAAATTCAAATTCAAATTCAGGTTACTAGGAACTTGGTTCATGTATGGACCTATGAGGGCTATTTGATGTATATTGGTCAAATGATAAAAGGAATTAGACATCAAGTGGTGGTAAATTGGGTCAGTTGTGGAATTTTGGCCCACACTTTGTTCTGTGGGGAGAAATTGGGCAAGAAAATAATAAAGACATCCCTAAGCATTTTTTTAAGGTAAACGATTAAATTATTATTAATAAAAATAGGCATAACCCAAATAGGAGGTATACAGGATATAACACCTATTTAGGAGGAAAAAAAAAAAAAAAACAGACAGAGAAACAAGAAACTAATGAATATCAAGGCCATTAAAATCTACAACTTTGGCCCAAAGAAAAAGAGTTCTAACAAATAATAATATGATCTCCTCCATAGAACGCTTTTTGTCTTCAAATGTCCTGGCATTTCATTCCTTCAAAATGCACTATAGAAGACATATAGGAGTCATTTTCCACACTGCTGAAATTTGTGGAATACTGCCGAGATTTATCCAACATGCCAAATCTTGACCACTGTAGCAGGCATAACCCAGGCTAGTTCTACCCTTCTAAATACATCAACCCAAAGTGCTAGCAATCTTACAATGTAGTAGGAGATGGTCTACCGTCTCCCCACTTTGTTTACATGGAAAGCGATTAGTTTGCAAGTGTGTGAGGGCGTTATAGAAAGAGAAAACTGAAAATTTACCTTTCCTAGTAGATGGCCACCACAAAGTATCAACTACTCGAGTGCTCGGTCTCATGCAGTATAAAAGCTGGAAGAAATTCTCAAAGTGGCTGACTTCCCAATCTCGGGCTGCCCTAGTGAAGCTCACATTTCACTGGAATAAATCCCCAACCCTTTCCATGAGTTCGGCCACTGAAGTTTCTTTCTCTCATGCAATCATGAATAATTTAGGGAATAAGTCCTTGAGAGCTCTATCACCACACCATATGTCATGCCATAACTTAATTCTTAAGCCATCTCCCATCACAATTCTAGTATGACAAGCATAGGCTCCCCACCCTCACCTAATATCCTTCCATAAACCACACCATAAGACCCACTCACCTCCTTAGAACCCTCCCTCCCCAACCACCACAAGCCTTCGTATCTAGAATCAATTACCAACTTCTATAGAGTTTTAGGTTTGGTATTATAGCGCCAGAGACATTTCCCAAGTAAAGCCCAGTTAAACAATCTCAGGTTTATTACTCCCAAGCTACCAAAAGAGATTGGGGAGCATATTGTGTCCTACTTAACCAAATGAAATTTAAATTTATCCGCAAGTCCACTCCAAAGGAAAAGTCATGATACAGTTTCTCAATGCATGCCACCACACTTGCAGGGGTTGGGAACAATGATAAAAAAAATAGGTAGCTAGATTTGAGAGAGTGCTTTTGATTAGAGTAGTCCTACAACCTTTTGACAAATACAACCACTTCCAACATGCCAGCCTTCATTCAATCTTCTCAATCACTGCATCCCAAATAGTTTTAGCCCGGGAGTTGGTCATCCCTGAGCATGAAGAATTCTTTTTATTTGCAATGAGGTATAAATAAGTGTGTTAAGTATGTTCATATTCTATTTAGAGCTTTCTTTACTAGGTTGATGTAACATCTGGTTCTAAAATTAATGTGATGTGCACTATGATTCTTCAATCATAGAGACAATTATCATTACAAGGAAGTTTGACGAAATATACTATACTGACCTTACACAAAATCTATAATACCCCTAATTGAGTATAGTTGGAAGGTGAATGCGATCCCATGTTGCATGGGAGGGAGTAGTTGTGATTCATAATGATTTCAACGGGGCTCCTAGTGTTAAAGTGACTATTCCTTTTGGAGTATGACTAGATGTAGCTTAGGCTTTCCTTTGGTGTGTATTACAAATGGTATCGAAGTAAGTTCTCAATCCTAACCATAAGTATGAACTTAGGGCATGTTTAGGTAATGAGATGAGATGAGAATTATGTGCATAGTAATGAAATATTTTGAGTTAAGATGTTTTATTAGGTTTTGAAAAATGGGAGAGAAAATTTGAATAGAATATTATAAAGTTAAAATATTGTTAAAATATAATTTTTTTTAATATACTTAGCAAACTTTTTAGTATAATTTTTGTTTGAAATTTTAAATAGCATTTTTTTTGTTTTTTTTTTTTAAGTTTGAGAAAATTGTAATGATTAGATAATGACTAGATAAAATAGTTAAAAATTAAAAATTGAAAAGTATTTGTATTTGAATGATATTTAGAAAGGAAATTATGAGAAGTTTTGAGATGAAATGAGATGGGACGAGATCATCTCACTTTCCAAACAAGCCCTTAAGCTATGCCACTTTAGAGAATGGCTTGGTGAGGACGTCAAGATTTTTAAGGGGAGATTTTAATGCTATAGATTGAGAATAAGAAAGTAGTGATAGGATCCCACATTGCTTGAGGGAAATTTTTTTATTGTCTATAGTGAATTTTAAGGAACTCCAATTATAAATTTAGTTAGTTCTTTTGGAATATAAGTCAAGATGTGGTTTTGGTTTTCCTTTGGTCATTACGAATGGGATCCTACATTACAAATGTGAGTAGAGTAGATGGCAATGGTCGAAGCTCAGCATCTGGCACTTCAGAATCACCACCTACAACAATCGTTTATTGTCACCATGGCTTATGGCTTATTAACCATGACCACTTGTTGCTTTGTTGAAGCCTCACTTTTGGCTCTATTGTCACATTGATGAAGGAAGAGTGCCAAATGTCATAAAAGATTAGAGGAGTTTGACGAGGATTTTCTTTACCATGATATGGAGTCAAACAAATTGTTATCCACCATATAAAAGGATGGTTTTGGGCACCCATTCCAATCTTAAAAGGCCTCCGTAAGAAAGTGGCAGCATAGTGACTAGTGGTGCCAGGAAATGCTATACAATTGCTTGAAATTGTAGATTCACTTGGAGCAGAGGATCTAAGGAAGAGTATACCCAAAGGATGAAGTTTGCAGTTTAAATTTCTGCAAGAATTCCAATTGTCGCATTGACTAGTCCTTTCAGGATATAAATCAAGATGTGGCTTATGCTTTCTTGAATGGAATGCCACATAATTTTGAAGGAGGAAGTTCTTCTGGATTATATTTCTAAAGGGTTCTAATTGTGACATGGACTAGTCCTTTTGGAGTCTAAATACAAATGTCGCTTGAACTTTGTTTGGGTTGTTATGAATGGCTTCAAAGAAAATCTCCAACCGATAGTGAGAGACTTGACCCATGGCACCTATAGCAAATTAATGGTCTAACAAGGAAGATAGAGACTTAAGGGCGGTGAATGGAATTCAAAATTTCATAGGAGAAAGAAGTTTTGCAATTTACAATTGAAAAAGCAATGGTTCTACACAACACTACACCTAGAGGAGGGTGAATAGGTGTACTCCAATTTTTGTGTTCTTTTAAAGAAATAGTTAAACAAGCAGTTAATAAATAAATCAAATAGCACAAATAATTAACAAATGATCTTGATCACGGAGTGGAAACTCATTTGAAGAAAATTTTCAAAATCTAAAACTACTTCAGGTGTAAGACACCACATCAAATCCATTATAGAAATTTTAGTTCTTTACAACCAAGTTAGAGACACTCACAAAACCTTTGTAATAGCTAAACTTGGCTTGCAACACCACGAGCGACCCACTCGATCTCTACACGCATTTAGTGTCGGAACTCTAACCTTTCTATAGCTTCCCATGAGAACCTCTCAATCTCTGCATCAACAGCAACTCTGGACTCTTCCGGCCAACAAATATGTCCACTTCAATGGACTCATGTAAGAATTGATTTTGAGTGTATTGTGGTAGAGAAGTGTTTATCCAAGAGAGAATCAACCAAATGGGTGAGAGGTTGCTCTAAGAAGTTCTTAGAAGCCCTTAGGGTTTTTGCTCTGATTCTCCACACCTAGAGCGAATACATCTGTTTTGACCAATAACGAGCACACTTCAATTCCGCAACACCACTTGTTACAACACTATTTTACACAGGTTTGTACAAGAGTATGCCAATACACTCATTTTTCTCTCAACAATCTCCTCCTTTGGTATTTTTGTGACAAAACCTCTAACCTATACATATGACTTAATCCTAGCACACCCATCACCATATTCTTGAACTTGTTGAAATATTTCTGTACACACTTAGCAAAGAGTTAAACATACCCATACACATATATACAAAAACGTGTTTGCAATTCACAAATCATAATTTATAAATAGTCATGTCAAGTACAGATTTTAGAAAAGAAATATTTCATTAAGCAACAAATCAGAAATTGAGTTCAAGAACCATTAGTCAAACAACAGTAGCTAACATGAGATATAAATCGAAAGACACAATCAAAAACTGCTATTCCCCCAAAAAAATGTGTTATTAACACTATGTTACTAAACAACTAACACTTCCTCTGAGTTAGTACAAGTAACACTCTGCACTCCCCCTGAGTTAGTACTGTACTACTCCCCCTTTTTGTCACAACAGGCAAAGGGTCTCAATCATCACCATCTACATCCTCATCATCCTCATTAAGTTTCCCCTCGATGTCGTTGAAACGTTGGGTTACAAACTACTGCAGGTTATCAATTTTAACATCGAGGCTGTGAACTATAGCATCTATAGTATCGAACCGGGCATCAAGACAGGCTAGATACTCAAGAACCTGCTGAAGGCTGGGCTCAGTTGAACCGGGGGCTGAAGTGGATGGTGCTGAGGTAGACGGCTGAGAACTGGATGGTCGAGAGCTCGAAGGCTGAGAGGAGGGAGTGGGAGGGTGCTCAACAAGGAGAGGGTGTGGGGTGGTGTGAGCACGACTAAGCTGGACAGTCCTACGACCAATAGGAGCCTTAAGTGCAATTCTAGGCTCCTGGAGAAGTAAAATGACTGACTGGGAGAGGGCCAATCAGGTGATTAAACAAGCTAAGGGCAAACCAGTCCGTGTTTTAGAGCATCGATACGCCTCAAGAATAACCCGACACAGAAGACTTCCTAGATCAATGGAGACACCATTGATCAAGGCATATAGCAGAGTGGCACGGTCAAAACCCACATCACTATTATGACCAATAGGATCTAAATTAGTAAGAACAATCCTCTGAGAATGAGGTGATCAGGTGTAAAACGAGCAGTCGAAAGAGGGGTTGTCCCTTCCCAATTACTAGGCCGACCACAAAGACATCCAACAATGACTTGTGGACTAGGAGGAGATGTCCGTGTATAGGGATACATAGGATGAGACACACGAGAGGCATTTAGCAGATACGCTATCATGCCCAGAGTTACCCGGAAGAGAATGTTCCGAAGACTAACCTCAAACGAGCCATCATCAGACACGTTATGAATGTTGGAGTAAAACTCCCTAACCAACTGCACAGAAGGAGTGGGATGACCAGTGGTCAAGGTTTGCCATTGGCGAGACTCAAAGATATAAGGAATGATGGTCTTGGTAAGCTCACCTAGAGAGACTTCACACTCGACTATAGGAGTACGATGAGAGAAGTTTTGAAAATACAACTCCTGGGCTCGTGCATTACGGAAATGGGCTTGAGCGGGTGCAGGGGGGTTGTGATGAGGACAAACACATCGAGACGTGGTTTTGGCTATAGACAGAGTCAATGACGTTAGACAAGGCTAAAACAATGTGAAGACTTAATGAATGCATGTCTAATATGTCAAATGCATGATGATGATTAAATCCAAAGCTTGACCTTCATACCAACCATGCTGATACAACAATGCCAACCGACAATGCAAGATTTGGTGCATGCCCATGTCTCACTCTCCATTTTTCAAACCAATGATACATGCCTAGTCCAAAATGACCCATATGCACGCCAATGTCAACCCATATGCATGACCCATGCCTCTTCTAAAATAAACCACCTTCAAACACAATGCAATCTTAAGTCAAATGACGTCCCAATACTAGGATAGACATAAAATAGGTATGGAAACAATGCTATGTCAATGCATGATGAAAAGGAGAAAACAAAAATCATTGAGGCATTTTACCAAACACTTGGAGTGCATCCAAGTGAGAAACTCGGGCAAATACCCATGAGAGTTTCAAGAGCCTCCTAAATACAACCAAACACACAACCATTACTCCAAAGGAGTTTCAATAAACCAAAAGAAAGGAAAACTTTCAAGAAATTTCTCAAAGAACCCCAATCCGAAACCCATATGCAAAACAAACGGAAATATACCCAAAAGAAATTCACTAACTCACGAGAGAGAGAGAGAGAGAGAGAGAGAGAGAGAGAGAGAGAGAGAGAGAGAGAGAGAGAGAGAGAGAGAGAGAGAGAGAATGGGCTTTACCTTGATTTGGAGGTGATTTCAGAAGAAAATCCAAGTTTAAATCGAATGATTTAGAGAAAAGGAGATGAAACGCACGGGAGAGGAGAAAATTGCGCACTGCTCGAGCGGCGCTGGGGCTTTTATAACAGGCCTTCGCTTAAGAGAACTTAAAACCCTCGAGCGGCCTGTCGAGCGGTTGTCGCTTGAGCGGTGTAGAGTGAGGGTCGAGTGAGACCTCCAGAAATGCATATTTTGCCCAGTTTTGAAACACACAACACTCACATGACTTGGACAAATACTGAAAAAGTCAATTTTCACACCAAGAGTACATATCAAATGTAGATGAGCATCATATTCTCATTAAAACACGCAGGTAAAAACAAAGTATCACAAGTAATATAGACGTGCGTGTTTAAAGCGGTCCTTACTCAATCAAGAAATTTTAACCGTAAAGCGTGAGTGGGGTTGGGCTGAACATAAAACCATAAGTGCTTGGGAAGCTCTTTCAAGACACAGAAAGTCAAACCCAATACTGCTAGGATCTGAATCTTTCTGTTTAAATACTTGTTTCAGTATGTTCAAGAAAACATAAAACTTATTCTGTTTTTCACCATTTTTTTTTCACTTTTTCTTTTCCTTTTGATATACCATATTTTTGCACAAGCAAATCATGATGAGGTCATCTAGTCTGTGGTCAATTCTGTATGTAGGTAGAGTTTCCTACCACCTTTGATTGCCTCCCCAATAAACTCACAAGTGGCGAAATGTCAATTGAATGAGTTTGGAGTGAAATGTGTGATGCCAGTCACAGATTACAAGAGATACTCATGTTCCAAACCATTGTAAAACATAGGTATATGATACAAATCTCAAAAGACACATGCACCTAGATTTTAGAATTAACAACCCCACTATCATATAGCACAATCATGGAGTACATGTAAGGGCAGCAATCAACGACAATGAAACTAGACAACTAACAAACACAAAACAAACATCAACAACAAAATAAAACAAAAATGCATGAAAAATATGTAATGCATGTTTTAGTGCTTATGTCAATGCATGAAAAATATGTAATGCATGTTTGGTAAAAAGGTCTGCTAGTTGATGTTCGGTGGGAACATACTCAAGAGTCACAACCTTTGTTTCCACAAGCTCCCGAATGAGATGATGTCTAATGTCAATGTGCTTGGTCCTAGAGTGTTGGACAGAATTTTTTGAAATGTTAATAGCACGAGTATTGTTACAATAGACGCTCATCACACCTTGGGCAATGCCATAGTCACATAGCATTTGCTTCATCCACAACAATTGCGTGCAACAACTTCCTGCAACAATGTATTCAGCCTCAACCGTGGACATGAAAATTGAGTTTTGTTTCTTACTCATCCAGGCTATCAGGTTCATCCCAACATAGAAACACCCACCAGAGGTGCTTTTCCTATCATCTGCATTACCTGCCCAATCAGCATCTGAATAACCTGCAAGTTCAGTGTTAGAGTCTCTAGAATACCAAATCTCATAGTTAACTGTCTCATTCACATAACAAAGTATGCGTTTGACAGCTATCAAATGTGATTCTTTTGGATTGGCTTGAAATTTAGCGCAAACCCTAATACTAAAGGCAATGTCTGATCTACTTGCAGTGAATACAGCAAACTCCCAATCATGCTCCTATACAAGGATTGCTCAACATTCTTGCCTGACAGATCAGCGCTAAGCTTAACACTAGTGCTCATGGGGGTTCTAGCATGGCTTTTGTCATCTAATCCAAATTTTGTGATAAGATCCTTTGCATATTTGGATTGAGATATGAACAACCCATCATTCAACTGTTTTACTTGGAGTCCCAAGAAGAAAGTTAGTTCACCTACCATGCTCATCTCAAATTCATTCTTCATTTCATCAGCAAACTCAAGAGCCAGAGTGTCAATGGAAGATCCAAAAACAATATCATCCACATAGATTTGAGCAATTGTTATGTCTTCTACAACTTTTCTGATGAATAAATTCCTATCAACACTTCCTCTCAAAAACTTGTGGTTTTCCAAATAGGAAGTTAGTCTTTCATACCAAGCTCGGGGAGCCTGTTTTAAACCATAAAGAGTTTTCTTCAACCTGTAGACATGATTAGGATATTTTGGATCCTTGAAACCCTTTGGTTGTTCGACGTAAACTTCTTCTTGGAGAATTCCATTCAGAAAGGCACTCTTGACATCCATTTGATAGAGCTTAAAGCACATGTGACAAGCAATGCTCAACAATATTTGGATTGACTCAAGTCTGGCAACCGGAGCAAAAGTCTCATCAAAGTCTATACCTTCCATCTAGGCATACTCTTGAGCAACCAATCTTGCTTTATTTCGCACTATGGTTCCATTCTCATCAGATTTATTCTTAAAGATCCATTTTGTGCCTACCACATTGTGACTTTCTGGTCTTGGCACCAAATACCACACATTGTTCCTCACAAATTGATTTATTTCGTCATGCATCGTATTTAACCAATTCTCGTCATTTAAGGCTTCTTCAACCCTTTTTGGTTCAATTTGTGAGATGTAGCTCGAGTGTGCCAATTGATTTACTACTTTCCTTATTAGCCTCATCCCTTCATCTATGTTTCCTATAATGTTTTCTTGAGGATGATTCAACTTTACTCTTGAAGAAGGCTCCTTTTGGCTTCTCACCTTTTCATTTGACGAGGACTCCAAGTTTTCTCTTACTGCATCACCATCTTCTCTTTCAGTTTCACTCGGTAAGTGAGATGGCTCATCTTTGTTCAATTTCTCTCCAGGAGCATCATTCACTATCATATTTATGGACTGTATTACAGTTCTGGTGTGCAGATTATAGCATCTATAAGCACGGCTGTTTCTAGAATATCCAAGAAAAATCCCTTCATCACTTTTGGGGTCAAACTTAGCCAAGTTTTCCCTATATCTCAAAATGTAGCATTTGCTTCCAAATACCTTGAAGTACTTCACACTTGGTTTCTTTCATTTCCACAGTTCATATGGTATTTTGGAAGTGTTTGGTCTCGGATAGACTCTATTAACAATATGGCACGCTGTGTTCACAGCTTCTCCCCAGAAATGGGTAGGAACATTCTTACTATGTATCATGACTCGAGCCATTTCTTGAATAACCCTGTTCTTTCTTTCGATCACTTCATTTTGCTGTGGAGTGATAGGGGCAGAAAATTCTTGATTGATGCCCTCTTCATCACAGAAACTATCAAGATTTGAGTTGTCAAATTCTCTTCTATGATCGCTCCTAATTCTGATTATTACCTTTCCTTGCTCATTTTGAAGCTTCTTGCATAAGATTTTAATCACATTAGGAGCTTCAGCTTTCCCTCTCAAAAATTCCACCAATGAATATCTGGTGAAGTCATCCACCATTACCAGTATGTATCTCTTTCCCCCCAGGCTTTCAGTTCTAGAGGGTCCCATAAGATCAATGTGTAATAATTTCAAACGTTGTTCGGTTAGGATAGCCATAGTTTTCTTGTGAGCTGTTCTGACTTGTTTTTCTAATTGACATGACCCACGCATAGGAGTCTCCACTTTACCCAGCTCAGGCAACCCTACCACCATCTCTTTCCTGACAATCTTGGACAGATTTTTATGATTCACATGTCTAAGTCTTTGGTGCCACAGGTCTGTAGCCTCACTCTTAGCACTATTGCAACTATAATGAAAACTAGGAGTGATGCCATAACAATTGTCAGATGTCCTCGTTCCCTGCATCATGCGGTTTCCATCATTATCTGAAACAATGCATTTTTCTTTTGAGAAGCGAACTTCAGCACCATTGTCACGCATTTGACTTATATTGAGGAGATTTGCTTTTAATCCATCAACAAACAGCACTTCCCTTAAGACGGGTAGTCCAAGTATATCAATTTCACATCTTCCAATTATATCAGCTTTTCCACCATCTCCAAAAGTTACTGTTCCACACTTGTACTCCTCAACAGTTTTAAACAAACTTCTATCACCTGACATGTGACATGAGCATCCGATATCAAGGTACTACACATAGGTGTCTCTAGTCTTTAGAGCAATGTGTGCCACATGGCATATGTTTCTTTCTCCAGTTCTAATCCACATCTTTCTAACTTTTGGAGAACCACCCTTTTTGGTAGTTGACAGTTGGTCTAACTTGACATTTAGCATCTCATTCTGCCTAGTTAAGGCCATGACTTGACTCCAAAGATTCAGATGCCCTCTTCTTGATTGTCTATCTCCATTTCTCATGTGATTCTTCCTAAGCTCATAGCAATTTGGTTGGATGTGGCCAGCCCTACCACAATTATGACACATATAGTTTTCTTTGCTATCTCTTTGTCTCCTGAATGAAGAGGTACACTTAGGAGCAGTTATGAGACATTTACCCATGTTTGGAGGGTGCATACTTTTGCTTTAAGAAGGTTTATGTTCATACGTGATGTATCTTTTCAGCTTAAAACATTCCGTTACAACATGACCTGTTGTACCACAGTGGTGACAAATAGGACTTGCATTTCTAACTCTTGGTTTCACATGAGACAGAGCACCCATTTGGACATGAGAGGATTTCTTGCCCTTGTCAGATGGATTAGTCTTTCCATTGGCAGCTGATTCACAAATAAACACAGTTTTCTTCTCATTTTTATGGGAGACCTTTGAGGTGGTTGCAGCTTCAGATTTTACTGCATCATATCCTAGTCCACTCTTGTCACTAGGGGGCTTTCCAAAACTTAGGATTTCATCCAACTTTTGTTTCTAGTTGGAGAAGGATTTCAGTTTTTCCTTCAGCAAGGTTATCTCACTTTCATGAGTTTTTAACTCATCTTCCAAAAACACCTTCTTCATTTTAAACTGATCAGCTAGAACAATGGCCTCAGTTAATTTGCTTTGAAGCTCTTCATTTTCTCTTTTAATGAAGTCTATCTCTTCAATGTGGATTTTGTTGAGTTTCCTCAATTTAACACATTCCTTGTATAGCTTCTCATATACTTCTTGCAGCTCATCTTCATATTCAGATTCATTTCCAAACTTGCTCTCATCATCCGACACATTTTTACTGTGTTGACTTTTGCTATCTATCAAGACAGTGAATGCCATGTAATTCAGATTTCTTTTTGGGGAAGAGTTCCCTGAGGAATCACTTGATTTCGATTCACTCTCACTTAAGGATGCAATTTTTGCTCTTTCTTTTGCCTTTTTGTAGTTTTCACATTCCAGGCGAATGTGTCCAAAACCATGGCATTCATGACACTGCACACTGGACTGACCCTTGTCTCTATTTGTTCTAGTGTGCTTCTCAGAGTTTCTATCCTTGTTCCCTGAACTTGAGTCTCTGTTGTATCTTTCAAACTTTTTCTTCTCTAGACTCTGATTCTTTTTATCTCTAGCCACAAACATTTTCCTGAATTTTTTAGCATAGAATGCTATTTCTTTGTCACTCATAGCCAAATCATCGGATGACTCATCTGACTCCTCTCTAACAGTATTGAGGGCTATGGACTTGTGCTTCTTGTCTAGTACTGGAAGAGCATGTTCATCTGTTTGGAGGTAGCCCACCAACTCTTCAATTCTCATAGCATCCACATCTTTGCTTTCGTTAATAGCCGTAACCTTAGGACGAAATCTCTCAAGAAGAGATCTGAGAACTGAGAACTTTTCTCACAACTCTATTCTCAGGAATTCTGTCCCCTAGATTAAAGCGAGAGTTGACGATATCATTCAGTTTGGCATAGAAAGCATCAAATGTTTCATCATCCTTCATTCTCAATTCTTCAAAACTAGTTGTCAACATTTGAAGTTTAGAATTCTTTACATCCTTTGTACCTTCATAGGTAATCTCAAGAATATCACAAGTTTCCTTGCAATTTTGACACATTGATATCCGTTTGAACTCTTCTTAGGACACATCCATGAAGATCGCATTCAGCCCTTTGCTATCCCAACCACACTCACTTATTTCATCCCTAGAATAATTTTCTACACTTTTGAGAGTTCGAACTCCCTCAACAACAACCGCTGGTTCTGTCCAACTATTTGTTATGGAAACCCACCATCGTTCATCCACAGATTTTAAGAATGCTCTCATTCTCACTTTCCAATAAGCAAAGTTGTTTCCATAAAATGGAGATGTGAGTGATTGAGACTTATCCATTTAAACCACTACAGCAGGATCACACTCAGGAACTAAATCCTAGCGGAATGAACCCGCTCTGATACCAATTGAAAAAACAATAGTTCTACACAACACTACACCTAGAGCGGAGTGAATAAGCGTACTCCAATTTTTGTGTTCTTTTAAAGAAATGGTTAAACAAGTAGTTAATAAATAAATCAAATAGCACAAATAATTAACACATGATCTTGATCACAGAGTGAAAACTCATTTGAAGAAAATCTTCAAAATCTAAAACCACTCCAGGTGTAAGACACCACCTCAAATCCATTATAGAAATTTTAGTTCATTACAACCAATTTAGAGACACTCACAAAACTTTTATAGTAGCTAAACTTGGCTTGCAACACCACAAGCGACTCACTCAATCTCTACACGCATGTAGTGTCGGAACTCCGACCTTTCTATAGCTTCCCACGAGAACCTCTCGATCTCTACATCAACAGCAAATTCGGACTCTTCCGGCCAACAAATATGTCCACTTCAATGGACTCATGTAAGAATTGATTTTGAGTGTGTTATGGTGGAGAAGTGTTTATCCAAGAGAGTAGGGGTGTAACTGGTCCGGTTTGGTCCGGTTTTGAACAAAATTTAGGACTGAACCGGTATATACCGGTTTTGTACTTTTTAAAACCGATTACGCACCGGTTACCTTCTTAAACCGGTACTCCGGTTTTATCGGTTTCCAGTCCGGTGCGGTCCGGTTTTACCGGTTTTAATGTACTATATTATATATTATATAATATATATAATATAGTATATAAATCTATAGTGATAATATATTGTAGTATATTATAATTATATTATAGACTATAATGATATATTATAATATATAATATAAATGATATATTATATTATATTATAATATATAGTGATATAGTATAAGTATAATTATTAATATGCACTATATAATATTACTATAACTATTAATACAATAAGCAAAATTATATAAGATTTTAAAATTTAATATTATATTAATTAGTAATTTATCATATAGTATAAAACTATTTTATATATAGTTATATATTATATATAAATATCATATATAATATAAAAAATTAAAATATATATATAAATCGGTCCGATCCAGCCCGGTCCGGTTTTAGAAAAAGAAAAATTGGAAACGGACCGATTTTGACCGGTTTTAAGAAAACTAAAACCAGTACCGAACCGAACCAACTTCGGAACCGAACCAATGCCACCGGTTTGGTCCGGTCTGGTCCGGTTTACCGGTTTATCGGTTTTTTTTTTATACCCTTACAAGAGAGAATCAACCAAATAGGGGAAAGGTTGCTCTAAAAAGTTCTTTGAGGCCTTTAGGGTTTTTGCTCTGATTGTCCACACCTAGAACAGAAGTTAAGCTGTTATATTTGTAGTTCTAATCAAAGGAGGCGCTTCAAAATCCTAAATTGTAAGTGATCTGGAACATTGGTTCGAGCGAAGTATCGAGCAAGGGTCGAGCGGCACAATCTGCCTGAGTTCGCTCGAGTTCAGTGTTGAGTGAGGGTCGAGTGGTACAATCTGTCTGAGATCACTCGAGCTCAGTGTCGAGCGAAGGTCGGGCGGTGCAATCTGCCTGAGTTCGCTCAAGCGCCCTGTTGAGCGAGGGTCGAGCGAATATATCTGTTTTGACCAATAATGAGCACACTTCAATTCCGCAAAAACACTTATTACAATACTATTTTACACAGGTTTTCACAAGAATATGCCAATACACTCATTTTTCCCTCAACAACAATGATTTGAGGAGGCTCTAATTGTCACTTGCAATGCAATGTATAAAGCTAGATGTGGCTTGGGCTTTTCTTGGATTGTTACAAAATCACTTGCAATGCAATGTTTAATTGTAATACCCTAGATTTTGTTTAGGAAGGTGGTGAATAGGGTCTCACATTACATAAGAATGAGACATTTAAGCCCTTCATGATGATTTCAATTGGCTCCAATTGTAAGTTTGACTATTCCTTTTGGAACATGGGCCCAAATGTCGTTTGTGCCCTACTTGGGTCATTACATTAACGTATAAGGAGGTAGATACAAGAGGGAGAAGAAGATTGGAGGAGAATATTTCTTAGTCTTTAATGTACAAGGAACTAGATACAAGAGGAAGAAGAGATTGGAGGAGAATTTCTGTCTAGGAAAGAATGAAAGAAAGAGGAAGGGTATGATTAAAATAAGCAACTGAAGCTAATTAAAGGTTGTATAAGTAAATAATGCAACCCCTAGAGGTTGACTCAAGTGGTAAAGGCCTTGGGCTAGGGATATGTTCCCCCCAGGTCTAAGGTTCGAATTTGCTTAGGTCCAAACAATTTCTAAGGGCCATCAGACTAGGAGATTTTTTTCTTAAATTATCTAAGGTGCACTTGTAAAAAACTCTTTGTTGAGAGCTTGTACTCCCCTGAGATTAGTCAAGATGTTGTTACTGGACACCTAGTGCCAATAAAAAAAAAAAAAAAAAAAAAAACTAATGCACATTTCTAAATAAGGAGTGGTCATATTGTCTGGTCATAAGTTTGGTATATTAGCTTTTATTGCAGGTCTGACTCCATCTTAAGAGTTGTCATATGAATTTTTTAGAGATTGAGATAGTTTGTGTTCTATTGTAGCCCATCTTGTTGATTTTGTGAATTAAGTTTTGAAGTGGGGAACTTAGATTATCAAGGTGTTGCTTACCCAAGGGTTTTTGGGAGGGGAGTGGAGCCTCAAGAAGCACAGTTGAGGAAGTATCTAGGGCCCCTCTTCATTCCCCATGGGCTTCACCATTTTCATTTTTTGTGGAATCTAAATCTTTAGCCCTTCATTCTGTGATTTATATATGTTGTAATGCTGTCATAGTTTATTTTGGTATATAGAGGCCCTGAGTCCTGACCTTCGAATAACTTTATAAAGACTATGTGACTCTTTCTACTCTCACACATAAAAACAAGTGAAAATGATCACGATAGTATTACGGGCCCATTGGGGTACTATGAAATCAGTTTTGACAATACATACTCCATCAATCTGTTGTGGAACTTCTTAACTCTTAAGTGCTAAAAAGAAACCTTACAATTATTGGTAAGGGGAATGAGGGTACTACAAGCTCGGGGTGTGCAAGCCCCTATGTATATATGTGTATGTATGTGGTAATGCATGCTATCTAAATAAAGAATGTAAGTATATGTAGGAATGTATGCTATCTAAATAAACAATGCTCAAATTGTCGTCATAGGTTTGGTGTATTAGTTTGTACTGAGGCTTGATACCATCTTAGAGGATTTTTTAGATTTTCTTTCTGGAGAAAGTTTATGTTCTATCATCGCCCATCTTGCTGATTTATTTAATAAGTTTGAAGTGGAGAATCCAAACTATCAATTACTTATCCCCGGAGAGTTTTGGAGAGGAGAGGGGAGGGGAGCGGAGCAGAGCCTCAAGAAGCACCGATGAGAGGAGGATCCTGGGTCTCTCTTCTTTCCCTATGGAGTTAACCATTTTCTTCTCTCTGTTGAGCATAAATCTTTAGCCTTTTGTTCTGTGCAATGATGTGTTGTACTGTAGGCATAATTATTTTGTATGTAGATGACTAACTCTATAAAGAGAAATGATGCTTACAGTCATGATTGTATAAGCGCCACACAATTATTTTAAAAAAATGAATAAATATGGGACCTATATGAAAAATAATGGACCCTACTCTTTTTCAAAACGGTTGTACAACATTTACGCATTCCACGACTGTATGTAGCATTCATCCTCTATAAAACTTCCATGCCTCTAGGGCTGTAATCGAGCCAAGCCGAATCGAGTTTTAGCTTGCCGAGCTCGAGCTCAACTCAAAACACTGGAGCTCGAGATTTTTTTTAATTCTTTGTTCGAGTTCGACTCGATAAGTTAAAATCTCAACTCGAGATCGAGCTCGTCCCACAAACGAGTTCGAGTCGAGTCGAGTTTGAGCTCGAGCTCGAGCTCGAGCTTGAATTGTTTTTTTTTTTAATAAGATTTAATAATTAATAAATTAAATAAATAAATAAATAAGAATTAATATTGAATTTATACAACTAACAAATAGAACCTCTATTAAATTATAAAATTTTAAAAAATTTATAAATAATTAATATCTAACTAGTTGATATTTATCCAAAATAACAATATATTATATGCCTACATATATTATTAATACATACACTTAATATGATAGAATATATCTATTTCATATATAGTTTCCACATACTAGTATATGAAATTATTAAATTTTATCAACTAATTATTATACAAATTATAAAATATACCTATAAAGTATATTTACTATATAGACATAAGTAATTAGAATACATATTATATATTTAATTATAAAAGTGGTATGCTTATATTATTAGCTAATACATATATACATGCATAGGTGTATATATATATTTATTAATATATGAATGAGTTTTAATCGAGTAGAGCTAACGAGTCGACTTGAGCATAAACGAGCGAGCCTAAACGAGTCTTAGTCGAGTCGAGTCGAGTTTTGTCGAGTATGTGTCATTTACAAATCGAGCGAATATCTGCTTTAACGAACGAACTTTTTTTTTTCACGAGTCAAATTCGATTCGAATTTAACCGAGCGAGCCATCGAATAAACTGGTTCATTTACGACCCTACATGCCTCATTATTTGTTTGGAGCTGCATGTTTTATGCTCAAGTTGTGTCCTTCCACTTGCGAAAGGGTTCTTAATGCAATTTTAGGCTTTGGCCGTTTTTTGTTAACATTTCAAGGTATTAGAATTATTGCCACACTATTGCAGAAGTTCATAAACTAAGGGAGATCGGAAAGGAACCTGCATCGCCGCATGACAGTTCAACTACCGGTGGTGGTGTGCCAGCAGATTTCCCTACAACGGATCCAAAGGGTTACATGCCAAGCTCATCTGACCAGCTGGGATTTGAAAAGATTAGACAAACTACTTTGTCATCCTTGGAAGTTCAAGTATCAAGCTTGACAAAGGTAAAATCTTTGGAGGGCAAATTGGAGAAGACAGGGGCTATACTTGAGGAAAAGGACTGCAGGATCGCTGAACGTGAAGCCACAATAAGCATTAGCAAGTCTCCAAAAGAAGAATCCAGTAGGAACATAGGGTTACAGGAAGAAAAATATAGAGAGATAGAGACTGAGCTTGAGGGTCTCTTCAAGCAAAAGATTGAAGCTGAGGTTAAGTACCTAGCATTGATGGGGACAATACAGATAATGAAGGCTGCTTTGGCTGATCAATTCTCAGAAGAACAAAATGCTCTGGCTGAGGGGCAAGCGCTGGTTGTGAACAAAAATGGAGACGTAGAAAGCAAGGCCAGGATGCTTAAAAAACAAGCAGAGGATTTAGAGAAGTGTTGTGAAGATATAATAGGGACTGGAGAGGTGTTGAATATGCAGAGAAGGGCATGTAAGCTGACATTGGGTGTGTGAATATATTATTGCTTGTTATGTTGTTCTGGCCTTTCGTCTTGCAGTTATTGCCCCCACCTAGATCGGCAGTACCAACCTGAGTCTGAGAACAGTAGATCCTTTTTTGTGCAATGTCAAAGTATCTAGGCAAATACTTGAATGGTAAAGTTCAATGATATTATGCAGAAGTTTTTCGCCTTCCTTGTGAGTTGGGGTTGGTGGAGCTGTAATAATGGTTTTATTATGAAAAATTGTGCATTTTTCATTTTGTATTGCCACAAGGAAATTTGCGAACGGGAGTGTTTCTTTAAAGGAAAATTTTATACACCACGTTATTACAACTTATGATTACAACTTATGATGATTTTCTCCCCCCCCCCCCCCCCCCCCCCCCCCGGCGCGAAATCCCAAAAAGAAGTTTACTTCTGATGAGAAGAGCTTAATGTACTGACAAAAACAGGTTTATTATTGCAAGTTAAGTTATGGGGTACACGAGGTTTCTCTGGGTGGAGCTAGAATTGTCGACTATTTATAAATGTCTCTCTTTCTCCATCCCAAAAAATTGACTCCAGCTGTTCTGGACCTCCACAGTGGAGGCTCCACTGCTTGGCGCTTTTTTCTTGGCCCCAAATCTTCCATAAACGCACAAGCAAATATAATATTTCAGAGATCAAGGTTCTCCAACAGTCGGAAGGCCTTTTGGCACTGCTAAAAAATTTACACACAACCTACAATTGAGATCCAGAAAGAGCATAACAAAATTAATAATCAACGAATTAAAAACAGTCCAAAATAATGAATACTAACAGATAATAACAACATTAATTAATGGAAAAAAAGGAGTGTGAAATAAAAGAACCAAGAAGAGCCGAACTAATGTAATGCGGATTAAAATTCCTTACAACTTCCTCATCCTAGAGGTCAAAGACACATGCAAAGCCTTTTCTGGATTTCTTCTTATCTCTTAAGAGAGAGCCTGCTGTCCATGAGAAAAATAAGCGAAAAAGGAAAAGACTTCAAAGACCACTAGACAAAACAGTAAAGAACCAAGAGGCCGGTAGCTGTTTTCATTACTGCTAGTCAAATATCGTATAAAAAAAAAAAAAAAAACAGAGAGAGAGAGAGAATATAGGAAGCCAAAAATTATCAAAGACTGAACTTAAACTGACCGACTGAATTGTTAGAGGAAGAATCATAAACTAGCTGCTGAAAGTTCAGTCAAACATATGAAAGATAGACTCAACGATACCTTCTTAAACCTCCATAGCAGGAAGGTCGTTAAGATCAAAACCCAAAATCCTTCGACCAGTCTGGCTGGCTTCTCCAGGTGATGTTATTTGGCTAGATTGAGCTTTAGCTTCTCCAGTTGATGTTACTGAGCTAGATTGAGCTGTTGCTTCTTCAGGCGACGTTAATCGACTGGATATTTGAGCTTTAGCTTCTCCAGGCGACGTTAATTTACTGGAGTCAATTTCCACAGGGCCAGTCCAATGACTTCCCTTGTGACCCCCGAGTGCCTGACCTGTTGGGAAGGTCTCGACGTTGCAAATCTTGCGTTGGTGCTTGCTTCCTGCAAGTACAGTTTCTGTTCCATCCACTTGGGTAATTAGGTTGGCACAGTTTCCATAATCTTCGGTAGCTGAGTCATTTGCAGATACATATTCATTCATAGTCTGGATGTACTTCAATTTGTTATGGCTGGACATATGACCCCCCAAAGCTTGGTGAGTTGGGAATGATTTATTGCAGAGACTGCATGTATATCTACTGGGTGTCAGCGGAAACTGATTGTGACTTCGATCGGCAGCATCTCCCAGTGCTTTCAAGCCTAACAGTTTAGTCTTTCTCTTCTTTCTATTTCTGGTCATCATCTTCACCGAGATTTCGTCTTTGGGAACGAGATCACCGTTACCAGAGTCGTTTCTATTCAAGTCTTTATGCGCGGTAGTTTCGTCCCTGTAATAGTAATTTCTAGGCCAGTCTTCATTAACCCATAATTTCGTTCTCATCTTCGGTGGAGCAGTTTCTAGCATAGCCTTTCCTTTCCCTTTGTCTTCATTAATGCTTTTATATAGAACTTCACGTCGGCTTCCAGCTTCATCAGTCCTAATTAGCTTATCGTTCCTCGATGGAAAATTCCAGGAGTCGGTCAGGGCCGAATCGATGTTAGCGGCCTTAGGATCAGAGTTGTCCATTAATCTTTTCTCTGGATTAGCATTAGCCAGCATCATGAGATCATGGATAGCTTCTTGCATCCCCTCCTCCTCTTGACCCTGGGGAAGACCAGAACCGTAACCGCTGGTGGAGGCGGGGATGCTTCTCCTACCTCTCTTGCCAGTGGACTTCCAGCGGAATAGAGAAGCTGACAAATCAACCAAGACGGGCGCCTCCGTAGTAGTAAAATTTGCAGCAGCAGAAGCAATATTCTTGTCATCCGATGGTGTTGATGACGAAGAGCTTGCACTGTTTTTCTCGGTTGGAGGGGGTAGAACTCCCCTCCATTCCCTTCCAGGATGAGATCTCATGTGGCCAAACAAAGCTTTCATGGCCGGGAATTTTTTCCCGCAAACGTAGCATGTGGGTTCGCCCATGATCGCAACGTTAGCATTGGCTTTGGCTCTAATAGCGTTGGAAAGATCACCAGCGGAGGTGGGGTGCTTCTTGAACTTTGATTTCTGAATCTTTTCGAGGAGCTCCTTGTTTCTGGCTTGGACATGCATTATTGTGTGGCCGCCGAGGGCTTTACCAGAACCAAAAACTTTATTGCAAATTTTGCAGACGAGAGGGAATTGTTTTGCAGGTGCAGAAGCTTGTTCTTCTACTCCTTCATGATCAAAAGGGTCAGCCTTGATGCGAGGGAAACATTTTGCAGCTGCAGGAGGGTGTTCATGTTCCAACTGGTCCGACTCGGCCTTGAAAATCTTCAGCTTGATGCAAAGCCTGCCATTCCCTCTGGTATTCTCGCCCAAAACCCTTGACCTTGAGTAGTCTGCGTTCTCCTCCTTGCAAGGCATGTTAGGATGAATCTGACTCTCTTGATTTTCATCCATTACCTTAATATAATCATGTGAAGAAGAAGACCAGCAGATCTCTCGTGGGAAGGTACAGAGCATGAGACGAGGTATTAGTCCGAAACAAACGACGACTAGAAGATTCAAATCAATATTGGTAGCTTAGCTAGCAAGAAAACCGATCGACTTTGGTTTTTTTGGCTCCTCGAAGTCGAAGATTATGAGGAGTAAGATAAGAAAATACTGCTCCCGAATATACGAAGAAGATTGAGGAGAAAATGTTTAATTTTGGAAGCTAAAGGCAATCAAAGAGAAAAGAAGAATCTGGTAAATTAGTAAGGGAGAAGAAAAAGAAGGAAGGAGAAAAGAGAGTAGGAAGGGGTCGGGTCTCTCTGTATTGCTTGTTTGGAAAATTAAGAGAATGACACGTTCGTAGTCCCTCTTGACTCTTCTTATTCCTTTATTTCAGAATCTCCGTGGCCTGCACACCCTTGGGATTATGGATGAGGCCAAATCAGAATTAATCGCGCCAACTGATATGGTACTGTGTACTAATACGCGCTATGAAGCTCTCTATCTCTTATTTTTAATTCTCGATTCGTCTTTCGGAGCTCCGCGGAATCAGGGAACCCCGAGAATCTCCACTCTTGTATGCAGTATATTGCATTAATGGCTCCATGATTTTTCCAAAATCATAATTATATAGATGTTATATGCTTTTATTTCTTGGGATTTCTGCTTTATGCCCACCACAAAACTTCCGATTGGGAGATGCTTACACGCTTTCATTGAGATTTGCTTTTAAAACTCGAGCTTATTTCCATTCTAGCGTATGCCTGTCATCCTCACTTCCCATCTTTAGTTCGTATCTATTAACTATTTTTTATATTATAAAAAATTTATTTATCATCGTTTCAACATTTTTTGACTTATTATTAATTAATTGATACACAGATTAAATATAATAAATAATCTAATAATTAAATGACACATTATAGAATAATGGAAAGATAATAATAAAACAGATAAGAGGATATATAGCATTACTATTTTATATATGCATTTAAACTCTATGCACTGATAGTAATTACGACAATTCTTACCTTTTTCCTAATACTTCTGCTTGATTCATGCAGGATCTTTCTAATCTTTGAAACTCAAACTTCGATTTTTTATCAGGAAATTAGATAAGGGTATAGTATTCGGATATTGAATCCTCTTACGTCTAATTCCATTATTTTTTTTAAGGAAAAAAAAGAACCCTCGAATTTTCCTTATCAATTAGCTAACCATAACCATAACTATAATGGAAGATGCTAAAGAATTTAATTGTTAATCAGCGCATCGACTCAAGCTAGCGTTCTTGCTTGTATAGTTGTATTTATATTGCATTTTAGAAGATATTCTATATCACCCTACGTTGAAAGTAGATATGACATAATATTTAAATTACAAATGATATTCCTAGATTAGATGTGACTCATGCATGCTTATCATTTTTCACTCGAATTTCAGCTTGTTCCTTGGGATCAGGGACTGAGGCAGCTTTTTAGCGCCACTACGCACGCCCCCTCCCACAATCCCGATGTTGAACGGACGTTGAGATTGGAAATAAGATAGCTAAGTCAATGATGGTGCCATTGATCAACAGAAATGCGTTCCCCCAAGCAAAGCAGAAGGCGAATTGAGTGAAGAGGAAGATGAGGGACAAGGATACTAGCGACTGATCTGTTGGGCTTGCAGCAGTAAAGTCCTTGCCGACAGATCCTTGACACATATGGATGAAATTCAAGAAAAACATTATTATCAGCCACAAATTAATTGAAAGAGATTAAGTTATTTTTTTAATTAAGGAACTTGATGTAAAAAACGAAAGAGAAGATGTTTATTAAGTGTGTAGAATTTGGAGACTTTGTCCATTTACAACACTACTTTGATCATTGCTTATGTACTCTCCTCAGATGTTTAGGTTGGACAGACACTGGTTAAATGATTTATAGATCTCGTAACAGGGTACCGACTCCGATGTGGTAAGGAAAGTAGGAGATAGAGAAGTTCCACCTTGATAGGAATTGTTGAGGAAATTGAGCGGATACAATAAAATAAAAATTAATGAGACTTTGAGGCACGTTAAAACGCTATTTTTAAGGTGACAATTATCCTACATTGTGGGCATAGTCCTCTTTGTTAAAAAAATGTTGATTGATGACCCACCTTCAGAACATGTTCATTGAGTTAGTACGTACTACAAAAGCCAATGTCCCCCCGTGTTAAGAATCAGAAAAACTTCATGGGGAGTGCAAGTGTCTATAGAAGGTTTACCTGCCCATGATGCCGATAATGATCATGATGACCTGGCCCCACCACTCAGATTTCAAGAGCAGTACAGTTAAAGGTCTGGGATTAAATTGGAGAACTGATTTGGAAGAAAAGAAGAGACAGCATAAAGAATGTGTAAAACTAGAAGGGTTCAAATCGTGGTTCTGGTTGTACTGCCTCTTCCCTTAGCTCAGAGCCTTCCTACTATTCTCCGTGGCCTGTTCACTTTGGACCTAGCAGGTTTACCGAACTTTAGGCATTTTAAATCACATGGACATTATTCTTAAGTTGCTTTTCCCCTGACTAGTTTGGCCATACATTTTATTTTTAACTATTAGGGCATCTTGATATTCTAACCCCAAGTGCAAGTGTTCCTCCATGAGGGTTTTTAGTTGGGAAATGATTTATATAGTCCTATGATATGTAAGCATCATATACTCCTTTTGAAAAAAAGTGACTAAATTGAGGACTCACATGAAAAAACTTACCTTTTAATAGCGGTTTCTAGTTTTTTCAAATGAAGTACACAAAATTTGCATACTCTAGGACTATATCTAAGATATTATTCTCTTTCTAGGAAAAAAAAATAGACTAGTTCGAGCTAGCTACTGTGGAAGTATTGATCCACCATAGAGAGAGAGAGAGAGAGCGCTTTATAGGATGTTAGACTAAATGAGCTCTCAATTATGTTGAAGTTTAGTAAAATGAAAATTATTTATACAGTCTTATAATATGCAAGTCTCGCATACTCTTTTTAAAAAAAGTGGATAAACTTGAAACCTATATGAAAAATATACTTTTTAATGGTAGGTCCCACTTTTTTTCAAGGGAGTAGGCAAGGTTTGCAAACCTCAAAACTGTATCTAGCATTACTCTTAGTAAAAAGCTGTCCTAACATTGGCAACACCTACCAGTGCGAATTCCTTCTAAGATTCTAGTCGCAATTCCAAAACCATGTAAAGTGATGCAATTATGGTCTATCAATTCAAGATTTATAATTAAATATCACTAGATATGTTGCAGAGCTGCACCCCTCGACCTCCGACAATCCCGGCATGGAGTGTACTATGGGATATAGTCTTTGGAGTCCTCTTGTAAAGAAAATAGGGGGAAAAAGGAAATAGGATTAGCAAACAACAACGATAACAAAAGTTGTGAGGAAGCTGGTGTCGTAAGAGGTTGGGCGCGTTAATAACATACAAGATGGAGACTAATGAGTAGTTGAATCGTAGGAAGATTTATACTCCAACATTTCTGTTCTATATCTCTCCTTGTCTCTCAATCCTTTCTCCTGATAAACCTGCAGAAGTAGTGACAAAAGTCTGTAATAGAAGTTTCTGATAGAGATAAAAATCCTCAAAATGGAAAACATATGTTAGCCAACCCAGTCCGTGCCCATCAGTGTTTTGGCTATCACAGGAACCTTAATAAATTATAATGGAATGACATGCTGCAATAAGGGCATGCAACATCCATGTAAAACTTAATGTTTTATGCAGACCAATAGACATGCCAGATACCATTAATAATCTATCCAGATAGTCAGAGTAGAAAAAAAAATACATTTATTTTTTTATGGGTAGAGTAGAAAAAAATATATTTATAGAGAAGGAAAATGAATTATTGTATTGTGCACCTGTTTTTCAGCTTCTGTGAGATTGCTCCAAAGGAGCCCAATCTTCTTGCTAATGGCTTTCTCTTCTCCATAGTACAAAGGCTTTAGTCTGGCATAATGCTCAGCAAAGAAGAAATTGTAACCACTCCGGTTTGATTTGGGTCGAGATGGATCACGTAATGCCAACCTGGATCTCTTACGGTCCCGACGAGTAGGGTTGGCTGAAGAATGAGAATTCTTAGAAACGTGTTGAGGAATGTGATACAAGACACCTTTCATCCGATCGGTACCCAGGTTCACTGTAACCAGATATCCATTCTCAAATTTCCCATCAATAGTTCCAGTCACTGAACAGCCAAGAGGCAGAATTGTAGTCATGGCTGCATACAAGAGAGACAACAAAGAACTTCATTGCAGCTATATATGCTGACATTCATCCAACCACTTGAGAAAATATATGACACACGTGAGAGTCTCAAAAATTAGATGCTGAAGCACAATAAAGCACTGCTATTTCCTGACATCTACCTAACCAACAATGACCACCCTTAACTACGTTACGAAAGGGATGCCTTCCCCCAGGGGAATGACTAAACTCCATAGATAGGTTCTCTATTTGTTTCCATACTTTTATTCAGCTTTCTCAAGTAAAGTTGATGAAGTCACTACATATCGGTAAAACATTTAGAAATACCATTGTAATATGGCTAAAAATAAAATATCAAAGAATTTTAAGCAGATATATCTTAGTTGGGACCCATTTAAAGTAAGGTTGCAATTATTTGGTTGCCAGTCCAGTTCGAGAAGTACAGTGCTCATAGATGCCTGAATAAGAATGAATATAGCAATTTATCATAAAAGAAAAAAGGGGAAAAGTTCGAATATAGCCACCAATAAATATGGGATCAAAAACCTCCTTCCAGAGAAGGTACGAGAAACAACCATATTTATTTCTATCTCCACAACTAGTGTCTGAACTGAGAAGCTAAGGATATTATCTGGGAACCTATCAAAGTAATTCATCCAAACACCACAAATTGGTCGCTGGGCTGACCTGGAAACTCATCCCTGGTGGCACCTTCTGCTAGTGCGGCTGACCCATTGACAACGTTTCTGCTTACAGGATCTGCAAGAATATAACCATCAAAATAAATACCTAACTTGCAGTAAAATCTTGAAATAACATAATTGGATAACCCAGAGTCATATGTACTACCAGGCATTGAGATTGAAGGGACTTGCTTGTGGAAGTAATAGACCTGCTCAAAGTGATAAAGCAATGATAGATAATACTTGCGCAAAACAAATGAAGCACTGGTAATTGTTGTCGGGAAACTGAAGGCCAAAACTACTTCTTTCCATTTACGGTCTCTAATTACCTGTAACAAGTTTAAGATAACTTTCAATTAATTTTAAAAAAATGGAAAGGAAGCTACCCTTAAGATCAATGGACTAGAATATAGATAAAATTGCAGCCGTTCTAAAACCTGTATGGTAATTTACAACTTAAATGGGACAACCAAAAGTTCTAAGTCATCCCTGCATCACATTCAAATGTAATTCTAGCCCTTTCATCAGTGTTTTCTTTTTTTCCACAAGAAAAGGAAACCAGGTAATCTCAGAAGAGAACTACAATTGATAGTATCCTTTCATCAAATTCATGGAATATAAGGTTGTGAACAGTGAACATTTTTGTGACACTATAATTCTCTCAGACTTTAAAAAAATTAAAAAAATAAAAGAGTGGTAAGAGAGTAGGAAGCTTATCATTATTCCTAAAAAAATGCACACAGAATCTAACAGCAAATAGAAAATAAGAATAAATAAATAACTTAAGTAACCATACCTTTTCAAGGCCACCTTGAGATGTGACTTCAACAAAAAGGTGATGTAGATCTAAAGGCTTTCCTCCTACAGAAGGAACCCTACACAAACAAAAGCGTAAAAAGAACACCAATCACTTCCCCATCCATTTTTCTTTTCAAAATTTTTCCATTATACATGCTATTTAATGAAGGTTAGGCAAGCATAGAGAAAGGAAATATTTTATGCAGCCAGAAGGAGGGGACAGGTTTATAATATATAATATCAAATTTACTTATAAAATATATATATATTCAATATCAAAAAACCACAGAGTATGATAAAACCAATAGATATTCAGCATATTATTAACTTATGTTAATCAACAGACAAATCTATCTTGTAACAGTAAGAGCTCACAAACTCAATCCACTTTATCTCTAATAGCCTATTGGGTGAATTCCTTTACTTTCAGTTAAAGATATGATGATATAAGTCTCATTCAGCTAATCCTCTACGTAAAAGAAGCAGAGATTTATTATCCCACTATTGTGGATACACATTTAACAAATCATGAAACCATTATTCTTTAATATTATTACTTCAAGGGAAAATTACAAGACCCTTTTTCCACCATTTCACCAACAGTTGTCCATAACTTTTCCTGGTTTACCCCCAACGAATAACACCAAGAAGTGCAGTAAGATACAACAAACCCCGGATTGGAAGTGGAGCAAAGACTAGATTTGCTCATCTACAATTATGGTGATAACTTAGAGCCAATGTAGAGGTTTGCACAATTTGGGCATGAACATATGACTGCCATTTGTATTCATTTTAATCAAGATTTCGCCTCATTCAAAGATAGAGAGAGAAAGTTAGCAAGCAATAGGAAACCACTATGTTTAATAACCCACCAACGTCCTAATTTCCTTGGCAATGTCAAAAACTTCTGTACCCAAGATGTTGGTACAATCTATAATTATTCTTACAAATTTTCTGGTACAGTGTATAAATTTTAAAAAGTCCTTCATCGATTCCTTCAGTCAAATGCCCGTAATATGGGGAAAAAACTTCTAATTCGTGATGCTTGCCCAATCACAAAACTTGAATAGGAAACAGAGGGAATGGCAACATAATTTTGGCTACTGAAGAACTAGAAAGTTCTACAATGTCCAAATAAAATTGGTGCTTATTCTAACACAGATCAAGACAATATCAAGACAGAGAAGGGCTACATACTTTTTGCAACTGAATCACTTCAAAAATTAAAAGGTTAGATTGTATGTATCATGTGCTCCAAAATATGCATATAGAAAATTGCAACATGATAAGACGGAAGATAAAATGAGAGCATAAGAATTGCGTCATAAAATTGGAATTCACTCATCGAAAGCACAGGAACCCAGGTCATTAGCTGGCTCCGATAAGAAGTAAGGTAATTGAAAAAGAAAACTCATATAAGAAGAAAAACAATCAAGCGTATATTGAGAAACACACTCACATAAATTTGGTTTCGAACGATTGGTGAAAAGCCTTGAGTTTTTCCCAGAAAAGGTCCGGACTTTGAGTGACTCCTTCATAGGACGCCGTGGCTGAAGGATAAGACTTTGCGGTGGTGATGGTGGGGACTGATAATTTCCCATTTGGGCTATCACTGCTAAGCTGCTGCTCTTTCTTTTGCTGTTGCTGAGCTGAAATTGCTGAAGAGTTGTCAGTAGCTGTTGTTATTGTTGGGTACTGAGATAGATGATGATAATGGGTCGACATTTTTGGTCACACACAGTTTTTCCAACCTATTGCTACCCGACGGTACCGGCGGTTACAACTTATAACAAAATAAGAAAAGTGACAAAGACAACCTGTAGTCAGATTATTCCCACGATCTGAATTTTGATTGTATTAGGTTAGGTGAATTAAGCAAAACGGTGACTTTATATTATTTATTATGTACGTAGTTATCAAACTATTACAGTAAATTTTATTTTATTTTTTTGGGTAAATCTTTTTATTTTTCATTAATTCCGTTTGTTAGCCTCAAAATGTGGTTAGAATTACACTCTTCTTATTCCTATCATCGTACCAGCTTGCACAAGTCACAACAGGTGTCAGTGACCCGTATGAGATGACATCCTCACCGAGAGGCACTAGCAGTGGCACGCTCTATGATTTAAAAGTTAAAACGTAGCAAACAAACAGTTAGAACGTTTAAACGTTGAAGCCTAAAGAAGTTTCTATTCTACCTATCCTATTTAATTTATTATTTTTTTAATATTCAATATTTCATATAAATATTATTTTAATAATATCGATTTATAATTAATATCTATTTATTCTTAGATTTTTTTATTCATTTTATTCTTTGATAGAATTCTATTTCTAATTCATTAAAAATATTTAATAATATTTAAAATTAAATAGAATCTATTTAATACAAATAACATTAAAAAATGGAAGGATGATTAGAATGAATGTCAAAAATAATATTTGGATTTGAAAAGTCTATGCGCTGTTTAACTCAATTTGTTGACAAATTAAATTAATTATGGTTATAGTGCAATTGTCTTTTCCTCTAACCCGAGGTAATGGAAGCATCTTATCCTCAATCCTTATTCATATCGTGAGCCACAAAGGCACCGCACATTTCCTTTCCTCTCTACTGCCCCCACAATGACAATCGAAATAAGCTAATTGTAAGAGAGAAATGGTGAGATTTATTTATTGTGAGAGAGAAAGAGCTTGAGAGGGGTAGAGAGAATGAGAGGGTAAAAGAGGCTACAAAAATAGTAGGATTGAGGGAAGAAAAAGAAGAGAGAGAGAGAGAGAGTCGGGGGGGAGAGGGTCTGAGGCTATGGGAAAGGAAGGGTTGGGAAAAAAAGAAAAAAGAAAAAAGAAAAAGAGAGAATGGGAAAGAAATGGCTTGAGGAGAGAGACTTCATGAAAGAGATGTATTCATATCATCGTGATGGGTTTGACATTAACAAAAAAAAAAAGTCATATTAGTGGGTTGTGGAATAAATAGTAACTAATGTATAATATATCTCTTATTTTAATATAACATATGTGTAACACTTGTCTTTTATATAAATTTTATTATTATAATAATTTTGTAAATATTATTTTATATAACATAAAGACTATTTGTTAGAATTCACATTTTTTTTTTGTGTAATTGAAATCAACTTTTTTTATAAAATATATATTATTTTTTTAAAAATAATAATTTCATCTAACTAGGCAAACGTGCAAAGCAGGTTGATCATGTCCTAGGATATATATATATATATATAATTTACTTATTATTCCCTATACCATACACTAATATGTAATTTATTATTTTTATCATTTTATTTAAACACACATTAAATATTAATGCATGTATAAATATGTATGTTTAATTAGAATGATAAAAATAAAAAATCACATATTGATATGTGATGTAAAGATGATAAATATTGATATGTAGTGTAAAGATAATAAGTAGTGTATAGGGCTGTAAATGAACCAGTCTGTTCGATAGCTCGCTCGGTACTCGCTCGGTTAAACTCGAATCGAACTCGACTCGTGAAAAAAAAAAGCTCGTTCGTTAAAGAAAATGCTCGCTCGATTTGTAAATGACACATACTCGACAAAACTTGACTCGACTCGACTAAGGCTCGTTTAGGCTCGCTCGTTTATGCTCGAGTCGACTCGTTAGCTCGACTCGATTAAAACTCATTCATATATTAATAAATATATACATACACCTATGCATGTATATATGTATTAGCTAATAATATAAGCATACCACTTTTATAATTAAATATATAATATGTATTCTAATTACTTATGTCTATATAGTAAATATACTTCATAGGTATATTTTATAATTTGTATAATAATTAGTTGATAAAATTTAATAATTTCATATACTAGTATGTGGAAACCATATATGAAATAGATATATTCTATCATATTAAGTATATGTATTAATAATATATGTAGGCATATAATATATTGTTATTTTGGATAAATATCAACTAGTTAGATATTAATTATTTATAAATTTTTTAAAATTTTATAATTTAATAGAGGTTCTACTTGTTAATTGTATAAATTCAATATTAATTCTTTTTTATTTATTTATTTAATTTATTAATTATTAAATCTTATTAAAAAAATAATTCAAGTTCGAGCTCGAGTTCAAGCTCGACTCGACTCGAACTCGTTTGTGGGACGAACTCGAGCTCGAGCTCGAGTTGAGATTTCAACTTATCGAGTTGAGCTTGAACAAAAAATTAAAAAAAATCTCGAGCTCGGCCTCGAGCTCGAACTCGAGTATTTTGAGTCGAGCTCGAGTTCGGCAAGCCAAAGCTCGGCTCGACTCGGCTCGATTACAGCCCTAGTAGTGTATATATATATATATATAAGAGAGAGAGAGAAAGAGAGCTATTTTTTTTTTTTTTTAAGATATTTTCCGAAGAAAATCGAGTATTAATGTATGAAGGATATGGATACAGTGTCATGACAGTCCAATTCCCCTCAAAAAATGAAACTTATGGACCAAATTCATTGGTTGGCCTCCATACTTTGAAATTTTGAATGTAACCGTTAAAGAACTCTTCACCCTTAAATTCTCAAGTGTCACGTTTATCGAATCCGACGCCACTTCTCTGGCTAACATATATACATATTATCACTTGCACTTTTAATGTATTTTTCTTTAAGATAATAGCATTTATTTTGAAAAATGGTATGCATAATGTTTTAAATGAGAAGTGTTTTTATATTTTAATTGTAAAAAGATATGATCCTAACTCTCTCGGAACAACTTTCTCTCTCAAACCGATCGAGACTTTGGGGAGTTTTATTAGTATAATTTGTTACCATGCATGCGTTTTTTAACATAAATACTTCAAGGGAAAAGACTTTTTTTTAAAGAAACTGCCAACACATGCACATGGAAAACTCTTGACTCAGGCAATCTCGAGTATCGTTTGTGCACCGAACACTGAAGTGGAAAATAAAACAGAGCATTGCATTGACGAGACTTTTGGAGAGTCTAAAATTTAGAAGAGCGTTTCTTATTCGTCAACCATCTGAAGATTGAAACCATCCAAATATCCTCCACATATGAATCTCCTCCCCCATTCTGAGTAATTTCAAGGGAGTAGAATTGGGATCTTTGGGTTCAATGGAAGACACGCTTCCCATCAAGTTATTTTTTCTCCTCCTTCTAAGCTGATGGCTTTTCTGGAAAATAATTAATTGGTGATTACTTTGGTTTCATTTAGAACTCATCCGTGCATTCTTTATGAAATATTTGTTCAATCCATTTAAATGATCGAAGAAAGGGAATTTCATTTTGTGTTGCCCCCAAATTCCATTTAGGATCAGACATACATTTGAAGCGTCGAGACATGCAATACAAGGTTACCTGCCCCCGTTCATGACATATAAGATGTAATGTTCCTAACATGCATCTAATATTATATAATATTCATAACGGATAATTTTGATCTTTAGCAATACTATGCACCAAACTAAAAATATCACAAATGCTTAAAATATATTTCATACATAAAGACCTATTTAACAACTAAAATCACCACACTAGTTCAAAATGGTTATTATCCGAAAAGTACTGGAGATGCAACTCTATTGTACAAATAGTAATTTAAGTTAACTACTATATTAACATTGACATCGTACTGTCACTCAGTAGACTGTGTCTAGTTGATCAACTCCTGATTCTCTTTCAGGTCCTGTAACAAGATCTACCATTCGGGGGAATGGTAGTTGGGACTACCACAGTGAGATTTGATTACAAATCTCAGTAAGTTAACAAAAAATTTTCACACAGGCTAATGATGCATGGATGACAGTAAAAGTATGAATGCATAATCAAATTCATAAGTAATTAAAGCATAACTTGATGTATAACATAGCATAGCATAACTGACATAATGTAAATTGAAACGTGAACTGAACTTAACTTGACATGAACTTAGTCTGAAACTTGATTTAACATGAACTTGCTCTGAAACTTGACTTAACATGAACGTGATCTGAAACTTATTCTTTGACTGCTTAAATACATACTCCATAGTTGTTGTGACCCCATGTATTTTACGTGTTACAATACATTTAAATACATACTCCACAATTGTTGTAGCTCCATGTATTCTATGTGTCATAATTGTTGTGTCTCACATAGTGTATGCGTCACAATTGTTGTGACCCCATATTTCGTGTGCCACAGTTGTTATGGACCCCACGAAACTAAATGTAATTCAAGATGAAACGTGACTGGAATACGAAATAACAGAAGCCGTAACGTAACATAACTTGAAAAACATAACCAACTTGAGATAGGGTTATATCGTAACATGACTTAAACATGTAACATGGTATCACATATAACGAAAAATAAACTTAACATGACATACTTACAACAGTGAACATGACATGACATACATGTAATAGATGGCATATTTAACATGATATATTTGCAATATATAGTAATAAGTGACAGAATATCTTGTATAACAGATAAAAACTCATGATAGAATAAATTCTATGTAATAGACAAACATGTGATAACTTGGCTTGGCATGGCATGACATATATGATAACATACATACATATATACACTATAGTTCCTTTACTTAGCACACATACACAGTAAACTGCTAGTAAGTTAAAAACTAACTTACTTCGATTTTCAAGTTTTTTATAAAAGTTCAAGCGCGATCACGAGGAACTGTAATTAGTGATTCTAAAAGTTAGAACTAAATCATTAATAATTTAAAATATGGAAAAATACTAACTTAAGAGTAAAATTTTCATTTTACCCTCTATATGTGAGAAAATGACCATTTTACCCTTAACTTAAGGGTTTTGCATGCTAACTCCAAAAGTCACCAAAATTTACATGCCTCATATAAATTTTATCCTAAACTCAAATATCAATTTATAAAAATTTAAAACTAATCACAACTATTAAAACTTCATAGGATCGAAATTTTCATATGCTATTTCCATTGATTTTTATTTCTAACTTGTTTTGATCAACCTTTTGATTTAGAACTTATAAAGATGTGATCTTAAAAAAAAAACCATCACATGATTTAAAAAATTATCTCAAAACATATATAAGCTTCTAATTCAAGATCACATGGTTAAAAATTAACCAAAATATAAATTTAGCCAAGAATATCATCACTTTGGCCTATCTGAATATCTCTTTGCATAAAATTTCATATTTTTGAAACTAACATTAAATATTTTCAAAATAATATTATAACATATATATAAGAGGTTTAGGATCCTTCAATAAAATTATCAAAACCATTGGAATAGGTTTAAACCACCAAAGATTTAAACTTTCTCAAAACAGAAATTGTTTTTCCTCTTCCAGTTTTTAAGTTTCTAGATCAAAGAAAATATTTCATCAAAATCTTTAATCATGCAAAAAATCTTCAACCAATAATCATATACACATATTAACAATACTCTTTAAAAATTTTAGACCAAGATCTATCCATTAGCTTGGTCAAAAATTCTAAAATATAATATATTCTCCAGTTTATCTACCAGAATGACATTTCTAGAGTTTAAACAATATTTGACTGACCAATTGATTTTCAAATAAAACAAATAAGATATCCACGTAAACTAGACTAAAAAAGGAACAACTTGTATGAAAGAGACTTTATGATAAAACACTTACAAAATATTCGAAATGGGCATGCAAAAGAATAACTAAAAGCTGTCCGAGAGAGTGTTTAGTGTTCTTTCAATGAAAAGTGTAAAGGAAGATGATTTCGTGGAGAGTGGCTGGAGGTATTTATAGACAAAATATGGAAGATGATGGGGCTGAAGTGAGAGTTGAGTGTTGGTCTCTCTTACCTAATAATAACTACAAAAATTAGCTCTAGATATTTTTACCCAATAATATCCACAAAATCAGCTCAAGATATTTTTATCCAGTAATATCTACAAAAATCATCTCAAGATATTTTTTTACCCAATAATATCCACAAAACTCAGTTCAAGATATTTTTATCCAATAATATCCGCAATTTTGAACAGACATTTCGTCCGAGAATATGAAAAAGAGTTATTGCGTCATAAGACCTAAATAACCCACTGAGTCTAATGACACAAACTATAATACATTTTGACACTTCTAACTATCTCCAATAATCAAAAACACACTTCTTATATCATGGTGAGTAATAATATTAATTGTGTGGTTAGACTAAAACCTATACGATTAATAAATTCGTGAAAAACTTATGGTCACCAGATTCCTAAAACCAATAGAAATTTTACCATTGAATTTCTAGCGGACTGTTACACATTTTATATCTATGATTTGCCATGTCTTTTAATACCCAGAGAGATGAAGATTGTTGGTGTTGGTATATGCACGAGGGGGTTATTTTATGGAAAAATCGAAGTCGTTTGCAAATCTATCAAAAGTGGACGCACTAAAGGATTTGAAGAAGTCGAAAACCCCATCTAACAAAAGGAGGAGAGTTTTGGTGGCCGCCAAATGGTCTTCCAAGAAATCTTCCTTCTACAACTCCTCTAACTCTAAATCTACGCCTCTATTGGTTCTAAACAAAGAGAAAAATGAAGATAAAGATGGTGAACATCTTCGACGACAAAAAGGATACCCATCATCGTCATCCTCACCTTCATCATCGTGGTCATCATCATCATTTGAGAAAAAATAACAAAAACAACATCATTTAAGACATCAGGAGAGAGTATCCAAAACTTTTATTGATATGAGGATCTTGAATTTCAAGTCAAGTAGTTATTTCTCTCTCTCAGATCTGCAAGAACATGATGAACAAGATGACGATTAACTTAGTTTTTTTAATCATAATTTCTCTCTTACTTTCTTTCTTTAGCTATGATGTATGGATGTCAGTTGCCTACTCAAATTTATACCTCTAATGATTCTGAACGAAGAGGAAAATAAAGATGAAGATGGTGATCGACGGCAACAATAATACCCATTATCGTCGTATTATACTCTTCTGTTTGTCGAGACTTGAGATCTTTTCTATTGATGGAAGGATTTTTTTTTTTTTTTTTTGGTTCAGTGGCTGCAGTAGAAGAGTACAAATAATAGTTTGAGGTAGTAGAAAGAGACAAGTTTGGGGCAAAAACTCTTCAACGAATTCGTATTTTGGATGAAAATGGTTGGGGGCGATAACTCCTTTGCGAATTCGATTTTGTCTGTTCTTTTCTTTCTTTTTCTTTCTTTAATAAACAAATATAAAAGGCCATATAGTGATCGGCATGCAATCAGTACTCAAGATTGCTTGTAACTAGAAGAACTGGTTTTTAGGAACTAACTTTACTTCTTTTTTTTTTTTTCACTATCAATGTTTATCTTATTTTAAAAAAAGTGTGTTTTAATAACGCGTAATTTGAGAGAACTTATAATAACATATGTGGTTTGAAGGAAAACTTTAATGTTATTTTTGGGTTCAAATAATGGAAACTACTTCAAATATAATCCACTACTTTGAAGCAAACAACTGATCCTGGCCGTCCACATTGAATATTGATGGTGGGTTCCAAAACAAATGTGGAAACCGAATAGTAATGTGCTTAATCAAGTAAGAATTCCTCCTATTTGCTTCAAAGACAAAAGTACCAGAGGATGATTTTTTTTATTTTTTATCTAAGCAAGCAAGTTCATAGATAAACATAGTAGTTAATGATACAAGATTCAACGAGTCTCCAACAATTATCCTAAAACAAACAAATGCAACAATAGTAGAATAAAAAAAGAGGGATCTATGGTCAAAAATTGGCTCCCACATATTTTCCATTTAGAAAAAATCACTTGAAACGGGTTTTGCATAGTCTAATAAACAGACTATAAGATTGTAACTAAAAAGTCATAATAAATTGATGTGTACTACATCTTGTTTTGTCTGGATTAGTTGTATGAGCCTTCCACCACCATTTTATCTTAATCATTAGTTAGGAAAAACGGAAACATAAGAACGTTGCAATTGGAGGATGCGTTGATATGCAGATATAGGACCTTCACTATTTGTAATGGTGTGTGTGGTTCACACGGCATTCTAGAAAATAAGGTGGTGGTCGGACATGAGAGATTCCGACGGTGCATGAAACTCGCTCACGGTATGAATCATGCGTGAAACTCACACACTGCTCTTTTGAGCAGTTTTCTTTAACCGTCCGACCGATTGGCGGCCAGAGAGTATATTGGCGAGACGCGTGGTGGTCGTAGGTGACCCATAGGTAGTAGATCGGTGCATCTTGAAGCTACAGAAGAAAAAAAATAAAAAATAAAAATACTATAAACAGCTCCGGTGTTGATCGAACAGGAGGAGGGAGGCGCTGAAGAGCTCCAACCCCTCTGGGCGGAGAAAACGGAAGGATGGCAGAAAGTTGGGCAGAGAGAAAAAGAACTCGGGAGAGAGAAAGACGTGCCAATCTTATTCAATTTGACTACCGATGTCGTTTGGGTGTTTAATAGACCCTAGGGAATGAATTGTGTGTACGTGTTCATTTCGGAAATTGGTAATTGATTAACTTATACACTATTCATCACATAGATCGAACCGAATGCCGGCCAGAAGCCAAGATCAGGGCATTCAAGGACCAAAGCGAGGAGATAATTTAATATAAGAACGAAGGAACACGCCAATTAATCCATCCAAAGCCAACATTAATAAAGGACCCATCAATACAAGGAAAGCACAACCCGCTTCTCCCAATTAACTTCCTGATCCATGCAATCAAACGAATTAAAGACGAAAATGAAACCAAAAACAGAAATAAAATATATAAATTTCAAAGATAGATCATAGATATATATGTTTGGGAGAGAGAGAGAGAGAGAGAGAGAGAGAGAGAGAGAGAGAGATTTATTGAATCACTCAAAAGAACTTGGGATCATAGCCGTTGCTGGAGGTGGCCAAGATATAGTAAGCAACGATGTGGCCAATGGAACCCCAAGCGAGGACGTCCACGATGTTGAAGCCAACGGGGTCATTAGATTTGAGGAGGCTAACGTATTCCTTGGCCCGAGTGTCGCCAGCCTCGAAGTGGGTCAGTCCATTCTGCTCAGGAACCTGCTTGGCCACGTTCTCCCTCTGAAAGTTGAAGAAGACGAACCTCCCCAGGAATAGAGAGAGACCAGTGCTGAGGCTTATCACCAGTGATGGGTTCAGCTCTGCCTTCACGACGGCTCCAGTACTACTAGTACTTGTCTTGGGTGTGGTGTTGAACTTGGTTCTGGGCGCCAACTTGGTGAGTGGCCTGAGGCCTTGGAAGGATATGTTGGATGGAGAGAGGTGGGTCTGGTACTGGTGCCTTTGGATGGTGGGTGAGAAGCTTGGAGTGGAGAACAAGGAGGAGGACGCTGCCATTTTTATCTCTTTCTTTTTTTCGAGAGGAATAGAATATGGATTACTGGATTAGTGAAACAATGATGTAGGAGCACAGTGGTAAGAGTTCTAAGATCATATATTCCATGCAAGAGATTGTGAGGACTGAAATCATGGAGGATGATTTTTGAAAATGAGTTGGCTTTCGTTGATTGGTCGCTTCTGGATTAGGGATTTTTCGGTTTCAATTGCTCTGTCTTCGAACTAAGTGTAAAAGATTTTTCGAATATAATATAATATTATAATTCAACACCCCTTAAAAAATGGGGATCCGTGGCGCAATGGTAGCGCGTCTGACTCCAGATCAGAAGGTTGCGTGTTCGATTCACGTCGGGTTCAATTCTTTTAAAATGAGGCCCTTTAGCCAACTTCTGATCTACACAGAATTTCAAAAAGACACTGAGCTAGGAGTTTATTCAAGTTCTGATCTACGCAGAATTTTAAGTAGAGGCCTTTTTTTTTTTTTTCTTTTTTTTCAAACACAGAAATTTTATCCTTTGTTGGCACAAATATGGACTTTTACTCCTAAGATTAACTACAAAATGCACAAAAGACCACATTTCCGAGACTGTTAACTACAAAATGATTCTCCATCCGCAGCTGTGGGCCACAGATTATAATCTCGGGTGGTTGAGTTAAGACTGTTATTGGAATGGCTTTCATACTTCATAGTCCGTATGTAACCAAGTCTTCCCGAGGATTTTAAAACAAAGGTGCCATTAAAAATATGAACAATTTCTAAATTCCATTGCCTACAAAACAGCTACGACTGTCATATATGACTATGACGGGGGAAACAAACAAGTATGACTTCGAATTCACGTTGGACACAAGAAACAGCAACATTGACTTGACAGAAAACAGCCGTGATGGGCATTGGTAAGTTCCACAAGACATTCTCCCAGAAAAGTTCAAAAAAAATAAAAATACATCCAAGATACAAGAAGGAAAGCAACCAGCCATCCACCCCCAAGACATACTGATTCTTTCTTTTCCCTTGTTGGCAAAAGCATTGCCTTCTCTAGCCTTCTGTTATCTGTACATCCCCTCCCCTTGACACACTTTTGTGACCAATCCAGTCACAAGAAAATATTAAAAACAAAAACTAGCTACAATTGCACAACTTATCAAATGTACAACTACACGCTATCCAACTACATGATATGGTACTAGTAGTTTCAATTGAGGCAACTAATCAGCAACACCAACACACTTTCAGGTTTCTCGTCCAACTCAAATTAGAGAATCAAGGTAGGAGAAATTTCGGCATCGACCATACTCAAGGAGGCTACCATAAGTGCGATCCCACACTCCGATAAAAAGAGACTCTGTGTCCGGACTGAATGATATGCCGGAGACCTCACCAAAGAAATCAATCTCCTGCTCCTTCTCATACCCACTTTTCACATCATACACATGCACAAAGTCAGCAGGCTCGGCTATTGCCATATACCGACCATCAGAAGTATAGCGGATTGAACGAATGGCTCCAAGGTTTCCTTTCAAAATAGCGACCGACTTGGATAGATTTCGGACATCCCAAACCCGGCAGGTTTTGTCCTGGTTTCCAGTAGCAAAAGTGACACCATTTGGGTGCCATGCTGAAGCAAACGAGAAATCCAAGTGACCACATAATGGCATTACTGCCTGCAAGAATAAGAAATTCAAATTAAACATGTTTCACTATTAAAGCATCAGAGAGATAATCACAAATTTATTAACCAACAAAGAATTGAAAAGAACAAGCACCTTTCCAGTTTGGGAGTCCACCATCGTTCCATCTGGGTTGTCTCCCACAACTATAAGAAGTTTACCATCAGGACTCAGAGAAGTATGCTGCAAATAGCAGAGAAAAGCATATTATAGCAATCTGGTGCATGCACTTGTTATTCAGTGATTAGAACTAACATTCTTTCAATTTAGCCATAATCTAGCCAACATCATGGTGACTGAGTCTCTCACACATTAACCACTAATATTGATGAACAGGAAAGAAAAATAGATACAGATGCATCCTAAACCACAACTGTCCCCCACCGCAGCCCACAGAGTCAATCAGCATAGGAACATAGCCAAATAAATACCAAGGGATTGTTTTTGTTTTGTTTTTATAAGTTTTTATTTCTCTTTTTGAAAGGAATAAATATATGAAATGGGCCTGCACAACAAAATAATGTGATATGATTCCATCAACTGACTCTTGGCAACATCTTCCCATTATCATACCACATCCCAGTTGGCAAGGCAGCTAGCCAATATTGATGAATGGATCATTGGCCAAATACCTGTATCTTTGATGCCCTATCATGTATAAGGTAATAATTTGTGCAGCTAAAGGCTTCGATTACAGACCACATCCATCAACCATTAATTCAACAAACCATGGCATATTAAAACTTCTTTTGAAAAAGTACATACTTTTATTAGTAGTATAAATTTCAATCTATGACTTGAATAAAACACAACATAGTTTCAGTAAATGGCTCCTTTCTGCAGGCAAGCTTCAATCATGCGCATAGTCTGAGATGGAATTATGACTATAAGACTGTCATCACTATGCATGTCAGATCTCAGAACGTGAAGCACAAAACAACTTGGTAATGGTGTCATCTACGCACATATACCCAAGAATGAAGAGTGCCAAACTAATTCAAACTATCTCATCTCATCTCATATAATTATTACAACCTTTCCAAATACCACAAAATATAATAAACAATTCAACTTTTTCAAATCCCAAAACAAAATTAATCTTAAAAAATTATAGTATAATAATATTTTATTCAACTTTTAACAAAACATCTCATCTTATCTCATCTGAACTGTGTAACCAAACGAGACCATTTAATCTCAAACAACCATACAATCTAAAAGACTCAACTCAAAAAAATAAAAATCTAAAAGACTCACATTCACTGGCCAAGGAAAACGGAAATGCTTAGAAAGCTGAAATTTCTCCATATCAAAATCTCTAACTCCACAGTCGTTATTTGAAGCAGTGAAGTGAATTGCACCGCTGAGAATTAAATGTGAAAAGCTCAATTAGTTTCATTTTAGGAAGTTCATGGTTCCACCACCAATTCAAGGGCAAGAAAGTACCTGGAACTGGCATAGATCTCAACTGCATTGGTAATGGCATTATCATCATAAGTTGTTCTGGAACAAAAACTAACTCCAGGCCGATCTAGATGCTGCAAACAGAAAAAAGTAATTGAAAATAAAGTTTTAGCCCTGAGTTGTATGACTTGTTCACAATGCAACTTAAAAGATCTCATAAGGGTCGTAGTGACTGGATGACAGCAATTATCAAACGTCTAACAAGAAGCTTTATAAATTCTCAAATCTTAGAATTTTTTATTTTTATTTTATTTGTAAATCTTGGAAGTTTTCTTCATCTTGTATTGATATTATATCAAAGAGCACTTATAATAAAAAATAAAAAAGATCCATAAAATTTAAAAAAAAAAAAAAAAAGGGGATATTATATCGAAGAGCTAGATTGCTAAGACACTCTACGTGGGTGAACATGTAACTACAGCACCAATGCTTCTTCAGTCTGCAATATCTCTAAAAACCTTTTAAGGAAATGCTTACGGAAAGAGGATGCAACTTACCTTGCAAATAAGTTCTCCTTGAAACCCTCCAGTAACAAGTAACTTATCTTTTACAGCAAGAGTACTCACTTGAGTCTGACTAAATCCCTCCAACAGGCTTCCAGGATGCTTCTGTACAGGAAAATAGATCAATTGATTTCATGAAAGACCATGATTAAAGATCTAACTAAAAACATTTAGTGCATCAAGGATATTAAAATTCAACACTGTTTATCAAAACAGACCATCTTGCCCAAAACACCCACCTCTGATGGTGCAACATGCCCTGAGACATTGAGAACTTCAGAATGACTGCATGTTAAGGAAGACCAATGGATAACAGAAAAATTAGACATAAGGTACACATCATGCTTTGAGGTAGCCCAAACCAAGTTCCTCAACTGCATCACCAAACAACAAAAACGAAGGTTAGCCAATAATACCCATAACTATAAGTCCTCTAATCCAGGAAACCGTGCCCAAGTGTCTGCCTTTGTGGTATCCATGCCAACAAATCCATTCAACCAACCTATTTTAAAAATTATATGTGCAGAGACTCAAAGGGCTTCAAGTAGATTGATTCAATTGAACCAATTACACCAATAAAAAGACCACCAAAGTGAAGCGGAACAGTCTTACGAAGAAATGTTGATTTCACAGAGTTCACTGACTATAAAGAATGGGAAAGAAAATCAAAAAATTCAGGAGGGAAAACAAATAGGCTATTACAATAATTCCACCTAACCTGAAAATGAAAAATGGTTGATTTCACAGATCTTGAATTCCTTCTGAACTCATAATATGAACCCCCTTTCTTGGTAATTTTGCAATCCTGTTTGAAATGAATTTTAGAAAATAAAGGAAAAGAAGGTAATTGTATCAATTTACTTAAATTTAACTAATCAATTTCAACTAATAGGTATGAAAATGGAAAAGGCCAAAAATAATAAAATTTACCTTCCCTGATCCCTCTCCGGAATGAGGAATGTTTTCATAGTTCTTGTATTGTTCAAGCCTAGTTTGCCGGTATTTCTCCCTAGTGATGCTAAGGCTATCCCAAGGGATCCCCTGGATGTCTTTTCCACTTCTTGCTTGTGCAGCAGTGGTATCAGCCACTTTACTATTCTGCAACAGAACCAAAAAGTTATTCATACCCATATGCCTTATTAAAGGCTTTATCAGACATCTAAAATCTACTTTTCTCCAACCCAAAAAAAAAAAAATAAATAAATAAATAAAATAAGACACTGTATTCTACAAAAATAGACATGATATTCCACGCTAACATCAAGTAAAATGGAAGTTTCTTTCTCATTTCTAAGCTATGCACAGATGTGAAATTGCAAAGCATATCTCCATAAACACAAACCGAGAGGTCATATTCATCGACATCGGACTCTGAGCCACCCATTTCTCTACCGCGAAACTCATCATCCATCTCATCATCTACATCTTCCATTTCATACTCATCCGCCATGTATTCAGTATCATCCCCTTGGTACTCAGACATTTTTGTGTCCAGCAATTCCCCGCCTATTCTGACACAAATTCAAGCCAAGTTGTAAAGCATCAGAAAAGATAACGTCATCCTTCACAGCAAAAGTGTGACAATAGATGGTCAAATCTAATTACAAGGCTACACAAATAAACCCTTAAACTGGTTTTACGTATCACGTTTTTCAACTACTATCTAAATATTTATTAAAAAAGTCATAACACCATTGCCTATGATCATTGCAGGATTACATGGATTATCACTGGTGCTTAAGTCAGCCTATCCATGAATTTGTGTCACCTAATTTTTGTATTGTAAACCTTATTCAGATTAGACCATCACAGCATACATTCATATAAATTCAATTACTTCAATCAACCAATTACTCATGTCAATGCTGGTAAAGATCAAAAATATATTTATAAAGTTCTCCGCAAATAAAGATGGGTCCATATCTATAAGATAGTAACAATATGGCCTTGATTCCTATTACAAGAAGTTTTTTAGGGTTAATAAATCATTAAAAACATATGTTCAGTATCATAATTTATTATGGGGGTAATCTGGTCATTTTATTGTGATTGCTGAAGAGCTTGAATATCATGCTCCATGGGATGCTTGCAATCTCATTGTGTAAAAGAAGATGATCCACTATTTCCTCACTTTTCTAGCACGCACAACATCGATTAACCACTATGATACCACTTCTCCTCACATTGTCTAGCGTGAGGATTTTCCCTACTACCGTTGTCAACATGAAGATAGCCACTCTTGGAGGAGCCTGTTTCTTCAAATGAGCTTTCATGGGGAAGGAGCCTTGACATGATTACAAAGTGCATTGTAGTATGACTTCACCTCGAAAACACATCTCCTAGATGGAATCCAAACCATTTTATCTTTTCCATCTCATCCCATACAAGAGTATAATCTGTCAAAGAAAGATGAAAAGAGATCCATCTCCTAGTCATTGCCTCCCTGGTGAAAACTCATACTATGATGATAGTGATCCACAAGATAATCTCCCTTCATGCTAGCAACTCTAAACAACACCAGTAATGCACTTCTAAAAGATTGCTCGCCACACCACACATTGTGTCAAAAGCACATCTTTGACCCATCACCCAATAGGATCTCACAATGAGGGGTGATAGAATAGCAAATAGGATCAATTCTGCAAGCAAAGAAAAAGACCCTCCCGCTGAGATCTATAGCGCAGCAGCCAACCGTCTATCTAGTAACATAGCGTACTAGCATTCAAGCAAGCGCAAGCATGAGGCAGTGCCACAAGGAACCCAGAGCCTGTGAGTGAAGTACTAACCCCAAAAAAAAAGTCAAAAACAGCAGAAGAGCCTGGCCCCGGAAGACAAAAAACATGGAGCAAGCAAAGCTCTCCTGTTCAAATAAAACAAGCACTTAGCAACAAAACAATAGCCAAGCAAGCAAGCCATGCCCCTATCTATGAACTGATGTGATTATTTCTCTTTAGAAAACCATTTTTCAGGTCGAGAAGATCCCCTTATGTTTATTCCTTCAAATGACCTCAACTTTTGCTTCGAACGGCTCTGGAGGGCTTTGAATTCGACCAAACAGTGCTTTCTGAGATTTTGTCTCAAGACCGACACAAATCTCCTTTCTGTTCTGGAGTTTGAGAATAAAAAGTGGATCTTCTGAACCAGTTATGGCAGCAGCAGCACAACAACGAAATCGAAATGCATCAGCATAACCAAGACTACATTGAAGGACTGCTATCACAAGAGTCTATCAAAGGACATTGTATATTCTTTTTTTTATAGGTTTAGGATATTATATATTCTTTTTTTTTTATAGGTTTAGGATATTGTATATTCTTACGCTGATAACTTAGTTACTTGAAAAAATAGCAATACAAGGCAATGGCTCGTGTTCATAGTTAGTTGATGTAGTCACAACAATTTCTCCAAGAAAGTTGGTTATCAACTCCAACTCCTATCCACTGTTTGTGATAAACAAGCTGCTGTACATATTGATATAAATCATATTTTCATTAAAGAACCAAGTTTATTGAAGTGGATTGTCATTTCACTCGAGATAAGATACTCACTGGAGATATATATCTATATATATACCATTCGTAAAGTATGGAGATTAGTTTATTGAGATATTTACAAAGTTTTTGTTGTAATCAATTGGACTTTATTTGCTCCAAGCTGGGCTTTGTGATACATATGGTCCAGATTGAGAGTTAGCGTTAGAAGTTTGTTAAGGTTAAAAGAATATGTTAGTAATAGAATTTGTTACAGGGGTAGTTTATTCATTTTATTGCATTTCTAACTTTTTTTAATCATGAAAATATTATATTGATACGGGTTTGGGAGAGCCATGCAACTGTATAGCCTCCCCCCTTTTTCCCAAGCAATTCTCACAATAACTGCAATGTAAGTCAACATGATTGGCAACATGGTATATAAAATCTACTCTGCAAGGGATGTAATCGAGCAAACCATGGTCACAATTAAACAGAAACCTTGAAAGAGTAGAAACAGTTGTTACGGAACATTTGGATAATACAAAAGACCATGATCTAAGCACACAAGCCATTCTTTTCTGTCCCCCACCCCAAAAAATACCTGCTTTGAATAGGCATGCTATCCATAACATATACCAGGATATCCTAATCAACTAATTTGCTACAGCCAATCCAATTATCATATCTTAAATCGTTCAGCATATATATACATGGCTCTTCTCTCGTAGAAAATATATATAAAAAAATAAAAACCTTGATTTTCTTTTTTCAATTTAGCAGACCCAACAGAGCATAATGGCCTTTTACCTTCAACAAAATAGCCAACACAAGCCCCTCTTGCATACGTCCCGTGTACTTGATCTATGCCTAATTTCTATCGTTCCCCCCCCCCCCCCCCCCCCCCAAAAAAAAAAAAAGTAATTTATTGATTAGAGAAGAGGTTAAAAAAATTAAATTATAAAAAAAAAATAAAAAATAAAAAAAAGAGACAATCAAGCAAGAGAAAACGAGTAAAAATCAAAATCAATAACTTGACAGATAAAAGAACACAAAACCTCGATCAAAAACGTTTCACAGGAAAAGTATCAATTTTTATCAACTGCTTCAAAAAAATCTAAACACGCACACCCAAAGAGGCAGAGATCGAACAAACAAAACCCTAGGATCGTAAACAGGTCCTGCATATATTAGATTTCTAAGCAGAAGGAAAAAACATGTAGTAATTAAATTCACCTTTTTTTTTTTTTATCAGCGATTGAGGATTGGACGGAACTGTTTCGATCTGGAAATCCCAAAATCAGGAAATGATACGCATCGTCGCCGATAATAACTATATATACACACGGTAACAAATAGAAGGCTAGTTTTATTTAGAATTCAAAGTCGAAAATAAAAACGTCTCTTTTCCTTTTGGGTTACTGGATCGTGAGGAGTCGAGACGAGAGAGGGGGGGAAGGAATTGGGTTTTTTTTTTTTCGTTTTTAGATTTATCCACTGGTTTTGGTAACGTGGAAGGAAAGGAAAAGGACGGTCTGGGTTTTTTTAATTTTTATGGGCGATACCCAGACCACCCTTTATACATTCAAGGTTGTTTAAATTATTAAAATTGACAGATTACATATTAATAATCTAAAATATAAAAATATAATCTCAATAATTTAAAGATACAAAATCCACTTAATTACGATCTTCACTTCATAATCACTGTCATGTAGTAATTATTATCATTACTGTCTCGAGTAACTCGACACGTTTATGTACGTGTGTGTGTAGAACGGTCTATAAGATGGGAAGGAATTATTTTTCCAATCCTAGGAGCTTAATCAAGCAATAGAATGGATGCCTTTGAGAGTCGAGTATACGATCATAATTATCAGCAATGTAAGCCACCTATCTCACTACATAATATATATATATATATATATCAATGTAAGCAATAGAATGGATGCCTTTGTGTCCCCTAATTGCGCCATAGCATAGCATATGTCAACTCAATTATTCTGTACCAAGGAATACTCCGGTCTTAGTAGTTCAGTTCTGAAGTCACAAGTTATATGGTGCCGCTACCATCTCTTTCGGTATATGTATTTTTTTACCTTCGGGTTAATACAGTTAAACAAGCAACTTTCCTGGTCCGTGGTGTATGGCCGTAATGAAGCAGTTCCGGCATTTATACAATTCTAGACTCAAAACTCCCTGGTATATATGGTGATACCATTTTTGCTAATTCAGTTGAGCACTAATCTACACCAAGGACCTTTCAATTCTATACGGTTTTAGAATTCAGAGAGCAATATTTGTTCTTGATACCTAAGTGTTAGCAGCATCAATATGATCAATTCATTTGGTGTAACTTTATCTATGCAAATTGAATAGTCAATATATACCACACTTGTTATATTTGACTTGAAATGAATACACTCGTGACTTTGCTTTTGCATTTCTTCTCATCAAGATCGAAAAGGCAACATTCCTGCTCAACCCTCCACGAGCACATGCGCACGCCCGCGCGCACAGAGAGAGAGAAAGACCATAGAGAGATAAGAGGGAGGCCACTGTCATGCACGCTGGCCAATCCATGAAGGGTAATTTTATTTCTGCTTTTGTTTCCTTTTTCGCTTTCTTAAACGGGTTGTGTTCCCTTTTCCTACAATTCACTGTTAAACCTCCGAGTCCCCTATGTGTATATTATATATATGTCATCCTCAAAAGCCATTCCATAATCCGTAGATCTCTCTAAGCTTTCTACGATCTACATCCCCTACTGTGAACTCATGGACGACGCCATCTATTTCAACGAGGCTGGTTCCACATGTTGTCTCCAAGTCATTTTGCTTGATGAATCCCCTAATTTTAGTTGCATCAGCTTTTTCACCAGCACTGGCCAACATGAGCCCTGCAAGTTTATACCTGTCTCCTGACATTGGCTCGAGATCAATAAGGCATCTGAATGCACGACTTCCTCTCCTCACGTCAGCGTAGGTCCTACAACCGCTGAGAAACGCTCCCCATATAATCGAATTAGGCTCTCCTGGCATTGACGCAATCAGCTCTTCTGCTTCTGACAACTGCCCCGCACGGCCAAGCAGGTCCACCATGCATCCATAATGCTCAATTGTTGGTCTAATCCCAAAATCATGAATCATTTTATAGAAATACTGATGTCCAAGTTCAACATATCCCGCATGGGAGCAAGCAGATAATATAGCCACAAATATCACTTCGTTTGGATGTGTTCCGCTAGCAACCATCTCATCAAACAATTGAAAACATATTTCAGCTTCACCATGCATGGCGAATCCAGATATAATTACTCCCCATGTTACTATATCTCTCTGAGGCATACTTCGGAAGATATCATAGCCACATTTGATGCTGCCACACTTGGCATACATGTCGATAAGAGCAGTACCCAGAGTAACACTAATCTTAACCCCTGCTTTATCAAGATATGCATGTATCCATCTTCCCTGGTCCAGTGCCCCCGAATAAGCACAGGCACACAACGAGCTCACGAATGTTGATTCATTTGGATGGACTTGGGAAACCATCATGTCCCGAAAGACAACTAATGCCTCTGAATACATGCCGTTCTTCGTGTATCCTGTGACCATTGCGCTCCAAGATGCAACGTCTTTTGTCTCTATGGTTTCAAACAGTATTCTAGCCTTTTCCACATGGCCTTGACTTAGATACCCAGAGACTAAAGAATTCTTAGCAAGCGTGTTCTCTTCTGAGAATTGTGCAAGAACTCGTTCTGCACAAACAATGCTATCTGAAATCGTGTACATATGTATCAGAATGCTATGAACGTGGGTATTGGGCGCTATTCCAGATTTAATTATCTGGCCGTGCACTTGTTTACCTTCAGAGAGCGCTTCCAAATGGGAACATGCTTTGAGGACAAAGGTGTAAGTGTAATTGTCCGGGGCTATACCATCTAGCAACAGCTCATTATACAGTAAGATGGAATCATGGGGAGACTTACCCAGTGTTAGGCCTCTAATCATGGTGTTGTATGCAAATACATCAGGAGAAGGTAGTCTCTGAAAGAGTAAAATGGCAAATTTGAGCTGTGACACTGTAACATATGACTCGAGTAGCCTCCCAGCACTCGAAGGGAGTTCAAGGAATCCGGACACAACCAACCGAGCATGCATTTGTTTTACTTCCTGTAAGTTGCGGCACAACTTAAGTAAGTGGATAGCCGCAGGAATTCTAATTGGAGTCCTCGCTAATGGGATAGATAACTTCTGCCTGGGAGAGGATGGAGATGAGAGAGAAGCCATCATCTGATTTTAAAAGCTCGATGGCAGCAAATGGCCTTTGCAGCCAATTAGGGAACCCCCTGTATCCTATAATTCGAAGAATCTCTGTAAGTGGCCGCAAGGAAATGACTTTCTATATCTATGTTGGTCTTGTTTCTCATCAGCTATCCACAGCCACTCAAACGAAAGCCAGCAACAGATACGTCGCGAAAACTGCATCTCGGGCCCACATCTTCCGCGCTCGCTTCCCACAATAGGGATTTACAAGTGCAAAATAATCACTCAATTGAATATAATCGTTTCTTTAGGATGGGTTAGGATTCTCAAATCTAAATTCTTTCCCTTAATCTTATCTCATCTTATTATTATAATTTTTACAAATTTTTACACAAAATATAATAAATAATTTAATTTTTTTAAATCTCAAAATAAAATTAATATTAAAAAATTATATTGTAACAATATTTTATTCAATTTTTAATAAAATATTTGATCTCATCTCATCTTAATTATAAACTGCATAAGTAAACGAGGGCTTAATTAATAAGCTTTCATAGCAAATTTGACGTACCAACGCACAAAGCGACATCAGGATAGAACAAACTCCAACTTACAAAAAAAATATAAAAGAGGATAGAACAAACTCCTAAGAGCATCCCCATTCGGTTCCCCCATCTCCTCCGTTTCCCTATTATTTGTTGAAATTTTTAAAGTTTTCTCTAAAACCAGCCCTCCATCCGGTTCCCTAAAATGGGGTTCTAATTTTCGGGGTGTACAGGAAATCCCCATCTTTGGGGACCTACTGTACATCTCCAAATCCCATTTCCGCATCTTGTCCCGCATTCATCCCTATCGACGGTTGGTGCTCCAATAATCGCCTCTCCTGCTGACCGACCCTCTCTCGGTGCGAATCCTCTTTCTTTTTTATGTTTGGTATGTGCGAATCTGATTACCGTTTGAATGGCATTTGGGATCTATTTTAGGGTTTTTGAAAATTTATTTATGATGTGTTTAGCTGCTAGGAAATCGGTACATCTTTCTCATTTTCTCACCCCTGTTAATTTCTTGCATGTTTCTTGATAATGAAACATCTAATGCTTTGGAACCGATGTTTGGTTGGTGTGAAAATTTTTAGGGTTTTCTTGTGGCTATTTTCCTGAGTTATCCGTTTGGTTGCTGTCAAAATTTCTGTTCGGTTTGGATTTCTATTTTCCCGAGTTACCTGTTTAGTTGCTGTGAAAATAGACTGGAGGTTTCCTTTGATTTTTTCCTGAGCAACCCATTTGGTTGCTGTGAAAATGTGCTGCGGTTTGGTGTCATATTTTCTTGAGTAACCCGTTTTGGTTGCTATGAAATGAGATGAGGTTTGGCTTGCGTTTTGATGAATTGTGCCCCTGTTTGGTTGGTGCGAAGTTCAGAAAATGTTTACTGCCCTGTTTTTCCTTCTGTGATTGTTTGGGAACCCCGAAAATCATCCATGATGTTTCTGTCATATTTTCCTTCCTCTATTGTTTGGTTGCTGCGAAAATGTATACTCTTTTCCTGTGATGATTATCTAGCTCACATGTATTGTTTGGTTGGCCAGAAAAGATTTATGATTTTGAATCTTTGGTGATCCAAAATTGGTTTTCAGTTACTGTGAACGTCTTTGCTTGATGAATTTCGGATCTAGTTTTTTTTCCATATCTTTTCCCTTCAAAGCATGCTTCTTAGCTGCTGTTTCTTGGTCTTTCAGTTGAATTTGCCCCTGAATGTTGTGATCTTTCTTCTAAATTCTGTTTTCATTATGTAATCTTTGTAACTTGTGATTATTTGAGAAGACAATTAATAACAATAACTACTTTCTAGATTTTAATTTTTATCTCTGATTAGAGACTTGAATGGATTAATTCCATACGTGGTGGACATTTGATCTTTATCTTTTTAGAGATAGATGAATACTTCACATATATAATAGTTGATCATACTTTTATTAAATCTTGTTGGAAATGCAAGAATGCTTTTTAAAATCATCTTGAATTGATGGTATTTTTATTGGTGCTCCAATAACATGCTGCTATTAAGAACTTGCTCTTGCTCCTTTAACATGCTGTATTCGGCCCCTTTAATTTAGTCTCTTGCTCTTGTTTGTTATTAAGAACTTGTGTTTGGAAAATGTTTTTTTTTTAGCTTGAGGACTCCTATTTTTTAATATAATTAGAGAGTGGAATTTCTCTCCACATAACTCTATATTATGGAAGGTATTAATAGCCCAACATGCTCATTTTCTATATGCTTGAATTGATGGAATATTGCAACTGTCCTTGGAATAAAATAGTTTGCTCATTTTGATATTTGATGTTGGGTCATTTGCAGTGTTGCGTATCTCTCATGGGAGAAGATTTATATTAGGCTGTGATTATGGTGTTATAGTGCGGGTTATGTCAAAAGTGTGTATGGGGCCCCATCGATATGGCGGGGTAATTCTCACCCGAATTGCCATATTGTAGTTTGTGGTACTTTCCACAAAAGGCAATCAGGTTTCGGGTGAGATTTTGCAGCCATTCGATGTTGGGCTCCTTGCTTACACATGGTGTCAATATTTACACCAATCTGAGCTTTTTTAATTATTTATATATTTGATATCGATATAAAACTAGATGGGGATGCTCGTATTTAGAATTATTTTGTTTTGCATGTTGTTTGGTATTATGGATTAATTGAGTTATATTATGTGTATACTAAACCACAAGGCTATGATGATGACAATCGTTTGTGGGGATACGGGAAATTTAATGGTCATTTCTCCAATGGCTAGGTAATCAAGACGGCCAATAAGTATTGGCAACCGGTTGTAGCAGCCATCAGTGGGTGGCCAACTTTCCAAGATCATACCAAACAGTTTCTGAGCCATCCACCCGGACTAACACCCCAAACTTTCCAAATTTCGTTTCTAACATTTTCAATGCATTTTTAGTAATGGATTCACAAGACGGAGGCCATATGTACTTCACGAACCTCCTAAGTCAAGATCCTCAACTTGAGCCCACTTATGGTGGGCAATATGAAATATCTCCATTGACCCTTGATAACTCTCCACCTCTACCCCCTAACGAGCCTATCGGCGTTAGAAAATCAGTGAGGGGTGCGAATTTCACCCCGAGGAAGACAAGTTACTTGTCTCCGCATAACTAAATTGTAACATTGATGCTGTCCAGGGAACAGATCAAAAACACTCCCAACTTTAGAAAAAAAATTTTAAGTACTTTCAACAATTTAAAGAAACCACAAATGAGCGGACAATAAAGTCTTTAATTCACCGGTGGTCAGTGATCCAAAAGGCCACAAACAAATTTTGTGCAAAACTAGTCCAAGTTGAAGGGTTAAATCAAAGTGACATGACCGAGCAAGACAAGGTAACATTATCAAATCCCATAGTCCTTTACTCAAACAATTTCTGTCAATAATTATTGAGTTAATTGGAGGTTTATTTTTCCCTTACAAGTTTGACAAAACGAAGGTTATGTACCAATCGCTAGAGAAATGCTCATTCTAGTTTGAGCATTGTTGGCACCTGTTGAAGGACCAACCTAAGTGGATTTGGCGCACGACAAAGGAGGATCCAAAGCAGAGGAAGACGATGTCCCCATCCCCAACCCCAAGTCGATGTTCTGGAGCTACAGTTGATTCAGTTTTTGATCTCGAGGCAGATAATGTGATGGAGAATGAAGTTATCGAGCCCGACCGACCAATTGGAAGGAAAGCTGAGAAAGGAAAATGAAAGGCCCAAGGCCAGCATGCAGAGGAGAACTTCCAACTCAGGAAGATGAAGTATACTCTGTTGGAGGAGTCACACGCTCAGGAGAAAGAGTTTTTTCGTTTTAAAGCCGAGAAGATGGTGTGTGTCAAGGAGACGGAGGCCAGAAAATTACGTCAAGAGGACGAACGACTACGGTTGGAGGTTGAGATAGTGGAGCTCACGAAGAAGGAATCAGATCAACGCATTATGATGATGGATGTGAGTGTCATGCCAGAATTGCAGCGACAGTTTTTCCAGCAACTCCAGAGGGAGGTCATGGCGAGACGCAGTCGGTCCGACGATTTGGATTGATTATTTTGTATTTGATTTCTTATTTTATGTTTGTAACAATTATATATGTGTAAAAACTGTTGTAATTAATCTTTTTTGTATTTGATAATATGGGAAGTATGATAGGGTTGTGCAATTAATGACTCAATGACATTTCAGAAACAAACTTGATTACCATTAATATATTCAAGAAATTGATAACAATAACGAAATACAAATGCAAATCAGATTAACTTAAACATAGGTCACCAATTACATTAAGGAAATAATAAAATCTAAAGCAACCCTGACTAATGTTGTGAATATAAAAACCATTGATGTTCAATTAGATCTTCTTGAAGCTGATGATGTGCTGAGCTGTCTCTAACATCATGATGATGCTGGATGAAGTAAGTAAACTCAGTTGTATGATTGCGCGACAATTCGGGGAGATTATCATCAAGTTGATCATATTCAATATTCAGACTCTCACTATCATCACGTTCGTCTTCAATTATCATATTATGTAGAATAACACATGCTTTCATTATATTTGTTAGTTCATTCACTTTAAACATTCAGGAATGTCCACGAATGATAGCAAATTGTTGTTGAAGTACCCCGAATGCACGCTCGACATCTTTCCTTACGGATTCTTGTGCTTTCACAAAATGTTTCTTCTTATTCCCACGTGGTGATGGAATCGTCTTCACAAAAGTTCGCTACTTGGAATAAATACCGTCCGTAAGGTAATAGCCCATAGTATAGTCGTTGCCATTGATAGTGTAATGACTGGAGGAGCACGCCTTTGGGCAAGTTCCGTAAAAATAAAAGATCTCTTTAACACATTAATATCGTTATGTGAACCGGGCATACCAAAAAATACATGCTATATTTGAGATCATATGAAGCAACTGCTTCTAAAATAATAGTTGATTCACGGATGTGGCCAGAGTACATACCTTTCCAAGCTGCGAGACAATTTTTCCACTTCCAATGCATGCAATCAATGCTTCTCAGCATTCCTGGGAATCCTCGTTGTTCACCAACTGCAAACAATCGGCCTATATCATTAACAGTTGGAGACCTTAGATATTCTTCTGAAAAAACAGTTACTACTGTCTCAGTAAATTTTTTTAGGCTCTCCATTGCGGTGCTTTCACCAATACGTATGTATTCATCCATAAAATCTTCAGTAACCCCATACGCCAGCATTCTAAGTCTGCGGTGATTTTTTACATACAAGATAAACTGAGTCGGCCGGCATTATCTCTTCTCTGGACAAAGTACGGGTCGTAAGACTCTACTTCATTTAGAATTCGAAGAAATAGGAGACGACTCATCCGAAATCTCTTTCGAAATAAATTCGAGGGATATACCGGATTTTCAGCAAAGTAATCACGAAATAGGCGCTCGTGTCCCTGAACATGATCACGTCGAATAAACTTACGACATTGGCTATTGCCACGTCGCCTCGATGACTATCCATCCGCCTCCATGTTTTGAACATCACTATCATTTTCAGAGGATGCGTATGTTAATAATTTGTAAAAGAAAGTACGAGCCATTTGATGAAAGGAGTAGAAGATCAAAGGATACAATAGAAGTTTGGTTCTATAGAGGAAATGAGTCTTGAGTTTGCATATTTATAGAGGAATTACTCCTATCGTTATACATAGAAGTAAAAATGTTACATTTTGAGAGAAGACAAAAAAAGTTACCGTTGGAGAAAAGATAAAAAAAATTTACCGTTGGAAAAAAAACAAAAAAATATTACCTTTGGAGAAAGGACAGAAAATATTACTGTTGAATAAAAGTTGCTGAAATATTACTGTTTCATCCAATTAAAAAATTTTATCATCAATATGTGACTTTCAGTTTTTCATTAGAGATATTGAGTACTCTTCTAATTAAATTTATCATCACGTTAGAAAATGCACTAATTAATAAAAAAAAATTATTTTTTTAATACGAATTTCAATTTAAAAAAAAATTACTGTATTAGATAGTCAAAATTTCCAATAAATATTTAGTAGAAAGTGATATTTGAAAAAAAAAATAATATGACAAAAGAGTTAGTAGTTAAGATTGTAAATGAAAGAGAAAGAAAAAATTAATAAAAAAAGAATAGAGATAGAGATGGAGAATGGAATGTAGGAGATTTTTAGAAGATAAACAGATTTTAGGGATAAATTTGAAGAAATGAGTATTTGAGTTAAATTATAAGAATGAAGATGTAAAACCTGATGGGATGCCCTAAACCCAACCATTCGGGGCCAACAAAGTACAAATTGATACATAAATGAGTTTTGGGTATGCCCAACTGAAAATTATCAGCTCCAGCTGTTGATATACAAAGGAAAGCGTGGCCAAGAACCTGATAGTATGAAAAGATTTGTCTTCACAAGGTCATAAAACTATAGAGGAGAGATTAAAAAAAAAAAAAAAAAAAAAAAACAGGAAGGATATTTTACTTGGGGGCTTTTAAGAAGTCAGCAACCCCAGCAAGAAACCAGCTGTGAGCATCAACAGTGACGATGGGTAGCACACGGTCTCACTTCCACTTGTATTGGCTAATTTGGATGACTCTGATGGTGGTGGTGCAGGGCATGCAAGGCCCTCCTTCCCTTCTCTGCACTCACTGGCAAAAAGGCCAGGTGGGTATTTTCCATAGAGGTTAATGTAGCTGAACATGGTTGTAGCGCAGTCATTTGTTAAATCATTCAACACGTCCGTGTAAGGGCAAGCAAATTCCTTGAATGCCGCGCAACAAAGATCAGCTGGGTACCGAGGCCCTTTGCATTTGCTTGTGATGATTGTGTAGTTCAAGAATTCGAAGTTCACCGGGCAAGCTGCGCATATCATAAGTAACGCATCATTAGACCACTATCACCTCTTGAATACTGGATAGACCAAAGGATATTGAGTAAAACTGTAATAATGCTCAGGAAATGAACCTACTTGCCATAGTGGGTAATTGATTTTGCTTGTTTTTTTACCAAGCCACAAACAAAGCTTTATTGTGGAACGATATAGCCTCTAAAAGATTGCAACAAATATCTTGCAATGGAACCTAAGTTGAGATCAATCACTTTATCCTTGCCAGGTTCTCTACCAAATATGCCTCCTCTGAGGTAAAAGAAAAAACAGGATCTTTGCAAATTGAAACACAACATAAAACAGAGAAATGCCCATAAAAAACTAGCCAGATATTCAATCATCACAGGGTATATACAGAATCCATGGCCTGAAGAATAATCAAGCAAAAAATCATACACCTCTATCGTTTGGCTTTAATTCAGTTAATTCCTCAATGTCTTTTTTGTAATCCCGTCAACTAAAAACCAGAACGGAATAACGGAAAAGAAAATCCTAAAAAGGAAAAAGAAAAAAGAAAAAGGAAATAACAGAAAGGAATCTGAAAGGCAAAAGCTATAAACGATCACAGGCCTAAAAATTGAAATTTGTTAGCCTATTGAATTGAATCTGCTAGCGGGTCAAACAAACATGCTGCACAACATAATGGATCTGATGTATCTTCATCATCCAGCATGATCTAATTGAAAGAACGAGCATAAACCGAAGTTAGAAATATCGAACCATCAGATCTCACTGCAACGCATAGAATATTAAGCCCAGAAAATTTTGTAAAGATTAACACCTTTTCTAGCTTGAAGAAGGTTCCGGCCAGTAGACGAGTAAGATTCAAAGATACCATCTGCAATGAAACACGCACGGAAAAAAAAAGGTTAAAAAACATAGAAATAGGAAGAGTTAAGTGTTTCAGAAAGACACGCGTATTCGAGAGACTAAAAGCACCTGAAATGAAAGTGGAAGGAGAAGAAGAAGAAACCGAGAGACCCATCAAAATGAAGGAGAACAAAATTGCAGAGCATAAGCACAAGAAGCATTTCGCCGCCATACTTTCTTGGGTTTTCTTTGCGCGTGGGAGAAAGACCGGTTCTCTATCTCCTCTCTCGATCTCTCTATTAACTTTAGTTTACAAGGGAAAAAGAGGTCCAGAGTGGGACAGTCATCACACACACCAAACAGAACAGCTGGGCTCTCGTTGGTATTCTTAAATAAAAACAACGAAAAAGCGCAGACAGACGTATAAAATTCGAAGTGGGTGACAGCAGGAAATGCGAAAACTGGTTGTACATGGCTGTACACGCGATCTCTCTGAATTTTGCCGAGACGAGTTGAGGTGGAAATTAAAATTTAAATAAAATTTTATTAAAATATTATTTTTTTATATTATTATTATTTAAAATTTTAAAAATTTTGAATTATTTCTTATATTTTATATAAAAATTTTAAAAAATTATAATATTAATATGAGATAAAATATTTTCACCTTTTAAACTGGACTTTTTTCTTTTAACCTATCAAAATACTTTTTTTGTAATTTTTTGGTGTAATCAAATTTTAGATTATGGACACCCAAAATTTTAGATATCATAGGATTATTGTGATGATATTAATTTATTCTATCTTAATATCTAAATATCATTTAAACATAAATATTTATAATTTTAAAATTTTTCGATTAATTATTATCTAATCGTTATAATTTTTCTAAACTTTAACAAAATACAAAAAATAATTCAACTTTTTCAAATATAAAAATAAAAATTATATTAATATATTCTTACAATATTTTAATTTTATAATTCTTTTAGACTTAATTTAGATATAAAAACGGTTTCATTTCATCTCATCACATCCCATCATTATAAATTTCTCAAATTTCTACATAAAATATAATAAATAATTCAACTTTTTCAAAACTAAAAACAATAATAATATTTTAAAATTTTTTTATTCAACTTTCATTTAAAACTATCTAATCTCATATGACTATCCAAACTACACTTTATTCAACTTTTTCTTTTTCGTTTTTCAAAACTCCATAAAATATTATAATTCAAACTATTTCACTCATATTCACAAATTATTTCACTATATTCACAAATTTCTCATCTCATATCAACATCTAAACGAGACCATATCACTTTATTAGATTTAACAGCTAATTTAGACTAATCATATGTATTAATCCTTAAGTGGAGGTTTGGATACAAAAAAGCATTTTAACTTATCTCATCTCATTTAATCATTATAATTTTTTTAAATTTCCATACAAAATAAAATAAATAATTCAACTTTTTTAAATTTCAAAACAATAATAATATTAAAAAATAATATTTTAACAATATTTTATTTAATTTTTATCTTTCATCTTAACCTATCTCATCTCATCTCACTATCCAAATCTCTCCTAACTTAGCATATGATATTTATGAAGCAAATCCATCATTCAGCAATACATTTATAAGTTACAAGTTTGAGTGACAAAATTGCAATATCAATCACAATTGGAAGTAATTAAGAAGCTTTGTTCATGATCGGTCATGCCTTCTTGTTCACGATCGGTAATGCCATCACTAGCTCAGTAATATACAACACTCAACCTCTTTTAACTGGCATTCAGCTTCTCCTCTTTTCAATAAAGTAATGCTAGTTACGTGTGTGTATCAAATGTACAAATTTTATACAAATCTTTTATAAAAATGTGAATCAAATCAAGAAAAAGTGATAAATTGTAGAGTCCATTTTTTAATAAAGGACTTACGTGAAATTTGTATATTTAAAGCTTGTATATATCATTTATCGTGATATTTTCAATTTGATAAATTTAGCTCTTCATATGCATAGCAAAAAGGGTACGCAAGTATTTATTTATTTTAACAATTCAAGGAAAACCCGACTCAGGTATGGAAATAAATAATAAAAGAACTAGTTGAGATTATAACTATAGCTTATTGGGATTATTATAAACCATAAAAACTTTTCTCTCCCAATCAAGTTAGGATCTTATATACCATTTTGTATTATGTAACTTAATCTTTGATATTAATCGTTTTAGTTAGTTAGTTTCGTTTTGCTTCTTTTTAGCTTGCTGTTGCTATTGGTTCTTTTATGTTTTGGATGGTCTTTTTGGCATGCGGGGTCTTTTGTTGTGTAAATCCCAAATGCTTGATTTGTAACTATGATTTTCTTCCACCACAAATAAGGATTATTAATAAAATTAGGAAGAGGTTTCTCTTAGACAGATAACCCTAACTCTTTTTTAATTTTTTTTTTAAATCTTAATATTTGATATTACACTCTCTTCCCTTAAATCTTTAGTTTTTTTTTTCATATTATTTCATAATATGGTACACAATTCATGCCCCACACTTACAGTTAAAATGGTTTTGATACTACTTGTAATGATTAAGAAAAGTTCAATTCATGTGGAAAAGTAGTGAAAAAGGTGGGCAGTCGACCCTTGCAAATGGTGGGCAGTCGGCTCACGTCAAACGTTATATTATATTAAAAAAAAGAAGAAAAAATGTAGAAAAGATGAAGTGTGGGTTTAGCTTGGCTTGTTCTTCAAGTTTCTACGAAATACCATTCTAAGCTGCACTTGCATTCGTGTAGAAAAATGGTGAAAACTAGAATATGCTTTCTTCTTACTTCACATTGTCCTTTGAAACAAAGTGGAAAAAACTAGATCTTTGCATCGCAGTCTTCGGCGCCTTTGTCTGTAAGCAAACTGGTAAGAGTTTCGTGTTAGTTTTCTTTTTCTTCATGCGGATGTTCTTCGTCTAGGTCTGTAAGCAAACTGGTAAGAGCTTAGTTGATTTTTAAAGCTCTATTTTCAAGCTTTGTTTGAAGCTCTGTTGATCTCACTTCACTACTCGTGCCACCAAGTTCAGTCTGCATGAATAGTTAAAGAAATTCCGTAAGTCTTAGCAACACAAGTAAATGCAAATTCCAACATGTCTAAAAATGGGTTTCGGTTTCTGAAAATTTTTTCTTTATAAATGTTTGTGTTGTTCTCATGTTCTAAGGTATTGTTTAAACTGAAGAAGGCTTGAAGCATTCTGCATGTTGAATATTGAATAGATTAAAATTCATGCTTTATGGATGATTCTTTATTGTTGGGGAGCAACCATTATCTTGAACGCAAAACCGTGCTTTGCTTCTTAAACCAATGAACCAATGTTTGAAAACACTAACGTGAACTAGGAAACAAGAGATAAAGATAATTGATTAAAAAAAAAAAAAAAAGAATGGAATACTCATGTATGCTATACTGTCATGGGACTTACCAAAAATAGTGTTCCACTTCTCAAGAAGAAGCCCCATAACGATGGTCCTTGGCCCATTCCACAATTAAATGGTAACAGAGGGTAGCCAAGTCCTACCAATCAAAAGCCTCCCAATGTAAAGATTCAAAGGTGCCAGAAAAACTTGATCATAGGAACTGCCACTTTGAGGATATTTTTAGGATTAGTATCGGAAAAATCACAAAACAATACAGATTTATCTTTGCTATATTGTTATAGTTGCTTGTTTACTATTACCATTATCGTCATCAGCATCGTTACCATGGTAATTATATTTATTAACAATTTATCAGATCAAGTACTTTAATGAACTTCATTTTCAAACAAATGCTTCTTCTGGCATGGGTGTCACTGAGCTTAGTAAGTCCACATTCCTCGAACTGCAAAGGAAGAAGGTGCACCACTATGTATTAATGAAGGAAAGCCTTGGATAGGTCATTGATATTGATGATTAATGTGGTTTTGACCCAAGTTTCGTGCTTTTTGAACATTCTATGTTTAAGATCAAGGGTGTATTGTGGATTAAAATTACAATTGTTAGATTTGACTATTTACTTTTTGTTAAGATATAGCATTGGATGATTTATGTGGTTTTGACTCAGTTTTCATGCTTTTTGAACATTCTATGTTCAAGATCAAGGGTGTATTGTGGCTTGAAAATACGATTGTTAGATTTGACTATCTACTTTTTGTTAAGATATAGCATTGATACTTCAATCTGATAGTTGGAAAATTGGTGTCTTGCTTCTCCTGTTTGATGCTATAAGGGTTTGCTCACAATACACCATCCTATTAGTAAGTTTCAAATTTTTGTGTCATGAATTCATTTGAGATTCTCTTTCTTCACCTGGTATGTGTCTAGCATGTTGATTCCTGGAACTTGTAGTAAGAAATCAAGAGAACTGATAAAACTGAGGTTTAAAATTTTTGCATGTAGTTTGTTAGGCTTCTTAGATGTCAGATGAGACTAGCATCTCTCACCATAAGTTTCTTGGCAGTTGGCACAACTCATGTGAAAATAAACAATTGATCATGCATGTTAATTAGTTTTGGAGTTCGACAACCTGGCTAAAGGATAGGAAAAATACAAAAATGACTTTCTTAGCATGTCTTGCCAGATGACTCCTAAATAGGTACCAACAATATATGGTTGGTACATATTTAGGACTTCTTTGTCAGCCTACACTAAGTTCAAGTTGAGTCATTATAGAGAAAAACAACTTCAATAACCAATTTGATCTCCTCTTGCGCAGTGATGGTGGAGTAAACTTCATTCTCATTGTAAATTTCTCCCAAAAGAATCTCCCTTGGCTTATTGTGGAAGCTTGCACCTATATTTCTCAACTTGCTATTAGTATAATAGACATTATAATTCTAGTTGTCCACATGAAATAATTAGTTTAGAAGTAAATTAAATGTTTGAATTGTTGCATAAAGTTTAAAAAAGCTGCTATTTTTTAAATATGTTGAATTCTCCAAACTATTTTGCTCATATAAAAATGGTTATACAATTGTTTTTTATGCGGCTTGTCAGCATGGGAAAAGGGGAAGAAAACCCATCTCTCCCAACACTATCTAGCTCAAATTCTCCAATCGCAATATATTATATGATTTTTAACATTTGTTAGGATACATCAACCTCTTACTTGCTAATTATCATTATTAATTTTATGTTAGGACATCCCAACAACTGCTCCAAACTTTCTAAATTACATGCATGGTTACTATGGACCAGAGCCTTCATGGTCACCGGCTTTTATGCTATATCTAGATGCATACTAATATCCAAGCAACATTCAGATGGTGATGCAACTTGATTTTTTTTTTCCCATTTTTTGGAAGTTTAATTGCTTTCATTTTTAGTAGAATACTGGTTACTAATTTCAATATGGAATGGGACCTCTGACTCCTCTCATGGCTACAAGCTTCGAAACGCCATGTTCCTCCTTTAGTAAAGAGGATACACCCGGGTGTAGGGAAACTGAAGTGCCATGTTTCTCCTTTAAAGTTTATGAACAAGGTGAAGAGAATAGGCCAGATTCACAAGAAACCGACGATGGCATTGCTGGGACACATCCGTTAGACCAAATGGATGTGATGATATGATTGAGGAGCCAAAAGCGGGGATGGATTTGATTCTTTTGAAGAATTAATGAGCTATTGTTAGTTATATGCTAAGAAATGCAGGTTTGGATCCATGACACAAAGGAGTGAGAGAGATGATAAAGGGAGTGTCAAATATGTTATCATTGGTTGTGCCCATGGGGGAAAGGCTCAAAATAGGATGATGAATGTCGTCCAACCACGTCCGATAGGAAAGAATGACTATAAAGCAATGATTAATGCCTTAAAAGCTAAGGGAAAGATGCGGTTGACCACAATTCATAATATCCATAATCACAGACTGAATCCATAGAAATCCCGCTTCTTCCAATGTAATCGCGAAATTAGTGAGGCCGTAAAAAGAGTACTAGATACTAATGATCTAGCTAGCATCCAAATGAACAAGAGTTTCGGATCTCTTGTTGTTGGCACGAAAGGATTTGAGAACCTTCCATTTTTGAGAAATGATTATCGTAATTATATCGATAAGGTAAGACATCTATGACTTAGAGCAGGTGGTGCTAAAGTGCTTTAAGATTATTTTTCTAAGATGCAGTACAAGAATCTCGAATTCTTTGCCTTGGTAGATTTAGATGACGATGGGAGATTAAAAAATATTTTTTGAGCAAATCCACGCAGTAGAGCAACTTATCAAGATTTTAGTAATACGGTAACATTTGACACCACGTACTTGACAAACAGATACAAGATGCCATTGGCACCCTTTGTTGATGTAAACTATCATGGGCAATCGATTCTCTTGAGAGCAGGGTTAATTTCCAGAGAGGCCACATAGATTTTTATATGATTATTTCAAATTTGGCTACAGTATATGGATGGTATAGCCATGCCAACTATTATTACTGACCAAGACATATCAATGAAAAATGCAATTGTCATTGTATTGCCAAAAAACCAACATAGATTTTGATTGTGGCATATACTAAAAAAGTTTCCGAGAAACTTGGCTCCCATCATGCATACAAAAGTAGCCTGAAAACTCAGGTGATGAAATGTATATGACACTCAAACTATTGAAGAGTTTGAAAAATCATGGGAGGAGTTAATTAGCAAGTACACCTTGCAAGAGGATGTTTGGTTACAAAGTTTGTACGCTGAACGCACTCATCGGATACTTGTATTCCTAGGAAATATTTTTGGGCTAGCATGAGTACAACACAATGGAGCGAGAGTATGAATGCATTTTTTTTACAGATATGTTCATGCAAAGACAAACTTAAAGGAGTTTGTCGACCAATTTGACAATGCCTTGAGAAAGAAAATCGAGAATGAAATCAACTCAGACGTCCACTCATTTAGCGTTACAATTCCATGTATATCTAGATCTCCAATCGAAAAAAGATTCCAAGAGTTGGATACGAATGCAAAATTCAAGAAAATTCAACAGCAAGTTATGGGTTTGCTCAATATGGATCCATCTCTACTTAAACGAGATGGTGTGAATAAGACCTATTTGGTATAAGATGAAATTCGTGTTGAGCAGTTCACTAAACATGTTACATATTATGCAGACTTTAATGAAGAAGACTGCAATATTAAGTGTTCATGTGGGTTATTTCAGATGAGGGGGATACTGTGTATACATGTTTTCGCCATATACAAATGTAACAAGATAAAATTTTTGCCAGATAGGTACATTTTAGATCAATGGAGGAAGAATATCAAACAGAGATACACGTTAATCTACAGTACATATGACATAGGGTATCAGCAGGAAGATACTAATAGATATTCAAGTCTATTGAATATTTGTTAATGGATGATTACTCATGCAGCAGATTCAAAAGAGCATACTGATGATGCAACTAAAAAGTTATATGCAATTATTGACTTATATCATGACAACCACAACCCCCTTTAATGAATCAAACATATTCTAATGTTGGTTGTATGACAAAAGACATAACTACAATGTGTAGTTTATAGCAAGTACTCAGTCCAAGAGTTGTGCACGAAAAATGCAGACCCCCATTTCTAAGGAGAGCATCTAGGATGGAATAAGACATACAGAAAGTTAAAGCGAGGACGAAGAAAGCAACTACAAAAAGAAAATGTAAAGAGGTTCGATATTTTTAATAACAAGAATATTTGCCATATACATAATTATTTAAGTCCATTTATTTATGCAAATATTGTTATCGACATAGAGTTTTTATTTGTTACTTGATTATTAGTGAGATAGAGGAGATACACTAACCCAGAACACGTGTAAGAATTTATTTGGACCATCAGAGATAGATCTTTCCAATGTTGGAAACGTGCAGGTATACATATTTTTGTTTTGAATTGCTGTCTTATTTGGAAAATTAATTTTTAAATACGTTATACTTATATTTGTCATATTTTTGTTATCTATCTATCACTAGACTGTTCCAATTAGCTCAACTTTTGACATTAGTGGAATAAAAAAATATGGTTGGAAGTTAAGAAAGTGTAATATTTCTAAACTTTTGATATTTTAATAATCATATTGATGTCATAATAATATTTGCCATTTATTGTTTACATATGCAACTTGGAGTAGATGGATCACAACCTGTGCAACTTAGGTTTGATGGATCACAACCAGTGCAATGATATGGTTGAATTTTAATTTTTGCAAATATTTGTTTAAACTTTATAAATTATGGTTCAATTTTGTGGTATGTGCATTAAATTAGCAAGATGCCTATTAGATATGACTTCTCATTAAATATTTTTAATTTAGCAAGATGCCGGAGTATTGTTTGTGGAGGTTGTACTGACCAGTTTGTTGAATGCTTGGAAGAAGAAAGTTTGGCAACACCCAATTTTTCTAATTATTTTTGGAAGAAAGCTTGGCATGTGATAGGTTTTGTAATTACTTTTGTACGAAGAAATATTGGAAAGTGATACTATTTCCAATTGTTTTGGGAAGAATAAAACAACAAGAGTATATTCCTTGTGATAGTTTTTGTAATTATTTTTGGAACAACAAGCTTGGCAGACCTGCTAGATTGAGAAGAAAAGTGTAAATTGTAAAATTGGCATTGTTTTTAACTTGGTTACTTCATTGAAGTATTTTATATTCCTAGTGATGATGCTAATGTTTTGAGGAAGCGGTTTGAGTAGCATGGGAATTGCATTGCCAGGCATATAACACTTTTTGCACTTAAAATTACGTGCCTATCAAAACGCTCCAATACGGCCATCCAGAATTATTTCTCTTGAAGAGATCCAACTACTATTTTTAACTTTTTCCTGGTTCCCATAAGTGACAGTTCTACATTGAATACGCCAACTAATGAAATGCACTATATCATTTTCCACATGGATACGCCAACTTTTCGTGCACAATCCCTGCACCAAGTCCCTTGCATCCATCATCTTTCTAATTATAAACCCCAACAAATTCTTCTTCCCATGTAATATGGGGTCTTATTCACCACCCTTTTATACTCAATTTGAAGTATCGTATGTTCTTACATTAGATCTCTAACATCGGATCATTCTTTTGAAGGTAGAGTAACTAGTATTCCATACTTCATACTTTGGGTTATGATCGGCTGTAATATCTTTTATAACAATACAAAAAAAAATTACAAAATAAATATAGATTTAAACTAAAAAAGACTAGTCAATATAATAATTTGAGTTATTTAGAATCATTCTAAACCACGAACTTTCCATTCTCAAGTAAACGTGTCATCATATTCACTATCATCCTTTTAAAAAAAATCACTGCACTTCTATTGTGTCAGTCCCTTAGTTTAGGTTGGAAAATGCTATATAGTATTATACGAAGCTAATTTGATTCAGTATATTTCTCACAATCTTTAAATCAGGATTTCGATTCGGGTGAAGCTCCGAGTCGATCGGGTGTGTAGTCTCTTTTTACACTCGCCAATCAGGAGCTGCCACATAGATGTTTCAACAAAATCCAGTTTGTACCCGCATGCAGGTGATTACATTTGTTTTTTGGTTTCTACTCCCTTTGTCCCTCTCTTTCGCTCTCCCTCTCCCTCCCCACATGCAACTAGCTTGAATGTACATGCATGATATTCATTTCATAAGTTGTGTTTGGACCACCAAAACTAGAAGCATTATAAAGAAGCCAAATGATATATGTACAATAACTCTGCAATATTTTCCATTTCAATCAAAAAATGATAAAACAAGGTGGATTCCACCAACAGATTTGGAGTCGATAAACGTCAAGAATCCATAAATCAAAGAACCCATTTGGATTCTTTGAACCTATTTAGAACAAGAAAATGCATAAATCAGAAGACAAAATCTTCAAACAGCACAAGAAAGAGATCCCCCAACAAGAAAATGCATAAATCGAACCCTAAAATTGAAAACTTACCCACAATTGTGCGAGGATATCAGCGCTGCGCGAGGGAGAGAAAATCGGCGCTGCACGAGGGAGGGAGTGGTGGAATCGGCGCTGCGCGAAAAGGAGGGGGTGGGAAAATCAGTGCTGCAAGAGGGAAGAGGTAGGGAAATCAGCTGTGCAAGGAAGGGGGCAGAGGAACTGCTATGCAAGGGAGGGGGTTCTGAACTCTAGTTTACAAGCTGGAATTTCCTACATGCGGGTGTAGATGTTTGTTTCTTGCAACTCCTACATAGCAAATTTTCATTGGTGAGTGTAAAAATAAGAACCTCACCTGACCAGCAGTTTCTCTTTTTCGATTCCCAACCCACTGCTTCATGATAAACTTTAGAGAATGTAAAAGGTGTTCCAAAGTTCAGAGCATCGATATTATAAACTGAAGTGGCCGGTCATGAATCTTTGGAGATCGAGATTACAATCACAGGTCCCCCTCTAGTTTGAGGAAATCCGTGATAGTAGATCCGCCTCGTAGTACTTACGGATACCTACAACCACAAATCTCCTCCCTTTCTCCTTATGTGAAGACCCACACAATCATGGGCTTTCGACCGATCCAAGATCATATTGCGAGTCTTTGGTTTAGTTGTTTAATAATAACTTTAGACCGGTGCCCCTTTTAAACTCTCTTTTTCGGAGTCCAATAGCATAATGTCACCTAAGGGATACAATTTCGATTTTGTGAGCCGCGCTGCAAGGGATTCATGAGGAATGGTGCCCCTCTCTCTCCAGAAGCTTCTTTCATCTCTGCTTCCTTTCATCTCTAAAAGCTCTCTTTATCCCTAACACTCTCTCTCTGTCCTTCTGTCTCTCTCTTTCCCTCTCTCTCACGACAACCATCCCTAACCTCTCTCTCTCTCTACCATTTCCATCTCTTTCCTTCCCTCTCCTCCAGGTATCGCAAAAAATAGAAAGAGTGCTCCCACAAGGTGTGCAAAGTTCCTAAATGGATATTCTAGAATTGAAATGATCTTTTTCCAACTATAAAACCCCAGTAAGGGAAAAACGAAATAGAAGCATTGAGATAGAGAAATAGAGATTTTATAGAACTTCAATATAAAATGGCACACAATGGTCCCACTATAGTTACTATTTACTAAGCCTCAATTTTAATCAAACTAGATCTGCATTATCTCCTCCAAAATCCATAAGGTAAGTTCCGAGACCTCCCGATCAATATGACATGTCAATAATTTTTACTCTTAAACAGAGTCTTTCTAGATACCATCTCGATTGAAACTCCTATTTGAAAAATTTTTCTATCGCTCCTTCAACTAGTATTTCTAGAAAGCCAAATTCTAGGATCTAATTTTTTATTTATGTTCTCTCTCTCTCTCTCTCTCTCTCTCTCTCTCTCTCTCTCTCTCTCTCTCTCTCTCTCTCTCTCTCTCTCTCTCTCTCTCTCTCTCTCTCTCTCTCTCTCTCTCTCTCTCTCTCTCCACCATAACAATGAAAAGCGCAACATTCCCTGTAAACAACAAACAAAGAGAATGACACCGTCGCCAAATGATGAAAACCTCACTTGCATAAAACGCCCAAGAATTTTACCAAACAAAGACTACATGTGATGACCCGTTTTTACGTGTATTTTCACTGAACTGTTGTTTTTATTTTAATTAATATATTGGTTTATTTATTTTAAATTAATGTATTTTAAATTGATTTTAATTTATTTGATGTTGTGTTTAATTTATTTTAGTCGTTTTACGGTTTTTAATATCGTTTTCGGCGTATCGATTGTTGGTCTCTGGAGTGAGGATTTGACCTCATTTCTTTTCTTTTCTCTTTTTCTTTTTCCCTTTTTCCTTTTCTTTTTCCTTCTTTTTCTTTATTTTTCTTTCTTTTCTTCTTCTTTCTTCTCCTTTCTCTCCCGCGTACGCCGAATAGCCTGTTTTTCTCCTTCCCGTCGCCGCCCCTTTGACCGCCCAGTTCTCCGCCCTCCGGACACCGTTTGGTGCACCGTCACCACCATTCTCTTCCCCTTCTACCAGAGATCATCTCCACCAATTTTTAGAGCCATCGGACCAGCCGTTAGCTTTCGAGAGCCGCCGAAAGTCGCTGCACCTGCTCTGTTTTTGCCCCTGTCGCCTGTTGCTTTCGCAGCCCAGAACCACAGCTCGCCGGCGGTGTGGCCTACACCACCCACCCAATTTTCTTCCCCTCTCACCGGTGAACATCCCCACCAAGTTTCACCTCCATCCGAGCCACCGTTAGCCACCACGAGCTCCTCCAAGCCATACGGTTTTTCACCGATTCCGGCGTCATCGCACCACCTCCGGCCACCATCTTTTCACAGCTTCTTCCCCTACCTCTTGCCGACCTAAACCACTCATTTCCGGTCTCGATCCGTTGCTGGAGCAGCTCCCACGAGCTCAACTCCGTTCAGCCCCTTTTTAGCCTTCGACCGCCATTTCCACCACCACCCACGGCCAAAACTCGTTTCCTTTAGCTTCATAAATATCTCAAGACCATTCCCTATCAATTTCGTGCCTTGGTTTGTCCCCGTTCGAAAATGGGTAATTTATTACCCACGGCGACAGTGTAAATTACACTGTTACGTTGCTTTTCTTCCGCCATTTGCAACGCCGCAAGCTTTCTAAAAATATCATATAGCGCTGTAAGTATTTTTCAAACCCTATTTTCAGATTTAAAAATATATTGCTCATTCAATTATTTATCTGTTGGTTGGCTGATTCCAGACTGAGTCCAAAGAGTTCGGGGGTCGGATGGATGGAGGACGGAGTTGCTTGTTTAATTGATATATGTTGGTTGTTTATTTTGGTGCATTGATATGGCATTTACATAATGCATGCACGTGTGTTTTTGTGTAATTGTGAAAAGCCTGTTTATTGGCGTAAGTGGACTTACGGGTGCGTGTATATCACGACCCCAAGCCGGGATGGGGTATTATCTCGGTGGAGCTCCTCTGGTCACTCGGGAGTGGAATAAACTGAGTGATGTCCCCTGGGTCATCATTGGGCGACGACGGGCATTGCCCTACGCACCGACTCCGTGGCCCTTCGCTGGTGAGGGCTAGAGGATGCTTGGCTACGAACACGCGGGGCGTGGAACTGAGCATCGCTCGTTAGGTGTCACATGCGTGGTGGTACTCTGCGGTGTGGCACTGGAGCCAGGGTGTGCGGATGACCCATAGGGGAGGTCATGGCGCATACGGATAAAATGGTTTTTGGTTTGAGATGAGTAAAGGCCAAATGTGACTTTTGGCGTGTTTTTGGAACGGGTTTGTTGTTGGGCCAAATGGGATTTTTGGCGTGTGTGGAAATTGTGATTTTATGGGTTTTACGCATTGGCATTAATTCATGTATATTGTTTGAGTTCTATATGCTTTTATCTGGTGGTGTTTGGATTTTACTTACCTGCGGTACCATTTTTGGTTCCATAGATTTTGGTGCAGGATTCGAGGAGGAGGAGGAGGCTGAGCCCGAGGATGCGGCTCCGCCGGAGTTTTGATGTCGAAGTTATGCTTTATAGTTTGGTTTAAAACTATATTTGTGTTTTTGTAATATTTTAATTATGTATGTTTTAAACAGCTTGTATTATATTAAGAAAATTCTGGTACTTAGTTATATGGCTTTCGTTATCCGCTGCGTGTTCATTCGTGCACATTTGTTGCTTTTGCACACACTTGGCACTAGTCGATAGGGTGGTGACCCGGGTTGTCACCATCCGGACGTCTCGATTTCCCTGTGTCCGTACGTGGAGATTTGGGGACGTCACACTACATGACCACCCACTTTCTTTATACCATCATGACCATATAGAGGGACTTACATATGTTAGAACATCTAAAAAATGTATATTTGAATTCAACCAATAAAGACCCTGACTTTTAATTGCAAGCAGATTTTTGCCTAATGGGGAAAATAAGAAGTAACCTGTCTCATTGCAAGGAAAATACGAGTGGATGATTTCTGGAGTTTGGGAATGTTTGGGTCTGCAAATGGAGTGGAAGGCTCGATGCTTTAGTGAAGGAGAGGGAAGGAGAGAGAGGTAGGGATTTCTGCAGACGTAAGAATCGAAAGATCAAGAGAGAGAGAGAGGTGGGTCAGGAGGAGGTCGATAATCACCTGCAGCACAGAGAGTTTGAATTCTTTATCAGTCTCTTACGTAGCACTTCCCTATTGATCTCCGATAAAAAGTGCTTGTAGGAAACACCGGCCCATAGCGTTTCTCTTGTTAGTCCATAGAAACCCACAGCTAGCATAGAGTGGAGCTTAGGGCGGCGATGCAAGGCAAAGACAAGCGACAGAGGAGACGTGATGAGACAACAAGATGATGTGAAAAACGGGTTTGGGTTCATGGTAAAGCCACATCGACTACCACGTACTATCGCATCAATTTATAATTAAAAAAATAAAAAAAGCGTAATAAAATTATACTACCAAATACTGGTTTTAAAATCCGTTTGGTTAGAGATGAAGCGAGATATTTTAAATAATAATAAATAAAATATTATTATAATATAATTTTATAATATTAATTTTATATTAGAATTTAAAAAAATTAAATTATTTTTTATATTTTGTATAGAGATTTAAAAAAATTGTAACGATGAATTAAGACGATATGATACGAGATTTTTAATTTTGTATAACCAATCAAAGCAGAAACTCTCATATTTCATTGTCTTTCTGTCTCCCACATGCAGCGTCAACTCAATGATTTTAGTCTCGTGTTTAACAATTCATCCACAAGTTTATTTACAGTGCCTCAAATCTCAATGTTGATCAGAATTATGGCCAATGGGAGGCTGAAGAGGAGGAAGAATGGAAACAGGAAAACAAAAGATTTTGCTGCAAGGTTGTGTAGCATTTCATTAACTTCTTTTCCTTTCTCTACATTGTTCCAAAGCTGAGGGGGGCTCTGAACAGCCCATACAGCTCAACCGTAAATTTTTCCAAGAACTGTCTACTTACTAGAGGATGGTATAGGTGATGAAAGAGAGAATTTGTCCCCAACGGCTGATCCAAGTATGTCCCCCAACGGAGGTAGCCCACGGATTCTGCCATGCTTGTCTGCATCAAACTGTAGCTTTGTTCTTCAACTATCTTCAAATATTCAGCAGAACAATTTTCTCCGCTGCATCAAGTATATTCCGAAATTTCAAACTAACCTCAATAAATATCATGTTTGAAGCACACTATAAAAAAATAATAACTTTCCAATTAAATAGAGGACCAACTAACTGAATTTGTTTGCAAGCTCCACATTGAGACTTCAACGTGATCAAACTAATGTAAATTGATCATAGTTCAAGACGATATACATTCAGGATACACATGCAATATCTTAATTTCAAGACCAACAAGTTCTCCACTGAAGTTTTGAGTGCAGGATATTAGTGCAATATCTTAATTTCAAGACTTAGTGCAGGATATTAGGGGTGCCCATCCCCCCTGCCCCCCGGCGGCTCTCTCTCTCTCTCTCTCTCTCTCTCTCTCTCTCTCTCTCTCTCTCTCTCTCTCTCACCTGGCAGGGGTGGGGCCATCATCCATAAACAGACAGCATGTGGGCAGATGCCTGCACCCAACAGCTGGCTGGGGGATGGGGCTCGGGCTGGGCCCAAGCCTGCTCGGGGTTTACATCTGCCCAGCCCAGGCCCAGATTTTATATACATACGTATATATATATAAACAAATTGTTTAATAAAAACAATGTCGTTTTGGGGAGAACTCTCCAAAACATCATCATTTTACATTAGGTTTTTGTTTAAAACCCCTCCCCCTCATCCTCCTCCCATGGTGTCTCTCTCTCTTTCCCCTCTCTCGGTTGGTGGGGACAGACAGCCATGGGGGTCAATCCATCCCACCAGCATTCGGACCGGGGGGGAGGGTGGCCCCTGTCCGAGGGGGAGCAGGTAGCACCCTTACAGGATATCATGACAGATGCTGCACTGTGGCAAAGTATTTTGATAAGTTTGTTCGAACATGGTACACTCCAAATTAGCAGAAATCCTGTCAGATAAGATGAGAAGATAGGAGGAGGAAAGTGAATGGAGTGTCATGGCTTCAGCTCTTTTCAATACTTCAAAGCATAGGGACTCCCAATAGGTTCAAGCCTCAAAAGTCCCTATCGGACAGCTTAATCTTACCATACAGGAAACACAATACTTACATGACATTTAGACTCCTGTAATTTATCTAGCAACTCAGCAATCTCTAGTTGCTTCACCGCTGCCACATGTAGTGCCTGTAACAAGAAGATGAATCCCCATCGTTATCATTGCAATCAAAAGTTCTATTTCATGTGACTAATCCACTTAGAACGAAGCCTACTTTCTTTGTTTGTTCAAGGTCGGCCTCAACAGACTTGATCCTGTCGAAAGAGTCCATAAGCATTTGCTCCTTTTCCAAAGGAATTCCAGCAGGCTTGCTGCTAAGTTCCTCGTATACCTTTTCCAGTCTCTGAAGACGCTGTATGCAAGTAACGACACGGTCTTCTTCATTCGCAGTTTCAACAGCTGGTGAATGGCAATTAATGTCATTATCCATCAAATTTGATGGGTAAACATTATTCTGCCTTCTCCATAGCTCAAATCGCAGACTTCGGAAAAATGCAACTAGTCCGACCACAAAAGATATCAGTGCTCTTGCAACACATAGAAAACCACCATTTTCAACTTTTTCCTTAATAGATTTGAACCAATGGTTGACTCCAATACCTGACAAGAGATCAATTTAAGAAATAAGTCCAACAAAAAGGATGATAATGATCAGCAGCTATATGGTAACAACCTATATAAGCAATATTCATGCTTATTAATCAACTTTTTAAAAATGTTCACAGAGCCAAATGAGTCACTAACAATGTGTTTATATAACATATCCTACAAAAGAAATTTTTTTTGATAGGTAATAAAGCTTTATTAATAAAAGATGGGCATAGCCCAAGTACACAGGAGGTATACATGAACATACACCTAATTAAGAACAGGCACATATCCTACAAAAGAAATGACAGTCAAAATAGATTTTATATTAGCAAGTACAATCATAAATTATATTAGCAAGTACCTTCCAAACTCGATGTTCCCACATCAAGAGCATTATCCATTTCATCAGCTTTATGTGGTCGATTCTCAGAATGTCCCTCTCCTTCATGGCTTCTCACAGCTTTCTCAGCCAGAGAAAAATTATCATCACAACTATAGTAGGCAATTGGATCTGCTGCCTTAACCTGCATACCAATAGTAGAAAACAAACACAATACATTTCTCCCACGTACAAATTATAATCATCACAATCAATATGAGCCACAGGTTTTACAACTCACTTCTTCAGGAACTGGAGCCAAATCAGGAAACGTGGAGCTCTTTCGTACTACTTGAGAACAAGGATCATCAACATCTGACCCTGACTCTGCTGTTGATGTATCACTGCATCTTCCCTGAATTTAGATGGGAAAAATAAAAGAATTGAGGCATCTAGGAAAAGATATACCACTAACACATCATACTTGTGCCAATGAAACTAAGGCTTGCCTTAAGAGGGCGTATCTTAGTGTAAGTGTCAACTTTCTGCAGATCAATAGAAACTTTGGTGATTTGCCTCATAAATGTTGCTTCCGCATTATGTACAAGCTAAACATGGGGCTAAGGTTAATCTTCCGACAGCAGTTCAATAGAAATTTCAAGCCTAAACATGCTCGACATATGGAGTATGAAGTCCACATATAACAGGCCCAAAAAGATTAATATACCATGTAAATAAAAATCATTGTTACAAGAAAAGCTTACCTTCATTATGTCAGGATTATTCCATGGGCCTTTATTAGATCTAAGGCACCCTCCTTCTGCATAACAGGTACATGAACCACCCAAGAAGTCTGGCAACTGGCTGAAAGGAAAAGTTTGTGAGTCAATATAGATAATGACACCAAAACAAGAGAGAATGAACAGTTGACAGATTACCTGGAATCTATGACTTCCAGTAGTTTAGGCAGTGATTTGGGTTCCAAAACCTGAAATATTAAAAGATAAATACAAAGTCAGGCGAGGTCATGGGAAAAACATATTGGGATATGATAGGCCTAAACATATCCCATACCTGTATCTTTGCTATGGTCTTTGCATCAAGAAACTTCTGTGCAGCAGGCCAAAGCATCTTTTTGAAGCCAGGACCAGCATTGACAATGTACATTCGATGCAATGTCTGTGGATTTATTGAAACAGTTATATAGCAATACAATATTGGAAAACCAAATATCATTTGGAAAACTCCAATACCTCAGGATAGTAACTGTTGTCAATTTTTGTCATGGCAGACAAGAGATTTGCAGCAGTCCGGGTGAAATTCTTAATGCCCTGTGTAAAACATAGTTTTAATCAGAAGTAAAAGGTGGGTAAATTGAAGCCTGTACTAAACATAATTATCAATTGCCAGCTAAAATCCTGGAAAGAAGTACTTACAAGTTACATAAAGAACCAACCATTAGTAGAACAAAAAGATTTTTAAGCTCTATCCATAAACATAATTAGTATTTTATTCTTGGCCAGGCCTATTAACAGTGTGATCTAGAGTATCCCAGCATGATGGCAGTGTCTAGAGCACCAACGCTGAATAGATAGGGGCGTACAGAAAACCTCCACCGACGGTAACCAACCGCCGGAACCGGCCGCCACTGGAGAAGAACCAGTCAGCCGGCAGTAAAAAAATTATGAAAACCGACTTCGGTCAGCTCAGTCCCGGTTCGACCCTGTGGAAGACCGTTGAACCAACCGACCATATAATTCAAAATTTTTTTTTAATAAACCATACTCAAAACAACGTCGTTCCACATAAGTTTAAATGGAACGGCATCGTTTTACTGCTATAAAGTATACAAAACATAATTGAAACGACGATGTTTGGTATTAAATCAAATGGTGTCATTTTATTTAAAACGTATGAAACAAAATATATGTATGAAACAATGCCGTTCCACTTAAATTTAAGTGGAACGGTGTCGTTTCGAGGTCGTCTTCTTCCCAGGTCCTAGACCTTCTTCTCCGATCTTCTCTGCTCTCTCCCTCCTCTGCAACTCTCTCTCTCTCTATTCTCCCAGAACAATCTAGCATCTACACAAACCAAACGCTGACCGAGAGCCGCCAAAGAACCGCCGTAGTCGAGACGGAGGGTTTTCCTCCTCCCCAACGGACGGTTTCAGTCGGTTGCCCCTCCATTTTTTCAAACGTCGGTCGGAGTCGGTTTTGCCCAAAAACCGCGCCAACTGTGTCGGTTTTCACCCCTAACGCTGAAATGTATTGAACAACACAAACCAATGGTAATTCCCCCCCCCCCCCCCCCCCCCCAAACGTCAGCAAAACTTTGCTGAGATTCTCCCATGACAGACCCAATTCAGTTTGACAAAGACTTTCCTTCCAGCAGAAAATTCAACTTACCAAGCCCTGCACATCCAATATTGTTGTTGTGGAACAGATGCGCCTCTTTGCTGCAATAGAACAAGCAGGAAACTTCTCATATAGAGCCCTTTCAAACTCCTGGATATGGTACTTCAAGTATCGATCTATTGTGGTGATGCGCATAAGTCTACTTGGATGAGCTTTCCCGAGCCTCTCAATGTAAACTGGCCTGCCTTCCTTGTCAACTCCATGGTACCCTTGGGGGTAATACTGCAAGACTTCTTCCAGCTCTTCAAATTCAAAATCCTTCATATTTATTAGTTCAATATGGAATTAGCATCATGCCTAACATAGTGAGATCAATGTCACTCTGACATGGTATGCATTTTGATCATTAGTGGAATGGTAAAATTAATATCCAACTACATTACTTTCCAATGCCACCAAGGTTTTATACTATCAACGTATCCAGTCGAAGCTTAGATTGAGATAAGGACAGTAGAAGTTCCTCTTGTTTTAACAGTGTGTATACAAAATGCACTGACTTAAAATGATGGTTTCATGATTTAATATCATTACCTCCAAAATGGTGTCTGTTCCAAATTCTTTTCTCCAATTAATCATTTCTTCCCACATCTGGATTGTTTTTTCAATGTGAAAATCTCTAGCTTTCAAAAATCTGCACAAAAAAGAAACATAAAAATGGGATTACCACTGAGAATGATATTTGTCCCTGTAAAAGATGAATCCAGTCAATCAAAGCAGCCAGTTTATTCATGCACACTAAAAAATAAAAGATACAACTGACCTCAACAAAGTATGATAGTCATCATGCCTAGGAGGCAACAAATCCCTGTGAAGAAGCTTTAGACGCAATTCATAAACAGCACGCTCCTCTTTTGCATCCCGTACATCCTCTATTGAAATTGGTGGAACCTTGTGATCGACTTTCCTTTTCCCTCTTTTCTTAAGAGAATGGGTGAATTTATTTGAAGCACTTATTGCCTTCTGCTTGAGGTTTCCAATTTTGAATCGTCGTTTCTCATCTTCAGAATTCTCAAAATCTAATTTTATCTCTCTAATTTCATCATGACACCCAAGCCCTTCTAGGCCTTCAATAGGATCATTAAAGATTAGTAGTCAAAACATCATGTATATAAAAGCTGATCCCACCACCAACATGGCACTATGCTAAAGATTCAAACAATCTTTACTCTGTATTTTCATTCTTCCAATTAATCAAGCATCATAGACATCAAATTTAGCAAGTGAACGCAAATGGCACATGGTGAATGCATCCTAGAAACTAACTAGCAAGCATACCTGACATTTTCGGACTACCGCAAAAGGAAGTGTCTTGACAATAATATTCAGGGGATTAAGACAAATCCACAGCAAGCTAACTGGCATAAATACAAGATCCTCAGCACTGTCAAGAACAGAAAAAGCAGGAACTAAGCATCTAAATTTTCAATCTAAGACATCAAGTTTGTTGTATGTATATGGTAAAGCGTCAAATGTTTTCGTAAAACTTCCATTTCAGCGGGCGAACGAAAACAGTCGGTGACAAATTTATATTTGAATAATAGAAAGAATCAACATTCTTGTGATGCGTGGCACTTTCCATGTGCATCCGAATACATCAAAACCTGCACTTTCGGGGGTTACATTTATTTTTCCCTCAAATTCTAGGGAAAATCAAAGAAACAGAATTTCACTCTTTCCCATCACTTCCAAGGTAACCAACCAAATCCTTTCGATTTTACACTAGAAATTCTGAAAATACAACAGATCTGCATCGCTAAAACTCCAAAAAAAAAACTAAATCCGATGCTCAGTTCACCACCTTTCACGGTTTTTCACTTATTCAGAGAGCTATTATGAGTTACGATATTGCAGAAGAACAACGTAAATGGGAAGAGAACAAAAAACAAAAGGAACCTCAAAAAACAACTCGAAGCCTCAAATTTTAGCAAAACAGAAAGAAAGAAGAAACTCGCTGACAATAGCTCCGAAATCAATGCAACATAATGAAGTCGTATCACATTTATAGCAGTCACATAACGCTCTCCAAAAAAAACTTCAAATAGCATTAAACCTCAACAATGAACGCTCTCCAAAAAAAACTTCAAATAGCATTAAACCTCAACAATGGAAAGCCAAGACAACGGTTAGTCGGTTAGATCTCATATTAATCGCATCGAAGAAAGTAAAAAATAGAATAAGAAAGTTAAAAACGCACCGTAGATGAGAAGTGTAATTTGAGAGCTGGATGAAAATCTCCTGGAGGAGCGACAAGACGAGGTTTCACGAGCCGTCAGGAGACGGAGCCGACGCCTAAAATGAGAGTCACACGGGCAAGAGGTGGAAGACTTTCATCGATAAAACAAAAGGATGGGCGAGTAGAGTAAGCTCGAAGACGAATGAATGGAGAAGCACCAGAAAGATCCGATATTCGCTATGTTCGTAAGTATTCGCCCCTCCACTTCTCTACCTCTCTGGCAACCTTTTTTTGTTTTCTCCTTAATTTCTAAGTTTGAGGGTTTTTTAAATTATTTTTTTTTTAAAGGTGAAAAAAAAATAAAATAAAATAAAATCCGATTTCTGCCTTCACTTTCTCTTTTTCTCTCTTTTCCGCTGCCTCTCTCTCTCAAAATTGATGCTGGAGTGGAGAAGAAGGTTCCAGCGCAGAAGCGATACCCCCACACGCCACTGTGCTTCGCTTACCTGTCCCTTCTGCCTACGTGTGTGTTCTTTCCTTTTCTTTTCTTTCGAGTTTCGACGTTTCCTTTTTGTATTTTCAGGATTAGATTTATAAAAATATATCATAAAAACAAATTTATAAGCTTACTTTAAGACGGTATGCTACAACCAAAACTACTTTAATAATAAAATGTAACATATTAAATTATCTTAGTTAATAAACCTTTTTATAGAGTTTTTTTTTTTTAAATGGACAGTTATTTTTTAAAAACAAACATAATGTAATTTAAGTCTTGTTTGATTATATAAATAAAATAAAATAAAATAAGATGAGATAAAAAATATGTCAATAATAATTAAATAGTTTGTGAATAATAGTAAAAGATAATGATAAACTTACTATATCCTAGTGGCTAGCACCTATTTACTACTCTCTTTATTTTTTTAAATTTTTTTTTGTTACTTTTACTTAATACTAGGTGAGATTAACGTGCAAAGCACGTTTGTCTAATTTTATGAAATAATTATTTGTAAAAAATAATATATATTTTATAAAAATTATTGATGTCACTTAATAATTTAAGGCATATTGGAGAAAATAAAAAAATTAGTTCAAAGTATCATATAATCCAATACATGTTTATAATATCTATAATTTTAACAAAGATGTATACGAAAAATTTAATAAAAGTCTAACACAAACGGTAGTTCAAAATATGTATCGTTTGATGTTTGTATTATAATTCATCAATTTATGTCATCCTGTAGACAATCAATAGAGACAACATTGAAATTCTTATTTTATTGTTGGTTGAGTCGATCAGGGACAACATAAAGTTAAAACATAATCTTTTTATAAAATTTGTGGTATAATATTTTCTATATATAGCATATATATAAATCATAAAATATATTTTGAAATTGTTGGCCGAATTTACTCTTTCTTGATTAGCTCAAGGGTCACGGCCTTTGTCACGTGCCATCATAGCAAGCCCACGTATGGAATATGACTTAGCAGAAGCTACGTCCTACTACCATGGAGAAAAAAAAATACTTTAATTAAACACACTTATATTATATATTATATGAGATTTTTAAATTTAGAATACTCAATAATCTGAGTTAATGAAACGTATAATACACGTATATTATACTTAGGGATTCATGTCTTATGCACCTAATACACGTGTATATGTTAAGGAGAAAGAGAAAAATATAATAACTAATCTTTAATTACCTATTATTATATAAACTATTAAGTATTATAATTATTGAGATTAATAAATCATGTAACAACATTGAATGCTATCTCTCTCAACATTTATGTCTTCATTTTATGTGTCAAACCGTTAAAATAAACGGTGTTAACTTTAACGGAAAAACAAGAAAAATCGTTAAAACAAGATTTTCCGTTTCATACACACTTTTTATATATAGAAGAGTTAAAGAAGTGACTATTAATGAAATTTTATTTTTTAATTTTATTTTTTTTAAATGATGCAAAAAAAGTACTTAAAAGAAAATAATAAAAAAATAAAATTTTCAAATACACTATGGAGTAGTAAATTGGTGGTAAAAAGTAGTAAACCTATCATTATCTAATAGTGAAATAATTTGAGTTAAGATATTTTATTGAATTTTGAGAAATGAGAGATAAAAAATTGAATAAAAATATTATAAAGTTAAAATATCATTAGAATATAATTTTTTAATATTATTTTTATTTTGATATTTGAAAAAGTTAAATTATTTTTTATATTTTGTTTAAAAATTTTGAAAAATTGTAATGATTAGATACAAAAATTGAAAATTTGAAATTGAACAATACTTATATTTAAAAGGGGTTTGAGTATTGAGATGAGTTAAAACCATTTTGAAACCAAACGGAATATATTAAGCATTGCAAATAAACAAAGTGCACCAATTTAAATGAAAACGCTCACTCAATCTCTTTGTAAAACCGGTAATTAAAATTGAGTTTAGATGAGATAGTTTAAATTTTAACTTGAATTTCCAATCTAAAATTTTGAAAAGCTTAAAAACTAATTATTTGATTTGGTACAAATCCAAATCCAACTACCGCTATATCCCCCCATCTATCCAAACACACGAGTGAAAAATGTCACATACACACATATATATACTAGTAGTGTATATATATATATAAATGTATGTGTGTGTATAAAAAAATGTGCTTTGTATAAAAATAAAAAATAAAAAACGTAATAATAAGGAAGGATAATAATATCGTGGCAGATTGTGACCCATTGTAATTTAAGAAAGAGCATTGCTACTCAACAACCATGCACACCACACACCATGCAGATGTAGGTGTCTTTTTTTTTTTTTTTTTTCAAAACATCCAAATTAGCCCTCTCTCTCCCAAAAAATGAGTCTCAAACCGCAATTCTCTCATTATCTATACCTTAGTTGTAGGGGTGTAAGCCGGTCGGTCCCAACTAAACCAAACCGAACTCTAGATGTAGGTCAGTTCATCACCCCCCAGACTAGAACAGATCGATTTACACCCCTACTTAGTTGTGTTCCATGCCCCTCCTTCAAAATCACAACCTCCTCCTAGTCCTAACCTGTAAATTTGTATATTTACACACTCTTAATAATATCCCAAATTTAATAACTTCTCTCTCTCTCTCTCTCTTTCTCTCTCTCTCTCTCTATGTGCAAGCAATAAATTTCAATGACATCTCCAAAACCCAGAAAGCCAGTTCCAAGATTTCTTGACAACCATGGCCCACAAGCTCAATAGGGACGGGCCTAATGGCGATCTGTGCAATGACTTTAACCTGTTGGTGGACAGTGGGGTCATCACCTTGAACAACCTCAAGAGGAACTCCGCTATTTTGGGCCTGCACGGCTTGAGAGATGAAGATCTGCTTTCTATGTTAAAGGAAGGTGACTTCAATGGTGATGGTGCCAGATGGAGTTTTGCCTCTTGATGTTGAGATTGAGCTATGAGCTCATGGAAGAGACCTACATTTGTTTAGACAAAACTTGACTATGTGAATTCCAACATTGACTGCTACTTTATTTTTTCTTATTTTGTTTTTTTCCTTCTACCTTTTTCAATGTGTAAAAGTTTCAGTCTTACTAAGATTGAGAGCACCAAAAATGGAGTTACACACTTACAATCCTCCACCTAAAAAAATTCAAAGACACCCACAGTGATGAACTAATCTGAGAAAAAGAAACACAAGTATTTCCCTCTCTGGCTTCTTCTTCCAATTGCTCTTCAGAGCAATAAAGAACAAATCTGTTGCAATTGATTCTTGATGATGATGAAGTTTAGCCATTTTTTGAGAAGAAAGAGGTTTGGGTCTGATTTCATTATAGTTAAGTAGAGATAATGAAGAAGATTGAGGAGAAGAGAGAGAAGAGAAAAGCATTGGGATGAGAGAGAGAAGCATGGGAGGGGGGTTTGGTTTGCTTAGCGAACCGTGACATGTCTAAGACTGGTTTTGGTGTGTGGTATGCGATAGAAAACCGGATGAAGAATAGATTTTTCTCTTTGATGTTTAAGATTAGATTAATCGTGATTTAAATTTGATTTTCTGGTAGATCCTTTAAAAAATTTAAATGATTGCATCACTATCATTAATTGTTGAACTGAATAATTAAGGAAAATTATTTTTATATGAAAATAAAATTGTTAGTGGCCGACTTATTTGGAAACAAATTTGACATGAGTTCCTCAGGTCCCAGAACGTACATGAAACGTTCCCAAAGTTCAAATTGTATCTAGTGCACAATTTTTACATGATATAGACAAGGATGAGAGGACAAGTCAGTATATCCTTAAGTATAAAATCAGAAGTTTTAGGAAAAAGACATGCAAAACCTTCTTCTATAATCTCGTGTGCCAGATTTGGCAATTTATCACTGCATCGATTCATGGATATATAGTTCATATCTGATGCTATCAACTTCACAAATGTACAGATCAATAGCCATCTATTGGGTTTGTATCCTAATATTTTGGTTTTGTTAAATAAAATAGAAAAGACTTATATAGTAGCTAGTCTCAGTTATTTAGTCTCTCCTCTATATTTTGGCATTGGTTTTCCTAAAAGTTCATTAATACTATGTATAAAAAGTGTTAAAGAATGCTTTGAAAACCCGCATCAACTTACATATAAATATAGATCCAAATTAGGAAGTCAGATAGGTACAAGACTGCTTTCACTACTCCTTTAGGTCACTATGAGTGAAACATGATGCCATTTGGGCTCAAGAACGCTCTTAGTGAATTTCTCTTTCCAGTAAGGTTTTTTAAAATCATTTCTAAGCATAACTCAAGACATAAAAACATCTTTGTACCAACGAACATCAGACATTTTAGTGCATCTCAAATTATTCAAATAATCAGAAATTCTATTGGTGATGTTGGATGGGGTTCCAACAAAATATTTAACTATGGTATAAATCAGGATAATGACACCATCAGGAACTCCTTCTCCTTTGGTTTCATCAAAAATGGGTAAACCTTCACCATCTTTTTGGATGGCTTTACGAATAGTTTTTCTTGCTTCTTCAGTGAGATGTTTATCCCACTAAGCACGAAACATACCCGAGAATCCAATAGTAAGGACATTAACAATCTCAGTCTGGCTGAGATTGTTGTTAATGTAAGCATTAGTAACCATAGACATACAATTAGAGTATTGAGGATTTCTTACTCAAAAAATCCATCAATATTCCATTCATACATTTGGTTAGCAGATACGGAGAATTGAGATTGGAAACCTCTTTCTTCGTACTATAAATCAGGAGGAGTGAGTCTGAAATACCAGTTCTTTGTAAGACCTATGGGAGTTGGGTCTTTCGAATAGATCCTGGCAAGTTCAGGTCTTTCAAGTTGAAGGTCCTGAAAATTCTTTTGAATTAAATCTATTTTTTGAACTAAGGAATTATTAGACAAATCATCATCATCATCATTCCAAGTATACACAGAAAATGAATCATTAAAATCAACCCCTAGGCTGCCTTTGTCCAATGGACAAGCAGAGAATCGTTCTTGCTTAACCTCAACAAGCATTTGATCAATTTTACTCAAAGTAATGGCTAGTCCAAACTAGATTTTTGGCCTGTTCTTTGATAAAATAATCAAAGGTTTTCAACCAATTTTAAACTAGTTGAAGCAAGTTTTTCAACTTTATCCTCTATACAGTCAAGTTGTTGACCTATTGTATGGAGAGTCTGGTTGACAAAATTATTTTGTTTGATAATCTTTTTTGTTTCAATCAAAACATTTTCATTCGGACCTGGATCTGAGATTTTAAAAAGTGATGCTTTCACTTCTTTCCATTTAACTGAAACAAGGATAGTTTCTAAAGGAGTGTGGCTAGTTTTCACAACTTTTCTGCCTTCTTCTTTAGTAAAAGTAGTTTTTAAAACATTTAAACTATTTTTTGAATCATCATTCTTTGAAGCATAATGATTCTTAAGGAAATCGAAAAACAATATATGCTTATTGAGAGCATACATAATTTGTTTCCATTTCTTTCGAATCTTCTGTTTCTCAGGAATTGAAAAAGTTGCATGATAAGTTTTTTACTTGTCATGATTTTCAGCAAAATTAAATTCATTAAACAAAGAAATCATGTCAATATCAAGTGCTTTGTCCAATACCATTAATTGGAGATGGACAGGAGCAACCATATCAGAAGTTGTTGGAGATAGAGATTCTTCTTCTCCTTGTACTTCTTCCTTTATGGATTTACCTTTGAATTTAAGATCATCTTTGGTTGAATAGTAAACGAGGGTAACCTGGGACTTAGTTGAAATTCCTTTCAACTTTAAGTCTGAAACAGAGGATTTTCCATCGTGGCAAGTTCCCTAATTGAAATCGGATGAGAAGGATTTTCTTGATCCACCAAATATCGTTTGAGATTGTTATCTCTTAGATCTTGGTCTAAGCTAAAAGATGACTTAGAACCAGCAAAAGAATTTCTTCTTTCTTTGATCAAAGGTCGGTCAAAGGAAATCTTTATAGTACCATCAAGATACTGGTGGATATAACTAAGGTCTGGATCTTGGGAAGGAACTTCTGTTGGAGGAAGTTCTTGTTTGAGGATCCATTCTTCTGGTAGATTTACGTCTTTTCAGAAGAGCATCTTAGGTTTTCTGATGTTGGTGTTCGAAGTTGAACCATACATTAGAATAGTCTCATTTTTGGGAGACTTAATCTTAGCCTTTGGCTCAAGGCTAGTGTTTAAGACTCTGTAATAAATTCGGTAAACTAAAGCCATTGGTCTGCTACCTTCAACCATATCAAAACCAGAGGTTTGGATGTTTAAAGTTAAAACAGACAACATATTTTTATCAAATAAATCAGCAGTTAAATCAGGATAGCAATTGAAATGAACAAGTCCATCTATCAGAGAAGTTTGAACTACTCCTAGGATATTGTTATCAAACTTTTTAAATCTGCCATCACATAAACATAAAAGAACAGAAGCATTAATACCCTTCCTAATTAAAGGTCGGATAGCAACTTGAACTGAAGCAATATGCATAAATTTAAAACTTTTTTCTTGAAAATATTTAATCATTTTCTTTTGAAATAAAACACATTGTTCATGTGTTTTGGAAACAGGAAATGTTTGTTCTATGGTTTTCACCTAGAACATACTTTTCAATTTGGTTTGAAACCAGTTGCGGTGATAAAGAGAATCAATTTTAATCTTTGGCAAATGCCATTGATCGATATAATCTAAATCATTATCTGAAATTCCATAATCTTCTTCGTTAATAATATCAGGAGGCAAACCTGACCTGGAACTAATAGATGAACTAATATATATCATATCATATATATATCATAAATCTTATATGAAAGTCTTACACCAAATACCTCCACCTAATCAACATGTAATTTATCATTTTTGTCCTTTCATCTTTTCTTTTCTTTTTTTAAATCAAAGCATAGCTTCTAGTTTTATTCCAAAGAATCAATAAAATATTCATTACAAACTTCCTCACTCAACACTGAGCTAAGTATTTGACTAGAATATTCCTCAATCCATACTCTCTCTTCCAACATAGTTTAGTATGTTTATAAGCCTTAGAGTTTGCCTCTCTATATGTAAAGTTGAGCCTCCATGTTGAAAGAAAGAATTAAGCATCCTTCTTGCATCTTCTATCAGTACACCATAATTCGTGCAAATGCCTTCATAACTTCTAGCTGCTTTAACAATAATATGGGCATATCCTTCTAGGATCACATAGGAAAGCCCCAACTCCATGCATAGAATCATAGCTCTTCTTAGGATAAATGCTTCTGCATTTGTTGGCCTCATGCAGTGATTAATAGTTGAACATAAAGATACCAAAATATCGCCATATAAATTTCTGATTATAACTCCAATTCCTACCTTTTATCTTTTGCTATCTACAGTTGCATCCCAATTGGCTTTTGCATACCATCCACATGGTTTCAGCTTCCATCTAACCTGTTGTCTCATTATAGCATTCTGTTGATGATCATCTTGCCTTTGATTTTGACCTGAATGGAAGTCTAGTAAGCTTTGTTTAGCAGACTCATATAACTATCTCAGGTCTCAAATTTACTCTCATAAAGCAATGAGTTTCTCCTTAACCATATCCTCTTCCTAACCTAGGCCACTAGTTCTACTTCTTCTACTTTCAACTTCTCAATAACTTGCTCCCACATATCCATAAAATATACCTCTAGACATGACAACTTTTGAACTAGACTATTAGCGTCATTCCATACGTATGTTGCAGTAAGGCAGCTCCAAAGTGCATGGACTATAGTCTCTTCTTCTCTTTCACATATTGGGCATAAGTTTGTGTCAATAATCCTCTTCTTAAATAGGTTACTTCTATATAGGAGAATATTATGAGCAGCCTTCCATATAAAATGCTTAACAGACTCAAGCTCCCTTAAATTTCATATAAACTGCCACTCTAATTGTGCTTCATAGTAGCTTGAAGATTCCCCTTTCAACATTCTCACTCTATTTTGCTCAATGTAATAAGTATTTTTTAATGTAAAAATTCCTTTAGTACTGAGGCCCCTTATTATTTTATCCTTAGCACCAGTTATGCTCAGTGGTATATTCATTATAACTTCAGCCTCTTCATTTTGAAAATTTCATTCACCAGGCTATCCTTCCACCCATTCCTCAATTAATTTACATACTTTTGCTTCACTATTTAATACTTTAATGGGTGATTAGACTCTACTGAAAGATTGTATTGGCAATTTATCATCTCATATCTTAATTTTGCTACCATTTCCTACCCTCCATACCAGTCTTGTCTTGATCAGATCAAGTGATGAAAACATGCTTCTCCATATCAAGGATTTTATGGCCATGGCCAACTTAGCTTCTATTAAAACCCCATTCTTATAATACTTCTCCTTCATTATCACTGCAACCAGAGCTGAATGATTTTGGATTAGTATCCAATACCATTTTACTAGTAAAGCTTTGTTGATACTTTCAATATCTCTAAAGCCTAACCCTCCATTTTTCTTTGATTCTTCCATTTTATTCCAACTTCTCCACTGAATTTTAGATCCATTATTTTTAAAGCCACACCAGAATGTAGGCATCATGGTAATTACTTATTAACAAAGTTTTTAAGGCAGCTAAAAGCACTCATAGAAAATGTAGGCAAGGCTTGGATTATAGTTTTGATTAGAATTTTCCTCCCTGCTTGGGAGAGGAAGATATTCTTCCAACTATTGATCCTTGTCCACACCCTTTCCTTTAAGTGCCTAATTGTATCATACTTAGATTTTTCCACAAAATATGGCAAACCCAAGTATCTTTCATATTGCGTTCTAGTAGCAACTTCAGTGTTAGAAATAAATAATATTGTGTTTTTTTGTTTATTCAAAAACTGACCCCACCCCGATGCAATTCATATTTGTTTAACAGATTTTGGATCTTCACCTATTCTAAAAGCAATGCTCTCCCAAAAATAACACAATCATAAGCAAATAATAAGTGGTTGATTCTTGTGCCATTCCTTGTAACAACAACTCCTTTGGTTTCTCCACATTTTTCGGATGCTTCAATTAGTGAACTCAGCTCAGCACACAAAATAAAAAGGTAAAGAGAGATGGGGTCTTGCCTTAATCCCCTTGATGGTTTGATGATCTCTCTTGGTTATCCATTCACCAACACATAATATGATACAGAAGTAGCACATTCCATGATCAATGATATACATCTATCTCGAAAATCGAGCTTCTTCATCATTGACTCCAAGAGTTTCCACTCTATTCTGTTATATGTCTTTAACATGTCAAGCTTGAATGTCATGCTGCCTTTTTAGCTGTTTTGTCTGCTCTTCATTGTGTGCAGAGTTTTATATGCAACTATAATGTTATTTGTGATTAGTTTTCCTAGGATATTGAATGCACTCTAGCAGCTTGATATGATAGAAGGCAAGAACTTTTTTAACATGTTTACTAACACTTTTGATACAAGTTTGTAAAGTACATTATATAAATTTATAGGCCTGAACTTACTAACTTCAACGTGACTTTTAACTTTAGGAATTTATGTTAAATAGGTAAAGTTAATGACAATATCTAACTTCCCCCATTTAAAAAACTTAAATAATGCTTAAATCTGTGTGTATATTTTTTTTCTCTCAACATGTGTGTGGTGTAAGGCTACTGAGTAGAATAACTCTTTTTATAATAGTTATGTGAACAATTTTTATTTTAAAAACAATAATAAATTATCACAAGCTTCTTTCACTTTCGCTCCATTAATTTTCTCTTCCCTCAATTTCTCCATTTCTCTTGCGACAAGGCTTAAAACTTGAGCTTGTTTTGATTTAGATCGTGACAGAATTTGAAGTTTCCGTGGAGTGTCAATGGACAAGATGAAGGGTTTTGAATGTTTTAGGGCTTGCTAATTAAGATGAAGCACTCTGTGTTATCCACAGATAACAAAAGTTTATTTGTGGCAAAGGAAGAATAAGAATATTATTATTTAAGTGATATAAAAATGAATGAATAAATAAATAATCGGATGTGGGATATAAAAATATTTTTATCCTAAATTAAAAAAGTTAGCCTAAGTACTATAAATATAAAAACAGCAAGAGAAATTTTATCTTGATAACAATAAACATTTCTTAAGGATTCCGAAAAGAAAAAGAAAAGCCTTTACAAATCTAAGTTCAATAAATACTAAGAGTTTTGCTATAGATTAGTTTGTTCACCACCCCACACCTAATGCATGTGGATTTTGTCTTTTCTTTTTTTTTTTTTTTTTTTACTTACATGAAATGCTCGAGTGAAGAGGCCATCCAGTCCCGCGTTCATTGCTTCTTTGCCCAGCACCCCCCACTTTTGGAGAAGAGGCCATCGTTTTGGAGAAGAAGCCATCAGACCATCTCTTGGAGTTACTCTTACCCTTCAATTCCAGCTACTTCAAGCAATATCACTTTGAATCACATGGTATCAAGCAACAACCTTTGTTGATCAAAATTGCTCATTTCGAACCAAATTCAGGGTAAACTAAAAACAAAGCAAGGTTGATAGTTGTGCCTAGCCCGAAAATCCCAATCAATTCAAACAATTGTGGTTTGCCAAAAAAAAATACTAAACTGTTCATTTTAAAAGGCTAAGAGTACCCAGAATATCTAACTCCATAAGAGACTTTCCAGAGTCTCCAAAACTGCCCATAAACCCAAAACCTAAAATGAATACTTAACTGAAAAATGGGAAGGTTTCACTTGGCAAACATCCCTAAAATTCCAAAATATCATGGAAATCCACAAATTCCAAATGATCAGTTTTAGTGAATTAACCTCCAAGTAGTGTTTTGGGTATTGCTTCTTTGAGGTCTAGTGCTGAAGTTTTTAGTCTCTCAAAGAGTGATCTGTAGGGAAGATGTAGGAGTTTCGAAAGTGAGTTGCTGGCTCTTTCAGAGGCTACTTCGTTCTTTGCTATCTCTTGTACGAAGTTCGGCTGTTTGTTTGTGAAGAAACGGTCTGCCATCACTATCTCTCTATAAATTTGTTGCTAATGTGTTTTCATCATTTTTTTAACTCCATAAGAGACTTTCCAAAGTCTCCAAAACTACCCATAAACCCAAAACCTAAAATGAATATTTAACTAAAAAAATGGGAATGTTTCACTTGGCTGACATCCCTAAAATCCACAAATTCCAAACGATCAGTTTTAATGAATTAACCTCCAAATAGTGTTTTCGGTATTACTTCTTTGAGGTCTAGCGCTGAAGTTTTTAGTCTCTCGGAGAGTGATCTGTAGGGAAGATGTAGGAGTTTCGAAAGTGAGTTGCTGGCTCTTTCAGAGGCTACTTCGCTCTTTGCTGTCTCTTGTACGAAGTTCGGCTGTTCGTTTGTGAAAAAAGGGTCTACGATCACTATCTCTCTATAAATTTGTTGCTAATGTGTTTTCATCATTTTTTTAACTCCATAAGAGACTTTCTAGAGTCTCTAAAACTGCCCATAAATCCAAAACCTAAAATGAATATTTAACTGAAAAATAGGAAGGTTTCACTTGGCGGACATCCCTAACATCCCAAAATACCGTGGAAATCCACAAATTCCAAACGATCAGTTTTAGTAAATTAACCTCTAAGTAGTGTTTTGGGTATTGCTTCTTTGAGGTCTAGCACTGAAGTTTTTAGTCTCTCAGAGAGTGATCTATAGGGAAGATGTAGGAGTTTCGAAAGTGAGTTGCTGGCTCTTTCAGAGTCTACTTCGTTCTTTGCTATCTCTTGTACGAAGTTTAGCTGTTCGTTTGTGAAGAAACAGTCTGCCATCACTATCTCTCTATAAATTTGTTGCTAATGTGTTTTCATCAATTGCCACTGTACACGGAGGCCACTACTGAAGAGAGGAGAAACTCAGAAGACCCTGCACGAAAAGGGGAGAAGTGGAGTGTTCAAGGCGAAAGGCCATTCCTTTGGGGCGAGTTTTGAAGAGCCGATTTTTTTAGTGAGTGCGTCCGGCTGCCAGTATGTGGTGTAAAATGGATTAAAAGGCTTATAATGTGACGCCTCCAAATTTCCGTTTGGGATCGGACGGACATTTGAAGCGTCGAGACATGCAACACAAGGTTACCTGCCCCCGTTCATGACATATAAGATGCAATAATCCTAACATGCATCTAACATTATGCAATATTCGCAGCGGATAATTTTTTTTTTTAGCAATACTATGCACCAAACTGAAAATATCTCAATACTTGAAACATACTTCATACATAAAGATCCATTGAATAACTAAGATCACAGCACTATTCCAAAATAGTTATGATTCAATAGTACTGGAGATGCAACTCCATCGTACAAGTAGTAATTTAACTACTATATTAACATTAACGACGCACCGTCGTTCAGTCGACTGTGTCTAGTTGGTCAGCTCCTGATCCTTCTTCAGGTCCTGTAACAAGATCTACCATTCGGGGGGAATAGTAGTTGGGACTATCACAGTGAGATTTGATTACAAATCTCAGCAAGTTAACAAAAAACTTCCATACAGACTAATGATGCATGTATGACAGTAAAAGCATAAATGCATAATCAAATTCATAAGTAATTAAAGCATAACTTAGCGTACAACATAGCATAATTGACATAGCTTAAATTGAATCATGAACTGAACTTGACTTAGCATAAACTTGCTCTGAAACTTGAATTAACATGAAAAATACATACTCCACAGTTGTTGTGGCCCCATGTATTCTACGTGTAAATACATACTCCACAGTTATTGTGGCCCCATGTATTCTATACAAACTTGACTTAACATTAAAAATACATACTTCACAGTTGTTGTGGCCCCATGTATTCTACACAAACTTGACTTAACATGAAAAATACATACTCCACAGTTGTTGTGGCCCCATGTATTTTACGCATCACAATTGTAGTTAAATACATACTCCACAGTTGTTGTGGCCCCATGTATTCTACACATCATAATGTACTTAAGATGAAATGTGACTGGAATACGAAAGGACTGAAGTCCTAACGTAACATAACGTGACTTGAACATAACTTAGAATACATGACCAACTTGAGATAGAAACATTTCGTAACATGGCATAACATATAATAGACAACATATTTAACATGACATACTTGCAACAGTGAATATTACATGACTTGACTTACATGTAATAGATGACATGCTTAGCATGACGTAATTGTAATGTACAGTAATACATAACAGAATATATTATGTAACAGATAAAAATTGATGACAGAATAAATTCTGTATAATAGACAATTACATGATAACTTGACATGGCATGGCACATATGATAACATACATACATACACTGTAGTTCTTTTACTTAGCACACATACACAGTAGTCTGCTAGTAAGTTAAAAGCTAACTTACCTCGATTTCCGCGTTTCTTATAAAACTTCAAGTGCGATCACGAGGAACTGTAATTAGTGATTCTAAAAGTTAGAACTAAATCACTAATAATTTGAAATATGGAAAATACTAACTTAAAGAGTAAAATTTTCATTTTACTCTCTATATGTGGGAAAATGACCGTTTTACCCATAACTTAAGGATTTTGCATACTAACTTCAAAAGTTTCCAAAATTTACATTCCTCATGTAAATTTTGTTCTAAACTTAAATATCAACTCAGAAAAATTTAAAACAACACACAACTATGGAAAACACACTATGGCCGAAACATCCATAGGCCATTTCCCTTGATTTTTGTTGCAATTCCTTCCAATTTCAAAACTCATGCTTAAACCAAAATTTTGCAACAAACATCTTCCAATTCTAAGTTCAAAACCATACTTAAAACATCCATTTAGAAAAAGCTAATAATTAACACCAAACTTTTTTTTGTAAAAAGATCCAAGCACTTGAATCACAAGTTTTGACCTTAAATCAAAACATCTCCAAGAATTTCAAAAAATCAAATCTTACTTCTAACATATTAATAATATCATCCTAATATCAACCATGCTTTAAATCATCGAACTAAAGTCACCAAAATCACAAAATAACATTTGGAGTTTTTGGTTTTACACTTAGTCCAAAAACATAAACTTTTTCCTCAACTAGTTTTGATAAATCTCTTGATCCATGACTTATAATTATATGATCTTCAAACCAAACCATCACATGGTTTAAAAAGATGTCCTAAAACATATATAAGCTTCTAATTCAAGATCACATGGTTAGAAATTAACCAAAACATAAATTTAGCCAAGAATATCCACACTTTGGCTTATTTGAATATCTCTTTGCATAAAATTTCATATCTTTGAAACTAACATCAAATATCTTCAAAATAATAATATAACATGTATATAATATACTTAGTATCCTCCAATAAAATTATTAAAGTCATTAGAATAGGTTTAGACCACCAAAGAGTTAAACTTTCTCAAAACAGAAACTGTTTTTCCTCTTCCAGTTTCTAAGTTTCTAAATCTAAGAAAATCTTTCATCAAAACCTTTAATCATGCAAAAATCCTCAACCAATAGTCATATATACATGTTAACAATACTCCATAAAAATTTCGGACCAATATCTATCCATTAGCTTGGTCAAAAACTCCAAACTATAACTTACTCTCCAGATTCACGCCCAGAATGACCTTTCCATGGTTAAAAATACTTTTGACTGACCAAATGACCATGGAATGATACGAAAAATACATCTACGGAAACTAGACTCAAAGAGGAACAACTTATATGAAGGAGACTTTATGATAAAACACTTACAAAAGCTTCGAAATGGGTGTGCAAAAGAACTCCTAAAAGCTGTCCGAGAGAGAATGTTTGGTATTCTTTCAATGGAAAGCATAAATGAAGATAATTTCGTGGGGAGGGATGGCTGGAGATATTTGTGGATAAGATATGGAAGAGATGAGGCTGGAGTGAGAGTTAAGTGTAGGACTCTCTTACCCGAAGTGAGAGTTAAGTGTAGGACTCTCTTACTGGAGTGAGAGTAGAGTGTAGGACTCTCTTACCTAATAATATCTACAAAAATCAACTCAAAATATTTTTACCCAATAATATCCACAAAATTAGCTTAAAATATTTTCTAAATGTGGAGTAGATTTGGAAGAGTAAGGTGGTTAAAATCTTGCCAAGTATCCAAATAAAATTTCGCTAACCTAATTTGGACATTTCACACTGTGATTTTGAAAACACTGCGTTTAGTACGTTTACCGAGATTACTATTCACTCCAAAAATAAACGTAATAAACTTAGTACTGAAAAATCTTAAATATTCAATTAAGCCTAGTGGTGTAGACTATAATGTATTCTGACACTTCTAACTATCTCAAATAATTAAAATCGCATTTTTGACACCATAGTGAGTGATAACACTAACTATGTTGACAGGCTAAAACCTATGTGATTAGTCGATTCATGTAAACTTACGGAATTTTCACGAGGTTCTTAAGATCAAAAGAAATTCCACAATTGAATTTCTAGCGGGTTGTTACATATAAGAAGAATAATTCAAATATTAAATAGAGATCGATATTTATAATAATATATTTTTTAATATTATTATAAATATATACTAACGTGAATGCATGCATGGTTTCATGGTCCCATAGATGTACGCATCACCCCAAGCAATGAAACCTAAGGCAACATTTGAGTACTGGGGGCTTTTGTCATCCTCTCTGTTATCGTATATAAATTTACCCTTGTGATCCAGTGGGAGGTTGACATGGAGGGAATTATTGCTTGACATGTTTCAGCTGGGAATATGATAACGCTATCATTAATTTCTCTAGTAAATGCTCTACCACAAGAACCGTTGTTACATCAGAATGATGTAAATCATGGAGTCAATTCAATGGTTCAGAATTTTGGTTAGGAAATACACAGTAGGGCTGTTCATAAAGGGCCTTGGGCCCGATCCGTCTGACTAACCGATCTGTCTAATTCGAATAAAAACAATTTCATCGGGTCAACATATAATAGCGGGTTGTTTTTAATCAAAACCGTCGAACCTGTTTCTCTTCTCCCCACTGCCCACAGAAACCCTAGCCAGTGGTGTTCTTCGTCGCCGTCTCCATCAACATTCTTTGTCGGCATTCTCCATCACCTTTTGCCATAGACCTTTCGCTGCTGCTCCCCTGGCCCAGATCTGCACACTCTCTAAACCTGACGATGCTTTTCCATCTACCCAGTCCGATTGGACCATCACAGGTTTCTGGTCTTTAGATTGAGATGAACCTCAATTTCGTTCATGAGAACCTCAGTCTCTTTCAATTCTCCTAGTCTCTTCATGTACTCCATGGGTCTTGAGCAGTCTCTTTCAGTTCTGCCATGGGTCTTGAGCAGCGAGTTAAGGGAATCCAAGTTCATGTACTTCATGCACCAGAATCACGATGTCTCCAGATGGCTTCTCGAATATACCATGTCATCAAACAACACGGGGAGAGTCAGTGCGTCAGAGGATCTCCATCTCCCAAAAAACCTGTCGGCAGAGGGTGGGGTCTGAGTCCGCGTGAACGACCTTGAGGGCGTAGGATCATGGGTGCGTTTGTGGTGGACAGACCTTGTAGACGGTGCCACCATTGCCATGGCCAAGGACTTGAAGCTTTTCGAGGTCGAAGACTGAGATGGCAACAGAGGTGGCAGTATTGGTGATGGTATTGGAAGGAAGGTGTAAAGGGAATCGAAGAGTTGAAAAATAAAAGGAAATAAAAGAGTTGAGAGTTTCGTTGATGTTCTTCGCATGGTTAGGAATGAAAATCTCGAGAATATTTGAAGAATTTTATGAAGTATTTTGAACAATCTTGATACGCTTTTGTTTGAAGAATAAGAAAGAGTGCAGGATCAGGTTATACGGGTTCAACCCAGTTTTATTCTAATCAGGGTGGTTCGGATCGGGTTGGTTCCTTAAATGCGATGGGTTTGGTTAGGTTGGGCACAAACCCGATTGTGACTTGTCGGGTTGCAGGCCTAATACAAAGTACTCTCTCTCTCTCTCTCTCTCTCTCTCTCTCTCTCTCTCTCTCTCTCTCTCTCTCTCTCTCTCTCTCTCTCTCTCTCTCTCTCTCTCTCTCTCTCTCTCTCTCTCTCTCTCTCTCTCTCTTTCTCTCTCCGGTGGCCAACTCTTCTAGTCTTCTGCAAGCAATTTGGCCATTGATCACACAGAATAGATGCTCATGATAATTAATTGGTACGTACGGCATACGTGCCCTGCATGTTGTCAAGGATAATATTATTACAAGCCACAGACCATGTCCATCATATTGCTCAGCATCTCTAAAATATATGGACGTTTAGTTGGAGATCAAGGAGTCTATACTAGGAGTCACTAGTCCAGTAATTCTATTTATTGTTTGACTTCATGATGGAATATTATTAACTGCATATTTTGTGGTTAATTTAGAAATAGTTGGTTCTCTTCTAATTTGAAAGATTGATGATCAAGCTAGGGAGATGGTATTAGCTAGTGTACATGCATGATCTGATCCATGTGTACGTGTATACACACCGAGTAGCTAGGAAATTTTAAGGAAAAATCTTTTCAAACAAGTCTTGAGACGAAGGAAATAGGAATTCAAGTTCTTTTACATACAGTTATTGTTGTGCACTCTATTGATGTAATTAGTTACATCACTTTTTTTATATATAAAATAATTATTTTGACCAATCATATCAATACAGTACATAAAAAAATACCTAAAAGCAATTAACCTAAAATTTTTGTTTTTGTTTTTATAATCACGTACATTGCTTAAAGCCTTATTGATCTTCTAATCCCCCGGCCGGTTCCCGCCAATTCTCGAGGGATGTGAACTAAATGAGCGAGCGAGAATTATTGGGATCGAATTTGATTTTGAATTCATGATAAATGGATTCCGATCCTCCATTTTTTATTGTTTACTTTTGTAGTCTAGTACGTACTTTGTCTTCTATACATACATTATATATATAAAGTATGTATATATAATTAGTCCGAGTACATTCGCTTAATTTGGTTTTTCCGAAATTTGCAGTACATCCGACCATGTATATACATACATATCGATCCATCATCCATGCAGTACCAGTAGTACTAGTACGTACATGAGGAGATCAGCGCAGTTAAGTTCATATATTATATATATATGCATGATCAGTAAGGTAGATCAGTACTTGTGAGTTGATTAAGGAGAAATTAAATACGAGATTTTAACATGGTTTGACAAATTATGCATGCCTACGACATTTACAAAATTGCATGCCCGTACATACTCTGAAGTTGTTGATCATCTAGTACTATTATATAATATGCTAACTGTCGTTGAGGGGAATCACAAAAGAGCCCGCTCTCTCACTCCAGAATAGAGTTCTCTCTAACACTTTGATAGTGCCTTTTGCATAACCTGTCACCTTCATCACTCCCTCTCATCCTTCTCTCCATCTCATCTAGTCTTGTTAATTATGGAAGAACTGATCTCACAGACAGAAGCACTCTCTTGGGAGAGCTTGAACTTATCTCCTGAAAAAGATAGGATAAATGATGATCCTGATCTAGCTCTCATTGGTAGATTAGTGGCTCTCAGACCCTTAAAATAGAATTTCAATGCATGCAACAATCAGAGTAGCATGGTCATTCCTCAGTAGTTTCCACATTGAGGATCTGGATGCCAACATGTTCCTTTTCATTTTCCACAATGCCAGAGATAAAAGCAGAATTTTGAACCAAGCTCCATGGAATTTCAAAGGACACCTCCTCATCCTCAAAAGCTGCCCTGCAAATGCTACTTGGAAAGAGATCAGCCTTGAGTCCTCACCCTTTCATGTTCAAATCCATGGTCTGACAAGATATCACATGACAGAACATATTGCTTTCAAAATAGGAAGTGCCCTAGGTAAATTTCTTTCAGTGGATGTTGATCCTCTTTTTGGTTTAGCTTCTAAAAAATTTATCAGGATTAAAGTGGAGATTGATATCTCCAAACCACTGAAACAAGGACTTTGGGAACCAAGAGATTTTAATCCAGAAACTTGGGTCTCTTTCAAGTACGAAAGGCTTTCTGACTTCTGTTATGCCTGTGGGAGAATAGGACACTCTCAGATTTTCTGTAAGTTCCTTAATGAAACTCCAGAACAAATGCCTTTTGGGCCTTGGTTAAGAGCGGAATCTCCCTTATTCATGACTGTACAACCGCCACACAATAGTCAAGATCAACACTTGTTTTCTTTCAACCAAAGGGCAGCTCCAGATGGAAAAGAAACTTTTGGCTCATCGGCTTTGTACTTGCCACTGCCATACACGGTTAAAGATAATATAGAAACCACTAAAGCAAATTCTCTGTCAGGATCAAGGAAAGGCAAAGATGTACTGGAAACTGATAATATTTCAATCAGAGGTAATTCATATGTCAGAGGAATCTCGAAGAACAATCTGGACTTTGATCAAAGGAACACACAGATCTGTATTGGGAAGAAAAACCCAGTGAAGAGTCCGATCAGAGTAAATAGCCCTCATGAATTAATCTCCTCTCTTCCTCTCTCGGAAAGTCAACTCAAAATACCAACAGAAGTTGGCAGTCTCCTCACTCCCGGGCAATCGGAACAGCAAAGGAAGTGCTTCCAAGAAATCGTTTTCCGTCAATATACCTCAACCCCTTGCGGTGGTCCATCAGAAGCTGGAATTCTCGACAAGCCGAAGTGCAAAAACACTGTGGACTACAGTAGCCATCTTATACCGGAATTAAAGACTCCCTCACCAACCGAAAGTCCTCCTCTTCATCACTCATTAATGCAACAGCCACCTAACCTCTCCACATCAATCCATCAGGCCTCACTTCTGAATCAAGATTTCGTACCATCATATCCATGCAATAACGTGATGCAGTTCGGTCAAGGGGATTGGATAACCGGCTAGTTGAAGGCAAATGCAGATTTTATGAAGCAACCGGACAAGCATAGTTGTGAGTTAGTTAAAGAGGGAAACCGAATGGCAAATGAGGCATTAAAAGAACCGGGCCCACGGAAGGATAAAGGAAAGGGTATTTGCTTGGAGAGTGAACCAATTGGGACCGGCCATGAACCCCACGCAACCTATACTTTCACAGGGACAAATGCATTATCGGGCCCACGTCTAAATGCACTAAAGCAACCGGGACAAAAACTATTGGGCCCTCCTTACAATTTGTACAATCCGGTTGGTCAAAAGCCCAAGGTACCAAACTATACTCCTTCTATTGTTTACAAGCCCGTCCAACTAAAGGCCAATTTCGATCCTCTCTCTAGCACACCCTCTGTCCCTGAGAAGCCGATAGAATCTGAATTTTTTTTCAGTCCTATAGAAAAAGCCAGCCTTTCTTCTCATGAAAGTCAAGTTGTTTTAACTCCCAAAATTGAGATAGAAGCTCCACACAAGAGGTTGGCTCCCATTAGTTCCTATGATTCCCCATTACATCTGAGATCTAAGGCCCAAAAAATATCAGAGCATGGCACACCAAAATCTGGGCTCAAAATTATAGACATCGATGAAGAAGAGAAGAAAGCAGCTGATTCACTTCTTGCCATCAAATCAAAGTCACATGGGAAAGCAAAAAAAGGAAAGGATGAAGCAAAGAAAAAACCCTACAGCAGAGTCACAAGACAGACACTCCCACAGAAACAGTTCAAGAAAGCTGATGAGGCGGGCTCTACCATGCCTCCAGTGGATCCATGAAGACGCTAGTATGGAATTGCAGGGGTCTAGCCCGCCCCAAAGCAATTAGAAGTATAAGGGCTTTTATAAAAAAATATAACCCTGATATAATCTTTTTGTCGGAAACCATGTCGATAAACGACAGAATCCCTACTATTATAAATAGTCTAGGTTTCTACCATTTTGTAACTACCTCTGCCTTGGGGAAAAAAGGAGGCATTTTGTTATTATGGCAACCGGGTGTTGATATTGAACCGGTCAATGTTAATGGTAATGCTATTTCAGCTTTGGTTTACTCTGCCCTCCTAATCATCCTTGGTTAGTTTCTTTTGTTTACGCACCGGCTCAATGGAAACAAAAAGCGAGCTTCTAGAATCATCTGAATTCTATTCACAGTTCTTTCACTGGTTCTTGGGTTTGCATTGGTGATTTTAATGATTTATTAAACCAATCCGACAAGAGTGGTGGTAGACCAGTAACATCTTCTTCTATTGGGGGTTTACAAAATCTAATGGACTCGTGTGGTCTTATTGATATCGGTTTCTCAGGACCCTCCTTCACATGGTCAAATAACAGAACACGGAGAGCGTTAATCAGAGAAAGAATCGATCGAGGTATAGCAAATACTCAATGGCGATTACTCTTTCCAGAAACTACTATCCAACACATATCTTCTGCAGTCTCGGACCATAATCCCCTCTTGCTAAATACGAAAAAGATAATGAAAAATCCCTCCTCTTTCAAATTTGAAGAATTCTGGATCAGAAAGCCACTCAGCAATATTATCATCGAAGAAGCATGGAAGAAGCAATTTTATAAAAATCCATCTTTCATCCTATGCAGGAAAATCAAGGAAATAAAGATGGCACTCAAACTATGGAACAAGAACCACTTCGGGAAAATCCAAACAAACATTCAACAACTAGAGAAGGAACTAAGCAATCTTCAGAGCAACTCTCAAAATTGTTGGAATATGCAGAAAGAGAAAGATCTTCATCTCAAAATCCAAGAACAAATGAAGCAAGAAGAAATTCTATGGAGGCAAAAATCAAGAATAAATTGGCTCACAACCACGGATTTGAATACAAAATTCTATCATTTGTCAACCACAATCCAACGCAGAAGGAATGGAATAGAATCGATAAAGCTTGGACCAGGTAACTGGACTATGGATCAGAATATTATTGAATCTACTTTCATTAATTATTTTGAATCCATTTATACCTCTACAAATCCCTCATTTCCAGAGAATCTTGAAAACCTCTTTGTAAGTCAAATTTAAGGAGAGGAAAATGACCTCCTAATTGCTATACCCTCGGATGATGAGATTCTTGGAGCCCTTAAGCAAATTCCAAATGATAAGGCTCCAGGTCTAGATGGGATGACAGGGCTTTTCTACAAACATTACTAGCACATTATCAAGTTTGATGTGATTGCGGCAGTACAGAATTTTTTTAGAAGTGGCAGACTTCTAAAACAGATAAACCACACCCATATAGCCCTTATCCCAAAAAATGCTAGCCCAAGTACTCCATAGCACTATAGACCCATCAGCCTGACCAATGTCATATACAAAGTCATCACAAAAATCTTGGCAAACCGTTTAAAAAATACCCTTCCAAGTATAATTTTCCCTTTCCAAACAGCCTTTGTTCCGAGTCGCAATATAAATGAAAACTCCATCATAGCACATGAAATGTTTCACCACCTAAAAAATCACAAAGGAAAGAAGGGGAAGATGGCTTTAAAACTGGACATGGAAAAGGCTTTTGACTACATAGAGTGGAATTTTCTGTTTGTGGTATTGAAAGTCATGGGCTTCAGCTCAACCTAAATAAATCTCATCAAGGAATGCATAACAACGGCAACTTTCTCGATCCTCATTAATGGTTCCCCGAAGGGTTTTTTTAAAGCAGAAAGAGGTCTCAGACAAGGTGACCCAATCTCACCTTTTCTTTTTATTCTCTGTACTGAGGTTCTCTCAAGACTCTTGGCAAAATCAGAGGTTTCAAGGGACATAGAAGGTATAAAAATCAGTAGAGAATGCCCACCCATCTCTCACCTCCTGTTTGCCAATGATCTAATAATATTTGGAAAATCAAAAGAAAGGTCCATCAGAGCAATTAACAAAGTCTTAGAGAAATATCAGTCTTGGTCTGGCAGCGCATCAACCAGAGTAAGTCTTCAATTTTCATCACCCAAAACACAAGTCAGGCAACAAGAAGAATAATCTCAGCGAATTTACCATACAAAAAATCATCCTAAAAAATGAAGTACCTGGGAATACAAACAACTTTCGGAAGGTCCAAAAAGGAAGACTATAAAGATTTGCTGGTAAAGATAAACAAAAGGTTAGATGGTTGGAAATCAAAAATACTCTCCCAAGCAGATAGAACCATGCTTATCAGATCAGTAGCAAGCTTCATCCCATCTTACCAAATGTCTATTCACAAGTTCCCCAAGTCTATTTGCAAGACTCTAAATGCAAACTTTAGGGACTTCTGGTGGGGAAAAGAAAAAGATCAAAGGCAAAAACTCTATTTGAAGTCTTGGGAATCAATATGCAAATCAAAAAGAAACGAAGGCTTGGGTCTACGACAGATGGAAAACATGAATATGGCTTTACTAGCAAAGACAAAATGGAAAATGTGCAAAAGCACCAACAACATCTGGCAAAATCTCCTATCAAAAAAATATCTGATTTCAAACTCATTCAAAAACACGATTTCAAAGGCCACCGACTCACACTTCTGGAAAGGACTACTCAACACCATATCATTGCTGGTAGAAGGTCAGTGCTTTAAAATAACTAATGGTTTGTCTGTAAATGTTTGGTCCGATCCCTAGATACCTACAATGGAAGGCTTTAAACCTACCCCCATTAACCACACAATAGACACCTCAAATGCAATGAAAGTTTCTGAGCTGATTTCTCATACCAATGGCCTTTGGAATCTACCCATCCTTAGATCTCTTTTTCAGCAGGATAGTATAAATGAGATTTTAAAAATTCCTTTGGCTCAGTCGAATCAAGGCCCAGACACTCTCATCTGGACTAAAACACATAATGGGATCTTCTCAGTCAAAACTGCCCATCATCTAACATCCAGTATTGCCTCCCATCTGCCTCTCAGGGATCTGAACCCAAATATCCAGTGGAATAAAATATGGAACCTAAAAATCCATGACAGACACAAACTTCTCCTATGGAAAATCATTTGGGATATTTTGCCAACGAGAGAGCGATTCAAAAGTTTCATCCCATCTTTAACTTCCATAAACTGTCCTCTCTGTGACGAAGCGGAAGAGATACTGCTACACCTCTTCATAGCCTGCCCAATCTCAAGAATTCTCTGGAGTCAAAGTAAATGGACTCTTAACCTCACTTCCTTGGGTTTATCTTTTATAAAGGACTGGATACAGTTTATTTTATTCCCCAAGATGAAACTGAGATTAACTACTGAAGAAGAACATCCTTTCAAAATATTTGCAGCACTGATTTTAGATTTTATATGGAGACTCAGAAATGAAAAGATTCACAACCAGAAAGATATTTCACTAAAAAAAATTTCTCAACAGCTGAATCTCTCCTATGAAGAACATATGCATGCTTGGGGGGGAAAATTCAGCACCCTCTCACAGAAAACATGGCAAAATCCCCCAACAAATCATATATACATTTCGTTCGATGCAGCAGTCAGAAACTCTTTCTCAGTAGCCACGGCGGTTAGCAGAAATTTGAAAGGAAAGATTATAGACATATGCACTAAGACGAACCTCTCCACAACTCCTTTAATACCTGAAGCTCTAGCAGCAAAGTTGGCCCTCAAAATGGCAGAAGCAATCAACTTTCCTCGAATTTCTTTAGTTGGTCATCCAGAATGGAGCTTTCACAAAATAGATCGATCTCAAAATCGACTTGCGCATTCCATAGCACAATGGGCCGCTACAAACGGTTTGTTTGGTAGCACTCCTTTAAATTTTATTCCTCCTAGTATTTTGCTTTTGGATAATGAGAAAGACCCCCTGATGCTTTGTAATTTGTTATTAGTTTTTTATATATATAAGCATGCTTGATTAGAAAATATATATATATATATATATATAATATGCTAACTAGGTCGAATACAAGTTCTGATCCCATCTCCTAATTAATTTCACCTACCTAACTAGCTAGCTTTCTCCTTTTGCAACGTACGTACGTGGTTCGACCAAGATCATGGTCCATTAGTACTCCTAGCTAGCTAGCTAGCTAGGCCTTGTACGTGTTAATTGGCTGCTATCTTCTTAATTACCGTGTGGCGCTAATTCCGGTCCTTTGAGCTACCTAACTTCTTGATGATAACCAGCGCCATTCAGGAATTGTTTGCAGCTAGTAGAGGATTTTCTAACAACTAATTTATAAATTAAGCAATCAATCAATGCGATATGCTCTTTTATTTTGTTTCCTTTTGAGAGTGCCAATATACATATATATGATCTTATATAATGAAGCGGAATGATATAAGAGTCAGTACGGGTGAGAGGAGGTGGTACTAACGATTAGGATTGTTCAACCGGGTCGGATTTACATCCGGCCTGGTCCGGATTCCGGTTCCGGGTTTCGGCCCGGATACAATCCGGGCCAAAACCCGTATGGCAAAATCCGGATCTGTCCGGTCCGGATATGGGTTGTATAACCCGGATACCGTTTTTAAAATCCGGTACCCGGGTTTATGTAAAAACCAGTTTTAAGTTTCAACCCTCTCGTTTTCATTAGGTTTTCAGGCTTCTGCCCCCACCCCTCTCTCTCTCTCTCTCTCTCTCTCTCTCTCTCTCTCTCTCTCTCTCTCTCTCCTCTCTCTCTCTCTCTCTCTCTCTCTCTCTCTCTCTCTCTCTCTCTCTCTCTCTCTCTCTCTCTCTCTCTCTCTCTCTCTCTCTCTCTCTCTCTCTCTCTCGGTGAACCCTAGCTTTGTTATGTTCATATTTTCAACCCTAACAAGCTTCGTCTACCCGAGTGCCGAAACCCTAGGATTTTGGCTGCCATCTCTTTTTCACTACCGTGTCTGTCTCGATCGCCGGTGACCTTTCGGTAAGTCTCTCTCCCGATCTGTGAACAATGAATGTAAATGTGTTAGATCTAGTGATTTGGTGAACTGGGTCTCTTGCTTGGATAGATTTGGTAGATCTAGTGAAATATCAAATGGGAGTTTTAGGGTTTTTTTGGGATTTCTCTTTTTCTATCTTAGTGGGTTTTTTTTTTTTTTCGGTTCGGTTCTTGTTCTTTATTTCTTTTTTTCCTTACAATCTGAACAAATCTCGATAGATTTGAAGAGATTTTGTTTAGATCTGAGTCATTAAGGTTTCTGTTTTACATGGGTATTTTTGTTATAGTTTGTTCTCTGCAATTTGGTTCTGTTTTTTTTTCGATTTGTGTCTTGTAGCTTTTGTTCTGTGCTACGGATTGTGTAGCTTTTGTTCAGGTCAGATTTTTGGCTTTTATTACTTTGTTGATTTGGGATTTATGTGACTTCGAGTAGATGAGATTCTTTATGTGGCTTCGAGTAGATTAGAGTGAACTGTTTATGTAAGCAGTGAAAGCTCTCTGCTCCTTGTCCACCCTTGAGGAGGCCAATAAAGCTATGAGCAGTTTTCATGGTTAGTTGATAACTTGGAAAGCTTTTGTGTTACATTTTTAGAAGGCCAACTTTAGTGTGGTAAAATCATTCAGTTTCAGTATCCAAATGGGTGTTTTGAATGATGACCCCTAAGAAATCAGAAAGCAAACATCTGCGCATGTTCTTTGATGATTTTGAAAGTTAACTTGTATGATTATATCATGTATATGAAATTGTACTCTCTAGTAACAGTTTTACGTTCACATGCTCAAGTGAACCTTTAGGTGGAGGAACGGAAACATCTCTCTTCTTTATGCTCCTACTCGTCCAGTTTAATCATTATTGTTTTTGGTTCATGGCTCAATCATGGGGTCATGCTAATGAAAAAAGTGATGACAATATTACTTCTAATGCTTTATCTTCTTTCCATATCAGTGAAGGAAGCGGGTAAGAATGAGAACAATGTTATTCTTTTCAACCATCAGATTATCCACCCACAACAGATTCCAAACCAGACTCTCCCCTTGGGAATCAAATTGAAAAAAGATGCTCAACTTTTTTTGTGTATAGAGTCTCAGTCATGGTTGTGGATTGTGATCATTCTTGCCCAAAACAATTGAATGATTTTTTCCCTGCAGAGTTGCTATCAGCTTATCCTCAATAAGTTCAAGAAATTTTATGGACTGTATTATTTTATGTCTGATCGATTTCTTGTCTGACATTACAACTACTTAACTGACTCTCCTAATTTTTGCAGCATTGGGAATTTCTTCTTTGCAGGAGCACGTTTATTTTTTCAGTCTTTAGATGCTGCAATATTTTTGTTTTCACTTGTTTCAGATATTCCCTCAGAAAGTATGGTCCTCCCCGTGATTTCGACCAATGACAGGCTTACATTAGGATGTGAATTGTGGGTAGGATGATTGTTGATTTTCATCTGGGCATATATTTTGTAATTGCGTATTGCTTCACTAGTTTCTTTTGATGGTAGTTTTATGGCTATTTTGAACAAATTAATTGAAATGCGCTTGGATTGTTAGTAGCAGTATAGGTGCTTATGAGTTTTACTCTGGAAAAATCCTATCTAAATGTTTTTTTTCATCCCCAGCTTGAGTATTGATAATAAGATTTCTATTATCCTCCATCTGTATAATTGGGAAAGTTTCTATTGGAGTTGTTATATCCTTAATTTTATCGTTCACTCTTTTTTTTTTATTCACCCAGTTATATAAATGGAGAATTTAGTATTCATTTCCATGGTTTGTGCTTTTCTATGTTGAAATACATTCTTACTCTTTAGTTTGGGTGGCTGCAGAGAATATACTAGGAATTCAATATGGCTGTTGTCTTCCGTTTGGGTGGCTACAATGAATATACTTGAAGTTTTATTTGATGTGATTAAATCACATGGAAGACTATGTTATTGATATGTAACTCATATCTTGTAATTTTATATTGTAATTTTATATTTTGTAATGTAATGTAATATGAATGGATTGTATGCATTATAGTTTTTCATTTTTATATATTTTATTATTCTGGACAATGTTATGCTTTTTAACATTACCTCTTAGAAAACTTTTCACAAAAGATAGACTTTAAAAAAAAAAAAAAAGTATGATTTTCAACATTTTTTTTTAAATTTCTATAATAAATATAGGCTTTTAAGAATTATTTTATTTTTAAAAAAATATGCTTTTAAAGCTTCAAAAAATAAAAATAAAAACGGGTTCAATCCGGAACCTGGAATCTGGGTTTGGTAAAATCCAGATTCATCCGGATTTCGGCCCGGATCTGATCCGGATTAACCTGATCCGAGTTCCGGCCCAGGTTTTAAATCCGGGTTCCGGTTTGGGTATACCTGAATTTCCGGATCGGAACCCGGATGAACAGCCCTACTAACGATCAATGGATCTTATAGAAGTTCGAAAAATCTCTTTCATCTTTTGCTTTAGCTATTCCTGCTATGGTTATTAACTTAATATATGTTCAGTGAACAAATTGGGAATGTCATCGTCATTGGTACACGGACTTTTTCACGGAAAAATGTATGGAATGTGCAGTTTCCGTGCATTGTTTATGAATGTGCACTGTTCAGGAATGTGCGTGCGCTATATATGCACGAAAATTACACATCCGCTCACTTTTATGGGGAAAAAAAAAACTCTCTCTCTCTCTCTCTCTCTGTGGACCACGCAGGGTTTTCGGATGAAATTGATAACAAAGGCCCATTTGATAATTTTGATGGCAAGCCCCAATCGAACAAAGCGGCAGCTCTGAGAACACTTACGAGACGACTGTTTTTAACTTGGATTATGCTACTGATCTGTCCGGCATGTACAGCTGGACGTGAATTGCATTTTAAAAAAAAATTAATATTTAAAAAAATTATACAAATTTATTAGTAGTTATATTTTTAATCATTAAAACAAATTAAAGAATTAAATACACGAGCGATCAAACCAACTGACAAAACCGGGAAGCAACCTAGCATTTTCTTTTTAACTTTGGGACATATTATTCGATCTGCGATGATTTCTACATTTTATTTGGTAAGATAATGCTAAATCCGAAATAATATAACAAATGTGAGCAGTTTTCTTTCCCATGTTTGCACGATGGCATTAAACATCTCTCACACACTTCCCACACACACACACACACACACACACACACACACACACATATATATATATATATATCGATCGTTTTCTTTCAATATTTCATAAAACCTAGCCATTTTTTGAGTTACGGAAATAATCAACGATTCACCAACCATCAAACCCAGCCCACTGCATTTTAAAGCCTCGACATCATATTGTGTTTGTTGATATCAAAGAAAAAGACACTAATTCACCCTATCCTTACGCCAACCATCATACCCTTTGCCTTCCCTTCCGCGCCATCTGTGTGTTCCTGTCGATGGAAGGGACAAACTTCCTTCGGTGTACAATGCCTTCTCATCCAAATTTAACAATGCTAACAGGCCAGAGCTTGCAAGAATACATGCTTATTAAGAATGAAAACAACCAATAAAATGCGAACCATGAATGAGAAGCAAAACAAAAACAAGGTTTTGCCACGGAGTTCCACATAATTATGCCATGTCTAAAAGTAAGATTATCTCGGGTGAAGAAAACCGCATATAAGAATTTCTCCAAGACAGAGGAGACATGAAAAAAGAACAAGTTCGTTCTTTAAACTTCGCACCAGATAATAACTATTTATTTACTAATATGATGGCTTTAAGGATGACATATCAACTCATGCAGAACAACAGCCCTAGCCCATGGCATACTTCTGGGTCCAAGACCGGGCTGTTGTCTCATACTTCGCTCTGTCAGCCTTGTACATGTGAGCTATTTCAGGCACCAGAGGATCATCTGGATTTGGATCGGTCAGCAGTGAACATATCGATAGCAGGACCTGCCAAAAACCATTGCAACAATTATAGCTTATCAACCACAAATCTAAATATTGTCCAAGCACAAAAACAAAACCTATGTAATAGACCTGCGTTTAACACACTGCCAAATTTTTTTAAGAAGACATCATATTGTTGCCAAGTCCAAGCCCAACTCAGGGATTGCAGTAAACAACATATAACTGATAAAAATGCCTAAAAGATTTGCATCCCATGCAATGCAAAACAATCATGAAGAAATATGGATGACATGAGTTAAAGGCTTAAAGCAGCCCATTACCTTGGATATGGTAAGGGCAGGGCTCCACTGCTCTTTGAGGATGTCAAGACAGATGCTTCCATTGCTATTAATGTTAGGGTGGAAAACTTTTGTCCGAAAAGAAACCTGCATAATTTCATAAAAAATCAGAGGTCACGGAAGTGCATAAAGATAAGCACAACCGACCAAGGATCACGCCTCATGAAGTGGAAGTCATTAGTTCATATCTCTCTCATCTCTCCCTTTGGCCCGCCTACTCATCCAAAAAAAGGATAGATAAGCATGGCCCATCTGCTACATTATTTCCCCAGGGAAAACTAACAAAGGCAGAAAACATCCTCAAATTAACCCAACTCACATAGGAAGACATAATGAGTAAAAGGAAGCAAAGACGAAATTTCTGGTCAAATCAACAATTACCACATTTCCCTTTTCTTCATTGATTTAAATTGATACTTACGTCCAACTTTTAGAACCTCATGAGTTCGCTGATATATCATAAGCAAAGGCAAGACAGCAGACCAGGCAGCTAATAATACATGGCAAGAATTTGGCGGTACGCATTTCAATTGCTTCCATGGGTGCAGTTCTTAAGTTAACTACCATAAGGGAAATAAGTAGCTAGATGGCAGTCAATACCAAAACAAGCAAAGTCAAGGTAGGTTCACCCTGCACCAACTCAAAGTCCTGCAGATACACTCCACAGCCCCCGGGTTTTTCTTTTTTTTGGGGGGGGGAAGAAATCTAAATATTTCAAAAAGCGATAGAAAAACTACGTTAATAACTTCAGCAAGAAGCTATGCACACAGGAGGACATATGACAGATGTTGGAGTTAGGGAACTAAACTGAGACAAATGACTGAATAGGTGTAGCTTTTACCTTAGGTGGCTTGAATGGGTAATCTGGTGGGAAGTGAATTGATACAAGGAACACACCCCCCGCAAAGGGGCTGTCTGCTGGGCCCATAATTGTTGCTTGCCAGTGGAACATATCATCAGCCACAGGGCCTGCAAACACGGGAAACCACAGATTAGAAATTGTGACAAAAATAAATCGCGTAATACCAAATGAAAACCAACCATCTATCTAGTAGAAAACAAGGTATTACCTGTGTTTAGGGTTAAGATAACCACATGCAAAAAATAAAAAAGTATGTGGAAACTATATGTTGATAATTTCTTACTCACACACACATATGGCCGGACACAAAAAGAAACAACCACTAATATACACACAGAGATGAGAGCAGTCCAATACATCTTCTAAGAGCGTAAGAGCCTGTGCACAATTCTAAACATTCCATTCCCAAATCTTGCTTATCAGTAAGTTCCATCCACTCATGTCGATGGCTTCCTCATTTTTATTGGTGATATTTTCTAAACGGTCAAATTTTTGTTGTCCTATATTCCCTAATACAATTTTACCATCCTTCAGATTATAATCCGAATCATACTAATGAACCCCTCAATCCTCAAAGCAGAATTACTAGTGCATACACAACCACTCCAAATGGACAATAGAGTATGCTTTGAAAAGAAGATTGAAACAAACCGGCACTGCATGACGCGGGAGGATCTTTCTGAAGGTCCTTCAACTCCTTGTTTATCCTTTTAGAAGCCATCACAAAATCACCGGTGCCTCAGAATCTTCACTGCAACCTAAAATAATAAAAAATAGAAATTAAATTATATATGTATGTATGTATGAATCTGATACCCATGACAAAATATGGCTTCCATTCCTCTCGGCAACACATGAGTGGGAGTTAAAAATGATAGACATAACAAATTCCAGGGGCGTATTTAATTTCAACAAAACCTCCGCAGAGTCCATGCTCAATCCAACTAGTTGTTATTCTCAAATTTATCAACAAACAAGCAGGGTCCGAATTAGATACACGGATATAGAATTACAAATAAGAAGCATCACAATATATAAAAAACCATATAAATTATCTGAAAACGTACGGAGGAACATGACGATCGATTCAGACAGAAAACACGACTACAATATAGGATTTGATTTTTACATAACATTATTTTGGTCAACTAATAATATTATAATCAATTAGAAAAGAATATACATGAAGTGATTAATGAATAACGTGTAATAAGTATCTCCCTGCTTGGAAAACCTAAGAGTCTGAACCAATAAATGTATTAAAGAATAGTAATAAACAAATAATAATAATCCAACCCTAAACTGTTGGGGGAAGAAAGAACTGCAAATCGAACTGAGAGAGATGACGAAATATATACTGACCGGTAGAGAGAGAGAGAGAGAGAGTCTGCAAGCGCTGTAATTGTGTGGGTTAGAGTGTATGGACTATGGTTTGTAAGGTGGCCGTGGCGGTGGCCGTGACGGTGACGGGGTTCTTTTATATAAATTCACTTTTCTGATAACTATTATCATTTTTACAAAAACACAAAAGACGATATTTTAATACTGATCTTGATTAAAATAATTATTTTATATTTTAAAAAAATATCAGTGATTATATTATATTATATTTAAGATTTTTATTAAATAAATAGGATAGTAATAGGCTTAATATCTTATTACTATCCATCTACTATTCAAGTATATTACAAATTTTTTTATTTTTATTTTATTTTCTTTTAAGTATTTTTTTAACATTCTTAATCATTAAAAAAAATTTTAAAAATATATAATTTTACTAATACTCACTTTCTTAATTATTAAATAAAATAAAAAATTAAAAAAAATCAAATATAAAAAAAATAATAAATAAATTGTAATAGAGTAGTAAGAATATCATTATCTATATAAATATACGAGAAACATTAAAAGCCATCTTTCTTCCATTCATATTACATCAATGTGATTTACTATTTTTATATTTTTATTTATATACATATTTAAATATTAAAATGAACAAAATGTAAGATTTTTATGCATAATTTCTATATAAATATATATATATTTACCAAAAAAAAAAAAGTAAAACGAAGGGCTAAAGGAAGCGTTTCAGTGCGAAATTCGGTGACACGAGGTGTAAATCTCAAAAAAAACTTTACTTCCTATCTTATAAGGACAATAGGGATCGCTGGAATCCCGTTCATTTGTCCTGCAGTACTTTTTTTTTTTTTTTTTTTTTTGAAAAAATTTTTTTATAGAAAGATTAAAAAATTATATTTAATTATATTATGAATTTTATTATTTTTTCAAAATATTTAAAAGTGTTAAAAAAATAATTTGAAAAAAATATTTAAAAGTATTTTTTTTCATATCATTTTTTTAACACTTTTAAATATTTTGAAAAAATGAATAAAATTCACAATATAATTAAACAATATTTTCTTAATGTTTCTGTAAAAAAAATTTCAAAAAAAAATGTGAGCGGGACAAATGAACGGAATCCCCTAGCGAGATCCCTATCATTTTCCATCTTATAACTATGAGAAAAAAATATAAGAAGAGATAGAAATAAATAAAAAAAATATTTACATTTGTGCACAATTTCTTCTACATCTAACGGTAACACTATATAGAAATAAAATACATCATCCATTAGATGTACTTTTAGATTACTTTCCTTTAAATTATACGTAACGATAGATTTTACAAAACCTATTATGAGTACTCTTATTATTATAATTTGGAGTTTCTCTATTTACTAGTTTATTTTGTAATATGAAACCGAAAAAAAAAAAAAGTTTATATTGTAATACACAACTTAGCATCGAATGTTACAAAGTATTAACATCCTGTGTAAGTAATTTAATTTGTCGTGTCAATAAATAAACAGTTATTCTAAAATTTAACAATAACTATCTAAATAGCATGTTCATTAAAAGAATTTTGTTATATATAATTATTTTTAAATATTTTTTATATATTCTACTAATGAGATTGGTGAAAATAGTTATTTTATAAAAATCTCACTTGATCTATGTTTATCTCTATAAGAAAACAAAGAGTTTTTAGCAGTTGGACTGACGAAAATGCCTCTCTTTTCATTAGTGTTGAATGCCTTGATTTTGTATTGCAATATCGAATTTGCCATTGATGTTTTAGTCATTTTACTCCCTTATATTTTATTCTCCAATGTTGCCACCCAACTAAAAAATATAAGGAACAAATATTGTGTGGACAAAAACAACGCACCAGGGAGGAATGCCATAAATAAATGGGACCTACGGAGTTAGTGGGAGTAAGGGCATGTTAATTTAAAATTTTTATTTTATTATTATAATTTTTTTAAAATTTTCACATAAAGTATAATAAATAATTTAATTTTTTTAAATTTTATTCCGATTTTTTTAAATTCTAAAATAATAATCATATTCAAAAATAATATTTTAAACTTTTATCCCAACTCAAAATTTTTATCTTACTTAGCAAATCTGCTCTAAAATAATTGAGTGTATTTTTTCATCAACCATAATTACTATCCTAGTTTTTATAACAAATAAGATTGGTCAAAAGTTAAATAAAATATTATTATAATATTATTTTTATTTTAAAATTAAAAAAATTTAAATTATTTATTATATTTTATATAAAAATTATAATAATAAAATAAATTAAGAGGATCTCCCTAAGCCTAACATGGTGTGAGGGTAAGCTCTAATATTGTAATTTTTGTTTCCAGCCACGCAACAACGACAGCTACAACTTGTTAATTATATAATTATCATCTATCTGTTTGTAGTTGTAGCTTTGAGAGACAGAGAGACAGAGAAAAGTCAGCGAAGGTTTCAAGCGGCCTGATTAGATCCCTGGACGACAATACGTGGTGGGTACAGCACAAACATTGGTTCAAAATCGAATGAGAAACCGAGGAACCTTCCCATCCGAGCAAACAAACCCCACCACTTCATCTCCTCAACTTTAGCCTAGATCTTTAATAAACCTCTACAACATCCTTTTTCCAGATATTAGCTTTTCTAGAAGCTGCAGTTGATTTTGTTTCAGCCTGTTTGTTTCCCTTTCTCTTCCGGCTCTCTCTCTCTTCCATTTCTTCATATTCTTTGGTGGGGTGCGTTCCTTCTTCAATAGATTGATGACTATTAAGATTCGGTAACAAAAGCCTTTTCCAAAGCGTGTTTGTCGGACTCGATTCTGTACGGGGAGCTGGGAAGGTACCTACCTGTTTTTTTCTCTTTTTCATTCCTGGTACTCTGAAGCATTGGATTTGTCATTATTGTATTGCAAAACTGTAGTTCTAACAGGATTATGAGGCGAGCGTTACTTCCCGTCTGGTTGCTGGGAAGACGCAAGAGAGTTTAAAAAGGAATAATTGGGGAACTTTTTCTTGGTAAAATGTGCTTTACATTCTCAAATAAGCACGTGTTTTGCACCTTACTTCTTAAACTATCAAAACTATACATTAAACCCTCCAACTATAAAAAACCGACAATCAAAACTATACATTAAACCGATAATTTCTCTGTAATTTGAGGACGCAAAGTGTTAGTATTGATAGATTAAAGTACGAAGTATAACATACCTATTGGTTGGACGGTGAAAAGTGTATCTTCCTATTTTCTTTTTCCCTACACCTCTCATCAACCAATCAAGGTATTATAAAGCCAAGAAATATTCATGCTATTTTAGGCTCTCCCACATCAGCATGGATCTGAGAATGGAAGGATTTAATTCAAATCCATTGGTTACTCATTGAAGAAAAGATAAATCGGAAATGTGCTCCTATAGATGTTGGCAGAACACCTTCCATTCATTTTTTCAATATCCCAGAATTGGTAACGATGTATTGCCCCAGTAATGAAAACAAATTTATAAGTTGGTTGGAGTCACAAGCTAATGAGTTCGTGATCATACCTGTGCCTTAGAATCCCTTGCGATTTATTTGTTGGCTTGAGCAGTTATGGATATGGTTACCTCATGGGCTGAAATAATCGGTTCGTCATGCTTGACAATTTGCTCCATCTTGTGCCGTAATTCCTGGAATATTTTCTAACGTTCTTTGTTTTTTCCTATTTGTATGGGTAAGCACATATTTGGCTCATTATTGCATCCCATTTGGTCTCATTAACTGACAATGGGAAACATAGTTCGAAAGAGTGGATCCCCAAAAAAGGCTTGGATGCCAGAAACACAACTTGAGGTCAAAATGGTTGAAGCTATGAAGCAGAGAGCATCTGCAGGAAGTGCCACAAAATCATTCAACAGCATAATCTTGAAATTCCCAAAAATTGATGAGAGCTTGAGAAATTGCAAAGTAATTTTTGAGCAATTTGGTAAGTAACATTTCTATTCAATTCATGTTTGAGTATTTAGCAGTAGATATTTCTCTTGGAAACACAAAATTAGAGAAAAAAATTTATTGTTCTCTGCATATATGATCAGATCACGCATTATGCTTTCTATCTTTAAAATTTATAATTTGTAGCTGCTTATATGTATGTGTTCATTATTTTTCTTCTAGATGAGGATTCAAATGGTGCAATAGATCATGACGAGTTGAAAAAATGTTTCCATAAGCTGGAAATTTCATTTACAGAGAAGGAAATCAATGATCTCTTTGAGGCCTGCGATATTAATGAGGATATGGGTATGAAGTTCAATGAGTTCATTGTACTTCTCTGCCTTGTCTATCTTCTCAAAGATGACCCGACTGCCCTTCTTGCTGTATCCAGAATATACTTTCTGTTAAGGTATATTTGGTAGATATAAACATGATTTCCTCTCTTTTAGAGAAGGGTGACATTTCATATGCTTTATACCTTTTTGAGCGCTCAAATTGTATTTGAAAATAACTAATTGTTTCAAAGAGGGATATGCTGTCTTATTCAGTGATTTCTTGAGAGTTTTTGAAGTATCATGTCTGTGAAATCTTTTAACGTTTGTCTTTTTCGGAGGTTTAATTTTATCCATCCACCAAAATTTGAAGAACTGCTAAGCTGCTTCTGTAGAGTGAATTTTTCTGGATATTGGCCAAAAAATCCCAAGTCGACGTTCAGTTTCAATCAAGTGATGGTTAGAAAGTGTGAGCCACGTAAAAGAGGCAGATTAGGGGACCATCACCTTGCCATCCTGGCTTCCCTAATTTGTATCATCAAGAAATATCTGTTCTTCAGTAATTCTACTTTTACGTCCTCTTGTGTTCCTTGACACTACTAGAAATCACGCATGGGGATGCCTGATCTGGAGGCCACATTTGAAACATTGGTAGATGCATTCGTCTTCTTGGACAGGAACAAAGATGGTTATGTCAGCAAGAGTGAGATGGTAGAAGCCATAAATGAAACTACATCAGGAGAACGTTCTTCTGGACAGATAGCCATGAAAAGATTTGGTAACCTCTGTGTGTGTGTGCACGCCCGCGCACACATATATATGTACATGCATGCACATGACATAGACAAGCTCATATATTCTTTATATGTCATTAGTCATACTTATGTGCATAGGAAACTTGCATCACTGAGATGGTTTCTGGTGGCACATATGCTGGTCAATCTAAATTCTGTGTGTATATATATATGTTTATTTATATTTTGGAGCATTTTGAAGTTGGTTAAAACTTGATGCGCCATTGCAAGAAAATATTAATTCCATTGGTATGAGGGATAGGTGTTAACAAAAGGCTTCTTATTATTCACCTGAGCTAACGGTTGGTAGCTAGTATTTTTCTATAGAGAATGATCATTTATATACACTTGTGTTTTCTTTTTAAAAAAATAAAAGAGGACGGTACCCTGTAAACTTCTTGTGTTGATCTGTTTTCGGTATTATAGTTGGTTCTCCTGGGGACACTCGTCAGTTTGATGAACAAAAACTGACATGTTATGTTAACTGTGATGCACTCATAGATTAGAGTTGTCCATCGATGGTCAGATGTTGGCATTCTTCTAAGCATGTGTGGACCCTACTATATATTTTTTGGATGTGCATCAGACAATCTGGTGTACGAATCTATGTAAAGAAACAAAGATTTTCATAATAATGTTTATTGACTGAAATTGTTACTTTTTGCAGAAGAGATGGATTGGGATAAAAATGGAATGGTGAACTTCAAAGAATTTCTTTTTGCGTTCACCCGTTGGGTTGGAATTGATGATATGGAGGATGAAGAAGGTGAGGAGGTCTGAATTGATATATTTGAGCCTCTCCAGCATCTATGCTTATGATGAATGGTACTGAAGCTTCTCTAGCTGTTTAAGTTCATTTGTATTTTCTTTTCCAATAATAGTCATGCCGATATAAAGATGTAGTATCGGAACTTACATTTCTTAAATTTTGCATTGTACATAGTCAAGATATAGAACCAGTGCAACTGTTTTCTGCTCTGGATGATTTAAATGGTGAGAAGCAGTCATGCATGAAGGAGAGAGCCAGTTAAGGGATATTTGTTTGTTCCCTGCATTTGTGGCTAGAGAAGTATGGTTTTTTGAGATAATAATAGAATCGCATTCGCAAATGAAGGAAGTCGGGGTCAAGAGAGGAAAGTTTTCCTCTTCCATAGAAACTCTGTTTGCCCGCCCATACGGGTTGATCCAGCATTGCATGGAGAAGAACACTTTGCAACTTATAGGGGGATACGCTGTCTTCTAACAGTGACACATTATACCTTTAAATTAGGCCTGTAAACCGAAGTGTCGGCGTCAGTTTCAATAGAAAACCGATACACCACCGATACATTAAATCTCCAACGATCTTGACCGAAACCGATCGATAGGGAAGAAGAGAACCGGCCGGAGTTTGATCGGTCGGCACCGATCGGTTCGACGGTTTGGAGATCGGTTTCCACTTTTCAACTGCAGTGGGACTTCAACGGCGAGGGAGGAGGAGGCAGTGGCTCATGCCGCGTGCGAGGTTGTGGTCTGACGACAGAGTAGAGAAGAGAGAGAGAGAAATAGAGCAGAGCAGAGGTGATGGCGACGGCGCGAAGAAGAAAAGAGAAGAAATAGTCTGGCTAACCCTAGACTAAACGGTGCCGTTTGAATTTATTTATTTTTTTGTATCCTACGTCATCAAAACGATGCCGTTTCACTTAAACATATTTGAAAAAAAATAGGGATTTCATATGTCGGCCGATTCAGCGGTTTTCACTGTGTCGAACCGCGAACCGAATCGGCTGACGTCGGTTTGGCTTAAATCCTACCGCCGGCCGACCGGTTCTTTGACGGTTTCGGCCGGTTCCCTACTTTGGCGGCTGGTCTGATCGGTTCCGGCCGGTTTTTCAATTTTCTGTACAGCCCTACTTTAAATTATCAAAACATTATAATGGCAGTGCATCACTCATTTGTAGCCTATTATAACAATTGGACTTACGTATAAATAGAAATACCTTCTTGACAAGGCCATGTACAGGTGGTGAAAAGTGTTGTGAATAGTTATGAATAGAAATAAAAAATAATAATAGAATATTGAATAGTAATTAAAAGTAATAAATAGAAGTAAAAAGTAAGTGAAAAGTAATAATAAAGTAATAAATAATAATGGAGTATTTTGAGAATACTTGAGGTATTCTTGGTACTCAAATCTAGCAGTATAAAAATTTTACAATAGAATTATGGAAAAATCTGGCTGTAAGCATTTATGTGCACTAATATTTACATCTATTCAACATGATTGGTCAGAAAGTTAGATTTTAATGAAAATGGTACTAATTTAAATTTCGAATATGAAGACAAGAACATTGGTATACAGATTAGTAAATAAATTTACTTGTATGTAATAAAACTCAATCATTATTGTTAGGATCTTGCTAGTCTACCGTCTAGCATGTATTTCTGGATGTAATTGCTAGGCATTCTATCTATTTATTTAAAATATTTTTTAAACATTTAAAAATATATATACAAATCCATTATAGTAACTTTAAAGCAATTTTAAAAAATAAAATAAAATAAATAAAATTCACCAGCAATTAAACCCCAGAGGTAAAGTAGCATTTTTCTTATTATTATTAGGACACGCTTCTACTGTACCGCCCATCTCTTACGGCTGGGTATGCTCCTAGCACAATCTCACTTTTTTTTTTTTAATATCTTTAAATATTTAAAAATAAATAAATTCACTAACAGTAACAATTTTAATCATTAAAAAAATGCACTAATCATTCAAACTAAGCGAAAATAGCATTTTTCCTTGTTATTATATGACAGTACCGCATAGATGTGTTTAGATTGCCGTGTCGTAGTTGGATAAAAGTTGTGTTGATATCATGTTTACATTTTTTTTTTTTTAAGTAATTGTTATATGTGTTGATATCATGTTTACATTTTTTATTTTTTTTAAGTAATTGGTATATGAGTGAGTAACAACCTAACAGGTAATTCTCATTAACTCGATTGGTCGTTTAAAAGGCATCTTGAAATTTTGTTACATAAAGAACATACAGCAAACAACAATCCATCAAGGCAGCCACTCCTGACAATTCTCAAGACTTGATGCTGCAAGAATATGTTTGAGAATGCATTTAAATGGGGGAAGAAGGGAAACAGGAAAGGAATAAAAGCTATTGAAATTTGTACCAGCAGATACCAAAGAATGCTTCCCACCAGATCTAAGCACTACACTCCGATAAATACAAAATACTCCAGCCCAGACAACATGCAACAGGGTAGATCATTGTTTGTCTCAACTTGTTCGCAACCATACCATAACTCTCACCAGAGACCCCATCACCATCACAAGCTTACAGTATAACCTAAATAATAAGACAGCTTTGGAGAGGTTGTGCCCGACCAAAGTGACTGATGCAACACACATAAGCATACCCCCTAACTCAATATGGTACTTCCTTACGATAGTCTCTAAGCCTCCCCCTATAGGAAGAGATACAACACTTCATATAGAAACAAGTTAGAACTGGAACATGATGGTGCAATTATGTGCCAGTGCCCCGATGGCAGTTGGAGGGATTGTCTGGGACAGCAACACCTGCGGTGTGGGAACTGTTGTTTACTTGCAGAAACTAACACACAAGCTCCAAAAGCCCTCTTAGAATGAGGGTCCATTACCCCCGGGTCTTGGCCCTCTTCATACCAAGGTTGTTATGGAAAGGGGAAACTGAGCCAGACATTGGAGAACCCTCCTCACGAAGTGTACCATTAAGCATTGCTAGCTCCCGTAGCTGCTGCTTCTTGTAGAAATCCTGGGATTCATCCTAAATGAGAACCATCAAATGGAAAACTGTATTAGTGCAGATTAATTCAAAAAAGACAAACATGTGTGCAAAAATGTATAAAAATTTACAGGAGAGGGAAAGAGAGAACTTACCATAGGTTTCAGCAAATCTTCAAGTATCTCCCGTGCTTGCATTAGTCGTGCATCAACTATTTCCACTGGCAATTCTGCCTCAACTAAAATATGGAGAGGCTCGTTCAAATGCTCATACCCTGGTTTCCCCCTCATCATTTCTTCCTGTAAAACATAAGAAATACAACGATCTACAGTAATATTCTCATAATACGAGTGAAAAGCAGCATTATGCTCAGAGGTACATAGAATAGAATGATGGGCAAAACTGAACAAGTGTAGCACCAAATGCTATTTGATACATTAACACTCTGGCTTTTAGAATGAATCAGACGCGCTTCTTGCAAAACACATGGAGTTTTGAATTTCTAGTTTATTGCAAACAATAAGCACAAAGCCTTGATATAATCTTGGAGAAACTGTTCACGATAATAAATTGTAATTTCACTTTCCAGAATTTTTAACTGACACAAGAAACAAACATTCGTGCTACTCATAGGAAGTGGAGGGCTTTAAAAAAATATGTGGACAAAAGGCGCAAACAAGAGAAGGCAAACATGTGCTAAATATGTAATAGCTCACTCCAAAAATATGTTGCAAGTCATGGGAAGTGTTTGACATACCCACTCGAGAGATCATTAAAGGTCCACTGTGTGTGCAAGCTCGTGGGTGTGCATGGGTGGGGCGCATGTGCATTTGGGTGTGTGTGTGTATTTGATTCATAAGTTATGCATCTGTTGAGTGAACTCATGACCCCAGCCTCCATCCTGTTCTTATATGGGGAGGAGGTATCATTTGAGCTAAATCTCATCTGAAGCACTTGTACAAATTACAAATTTGTGATGGAAGTAGTTCCAAATATCACGTTAATCCAAGCTCATCAGTACACATGTGACAACATATATTTATGATATGAACCACTTAAAGGTGTAGTTCCTCATTTACAGGAGAAAACGAAAGCTTCAGCACGAACAATTATCAATAGAAGAAGATATCAATATTACCCTAGCTGGATCCTTAATGCTACCACGGCCTCTGATCAGAACACGGCACTCAGTATTTGCTTCTACTCGCTTAAGAGAGTTTCCTCTAGGACCAAGGAGACGCCCGACGAAATTATACTGTAACAACAAATCAACATCAGAAACTGCAGAATAAAATTATGAGCAATTGCACAGGAACAAGAAGTTTACTCATACATTAGGATATTTCTCAACAGGGATATCCACTCTGATGGTTCTTTTAACGATAAGACCAGATGAACTACCATGAGAATTCAGCCAGTTTTGTGCCGAGGCAGATGTTAGCAAACTTGGTATCTGCACATTATAATTCCAGGTTTCTTAAAACTTACAGTGACAGATAAATGCAACTGTCCTGCTTCTATAGAATGCATAAGATGTCGTGAAAATTTGGTTCATAGTAGCTTCCAAAGATTCTAAAATATAAATTACAAAAATTTTCAAGGAGCAGATCTAAACAATTGTTAAAATATTATATCACACACACATCTAAAAATTAAGTATGTTATAATTGAAGGCAAAAAAAAGCACAATAGAGCAACTAAAGCGATTTCTTACATTCAAATATAATCGTAGAAGAGCATAAACTCAAGGGATATAAATCTAAAAATCAAGAGCAGAATAATTAAACATTTGTAGTGAAAACTACTAGGAGGCTAGGTGGTCGATCAGTTTCTTGCATCAGATGAAGTCATCTGACCCCACCTGTTTCAGCATCACAGTATATCAATAACACTTGAAATACCAAAGGAATTAAATGATTGTATTTGATAAATGCTGGAAAGTTCAGTGGTCATGGCCAGTTGTTTCAGTGTCACAGCATATCAATAACACTTGAATTCACAAATCAGTACATCAATAAAACAAGATTGCACCCTTGTAAGCCAAACTGAATGACAATATTTCATAACCGAAGGGTCAGCAGTCAGCACTCTGCAGGAGAAATTCAGGACTCTTACAGTCTCAAAACTCTCATAAAGTGGAAGATGCTTTGCTCAATACTCTTTATAGAGGGCTTCCATGCTAGCAGGAATTGCAATTATATATCAGAAGTAAAATTCAAAAGCATGTCATCGATATGAGAGCCTTGAAGGAACAGGAAGAAACGTGAAACCATCTTATTAGATTTCTGGAACAGGATGCTAAGCTAAAATCTATTTTACATTGCTTGAAGATGTTAGCTTCAACTGCCTGTCAACATGTCAACATGTAGCATAATCTACAAACACTCAAATAAATGTTATGAGTTAGCACAAAATTAAAAGATCGAGTCAGGAATACTTCTGCAAATACAGTAAAATTAGATGGAAAAAGGTTATGTTAATGGTTAGTATCCGTACTTCTGATTGGAAACGCGATGCCCATCCATTCACATCGGCACCTCCATTTGAAAATATTCCTCCAGAAGCCAGGGGGCTAGCGTGTTCAAGCCCACTTTGACCTAAAACTGATGCATTCCCCAACAGTGTAGTTACACGCAATATTTCTGCTCCAAAAATGTCAATTTTCAAGAATAAGATGTACCAGTCAGCATTTGTTAAAAAGTTAGCAGTCACCACAAAATGGACAGACAACACGGTTTTTTTCTGAGTCAGTTAAAATTAACGCTCCTCATGAATAAATTTAATATTATAAATGATGTACTCTAGGAAAAAGAGAAAAGAAAAGAAAAACATAAAGTCTTACACATCTTGTTTAACTAAAGTTAGTTAATAAATGAGCATTGTCTTTGTGATTATGAGCTATACAAAAACGCAGTAGGTCTTGAACCAATGACCTCACCCTCCACCTGGTCTTACAAGGAAAGGAGAGGCTATTTGAGTTAGAACTCATTTGTGATATATATGAACATCATCATTCATTCAAAACAGCTATTTTAAAAGATTAGACTACATAATCTGTAGAAGTCAACATTCACACGTGAATTTGCAAAGTCACGCGGGTGAGAAAAAAAAGGAGAATATATATCTTGAAATTGCCACAATATCATCTCTAAAGCCTGGAAAGGTGGGAGCCTAAGCTAATATGATCTAGCTGCCACAATGAGGTCCCTTTTTCTTGAACTACAAACCGCATTTTTTAGCCAGTGTCCCAAAAGACCGCAATTTGTAGAAATACATCTAAAACTCACCAGCCTTGGTCATACCCACATGAAATAATATTATCTAGACCTAGTCCTTTATATCTTTATAATGATCAAAAACTACTACGTAGTCCTTGGGACAAGGCATTATGAAGCAGCCTACTAAGTGATATCTACAATCTTTTATGAAAGCCTGTACACAGTTTTTCAGAAGTTTCTAGATAGATTTCACAGCTTTAACCAGGACTCGGAACTCATGCAGGTATGCAACAAAACAATTGGATGGACTTAAATAAGTCCAGCCTAGAAGTAGCCCCTCTTACACGCTGCCAAGTATTTTTGCCTGTCTCCTCAGCTTATAGCAATTCTCAACCTATGGGTAACCCTAAAAAAAGTAAATACGTTTAAAGTTTCTCATAAAAATCTCCCAACCTAAAACTAACACATGTGGACATGTGCAATGGAAATAAGTTTTCCAGGATTGACAAAAACTTCATACTACCCCCATTTCCTAGTATTGCCCTTAATGCTTCTTTTTTTTTTTTATAAGTAGTATTGCACTTAATGCTACAAGTAAGAAAGAGAAAAAACCCCTATATTGTAGTTGAATTGCATACATCATATCGTAAATCTCCTTAAAACTCAAGACATAATTTCCCTTACTACCTATCAGCGCAGAAAACAAATCAATCTCACATAACCAAACTCAATACACCAAAATTAGGTATCTTTCAGCCATATAGTCAGCAAATTCATGCACCTTTGATCATACACAGACTATATGATCCTCTACTTAGTCCTACTAGGCACAATATCTGAAGCACTATCGATACAGTGGTCCTTTCAGCCCTAAATCCATCCATTAAATACTTGTAAAAAAATCCATCATCAAATAAAAAAGATAATATTCTGAAGCTTCATTACAGTACACACCAGCATCTTGGAGATTCTGGGATATTAAAAGCAGATGTCCAATCTATGTGCAATAAATCCTAAAGTTCCCACCTAAACAGAATTAACTGCAATTATAAAACAATGAGCAGATGTCGTAATAAACACACTTGTGCCAGTAGGTGGTTTTTTCTCCTGGAAACCTTTTTTGATACGTTTTTTGTCCTGGAAACCTTAGAAGCTAGATGCCGATCCATGTTGCCAAAATTAAAATTGGAAGTGAACAACTTACATCCACCCCTGCATAACTACTTGCAAGTCCACTAAACTAAATAGTACACTATAAATCCAGCCAAGACAGCTCATATGGTGCTAACCATTCGTATACGCTTATAATGAAAGAAAATGTTATATCAGATGAGAGGTGGCATGAAGCTCTAATGTTATAAAAAAGAAGCAACTTGCATTTACATGTCAATAAGACAAATGAGGAAGGGCAAAAAATTACAATATCAAAGGAAAAAGTTGGGACTTGGAAATTTACATATTTTAAACTATAAGTGAAAAATAAAATGTAAAAATAACTGAAATCTTCTAATTGAAATGCCTCAACCATTACATATGCAGGAGTCTCTAGCAGGAAGCAATTTAATCATATTGGCTTAATTGTATCCTCGTGTTTTTACAACTTTTGTTCTGTACACGATCTTCATCGATCCAGCAACAGGACAAACCGATCTTAATACACTCTAGTTCAATGAATAAACCAGTTTGTGTGGCCTTTTTCGAAAGATAAATGAATTAAGAATAATGATTTCGTATCATATTGGTAAAAGGTCCCCCGGATCTACCATTTGATATTGATTTAACTAGTTAGCAGTCACTTATAGGCCCCTGTCGACCTTATAATAGGTAGATACGTAAGGCAAGAAAAATGAATGTGAACCGAAAACTGACCGACCTTGGCTTAACAAGCGATAGGTATGAGGGAGCACGGGCATAAAAGGAGTAAGCTTGTGACGCTCTGCGAGTAACTCCGACAGATATCTGAGTCAAATATATGATCAATTCCAATAGGATCGGACAATAATAACAGAGTTGAAAAAATAAAGCTAAGTAGATCTTGTGAGTGGAGTGGTACTTTTCTTGGTCGACGAGGGCGGCGGCGGCGGCTGCTGCGGCGGAGGAGGCAGAGCGGAGGCCGGAGAGGTGGGGAGAGTGAGGGGCGGAGGGTGAGGGCGAGGGTGAGTAGGCCATGTACCTTCCACCACCGGACGTTGTCATTTCTAAAAATCTAAATGGATTCAATCGGATCCCTCGAGAGGCGAAGAGAGAGTGTGGTGTGGTCGCTTGCTGCTCTGCTCTTCTCTGCTCTTCTTTTCTCTTTCTGGCTCTGCCTCTGCCTCTTCCTCTGCCTCCAAGACGGACGCTCTGATCTCTACCCTATGCGTCGGTGCCTTGTTTTCATTTTTATATCTATTAATTTAGGCGTGTTTTGGTTTGCAATATGAGATCTCGTATAATTATTACAATATTTTTAAATTTTTATATAAAACTAGGTTAGAGATTGCACCTTTGCCTATTTAGGTTAGACAGACTTTTTATAAAAATAATATATATTTTTTTTAAAAGAGTTTGATTAATAAATAATTTAATACATAGCGATAAAAAAAAATTAACTTTAACAAATATTTTATAGAATAATAAGTTAGTAAGTATAATAATTACATATTTAGATATATTAAAAAATTAAAAAAATAGTTCAAAATTAAAGTTAAGATACATTAGAATAACATAAAGAAATAAAAATAGCATCATTATCACCACAATAAATACTTTTACCACACTCAAATAATACATAAGATTTGAGATTTTTTTTGAAATGTTTGACAAAAAATCCAAATAATGTGTTTTGATATAATTTTTTTAGTTTCGACATATTTGAACATATATTGTTTAGATTTAAGTGTTTTTCTTCGTGAGATATTTTTTTTTTTTCGTTTTATACTTATTGTTCTTTATTACTTTTTTTTTTCCTATAAATCTAAACATTTATACTCAGATTAAGATTTGAGTGTTTTAGAGAAATATGTGAGGGGTTGGGTTTGAGGGAATAGATAGAGAGGCAGATATCGAGGAGTAGAAGATAGATTCGAAATGAGATGAGAGAAGGAATCAGAAATGATAAAGAGATAGAAAAAGACAATTATATTCCTAAAACAAAAAAGTAAATAATTTAATAGATTTAATGGAAAAATAAAAAAGTTAACAGAAAAATAAGAAAAGTTACCATAAAAGTTAGATAGCCACTTATTATAATAAAATAAATATAATAAATAATTTGATTTTTTAATTTTAAAATAAAAATTATAGTCTAATAATATATTATTAGACTATAATAAGAGAAATTTTATAACATTATCTACTTATAAGAGAAAGACGATGTTCCAGGGACTATTATCTACTTATATCAACAAAATAATTATACAAAAATAATTTTATAATTTAATATAGTTTTTTCTGATTTATTAAATTTATTTTACAATAAAAATAATTTTATAATCTGACGAACTATATCAAATTATTTTAATTATAAAATTACTTTTATAAAATTTATTTATGGCTGTAGTATTTCTCTATTTACCAACTATTGATTGATGAATACAAAATTACTTCTCCTCCGTTATATCGTAACAAAGATTTGTAAATAAATAAATAAACTAAATAAATGTATAACAAGTTTTTAAAATTTTATCATGTTATTTTTTTAAAAATAAAAGTACCATTTATAAAGTAGTTTGATAAAAATATTGTCAAGATATGTTATATGTAATAAATAATAAGATATAAAAACTGTTAATATTAAAAATAGGCATAAAAACAGTCTTATTCTAAAATTTATAAATACACTTCTTCTTTTTTTATGTCTTTACAAAATATATATTCGTTACTTCTACCTCTATGTGTTTGTAAATTTTTTTTTTATTTTTTTATTTTTATTTTTTGGTGTTTGTACACTTTCAATTATACATCTAAATATTATTTTTTATTTTCTCAATCATGTTTAGACTTTTATTTATTATTAACTAGGTGTGATATATCTAGATTTTAGACTTCATGCAAATCCAATAAATGTAGCTGTACATGTTGTTTTTGGGTTGTTGAGATGTTACTTTTAGGTACTGTTTGGTCATTTGAATTTTTCATCTCAAATATAAAATTTTCATTTTATCATTACAACTTTTCTAAATTTCCATATAAAATATAATAAACAATTTAACTTTTTATTAACTTTTTCAAATCTTAAAATAATAATAATATTAAAATATAATATTTTAATATTTAATTTTAAAATTCAAAATTTTCATCTAAAAATTTTTAGTAATGCCGCGTATACATACATATTAGTAATGCATTTGCTCAAAAGAATAAAAAAAAAAGGATACAAAAAAATAAGATGAAGTGTTCAAAATCTTTAAAATCCCAAATGATCTTTTAGCAACACCAACTTTTAAATTTTCTTAAACTTGTATGACTAAAATAAAATCATGGGATGATTATACCAATAACTTTATCTCTCTTTTTTCATTTATTCTATAAGATAATATCTTCATGAGAGTTAAAATTTACGACATTTTTTCCCATTTGTTACTATGAATGATGAATTTATCTAAAGTAGTCAAATTACAATACAATAATGTCTCATTTGTTTTCACAAATGAGATTAGATGAATTGAAATTAAAGTTAAAAATTAAATAAAATATTATAAAAATATATTTTTTAATATTATTTTTATTTTAAAATTAAAAAAAATAAATTATTTATTATATTTTGTATGAAAATTAAAATTTTAATAATTAATCTAACTGGTATAAATTATCACCATAAGTATAGCCTAGTATTATATTTTGGAATTGATTAAAAAAATAAATCAGAGATTTTTTTTTTTCATATTTTCACCTTAAGTTTCATCAAAATATTTATTATATCGTGAATGATATGGATAATCTTAGGTTTGTAAACCCATTAAACTCGAAAAAAATATATAGTTTATAAATAAATTTCATAAAATAAAATTTATAAATTGATATAATTTATTAGTGTATTGATAAGAGATTAATTAAAGAATTTACCCAACTTAAGTATAGATAAATTGTCGTACGATAAGATTTATATAATTCTAATTATGATTTAAGTCTCGTTTGATTACATAATTCAGATTATATAATATGAGATATTTTATTAAAAGTTAAATAAAATATTATTATAATATAATTTTTAATAGTAATTTTATTTTAGAATTTAAAAAATAAAATATTTATTATATTTTATATAAAAATTTTAAAAAATTATAATAATAAAATAAAATAAAATAAAATGAGATTGTTTGTTCCAAATACTAAACCTAAGAATCTATCACTATTTGTCAACAAAAATGCTTGGCTCTTCAGGAAAAAAAAAATGGTTGTGTTTGGTTACAATAAATTTTTGTCTCAAATATAAAATTTTTATCTCATCATTATAACTTTCTCAAATCTCCATATAAAATATAATAAATAATTTAATTTTTTTAAATTTTAATATAATAATAATATTAAAATATAATATTTTAATATTTACTTTTAAAATTTAAAATTTTTATTTGAGAATTATCAGTAATCAAGCATAACGGCCGTCATGATTTGGGTCAACCTGACCGGCATGTCTAACCAACATCCCCCCCCCCCCCCCAACCGGGGCGCGGCCCCTTCCCCTCTCTCTCCGAAATTCAGCCCAATTAATGAGAGTACCAGTTCAGGAAAAAGAGCCTGGGAGAATTTGATTCGAGTGTGAAATCAGAAGAAATGGAGGCAACCTTACCTTTCAAGAATCTCCATAGCCGAGAGTATCAAGGTCACAAGAAGAAGGTTATCTCTCCTTCTCTCTCCCCCGCCTCCACGTGTATTAGTCTCCATGCGCAACCCTAGAGTAATTGATTAATTTTTCATCTCGTTAACAAATTAATGGCTGTTGGGTTCCAATGAAAGGTGCATTCGGTCGCTTGGAATTGCTCAGGCACGAAGCTCGCTTCTGGTTCCGTGGATCAAACCGCTCGTGTCTGGCACATTGAGCCGCACGGACACGTAAGCTACCCTTCTAAAATCAACATTTGTTGTTGTTAATTGAAGTTATCAATAACGATAACCATAATGATTCGCTTGTTTGAGGGTGTTTGTTACAGGGTAAGGTTAAAGATATTGAATTGAAGGGTCACACTGATAGTGTGGATCAGCTGTGTTGGGACCCCAAACACGCTGATCTAATTGCAACTGCGTCAGGTGACAAGACTGTGCGTTTGTGGGATGCTCGAAGTATGTAAAAATCCATTCTTTCCACTTCATTAGCGATAGGAACTTTTTTAATAAGCTAACACGAAAATATGCTACTATATCCGAGTCCTTGAAACTGTATACGAGAGATAGAGTGAAGTGAGTTGAACTTGGGAGCACTTGCTCTGGTACCTTGACCATTTGTCCCAAACGCTAAACCACTATGCCTACACATGCTATCTATCCATCTAGGTTTTTTCTTATCGGTAAACTATATTTTTATTGACCAAAAGAATAGACAAAAGCCCGGGTATACAGAACATATTCAAGAGTTCCCAACCCCCCACCACACAAAGATCCCACCTTATACTTTTCATAAAAACGATTAGAGAATATGCATACACTTATGTCTATGTTGGGTTTTACAGGTGGGAAATGCTCACAGCAGGCAGAACTTAGTGGGGAGAACATCAACATTACGTATAAACCCGATGGGACACATGTAGCTGTTGGCAATAGGGTGGGTAATATTTTCAGGAGTCCGCATGGATGCTAAAACATCTGCAGGGTTGATACTGTTCTGACATGATATTTTTCTCTCCAAATCTGTTTGAGTTATTACTTCCATTGCTGTATAACCATTGTATCTTAAGCAGGACTTGGATAGATATGGTAATCACCGAGTGTTGCCATGCTACAAATAGTAACTTGCTGCTGTTTCTTACTCTAATCTCTCATCGACTGCAGGATGATGAACTAACAATACTGGATGTTCGGAAATTTAGGCCAATCCATAAGCGCAAATTCAGCTATGAGGTAATATATAGTTCCAAACTTGATGTTAAAATTTTTGTTTTTCTTCATCAATTGTTTATGATGTTTATATAAATTTTAATTGTTTGTCAATTTAGTCCGGTGCCTCATCTAATTAAAGTTAGGAATGTGTACAGACACATACACACATCTCACCTTGAAATATGTTTTGGATGAACATCACCATCTGGCTCTGGTTAAGGTCATATTTCTTTTTGGCATGGCCCTCCACATTGCTTGAACTAGATAAATGTCATTTCTAACACCAATAGTTGTGAAATCACCACTTGTCTCCAAATTTTAAACTGATGGGAAGGGGTAGATTTTAATATTTATATTTGTCTCAACACTCTCCCTCACGTGTGTGCCAAACTCCTTCTTAGGCCCCGTTTGGTTACACAGATGGGATGTTTTGAATAATAATGAATAAAATATTGTTAGAATATAATTTTTTAATATTAGTTTGGTATTGGGATTTAAAAAAGTTAAATTGTTTATTATATTTTGTATGGAGATTTGAAAAAATTGTAATGATGAGATAAGATTTGATTTTTAGTTTTGGTTAACCAATCTGGGCCTTACTAAGGGACCCAACACATGGAATATTTAAATTAAATGGGTAAAGTGTAGAATCAAGATTTGAACTCAGGTTCTTTGATCTAATACTACGTGAAATCATTACCTGTTCTAAAAGTTTAAGTTGATGAGAAGAGATAGATTTTTAATATTTATATTTGTCTTAACAATAGTTACTTCTTAGACACATAATCAAACCTATTTACATGAATCTACCTTATTTTTTGAAGTAAGATAAAGTTTCAATGAATAAAGTAAATAGGCATAACCCAACTGCATAGAAAATAAATGAAAGAGAACACCTTGTTACAAGTTGGAGATAGAAAATGATACAAGAAGTCATGAAAGCTAGCTCCATTGAATATAATAACAGAAGCCCACAGAAAGGTGTGGAAAAAGAAACTTCTAAGCTCATACAAATAGCGCTAGGGAGCTTCAATGCTATGGCCATTCCTTTCAAGCCAAACACACCATAGGAAACATAAAGGAATCATTCTCCATATAGCAGCAATTTGGGGATTGCCTTGAAGGCCTTTCCAACAAGCAAAATGATCCACCACCCTTCTAGGAATCACCTATGCAAGTCCGGTCTAGCTAAAAAACTCATCCCATAGCACCCTTGCCACCTCACAGTGAATTTGCCTCATGGTAGCCATAATTTTTCTTTGATAAATAAGAATTTTATCAAAAAACACGAATAGACTCAACCCATGTATACATGAGAAGCACCTAACTAGAGAGTTGGTGAAGGAAGACATGAAGAGAAACTCTTAAGAATGAAAGCTATAATTATCATGAGCGGAAACCTAGACATAAAAAAAGTTTTCAGTATTGTGTAACCAAGCTTATCAGTTGTCTTCTCACAATCGTCAAATTTCTGCTCATTGTGGTCCTTCCACTCACACTACATCACACATAATAGAATCTTCCCCCAAACTTCCACAACTCAATGGCCTACCTCATGACTTCTCCCTCAGGGTAGTAAATCTACTACCCTTTGGGGTACCCCTCATTGCACATCTAAAAGATAAAAGACTAAGCCCATACAGTTCTAGTTGCTTTGCAGTGTAACAAGAGATGATACGTTGTTTACCTGATCTTCTTGTAGATGCAAAACCAATCCATTACTACCCACGGGTGGGTAGCCCAAGTGGTAAGGGAAAACTTGTGTGCATGAGCCCCATTTCACAAGTTCGATTCACCCTAGGATCAAATTGCGATTTAAGTGGGAGGCTATGGAGGTGGGTTGTTGTGCTAGTTTCCCCGAGGGTTTAGGTTCCATGGGTGGGTCTTAAGGGCTCTGCCGTGGTGGCTTCCTTGCCATTAAAAAAAAAAAAAACCCAATCCATTACTAATATTCTCATTCTTCTAAGATTTGTCAAAAAAAAAAAAAAAAATTCTCATTCTTCTAAGATTATTCATAGTTAGGATCTTCCCTAGTGCAGTTGTCCACGTAAAGAACGCCACTCACGGTGGAACTTTGTTTTTCCAAATGCCTTTCCACGGAAAAATAGTGCTTGTAGGTCGCAAGTGTCTAAATTGTCTTGACTTCAAACTTCCTTTTCTTAGACATTGCCCACGAGATCCTATCCTTGCCACCTCCTATATTGGCAAAATATAAGAGATTAAAAAAAGAGAAAAACAACTCTGCTTCCCAATCTTCTGCTGATTGAGTAAAGGTGACGATCAATTCTTAAGGGCCAATGGATCACTACCAACAGTCTGCCACTGATGCTTCCTGTCCATGGAAGATTCCAAACAATTCCCCAAAAAAATTGGTTGTTGCATAATTTTATTTATTTGTTCAACATATAGTTGTGTAAGTGTGATACCCCATTCTGGTAAGTGAGGCTAGGTGGTGTATGGGATCCCATGTTGCTTTGAAATGAGAAATTCTTGCTCTTTATAATGTTCCAATCAGGTTTTAATTTTATAATTGACTAGTCCTTTTGGAGTATAGGCTATATGTTTTGGACCATCCATTGGGGTGTTACAAATGGTATCATAACTTATCCCAACCAGAAATGTGGACTTGAGCCATGCCACGATAGACTGGCTTGTTAGGAATATAAGGGGGGAGATTGTGATACCTCATTTAAGAGTAGGTAGTATATGAGATCTCACGTTGCTTAGGAAAGAGAAGTTCTTGTTCTTTATAATGTTTCAATGGGACTCCAATTATATCATTAATTATTCCTTTTGGAGTAAATGTCATGTGGTTTGGGCCTTCCATTGGAGCGTTACAGTAAGCAATGTACTGCATGAGTTTTCAAGGTAGTGCAATCCACTATGCGCTTAAATGAAGGAGGAGAATCCAATCGCTTGGGTTTGAATCCGAGTTATTTGTTCCTGCCCCTACATGTTATCAGGTTCTCAATATGTTAGGTCTGTCAAGGGGGAGGCTGCTTCCTAAAATCTGAGGGATGTCGTCAATTTTTATCTGTGTTAATTTATTTTATATATCATTTGCTTCTTGAATAGTGCACTTCCTTTTTTTTCCCAGGTAAATGAGATTGCGTGGAACATGACGGGGGAGATGTTCTTTTTGACCACTGGAAATGGTACAAATGATTCTAAGAGGGCAATCACTTTTCTTTCTGTGATATAATTTCTTTTTGATAAGTAATATAAGATTATATTACGGCAGAGGAAGGTTTGTACCCCTGTAAACAGAATTCACCTTAATGGGGGAAGGGAATAGTGCCAGAAACTCTTGAAAAAAAAAAAACAGAAGACCCTACAGTAATTTGGACCATTGTGCTATTAATTTTATAATATTTACCGATTAGAAGATGAACTTTGTGCCATCTTTGGATGCCCGAATAGACATTTGATTATATAATCTTCTGCTTAGGTACTGTTGAAGTACTAGCATACCCATCTCTGCGACCGCTTGACACACTTATGGCTCATACAGCTGGCTGCTATTGTATTGCAATTGATCCAATAGGAAGGTGGGCATCAACACTCTCTTATATGTTTTGAGCTTTTCACTTGTTAAAATAGCTTCTTATAACTACTTATGCAGATATAAAATTGTGGTCACTTTTCTCTATGCTAACCTAATCATATATTTGTTCATATATTGTAAGATATATACTACAATGGATATAAAGAGTTTGTTTCTCAAACTTCCAATTATTTTTTCTGAATGTGACAGATACTTTGCTGTTGGAAGTGCTGATTCCTTAGTCAGCCTTTGGGATATATCACAGATGCTGTGTGAGCGAACATTTACAAAACTTGAGTGAGTTTTCCCTTTGGGATATATCATATAATGTGTTAGTGTTCAGTGATCTTTGCAGTTATTAACCAATTTTTAACATTTGTGGGGGATACTGTGACTGATGCTTTGGACAAAAATTTGCATCCCTGTGCATTGGCCTTTCAATACCTTTCTTAGATGGCCCGTCCGCACAATAAGCTTTAATTACACCGGAGATTATATTGCTTCTGCCAGTGAAGACTTGTTCATTGATATAGTAAGTATCCGTATGACTTAACTAAATTTTCTTTCCCTAAGAACTGCGTTCTAAGTGTGAGAAAAGCTTGTCCTACTGCATTCAACTTTTTAGCTGAAGATACAGTTCAGCCCATTAATCTTCAATTCAGGCTTAAGTCATTTGAGATCTGAACGTGTTAATTAAGTGGGACAAACATGGATTCTATGTTTCTCGACTCACTTTAAAGTTAGATAAGATAAAGATGAATTGGTGATATTGCTACTGTGTGGTACAGTCAAATGTTCGAACTGGACGGACAGTGCATCAGATACCATGTCGGGCTGCCATGAACAGCGTGGAATGGAATCCTAAATACAATTTACTTGCATATGCTGGAGATGACAAAAACAAATATCAGGCTGATGAAGGTACTGCAGTTCCTTGCTGTTCGATAATTTCATACATTGGTGAAGAACATCAGTTTCATACATATATAAGTTCCCTTTAATTCTTCTTGGCAGGTGTTTTTAGAATATTTGGCTTTGAAAGCGCCTAATATAAAAGGCAAGAGAGCATTTGGGCCAGGTTTTTAATCAATTTTGCGTGAAGAACACCAATTGGATTTGTCGGACTATGGCTCATAGTGGCTTTTATTTAAATTTAGAGATAACTGAAAGTTGTAACCATGGTTGTAATCGCGGCACAACTTGTGTTAATTTACTTTTCTGAGGTTGGATGATTATATAGAAGAAACGAAAGAGAAGCAACTTTTTGGAGCTTTCTGATAAGTTGCGCAGAGTAATATGATTTACAGAACGCTTCTAACCAGTACATCCTATAAGCATAGAATAACGGAGACCAATGAAATAATGCCACCTAGGGAATACAAGTTCTAGGAAATGCGGTGCGGTGCAGTGGAATTTCAGATATTGAAGGGGTCTGAGTTCGAGACCCAACCCCCCCCCCCTCTCTCTCTCTCTCTCTCTCTCTCTCTCTCTCTCTCTCTCTCGTCCTTGAATAACTGCGACATATCTGCACTTCATTTCTCCTCTCCCTACCCCTTTATCTTTACCCCCGACGACACCAAGTACTTGGATCACAATATCACCCGCCGGTACTCTTCGAGTGGAAAGCCTTCTCCCAAATTTCCCGTTGGTGGACATATGTTTAAACCAGGATAAGTTCTTCATGGGTCTAAGCTAAAACTCATCAAAACCACTTAAATCAGGTACCCCTTATTATCTTAAACCAAAAGTTCATTCCAAAAAGTAGCAAATCCTTTCTAAATGCTTAAGTTGAAGAAGACCCAGAAGGGAAAAAACTGAACTTGCTAGCTTCAAACAGTTCCATATCCCATTACATTGTAGAGTTTCCAGCTTTTAAGCATCAATGAACGGAACTTGAGCCAGCAAATCATCCATGAAATTCAAAACTCTTGATTTTCTCAGATATATGACCACAAAAAATAAAAGTAAAAATAATTTTTTGGCATATTTTTAAAACACATAAGAAGAAAAATGAAAGAAAATGAAAAAAAAAAACTACGGCCAATAAATTGCACAATAGGGGCTGCAATGATTCTTTATTTTGCTTACTGATGTTTTCCTAATTTTATTGATCGTGAAGGAGAGGGAAGGAGAGAGAAATTTTAGAGTTTGGTTCAAAGAGAGAGGGGGGTGGGTCTCGAACTCAGACCTTCAATCTGTGAATTTCCTCTGCAGCTCATTCTACTGCCCAAAACATGTATTTCCTACGTGGCACTTCTCCATCGGTTTCCGTTGTTCTACACTTACAGGATCTACCGGTTAGAAGTTATTCTTTATGATTTATTATTTTTGCCTATTTGAAATTGTCGCCGAAACGCCTGTGGTTGGGATTTTTGACGGTCTGTTGCTTGTTGATGGACCGGCAACAATCAGAGAGTGGGGATCCTAACAAGTCAAATTTTAGGCAGCAGTTCCTCTTTGGAACCGTCGGTCTGTCCTTGGCCTTTTAACAACCCCTAATAAAAAGCTGGCCACATATAAAATTCTATACTGCATATCATGAGTCTGGTCTTATATGATAAAGAGAAAAACATTGAATCGGTCCATGTATTTTTCTTCAAATAACAGCCCTTCAATGAAAAAATGCCACTTATGAATCCAATTTTATCAATATTGTAACCGTACTACATACTAATAAAATTCATTCCATCAGAAATCTTCTTCTCCTTTCTAGGCAAAATGCTTCTCCGCCTCCCCCCTCTCATAACCAACTTGCATCAGCGTCGGGCCCTCCCTCTATCACTTTGCACCGGCGTCAAGCCCTCCCCCTGCCCTCTCTCGGAACACCCCCCCCGGCAGAGGCGAACCCATCACACTAGCCTCTACTTTTAGGCGAAATCTACTCCTCAAACCCCCCCCCCCTTTTCGCAGCAGCGACGTTGATTAAAAATCAAGGTAGGGGATGCATGTGGAGCTAAACCTATTGATGGCACTTTCTCGCGCAACTAGGACCTTTCCTTACTCATCTCGTCAGGCAATGGCTGATCAGGGTGAATCCTGTAAACGTTATTGTTGTAGCCATAGTGGCGGCTGACAGTGAGGTCATTTGATTGTGTGTCAGAGTTGGAGAGTTCTGTGCAAAATAGTGAACTGCAGGTTACCATCAGTTGTGCTGAGCAATGAGAAGTAGCGTTGTCTTCAAAAAAGCCCAAATAGAAAAGAGGAGAGAGAGAGAGAGAGTGAGTGAGAGGTGGTGATGCTCGGGTTGTTCTTGGAATGGCTTCAGTGAGCTTGCATCTCTGCTTTGATGCTCTGGTTTTTTGTTCAAAACAAATAGTGATTTAAATTGGTTTTGTGATTATTTGATGCATGTTTGGGTCTGTGATTTGAGTTACTTTGTGTAAAAATTCAACTTCTTTTCAGTTGATTTGATGAATGGGCAACAGAGGATGAACAAAAACAGTGAAATATGGAATTATCGTGTGCTTTGGTTTTATGTTCTTTAGTGTGGACTTGTTGACATTTTGCCCTTTAATTGAGAGCTATTAAACGCCCAAAACTAGCTGGACTGTTCCAAAGAGGAACTATATGATAAAACCAACAGAAGGGAAGAATACATATATTTATAGGAAATTAAAAAAGATTGTGGATCCTGCGTACAAAAAGATATCAAGTTGAAAAACTCGTGAGTTTCACGTGTAAATTAGTTTTTAGTTGAGACGAGTTTAGTTTTTTTTATTACTATTTAATATTTTATCATTACTTTTTTACTATTATTTATAGGTTATTTGAAATCACTTTACTATCCAAATGTACCATTTGGTATTATTTGAAATTTAAATAGTGAGTTAAGATGAGATAAAAGTTGAATAAAATATTATTAGTATATTATTTTTTAATATTATTATTATTTTAAAATTTAAAAAATTGAATTATTTATTATATTTTGTATAAAATTTTTAAAAAATTATAATAATAAAATGAAATAAGATGAACAAAAATGCTATTATTCTCGAGAGTTGGGTCCCGATTAGGTCTTGACAATTTTATTTATTTATTTATTTATTAATTTAGTAATTAATGAAGTATATTTTAATAATGTAAATTTATAAAAAGAACTTAAAAATAATTGTCGGGTGCAGTCTCGTGTTACATCCAAACACGGTTCCAAGCATGATTATAAGAGGAGATAAAATAAGTATATTCAAACCGGGCCTAATCTGCTCATGGTGATTCGGTGGCCTGCGAAGGGGAAGCACACTGATGGAGATAGAGAAAAGGGATAAGGAGAAAGGAGAAACGAGAGAAGGAGTTGTGAGCAAAAGTGACAAATTACTTTGTGCCAACGGGGAGGGTGTGCTTGTAAATAGAATTTCTGGGAAAAACAAAAAAATCTGCCTTCCTCCGCAAGTCTTTATTTTCTTTCCTTTAAAAGAAAAACAAAAACGTATTTGTTTTCTTTCTTGTTAAAAAAGAAAAGAAGACAAAGACCATCGGAGGAAACTCACTCGCAAGCAGTTATAAACACAACACACTAAAAATTTCCTGATTCATTCCATTCTGCTCCTCCTCTTCTTCATTCTCCTTTCTCCATTTACGAGAACCAATTATGCATCTGTACAATGCGTGGCTTCCTCCACCGGTGGCCCAAGAGACCCAGAGAGAGAAGGAATCCTTCTCTCGGGTCGTCCACTCCATCAGGTCATCATTCCGACCCGACGACCCGGAATCCGTCTACTCTACTCTCAAGTGGATCTCTGTCCTCGACCTGTAATGTTTCTACTCTCTCTCTCTCTCTCTCTCTCTCTCTCAGCACGATTTTGATTCGGGGTTCTTATTTGTGTTTCTGTTTATTGCCTTTCGAGTTAAAACTTTGTTTAGTTGTCTTTTCGTGTCCGAATTTGGTTATGGCATATAAATTTTATCTTTCTGAGTAACCATCTGATCAATAAATGGGAAACTGAATCATGCTAATATGTCATTTGCGTTTACTCTTTTCTGGTTTTATTGTTTGGATGACATTATTAATTGAGTTATCTACTAATTTCACTCCAAAAAGGGTGTTTTCTGTTTCTTTTCCCACCAAGTAGTTAAGCAACGACATCAGAGCATTGTGCGTTGACCCCAGCTGAACGCCCGGATTTAGGTAATCAAAGAAATGGAGTTGTTACCCCGGAAATGTTGGCTGAAGATTGCGTCTTAGCTTGTTTAGGGGGCAAGGCAACTCTAAAGGAAGAAGCTATATTTCTCAAACTTAATTCGTTTTCTTAGTACTGTCACCGTGGTGGATATAAGGTGCTTGGAGGTGTCTGGTCATCAGTATACGATGTCATCAACTAACGTATTGACGGTGGCGTTATGCCTACTTTACTCTCTCACAAATTTATCTTTCTTATTCCGTACAAACAAGTAAAAGGGAAATCTCTCATTATGTTGCTGTTTGTTGATGTGCAAATCTTCTGGTGTAAATTATGTGTTATTTATAATGTATGGGAGATACATAATTATGGTTACATATTTTTCCATACACAATGGCGTAGAATCATCAATCATGTTTACTCCATAGTTGGGTTGGTCCTCCATTCAGACTGTCCATTTTAACTCGCTGCTAGTGATTGTTGAACTTTTGTTGAAGTGAATGAAGATAGGGCATCGATGCAACAGAATTCAAAAGCTAACTTACATATATTTTTTATGCAGTTTCATAAAGGCAAAAAGTGATGTGTCTTTGGAAGATGTCAGCACACTTGTCGAGATAGGGTTAGAATTGTTTATAAATTCACAAAATAAACTTTATGCGCAGGTGATCTATTATATCTTTGAAAGAATTTTTTCCTTTTACATGTTTGTCTTACTCCTTTTCTTTTCTTAAATGACTGTTCGATTTGTGTTGATTAGGTTAGATGGGGAAATATCTTAGTAAAAGTACTTAATAAGTACCGAAAGAAGCTTTCCTTAAAGGTTCAGTGGCGGCCTTTGTATGATACTTTGGTTCATACACATTTCACAAGGTGAGATATTTGTACACACCTTTAAAATGTATCAATTTAAGTTATTATTATGCTTATTTTTTTTTGTTTGTAGTTAGCTGTTCCTTTTGTATACTACTTGTGTTCCTGGGCTTGGCCTTGTTATAATAAAATCTTCGATTACCTATAAATAGAAGTTTTTGGGTTAAATAATGTATTCCCTTTGCTATAATAGATTATGAATGCTCAAATGACTCCTCCTCCTCCCGTAAGATATAGGGTGGAGGGTGAGGTCATAGAATCAAGACCAATGTTTTGAATACCGTACCGGATGCCGTATTGGTCAAGGCACTGGAACGAAATATTTCAGTACTGGTACTGTTTCGGGATAGTTGATATATGAATAAATTATATATATAAATATATATATTAATTATACTCCAAAATAATAATCTATATATGAATAAATTATGCATAAATACATATATATAAATTATAAATAGACTAGTCTAAATTTGAGGTAAAAAAATGAGCTTATAGTTTGAAGAAATGAAAAAAAGAAGAAGAAAGTAACGGCCGAAATACCGGCCGCTATGTAGCCCGGTACAGGCCGAAATATCAGCCGGTATTTGGACCCGTACGAAACAGGTACAATTTCTATATTGGACCAGTGGCTGGTACGGCATATACCGGCCGTACCGGCCAAGACCCATTGACTACATTTGTAAATGACTGATTAATAAATAAATAAATAAAAAACTCTCCTATTTGTGCTTTTAAACTATTTAATGCTCTTAAAGCCAATTATTTCATGGTAAAAACTTTCCAACAAAAATAAAAAATTGCAAATAGAAGGTCAATATATCCTTTATTTATAATAAACAGAAGGTCAAGATATCTGTATCAATATATAACAAGTACAAGAACTTTCTCCTTTATCATGTAATTGCATGCATAACATCTTTTGTCTTGTACTTAATGGTTTTAACAACTTTACATGCTGAAGCCTTTGGATAACATCTTATAGGAATACTGGTCCTGAAGGGTGGAGATTAAGACAGAGACATTTTGTGACTATTACTTCCCTTGTTCGATCCTGCCGGAGGTTTTTTCCACCAGGTTCTGCCTCTGAGATATGGTTTGAGTTTAGGCATGCTCTCTCTCTCTCTCTCTCTCTCTCTCTCTCTCTCTCTCTCTCTCATATTTTCCTTATCTGTCTGAAATTTATAATGCAATTTTGAATTTCTCACTTCATCAGTAAGATCATTTTGTTTTTCTAGATTATGTCAAAGGGAATTACACGCCGTTCTGTCTCTTTTCAGTTGCATATATTTTATGTTTTTGACCTTTGACTTTTTACATGGGAATAATGTGCCTTAGAAGCGGATATATACATTTACTTCAGGCTTGATATTTTTTCAACTTCCATACAGTCCTGCTGTCACTGATGTTTAACATTTGATGTTAAGAAAACAAAAAAGGGGTAGTTGTTATTTGCATATATCACTCAACAAAAGTTAATTGCATATATTTTATATTTTTGACTTTTGGCGTTTTACATGGAACATTGGAAATGGAATACCTGAGAAGCAAGTCATTTAGGTTTGATATTTTTTCACATTGATACTGTCCTGTGGTTGCTGATGTTTACCCTTAGATGCTAAAACAATATGAAATAGAAATCAAAGTTGTCAATTTGGTCATGATAGGCTTACCATCTTCAAGCTTCCTATTGTAGTGAATGAGGTAAGATTGGATTGCCACACTTGGTCATGATGGCAAAAGCTCTCTAGGGGCTCTTTTAATTTTTTTATTTTTTTTTAACTTGTGTTGCTTTCTAAATGATAAAAAAATATGCAGATCTTTATTGGATAATCCATGGCATAATTCAACCTTTGAAGGATCTGGGTTTGTGAGACTGTTTCTTCCCACAAATTTGGACAACCAGGACTTTTTTTCAAGGTAGGAAGCACATATTTTTGGGAACTTTTTTCTTTATGTTTTTTGACGTGTCTCATTTAGGCAAATTAACTTCCTATTGTTGGCATTGGCAGTGATTGGATTAAATCCTGTGTAGACCTGTGGGACTCGATACCAAATTGCCAATTTTGGAATAGTCAATGGGTTGCTCTTGTAGCTCGTGTTGTAAAGAACTGCAACTTTATTGACTGGGAGTGCTTTTTACCCACACTTTTTACGAGATACTTAAATATGTTTGAGGTATGTTAAACATGTAGGGATGGTATTTTAATGGTCTCAGCCTTTATGATTTCCTTGTATCTGTTTCTAGTTCCTATCTAGGTGTATACTTGTGTAATTGGCCTATGTCTATTTCAATATTTATAAATTATCTTTTATTTATCTATTAAAAAGTATTTAATGCTGCCTAGCGCATGGATATTGAGTTTTGTAGCTGAACATGACTTACATTCTACCTGAAGCTTGTCATAAAGGATGTGGAAGTACATATTGATTGACATTTTAGATAATTAATACTTTATTATGGGTTTTAATAATAAGAAGACTAGTTAAACAAATATACTTTTGATCAGTAGTTAAACAAATATGGTGTGGCGACAAGGCACTCAAGGAGGCTTATCCAGAAATCTATATATATATACACATACGGACTCTCTCTCCGTACACATTCCCTCGTGCCTGCATGCATGCTACCAACCCCCACTCCGGCGCCCCTCACTGGAGTTGATTCCCTCTCCCTCCTTGTTACCCTTCCCTTTCTTTTTTGTTCCTTCCCTCCCCCTCTTTCAATATCTACCCTGCTCAACTGCGATGGAAGGTAGTAGGTAATAAACTGTGGAATCAAAAACCTTCATCTTCTTGAAGATGGGTGTAAACTGTTTTCGTATCCTTGAGAAAAGCAGACGTATGGCTATTTTCCTCGTCATCAACGGAGCGGCGGCTTCATGGGTGGTGAAAATGGTGGTGGAAGCCACTGAGACTAGGTGGCGTGAAAACTTCTTCAAAAAGCTGAGGGTTGGTAATGGGGTTCTCACCATTCAACTCCTTAGAAATGCTAGGGGGTGTTACCTTCAATTGGAGGAGTTCAACAATGGCAGGAGAAGAGGCTCTTTAATCATCTCTGAAGGTGCCAAGAGTTGCGGCTGGGAGGGTTTTGCCTACAATCTCAGAAAAGTAGCCAAATGTGTGGTGGTGCACTCCGAGGGTGCTCCATTTCGGGATGGGAAGTTGGTTTCTTACGCCGCGGTCTTGTCTGGTGTTGCGGCAAAGAGCAGCTATGCCATGGCGTCGATGGAAGGGAAACTTGGTAACTGCCCAGTGGACCTGGAGGGGCTTTCTGACAAGGGTACAAAGTTAGGAGAAATAGAAGGGATTTTCTAGGACGTCAAAGCTAAACTTTCGGGTGTACTTCAAGAAGTTGCCCTTTTGATGAAAAAAGTAGATATGGGTCTGGGCATGGCGATGAGACTGGGCAGGGAAGCCATTGAGTTTACGTCTGTTGCACTCTTGAAAGCTTCAGAATGGGAAATGGGAAGGAAAATCTTTGCAAGGGCAGAGAAAAGAGATTATAACAGGCCTTCATCAAGCACTGGGCCAAAAGGGCCTTTGTTAGGCTCTGGGCTCAACGGGCCTTTGAGCCCTCAGAGGGTTAAAAGCAAAGTTTTGAAATTCGTTCCGGAGACCATTCCGGTTGAGGCACTGGAACGGAATATTTCGGTACCGGTACGTTTCGGTGTACCGTTTTGGGATTAATTATATATTATATATAAATATTTTTATGTATATATAAACAATTAATAAAATAAATACATATATATGTAAGTGTGTGATATGTTTATGTGTATATATATAGAAGAATTAAAGATTTATAAAATGAATATATATTGAAAAAAATCACAAACTTGAGTTAAGACACAAAAATAAAGGAAAAAAATTAAAGAATAGACATATTATTAAAATTAACAATACTTCTAGTGCATGGAAAGGGGTATTTGAATTCTAAAGGTACAATTTTATCCATTATTTTTCAACTTATTTACAAGAGAGCTATTTTTTATTTTTTATTTTTAATTTTAATTTTAATTTCGGACCGGAATTACTATTTCATGCCGGAATTGACCGGAGCGGCTGGAATTTGACCGGAACGGCCGGAATTTGACCCAGAACGGAATAGATACCTATCCCATTCTGGCACGAAAAATTCCGGCCATTCCGGCCGGAACAGAACGATTTTTAAAACATTGGTTAAAAGCCCTTAGCCCCCTCACTCACCAGCACGGGCTTTAAGCCCTTAGCCCCCTCACTCTTAGGCCGGCCCTTCTACTCGGATTGGGCTTGCAACCCTGCAGCCCAACTCCCAAGTCACGCCAGCCCTAAGGCTAGACCCGGCAGCACTTCACCTCGGGTCCGAATCTCCCCCTTAAGCTCGAGTAGCCAAACCTAGCCGACATCCTCGCCAGTAGCACAGACAGCGCCGACGGCCCCCGTCAAACCTACCGGCAACAACAATACGCGGCTTTTGGGCATGACAACGTTAGCCACGTCTTCGACAGAGTCGTCTGGAGAGGAAAACGAAGTCACCGTCGTTTCTCAGGCCTCTAGAGGATCGACGCCACCACAGAAAGGGCCGATTTGCCCAACGAAGTCCCTGGGCTATCATTTGCTTTCGCGGGAAGAAGTCTATATCTATCCAGTGGTTTGCGTAGGCCCCTCCTTGATGGAAGCTTCCAAGTTTCCTTCTAGGATTCTCTGTACAGTTGAGGAAAAGGTAGAACTTGGCTCCGAAGAGGAGGAAGAAGAGGAGGGAGAACGAGGGTCAGTTCACCTAGTGCATTTCATTGAAATGGGGAACGAAGGGGATGATCCTAGTCCCATTTGTTCTCTGCCCCCAGCACTACCGTGGTTTGACCCACAAACAGATTGGGTGCTGAAGAAGGTAGAAGACATTTGGCATTGTGCAGGGATCTCTTGCGTCGGCTTTGAGGACCAATTGATAGCGCTTTTCACAGCCATTGCAGTAGAGCAGTCTCACATTCATTGCTCTGCCAACAAGAGAGAAAGGGAATTAAAGAGACTTGTTCCGTAAATTATGGCTCTCGAGAAGGAAGCACTAGCAGGGAGAGGATTATCAATAGGTGAACCTAGGTGATCCATGAAGCCCTAGATCATTTCATGGAATGTTCAGGGTTTAAATAACCCGAACAAACGCCTTAGAGTGAAGAGCTTAATGGAAGGCTGACATCGTTTGGTTACAGGAGACCAAATTGAAGTATGTGGATAGGAAAATTATTAGAAGCTTATGGAATTGTGCTTATGCGGGATGGACTAGCTTGCCTTCCAAGGGTGCATCAGGCGGTATTATTGTGATGTGGGACAAGAGAGTCGTTGATTTGGTGGAAGAATCCATTGGTGAGTTCGTGGTTGCTTGTTCCTCCAAGTTTTTGGAGGACGGGTTTGGATGGGGCTTTGCAAGCGTTTATGGCCTGAACAATGACAATATCAGGAAGCTTCTTTGGGATGAGATTGCTGGTTTGTGCAATTGGTGGGAGGGCCTTTGGTGCATTGGAGGTGATTTCAATACCACTTGGTTCTCGAGTGAAAGGTCGGGGGTCACTAATTCGGGTTCAGCCATGGCCAACTTCTCAGCCTTACTCTTCGAGCTGGATTTGATTGATCTCCCCTTAGTGGGGGGGCGACTACACTTGGTCAAACGGGAGGGCATGGTCACGCCTGGACAGATTTGTTGTCTCCCCCTCCTGGGAGACACACTTCCCCACCCTATGTCAAAAACGCCTCCCTAGGCTTTGCTCAGATCACTTTCCGCTTTTGTTGGACTGCGGGGGTCTTCATGAGGGGCGGAGACACTTCAAATTTGAGAATATGTGGTTGAAGACGGAGGGATTTATGGACAAAATCAGATCTTGGTGGTGGTCCTATCAGATTTCGGGCACCCCCAGTTTTGTCTTAGTCGGGAAACTTAAAACCTTGAAAAATGATCTGAGGACATGGAACAAGGAAATTTTTGGGAACCTAAATGATCAAAGAGATAATTTTTTTCAGGAATTGTAGAGACTCGAGGATAAAGAAGTGACGGGGGCCCTCACGGCGGATGAGAAGGAAAGGAAAACAGTGGTAGTAGCTGAATTGGAAAAAATCACGCTTATGGAGGAGATATCCTGGAGACAAAAATCACGGGGTCTCTGGTTGAAAGAAGGGGACAAGTGCTCTAAATTTTTCCATTGTGCTGCCAACTCTCATCGACGAACCAACGCTATCGAAGTCCTACACATCGAAGGGAGGATTATCTCTAACAGGGTAGCCATCAAAGAGCATCGTTCACTTTTATGATCAGCTTCTTAAAGAGCAACACCCTTGGCGGCCTAAAGTGCAGTGTGGTTGGGAAGGCCGTTTGAAGAGGAGGAGGTGTTTACGGTCCTAAAAGGGATGGAAAAAGACAAGGCCCCAAGCCCCGACGGTTTCACGATGGCCTTCTTTCAAGCTAGTTGGGACATCGTCAAAGAGGATATTATGAAGGTATTTCTCGAATTTCACTCTTTCTTGAAATTTGAGACAAGTCTCAATGCCTCTTTTATCGCCCTTATTCCAAAAAGGGCAAGGTCAGTTGAGTTGCAGGACTTTCGCCCCATCAGCTTGGTGGGTGGGGTCTACAAAATCATTTCCAAAGTGTTAGCCCAGTGGATGAGTGCAGTTATGGGGAAGATTATATTGAAGTCCCAAAACGCCTTTGTGAAAGGGAGGCAAATTCTTGATTCCGTCCTTATTGCTAATGAATGTCTGGAAAGTCGGGTTAAAGTCGGCACTCGAGGTATTTTATGCAAGTTGGATATGAAGAAAGCTTTCAATCATGTAAATTGGGACTTATTGATGTATATACTTGGCATTTATGGTTTTGGGGAAAGGTGGTGCCAATGGATGAAACATTGTATCACTACCGTTAGATTTTCTGTCCTGGTGAATGGCACTCCTGAACGTTTTTTCAATAGCTCCCAGGGTCTGTGGCAAGGGGACCCTTTATCACCTCTTCTCTTCATTTTAGTAATGGATGTCCTAAGTAGAATGTTGTATGGAATGGTGGAGGGTGGTTTCATCTCGGGCTTCTCAGTGGGCGGCTCCACCCATGGTAATCTCTCAATTTCCTATCTTCACTTTGCTGATGACACATTAATTTTTTGCGAGCCGGATCCTGATTAGATTCGCTCCCTAAGGGCTCTTTTATTCTGTTTCGAAGCCGTCTCTGGACGCAAGGTCAATCTTGCAAAATTTGAAATTGTTAATGTCGGAGAGGTGGATAATCTAAGCGAATTGGCTGATTTTCTGGACTGCAAGGTGTCATCCTTGCCTATGAAGTATCTTGGTCTCCCTCTGGGGGCCCCTCATAAATCCAAGACTATGTGGAATGGGGTGGTCGAGAAAATCGAACGCAAACTTGTGGGTTGGAAGCGACTCTACCTATTCAAAGGTGGCAGAGTCACTCTTATTAAGAGTACACTTTCTAACATTCCTACATATTTTCTCTCCCTATTCCTGTTGCCTGCAAGTGTGGCCCATAGATTGGAGAACACCTTTCGTGATTTTTTATGGGGTAGTTCGGAGGACGTGAAAAAATTCCATCTAATCAAATGGGATAAGGTATGCACACCAATGGCTAATGGCGGATTGGGGCTCTGCAACTAGAGAACTTTCAATATGGCCCTACTTGGCAAATAGTTATGGAGATACCACTGGGAAAGAGACGCCCTTTGGAGGGAAATAATCGATGGTAAATATGGGCGCTTACGGGGAGGTTGGTGCTCCAATGCAGTAAGAGGGGCTTATGGCATGGGTTTGTGGAAATTTATACGCAATGGTTGGGAAGTTTTTCTTACTAATTGCAGGATGGCGGTGGTAAGAGGCAACCAAGTTAGCTTATGGTGTGGCGAGGTAGCCCTGAAGATCACATTTCCTTCCCTATTCAGGATTGTGTTTGATAAGGAGGACAATATGGACAGCTCCTCTAACTTCACCCATTGGTCAGTAAGATTCACTCGAGCGGCACAAGATTGGGAGTTGGGAGACATTGCTTACTTTTATAGCGTGTTACAAGTGTCGAATCCACATGCTGATGGAGAAGATCATCTGCTTTGGTCACCCACAGGGAACAAACGTTTCTCAGTGCGTTCCTTTTACAAGGTACTTTCGGCACACCCCTCCACTGCATTCCCTCGGAAGTGCATTTGGAGGACTAAGGTTCCTCTAAAAGTGGCCTTCTTCGGTTGGCTAGCATCCCATGGGAGTATTCTGACTATTGATAAACTGAGAAGACGTGGCCTCTACCTAACAGATTGGTGCTTTATGTGCAAACACAAACGGATCATCTACTCCTTCATTGAGAAGCAGTTACGGCCTTATGGGATGACATCTTCACAAGATTAGGCTTGGCATGGGTAATGCCTAGAAAGGTGACTGAACTTTTGGCATGTTGGAGAGGAATTCGGGGAAAGGGGCAGATTGCAGACATTTGGAAAATGGTGCCACTTTGTCTAATGTGGTGCACTTGGAACAAAAGGAATAGTCTCTATTTTGAGGATAAGGAGCGTTCTCTGGAAGCATTTAGGGATTTCTTTTACCACACTCTAGTATTATGGGCTTCTTCTATTGTACTGAATGGCACTTCCTTTACTAAACTTTATGCTGCTCTTCGCAGCTCTTAGACAGTAGCTAGGCTCTTTGTATACCCCATGTGTACTCGGGCCTTGCCCTTTTCATGATTTAATATATTTCCTTTTACTTATAAAAAGAAATATATATACACATACTATATATATGTATAATATATGTAAACAAATATACTGAATTCTTATGAGCTATCTTTAGTCTAGAGTTTCAGAATTTAATGGTGAAGGCCTTTGTCTTGGGATATCATTCCCTTCAAGGTCCAAGATTCAACACTTCATGGTTGCAAACAATTCTTTGGGGCCACTCCCTCTGTTGAAAAGCCAACGATTTAACCAGTTCCATGTAGGGAAACTTCCGAGGGTTGTGCACGGGACTGGGTTTTATTCTTCAGGGGTGAGTTCGAAGGACTCTGCCTTGGAGAGGTTCCCCAACATAAAAAAAAAAAAGAAAAAGAAAAAAGAAAAAACAATCTCATGGAGCTGATTTTTCATCATGTTCATCTATTTGCCATTGTATTTCTGTTGATTATGCATAAATAATGTCAAAGAAACCAAAATCGTGTCAGTGTTTGCTTCTACTAGATGGCCTGAAATAATTACTAGTAACAATGCTGCTGCTGCTGCTAATAAGAATTATTGTTGATGTTATTGTTACCAAGTACACTTATTTGCCTCATCTGATAAACCACAGGTTCCTGTGGCAAATGGAAGTGGATCCTATCCTTTTTCCATGGATGTTCCTAGAAACACAAGGTTCTTGTTCTCCAATAAAACAGTCACCCCAGCAAAGGCCATTGCAAAATCAATTGTAAGACTCTTACAATGGGCTACATTTGACTTTTTTCATGAATTTGTCACCATATAGATGGTTAGTAGAATATTTGTATTTGATATGTTATAATGTCCATGGCAGGTGTATCTATTAAAGCCTGGTAGTTCAGTCCAAGAACATTTTGAGAAATTGGTCAACCTTTTGGAACAGTTTGTTAACTCACATTCTAATGTTCATATCAGTTCCTGCTTTTAAGCATGCACTTTGGTTCTAGTTTCTGTTTGTTGGTTATTTACTGATATTTGTTGTTGTAGATATTACCATCCCTCCAACGGTGGTCGTTGGACATATTCATTGGAGCGTTTTTTGTTCCATTTGATAATCCAATTTCAGAAACGCCTACAACATGAGCAGCAGTAAGAACTGCCTGTTCTTTCTACTAAATATGCTTTAGAACATTTTCTGTTCTTTCTACTAAATAACTGTTATTACAGGAACACAGATAACAATAGACTGCCCGAACTGTGTCTAGGAAGCTCAGAAAGGACATATTTTGTGAATGTGATGTTGAAGTTAATTGACCGTGGTCAATATAGCAAAAATGAACATCTATCTGAGACCGTTGCTGCAGCAACTTCTATTTTGTCTTATGTGGAGCCTTCTTTGGTTCTTCCTTTTGTGGCATCTCGATTTCATATGGCCTTGGAGACGGTAAGTAGCATTGCATGTATTATTTATTTGCATCATAGAATTGCTGAAAAGTTATAATGACATTTGCAGTGGTTCCTTACAGAAGACGCATGTTTATCTAAGAAACTAAGTCCAATTTGATGGTGTTATGAACAAACTTCACTGCCTTAAGTTTTGCTTGTTTCATTCAAATTTTCTTCTCTTTTATCAATTTTTTTTTGTCTTGTCAGATGACTGCCACCCACCAGCTGAAAATTGCTGTGATGTCAGTAGCCTTTGTTGGGCGTTCACTATTTCTCACTTCCCAGTCGGCCTCAGCAGAATCAGTTGCTATTGATGGTGGTGACATGTTCACTGATCTTTTGATGGTTTCATTATCCAATGCATTACTTGGTATGGATGCCAATGATCCTCCTAAAACCTTGGCAACCATGCAATTAATTGGTTCCATTTTTTCCAATGTAAGCACACTGGCCCATAATGATCTTACTTGATTTATATACCTATACTTTGTAAATAAATTGCTTTACTTACATACTTGTATACTTGCAGTTGGCTTCTTTGGATGACAATATAGAGGAGTCTTCATTCATGCCTATGATTCGCTTTTCTGAATGGCTTGATGAGTTCTTATGTCGCTTATTTTCCTTGCTTCTGCACTTGGAACCCAGCAGTGTTACGTAAGTGTTGGCATTTAGTTGTCCCATCTCTTCTTTTCTTTATGTTTGCGATAATATGCATCTAGATATACATTGCCATCACTTTCCACATTGCCCTATTGCTGGAATAATTAGTTGCTGGTGCTGCAGGAATGAGGGCCTTCATTCATCTGCTACATCAGGAACATTTCTGGTTGAGGATGGTCCTTATTACTATTGCATGCTTGAAATCTTGCTTGGGAGACTTTCAAAATCATTGTATAATCAGGTACAAGTACTCGAGTAGACATATTCAGTTCGGTTGATTTTATATTATTGAGTTTTCATAACAAGATGTTAGCTTTTTCCTTGCCTTGATTACAGGCTTTGAAGAAAATTTCCAAGTTTGTCAAGACAAATATTCTTCCTGGGGCAATTGCAGAGGTTGGACTGCTTTGTTGTGCATGTGTTCATTCGAATCCAGAAGATGCAGTTACACACCTTATTGAGCCCATTTTGCTCTCTGTTATATCCTCTTTAAAAGGAATGCCGGTCACAGGATTTGGAGGAAGAGGAAGTTCCAATGTCTCTATTTCAACCAAGGTATTTCTCTTGTGAATTGTCTTGTTATATTACTGCACCCATGTTCTTGTTGTTAAAGTTAAATTTTTATATTTCCAGGAAAAACCCACACTTTCTCCAGCTCTGGAAACAACACTTGATTATCAATTGAAAATAATGTCAGTTGCTATCAGTTATGGAGGCACTGCTCTTCTCCGTTACAGAGATCAGTTTAAAGAGGCCATCATGTCTGCTTTTGATTCTCCATCTTGGAAGGTCTTGTATCTTTCTCGTGGCTGTTTAAAGTACCTGCAAGATTGAAAATTATCTCCATTAATGCAGAAGCGTCTCCAAATGGGATGCTTGCTTACTTCATTACTTAATAATCATTCTCTGGTTTTATAAATTTCCTTCTTTAATAGATTTTTGGTCACACGATAGGTCAATGGAGCTGGTGATCATCTTCTTCGATCCCTCCTTGGGAGCCTGGTTCTTTATTATCCAATGGATCAGTACAAGTATGTTTCTCTTTATTAACATGAGGTTGTGTCTACATTCTCATTCACTTAAATCTCTAATTGAGAATGAGAACCTTATAATTCTGGTTTGGTAGGTGCATTTTCCGTCACCCTGTTGCTTCTGAACTGGAGGGATGGATTAGCACAAAAGATTATTCCCACGATAAACTGCCAATGGGGCCCAGGTGGCATATTCCAACTGATGAAGAAGTTCATTTTGCAAATGAACTTTTGGACCTTCATTTTAAATCGGCCTTGGATGATCTTTTGACCATATGCCGAACTAAAACCCATTCTGAACCAGGTTATAGACAGTCATTCCACTGGCAACTTCTCCTTTAACTAGACTGACGTAGTGGTGAAAGAATGTTTTCAGTGCATCCAAATAAACATGAAATTCTTTTTCCCCACCATGCAGTTTAAGCATATTTTTCCATTATTTGACAATTTACATGCAATTTGTCACCCAGGAGATGAGAAAGAGCACTTGAAAGTGACTCTTTTGCGTATTGATTCTTCATTGCAAGGAGTATTGTCTTGCTTGCCTGATTTCAGCCCATCCTCCAGTAATACGATGGTTGAGGATCTTGATCATACTTTCTTAATTGCTGGAGCAACAGGTTCGAGTGTTGGCAGCACTCAACTGCGGGAAAAAGCTGCTGAGGTTATACATGAAGCTTGCAAGTAATGTTTAAATTTATTGCTTCTCTGGATATCAACCCTTTTATCTGGCTGGCTCTAATTTTCTGAACTCATTGATCTTTGCGCATTGAACAGATACTTGTTACAGGAAAAGTCTGATGACAGCATTTTATTGATACTCATTATTCGTATTATGGATGCTTTAGTGAACTACGGTAATGCACAATGAATTTAGATGAATTGAACATATTGATGCGTTGGAGCTACCTATTGCAATCCAACCACAAACACCTCCCCTCCTGGGCAGTCCCCTTCGGTGGGCCCCTTTCCCCCATATGTCCTCTTTCTAATCAACTGTTTTGATTTTTGTCCTTTAGGAAGTTTGGAATATGATGAATGGTCAAATCACCGGCAGGCATGGAAGTTGGAATCTTCTGCCATAATTGAACCTCCGATTAATTTCATTGTGTCATCTCATTCTAAGGGGAACAGAAGGTGAAGAGTATGATTTCCATTCATTGCATGAACTATGCATCAATCATGTAGCATTTAAACCTTAATTTTCTATCCCAGGCCAAGGTGGGCGCTTATTGACAAGGCATACATGCACAGTACATGGAGATCCTCACAATCGTCTTACCATCTATTCCGTACAAGTGGGAATTTCTCTCCATCAGACCATTTGATTCTTTTGATGGATGATCTTCTAAGTCTATGCCTGCATAGTTATGAAACTGTTCGCACGTAAGTCCATTAATCTTCTTTGACCTCTTAGATGAAAAATTATAGTACAGATTTCTAAATCTTGTTATCTATTTTGGGTGCATTGTGACTGTTGTTGCCCACTAATATATAATGCACATTTCAAGTAGGATAATTTAGACTGCTTTATTGGACCTTTATTAATGGTTATGATCATAAGAAAAGGGACATGGCATCGTACTAAATGCATTAATCCAACAAAGCAATGAAATTAATTAGAAGATGCTGCCTACAACCCACCTGGAGATGTAGATAAGATGAAGTGCTTGGTAGTTTGAATAAAATTTCAAACTGTACTAACACCTTGCTAAACCTTGAACTGGCATTCTCATTCTATGGAGAGATTTTGTTAATTAATTGATGTAGCCTCCATTCCTGTCGATACAATGTGTCATGAGCCTGGAGATTTTGGTAAAAGTTGTGATTTTATTGAATACTGATTAGAGTTAACTGCTTAAAATCTTCAATTACTTAATAAAAACTGCTTAGATCATATTTTTCAATAGGTCCCTGTGCTTTCAATTTACATGGGAACATATGCATTAAAGTTTTGGCCAAAACCTTTGATGCTTCCTTGTAAGTGGTGGATTTGTGTTCTAGTTTTTACGTTACTTCATTAAACACTATATGTGCATATGCATATGTTTGTATGCATGTGTATTTATCAATATGTTGGAATTTTGGCATCAGTTCATTTTCTGGGATTTTTGGTGGTGTTTATTTATCGGATTTAATATTTTGACATGGTGCCCAGACTTGCTGGAAAATCTCTGTTAAAGATGATCAAGAGATGGCCATCAATGATTTCAAAGTGTGTTCTAACGCTTGCTGAGAATTTGCGGAACCCCAAATCACGAGAATATGCAGTGCTAGGTTCCTGTGCAGTCCTTAGCTCACAAACGGTTCTCAAGCATTTGACAACGGTAGTCATTCTGGACAACATGCTCAACATCATCTTAAAAAATGATTTCTGAGGATAAAATGCTCAACATGATCTTAAAAAATGATTTCTTCTGATGTATCTTCTGTTATTTCCAGGATCCAAAAGCATTCTCTTTATTCATCCTTGGGATCCTTTCCAGGTAAATTTGCATAACTTAACAGTTTTAGATTGGTAACTGGCAAATACCCCCAGGATTAGTCGGGACGCTATTCCCGGACACCTGGTGCCAATAAAAAAAATGATTGGTAACTGGTGAAAAATTTTCATTTAACTTGTTTGAACTTCTGTTTCTGTTGGGAAATGGCTAACATTTCGTATGAATTCTGTCTGACCTTCCTTTGTTTCTACTTGAAGCTCCCACCATGAATCACTGAAATGCCAAAAAGCAATTAATGAGGTAAAATCCTCATTTAACGATTAAGAGTATGCAGTTGTGAATTCTGTTGTTTAACATTCTCTGAGTGCCAACAGTTATTTGTCAAATACAACATCTACTTTGCTGGAGTATCTAGAAGCATTGTCAGGAAAACAAACAATGACACGGATGTCCCAGATTTTGTAGATTTGGTTTCCCAAATTGGTTCTATGAGTTTTGATTCCACTGGCTTGCATTGGCGGTAAATATCTGGTTATTTGGGAACTTTTTTCCTTTAAATTCTATTTATTGATATGAGCTGAAGTTGGTTGAATTTATGTACTCTCTTAGACTGATTGTTGTAAATATTTTATATATAGGCTTATTTCTTTTCAAAATTTATCAGGTATAATCTGATGGCTAATAGAGTTCTACTCCTGTTGGCTATGGCATCTAGGAATGACCCAAATGCCTCTTCTAAGATATTGAGTGAAACTGCCGGTCAGTTCTTCTTGTTGTGTCAGAGACTGCCTCTTGCCTTTGTTTCTCAATAGCGCCGTTGCAATAAATTGAGTGCAAATATCTCAGTTTTGACATTTTTAACATTTTTTTGTGTAGTTTTTCTAACATTTCTTTTTAAACATTTACAGGTCACTTCTTAAGGAATTTGAAAAGCCAACTTCCTCAGACAAGAATACTTGCAATCTCGGCCTTAAATACACTGTTAAAGGAATCTCCTTATAAACAGACAGCTGAGGAACACTCTGGCTCTTCTGGTTCTGGGGACTTACTAGAAAGTACCAAATCATCCCTAGAAGGAGCTTTAACTAGTATTTTTCAGGAAGAGGGTTTCTTCAATGAGACGTTGAATAGTCTTTCCCATGTTCACATAATTACTGATACTGAGAGCACATCTTCCAGAGGAAATCATGGAAATTCAGCTTTTCAGAGCCTAGCAGACAAATCAATCACCCAATTTTATTTTGATTTTTCTGCTGCATGGCCACGTACTCCTAGCTGGATTTCTTTATTAGGAACTGATACCTTCTACTCTAATTTTGCCCGGATTTTTAAGCGGCTAATACAGGAATGTGGCATGCCTGTTTTATTGGCACTAAGAGGTACATTGGAGGAGTTTGCAAATGCCAAGGAAAGGTCTAAGCAGTGTGTTGCTGCTGAAGCATTGGCTGGGGTGTTGCATTCTGATGTTAACGGTCTTTTAGAAGCATGGGACAGCTGGTTGATGGTCCAGTTGCAGAATATTGTTTTAGCACAATCAGTGGAATCGGTACCTGAGTGGGCAGCTTGTATTCGTTATGCAGTTACAGGAAAAGGAAAATACGGAACAAGAGTCCCTCTTCTGAGGCAAAGAATCCTAGACTGTTTGGCGAATCCTTTACCATCAACAGCAACTACAACTGTAGTAGCCAACCGCTATGCTTTTCTGTCAGCTGCACTTATAGAAATATCCCCTCAGAACATGCCAGCAACTGAGTTACAGCTCCATTATAAACTTTTAGGGGAGCTGCTTGGTAACATGTGCCATTCATCTGCCCAAGTAAGCATTCCTCATAGGTCTCACCAATTTTCTAGGCAAACTTTTTTGTGTTTGTATGTCTATATAAACTCTAAATAGCCTTCAGTTTTTCAAGAATTTTTTTGCCTGGATTATCCTAAAAATTGTTATATTATAGTGCTCTTGTATATGCCTATTAATATGGTGGTTATAGAGCAAAAATTTTAAGCAACTGTTGCTTCTTTTAATATCTTCTTATGAAGATGGCTGTGTCATTATTATTTTCTCTCTGTAAAAATGAAAGATGGATGAAGAGCATGGTTATATAGTTGTGGCTTCTTTAAATAGGCAGAATAAAAAAGGGTAGCTGTGGAAACAATAATTTTTAATTACAACAGTTTCAATGTTAAAAGTTAGACTGTTATATTATAAGGACTACAATAAGCTGAGTAGGTGTGTTGTGGATTTATGCCATTTATATTTTTTCTCCTTTATGTGTTTGATCCTCTTATTTTGTTTTCAAAGTTATCTTAGGCTGCTTGTATATCTTGATTTCTCTTAGATTCTGGAAAATCTTTCCTGCATGTTCTCCTTGATCTGGTATCAGAAAAGGAGAAGAAAAATCACAAGTGTTGCTACTGTAGGCGAAACACAATCAAGAATTTTATTTCTCCATTATTGTATTGTTCGATTTTTTTTTTTTTAATTTCTTATTCATGACTTTTGATTCATCTTTTTTGCGGAACAGGTAAGGGAAGCTATAGGTGTTACCCTTTCTGTGTTGTGCTCAAACATTCAGCTTTATGCATCATTGGATTGTGATCATTCGCTTGAAAGGGAAAACACTAATGTTAATTACCGGCTTAAAGAAGGAAGTTGGGTTCGGTTTCTAATAGACAGAGCATCTGAACTGGTAGTGAATATTCAGAATACCAGTCAGTCTGACAATTTGGAGACCCCAGCAGATGAGAGGCATCAGAATAGACGTATGAATGGAGATTCGAAAGATGATGTCAAATGGATGGAAACGGTACTAATTTCTAGATTAGTTTCCTGTGAACCTCCTTTAATCAGCTAAATCTTACTTGTTATTCTTCCTTGTAAAAAAAAAACTAAATCTTCTTTTACCGAAATATTTTTACTCATGACTTAATTTTTTCTACTCTTTGTAGATATTCCATTTTATCATCTCATCTCTGAAGTCTGGAAGATCTTCATATTTGCTGGATGTAGTAGTGGGACTTCTTTATCCTGTAATTTCCTTGCAGGTGTGTTGAGTATGCTTTTTATTATGTTATGTTACTGACAGATTTTCCTTTGGGACTATTATTTGGTTCTGAAATTGAGTAGCTTTTATATTGTTCTTGCTTCTGTCCCTTCCAGTTTAGCGTTAGGGACTAGAGGGTTTAGTTGACCAGTATGTCAGGGAGAATATCTCAAATCAATCATTCCTTGACCATGAGTAAATGAGTAATATTTGGTTGAACTGGTATTTTAAATTATATGATGGAAAATTGTTCAATATTTTTTTTCCAGTCAACAATTTAGATATGCCAGTAAGTAGCTATTAAGTTTACACATCAAACTTTATCTGCTGCTTGCTGCTCTAGTTTTCTTTGAATTCCCTAGTTCTATTAGTATCTCCCCAAGTTAAAGGCGTTGGAACCTACTGTCAGATTTGGCTGAATGACCCCTTTGAGGTGCTTCCTTCTCATTATATAGAAATAATTACAAAGATAAGATTGAGAATTCAAATTTGAATCTCAACAAACTACATCTTTATCTCTATCTAAACTAACCTGATTTTATCCTATCTAAATATGTACAAGTTTAATTTAAATACAAGATAAGATTAGAAGATAAATCCTAATCTATTCGAATTTCAGTTCTGCTGCATCCCAATAAAGTAGAAGATTAGCTGCCATGTAACCCTAGCCGCAACTTAGTAAAGAAAACCCTAGTTTTCCTTTGATACCTACAACATTCACTAGTACTCATTCTGCCAAGGAGTTGGAGAACTTCCATTGGAACATGGAACAGTACTTCGGTGCTACCCCGTGTGCCAGAGGGAAAGAAAATAACCATCACCTTGACGTATCTCATGGATTAACCCCTAGGGATTGGTTCAAGTGGTAAAGGCCTTGGTCTTGGTGGTATGCTTCCTCCAAGATCCAAGGTTTGAATTTCATTGGGTGCAAACAATCTCTAGGGGCCATTAGAATGAGGGTTTTTCCCTTGAATTACTTGAGGTGCATTTGTGGGAAACTCCTTGCCAATGGTCTGTGCACCCCTAGGATTAGTCAGGACTCTGTTCCCGGACACCCAGTGACAATAAAAGAAACCTTGACATATCTCATGGGTGATACTGAACTTGGTGGTGGTCTCATCTGGAGAAAGACAAGAAGGTGATTTTTGGGAGGTACAGCTCAAGAAAAATAAAGTAAGCTAGAGAGAGACATCACTTTGTGGCAGTGCGACAAAGATGTGAAAGACTTACTAAATTCACTCTTGACGAGGATGTTGAGCTTGGTTCGTGTGGGTCGTTTCAGATGCCTAGTGATGGCATGGATTGACTGGTTTTCTAAATTATAAAATGCAATTTTTTTAAAAAAAATATTTATTTTTCCATTTTTTAACAATTTTTTTTTATAGTATCTCCCCAAGTTATTGTCAAAAAGAAATTATAATATCCTTGTGCATCGAATAAACTTACAAAATCTTCTTAAATATGGCATTGAAGCAAATTTATGAACAACACTGCAAAATTTCCTCTGAAACTGGACCTTCATATTTTCCAAGTGTTAATATGTGAGATATGATTAGATATCATGCTGTCCATTTTAAGCAAGAGGATTCTTAATATTTTATGCTCAATAAAACTTTGTTTATCGATAAAAAAAAAAAACATTTCAGCAATATCCCAGGATATGCAAAACTTATATTGGTCCCCTCCACCCTCCACGTATCCCCTCTCCTCTTTCCCTGGTTGCATTATAAGAGATGTTGACAATTTGCAGTCTTATACAAGCTCTTGAATTGCCTGCATGATCTTGTAACAGACTTCTGCTGCATAGGTAACATTTTAGGTGTATTTCCATTTTAGGAGCTTTTGTTTGGTTATGGTTATTAACTAGATTAATCTGAATGCTTAGACGTGCTTTATGCTTGAAGAGAGATTCCATGGAGAGAACTCCTGCAGAGAGGAGACTATGTACTGATTTATTATAGAGATGCTAGGATGCAAGTTGATGGCACTTTCTGATCTTTGACAGTTATGAGTCCTGACCAAATTAACATGCTTCTATTAAATCTCATTTCAATCCTTCAGAGATATTTATCGCCCAAACAATCTACTAGAGAACTTTTTGGTTTTTGGTCATTTTAATTGCGTCATGGTGCCAAGTAGGCCGGGCGCCAGAACTTATCTGAGAAATATTGCTGCTTTCTGAAGGAAACATCAAATAAAGATTTGTCAACATTGGCCAAGGCAGCTTTTGAACTGTTGAAATGGAGGATTTTCTGGCAACCTCATATCCAGGAGACTGTATCTGTGATTCTTTCTTCAGCCAATGATTCTAACTGGCGAACCAGATCTGGGACACTGACATATCTGCGAACTTTTATGTATAGGTATGATATCTGAAGTGTTTCCCCTTTTGCGTTGCATCCTGCAAGGATTGTAAGTCATACTAGTCTTATAGTCTGTTATGTGTGTTTTCTATTGTTTTATTTCTTTCTGTTTTAAACTTATTGTTTTTTGTTTTTTCTTCTTCATTTTTTTGGGTGGGGGCCATGGGATGATTTTGTGATGTGTTTGGAACTCACATCTCAAATTGTTTCTGCATAAGAAATTACATTTAAGAGTGTTCTTATTTTGTCATATGACCATCTGTTTGTGGTCCCTTTTCTCTGTTTGTCTCTCTGTTTGTCTCAATTTACTCTTCCGATTCAGCTTTTAATGAGTTTTTGTATGGCATCAGTGGTCTGATATGCAGAGAAACTTTTTCTCTGATACTAAGTAAAACTCTTCAAAATCTTTTTAACAGGCATACTTTCATTCTCTCACGTTTAGAGAAACAACAGATCTGGAGCACCGTGGAGAAGCTACTGATTGACAACCAAGTGGAGGCAAGTTCCTCGCTGAATCGTTCCTTCAATAAAGTTTTCTACTGTTCCTTCAATAAAGTTTTCTACTCTGGGGCATTTGCCATCGCTTCCCCTAAAAAAACTATAGTGCACCCTTGTTTGTGGAAGTTACGAATAATCAAGTGAAAATCAATGTTGAATAATGAGTGTCCCATGATCCATGTTCTTGGTGCCTCAACTTTTGTCTTATTTTAGATTTTGAGTAATATTATTAATTTAGAAACTTGATCAAACTGAGTGAAATTCAAATTCATGAGCAGAAGTCATAAGATGCCTGGAATGAAGTAAATATAAAGACTTAGTCACATAGTTCTTAATGAATTTTCCTTTAACTGTTTTATGTCCTAATGTTCTGGGGGTCTACATCTTTTTTTTTTTTTTTTGAAACGCTAGAGTTAGTTACTTGAGCCAGGGGTAGGTTTTGTTGGTTTCAACTTTATTAAGCTAATTTCTGGCTCAGGTAAGAGAGCATGCTGCGGCAGTTCTGGCAGGCCTAATGAAGGGTGGGGATGAAGATCTAGCTAGAGATTTTCGTGATAGAGCCAAAGTGAAGGCAAATGATCTTCCAAGAAAGAGAAAGCAGAGGTTAGTTCTCTTGTTTTTGACACTTAATGCATTATGCTTTTCTTATTTATTTTTGTAGCACTAATGCAAGTGTTTCATCTTGTATACTTCCTGTGTAGGCTACCCTTATTCTTTTGATTCAATAAAATTTTATTTTATGTATCATTTTTTTTTTGAAGTCCCTATAGTTGTTAGTTAATGCAGCTTTTCAATGAGGGGACAACATTCATGTATGTATTTTTGTTTGCAAACAACTATATATATTTGGGAATTCACATTTGCATGCATTAAGCATGGACATGAAAACTCACCTGCTTGCCTTTCATAAGTAAGTTCTCATTCGTTGAAATTGAAATCAAAACACAGATAAGAGGAGACATTTGTAGTGTTGTGAATACTTGTTTGAACAATGCAGCCCTGGCTCATTGTCTTTGAATTGAAGTTGACCAAATCTTCTCATTTGCGGAAGCACTCCTAATGCTTCTTTCATCCATTGAAGTCATTTATAGATTTTTTTTATCAGTAAATGAAGTCATTTGTAATTTTAGGTTTACAATGCGTGGTGCAAGCCATTTTGAGGAATCTAGTTTTTTTATATGCAATGCATCCACGTGTCCAGCATCAAATATGAGGAAATTTTTAATCATCTGCATAAGATTTTAAAGTTCTCAATATATGCCTGTGACATTGATGACACCTAATTTATGTATCGAAAAAAAGAGGCATTGATGACACTGCTAATGCCAACTCATGCACACACAAACCAGTAAGTAGATATTCATTTAATTTCATGTATTTATAGGTGTGAACTTACGTGTTTTTTTTTTTGTTTTTTATAAGGGATTAAGACATAGTAACTACATATTCCATTCACAGCTCAATGTTTCTGATCAATATCTCATAATCACTGAATGCAGAAATTCTTCTCGTCATTCCACAGCTTCTATACATGGCACTGTACTTGCTTTGGCAGCTTCTGTATTATCAGCCCCTTATGACATGCCCAGGTGTGTTCGGCTAAAGATAAGAATTGGGTCTTATAAGTTGATTCGAGAAATATGCTGTAACAAGTTAGATTATGCATGACGTAATGCTTATATAACTAATGACAACAAAATATTGCCAAAACATAAGCAAGAGGGATCTTACTTAAAGCTGCCAGTAGGTTGGGTATAGTGGGATGTGATTTCAATGTTTGAAAATCCAATCCACTAGACTTTTTTTTTCCCCCCAATTAGACTTGACTTTTGAAAAACTAATAGTTGCTATTATTGGCCAATAAGGGCCAGATTATTATCTTATAGTTCACACTTGAAAGCCCATGTCCCATAAATTTGGAAAGTTTCAATTGTACCTTTGACAAAATTCCTAGGAATAGTTTTTTGTTAGTCATTGGTCAACAATTGGCAAATTTCTAATAGGTTGCAATTGGTCAAACCTGACTGTAGAGCTAGTCAATATGCATTCTGCTTCATGATCTACTTGAGGGATGGGGCAACGAATTAGAATCTTTATTGGGTTTTTAATTTCTTGTTCCTTTCTGGATGATTTCTCTCTTTCAGTTGGTTGCCTGAGCATGTTACATTACTAGCTCGTTTTGCTGGGGAGCCATCACCTGTAAAATCTACAGTTACTAAAGCAGTTGCGGAGTTCCGACGGACCCATGCAGATATGTGGAATGTTCAGAAAAATTCATTTACTGAAGAGCAACTTGAGGTAGCTCCTTAGAAATATTAATCCAAGAACACTTGCCTTATGTCAGAGAAACATTGATTCCATTTCCTGAAATTATTCTTCTTACACTTGCAGGTTCTGGCTGATACATCCTCATCATCATCATATTTTGCTTAATATACATTGTATTCCTAGCAAGAAGGAAGATATAGTGGAAAACTATTGGCAATAAATTAAGCTTTGTTGTTAAATTTCACCCTAATTTATGGAATGAGCTTTATTTACATGTAGATTTTTATTTTTTATTTATTTATTTGTTTTTCCCTTCAAATGTTTAAGTTTATCCAAGAAGTAGGAAGTCCCTCCGCAAATTCCTGATGCAGCCGAACTTGCTGGTCCCCTTCTATGTATGTGCTTCCAAGCCATGGTGATCGGCCCCCTGCATTTCCAAAAGATTATGGACCATACTGGTATCGGAACAAGATGCAGGGAAAGTGCCAAGGCCTGTGCAAAGTTTGTTGATGTCACTCTAGTGGAGTCCCATGGTTTGTTTGATGGTGGCAATTGAGGTTCTTGTATAGGCCCTTTACATGCCAAGCTCGATCTTCTCGGTGGCATCTTCATTTTTATCCTGTTTACTGTTAAATGGTTGTGGTATTCTTCGGTGCTTCTTTCGGCCGTTCTTTTTTTTAGCAATTACATTAGTAGTAAGAAGAAACAGAGGTTTAGAGGGGGCTTATACAAGAAGTCGGGTTGGAACTTGGAAGATGGGCGGTGGGAGGGCCTTTGGTGGTAATGGCATCCATCAGAGTTGGTGAAGGCGGCCCATTGAGAAAGCTTACGTGCAATCAATATCCCAAACGGTGGTCGACTTTGGGATATTGCAAGATTGCAATGAATGTCTTTAACGATTGAGGGGACTTTTTAAAAAAAAAAAGTATAGGGAAGCTCATTGCTATGAATCTATGATCATAGATATTTGGCCAATATTTGCTATGAATTGTAGAATCAGTTTGGCAAATATTTTGATGTTTTGGCATAGGGTAGATCCCTTTTGAGTTGGATATACAATTACCGTTGTAAAGTAATTATTCTCTAATTGCCACATCAAAACTGATCTTTCTGCCATTTTCTGGCGGTGGGCTATACGAGGGCACGTAGTCTGTCAGGCCTTCATGTGATGTACAGACTTCTTCGACTTGGTTGACCTAAATCGGCATGTCTGGAAATGGTTGTCCATGGATCACGTTGTGCTAGAAGTAAGTCATGTCAAGATCAGTTACCGTAAATGAGATGAAAGATTGTGCATCATCAGGGTTTAGAATTAACCTGATCCAAACAGAGATCGCTTGCAACTACTGCATGTGTATCGGGTGACTTGTAAGCTTCACACCTTGTGTGAAGTGGCACTTCGAAAGGAGATGAGAGTGCTAGTTTGGTTTAGGTAGGGACGATATCTCCTGTAGCCTACCATGGAGTTTGGTTTTGGGATGAATTTAATTCTACTTTTTTTTGTTTTTTTGAGTCTTTTCTTTTTATAAAGGAGTTTGCACGGCTTGAACTTGTATCTAAAGTTTTTATTTTCTCGGCAAGGTTAATATCATATATTGACAACAAATATTACAAACATATAAGTCAATGTTTAGTCTATATTAGGAAATTACATGTGGATCTTTTCTACCATGGAAGTCTAAAAAATATTTAGGTATTTGGATGCGGGGTATGTTGCCAGACATGTTTGTAGCAACGCATTGTGCTAGTTGATGTGCCCATTTGTTCTGATATCTATGGATTTTTTGTGTTGATGAGTTTTTGAAAGACTTTAAAAGACATGTAATATCAATGAACGGACTAGTCTGGTGAAGATTTAAGGCATTGTATAGCATTATTCACTACCTGACTCTCTCATTCTATGATTATGCTAGTGAGATTGAATCGGGTAGCTTCCTCTATAGCTAGCTTTGCAACCATTGCTTCTCCAAACTACGGTTGACATATTCAATTTTTTGGGTAGTTGCATATATGATTTCTCCTATGCTTAATATGCAAATAGCTGCTGTTATGGAAAATTTGTTTCCGATAGATACAACATAAGATGAAGAGAAATGGCTTTATGGAGGGGGTAACCACTCTGGAATTGTGCATGGTGAGTTGTTTTTTTGGAATTAAGTTGTTTCCGATAGCTACAACATAAGATGAAGAGAAATGGCCTTATGGAGGGGGTAACCACTCTGGAATTGTGCATGGTGGGTTGTTTTTTTGGAATTGAGAACATTGTGGGTGTTTGACATAGGTGATTATGAATGACTTGGTTTCGAAGGAACCATAGAGAGTCCATTGTTATGATAGCAAATAATTGAAAGTTATGTGTCTCACCTCTATGGAGGTTTAGGAGTTTGGGATCCAAGATTACTTTGGTCCACTCACGGAAATGCAAGTTAGCAAAGGGAGAGATGTTTAGCAGCTAGGGTGAGTCTCAATAAGATTTTTGAGTGCACATTTGAGGAAGAGATGCTCTATTGTTTCCTCTTTAGTATGGCATAGAGGGCAGAGGAGTCATTGTTGGAGAGGGTTAAGGGAAGTTTTAATCTAGACCTTGTTAGGAGAATATTTGAGACTACTTTCTAAAGAAATGTTTTTAATCTTTCTTGGAATTTTATTTTTTAGATATTTTTCTAGTTAGATTTGGTGAGATGTGGGTTTTGAGAAATTTGGGTGCTACTGTGAGATCTGATGTACTCATAGGCAGATTTGACTGAAAATTTACCAGAGTGTTGGTTAGTCCAGATGGGTTGGTCTAGCATATTTGGTGTGCTTGCCTAAGGAAGATGAGTTTTCTAGATTGCATTGACACTATCTCGATTAAATAATTCAGTTAGAAGAATGTTAATCCATCTTCGGGGTTGCTCTAGCATTAGAGCAGAGACAGTCAGATCTAGTTCAACTAGAGTGGAGCAGTCTTTGGGGGTGGATTTGAATGATTGTAGAGTTGGTATCCAGGGGTATCACCACACTTTTGTTGTCGTCCTATTTACAATTTGCCTACAGAAGTTGGCTTGGATGAGAGGTTTGATCTTAATGACATTTTCCCAAAATCAGGAATTAGAAGCATTTGGAGTTATTTCCCACAAGGATGATGAGGGCATATATTTTGAGGATAGGAATTAATGGCATAGACTTGGATTTTTTACTGTAACATTCAAGCCAATTTTGGCTATTAGAGCTTTGTTGAAACCTGAAGTCACTCTAATTCCTAGTCCACCTTTACAGTTGGATTGACATATGGATTGCCAACTTTTTGGAGTGAAGAGTAACTTTTTGTTTGGAAGGAATCCCCACCAAAATTTTTTCAGATGAGAGTATTTTCTTGTAAACAAATTTTGGGAGAGTGAGAGAAGACATTGTGTAGGAAGGAATGGAGCTTGCCACAACCTTGATTAAGGTGGTATGGCCAGCTTGAGAAAGAAGTTTTGACCTCCACCCATTTAATTTATTTTGAATTTTTTTCAAAGATTTCCGGAAATGTTTGTCTCTTTGATATGCCTATGGTGAGAGGAAGGCCTAGGCGCTTAATGTAGGAGTTGGTTTCTTGAAAGGGAGAATGGAAGTTATGGAAGAGATCAGATTTGGACTAGAATTGCCACTGAATTGAATGGTAGATTTATTGTTGTGGATTTTTTGACCTAGCCATTTAGAGTAGATGCTAATGCATGTTAGGATGGATTGAGCCGATTGAGGGGTTGCCTTGCCGAAAATTAACATGTCATTAGCAAAGAGAATGTGAGTTATTGAAAGGTCATCTTTTTCAATCTTTATCCCTTCCAAGTTTTTTGAGTGAGCCTCCTTGGTGATCAGTTTTGATGAGACTTCACTTCCTAGAATGAACAAGAATAGGAAAATTGGGTCTCCTTGTCTTAAACCTCTTGATGGTTTGAAAAAGTCATGGGGCATTCCATTGATTAGGATGAAGTATGAAACAGTGGTGATGCATTCAGAGATCCATTTGATCCAAATTTGATAGAAGCCTAGACTTTTTAAGATGGAGATGAGGAAGAGCCATTCCATAGTATCAAAGGCCTTTTCAATGTATATTTTGATGGCCATTAATCATTTTTTTGCCTTTATTTTTTTTCTTTTTATGTGAGAAATGAGTTCTTGGGTTATGATGGTGTTCTCTTGAACTAATCGACCAGGGACAAAGGCTGATTGGAAAAGGGGAGATGATTGATGGAAGAATGACCTTGAGTCTATTTGCCAAGACTTATTGATCGAAATTGATTGACAACACTCGGGCATTGAGTCTTGGGAATTGGTGCTATGTGGGTGTGGTTCATCTCTTTAAGGTGGCAAAAAAAAAAAAAAAGTGTCTAATTTCTTCTATCATGTTATTTTGAATAACTTCCCAATAGAATTTGTAAAACAGGCCAATGAATCCATCTGGCCCAGGGGCTTTCGAAGATAGGGTGTTTTGTATGGCTTTTCTGATTTCATCTTGGTCTAGAATCGCTATAAGGAATAAGTTATATGCTAGATTGACTTTTGTGGAGAAAATGAGGTCCAACTTGTTAGGTAGGGTTTGATTGGGGGTGGTGTAGATGGCCTTAAAGTGATCATGGAATGAGGTTTGGATGGTGGTGGGGTCAGTGGACCATATCCCTTTTCAATTTTAAGATTATCAATTGTATTACTCCTCAAGTGAAAGAATTTTGTATTTAGATCAGTGATGGTAAGCCAGGTGAGTCTAGATTTTTGTCTCCAGAGTTGTTCTTCTCTCTTTAAGAGCAATTGAGGTTTTCTTGGAGCTGTTGTTCCAAGTGTCTATCAAAAACTCCTGAGGTAGAGGATTGGATTTTTGTTAGGAACTAACTCGGATTTTTTTTATGTCAAATTGGATATTACCAAAACAATGTCTGCTCTAGTTTTTTAGGTTACTTTTTGTGACTCTTAATTTTTTGCACAGAATGAAAGGTTGTCTTGCCCAGAATTTTTTTGACCACTTTAACATTAAAGGGCTCTCGTCCATAATTCTTCAAATTTGAAGGTTTTTTTTTTTTTTCCAAATTTTGGAAACCCTAGGTTGCATGAGGATGGGGGAGTAGTCCGAGGAGGTCATTGGGAGGTTTGTCAGTTGGGCACAAGGAAAAATGATCCTCCAATCATTATTAGCAATGCCTCCGTCTAGCCTTTCTCGAATGTTAACAATTCCATTTCTTCTATTAGATCATATGAATAGAGAAGGTCAGATGCTCCTAAGTCTGCTAAGCTCCATGAATGAAATTAGACCAGTTGGTTTTGAAGAGTAGGCAAAGGGACAACCTAGGGGTGGGCAGTGGGGCCCCGCACCCCACTACCCCGACCCTGTTCGCTCCGCCCTCGCATGGCGGGGCGGGTAACACCGTCCCGCATCTAGTCCCCCTAGCGGGGGCGGGGGGCGGGGAGGGCCCAACCCCGCCCTGCCCCCTACACACACATATATATATATATATATATTATATAAAAACATAAATATTTATATATATTCAAAAGCATAAATATATGTTTATGTATATAAATATATTTTTATATTTTACAAATTGTGTATATACAAATATATATTACAATTTCTTAGACTTGTTTACAAAGTATGCATTAACAAATTTAAAAACTATATAGTTTAAAACTACTACACTACAAGTTACATAAAATATGCACTAGCAAATTTAAAAACTACATAAATTTTAAATTATAGTCATATTTACAAAATTTAAATTTACAATTTGGATCTAAAAATATATTTTTGATCACTTTTGGATCTAGAAATAATTTTTAAATATAAAAAAAAGTAGTAATTTTTTAAAGGGAAAATGAGGTAAGGCGGGGCGGGGTACCCCACCCCCGGGATACGGGGGTGGGGGACGGATGGGAAAATCCCACCCCCGCATCATGCGGGGCGGGGTGCGGGGAGGGGGCTACCCCGCACCGTATGGTGCTGGTAGCACCCCTAGGACGACCCCGTCTTTTCTTTGATTGGTTGATTATGCTGTTGAAATTATCTATTCCTAACCAAGGGAGCAGGAAAGGGTTGGTCATTGTTGAGAACAGTTTCTAGAAGTCATGTTTTCTCTTGTAGTGTGTAAGACAAAAAACAAAACTAAGGAGCCAAGGGTGATGAACGGGATTCGAGTACGCCAAAAGAGTAATAATATTATTAGAAATATTTACAATTTCTACATCCAGTCCTTGCTTCCACATAAATAACATACCTCTCCATTTACCGGAATATGAACATGGAAAGGAAGACCTGGCCTATTTACAATATCCATACTATTTACATTAGTCAAAAGTGTCTCCGCTAGAAAAATTAAGTGATTTAAAGTTACTTTTACTTTTATTTTATTTTATTTATATATAGTAAAGTTGCAATTTTCTAATAACTCTGAGCAGGAAAGCCAGCACCCATATGCTGGGGTTGATTATTGCACCTGAGGGATAATGGTCTGATCAATGCAAATCTGAATGGCTTGTTTGGAAAAAGATTTCATCTTAAAATTTTCATCTCATTTGATCTCATCTCATTCTCAAACATTATTCAAATACAAATATTTTCAAAATAATCATTATAACTTTTTTAAACTAATCATCACAACTTTCCCAAACTTTCAAACAAAAAATAAAAAATAATTCAACATTTTCAAATCTCTAAACAAAAATAATATTTTAATAATATTTTAACTTTATAATATTTTTTATTCAACTTTTTCTCTTTTCTTTTCCAAAACCCTATAAAACATTAATTCAAACTATCTCACTACTATTCACAAACTATCTTACTATTATTTACAAAATTCTCATCGCATCTTACTCCCCAAGCTTGTCTTAATGTCCGGTTTGGATTAACAAATCATTCCAACTCATCTCACAATATTTTACAATTTAATCTTTTTAATATTTTAATAATATTTTATTCAATTTTTAATTTTTATTTCAATTCAATATCCAAACCTAACCTAAATTGTCTGAAACCATAAGATAGCCGAGGAAAAGAGGTGTTTGCCCCAGTTTAGACAGCTGATAGACGATGATTGACAAGGTTTTATTATTATTATTATTTTAGTCTTTTCAGCCTTCCCATTAACCCATCGATATAATTTATTCTAACCAAAAACTCATATATATGCTAGAACTTGGGAGGTTCTTTAGATCTTCCCAAGAAGCAAGTTACACTTAAGCACAACAGGTAAGATAGAAGATGATTGGTAAAGCTTCTAGATTGAAGTTATCATTCGAAATTGAGAATTGAAAATGATAAGATGATTTGCGAAGAGAAGGTTGAAGACGGTAGAGGCCGTATTGTAATTTGTAGCATTCATTTCAAACTTTCTTTCTCCCAAGTGCTAAATTATGAAGAACATGAATCCCTCAGCTCAATTTGGCGCTTATCAGTCCTTCAAGCGATCCGATAAAACCCACAACAGTCACGAGAAAACAAACAAAGCTAAATATCCTAAGTACAATCCATTGCCTGGTCCAAGCTCCTATTTTCTTTTGTACGAAGTACATTTCCACAGGGAAATATATGGCCAAAGGCCAGAAGTTCAGGGCCCCTAATAGTCCCAACACCTGGTTGAAGTAAGGGAATAGCATTGCAAGTGCAGTGGTTGAGATAACATATGCAGTTCGGAAACATAGCCTGAGAAGATTCCACTGAAAACCCGGCAACAAAGGGAGTTTGAAGGTGTAGAAATTATTTACAAAGCTACTGTTGGGATATTTCTTCATCGCCCATCTCTCAACAAATGCAAATACTGGCTGGCAATAAATCTGAGAGAGAAAACAGGTGATAAATGAATATATAGATTCAATCAAGAATGCATCGGATTTCACTATTGTTCCAGAAAGTTGTTCTTTTGGAAAAAATAAATGCTTGTTCCATTAGGCATATTATTACCTCTTGATAGTGAAAGTCTAAAGAGCAGAAAGCAGAAACAGATCAAGGTCAGTGAGAAATTTAACATACAAGTAGGGAGTACCTGATATCCTCCTACCAAATGGAGGACAATGCAAGCATTAGCAAAATCAATAAGCCAATAAGGTTCATAGAAACCAAATCCGGTCAATAGGTTTCCTGGCGTGTCATTCCCGAAGGCAGCATATCCAAAGCAGCCACAGCAGAGGTAGAAGAAGGTTGTGACAAAGATGGCAGTCACTGAGGCCTTTTTCATGGTCTGATTTTCTGGAGGAGGGGACTTCAAAGTATCCTAATTCGTTTCACAAAATATCGTAGTTACATTTTAGACACCATATTTATTTAATTAATTTTTTTATTTATTTTTCATCTTAAATATATAAATTGGTTTTTCTAAAGATTGTAATCCATATACCTGTATCTCAATTACAATAATCGAGTATGGATAGGCAAAAGCAATGTCCCCGAGTGCTTGGAAGGCTAACCATAATTTGTCAGCAACATTAGCAGCTGGGACTCCGGTAATGCTCCCCATTATCTTGCCATTTTCTGCAATTGCAATCACAAGATCAGTTTTAACCCTTAAATGGCCAAAGGCAACAGGCTTTCCTCATATATCAACCAAACATTTCTATGACCCTCCGTTTGGCTGCCAAATGATCTGAAACCCGAAAATTAGTCGCACGAGCTCGTTTACCGTTTTTGCAAGTTTGGAGTGACAAGAAAAAATTGAACAATATAGACTTTACATTTTATATATTTATTTTATTTTCTTACGTTGTCTTCACAACCGGGTGGAGTACAACAGCTTCCAGTGAATGAGACAACTTTTCTTTCAATTGTATAGGGCTGTAAGTGAAAGAGAGAGTTTGTGTTTGTTGTAAAGTAGGAGGTCTGCAAAATGGGAGAAAAAAAACAGGCGAATTCAAGGATGTACCTATTACTTTTGCAAACCCAAGTGCAAATCCAATGAAAGAGTAGGAAAAGGACATGATTGCAGCAACGACGGAGAGCCATTTCATGTTGTGGAAATCTGGAATCTGCGACATGATGATCTGAACAAGCCCAAAGAGCAGCATATATAAATTATCCCCATATGCACATGAAGCCTGATGCCCTTCTTTGTGATAACAGTTTGATTTCTGAATTGCTCTGCATTAATATAGCAACAAAAACTGAGAAAAAAAAGGTACGAGAAATACAATGAATGAGCTTTGCCAACTTGAGTCAAGTAGAAAGGGAGAGAAGATGGGGGAGTAGATAAGATGGCAAGCATGACTTGTGGAGGGGAGGGGGAAAAAAAAGAAAGAACTGTATAATATAATATAATATAAACTTTCTGGTGCATTTCCAAAAGATAGATAAAGATGCGCAGAGGCAAAAAGCAAATACACAAAATTCTACTATCCTCTAATCGCAGCTGTCTATAGTACCTCATACTGGTTGCTGTAGTAATTACATAAGCAACACCAGTCCCATACAAGCTCAAGTATTGAAGCAAACCACAAAACCACGTATGTGTTCTTCCTGAACTTCCACTAGATCAAATCAGAAAGTACATAAAACATACTAAAGGCTATCCTGAAGTTGAAGATCATATAAAACTTCTGACAGAAGAAAAGGAGTTGACGTATATACTACCAAGATTCACTCTAACAGCGTCCATATATGTGTAGTTTCGAGTTCCGGTTATGGGGTCGGGAGACCTGTAACAATCGGCAAGGAGAAAGGCAGAAATATAGGTGACAATCGCAAACCAAAGCAAAGAAACTGGCCCTGCTATCCATCCCAACTGTGAAGTACTCCATGCCAAAGACAGAACTCCAGAGCCGATAACAGCAGTAATGATATGAGCGACGCAACTCCACAAGGTTCCTGGTTTAGTTCCCAACAGGCACTGATTTCAAGACTGAATCGGAACTGAATTAAAAGAACTAGTGGATAGTACAGTAAAAAGTTGTTTTACCGGTTCTTTTTGGACGCCCATCATCATCCCAGGAACCATTGGCTACGGGGCAAGATTGTTGGACAGCCATGTTTGTTTATTTTCAACTCAAAACAAGGCCCTGCACTCTGCTAACTGTATACCCAATACAAAAAGCCTAAGGCACCATACGGCATACACTATGCCATACCCCCAATATTAGAAGGCCTAAGATACGAAACACCGTGACACACATACAGCCATGCTATTAAAATTAAATACCATGCTTGTGACAGCTAAAGTTTGATGTTTCTATACATCTCCCTGTAATCCATTTATAGCCGTGGCCTTCATTATATGGTGACCATGACTGGCATTTAGCGAAGGCTTCTTTAACATGAGAGTGTTCGTCAGTTGAACTAAGTGACAGCTACCCACACAGGCACAGTAGTAAAATGGGAAATGCAACTTCTTCTTCACTTTTACAGAAGCTTTAAATTGTTCCTGTGTGCGAATGTCATTGGTCTGGTATATATATATATATATATAGATCCGGGAGGTTAGATCTGTATAATATTAGAGTTAGAAGGCTTTTGCAATTATAATCTTGTCAGCACCATTAATCCAATCCATGACGTTTCATTTAGATACGAAACAATAATAGAGGAAATGGCTGTCGTGTTCATCATGGCATTTTCACTTCCTCCTTTATTACTTTGGCTAAACTTTATTTTGAATCGAATAGTAGTATGACTTCGCCTTTTGGGACCATGGTGAGTGGGATGGGTGGTTAATTAGTCTTCATATATATCTAACATTTGACTTGATTGCATAAATATTGCCCCTAATTTCTTTTTCTTTTTCTGGTGAATGGCAAAAGGTAATTCCTTTTTCTAGTAGGAAGTTTGTTTGATACGCGACCTCTCTCAGCAGATACAGATTCCAATAGCACTAGTCACCAATGCTGTGGTGTGCTTCTTTTCTCAACATGGCCTTTATTCACATCATACGCAATTTCAAAACCTTTTTCGACTTTGGTATCAGGAATCTTCAAACTTCCGACCAAGGTCCCCAACCCCAACCATCATCAGATTCATGAGTAAATACAACCATACATAGGGCTTAATTTCTAATAATAATACTGCCAAATTGCCCTGCCCTTTCCATTTTTCTACTCACACGCACGTGGCCCTGCCGTCCGACAACACGGAAATTAGTAGGGACCCGCTAATCTCTTGGAAATCACTTCCATGGCAAATTACAATCTTATCGTCGTTTTGGTTTGAAACGTCCAGTGGTGGGCCTACCATTGAATTGGGCCAAGACCCGTAAACTTGTATTGCCTTGGACCGATAAAATACTATGGCCCAAGGGTATATCAGCTATCTTACGAGGTAGGTACGGTAGGTAGGTAGCTGTGAGGGTGAGTATGGGGTTAGGCACAACATCAAGTAAATGCAACTTGGTGATGGGATAATATTGGCCCTAGCGTCATCGATCACCACATCGGTAGCTTTTTGAGATAAGCATTATTCACGAGATTTTTGCAATCACTCTTCTCAATTATCTAAAGGTCAACTTTGATATTTAATTTATTCAATCAAATGAAAGTGAAGCGTGGATTCAGAGTAGGAACTTATAAACTCTATTCCGAAATCATCACATATATTATTATTAAACAAGAATACCTGATGCTGCTAGCTGCAGTGATGGTATAGGCAATTCCATTCCCATATAAGCTCTCCTGCACAACTATTCCACAAACTTTGTGTATCTTCTCTCCTGAAATCACCACTTTTTTTAATAGAAGAAAAAGAAGAAGACGGGACCCAAAAAACGGAAAGATATTAAGAAAACTTTAAAAGAAGGGCTCCCTTTATGTCTCATTGTCTAATTGGCATGCTTCATGCTTTTCTTTTGGTTTACAGAAGAAGAAATACAATTTGAGCAGAAATCTAATAAAGATAGCGTCTTGGTTCGAATACATACAATCCAATTAGTAATTCCCATCCTAATTCATCTGCCATAAATTGTTTATACACTTAATAACAAGAGATGTGCCTGCGCCCTTTTATTTGTACTATTTTTATCATTTATACACTCAAATGTTGTTTTTTTCCCATTTTTTCTGCTTCGATTATACAACCTTTGACCTTGAGCACACACTCCTAGACCTTTTCCCCCTCATCCCACTCTGACCATTTTAGACTTTCAGTGTATCGGGTACATGGCTTCTAATTAATCCCAGAGATAATCGACCATCAAATTTTATAACAAAATTAAATGCCTGATTTTAGTGGTTATTTGTTTTTGGGATTCATGCCCACTTCTTCTTTTATCTACATGTATCGATCGACAAAAAAAGAAGAAGATATTTATTTAAAACCTCAAGCATATATAGCTACCTACCTATGAGACAGTACGTTGATAAAATAGAATGATGGTTGAGAAGTGACGTTGATTTTTTTCTTTTAATATATAAAAATAAAAAGGGTGGGGTTGAGGGGATTGAATCTCTCACCTAAATGCAACTTTACAGCATCCATATAGGAGCGAACTCTAGAAGGGCCACGTTCAGGATCAGGGTATCTATAGCAGTCACACAGAAGGCTTGTGGAAACGAGGGTGATGCCTGCAAAGACTAGGATGAGAAGCGGCCCTAAAATCCACCCCAGCTGCGCCACGCTCCATGCCAGAGACAGAACGCCTGCCCCTATCACTCCTGTTATGATATGTGCAACTGCACTCCATGCGCTTCCTTGACGTAGAAATTACCAACTCAAAAATATCAGACGCAGATAAAGTAAGAGCTTCGAAATTTTAATGCAAGCACTCTTTTAACTTTTTCATAATTGGATCAAATAACAATGGTGAATTAGTGAGGCTACTGTGTCAAAAGTAAAATGCTCAAAGCTACTAACAAGTATAGAATATATAGCACATGTTACTAAACCAAGTCGATCTGCAGTTGTATCTAAAGCAGAGCGGTTTGGACTGGTTGGTTGCTGTAATCATCGCTCTTGCAAATAGTAAATTACCCATCTGTATAATGCATTGCTGAATCAATATGTGAACTTACCACTACAATTTTGGTGGTACCCCACCAACCCCCACCCCCAAAAAAAAAAAAAAATTGGTGGTACCCCCCCAAAAAAACACCAAAAAAAAAAAAAAAAAAAAAAAAGAAGAAGAAGAAGAAGAAGAAGAAGATAGACAAGGAGAAAAGGAAGGATGTTGTTCACTTGTTTATGCTTTTGAGAAGGAAACGCATGGGCAAAAGTGGCGAATCAGAGGATGAAGAATTGTCCACGTCTTGCAACGTTTTCTATGGAAAATATACCGAGAAAGTATATGAGAGCGAAGGTGAGTAGAAAGTTAAATTACCAGTTCTTTTGAGAGGCTCCTCCTCCGTTTCATCGGAGCTCCTCAGTAAGGGCGATTGGTGATGATGATCTTCTTCTTCTCCAGCAGCCATTTCTCTTCCTTCCCTGAAAAAAGATTATGGAGTTGATCCCTCCCTCCCCCCTGGTATGGTAGTTAATTCCCCGGAATAACCAGGCAGGCAAATACGAACCTATTAAAAAACAGGCTGTTTTAGTGTATGTAAATGAATGTAATGAAAAAGAAGGGCAGGGCCCCGGGTTTCTTATCAATCACTTGGAAAACTTCGGATCCAAAAGGACTGAAAGTTACATGTTGGATGTCATTTGGCGTTTAACGGATATGTTGTATTCAACCACGCAACAGCTCTTGAAATTGTCATTCCTACCATAAATATATTGAATTAGAAATAGAAAGTCTTACTTATGCGCCTCTTTAAAAGCATGGAGTTGAAAGTTTGGTGGAGGCTGGAAGAAACCTATCAAGATTTGGACTTCATTATTCAAAGAGAATCCCCTTCAATTTTAATCTTGAAAAGAGTAGGCCTCTTTTGAACATATGTCAAAAAGGGGCGGTGTAAGGTATAAAAGCCTGCTTATTGCTATTGGTTTACCAAAATCCATTGACAATTAATGCTGGAAGTATGTTAAAAACACCACTTCAAGATTTTGCATATGTTAGAAATAATTGAGGAAACCGAGTGTTGGTCCTTACTTATCCTAGCACTAGTCTTATATCTAGTCACTATTTCATAGCTCTACAAAACGGTTCAATTCATCTACTTCAACTTGGATTGGTCTTTATTTTTAGAGCCTTGCAACAGAGTAAAGAAACATTGTTCCATTATAGTTAATTAATTAATTAATTTTTATTTATAAAAAGGTCTTGAAATATATGTATTGCTACGTAAAGAGCTTGTGTTTATGAAAAAAATAAAAGAGCTTGTGTTTAAAGCGTTACAAAAGAAGAATTACAGTCTGATTAAAAGAAAAACAGGTTGTTGAGGAACACGTAGTTTCGATCGATCGGCTCCTGAAAAGGTAAAACCATATTTGATCGGTCCCTAGAGGTTGCTTGGCCTCATTTGAGAGAGATTGAAAGGGAAGGGAAGGGAAGGGAAGGGAAGGGCAGGGCAGAACAGGAGTGAAAGAGAAAGAAACTAAACTCAAGAAAAAAGGCCGAGACTAAGACAGTCATATGATCAATAAATACACGTTAGGCACCGCACCAAGTCAATTTTGTTGGATTGGAGGCGACGGCCCTTGATAACTAAAACCCAAGGTACTCCTTATTTTATAAAGAAAATTATATCTTGATTTTTCTGAAGTACAACACTTGTTTCTTGGAATGGAATCTAAGCAAAACGCTTGACAGACATCCAAGCCGTAGCTGATCCGAAAAGAACATAATAGGGGTTGATTGAATTCACTAAAAAGCAGGAGTATGTGGAAACAGTTGACATGGGAAATATATACACAGCCAAGCCAATTGGGCCCAAAACTTTTGGAGAATGCCTCATCAATCCAATGGCGCTTCCCTGACTACGTTCTCGGTTCATTATCAGCATCTGGAGAAGGATCTACATGTACAAAAAAACTTGCAGCTACTATCAGATAGCATAGAATAAGCATCAGTCCTTTGAAGTAATTTGAGGTTCCTTCCTGCAAACAAAACAAAACGCAGGCAACCATCTATGAATATGTATCTAAAATTACCAAAAATTAATAACCATTACGACAATGCAATCCACAAAATTAAGAAAAAATTGGTAGCACAAACTTGTTCAAAACACAATTGACTCATAAAGAGTTGGACTAGAGTTAGCTATTGACTTTCAAATATGCTTTATATTATTTTACAAATCTTCAACTCCAATCAAACTCATTTTCCCCCAGCTCTCCATCAGCCCTCCCCTCCAGTGGGCGGGGAAGTCATCCTCCAGGTCTCCTCCATTCCCCCACCATCACATCCCCAGCCCTTTTTCCCTTTTTATTGTTTCTTTCCATTTTTTTCCCTCATCATTTTCTAGTTCTGCCCACCTCTGACCATTACTGATGACCGTGTGCTGCTTCATGTAACTCCCCACAAGCCAATCTCTCACCCCAGCCTCTGCCACAACCATTTTGCTCTGCACATGAGCCCACGCACCGCCATGTGCTGCTCCAACATAAATGGTTCCCAGATCCAGTTTTATCCTTCGTTTTTAATGACCTCTGGCAACAACCAATGGTAAAAACACGTCGATGTCTCAAATTGCAGCTTCAGAATCACTTCTGGTGGGTCCTGCACTTCGTATCAAGATCACTTCCAGCATCCTCATATCTAGTCCACTCAAGAACTATTTATCTTGTAACTATTGGTCCATATTATAAAATATAGCAGGGACTTGTTGGTCCCTATCATACAGACAGTTTCTTCTCTCACAACAGAATCTTGTCATAAAGATTGCATATATGGTTTCCTTACTCAGTGAAGTACTAACCTGCAGCATGAAGGCAACTACTAAGACGGTTATAAAAAGTGTTGCTGTCTCGAAAAGTTGAAAGTTTAAATCCATGGGTTGCCCCATAATCCAACCAACCACCACACAAAAAGGAATCTGCAGCAAAATAGTGATGATTTTAATTGATATTGATCTGAATATAAAATATTCAACAAGACAATACTAACAAGCAGAGTCATGGATGCAAAAGTGACTCCTTGGTGAACGAAGCATCCAAACATAAAAGAAAATACATACAGCACCCCCCCACCCCCCGCGTGGGGGGTGATAAAGCCATGCTTGCTCTATATGAGAGCTAGACCAGATGCTATCTCGCCCTATGCTTTTATTGACTCTGTAGGAACAGCTTTGGGCCCCAGCTTGCTAGTTCCCTCACTCCTTAAGTCACTTTGCTTCGCACTTCTCCCTCACTCTCTTAGAGATGCAACACTAAAAGTGTGGAACATCCCAATCCCAAACCCTGGTAGATGACTGGCCTCACTTTGTTTTTTGGACAAGTACTGACTGGCCTCACTTTGTTTTTTGGACAAGTACTGACTGGCCTCACCGGGAACATTCCTTGGATGAGCTCAAGATAGTTTTCTTTTAACACCTTGTATTTATGGGCATCTATCACTGTTCTCAACAGAGCTGTTCATGACTTTCTTGAATCCATTTCTAGTCCTAAGTAGTAATTAGGTGTTCTCATTGTATACCTCATGTGTATTTGGGCCACAACTATTTTTTCCTTTCATTAAAATTTATATTTACCTAAAAAATAAAAAAGCCCGGCCTCAGTACAGCTTGAAACAACTGTTATATTGATTCTTTTGTCAAGGCAGAGTAAAGGCGGCCCATACACCATACTAATTTACTTTTGGCAAAACCTTCTTTTAGAAGGTATAAATTGGAGAATAGATATTAAAACAAAAGGCAGTACACACCCCAAACATGGATATCTGTGTTGAAGATCCTATTGCCACTCCTAAAGAAATATCCTGCAAAGAAACTCAAATTATTGCAATTCATTGTAACAAAAATTTGTTAAAGAAAATGTCCAAAAGCTTACAAGTTTGTTTTTCGTGGCAAACATAATAGCACTTGCATGCTCTGCAGCATTCCCCACAATCGGGAGCAAAATAACACTAATAAAAACAACTGAAATATTCCATGCAACGGATGCTCCCTACAAAATCAAAGACAAGCAGACCAACGAAATAAAGTTATAGAAAAATGACATTTAAATTTTCATTCTATTAAAATCTTATATATGTAACCTATCCAACAGAAAAACCTGGAAATCACATCACTTTTAATCTGAAAAGGCATAGAAAATGCTTAAAATAAGCAACAACAAAGAGTAGAGACAGCTAAGAAAATGAAAGAAGGGTTTTTTTTCCTTTCTTCCTTCTTTTTTTTTTGGGGGGTGGTTTTTTTTTTGTTTGGAGAGGGGGGGGGGGGGGGGGGGGGGGTGGTTGGGTTGGAATGGTGCTCGAATTAGTGAAATGGCTTCTCAACAATCCCATCTAAATCATCCAAAACTCTAATAAATGCTGCATTTGTCGAGGTTTTGACCATTTGACTTCCATACCAACAATGAGTCAATGCCCCAACCAAGGTAGCAATACATACCAAGAAGGCATATAAACATATAAATTGTGCACTAAAATGACATGTCTGCTTCAAGAATTTAATTGTGAGGGGTCCTACATGTATACAAAAAACCAAATATTATATATATATATGCATATGACATATATTCTTTAAGAAACAGATTCATCCTATTATGGGCTAGGTTTTCTCTCTTGTATACACCTAGTGTGCTCAGTTACGCCTATGGATATTAATAAATTCTTACTTATCAAAAATAAAAGAAACGGATTCATCCTTCAAAAACAATGATAATCAATGCATCATGGAAAGGGAGAGCGTGAACATGGAAATATTACCTCTATTGCACGAACTAAATACTCAGATATGACTGAGATAGAAGCAGTCATAATAAAAAGCCAAATTACTGATTCCCATTTAGAGATCTCTGGAGCTTCATCTTCATCTGGTCCCTCTTCATTTTGACTCCCTTCCTAAGTTGATAACATATACCACACTATAAATCAATTAATTGAACAATACAAGCTAAACCGTTACAATAAAATAAAATAATGAATACAAATAAAAGAAGTCAGAGTAGTAAAGTCATAGCGAGTCAATGATACACAGAATACACAAATAAAGATGCAAATAAGACAAGTTTAAACTGACAGTCATAACAATATCACTTAGCCTAAAGCTATTTGACCCAGAATTTTTTTATTTTTTATTTTTTGGATTGGTAAAGAGACCAGGAAATTTAAAGAATGTAACTTTCCAGATCAAGAATATTTAGGGTATGTTTGGTTAAAATCTTTTAGAATATTTTTGAATTCTTTTATACGTGTTGTTTAATGGGTTTAGTGAAAATAGATAGGAAAATTTGAATAAATCCTTTTATAATATATGTAAAAGCAGATAAGCAAAACTAAAAAGTTGTTAGAATATAATTTTTAGGCTAGTCTTTGTTTTGGTTTTTGTAAAAATTGTTTAGGTTTTGATGTTTTTACTCTTCGCAAATGATTGGATGAAAAGTTGAAATAGAAAACTTTTTTTTTTCAGATCCAACAATGTTTAGAACGTGGTTGAAAAATATTTTTGAAATTTTTTTAAAAACTCAGTTAACCAAACATGGCCTTAGAGGTTTGAAGTAATTGACAGTAAGGAAACAGTGAATCCTTAGAATATTATATCATACACACACATGGTACTAAAAGATCCAGATACGGACATTTCTAGCTATTTGACAAATACATTAGTGTATGATAGAAAACAAAACAAACCTCATTGATTGGGGAATATAGATTATTTTGACTCTTTAGCTGGAAAAAAAGGTACGCAGCATATGCCACAAGCATGATGCAACTGCTAAATCTTGAAAGAGCCAACTCTGACTTTCCAAAATGAACCTCAGTGTGTGTATAATGAAGAACAGCTGGAAAAAGCAGGCCCATGACTGCCATCAACAGCAATCCGGAGCTTACAACAGCAGTTGCCTGCATGGCAATGTAAATCAGCTTAGGACCAAGAGAGTAGGCAACAAACGAAAATAGAAAACAAAATGCCAGCAAAAGCTGCTACTATGTCCACCTTATTAAACTGCTGTTCCTTCTTATAAAAAACAAGCCCACCACAAAAGAATGCACATCCAAGCACCAGCAACATGTTTGATAGAATTGAGCCCAATAATGACAGCTGAACAACACGTATCAGTCCACTTCTAAGTGCATAGATTGATATAATAAGTTCTGTTGCATTTCCAAATGTAGCATTTAAAAGGCCACCAACTGCACATTCCAATTCATTATATCAAAAACAGAATCCAGATGCAAAACTGATCTCCAACCTTAAGATGAAAAGAGCAATATGCATGACACAAATTATGCCAGCATCGTGTTTTAGGCACACCCCTCCAATCCTTCAAATGAGTATAATACAAGGGAAACTAACAAGGTATAACAAATGCAAAAATTATAAATTTTCAAGATTGTGGCAGACCAACAATAAACCAAGTTCATCTCTGGATCTCTCGATCAAGATGCATAACATAATCGATATTCATACCATCGAGTTAAATCTATTTTTTTGGTTTAAATTCCAATATTCTCTTGAACTATCTCTCCGGTTTTTGTTCGACGAATAGATTTTCTTTTAACTGGTTTTATCCAGCTCAATATCATAAAAGAGAATGGCTCAGCTAGGGGGAACAGCCGAGCCAGAACAGAAAAGAAAAGAAAAAATTTAGATAAAAATTAGTTAAAAATTAAAATAAGGAATATTTTTAAATATGACCTAATCCACAGAACCCAATCCCAATATGTATGATGAAGTCAAATTGGTGCAAGCAAGACTCTGGGAGCATACCATTGCAGAAATATGACATGCCATTTGTAAGTTCTAAGGTAATAAACCAAAATGGATCCAAAGATAAAAGACAAGATTTTACTAATTTAAATTCAGATAAAACAAAATTTACCTGTAGGTCCAGTGTAAAAAGCCAGCTGCCTAAATCAGAATGAAAACCATCACATTAGCTACTACTTACCAATTTGTATTATTCAAAATAGATAAATAAATAAATAAGAGATAGACAGAAACTTTTACTCTGTAGCATAGCCTAAACGCTCAGCCAAAGGTATTATACCCAATAAGCTCAGAAAGAAGACCCAACCCTGTAATCCACCAGAACGTTTTTTTTTAAGTAATATAAAATTAATCCACCAGAACATAATGAACAGAAATTTTTAAACAACAATACAAATCATTCAAGGCAGGGAGAGCTACAGCTTACTCGATGGCCGGTCAGTTTCTCAGCAAGAATTGCTAGTGGCCCAAAAGGAATCAGCAAGTTGAGTTTACTGGAGAAAACAACAGTCCTTATGCTCCTATACATAAGATTCCTTGATATCATACTCATACCAGCTGGCAAACCTCCAGAACACGATCCACTCTCAGCTGTATGCATAGGTTGCAACTTCTGAGAATCTATTTCCGCTCTAAAAAGACTCTCCTCCTCAAACTCATGGGTTGATTTACCGTCTAGTGATCCCATCTGTTAATCCCCAAAAACAAAATAAAATGCAAAACCACGCTTACAATTTCAACGACAGTAGGTGAATGCGTGGAATGATAAAGAAGAATGTTGTTAAAACATGAAAGGATGCAGGGTAACGTTTCACTCCTCGTGAAGAAAAAATGATAATTAAGGTTGGAACTTACTTCAAGTTGAGGTTTTGTGCCGACAATTTGTAACTTATAGTCCATTTTCTACTACTACAATTGTTCCATTCTCATAGAAGGCGTCGCCTGCTCGATGTAGTTTCCTCGAAACCAAGGCAAGGAACGTCTAGCGCAGTTGATACTACACGACCGACCATAACATTAGCGATAAATGAAAGACCAAAACAAACAAAAAACTTTTTTGTAAGTAAAAAAGAAAAAGTAAAACTTTATAGTGGAAGTTTTCCTAAATCTCTTACCCATAAATTTTTTTTTAAAAGGATCTAGATCATATTTGATTAGGAATTTCAACATTTGGCTCTTGAAAGTGCTTTTTGCTCGCGGGGTCTAGATAACACTTCCAAAATTTCTTACCACTCATCCACAAACCAAAACTTTCAAGATCGTACAAGTTATAGGGAAGAAAACCATAGCTTCCACCGACAACAGAAGATCCCTCACTATAAAGAAAATAACATTAAACTAAAAGATACCCACAAACCCACTATAATTCTGTACTTGAAACTAGTATCTCTCGGATCTGCTATAACAAAACGAAACAAACTAACCTTGCTAGCTTTGGTCATCTGATCTGGGATGTCGGCTCAGCTGCAAATCAAATGAACAAACAATAACGAAAAAGCTAAGCTTTTCTAACACTACAGAAAAACCCTTCAAAGAGGGGAGGACAAATAAGCAAATAATAGATACAGATACATGGAGGGATTCACGCTAGTCGATTCTCCGCCTCAATAGTTTAAAGCGCAGAGAGAACAAAGCAGTATTGACTATTGATAGCCAAGAAAACAAGAGTTTCTCAAGCAACGTGGACAAGTACAACGGCTAATAGCTATAGCCCCCAGATCCAGATTTTCTCGTCCAACACCTTTTTCCCTGTATGTGTGTTTTTTCAAGGACTTCTGCGCACGAAGACAACCAGGACGACAATTCTTATTTTTTGAGTTGTGCCGTAGCCGTCTGCCCGTCTCCCCTGGCCGTCTGTGGCAGTTTCCTTGAAAGTTCCATTGTTCTTTTTACTCTTTTTTTTAAAAAAAAAAAAAAGAAAAGATCTAAAAAAAGTGGGTGCGTAAATACTAGTTTGGTGCAAGTAGGGCCGAAGACAAGATCAACGCCGTTAAACAGAAGCATGGTTGATAATCTAGTTTTAGGCTTAATTAGGATAAAGTCGATACTCCCCAGTTAAATCCAAATTATTGAAATACAGTAACAGAAACTCTTTGGAACGGAAGCTCAGTTCTCATGCGTATAATGGCCACAAATAAACTTATGACACATAAGCAATTTTCATAAAAGTCACATGAGCCGTATTATAGGAAAGTAAAATCAAAACTAAAGAAACTGTATTGTCTATTTTCTTATGAAGACACAAACTGCTCATCCACTCTACCCACGCCGCATGACCTTCATATCGATGCAAGAGCTCCAAACTGGTGCACCCGTTCAGGCAGTCGCACCTCAGAGATCCCTTCAAATTATCAAAAACCATGACGCCACGTCTTCTCCGACTTCCTCGATTCCCTACCTCGCCGAGGCAGCAATGGTGAATTGGACTTACTTTCCTCGTCTCCATTAACACAGTGATCCTGAACCTTTGTAGGGTCTGTAGCACCAATAGTATACTTTTGTATCCATTAATAAGCTTAGCACCGAGGACCCAAATTCTTCGCCAATTAGTTTCGATGAAAGCAGAGCAAAGTAAAAATCTCTAATCTAAAATTCAGATAATTTCTAAATTCATCAAAAACTCAATTCATCCAATCTCCTAAAAATTAATAACTAACAAACCGTACCCCAAAAAATTCCAAAAATTTGAGGTTGATTCGTGTAAATTACAGCTTTTTCCCAGTGCTCCGTCATCTTCCATGCACCATGTTGAGTACTGTGGAGTTTGGTCCACACTGTTCGAACAGAGGCACTGGCCGCTCGAGCGAAGTCAGACAGATTCGAACGCTCGATGTTAGCTCGACAGTGAGCTCGAGCGGAGGCGGAAGGAAGTTTCACTCGAGCGGAGGCATTGGCCGCTCGAGTGAAGTCAAGCAGAGTTGAACGCTTGATGTCAGCTCGACAGTGAGCTCGAGCGGATGTAGGAAGGAAGTTCACTCGACGCGTGCTCGACACGCCGTTCGAGCGAACATGCATTTTACACAACTCTAGGGTTTTTTCCGCCGTTTGACTATATATATGATTATTATATCATATGGCCAGATTGTAGAAACACTGTGGACGTACAGTGATTGATCCATCATTGTAGTGTGATATTCCTCAATAATAAAATCATCTGCAGCTCCTATAGACGTAGGCAATTTGCCGAACCACGTAAATCTTGTGTCGTGTGTGATTGTTTTCTCGTTCCATATTTTTCAATTTATTGTCATTTTTTTTCACAACAATTGGTATCAAGAGTCAAGGTTCAGGTATGAGAAAAAATGATGGCTGGAGATGAATTGAAGGCATCGGAGATCGAGAAGTCTGATGGCACGGATTTTAGATACTGGAAGATGCAAATAGAGGACTACCTCTATGGGAAGAAACTTCATCTTCCACTATTGGTAAAGCAACCGGAAAATATGGATGATGCTAATTGGAACATGTTGGATCGACAAGTTCTGGGGGTTATTCGATTAACCCTGTTGAGATCCGTTGCACACAACGTCATCAAGGAGAAGACGAATGCGGATCTCATGGCGGCTTTGTCAGGTATGTATGAAAAGCCACCAGCAAATAACAAGGTACATTTGATGAAAAAGTTATTCAATTTGAAGATGGCAGAAGGTACGTCTGTTGCACAACATCTGAATGATTTTAATACTATCACAAATTAATTGTCGTCTGTTGAAATTGAATTTGATGATGAGATACGTGCACTAATACTATTGGCTTCACTGCCAAATAGTTGGGAAGCCATGAGAATGGCTTTTAGTAATTCTGTTGGTAAATCTAAATTGAAATATGATGATATTCGTGATTTGATTTTGGTTGAGAAGGTGCGCAGAAAAGATTCAAGCGAGACCTCGGGTTTGAATTCAGCTTTAAATATTGATTCTCGAGGGAGATCACAAGACAGGAACTCAAACAGAGGAAGATCAAAATCAAAGTACAGGGACAAGAGCAAGTCGAGGCCTGGTCAGCAGGCAACTTGCTGGAATTGTGGCAAAGCTGACCACATAAAGAAGAACTGCAAAAACCCTAAAAAGATCGAGAATGATAGTGCTAATGTGGTAACTGAAGAAGTACATGATGCACTATTGCTTGCAGTTCATAGTCCAGTTGATGACTGGATACTGGATTCAGGAGCTTCCTTCCATACATCTTCCCACCGGGAGCTAATGCGGAACTATATTGCAGGTGATTTTGAAAATGTGTATTTGGCTGATGGAGAGGCTTTGAACGTAGTGGGGATGGGAGACATTGATATTATACTCCCTGGCAAGAAAAAATGGACCTTGCAAAAGGTCAGACACATTCCTGAGTTAAAGAAGAACCTCATTTCTGTTAGGCAGCTCGATGAGTGTGGTCATTCAATGGTGTTCTCAGATAGCACCTGGAAGGTCACAAAAGGGGCATTGGTACTGGCTCAGGGTAAGAAAACTGGTACACTATATATGACTACTGGTTTCATTGACACTATTGCTACTACCGTTGCAGAGAGTACAGTAGATTTGTGGCATTACAAGCTTAGCCATATGAGTCAGAAGGGTATGAAAGAACTTCTGTCTAGAGGCAAGCTACCAGAACTGAAGTCAGTTGATCTCAATATGTGTGAGAGTTGTGTTATGGGGAAAGAAAAGAAGGTCAGCTTTTTGAAAAGTGGTAGGACGCTTAAGACAGGAAGACTGGATCTTGTGCACATAGATGTGTAGGGTCCTTCCCTAGTGGCATCTCTTGGAGGTTCTCGCTACTATGTCATGTTCATTGATGACCATAGTAGGAAGGTATGAGTTTATTTTTTGAATCATAAATCTGATGTATTTAATGTGTTCAAAATTTGGAAAATCATGGTTGAGACAGAGACAGGCTTAAAACTGAAATGTTTGAGGTCTGATAATAGTGGTGAGTATGTCGATGGTGGGTTCAAGGAATATTGTGCAGCTTTGGGTATCAGAATGGAGAAGACCATTCCTGGGACACCACAGCAAAATGAAGTTCCTGAGCGTATAAACAGAACCATTAATGAGCATGTTAGAAGCATGAGGTTGTACGCTGGACTACCACCCACTTTCTGGACAGATGCAGTCAGCACTGCTGCTTACTTGATAAACAGAGGGCCATCAGTTCCATTGGATTGTGGACTGCCTGAGGAGGTTTGGAGCGGGAAACAAGTCAAATTTTCTCACCTTAAAACTTTTGGTTGTCTTTCTTATGTGCTTATTGATTCTGATGCTCGTAGTAAACTTGAGGCTAAGTCAAAGAAATGTTATTTCATTGGCTATGGAGACGAGGCATTTGGCTATCGTTTCTGGGATGATCAGAGTCGGAAGATCCTAAGAAGCAGGAATGTGATTTTCAATGAGAAAATTATGTACAAGGATAAGTCTAGTACAGATTTCGTAGTAGCTCCTTAGGAGTCCGAGTTTGTAAGACTGGATGACCTACCAGAGGTCACAGTGCAGTGTAGAGATGTGAGTGATGGGGAGAGTGGGTCCAGTGCACCCATTCCTATTATTCCGCAGGAAGTTTTAGAACTGTCCACTCCTACAGTTGCAGTTCGCAAGTAAGTTAGGACTATACATCCTCCACAACGTTTCTCACCTACTTTGAATTACATTCTGTTAACAGATGGTGGAGAACCGCAGAGTTACGAAGAAACCTTGCAAGATGAAAATTCTAGCAACTGGGAGCTGGCCATGAAAGATGAGATGGATTCCCTGTTAGGGAATCAGACATGGGAGTTGACAGAACTTCAATCAGGGAAGAAGGTATTACACAACAAGTGGGTGTACCGGGTGAAAACTGAGCATGATGGCAGTAAGAGGTGCAAGGCCAGATTTATTGTAAAAGGCTTTCAGCAAAAGTAGGGTATTGATTACTCTAAGATCTTTTCTCCTGTGGTGAAGATCACAACTATCAGGATGGTACTGGCTATGGTTGCTACTGAAGATTTATTTCTTGAGAAGTTAGATGTGAAGACAGCTTTTCTTCATAGAGACCTTGAAGAAGACATCTACATGCACCAACCTGAGGGGTTTATGGTACAGGGAAATGAATGTTCAGTTTGCAGATTGAAGAAGAGCTTGTATGGCCTGAAACAAGCTCTTAGACAGTTGTACAAGAAATTTGATAACTTCATGCACAGTGCAGGGTACATTAGATGTCAGGCAGATCATTATTGCTATATCAGGTATTTTGACAATTCTTATATTATTCTGATGTTGTATGTGGATGACATGCTTATTGCAGGGGCTAGTATTGATGAGATCAATAATCTGAAGAAGCAGATGTCAGAGCACTTTGCAATGAAGGATTTGAGAACTGTAAAGCAAATCTTTGGCATGAGAATTGTCAGAGATAGAGTCAGAGGTACGTTGAGACTCTCACAGGCTGAGTATGTGAAAAAGGTAATCAGCAGGTTCAATATGGACAAGGCCAAACCAGTTGGCACACCCTTGGGCAGTCACTTCAGACTCAGCAAGAATCAGTCACCTGAGTCAGAGGAGGAATAAGATTACATGAGTAAGGTTCCTTATGCCTCAACTATTGGTTCACTTGTGTATGCTATGGTTTGCACAAGACGGGATATTGTCCATGCAGTGAGAGTTGTGAGTAGATACATGAGTAACCTAGGAAAGCAACATTGGGAAGCAGTGAAATGGATTTTGAGGTACCTAAAGGGCTTCTCAGAAACCTGTTTGTGTTTCTCTGGAGAGAGCTTGGAGGTGCAAGGCTATGTTGATGCTGATCTAGCTGGAGATATTAATAGCAGAAAGAGTACCACGGGCTTTGTTTATACACTTGGTGGTACTGCACTATCATGAGGTTCTAATCTACAGAAAACAATTTCTTTGTCTACTATAGAAGCTAAGTATATTGCAGTGTCAGAGGCTGCAAAGGAGATGATATGGCTACAGGGCTTCTTGGAGGAATTGGATAAAAAGAATCAGAAAGGACTCTCTACAGTGATAGTCAAAGTGCCATATTCCTTGCCAAGAATCCAACATTTCATTCCAGGACTAAGTACATTCAGATTAGATATCACTTTATACGATCATTGTTAGATGACAGACAATTGCTACTTGAGAAGATTTGTGGAAGCAAGAACTCTGCTGATATGTTGACAAAGGGTGTTACACTTGAGAAACTGAAGTTGTGCGCAACTTCAGTTGGTCTTCTAGCATGAAGACAAGGACAGTGAGTTGCAAAGGTGGAGGATATCATGTTTGAGGAAGATGGCGATACAGCGAGTATACCAGTCTCCAAGTGGGAGAATTGTTGAGTACTGTGGAGTCTAGTCCACACCGCTCGAGCGGAGGCATTGGTTGCTCGAGCGAAATCAGACAGATTCGAACGCTCGATGTTAACTCGACAGTGAGCTCGAACGGAGGCGGAAGGAAGTTTTGCTCGAGCGGAGGCATTGGCCGCTCGAGCGAAGTCAAGTAGAGTTGAACGCTCGATGTCAGCTAGACAGTGAGCTCGAGCAGATGCGGGAAGGAAGTTTGCTCGACGCGCACTCGACATGCCGCTCAAGCGAACATGCATTTTACACAGCTCTAGGGTTTTTTTCCGCCATTTGACTATATATATGATTATTATATCATATGGCCGGACTGTAGAAACACTGTGGACGTACAGTGATTGATCCATCATTGTAGTGTGATATTCCTCAATAATAAAATCCTCTGCAGCTCCCGTGGGCGTAGGCAATTTGCCGGACCACGTAAATCTTATGTTGTGTGTGATTGTTTTCTCGTTCCATATTTTTCAATTAATTGTCATCATTTTTCACAACAATCATCCATCCCACCTTCAATTTTTTTCCCTTATAAGGAGAACCACACAAGCCTCAGTCATCTCTTCAGCTATTTAAACTTTCTTTAGCTCATTCAAGTTACTGGGCTTTCTTCGTACATCAGAACCCTACCTCACAATAAACATACAAATAGCCACTTGAATAGACTAAAATTGCAATCCCAGATTTTAGCTTTTTTGGTGAGGCTGATTTCTCATGGTTGTGTGTGTGTGTGTGTGTGTGAGAGAGAGAGAGAGAGAGAGAGAGAGAGAGAGAGAGAGAGAGAGAGAGAGAGGTTTCGCTCGACAAAAGAGTGACAACTTTGTCTCCATGTAGTGCGGTCACATTGTTGTTAAGATGTGGTATCTATGTGACATATCTTTATTGGATGCCATTATTTGGGAGAGATCAGTTTAGCCGGCGAGAAGTTATTCTCATACAGCAATACTCATTTTAACTTAGAAACAGATATAATATTTTCTTGCTTTGTTTATTTTCACCAATCATTTCAATTCATCTCATTATTACAACTTTTTAAAATTTTCATACAAAATAAAATAAACAATTCAACTTTTCTAAATTCAAAACAAAAATAATATTAAAAAATATATTCTAATAATATTTTATTCAACTTTCAACTTTAATCTCAATTCATCTGTAAAAACAAATAGATAACGCGTCTGCTCTACTCTATCAATAAGTTTTTATTATATATTTCAAAATTTTGGAGAATTAATTAAGAGTTGGTTTGGATTCAGAGATTGAAATTAGATGGTCTTATATTAAAATTAAAGTTAAATAAAATATTGTTATAATATTATTTTTTAATATTATTATTGGTTTGAAATTTAATAAAAAAAATTGAATTAAGATTTTAAAAAAATGAATTATTTATTATATTTTATGTGAGAATTTAATAAAATTATAATGATGAAATGTGATGAGATTAAATGCTTTTCGAATTAAAATGAGTCTAATTTTTTGATACATTTGAAGAGGAGAATTTTGAATTCCATATCTTTATTTTAGAGACCGGAGAAATGCCAATCAACCACGGCCTTTTGACAAATGGGTTTGATTAAAATCAAGATTACAATGAAAATCATGCTATCTATTGCAATTAATTCAATGCTGAGACATAAATGAAATAACCGATAATGAGATCAATGCTCTAAGCCCATGTTCCTAGGCCTATTTATTCAAGCTGGATAAAAACCAGCTTGGGCCCAAAACCCCATTACTGGGTTCCGATTGTGGTTTTCGGCCCGAATTTGACCTGGGCTGGTACCCACATTCTAATAACTGGTTTCATCCAGTCCGAACATGGATATGAAACCCAGGTTCTGTATGAACACTTGGTACCGCCTCGGGTTGGTATAATTAGAAAAGGCCAGACGTAATCCTAACACAACTTTCTAGCCGCCTTTATCTCTCTAGCATCTTCATTCCTTCTAAGTCTTTAACTCTCCAATCCACAATCCATGGACCATCTCTCTCTCTATTCTCGCATTTGTATCCATCCATCTCCCTCTCTCTCTCGCCCTCTCACACACATAGGCGAAACCCTAGCTGCCGTTGTCTCTCTTTCGTGACCATGATATGTCGCGTCGCCGGCCTTTCAGCTAAGTTGGTGTATACTTTTTTCTTTTTCCAGATTTGCAAGAGGGTCTCAAAAAAGTTGATGTATATTCATATTCATCCTCGTGCCATCGACTTCATCCTTGGGTATGTTTTCTTCTCTATTTGTTGATTTTGGGTTTGTTTTAATCAGTGCATTGCGGTAAAAGATTTGAGGAGTATTTTAGTGCTATGGATCTAAGGTCTGCTTCTTCTTTTTATTTATGGGTTAGATCCGTCGTCTTCATCCCCGGGCAAGTTTTCTTCTCTCTATTTCTTTGTTCTCTATTTGTTTTTTTTTTTTTTTTGAAATATTTGATCTCTGTTTGTTGATTTTGGGTTTGTTCTCTATTTGTTTGAAGGATTCGAGTCTTAGATTGGATGAAACTATAATTTTCATTTTTAGAAGGATTTGACCTCATATCATGTGCTCTATATATCCATAGAGAATTTGAGTCTTAGATTGGATGAAGCATACCAATTAAGGCCTTATATCTTGAGATAACATTTGGAAATCAATCTTTATGAATTAGGATACAACATAGAAACCCAAAAATTCAAAGATTCGAAAAATGTATTTATTTCTATTAAATTTTTCATACAACGATAAATGATGGCATAAGAATATTTTCTATTAGATTGAATTTGTCTACTTTTCTAATGCTCTCTATTGTCCACTTAACCTTGAGATTTTGGTTCATAAAATAATGGCATAGCCTCCAAAATTAACATTCACGGCATGTTCCACCAGAAATGACTAACAAAATGTTAGTTCAGGGGTCATTAAAAGCCATAATCATAAAATGTTTGTTAATGGAGTTTGGGAATGTTTAGGTTGCCCCCAAGGGGATGATTGGCAGAGCACAAACTAGATAGAATGCTCACTTCATGACAAAGCCAACCAAACAAAATATTTATTGGGTAATCATACAAGTTGATTGATTTCATTTGTTGGGTGATCTTACAGGTTGGAGAACCACATTTTTGGAAGTATGCAACAAATCTTTTATTCTAATAACCAAGCTCATTTTATCTTAGATATTTTTCAGTTGATCTAAATATAATGCATTATAGTTGAAGTCTAGAATTAGTTTACATGAACATCATAGCATACATGAATTCAAATAGAATTTTCTGGAGAAGTTCACTTTTAGTAAGCATTAAGTAGAAGTTCTCTTGAAGTAGAGCATCTTGTTTGTTTTTTGTATACGACATTCAGGCTGCATTTATATGATACATGAGAGAAGATTATGTTGTAACATGTTTACTTACTAAAAAAAAGATTATGTTGTAACATGTTTGTACAAAACTTTTATTTTTTGCAGGCTCTCTTTCAATCAGATCACTTGAAATTTCTACTTAATGTAAAATTAAATCATTAATAGAAGATCATGCTAATGATTTTATAATTCATATATTGTAATTTTATATTTTGTAATGTAATGTCTAAATAATAAAATAATATAATATGTAGTGGCTTGCATGCATTTTAGTTTTTTATTTTTATATATTTTAATTATTCTAGAAAATGTTAGTATTATGCTTTTTAATGATCTAGAAAAGCTTTTCACATAATATAGGCGTTTATAAAAAAGTATGATTTTCAATACATTTTTTTAATTTTTAAAATAAATATAGGAAAATTATGCTTTGCAACATTTTTGTATAAATATGAATTTTTATTAAAATTAGATGCGATGTTTGAAGAAAAAACAATAAGTTTTTATTTTTAAAAAGTATGCTTCAAAAAATTTTATTTAAAAAAAATAAAAATTTAGGTATAATCCGATACCCAGATTTTCGGGTTTAAGAAATTTAAATTAACCCGAGTTTCAGCCTAAGTTTAAAATTGAGTATATCTGAGCTGAAATCCAACCTGAATTTAAAATTCGAATTTCAGACCAGACATACTTAAATTCCCGATCTAAAATCTGGATGAACAGTCGTACATGTTACTTGAAAGAACTCCAAGAAAATATCAATGCTCGGAGCCCATGATAGTCGTTAAAGGGTCTATGGTTGACAATTGATGAAGTTGGATAGCGGATCATTGCCGGCCAACATCACCTAGAAATTGGCGCTCGATACGGAGATATTTATATACTTTTCTATCGAATTCTTATTTGTAAAATATAAGAAAAAGGTAAGTAATTAGATCTAAATGATTAGATATTTTTTTTAAAAAAAATAATTATGTGTAGTTATTTTTATGTATTTTTTTATATTTTATTAATATAATTAATTATGTATTAAAAAATTTAATATAACTAATTATATCAATAAAGTATATAAAAAATATATAAAAATGACTATATCTAACATTATTTGGTTTTTAAAATATATAAAATATTAGATATTTAATACTACATGAATAGCGTGGGTGCATAATCCTCTTATATGGCACGTGTAGCAATTTTATTTGGTGATGTCTCACAGTGTGCGGAGCAAACTATAATTATTGAATAAATACTTTCGTCAAAAAGTTATTAATTATATTAAAATTATATTTATTATAAAATAAATATAACGAATGGTATAAATTACTCTTTAAAATATGAGAAAATATACACAGTAACCTCACATTTTTTTACACTATTAAAAAATGTGAATTTACTATTTTACCCTCTTTTATTTTAAATTTCAAAAAAAATAATATATTGAGTGTGGAGCTATTGTATAACAGTTCTCTTAAAATATAGACTAGCATTTTGTGAATGGTGTAAAAGGATTCGTGTAGATAGGATATTATCGAAAAGATCCATTACATTCCAATCCACGAGCTAAAATAAAAGTGTCAGTGTTGGACTAGATGGACAGAGGAGTGAAAGGAGCCCATACTTGTCCCTCGGGGTGGGGTTGGGGTTGGGAAGGAGAAGCCAAAAATGAGAATCAACACTGATAGCGTAGCAAATTAGCTTGTCTTGTAGACAAGACTTGTATTGTGCGTAAATTAACGAGAATGAGATAAATTCTTCCACAACCAACCACATTCGTGGTTTATCATTATTCTTCAACAGTGTGTTGTAGAATCTAAATCTGCGACAACAAAGGTACTACCATCATCATCATCATCATCATCTACATCTACTCCTAATTAAACACCTCCTGATCCCTTCCTCCCCCTCCTTATAGGAGGGGATATAAACTCCCAGATCTCCTATTACTGCATAAACTTCAGTTTCATAGCTCATATGTTATATTCCAGAGGTATAACTCATCTTCTGCAACTCTCAAACAAACTGTGACCAAACCAGACCCTTCTTCATATTCGAATTCTATCTCCTCTGAATCAACTATTATTCTCTTTGGTCTGGCTGAAGAATATGCTCCAAATACGCCACACCCACGAACTTTCAAGACAACACTTGTGCTTTTCTCATCTTTATAATTCATTTCTTTGATGGCTCCCCCTGAATTGAACATCTTGATTAGACCTATTGGGGCAAATCTAACTCCATTGCACACTTCCCTGGCAGGAACCACAGTAAAAACTTCATATTCTCTGGATTTTAGTGTAATTGGAATAGCTGCATCCTTTGGAAGATAAACTGTCTCTCCTGCAATTGGCACCACAAGGCACAAAAAGTTCATTAACTAAATTTAAACTCGATCAATCTCTTCATATAATTTTTAAACAGTATGGCCCATTGAACGATTTTTAACCATGCGTTGGTAGAATTTGATATTATCAAGGACAAATCAAGAATGGGAATAAAAACATACCACCTAGATGGGAAAACACGACAGCATCCCCACACCATCTATCATCTGCAACCCTTGGCAGAAAATCAACATCTTTAGCCCTAATAACCCCAGTAATTGTATCCGGATGTTCATTGTGGATGAGGTTCTTTTTTCCAACCCTACACCAGCCAGCTCCCTGGCAGTTAAAGACCCCCACAACTCCAGAAAATTCATTCAGATTCCATATCTTTAGAAGACTGCAAAATCAAGATTGACTAAAGTTAAAAGACGTGAACCTGAACACACGCAAACACATTAGCTCACATCAGCTCATGGAAAACTCAAATGTAAATTAAACGATCATTTGTTCATCTATTTTTTTTTTGGCTAGTTAATTAACATGCTTATCCAATGGGATCATATCCTCTCAGCTTTACCTTTTCCCATCTCTGGCAGGATCAGAAAATAAGCAATCCCTCGTTGGTCTTCCTGGAAGTTTGGCCCTCAATATAGAACCATCAGGGAGTACCAGCTTCTTCAGAAGATTAAAGTCATGGTGCCCAGGCTTGTCACTGCATCAATGCAGACATTCATCCTCGTGAGTAAAGAGGACCAGGATTCTTAACATGTGGACTTAACAATTATCTATCCTAAACCTTTTCTGCAATCAAGTACTAGACTTAACATGTGGACTACTTTTTATTTAAGAGATCCACATGTTATTTATATCTTTCTTATAATTGTTAAAAATGTTTGGGGACAAGTAATACTAAAGAATCTTAATCCGAGTGAAGATCTTACCTAATATAAATCGCACATCCTCCCACAGCACGAGCTGCTGCATGGTATTCAGCCATTGGGTGTAGGCTCTAACATCCAGAAAAATTGAAAAATGAGATCCAACAAATTGGGAAAATCAACATAAATACACAAAATCAGAGTGCTAGCTTACGTGGAACATATCCCAATCAGGCTGCATGAACTCCCCAAGAAAAATGGTGTTGTAAGCAACTGATGCAATATGAATAGTGTGTGATGCCGGATCTCTTGGCCAGAAATCATCTGATGCTCTTATAACAGCTGTCCGCTTTGCGCTACACAATCAATTTGATCATGTTTGATTATCACACAACTCCAAAAATTTTTTTTGATAAAAGTAATAAGAACACAACTCCAAAATGGGCGTTACAAAACAGAGTTACTGTCAAAGAAAGTGAGAAACAGAAAGGCAAAAGATTTGCTACCTGTACAACCCGTCTGTGTTGTGACTCATACAAGAAATAATCCCATTATCAGGAAAATTTCTGGAAATAGACGCCTCCAAGGCCTGATGGTAATTTCTAGCAAGTTTCACCCTTCCACCATGACTGGCCCCAAGCGTTTCCAGGATGTTCTGAGCATCCACTTTGACACCATCGATACCGGCTGATGCTAGGTACGAGTGGAGTTCATTATAGAAGTTGAAAACTTTTTCAGGGTTCACAAGGCCAAGACCATTTCTTGTAATACTTTGTAAACAATCACACGACTCATTTGACTGAACACTGGGAGATGAAACGGGGTAAGCTAATTTAGACTCATAGTGCTCCATATCTATAACACCAGGCTTAACACCTCCCCAATACCCTGTTATTGCATGCCACACGTAAACATACCTGGATATTCAAAGATAAAAAGGAAAATATAAGCACCATATAAAAACAATGGTTTGAAGTATCAGATTCGAAAATCTAAATAATAGAATCATACTTCAAAGAATGCTTGTCCTTTATTTCATCAACAATATGGCGAAGTCCCAAAGCTGGATCCTCTACCCTATGACCTTCTTTGCCATCTTTCTGAAATTTGTGATTCTCTTTGATATGTGTCAGCCTGTTTGCAAAGCTGGACAAGAATGAAAAAAACAGTAAATATTGTTGGCCAAAGAAAGAAAAGGTGGAAACACAAGCAGAATATTCATTCGGATCAATCACGCACTTGGCTGAATTATCAGCTTTGGATTCGATTCCCGTGGGATCCATGCCAACCGATTGCCACCCATCGTCGATTATAACAAACTTTGGAGGAATTCCACCCTTCTCTAAGCTGCAAAATACATAAGCTTCAGACTCTCTATAATTGTAGAACAATGTAATTTTCAAATCACTACCCATGAGGAGACCAATCATACCTATCTAGACCTTGCTTCACGCCCTCTGAAGTGACATCAGTATAGAAAGCATCCCATGTACACCAGCCGAACCAGTTCAACATGTCTGGCATCTGTAAGGCATAATATAACAAAATTATAGGTTATGGTCTCATGACTTAGGATTGATGATGTATAAAACATACTCAAGCCTGAGGTACTTTGGAAGAAAATGTACCTTCTTTCTCTCGCGATGACAAAACGTTTGTAAATGTTTTTCAACAGTCCTGTAAATAATTGGATGAAAAAAAAAAAAGAAGTAATCATTTAAATCTGTAAGCGGTTCTTCGGGAAAAAAAATAATAAAAAATAATGTTTTTACAACGATTCTAGAATGAAGGAAATAATGTAAATGTCTATTCATGATTAACTTGAGACGTGAAATACCAAACTGAGGGGTATTGGTATTGCCAATGTATAAATGCGTACGAGACTCACTTTACTGCATTTGTGATGACATCAAATGGGTCTGGTCCAGCAGCAACAAAAACCAAATGACTCCCTTCAAAGCCCTCAACCGTGGGATCTCCTGCAAGGAAGCACGATTTCATGTCATTATTTTAAAGACAGACAGAGCGTCGATGAATTGATCGAACACAAAAACTGAGGATTCTCTTTAATTTCCATACCACTTTCCAAGCAAATCTCCAATTCATCGTGCTCATTTCCCTGAAGAACAGCCCTGAAATCACCTTCAAGAATGGGCAAGAAAACGGTATACAAGGCAGATTGGTCCATTCCACCTTTGCTTTCATCGTCAATAGTACTAGAATCATCGCGTGCTTCAACAATCAAAAACTGGGTCTCAAAGGGTATGTCTTGGCCACGATTACCCATCCTCTGTGTCATCCACCACAACTTGAAGCGGAAAACGCACAAAAAGCGCAATCCCCTGTAGAACCATTGCATTCATCGCAGCGTGTATGTCAATTGTCCAAATTTTGAGCATTGCCCTTCTAAGACATTTCAGATCATCTTAAGAACACTCGCAATCTTTTGCGTGGATCAGAAATTTAAAAAGATAGACGAAGAAAACTATACAGCTGAATAGTTCAATGAATTAATAAAACCACAAAACAAAAAACGTCCACAGACTCACAGTTCATAGTGAAGAAATTCATGTCCTAACTCATCTCATAAAACCGATTCAAAGAGAGAGAGATGTTTGCTTTGATACAAAAATAGATTTTTTTAAAATCCTGAAGTCCACGTATACTGAAATGTTTACACTTCAATGATACAACAAAGAACAAAATCGAACAGAGATACACGTTAATAGCAAAGAAAAGTAATGCAAACCAAATAAAAATAGAGGTTAATGACAAGCTGGTAAGATTACTTTTATAAACCAAAATCAAAACAGTCGTTTTTATGAGCATTCAAACAAGAAAAAACATGGGAAAAGAAAGAAAAAGAAACCCAGAATTATTGATCCAGAAGAAAAAGAACGAGGACCATGAAGCAGAAATTTATTTATTATTTATTATTTGTTTAACAGCGAGGGGAAAAGTAATCACTAATCAGAGAGAAACGTACTCAAGTTTTCCAATAGGGAATACCCGGCGGCTACCGATCTGGTCGGATACGACGCCAATGAATGCGCCATTGGCCAATGCACCTCCTGAGGCAGCTGTTACGATAACGTTCTCTTTGACATCTCGCAACACACAGTTCCCCAACACCATCAACTTCCCATCCGCCACACCTATCCCCGCCCCTACAGTCATCTTTCTGTTTCCTTTCTTCCCTCAAAAAGTTTTCCTTTTTGTTGCCAAGAGCCCCAAAAACAACAACAACGCCAACACTTAGATGCCAAAGAACAGAAGAAGAAGCCAGGAAAACAGAAACAAAAAACCGGAACAGGTAAAAAACAGGGCAAACGTGACCAACGTGACCGGAAGAAGAAGGACGGCGATTTATGAGGATGACAGTTAAATAAAAGCAAGACACGTTGTCGGCGATAGGCACGGAGTTGAGGGTATTTATTAGAGAAAAAAAATAAGTTCACGCGTGAAACAGGTCCGTGTCACGTTCAGAGACGGAAAGCCATCGGGACCGGGTCAGAATCGAAGAGTTCCCTTTTTTTTTTTTTTTTTTTTTTTTTTTTTTTTTTTTAACAAAAATGAACTCTTTGAGGCGGGAATCAATGCAGTCCAGTCGGATCATGTAAACTAGAATGTCAGGATCATGTGTCGCCATGAGTCGTGTCCCGTTTGTTTCTTCGTTTGATCAAGATTCATATGACATACGGGGCAGCTCAGGTGACGTCGCGTCGTCGCTTTCTTTACCAAGCATGGATGCAACACCTTTGAGCCCTCTCCATCCACCATGGATCAGATTTAATCGCATGCTATGTAAGTTTTTTTAAAACTCTAGAACCTACGTATCCATATCTAATGGAGTTAGAACTCGATCTATCACTTAAATTAAATAAATCATAATGGGATTACAGTATTTTTATATTTAATTACAGTAAAATAAGAAATTTATAAATTTCTTGATAAAAATAAATCTATAAATAATATTGAGAGGTTAAGAATTCTCACATATAATATTATTATACTTTTAACTCTCGGAAGATACTTACGAGATTAAGTTGTTAAAGTGATCTTTCTCTCATAATTAAGTTAAATTTTTTATTGAACTGAGATAGAAAAATATATGTTATTTAATTGTTGTTATTATATTATAGATCATATAAAATCTAATATAAATATTTAACATGCTCTGCTCTCGATCTTTTCGGGAGCCATCATCTACCACTCGTTGATGTAAAATCTTCTTTGTATGTTTTTTGTTTTTTCCATTAAGATTTGTTTACAAAGTTGTTTATGTTAACAAGAAGGGTAGATTTGGTGGGCGTTTCTTCTTAATTTAGACCATGATGTAGATGGTCAAGAGCAAGAAGCTGGTAACTGTACGTGCTGATTGGGTTCTGATGGATGGATAGTTGTTGCAAGTTAAGGTGTTGAGAGATTGGAGAAGAAGTGGATAATTGCCTAGAAAATATCTACCTCGTCGCCAATCTCTGTACCGGATAACTGCCTTGAAAATATCGACCTCATGAGTTGGAGCTATGTGGATTTCCGGCGATGATTAAAAACAGCTAGCATTTTGACATTTTCAACCCGAAAAGAAATAATAAAGTTAGAGAAAAAAAGAATAAACGAATAATAACGTGTGAGAGAGAGAGAGAGAGAGAGAGAGAGAGAGAGAGAGAGAGAGAGAGAGCGATGATCGGGCGGGTCTAAAGGTTAACGACGAAGTTGAGGATGCGGTGGCTGCTTAGCTTACATACAACCGACTTTCCTCATATACATATATAAATTAATTAATGAACATTAGACAGCTGAGGCGTCGGTTGACATGTCATTGCATTTATTTTCATATGGTTGGTAGGTCATAGCATATATAAACACAAGGCTATTCTTATTATTATGTTTGTGATTTGAATGAATAATATATATAATAAAGTAGTCATAATAATAATAGATAATGGGATTGAACAATTAAAGCGAAGTACGTGTGGCCACGTCAGATGGTACAAGGACACAGCTCAGATCCTACTTGGCATGGGCCAAATCTGTTAACTTTGTTGATCCCCACAAAAGGAAAAGAAAGGGAACACATCTTTAATGTGTGAACGAACTTAACACCAACAATAAACGCATATTTTTCGCGCGCGCGGCGACAGCAGCATTAAACTCACCGATACATAGATTTTGCATCTAACAAGAATGATTGGCACAACAAACATCCATTTCCTTTGTATTTTGGAAATCCCTTAGCTAGCTATCTAGCCATAAATCAACATAAACTCTAATATGTTATATATATATATATGTAATCAATATCTAGAGTGACTTTTATATATCTATCTATAATAATAAGCGCCTATCGTGCTTCTACAAGAATGAGCAGTAAATTGTTACGTTCCGTTTTTTTCTTCCGTTTTTATTACATAATTACTTTTTTAATATTTTGTTTTCTTCCTTTGTGTCCGTTTATATAAGGATGTTTTGGTCTTTAGTGAAACTGTGTCAGTGATATTTTTTCATTGATCTCTCTCTTCTCTATTATCTCTTTGTCTCCGCTCTCCATCTTGCTGAATCTCTCTCTCTCTCTCTCTCTCTCTCTCTCTCTCTCTCTCTCTCTCTCTCTCTCTCTCTCTCTCTCCGTTTATTCCTCTTCGCAGAATCTCCATCAAGTTCTTTATGCTTCAACACTTAATTTCTTACTTGTTCCTCTTATTTCCAGGAGGCTGCTAGATTTTTGCAATCAAAAAGTGAGTTAATCTCTCTCTCTCTCTCTCTCTCTCTCTCTCTCTCTCTCTCTCTCTCTCTCTCTCTCTCTCTCTCTCTCTCTCTCTCTCTCTCTCTCTCTACGTTGGGTTTCTCAAAGAATTCTTAGCCAGGCTAATGTGTTCTTAAATCAGATAGAGGTATTGATCAGGAGGTCAAATACAAGCCTCTACCTGTAGGCCCAAGCACTAGCACTCGTTCAGAGACCAAGGAATCTGAAAAAGCAAAGGTTAGAATACTCAGTCAATCCTTACTTGACTCGTGATTTTCATAACTGACATCTGTAACGTTCCCAGGTCTTTATTCTTGAGAATATTTACTGGAAGGAAGTTTGTGTACTTTCTGTAGTGTGGATCGTTGTCCTTGGACTGCAGATCGCCAAGGTTTTAATCAGCTTTGTGCATATTTTCTTTCTAGAAGTACTCTATGATTAGTTTTCTTTTGCTTCTCGCATCAATGAGCTAGATTGATGAATTTCTCTTGTGATGGATACAGAATCATACAACTACTTGTTTGGTGCTGTATTGGGTACTAAACAAGCCTCTACCTGCAAGCCCAAGCACTAGCACTCGTTCAGAGACCAAAGAATCTGAAAAAGCAGAGGTTAGAATACTCAGTCAATCCTTACTTGACTCGTGATTTTCATAACTGATATCTGTAACATTCTCAGGTCTCTATTCTTGAGAATATTTACTGGAAGGAAGTTGGTGTACTTTTTGCAGTGTGGATTGTTGTCCTTGGACTGCAGATCGCCAAGGTTTTAATCAGCTTTGTGCATATTTTCTTTCTAGAAGTATTCTATGATTAGTTTTCCTTTGCTTCTCGCATCAATGAGCTAGATTGATGGATTTCTCTTGTGATGGATACAGAATCATACAACTACTTGTTCGGTGCTGTATTGGGTACTAAACCTATTGCAGGTACCTTTAAACAACTTCAACGAGAATAGAAGAGTTGTGGGCTCGGATGCTAAGATTCTTGAAAACTATTGCTTAAGCATCTTGATGATGGTTTATTTTCCTTTTGTCATCCTCAGATCCCAATAACTGTTGGAGTGACTTCATATGAAGCCGTGAACCTTTACAAAGGGCAGAGAGTGATCGTATCAAAGGGAGAAGCAGACACAAATTAAATTCAGTTTACAGTTATTTAATTAAGGAATTATGGATATGAAACAATTCATAACAATAAGGTTTTGAGTGCTTGAGATGTCTTAAAAAATGTCGTAGTCAGCATCGTTGAAAATCTGCGAGTATTGCGTAGAAGATTAATCCTTGATTAAGAAAATCAACCTCTAATAAGTCAGTCCCACAACACAGCATGTTGATTATTTTTTTAATGGTGCTGAGCTGTGTTTGGGATTTTGACCCTTCAATAATTATATGAAATTTGAATTAATTAGCAGATAAATTGTCATCTTCTCTGAAATGATCGAAATCTAAATTGCGAGTGTCCCCACACTACAATGATAGATTCGTATATTAGTAAAAAATAGTAATTTTTAGCGATAAGAACGCATGACTTATTCCTAAAAATTAGTTTGTCTTACATGTTTGCAAAAAACTTGAAAAATAATAAACGACAAAACAAATGATCCAACGAAAGGTGTCTTAAAAGTCAAAAGTAGAAAGAAGAAAGTTACATTTATAATTTTGTCCCTGCAAAAACCTTGAATCATGAATTTAACATTTTTATAAAACGTTGAAAAAATAGATCGATCTTATCAATAATTGATTTTGAATAGTTTCTAGCAACCAAACATGGTCCACTTCACATGATTCATGCCGCTCACATCCTACATTAGTGTTCTTTGCTTGGCCACTCTTCCAATATTTGTCTTTATTTTTCTCAATAATTGGGTTCTTTTGCACTCTCCCTTGAATTATTGATGTTAGATCTTTCAATTAAAGCTGTAGAATTACTGATGTACGTTCATGGAAAAGGAAATCCATTAGTGATTTAAATCAACTTTAATCTTTATTGGTGGGTCTGGGATGACTTATATGAGTTTAAGAGACCCACAAAAAAGATATATATATATATATATAGAGTCATTCTACACAACCACCAACTGTTCACGCAACCCCCTCACTCCAGCCAACGTGGCATTTTAAGGCAATTTATATATTTATTGAATTGAGAACCACTCGCTAATCCCTATCTTGTCGTCTTCCTTGCACACAATTTTCAGACTTGCGTTTTCTTTAAAAAACAAACACTCTACCATCCACCTTCCTCTCCGTCACATATTTTTCTCTTCGATCTCTCAACCCAAAATCGAAAGGGAAATTCGAAAGACCCATAAAGAGATTTTTTTTTTTTTTTTTTTTTTTTTTTTTTTTTATGGGTGTTCGAACCCTGATTTTTCTCGATGGCGTACTTGTTTTTTTCTCGTGTTGATTCAGGTGCTTCTATTCAAAACCGGGTTGATTCATGTCGTGAAGAAATGGTGGAGATGGATCGAAGATTGCTTTCATGTTCACCAGTTCCTCAAAGTCCCCGAATTCAATGAAGGTATGCAAGAGAATCAGCTTTATCTAAGAGTTTCCCTCTACCTTAACTCCTTGCCTAGTCTCGAAGACTCCGATTTCACCAACCTTGTCACCAGCAAGAAGCCTAACGACATCGTTCTCTGCCTCGACCCCAACCAGACCGTCAAGGACAACTTTCTTGGCGCCGTATTGACATGGACCAACGCTGACAAGATGCTACCCAACGACTGCAGAAGCTTCGTCCTGAAGGTTCGAAAGACGAACAAGCGCAGAATCCTTCGGCCGTATCTCCAGCACATCCACTCGGTGGCTGATGAAATTGAGCTGAGAAAACAGCGAGACCTGAAGCTGTACATGAATATCAAGCGAGGCGAGGACGACGACGATCATCACCATCATCATCATCGTAGCGGGGGTGGTGACGGAAGGGAGGATCAGAGGGAGGAGGACGTATGTGAGAGGGCAATTTTCGTTTATGGGTCTGAGGGTTTTGGTCACTCCAGCGTCGTGAGAGTCCTGAGAGGGAAGATGGAGGATCGTGAGAGGGAAGAGTGAGGTCTGAGAGTTTGAGAGAATTTCGTCCCACCCGATGCAAAAGTCGATTAAGCCGTGATGTTGCCTCCGGACCGGGTTCGCCACGTCAGGAGTGCGGCGTGCGTTTTAAAAACCGGGGGATGGATAGATTAATTCATATATATATCAGAACCTTTGAAAATAATAAGGATACAATTCTTATTTACGACTTTATTTTAAATGAAGGACATATTTATAAAATAAAATTGTAAGGTAGCTCGTTATTTTATAAAAATAATCTCTATTTAAATTAGAATTAGTAAAATAAATTATAAAATATTTGGTCATGTTCGGTTTATGAACAATTTAAAGAATTTTGATCATTATTTAATTTTATATTACAACAAATATCTTTAAATTTCAAATTTCTTATTTCAACTTTTAAACTTTCCATTCAACCATCACTTAATCAAAAGATTGAATACGATTTTATATATAAAAATATTTAGTGATTTAAATCAACTTTAATCTTTATTGGTGGGTCTAGGATGACTTATATGAGTTTGAGAGACCCACAAAAAAGATATATATATATATATATTAGAATCTTTGAAAATAATAAGGATACAATTCTTATTTACGACTCTATTTTAAATGAAGGACATATTTATAAAATAAAATTGTAAGGTAGCTCGTTATTTTATAAAAATAATCTCCATTTAAATTAGAATTAGTAAAATCAATTATAAAATATTTGGTCATGTTCGGTTTATGAACAATTTAAAGAATTTTGATCATTATTTAATTTTATATTACAACAAATATTTTTAAATCTCAAATTTCTTATTTCAACTTTTAAACTTTCCATTCAACCATCACTTAATCAAAATATTGGTTTCTCATTTCTGCTTCTGGTTTTAATTGCATGTCTTCTCATTTTCATGTTCAAATACTTTTTGACTCTGCCTTTGGATTTGTTAGGTTTTATTTCCAATTTTTTGCACTGAGTTAGAGCATGTAGCAGCTCTCAGGATATACTGAAGATAAAAGCTTGTTTGTTTTCAGTTTGCACTTCCCTTATGGTAATAATCTTATGATATCAACATATTTTAATGTGACCATAACCTCGGTTGATTCACATGAATAACCTCAGTTGCTTCAGTATACTGAATGAGATGTACTTATTTCTTCTGTTCTTTATTTTAGGACATTTCACCTCTCTCTTACCTGCTATTGAGCGGTGTATAGCGGTGTATAGCGGTGTTGCTGATTGCTGAACGTGTTGCTGATTACTATTATTTACTTTTATGGGAAAGTTTTATATTTATATTTTGCCTCTACTAGGCAAATGTCCCTTGAACGTTTTAATTCTACTAGTATATATATATCAATATCATATAAAACAGCCGTTCTTTTTTATTTTTAAAAAAAAAAAAATTAATATCAACATCCGCCTTTTCTGCAACAGAACAGGACATTCACATAAGACATGAGAATTAAGATTCAGATGGAAAGCTTTAGATTAATGTGGACAAACGCATGTGATCAAAACACATCTAAACCGTGCTTTCTATTTTCTAGGGATGGAGAACAGAGCCAAAAAGTAGGGTGGCTCTCGTCCTGAAAATTGTCGGGGACTTTGTATTATTGATCGTCATGAAAATTTAAAAAGTATTCATGAATCATAATCACGTGACGTGATAGATATGGAATCTCTCTCTATATATAGTATTTATATAATATGGTGGGTGCAGTTCTTAGAGATTCACATGCATGTTGCGTGAAGTCATATGTCTGAATCAGACAGTCTAATAACCTACGCGAATACAACCAATAAACGAGTCTCCCAAGTAGTCCCAAGGCCTACAAGGCTACAATTGAAAACTACCAATCCGCTTATTTCAAAAATTTAAGTAAATGAAAATAAATCATTTATTTTCTTGTATTAGATTTTAAGACTCTCCTCACGTGGCCAGATTCCTTTTTCATGACTTGAGTCCAACGCCTCACATGTTTAGGTTTGAATATTTTTATTTTATTTAATTATTATAATATTTTTAAATTTTTACACAAAATATAATAAATAATTTAATTTTTTTAAATTTTAAAATAATAATAATATTAAAAAAATAATTTTAAAATTTAAATTCAAAACATCTGTTCTGATATCACATAAAATCACCACTTATTCCATAAATAATAAATAAAAAAAAGTAAATTTATTTTATCATATTATATTCTTAACAGAAACTCTACTTTGAACCCTTCACAATGATTTTCATATTCTCTATTTACCAAATTTATTTTTCTGTTAACAACTTTAAAATACACAGTATATCAACTTATATATTTTAATTTATTTTTATTATTTAAATACTTATTCTTTTATTTATTTTAAATACTTTTCTAACTGCCATTAAATTTATGAAATTCTTAAATCTTTTAATATTTCTCATATATTAATGTAAACACAATCTCTCTGTTGCCAAAATATTATCAATAGCTCAATAAAAAAAAAAAACTAAATAGAAAATAAAGATGGAAAAATTCATCCTATTTTTTATCCATTTATCATGTTTTGAAAATTTTTTAACACGATTATATTCCTTTTTATTGCAATAAAATGTTCTAATAATCGTGTTTCTATAAATAAAGGCATAAATGTGAGAAATATAAATGAAGATTAGGAAAAAGAAAGAAATAATAAAAAGATGTTTACATAGATAAATAGTGCATGTTAGATGTAGAAAAGCACTTTAACTCATACGTATTTTACAGTGATTTTACATAATCAACCTTATTTTAACATAATGTTTTCTATTTTATAAATAAATAAATAATAGAGAAGCTAGTAAGGGTACTCTTAAGATGTTTAGAAAAGAAAATAATTAGAGAAACCAGTTTAGAGACGATGATGTTTAAGTCCAACCCAAACTCAGGTTTAAAAGCTGGACCAGATTTGTTTTCTGTAAGCTCATGGATTTGTCTTGGGAGGCCGTTTATTGGACCACTTACTCTTGAACCATGCTATATGGGCCTTTTTATATTTCAATATAAATCATCATCATTCAAAATGCCATGGCCCCTTCATCAAAAGACATTATTAGGCTTAGCCATTTTTTACCATTAATGGGATAATATTTCATATTCTATTCCCGCTACAAACATACCGACAATTTTTTTTATGTTTTTTTCCCCAATCCCATGAAAAATGCATAAATGGACCACAATATCCGATGGTCACTACATTAGGCAGCGCCTTGAGGCCACAAACACCCACAACATCCCACAAAAGTGAATATGGAGGTGTGCGATGGAGGTAAATCGTAAATGACTGGCGCGCGTGGATTGATTCTAACATGATCGAAGAAACTTTTTTTTTTTTTTCACACTCTTACCTTTCATTACAACCTGCTTAAAGTCTTACAGATAAGCAAACAACAGTTCATTAATAATATTACAGAATTGGTGGATCCTTTCCACCATGAAAATTGGAAGCCAAGATGAGGTGTATGCTCCCGAATAGGTTGTTGGAAGCTGCCCATTGCACAATTAAGTGCACGTATTGATTTGATTCTCGATGTATTTTCACGACATTCTAACTTTAAAAGGATTGCAATTAAATTTTTGGTGTCTTAGATTATGGGTTGTATTGTCCAGTCTAATGTAGTGTCTGGGTCCATGACTCATTGCAGTGTTACTAGCGAGTCTCCCGCTATCAACGATTTCTTGATTTTTCTTGCCTTTGCTTCCTCTACTCTTATGTACATTGCCTTGGCTTCACCTTGGTTTGGGTTTTAACTTTTGATTTGTCTGGTTTGCACAAAGATCGGAGTTCCTTCCTCTAATCTACAAATGGTTGCTGTTGTGCTTCCTGAGCTTCTTACTACCACATTAAAGGTTAACAAATTATGGTCTTTTGGTATGGGATTCACCTTGTGGCTTTTATTGATTTGTTCATTGCCCCATGCTTCACAATGCTCTTTATAAATTTTGAGAGTGTCATTGACAAAGTTTTCAATGTTGGGGTTTAGAGCCTCATGAATAATCTTGTTTCTAAGGAACCAAATACTATCCACAGCAATGATGGCAAAAATTTGAAAATGGTGCTTCTCACTAGTTTGGATGTTAAGGTTCTTAGAAGTGTTGAGAATGCATTTCATCTAGTGGTCTATTTCCCTCTGGGCAAAACATGAAAAATAAAAAAAATGCCACTTGGCAATCAAAATAGACATGGATAAAGCCTTCGACTTTATGGAATGGGGTTTCCTCACTCAGATTATGATAAGGCTAGGTTTCTACAACAAAAATGGATCAATTAAATAAAGGAATGCATCAAAACATTCACTTACTTAGTAATTGTAAATGGAAGACCTGATGGCCTCATCCATCCCTTTAGAGGACTCTGCAGGGAGACCCCCATTTTCTCTTCATCCTCTAAACTGAGGTTCTCACAAGACTTATCACCAAAGATTAGAATCATGGAAACATTAAAGGAATCACCATCAATAGACATGGCCCCTCAATTTCACACCTTCTCTTTGATAATGACCTTATCATTTTTGGAAAAACCTCGAGCCAAAATGCCCAAAGACTCATGAATTGCCTGAAAAAATATTCTCAATGGTGCGGCCAAAAAGTACATGTTAGAAAATCCTCAGTTCAATTTAGCAGAAACACTCCCATTGAAGCAAAAAGAGATATAAAGGCCATTTTTTTATTTTAAAAATACCTCCTCAAAAATAATATACCTTGGCATGCCACTCTCTTTCAATGCCTCAAAAAAAATTCACTGCGAACAAATTCAAGAGAACATTATTCAAAAAATGGTAGGATGGAAGGCAAAGCTACTTTTACAAATTGGCAGAACCACTTTAATCAAAGTTGTGGGTAACTCTATACCTTCCTACCTCATGTCCACCATCACCATTCCAAAGATCATTACAAACAACATTGATAGAGTCATTAATAGATTGACCTCAGATTTTAATAAAGCCCTCATTTCAAAAATTGGATGGCAATTAATTAATAGTAGCAGTGCCATTTGGAAAGACATCTTAGCTGGGAAATACCTGAAAAATAATTCCATCTTTGACGCCAACCAAAAACCCAATAACTCCTGGATTTGGAAAGGTACTATCAAGCAACTGGACTTTCTTAAAGGTAGTGTATACTTTCAGGTTAACAATGATCTTGGCACAAAAGTCTGGTCTAACCCTTGGGTTCCTACTCTTCCCAGTTTCAAATCAATCCCAAAAAACACTCTTATTCATAAGGATCCCTCCACTATTGTCTTGGAGCCAACCCTGGAAGAACCAAGAAGATGGAACATAATCTTACTCCAAGCACTCTTTCAACAAGACTCTGTTGAGATTATGAAAATTCCACTAGTTTAAATCAACTTTCAAAATTTGGAAGACAAGCTTCTTTGGGTCCACCACAAATATGCTCATGTAGCCATCACCATGAACCAAAATCAAAACATGCTTTCTGAATAGTCAAACAATTGGAAAAAGCTTTGGAAATGAAAAATTTAAGTCAGGTTGAAACTTTTTTGTTGGAAAATTTTAAACAACATCATTTCCACACAGATTTTGCTCAAAAAAATTATCCCAATGTCTGAGAAAGAGTTTTGAGTGTCCCATCTGCAAAAATGATCGAAGAAGACATGAAATTAAGGAAAAAAAGAAAAAGAAAAGACCATTAAAACAAAGTAAAAGGCATGATCGTCAAACGATTATTTATTTACTTTTTTCCAAGAGAAAGAAACACGTTTCCAACATCATTGCATAGTGCCAACTCAAAACAATTTAAAAACGAAAGGAGATGCCCAAATAAGAAAATAAGCACGATGCAATCCAAGCCAAACCAAACCAAACCAAACCAGATCTGTTGGTATTTTTCCAGATTTAGAGATTTCAACAAAAACATTTTATATTTGGCTGTAGAGTAGAGGTTTTTTTTGGTGCATATTATAAATAGAGTCACTTCATTCATAGACGTTTAGCCTATAATGACCACGGTTTAAATCATGATGGGGTTGTTGCATTAGTCCCCGATTAAGACTTGATAGAAACGCAAAGGGCACAGCCTCCTGTTGGATTGAAATATAAAATCCTTAAAAACAAACGTGTTTACCACAACTCGCAATTAGATCACTAATTATGGGGCTTAGATAACTAACTAACTTTAATTGAGTAGGAAATATATTTAAAGGACGACACAAACCCCATAATTAAAGTCTAAACAGGGTGAAATATCCCAGAGAAAAATAACCTGAATGAATGGAATTGAATACGTCAATCAAATCAAAATCTGTCTTATTTTCAAACGCATCTCATCAATTTTGTATTATGCAGACATCGTGCGGTGTGACATTGAATCTTGTAAGTAGTGGTTTTCGATTTTGCTTTCTAGCTTTTACAATTTAATTATTGTTGTGGTGGAGCTAGACGGTTCCATATTTTTTGTCCTATTTCCCCCACTTATAGAGCCCACCTCGATCATGACTCAACTCAAATTCACAAAAGAAATATCTTTGCTAATAAATCCTAAAATATGCACTTGGTCACTCCATCGATAAATTTATACAAATCATAATTAAAACTAAGTCTACCAAAATTAATAATTACTTTTAACAGCCCTAGCAATATCCAATAATTACCTTAAAAAAATTAAGACGATGAAGTTGCAAGAGAGGAGCTACTATTTATATGTAGCATTGAAAATTAAAGCTTCATTTTAAAAAATATATAGTGCATGAAGATTATGTAAATAGTAAAAAATTGTGTAGATTTTTTCTACAAAGATAAGAATAATTAGAAAATATTGACAGTAGCTAGCATATAACAACAGATAGGTCAGTTTCGTATGGAAGGAAGGTTGGATGGATTAGCCATTCCATTTCCATATAATTCCGTTTTTGAGAAGACAAAATGATTAGCTAAAAGAAAGCGGAGTCCTTTTTATGGTGATGATGAGGCTTACTAATATTACAGACACGTTAAATATGATTTTTTTTTTAATATTTTAAGTATAAAGTAAGTCAACAATAATGGCACATTCTAACAAACAACAATGGCGTTAAAGATACAATCAAATATGTATATATGTACGTACCTACTTGTAAAAGTTAATAGAAAAGAAGAAGGTGGCCAAATATGTAAGAAAACTCACTATAAATCAATCCAAATCCGAAACGGATGGCAATTGACATACGAACTAATTTGGAAGCAAACCCAACTTAAAAAATGACCCTACCCTGTTCTTACTTACTTCAATATCATGTGTTATATATATATATATATATTTTAAAAAAATTATATTAATATATCCAAGTGAAAAAGGTCACATTCATTCACATCAATCTACAATGAAACAAGCTTAGCTAAACCCTTTCGGTGCTGGATTCGACGTGGTCATTATATTTTGCCTTTAAAAATTTCACAGCTAAAAGGGAAAAGTCTTCTAGAAGCACTCCCAGTCCAGCTGCCAGTCCCCACATGTAACTAAAGAGAGAGACAGAGTACAGACCTTACTAACTTTGTGCATTCTTTAATCTGTGCACAGATAAAGACAAAGACGGCTTCTAGAAAGCCTCACACATGCCAAACCAATGACAACCACATTCACTTGAAATCAGAAATAAAATCAACCAAACAAACACCCCCCATTTCGTTTTCCATACGACAGGACAATCCGACCCATTGTCCGGTGAATGGTCAATTTTTAAGAATATCCACCGTTGGATTAAATTTTTGGGTCCGAATTGCCAAATTGGGACAAAGGTCCATACCGAACAAGATTGCGAAGATTCGACCAGAGAAACACAAGAAGCATTCCAAAAAATGGGAGAGAAAAAAAGGGTTTAGGAAAATGGTGTCGAGAGGTTGGAATTATCAAACTATTAGTAATCCTAAGGTCAAGATGCGGGGGATCAAAAAGATAAATCTTTTGAATTGTAGCAATCCAATGACAAAGACTCAAAAATCACTTGTTCCAATTATAAGAGATGTTGATGAGCCCTAATAAAATAATATATACGGAAGTGATTGGAATGGAAAGAATGGTTTTGAGTTTCGTATTAGTACAGTTGAAACATTTCGTTTCCATGAATTAATTGGTATAAAGAAGGTTACAGTTTTGTACGGATCAAAATTTTGACCGTTTCAATCCATACTTCAACCCTTTTTTTTTTTTTTTTGTTCTTCTTCTTTCTTTTTTTTTAATTTTTTTATTTCTTTAAACTGTAAATTTATTTTTTTTACTTCCATTTCACACCAAATTATTTATAATATATTCATATATAAATTATTATTTTACAATACAATTTATATATATTTATATATATAATTTATTCTTATATAATAATATACGAAACAATACCATTTCGTTCCAGTCAAGACTTTAATTGGTATAGCCTCCGATTCGATATTTAAAACTTTAATAGAAGAAGATTTCCGCCTAAAATTGTAAACACATATCCAAATGCTTTTACAGTTTTTTAGTCTTATTTTAGAGACCAATTATATAATCTTTAAAATTCAAGTTTTAAAAAAATTATATTTCTGATGACGTGACACTATTTGATTATATGTATAACTTTATATTTAATAAAAAGTCATTTGCTTCCTTCGCGATGTTCTAGAAACCAAAATATTGCATGTGAGAAGTAAAATAGTAGGTTCGTAGTGGGGGCATTTATTTGAGATTCAACCGTTTTGGAACTTGTTTAGACATTGAGATATGATATAATGATCAGAGAATTATAGTGAAATAATTTATAAATAATAGTAAAATATTTTAAATTAAGATATTTTATTAATTTTTAAGAAATGAGAAAGAAAAAATTAAATAAAAATATTAATAAATTAAAACAGTAATTTTATTTTAAAATTTTAAAATATAGAATTATTGTTTATATTTTAAAAAAATTATAATGATTAAATAATAAGATTGACAATTAAAAAATATTTATATTTAAATATTAAAATGACATCAATAAGATAAGAAGAAGGAAGAAATTTACTGTCCAAGGGCGTAGTAAAGTCAGCAGAAGGGGGCGCTTGGGTCGGGGTGTGTACGTGTGGGGCCAAAACTTGGGCAAAAAGGAAAGGTATGTGGTGGGTCCCATCCCATTATCAAGGATATCTAAAAGACAAAAAAAAAACAACGAGCGTGTCGTCCCTCGACGCTGAATTCATCTTGTTCCATTGGGCGGGGGTATCGGTTTCTATCTAAATTCTATCTATGGATCGCCCACGGTACGGCTGCTTACGTGGACAATTATAATCTACACTCATTGCGAGATGGATACCCTTCACGGCGGACACAACATTATTGACAAATATTATTTTATTGTCTTTTAAGGCCACACGATCAAATTATTCAAAATGGGTTATTTCTCATTTCTAAACGTTAATTAAATACAAATATTTTAATTCAAATTTTCAAACTTTATCATTACAAATTTTTTTAATGTTTTTAAAAAATCATAATTTTCAAATAATAAAATAAAAATATTAAAAATTTATATTTTAATAATATTTTAAATATATAATAATTTTATTCAATTTTTTTTTCTCATTTATCAAAATCTAATAAAATATTATAATTTAAATCATTTCACAATTATTTACAAACTATTTACAAATTTTTAATGTCATATAATTCTACGAGGATTCCTTAATTCATTCATGTAAAAAGAAATTCTTCACTAAATCTAGTCATATATCTCCCCGAGCCTCATTATTCACACCCACAACAACTCTTTAAATATATTACAAACAAAACGTCATCCCGTTCTAACAAATAATATTAAAAATCTAATCTGACAGAAAAAGGCATATTTTAATTTAATGTGGTATTTTTAATTATTAGTCATTTATATTCCAATTTTATAATCTAAATACTGTGGAAAAAGGGATTTTTATTCAAACGCTCCCATGCTTTGATCTACTTGAGCATCCTTCTGTTTAAGGATAATCTCATGTACTACACTTCTGTGAAGAAGAATTTCTCCTTTCCGTGAAGGAAAACTTTTTGGTTTCTTTAAAAAAAAAAATGTTTTTTTTTATAAGAAAATTATTATTATTAAAAAAAAAAAGTTTCCTATAGACCAAAACAATAAGAGATCTTGGACCAACAATTGAAAATAGAAGTTATAAACAGTAAATTGGCAATCTAGAAGGAAGAAAAATATTGGAAGATCAGAACAGGGGAAGAGTCGAATAACATGTAATATAATATATATTTATATAAAAGCATTCTAGAAGGTGGAGACGGAGGGGTATTCTAGAAGGAAAAGTATGCCATGTCAGCAGTGGTGAGGACCGCTGATTATCATCACCCCTTCTCCAACCTTTCTTCAAACCAACACTTGCACACGCGGTTTTACTCCCCTCAAAGCGCTCTCTCTCTCCCTCTCTTTCTATACCCGCATTGACTCCCTCGAGATATATATAAACCCACCCTCTCTCTCCCTCTTTAGCCATACCAAACTAATTCACAATTTCGAATCTCTCTCTCTCCAGACACACTAAATTTCTAGTTCCCCATTTTGCCCCTACACGCCCTTCCCATCTCCTCTCAAATTCTCAATGTCCCCAACCGTAACCCTCCCCAACCCTAATTCCCTCCATTCCTCCCGGCAAATTCCATTTCCTTCATCCCACATGCCTCCTCGCCGATTCCCCACCTCGCTTCGGACCCATGTCATTCCGAGCTTCAATGCTTCCATTTGTGGATTCACCCAGACCCACTCGTCCTCAGGAACGGCCACCGTCTCTCGTAGGCCCTCCAGTTTATACGAGGTCCTCCGAGTCAAGCGTTCCGCTTCCTTCACGGAGATCAAGACTGCTTATCGAAGCCTGGCCAAGATGTACCACCCCGACGCCATTCAAGAGCACGATTCAGACGGCCGCGATTTCATCGAGATTCACAACGCCTACGCCACGCTCTCCGATCCATCTTCAAGGGCGCTCTACGATCTGTCCTTGGGTGCCCAGTTCGAGAGGCGACCCTTCGGCTTCTCGACCGGTAATCGGACCGGGTTTTACGCGACCCGGAGATGGGAAACGGATCAGTGCTGGTAGTAGGAAAGATCAGAATAGGAGGCACGCGGGAGCCCGACCCATTAGTATTTTCATTTTTCATGCCCTTTTTTTCTAATGGGGGAGTCTATTTACAAAAAGAAAATAGAGAGAAAATGTAAACTAGCCACGGTTGGATATGTGGCAATGTAGAGTAGGTCTGTAAATTCTACCGTCCATTTGTTTCTCCTTTTTTTCTGAGAGAAAAATTAGTTTCAAGAAATATGAGTATTCACTTCTAAGTTCGTTCTATACCCTATTGCACTTATAAGACAACTGAAGAAGAAAATGGGGGCTCTTAATACATTTTCTTACTGAACACACAGAGATAGAGACTAGTACTGGTGATGAAACACGGGCATTCAGGAAATGAACAATAATAATAATAATGCAATTTTATGGTTTGTATAACGTATTGAATGCGTTAGTGAAGAGAAGATAAAAAAAAGAGGCAAAAAGGAAGAATAATGATATATATAAATTACAATGCATGTCTTTTGTAAAGAGGTGAATTCTATTGGAAGAGAATATACAAAATTTGTGCATTTGAAACTTGATACCAGCATTATTCATAAAGGTAACATTTAAGAAATGTTCTTCCATCTTGGGGGAAAGTTGGGTGGTGTTGATTGTAATTTGCACTGGTTTTTTTAACGGTTAGGCTCTAAACCAGCTTGATTTTGCTGAAACAAACACCCCCCTCCCGAGTTCCCAAAAAAAAAATATATATATATTGCATGTGGAATCGTGCCCTTCTTAAGTGTGGAACGCCTGTGGACACCCGTAGAGCAATGAGCAGACTCCAAGAGACGTGAGCTGCAGTCGTATGCTCAACTATGCCTTTCTGAAATGTAGCATCTATTTGCCCAAACATGGCTTTACACGACTCTCTCATTTAAGAGTTACCCATTTTCATTTATTTTTTGTTGAGTAAAGATACCCTGCAATAATTGATGTTATCCCTCTAGGTGTATCTATCATATATCTACCGTGTACTCTTTTTTTTTTTTTTTTTTTTTTGGATACATTGGAAGTGGGAGTCGAATCCATGATGTTGTGCCATCAGGCCACAGGCCATTGGCGTATACCCACCGTGTACTAGGACGATTATGCTTTGTTCTTCTATCGACCATTAATAATATAAGCTCGTCTTATCAAAAGGAAAAATCATGTAATCTAAATCAAACTTAATAATAAGTACCTGGAGAGCTTGTTTGCCAGAAGTTAACTGTGCTTGGATTTGCCTAGCAACTGCAGCTTCAGGCTTTGTATTGGCAGATTTCTCGAGTTGATTCACTGCCTTCTCAGCAACACCTCTCTGAAGCAGGGAGCATCTGTTAAATCCTACCACAAACAGTCTTATAGAAGTGTTAGGCCTTCAAGATTTTAACCTGGAAAGGCACCACAATAGCTGAAGTTGTTTTCTCAATGGCCAGAGTGATAGAGCGAACTACAGCAAGTCCTGCTGCCGCCATTTCCTTCTTCCCTGCTTTTTCTAACATCATTGGCAAGTCTTCACTCATGAAGTTATTAATCAAACATCTTACTTTCTGTGTACGGTCTCCTAATAACTTCTCAATTTTTGCCTTATTTTCTTGAAAACGCGTCCACAAGCATCTGTATTCCACACCATTTCTTTTTTTAACAAAGCATGAGCTGCCAACAAGCTCCTCCACATAAATGATGGTTTATAGCCCAATTGTGCTGATATAAATTGAGAGTTGCTATAATATTTTTCTTGGAATACTCATGCTGCCAAACTATTGGGATTCTGCTGTAACATCCATCCTTGCTTAGTTAACATGGTCCTATTACATATTTCAATGTCTCAAAAACCCACTCCACCCTCTCTTTTGTTTTCACCCAACCTACTCCACTTCTTCTAGTGAATACCTCCCCCTCTTTCTTGATGTTCCACCAAAACTTTGATAGCATATCATTAATCTCAAGACACAATCTTCTTGGCAACAGAAACACATTCATCATATATGTAGGAATTGATTGTAGCATAGCTTTTATAAGCACCTTCGTTCCTGCTGTTGATAATTTCCATTGTCATGACCTGCACGAAATAAATAGGGAGGACCGGAAACCAATTAAAGATGGATGGGTAGAAAGAAGACGAGTTAAACATGCGTCATCAATAATAGAGGGCCACGCTACCATCTAAGAATTAAAACATAATGTCTTTTTCATTAGGATGTTGCCAATTTGAAACAAAATGGAAAATTGTTCCAGTCTCCAGAGCTCTCATTTCCCGACAGAAAATACTAAGAACAAAGACATGGGGACTGAAAATGGAAGCATCATTACATTCTAAGGGTAATTGATGGCAAAAAAGAATTATACCATGAATAAAGTACTTAGGATAGACTAAAGTCTCAACAACGAACCCACCCTCAAATTCTAGAAACGGAAAAAAGGTGTTTTCCATGGCCGCTCAATGGCTGAGTCTCAAACTTTTTATTGAAGATAAAAATAATGATGCCTCGCGTACCGAGATAACTTGTAGATAAATGAAACATGAGGTCGCTAGAGAATGAAGAATCTAGAAATGATTAAAGTTTACCTCCCAGTGGTTTCAATTACAATATACAACCACTTCTCAAGCATGCAAAAATAATAATAATAATAATATGCTGAAAGCTGCGTGACATGATACATATGTAGTGGGATATATAAACGTCCATACTCTTGAGCAATTACCTGATTAAGCATGTACCATAGCGTATATAAATGTCCATTCTCTTGAGGAATTAATTGATTAAGCATCTCTCGCATGACCAAATTTTGCGCAAATGCAGCATCTGCAGAGGGGACTTCTACTCTCACTCTATTCAAAGAATTTGTGAAATTAAAAACACTTGGAGATCAGCAAGATGGACCCGAAGCTTGAAACTATACCCCATCTGTCTTTTCCCTTGGGTATTTGGTGCGGACAAAAGCAGAATTTGTACAGACCTAGATGACTTATAAACCTTCCCAGGCACACATGCTTTGAGGAATCATCAACTCTTCCTTTTTAGCATTAGGAGGTTGGCCAGTGGCTTCGTTACACCAACACCATAAATTTGCTGAGCTTCCTCCACGACATAGGTTTCTGCTGATAGAGCGCAGCATTCGCAGCATTCTTGGGTATCTCGATATCAAGATCAGAAGCATGTGAGCAAAAGAACTTTTCTGTATTCCCTACCAAAGGGCTAAATTCGTCATTTTGTGTGGATCTTTTCCATCAACTACTTTTGCCTCCACCTCAGCATGACCCACATCACTGCTGACACCCACATCCGGGAAACTAGCCTCTCCCTTATTCTTGATTTCAAGGATGGTGGTAGTTCCAGAGGATGGACTGCATTCTAACTTGGAGGGAATGACAGCATGAGTTGGCTGTATGAACATGATATGATGATTAAACGTAGTAGACAAATAATCTTTTGCATTTATGTAACTTTCGCCTTATGGTTCCTTTGATCATCATCCAATGAAAGCACATCAGACATGTTTGCACAAATGTTGCCCACTTGCCTGTGAACTGAATAAGAACTGCTTGGTCTCGAAGTTACTTGTTGGACTCCCAAGGAATATGCAGGGATGTAATAAAAACATCATCGCCATCACTAAACATCACTAAATACTGACTCGGTGCAACAGTCTTAGATACCGTACTAAATCTATTAATTTATTTTTGAAGTGGCTGCCTCAGACAAACAAGAGCTTACAGGATATCTCACTGCAGTTGCACACTCAGAGCTACTTGTATGTTTTGTATGGGTGCAGAACCAGCTAAGGGGACTTTCTCAGTAGGCTTATTTCAAGATGGGTCCACAGCAGCAAATCCTTCAGAACCAGTTGCATCACACAACATTTGAATCTGGCTTTTCTAGGCACAATAAACCTGAACAATGTGTTCACCACGAGCTGATAGATCACTAATCCCTGTAAAACCCAAAAAAAAGGTGAGTGGAAACTCACGGTATAAAATCCGTGTGGGTTGCTGCTGAATTAGGAACATGGTCTAAGTGAATAATGCTGCAATTGGTTGAAGAGTGCCTCCTCAACACGGGGTTCAGCTGTACTCTTCAACTCCAATGTCTGGGAACACTTCCACGATTTTATCTCTCGGCAGTAGCCAGCCTTCTTCACTTGTTAATGTCCACATTTTCACTCAATTCAGTGACCCCGACAAACAGGTTTCACACAATTAAATTGAACACACCATAAAACGACTATTATAAGAAAACATCTTACATCATGGAAAACGCACGTTGAAATGCAATTCCAGAAACAAAAACACAAGTGACAAGTCCATGCCAATGTTAGTAAAATATCGAATGTACTTGAGCTTTGCCTCCTTTTATGAATAAAACTTATTACTTACAAAAAATGTTAGTTGAATGTCAAAAATAAAAATGAATAGACATGCATAATGTCAGAGGTAGCAGTAAAACGAATAGTACTGCCGTGACTTGGACTGGGAAAAAAAGTTAGTGACAGGTTTTTGTAGACAGTGACAAGTATGATGTGATCCGGTGGATGGGGAGCAGGTCAAATGTAGCCGACCAAACAGTCTGACCTTCATGAGGTCTGAATACAGCGAGTGGTACATACTACATACTTGCTATCATCCCATGTCTTTTACCTGTTGCACAATATACATTTTGCGAGGCACTGTCATGAGCATCTTCATTTATCTTCTCATATAAAATATGATATGAATTTGCACGCGTGACTGCACACCCATGTGTTAGTGTACCTAGTACCTACCGCAGACACATGTACAGCAGCAGCAGTGTAAACACTTGTGCAACACACTCAAAGATCATATCTACTTCACCTTGCAATAATACAGAATTGGAAAGAATATCTACAACAGTTCATGTCAGCAAGCCACAAGATATCAAGTTATAGAGACATGGAAAGTCAACCATCTGTACATAATAACAGATCAGTACTCCTGCTCTACAATCCCATTAATTTAGCATGCTCTTGATATTTATGTCAAGTGTATTAATTGTTACCTTGTATAGCAGTCAATGTATTTTCTGCAAGATGTATTTCACGTTGCTCATTTGATTTGTACCTATTATACAATGAACACGCAGCCTATGGTTCTGGTGTGTTAGCCAAAACCTTTTTACTAAATATGTTCACCATGTACGATACGAACATTGCTTATGTATGTTAAAAACCTGCGCGCGATGAAACATCATGCTGGAAACATGGAATCCATTTAAGTAGGCGTTTAAATCAACTGGTAGAAAAAGTTATAAAGCAAACACCAACATGAACTTTTGAAGTTATAGAATCAGAAAATTACCAACCAACTGGGCCCCATCAATCACCTTATCAACAGGGCATTTTGAGAGGTTCCTCAGCCGAATACACTTCTACCCTTCCCAGATTTTGTTGCATCAATTCTCAGAATACATTTTCCAATCCCAACTACAAAAAATTCCAGTATTATTGTTGTACTGTTGAAGTATAAGCCGTATAATGTCGAACAGCTTCACAGCTGAGAGTAACCACAAATTACAATATTTAGATTACTTGTGTGTGGCAGTGCCAAGAAACTCGTCCTCTCCCATAATTTGAATGGAAATAACAGCTTTTCATGTAATTCAAGGCGTATCTTCTTAATCGGGGCCTCCAGAAATCTTCCATACATAAATCGTCCATCTACGCCAACAACGCAGAAAAATAGTCGCCATAAACCAAATATAAATCAGAGGAAGGGACTTACAAATGACAGAATGAATAACATAGCGAAAAGGCGAACATCCTCAGCGAAGAAGGTGCAGTAAAAACGTCGAGACGACTTTGAGAGAGAGAGAGACGTTACAGAGAGTGAGAGAAGGGAAGGGAGGGATTTTGGGTGTGGGAGATAAGCACAGGAAAACGCCGAGAGGATTTTGAGAGGGAAACAAATTTATGAATTTGAAAATCATACTTTTAAATAAATTTTCTGAAAGAAAATTAGTTTTATTGAATCGTAATAAATATGATTGTCAAATAAGATAAAGATAGTAAGGTTCTTAATTAGGAGATAGATAGTATATGGTTCTTAATTAGTAAGGTTTTTTTAACAGTATGTATGTATGAGATATTAAATTAATAAAAATAAGGACAACCTACATACAACATGCCAGTGCAGTAAAAGAGGTAACAACTCCACCACCTCCTCCTTTTCACGACTCTCCAACGAACTCTGCAACGTTTAATTTCTCTTCTTTTATTTAAAACACAACACTTGTATAATATGTACTATTTATTGCTTTACTTCTAAGCGAAGCGAATCTTTGTGGTTCTGGAGAGTAAGCATTACATAACGTCCAAGCATTTTTGGTTTCCTTCTTTCTTATTTACATTTGAACAAATCTGCACTCTTCAATTCAATTCCTAGCCCAACACGTTTTACCCACCCTCCTCCAAACACCCTTTACTCTCTCTCTCTCTCTCTCTCTCTCTCTCTCTCTCTCTTTCTCCTCGTATAAATTACAAACATTCCTACCTTCCTTCAGGATCCAGATCCCCCCCCCAACACTAGTGAAAGGATCATCACACTCCAACAAAGACAAGATGTGCTGTGGGGGTAAGATATGCATGCTATGCACATGCCTAATACTGTTGGTGATACTCATCGGATTGCTGTTCGGCTTTGGGGTGTTCAAGCACGGTTTCCACAAGTTGAAGGATACCATAGATCTCTGCGACTCCAATCACTGCGGAAGGCCATTCTTCGGTGTTCCAGCACCTGCTCCCCATTGATTTGATTTGATTTTCTTTTCTTTTTATGCCATGCAAATACCTTCAGTTCAAAACCTCATCTGGGGTATTTGGAATTGTTTCTTTGGGATTTATGCTGATTTTATTTTTTTTATTATTATCTGCACCTCCTTGTTTCTGTTGTATGATACATGATTTCTTTAGCCTTGATCCGCGTGTTGGATTGGTTGTGTTTTTCTTTCTGATACATGTTTAGAAAAAGAAAAAGGAATGTTATAAATACATTTATTTATTTGTAAGTAGTATATATTACCTACTTAAAAAGCATCAATTTCTCCCGTATGGTTCTTCTTTGCAGTTATAAATAATAAATAAATAAACATATACAGTATACATCCTTGTTTATATCGCCAGTCGCAATAACAACATTCATCCCATCCGTCTCCCTCTTTCTCCCACAAGTTCATAATAAAAATTTAGGCTCCAAAAATAAAAAATAAACATATTCAGAGGAGAGGAAGCTTGAGCGGATCTCGATTATGGTGCAGCGAAACGGGATGATTATTATTAGGTGTGGTTTGGATAATGAGAAAAGATTATTTTAAATAAAAATTAAATAAAATATTATTTAATTTTAATAATAATATTATTATTTTATGATTAAAAAAAATTAAATTATTTATTATATTTTATATAAAAATTTAAAAAAATTATAATAATAAAATAAAATAAAATATTTTCACTATCCAAACGGGGAGATCGCAACAGCTGACAATAGAGTGAGAGGAAGACCGGATGCTTTGAGCTTTTAGGGAGGATATGTAAATAAAGGGTCGATTTGTATATAACTCTAATGGACAAGTTCCGGTCCTTTGCCTATTGGAACATCATACGTAATTAGATATAGCATGCCTTTCAATTATACATATAAAAAAAAAAAAATTATTACATATATAAAGAAATTATATAAAAATAAATTTATAAACTGACATAATTGTTTCACACAATGTGTTAGATTTACTTTATATTAAAAATAATTTTATAATCCAACGTATTATATCAAACCGCATCATTTCGTAAGTTTACTTTATATAATTCCGTTAAAACATTTCTTTTAAAACAAATATAAACCCAAAAATCATCACTATATATATAATTACATATATTGTAGTTTGCGGCTCATTAAAAATCCTCAATATTATAAATAATATATTATGGGGATAGAGATTGTTTCAATTAATAGGATTGAAGTATGGGGAACTCCAATTCCATAACGTGAAAAGGGCCAAATCTGATAATTTTGCAATGCCATTGAGGAGTACTTAAGAATGGATTGGAATTTCAAAATTAGAAGCAGATAGTGACGATATAGATAGATGGTCTTTTCATGGCAATTAAAACCATACTTTTAGAGTGGGGAATAATAATAGATATAACTGCTACAAGCATACAGGATTCGCATTCGGATCTCAGTGGTGACCCGTCAAAGTTCCACTCCAATTTGTTCACTACTCTCTACACTTTAAGATCAGCAATTATACCATAAAACACTATCACATCAATGGCCCCAAAATCCCCACACCCGCTACCAGCTTAGAGCATACTTGATGTAATGTTACAGTTTACGCATCAAAAATAACCTGACAGCATGACACACGTTATTAGTATCAGCTGTACACGTGTAGTTAGTATACTCCTCCTAGACATATCCATTTGGTTTCTCTCCACCCCTTGCCGTTCTCTTTTGCAGATCCGACTCGTAATGTTGAAAAGCAGCATCTAGAGCCTGCACCAATATGGTCTTTTCCCTTCAGTTTTGGCCATTTTAATACATTGCAACTACAAACACCACCCCAACCCAAAAATAAGCCATCCAGTTCAGTGCATGGATGTTTCCTTTATATTATTTTAGAGGTTATTTAGTTCACTTCCTCGATAATAGGGAGAGGAGAAGAGGGTAGAAACATCAATTGTATGGGCCAACGGGACAAGTGACAGACTATTGCCTGTCTGTTTGCTTTAGCCTCGCAATAAAATTAAGAATGGAAGAAAAGTGCTGACCTGATGCATAGGACGAACAAGGAGAAAAACCTGCTGGCGGAGCTCTGAGGGAACCGATTCCTTTATTTCCTGGGATTTGATAAAACGATAAAATACCACCTCAACCAAAACAGCATGCAATTTTGCAAGGCTGTAGCTACTAAAAGCATTGCGTGCAAGTCAAACGATGTAACAACCAAAGCAAAAGCTCATGCAATTAAAATAGACTTGAGGATCCATAACTCCTCAGAGGCAATAACCATGGAGATATGTTATTGGGGTAGGAGAATATGATAGAAGAGGGACTCTTGACTTAAAGATATACCTCCAGCTGCGGATAAATTTTTGACATGGCTTCCTTCAGTCTGCTCACCTGCACGTTAATCATTAAATGAACTACGCAATAGGCCTCTGCAATCTGCATCAAACCTATCAAAAGACTACAACATCCAATAAAAGCTAATCATGTTCTAAAATTTCTGGAAATCCCTATTTCAAATGCTATTCATCATGCATCCCCATTTTAGCCAATTTCACATTTTGGGGCAGGCAATAGTTATTAACTATCACCTGTGGCCCAAATATAGGAAAACTTCTTCTTTTTCTTTTATCGGTAAATAGGAATTTTATTGATAATAGGCAAAATATTGATATAGGAAAACTTCTCGACTCTTCAAGAACCATAATTGTGAACCAAATCATTTACATAAAACCAATATATTCTTTTGGGTGTTCTTAAACCAGTATGCCACCAAAAACCTTAAACTTTAGCACATAACCAAGAAACCCTTGAATAGCCTATAAATTGCATTAAACACACCTTTGTTGAACTTAACAGTGCAAAATTATAGTTTTATGTGCTTTACTCAAGAAACTTACAAGTAATTTTGCTATCATTACTCTGACTCTTCTCCATACAAAAAAAAACACAGAAAAAGGGCATGTTTAACAAACACCACACTTACCTTTTCCTTTGCATAAGCACGAAGACCCTATTGAAAAAAGAGGGTCGTAAGCCCATTATACAATACAACACTTACCTTGGCATAAAGATACGATGTAGTGATTGGATATGAAGACCAAAAGTGCCTCAATAATTCTTGAATGGATGTCCAATACTGGAAGATAGAAAATACTCTTCTTAACAATAATATCCCCCAAAAAGCAAAATTTTATACAATATATATACAATTAAAAGAAAAAAAAAAGGGTTCTATTAACATTTTAGTAAAAGCAGCTATTTATTATTTCGAGAAACTCATGCCCACTCACATGTAGCAGTTCCTCTTTAGTTGTGTTAGGTAGCCCATCCAGTACACTCTCGTGAACATTCTTCCCCAGTTGATACTTGGTACTTGATATATTCTGGGTCAATCCATTAATGACCTGAATCAAACAAAATAACAGTCAACATACGAATATATAAATAATATTCATAGCATAGCATATGTAATATCGTTCTTTTTTTGAACCATTAATATCATATCCAACATCTTAAAGACGTGAAACAAAGATGTTATACCGTAAGTGCAACCTCAGGTCTGACCATATGAGCACTCAATCCCATAGCCTCGATCTCAGATATTGAACGCCTCAAAAAGCCATATGCTTCCTCAGAATTCAGACTACAACTCAGTTGTTCTGTTCCAGCTCGTGTATCGTCATAAGTTTTAAGTGCATTAGCTTGTTGAGAATCAAAGTAATCACGTGGATCCTGATTTTCAAAAAACTCAGCATAAAACATCTAAATGTAAATAATTTGGAGAAATTGTGTAACAAGACAAAGTAACCTTGATACAAAGTGGAGTAAAAGGATGATCATGAGGTGCCTGAAGGTCCTCCATCTCAGTCATCCGAGAGGTCCTATAAAGTCTCTCCTCCTTTGCAGTCGCATCAGATTCTTCACAACAGTAGTAAATGATAAGTGCAGATTCTGTATGAGACTGGAAGAAAAGGAAGCGGAAGTATTTTTTCTGTTCTTTTCCGCCCCCCCTTTTTTTTTCCGGTTGGGGAGGGGGAAGGGTTGAAATCAAATGGAAGAAAAAACAAAAAATAAAAAAAATAACACTAACCCTGTCTTGACTGCGCAAGTGCTTCTGCTACATTTGTTGGATTGTCCAACTCTACATCTACATTAAGGTTTATAAGCCAGAGTTATCTGCCTAAAGTGAATGAATAAAAATAAAACTCATAAGCAAAACAAACCGCAGCATTTTATTTTTTTTCATCAAATTACAGTTTAAGAAAATGAAATTCGGTGAGTAATGGCCCACATATGACATTTGTCATTTATTAGCTCATTTAAAAATAAAAAGGATACGTTGAGAGATTCTTACCTATAGTTCTTCCTTCAAGAACAACTTCACCCTGTCGGTTCAGGTCTTGTAAGAAAGTTCTCCTATATAGCTCGTGCTGTGATTCAGTTATTTCCTTGCTACCATCACGAAAAATCCCATGATCCTGCAACATACAACCAGATCACTTCAAAAGAAATTCAAGAGCATTTACACTATGGAAATACTTTTTTTATTTATTTATAAGTAACACTATGGAAATACAAGATCATGCCCATGATAAGGAAAATTAACCAGAGGTTAAAAATGATAGGCTTTGTTATCTTCTACTCCCCATATATGCAGAATTGACAAAGTATCGACTGTGAATCTTGTCACATAAATGGTATTTATCAACCAATTAAAAGAAGGAGAAAGAAAGAGGGGACACTTTCAATAAGTACGGTTTCTCCAACAGTATTAAGTGTGGCTTAAAAAGTATAATATCAGTAACTCTGAGATACTGAAGAGGGGGGGGGGGGGGGGGGGGGGGGGGGGGGTTGGGGAAAGGGGGCAGCTCCTGCCCATCTTGGTGTGAAGGGTGCTTTAGTAGTTTCTTTAGGTCCTTCTGGAGTTGTGGCTAGCTCTCTTGAGTGGATTGTTTTTTTGTAGCTAAGCTAGGAACTAGAATAGGCTAAAAGCAAATCATGAAGATTATCTCCATTCAATACAAGAGCCTTTGCCCAAATACACAAAGTACAAAAAAAAAAAAAAAACTCTCTTAAGTTCTCCCATCGAGCGTTTACTATCTTCAAAATACTGCCCATTCCTTTTCAACCATAAGCACCAGGGATCATCTTCCATATAGCAATAATACGATGACACCATTTAAAACCTTGCCAATGCGCTGAAAGTTCTACCACTTGCTTAGGCATAACCCAACCAATACTCGTCCTACCAAAAATCTCATCCCACGAAGTCTTAGCCACCTTACAATGAAGAAATAAATAGTCAACAGATTCATCATCTTTCTTACACATGAACCAAAAATCCACAATAAATAATCAATGCTTTCTTAAATTATCTATGGTCAAAACTTTTCCCAGTGATGCCAACCAATAGTAAAATGCAACCTTACTAGGCACCTTTGAATCTTTGATCTCCAAATGCACTTCCGAGAGAATTCATTGACACAATGACAAGTTTTTTTATAGGTAAAAATATAATACATATTAGGAGTAACCCAGTATATTGGACGTATACAATATACAATAAAACACCTAGTCCATACTAGAGAGCTCCTAATGACCCAAAAAACCCGTGAAAATTAGAAATTTATCCTAAATACACCAAGCCCGAATTGGAATAGAACACACATCCCCCTTCCCAACCCCTTGTTTCTGTTAACACTAATACTCCTCCCGAAATTCCCTCTAAGAGGACATTTTCATAAAGCCCTCCTTTTAGTCTTCCCTCGACTTGAGCTGCCTCCCAGCATCGTAATTGATTGCCCAAGAAAGACGCTTTAACTCCCTGCTTTTCTTAAAACTTGATTTGGTTTCAAGCGAGTGGCCCGCCTCAATCGCAGTGAGTAGTGCTTTAAATTGGTCTTCACATCTTCCATATGAAAGCCCCACAATATGCTGAATCACATTAACCTTATGTAGAACCCAATCCGATGGTGAACCCACTATATTGTTTATCGGAGGGAGAGAAACTAGGGGAACAATATCATCCCTAGAAACAGTTCCCAATTGCACTTCTGACCCTAGAAATTACTCCTCACAAGGCACCAATGACAATCCCATAATTTCCTCCCCACCATATCCTGCATTCAAATCCCGAACCTCCTCAACAGCTATATTTTTGCTGTCCAATTGATGTCACCATTAAAGGTTCCTTCACCTTCGGCATAGGAGTCGTCGTTCCATTGAAGAGGACATTGCTTATAGGTGCCCCACCCCTCGACGATCCTTCATGTGCCACTTTGTCTAAACCTATTGCTCCCTCAGGAGGCATATAACAACTAGGGGAAGCACTACCTTCTGTTACCCCATTTTCATCTTCTGAAAGAGGCTCGTTTGCTTCTTCCAAAGTACTCAAAACCCTGGAAGGACCCCCCCTCCAAAAAAAAAAATATCTTCAACAGAAAGTGAACCCTAGAAAAAGGTATCAACCCCATTTGCAACTAGTGACTGGGGGCGGTCAGACGGCAAGCTGCCGATGTCCTGAGCGATACCTGTGTGAACTATGATGAGCATCCGACGACCCTATCTGTGACGGCGTGAGTCCAGCGTGAAGATGTACAAAAAAAGGAGCTAACCAAAAATCTGGAATTTCCAACGTGAATCCACAGCAAACTATCCTCCCTTCCTTGAACAATCTTCATATCATATAAACCTTCAAAAAAAAAAAAAAAATTAGAAACGATATTCACCTCCCAATCATGCACAGCTCTAATGAAATTTACATTCCATTGAATATTGTTGTTTAAAACAATAAAGAAATCAGCCACTGTAGCTTCTTGATCTCTTGCAATTCTAAAGAGGAAGGAAAGACATTCTTAAGAGCCGTATCCCCACACCAAATATCATGCCAAAAATTAATCCTTGTCACATTACCCACCTTGTATTTAATATGATTGGCAAATTCCCCCAACCAAACCAAATAGATTTCCACAAACCCACCCCATACACCTCTCTAACTTCATTAGAACACCAACTCCCCTACATCCTCCCATATTTAACATCAATAATATTTCTCCATAATGCATCCCTCTCAAGGTGATACTGCCCTGCCATTTCCCAAGCAGAGCTTTGCTGAAATGCCTCATATTTCGAACCCCCAATCCTCCACAAGAAACCAGAGAGCAAAGCTTGTACCAACTTACCAAGTGAAACTTCCTTTCCTCTACATTATTGCCCCCACAAAAAATTCCGAAAAATCCTCTCAATTCTATTGGTCACCCCTGCAGGCAAAGGGAAAAGATTAGACAACATACTCCTAATCAAAGTAATTCTTCCCCCTTTAGATAAATATATCCTTTTCCAACCAGCCAGCCTCCTCTCAATCTTCTCAATCACACCATCCCAAATCATCAAAGATTTGTGAGGAGCACCCAAAGGAAGACCAAGATATCTCATAGGTAGTGATGAAACCTTACAATCCAAGATATCAGTCAAATCCAAAATATTCAGAACAGAACCCACTGAAACTGTTTCAGACTTGGATAAGTTAATTCTAAAACCAAAAACAGCTTCAAAACATAACAAGAGGGCTCTCAAAAAACGAAGATGATCCTGATTAGTCTCACTAAAAATTGAAGTATCGTCAGCAAAAAGAAGGTGACAAGGGTGTATTTGGTGTGTGGTTTTCGGCCTTTTAGTCTAGCCTAGATTTGGTAGTGTTCTTTAAGGAAGATACCCTCCCATTGAGGCATTGAGCAGTCATCTGCCAATTACTGAAAAAGGTTAAGAATGGGAAAAAGTCTCCACCTGAGTTTTGAAGACTATGGATATCCGTCATGTGGTGGGACTTTCCTATGATGGTTATGAGGAGTCCCTTTAAGCCTTGTTTATGGCCATTGAAGCAAGTCATACATCCTTCAAGATCGAGAGTCGTTGGCATCTGATTCTAAATTGGGTAATAATGGCAATAGAGAGTTAAGAAGGCTATACTCTTCCATCAGCAATGATTGTGCAAGTGTGAGTCTAGGTAGAGCTAAAGGGAGGATTAATTGTGGGAAATCAAGGCCACGCCATGAAGTGATTCGTGCTTGATCAGGGAGAGTCCTCAATTTTGGTTTTGCTTTATGTGTGGGGGGGGGGGGGGGGGGGGGGGGGGAGGTTTGAGGTGCTTTTCCAGGCTTTGTGGTACATAACTTGTAAAGTCTGATGTGGATAATCTCTAGAGGGGTAGTTTGTTTCTGTGTAATAGGATCTGATGGGTTTAAGGTTGTGTTTGGATAATGAGATTATCTCAGATACTCTGTGAATAGTAATGAATAGTAGTACAAAATAGTAAAAAGTAGGTGAAAAGTAATGATAAAATAATGAATAGTAATGAAGTATTAAGAATACTCCACCACCCAAACCAGCCCTAAAGGTTAGTTTGGTGGTTTTTTCCCTTATGTTTGGGTGGTTTTCGTGCATACTTCTTGTGTATTTGGTTACACACTTAGGCTTTTAAATAATCTTGCTTGCTTATTAAAAAAATTGTATCATGAAATACAGATTTCAAGACTAGCTACAAGCTAGACCTATTTAAAATCAAGAATTAAATCTATAGAAACCAACCAACAGAAATCAAAAGAATGGTCTTATCCCACATACTGGCAGATGCATGTAATCATCCCCTTGGTCAGCCTCAATGTCTAGAGTTGGATCAACTCGCCGAATCTGTCAACAAACCATATCATGTAAGGATTTGCAAAAGTACTTAAGAAATCAACAAAAAGTAATGCAGCAAAATTGTTCAAGGACAAAAACGGGAAATCCCAACTTTCTCAGGAAGAGCACCTTCCGCCGAGCTTCACTTGCCAATATGTCATCATCCTTCAGGAAAATGACTAGATCCTCATCTTCAGCAGCCTCTGCTGCGGCTGCCATGGCATTTCTTTTATAATGAAGTAATTCAGCTCTACAATATTTTGTCCAGAAGTCCTTTTCTGTCATCTGAAATTCAAAACAAAGGAGAAAAACACCAGTGCATGCTTTGAGCATAGTACAAGAGAAATCAGTATGACTCATTCTCATGAAATCATCTGATAAGCAAACATTCTTGATCATTAAAGTTTCATGTGTACTTCGGCAATGCCTATTTACTTGTTTCAATAAAATTTTATGGCATATAAAATAACATTCTTAATAATTAAAGTGAAAAGAAGAAATTGCTTCAATGTCCTTGCTACCTTATTAGGTACGAGATTAAGGAATGCCTGTTGAACAGCTGGTTTCAGAGCAAAAATCTGAAAGACAAGAATACATAAACACCAAGGAAAAGTAAGCAGCATAAAGATGCCATGATGGCCAAGCAACCTCTCTACCACACCAATGTCTTAAACCCCAATGAAGTCTTATCTCAGACAATGGAAGAAATGTAGCTTACAATTCAATATTTGAGCATGCACAAACTTAAGAATCAATATAAATATGACAGTATCAAAAGTATCCATGTTTTCATGATGACGTGGAACCTCAACATGCCAAGGCACTTCAAAGCCACCCTCGGAGAGTAAACTCTGGACATAACCCCACCCACTAGAACCATGTATTTAGTAATCCAAAGGGACTCTTAGTACATAATCAAGCCAAAGATGCATAAGCCTACAACTCATCCCGTTTTCATTTTATGGCGTGAAACCTAGCCAAGGTTGACCCACCCAGGAGAGTAAACCTTGGACACACTACTCCACCAGCTATTGTTTAATAGTTAATCCAAGGGAACTCCCATCACGCAATCAAACTCAATATGTTTACAACACATCCCTTGTCTGCCTTTTGACCATTAGGCTGCACTCTGACAAGTCAAAACTATCTGTGTTAAGATAAATAAATACTCACAAGCTTCAACCACTAGAATCTTCTCTCTCAAAACAACCACACAAGAGCACCAAATTTTTTTGAGATTCAATATTTCATATAATTTGTTCAAAAAACCATCTTTCGTAAGTTTTTTTGTACGTGTAAATCCATCTTTTGTAAGGTTTATAATACTAATATGCATTTATAGTCAAAACCTGAATATGTGTCACTCATCTTTCTTTCATCTTATTAAAACACTTCTGCATACCAGTGTCACAACCCATATCAAGCCAATAGGCACCTACCTATATAATGCCAATGCTTAAATCCATGCTGACACTTGAGAAATGATAGCTAGATAGTATTGACATCATGAAGAGATAAAGAAAAATTACCTGCTATTAAGCATCAAAAAAGAAAAAGGAAGAAAAAAGCAAAACAATTGAAACCTGATATTTGGTCTCTTGTGTCAAGTTGAATGTAAGCTTGTTTGTCTGTGAGAATACAAAAGAAAAAAAAAAAAAAAGAACAATTAGTCTTCATGCATAAAATCACGACTGGAAGGTAACTAATGGAGGAAAAACACATGAATTATTAGCAATGAAAGAAAATTGAATAATGATAAGACTTGTTTCAAAGAGATGTATTGGTTTAGATCTATATGGTCTTTACAATGTAATACAAAGATGCAGAAGCTCAAAGTGCCTGATGAAAACAACACATGCATGAGAGAGAAACGGTTGTACCCGAGCATCGTGCAATGGCAGTGTGTCTAGAATCATTGAACTTTTAAAACCAATCCGTTGTTTTGACTTTTGGCTGCTGTCTCCATCCAGCAACTTCTGTATTAAATTTTAAAAGCAGAAAATGTTAAAATCCCGTCAAAAGGGAAACAACTTATAATTAAAAGGTTTACAATGGTAATGTTACTGGATTCTTTTTCTGTAAATATCTTCCATTGGAAGACTATAAAAAAGCTCTGATCATCTGGATCTCATATTTCAAATGCTAAACAAAAAGCAAAAGGCAACACATCATATAATTAATCAAAAAAGAAAACAAACCTTTCTTGTAGCCCAGAACTCAGATTCTGTCAAGATATTACCAAGCACAAATTGCTTATGAAGTTTCTGCAACTCACTGTAAAAGTGAAAAGTTAAATGATGTCAAACAATAACTACAAATCTAGAAACAGAAAAAACACAAGGTGTAGGAAAATACCACATTCAAAGTAAGCAATCCAGTAAACGTACAAACAAATGGAATCTATGTAGGATAAAGTTAAAGAAAATTTTGGTCAAACACAACTTATTCTATGGGATACATAGGATTCGGCCCCTTGTGCATTGTTTTTTTAGAAATAACCCCTTGTGGTATGAGCTACTTTTTTTTATACCGGTAAATAGTAGGAGTTACTTCTTGTGTACTTGGTCTAATGCCTATTTACTTGTCAATAAAATTCTCTTATTGCTGGTAAAATAAAAAAGTAAAAGTTACTTAAAATTGGGTCCCTCCATTAATTGTTTCCATCCATCAACGTTAACTGCAAACACGTAACAGTAAATGAAACTGCCCAGTGAAAAATTTATTATTGAAAAGAGTAAATAAATTTTTTATGATAAAAAATAGTTTGTACTTAAGGCCACCCTACCACCATGGGGATGGTCTCTCTCTCTCTCTCTCTCTCTCTCTCTCTCTCTCTCTCTGCAGTTCTAATCTTTTTCAACGTTTTTTTTTTTCAAAGAATAAAACTCATAAGAAACTGCCACACACATTTTCAGTTGACATTGACGGCTACAAAATTAACAGAGGGACCTCTTTCAATCAAACCATACCATAGGGGGCCAATTCTTGAACAAATTGCGCAAGATACTAAACCTAAGTGCCTCGTGGTATATGGGGTCTTTGACAAAAGTTCCCAAAAGTAACTTTACCTATTCTCTTGCAATAGCTTCATTCGAAGCTCCATCTCTGCTGTACTGAGTTGTTCATCGTGGGAAGCAACCACAGGTTTATCAGAAGTGGCTATCAAACCCTCCCCGGACTTTGCAAGAGAATTTACTGTTCGTAAGGAAGAGACACCACATCTTCAGGACAAACAATTTTCAGCAAGGCAAAATGCAAGGAGAATAATCACAAGATCACTATATAAAATAAGACCATGTCATCGAAAAAGTAGTGGATGAAAGAGTATGTAAAAAGAAAAGAAACAGGTAAATTCTTCCTAGGACCCTACAATTAGTAGTTGCAAAAGGAGATTCTTTAAATGTGCAACAGGGAAGATCCATAAAAACAATGCTGGCCTAGCAGAATGTCTAAACCTTTAAACTAGATTAATGGCATGTTATGATGGCCTAGGAAACTTGTAAATCAGCATGGTGGATGTAACTGAGACGTACCAACAAATTCTCGGCAAACTTGAAGATCCGAGAAATTTTCAAACTCAAAAATGTAACTTCCACCCTGGAATAACACACCATATAAACTTGCAAAGTTCATCAATGATTAAAAAAATTGGGGGGGGGGGGGGGGGGGGGGGGGGGGAGGGATAACATTTACTAATATCTATATAAATGCTAACTAAAAGTCAATTTATAATCACAAGTATCTCATGCGTAATGTATGAGACCCATTCAAGGAGCCATGATAGGTGGATATTTAGGCATAGTGTCTTAGAGGCTAAAGCATTAAAAGATGTTGCATCACAGTTATTGACTAAAGAAAAAACCTGATCAAGGACGAGATTAATCAATGGTGGATTGCTTGATCCCTCTTTGGTGTTTTTATGACCTGAACATTCACAGAGGGAAGGAAAGAAATCAACGAATCTTTCACACAAAACATGCCATAAATACCAGAGAAGAGAATGAAACCAACATAGCCGCATGAGTTCTCAAAATGGTCAGCAATATAATGAAAATCCATCCTCCCCAAAATAAAAAAAGAAGCCTATGCCATGATTTAATGTTACAAACACCACTCGACAAAAGCGTTTCCATTATTAGGAGACAAGCATAACCAAAACTTTCATGATTGTTGAATATGACTAAAATACAAAACGAACAGGATGAACCATGATAAGGATCAAGATATTACGGCCAATATATACAGCAAACAATAAATACCTTTTATTGATCTAAAATCTACATTGATCATTGTGACTGAAGTGGGATCATTAGGCTTGAACGCAATCTTGTTCTTGGTCTACCAAAACAAAATAACAGGAATAAAATTATAAAAGTTATAAAGATATGGATAAGAAGTAATCCACGCATCACCTAAGAAATCATATGCGCACCTCCTTTAAATAAAACTTTCAACTTCAAAATAAAAATAACTATAAGAAATAATGTGTTGGTTCAGCAATGATCTTAATGAAGTCTTGTGCTTTTAATTCGTCACATATATATGACCTTAACACCCCTAGTGCACGAATGGAACACTACATTTTCATGTCACTTTCACACCTCCATTCACAACAACAGTCTGTGAGAATCATTAAACTTTTTCAATTGGCATGATAAAACACAGGATTGCATTGCCTTAACATCAAACTACGTATAATAATCTGCGCATGTAAAACTGAACCCCATTAGCAACAAAGCCCAGATTGCAAAATTGATTGTTAAACCTAATAACAGCATCATGTGTATCACCATCATATCCAAAAACTAACTATAACGTGCAACGGAACATTATGAATGGGCAGGTAATGCATGATAATGAATTACCCTGCGCAAATAGTTTCTTGCTCCAAACTCCTCTTACCAAATTCACGAGAAATAACAATAAAAATGAACTATGCTGGCATGTACCATTTCCAATACACCAGGAATCCCGGAGCCCTTTGCCGTGGTCTTATATTTGGCCCGCTTAATCAGATGCCGTGTTGCCATCGTCACTGGCGGCGATCAAGGTAATTAACAAAAAAGTTTGATCAATCAAATCCAAACAAAAGATTGAGAAAAAAAACAAAAAAAACACTGATCCTAAAAAATGGCCAGATTTTTGAAGGGGTGAAAGGGCACGAGGGATTGAATTTGTGACCATGTAGGTATTTTATAAACAAAATGAATAGCTCTTAGGGTTTTGTACGTTTGGGTTCAGTGGTGAGGAAGAGAGCTGCTCTCCGAGTCCACTGTTCGTGTCCCCCTGGCTTAATGAGCGGCAATTAAGGTAATTAATGGATGATTTCGGTATATATAGAGAGGTTGAGACAGAGAAGGAGTGTCAGGAAGGAAGAGTATGCTGAATACCGTGGCTTTTTCTTTTTCTTTGTTTATTTATTTATAAATGGTTACTATGTGTGTATAAATATATAATATTATAAAGGCAAATTATCTTAAAAAATATGGATTTTATTTTTATATTTTTTTTACATTTTATTAATATGATTGAATAAAATAATTATTTTAAATTATAAAAATAATACAGTCAATTACATCTATAGAATACGTAAAAAACACACAAAAATAATTGTATAAAGAGTTTTTAAAAATATATTTCTCCCCTCATAAAGGAAAAAGACGATATTGGAAAGCTGGTGTAAATTGCATGAAGCAAGGATGACACAAGGATAAAGGTGGTGCTGAAATCTACTGTCAAATGGATTCAATGATCATTTCAAAGGATTTCCTCCCATTTTATAGAACAAATTTACATGGCTATGTACTGTTTATTTTGAGCGGGAATACCACCTAACATACGATTCCTTCAATTACGTCTGATGCTTGACAGCACTGTATTTAGCACCACCTAACACGTGAGGTCCTAAATTACGCCTGATATTTAGCAGTGTCATGTGTAGCCTACAATCTAAAATACTACAACTATACAATATTACAAATAATGAGAGGACTGTTGTACGTTGACAGCCCTCCTCAAATTGATGCGAGTTGATCAACAAGCATCAATTTGCTACTTAGGAAGCAATGTCGATAACGAGTGAGAGCCTTAGTGAAGATATCAGCAATCTGTAATTCAATAGAAATATGTGGAAGAGTGATAACACGAGCTTCAAATGCTTAACGAATAGAGTGACAATCTACTTCAATATGCATTGTGCGCTCATAATGGACAGGATTGACTGTGATCTGAATAGCACTCGTATTGTCGGCATGTAGAGGCGTCGAATCGTTCTCAGAAAAATCTAACAAAGCAAGCATACCTCGAAGCCAAATAATTTCAGAACAAGCTAAAGATATCGCTTGGTATTCAGATTCTGTAGATGACTTAGAAACTTTGTCTTGCTTCTTACTTTTCCAAGAGATTAATGCATCACCTAAGAACACACACCAACCAATGATGGAGCAACGTGTATCCGCACAACCAGCCCAATCAGCATCACTATAAGCAGTAAGATGAGTCAAATTGCTGGCCGGGAAGAATAAACCACTGGCAGAAGTGCCCTGAACATAGCGTATGATCCTACGGACAGCAGCGAAATGAAGGTGACGAGGAGTCTGAAGAAATTGACTGACTTGCTATACAGCAAAAGAAATGTCCGGTCTAGTAATGGTGAGATAAACAAGGCTACCCACCAACTTCCGATATAAAACTAGGATCAGCAAGTAAGTCACCCTCCTTTTTGCAAAGCTTGACATTTAATTCCATGGGAGTATCAACAGAAGTAGCCTCCTGTAGGCCAGCTGTAGCCACTAAGTCACTAGCATACTTATGTTGATTAAGTGAAATACCAGAGGGACTACAATGCACTTCAAGACCAAGAAAATATGTGAGAGATTCAAGATCTTTCATATGAAAGGACTCTAAGAGATGACTCTTGAGCTGGCCAAGTAAAACAGAATCGAACCAGTAATCACAATATCATCAACATAAACCAATAGCACAACAATACCCATATCTGATTTCCGAAGAAACAAGGAAGTGTCATACTTGCTCTACTTGAATGAGAATTCTAATAAATTAGTTTGAAATTTATCAAACCAGGCCATTGGAGTTTGTTTGAGACTATAAAGAGAGAGCGATGAAGTTTACACACATGTGAGTTTGGAGAGGGTTACAATCCTAGGGGTGGCTTCATATAAATACATTCTTTAAGATCCCCGTGAAGAAAAGCATTCTTGATATCCATCTGATATAGTGGCCAATCATTGGAAGCAGCAAGAGCTAAAATTGTACGAACAATGGTCATCTTAGCCACAGGGGCAAAGATTTCTTCATAATTGACACCATTTTCTTGATTATTTTCAAGTGTAACAAGTCGAACTTTATAACGATCCAAACTCCCATCAGATTTAACCTTAATGGAGTAAACCCATTTACAACCCAGAGGAACTATGGTGGAAGGACAAGGTGCAATGTCCCAGGTGTGATTGGCCTCTAGAGCAATAATTTCTTCCTGCATAGCTTGTAGCCAACAATCATGCTTGACAGCATGTAAGTAGCATGTGGGAATATTAAAATTGGACAATGTAGCAGTAAGAGCATAAGCAAACCACCATACCTATCCGGAGGTACAGATACTCGAGAGGAGCGACATGTCGGGTGCTCTGAAGCTACTGTAATGGACTGATTTTGGTGCATGGTGGGATCAGATATTGGTTGAACCACTGGAAGAGACTGTGGGCGGGAGCGTCTTGTATACACAAGACCTGGTTTAAAGCGAGAGTTGATTTGATGAAGATCTTGAAAACTGTTGCTCAAAAGATGGGAGGACCATAGTAGAAGAAGAGAGCATAGATGACACAGGAAAGAAATGTTGATTTTCAAAGAAAATAACATTTTTAGAAATGCGTATACGATGTAAAGTAGGATCATAGCAAACAAATCCTTTTTGACACACATTATATCCCAAGAATGCACATTTAACAGATTGAGCAGATAAATTATGTCGCTCATGAGAAGGTAAATGAACAAAACATACACATCCAAAAATACGAAGATTCTCATAATTAGGTTGTGTAGCAAACAAGTGGAAATAGGGAGACTTCATGTCTAAAACTTGGGACGGTAACCGATTAATCAAGTGACTAGCAGTTTTCAAAACCTCAACCCAGAACATGTATGGAACAGATGATTCTAATAAAAGAGTACGTATCACATCAAGAAGATGACGATTTTTACGTTCGGCTGCTCCATTATGTTGGGGAGTAGCAGGACATGTACGTTGATGAATAATACCTTTAGAAGCTAAGAATGCTTGAAACTCAGTAGACAAATATTCACCACCAGAATCTGTACGTAATGTCTTAATAGTTCCAGAAAATTGATTGTCAACATACGCTAAAAACTTAGTGAAAGTTTGAAAAACTTCAGATTTAGAGCGAAGAAAATAAACCCAAGTGAATCTGCTATAATCATCAATGAAAGTCACATAATATTTAAATTTTTCATATTAACTAACCGGGGAAGGTCCCCAAACATCACTATGGATGAGATCGAAGCAGTGAGAAGCTCTATTAGCATTCAAAGGAAATGGAAGAATTTTACTTTTACCAAGTTTACAAGAATCACACTCAAGAGATAAAGAGGAACGTATTTTATTATCAAGAAAACCCGAGTGCAAGACATGAGAGAAGATTTGAGTGCTAGGATGACCTAAACGACGATGCCACACCATACTCAGATCAGGAACATTATTACAAGCAAAAGACTTAATTGAAGAGACTGAAGAAAGTGCTGGAACAAGTAAAAATAATGAAAACAAGCGCCCCACTTTATGTCCCTTCGCGATCGGCTCCCCCGTTACATGGTCCTGCACAACACAACCATTACCAGAAAAATTAACAGCACAATTATTATCAACTAATTGACCAACAGAAATAAGATTTGTGGAAATTTGGGTGGCAAGAAACACATCAGTAAATTTGGAAGAGACATCTCCGACAGCAGCGATGGGCAAAGAACTGCCATTGGCAGTCTGAATGGCAGATTGACCAGCATAGGACCGCCCATGACATAGAGCACTGGCAGTATTCGTCATGTGATTAGAAGCACCCGAGTCTACATACCAGAGGAAGCAATAATTTGTTACGGGAGTTGTAGGATAAGAGGAAGCACCTGAGGAAGAGCCATGTGCTACAGAAGTCCCGACGGGAGGAACAATAACAAAAGTCTGAAATGCTTGGGCTTGATGATTTTAGGTGCGAATACGACGGTCTTTGATAATGTGACCCTTCTTCTTGCAATGAGAACAATATTTCTTAGGACAATTAGCAGCAATATGCCCATATTCCTTGCAGCAGAAACACTGTAAGGTGCTAAAATATGCAAGTGGTCCTCGCCATTGAGTAGTATAAGCTACAGGAGCAGACCTTATCAGAGAAGCTTGAGTACTAAGCCTTTGTTCTTCATGAAGTAACTCACCAAAACAAACATCAAGAGAAGGAACAGGAGAGCGATTCAGAAGAGAAGAGTGAACAGATTCATACTCAGGACGAAATTTCATAAGGAACTGATCACGACGACGAGTCTCGTGAATACTTTGAATAGTGGAAAGAGAGGCAACAGTAACATCTGTGGTAACCAAATCAGAATATTCGTTCCAAAGAGTCAGGAACGTAGAATAATAGTCTTGGATGGAACAATTGTCATGTTGAAACATGGCAATCGTACGCTCTAACTGAAAACGACGAGTACCGTTATCTTGATGATAGACTTTCTTTAACTAAGTCCACATTAATTGAGCGATGCGATGAGGTCGTAAGTTGGTGACAATATGTGGTTCAACCGAGCCAAGAAGCCAAGACATAATCCTAGCATCAAGCATAGCCCAATCCTTGGATTTATCAGGGTTGGATGCACAATCAGTGCCGTCAATATGACCCCAAAGATCTTTTTCATTAAGAAAAAATTCAAATTGAAATGCCCACATAGAATAATTATTACCCGTAAACTTGGTACACAAATGTGTGAAGTCCATACTAATTAAATAGTACACACAAAGGCCAAAAATATCACAAAGGGCGAGACAAAAGAATGGGCTAAATGAATTATAATTATAAATATCACAAAGGCCACGTGGAAGACTAATGGAATCCAAAACAAGACAAAAGAAAAAGATTATAATTATCAAGACTCAATGACCCACGGCAGAAAATAAAAAAAGAATTATAGTCAATGTGTTTGACTATGCTTAACAGCCTGTACTCAAGCTGTATTCCACGGCAAAAGAAATGAGCAAATGGCCAAAAACACTATTGCCGACAGCAGGAAACAGATTTGCAGGAAAAAAATAATCGGCTAGTAGAGTTGCTGAAAAACAGAGAAATAGTTGCCGACAGAAAAAAAAAATTGCCTAAAACAAGAAACCAAGCTCAAGAGACGCCGAAATCAAGCACAAAACCAAGAAAATAAAGAAACAGCACAGACCCAACCGAGATACAAGACCAAAGGTACCGAGGATACAAAATCATAAGAGAAATAGATGAAACACAAGAAAGAAATCTAAAAATTCGAGAGAGACAATCTTAAGCTCTGATACCATGTCAAATGGATTCAATGATCCTTTCAGAGGATTTCCTCCCATTTTATAGAACAAATTTACATGGCTATGTACTGTCTATTTTGAGTGGGAATACCACCTAACATGTGATTTCTTCAATTACGTCTGATGCTTGACAGCACTGTGTGTAGCACCACCTAACATGTGAGGTCCTAAATTACGCCTGATATTTAACAATGTCATATGTAGCCTACAATCTAAAATACTACAACTATACAATATTACAAATAATGAGAGGACTGCTATACGTTGACATCTACGACCCCTATCTTACTTACTAGTTTTGTATTCGATTATTGTTAGAACCATATTCTCAAAAAAAAAAAAAAATGTCAACTTCTTCAATCCACCAATTGAACAGTGATCGTGTTGACGATTTTATCTATGGATCAGTTACTAAAAATCTGCCAAGTATTTTGAAGATGGAAGACACTACTTCTTCATTCAAACCCAATATATATTTTCTATAAATATGAAGCCCTCAAATTAAATATATACTGAAGAGCCAAAATAATTAAATTTTGAGAGGTACCTCACTTCATAAAAGAAATTCAGAGTATATAAGATGTTAGATTGATATTATTTGTGAAGAAACTCCATTTATTCTCTGTCAATGATCTAAATTGGACGTAACAAAATCTGTATTGACACATAGATAACATGTTGGCTTTGTTTTATGGTATCTTGTGCAAGATACTTTTCTAGTATCTTATGGTTAATTTTTTAATTTTTACCAAGTCCCTTTATCCAAATGAATGTTATCTATTGACTGAGAATCTGAAACTTTATTCCATCTACCTCAATATGATTTGAAATTATTCCAGTCCAGCAGCATGTTCGAAGTGACTATAACATTTCTTTCTTCCTTGAGATAGAGTGACAGCAAAACAAAGGCAGTCTAGAGTCTTCATATGTAAGTGGGTGGAATCTTGAACAATAGTTCAAAAGGAGTTTTGTTAGACAAAGATGGACTGGGAACTCTATTGATTATGTAGGCTGCAGTTAAAATACAGTCACTCCATTACTTGATAGGAAGACTAGATTGGATCTTAAGTGCTCGAGCTATGTTAAGAAGGTGTTGATGTTTTCTTTCTGCAATTCCATTCTGTTGAGGGGTCTCAACACAGGTTCTATGATGCATAATACCCTTTCTATTATAAAATTCTTTCATTTGGAATTCTAGTCCATTGTCACTTCTAAGGATTTTGATCTTAGTATCAAATTGTGTTTCCACAAGGTTAGAAAAGGCTTCAATGCAAGCTCTGGTGTCAAATTTATTCTTAAGGAGGTAAATCCAAGTGCTTCTTGAAAAATCATCAACAATGGTTAGGAAATATCTAGATCTATCATAGGACTTAACAGAATTTGGACCCCATATGTCACAGTGTACAAGCTCAAAGATTTGTTTGCTTTTATGTGTGCTAATGGAAAAAGGAAGTTTGTGTTGTTTAGCAATTGGACAAATGCAATAAGGAATATTGGCAGTAGGCAAAGAGACTTTAACAGAATTATTCGAGATCAAATTTAAAACTGAAAGGGGTGTATGACCCATTCTACAATGCCAAAGATTTGATACATCATCAAGATTGCTACTAGAAGAAGCTGAAACAGACATGTTTTTCTATAGGGAAATAGAAAATTGATCAAGCAAAGCTGTAGAAGGCACTTCAGTCACCAAAAGATGGTATAAGCCATTTCTCAGCTCACCCATGCCAATCGTGGTCTATGACAAAAGGTCCTGAATATAACATGAGTGTGAAAAGAAAAGAAAACAACATGAAATAGAGTTAGCTAACTGTTTGGCAGAAATCAAATTAAAATTGAAAGAAGGGACACACAAAACATGATTCAAGGTCAATTTATTAGTGATTTTTACTGTGCCAATGTGGGTAACAGGAGCTGTGTGCCCATTTGGAAGTTTAACCATGTAGGAGACTTGTGATGTAATGGAAGTGAACAATGAGGTGTTACAGATCATGTGATTTGTAGCACCAATGTCAATTATCCAAGGTGAGACAGTAGGTGATTTTTGAGAGGAAGAAGTGAGGCAAAAGTGTATACCAGACATGGTGGATGAAAAACTGAAACCTATTTGGACTTGGTTGGCTAAATGGTTAGCAATGGGAGCCTCCTTCGACTGCAGTAGTGACATGAGCTGTTGATATTGGTCTTTGGTAAAGGACATCTTCTCCTCAGTGTCTTCTTCCTGCTCTAGTGATGACATGTTAGCAGAAAAACCCACCTGTTTTCCCTTGTTATGGAGCTTGTGTCCAGGTGGGTATCCATGTAATTTGTAGCACTTATCAATCATGTGCCCTGTCATGTTGCAGTGACCACAAACAGGGGCCTGTGCATTGCTTGCTTTGAAGTAATTTTCTAAAAGGTGGCCTTGAATGTGACAATGAGAGCAATAGGGTCTCTCATGTTTTTGTGAGAAAGATGACCTTGTGGCAGGCTTAAAGGATGAGTATCGTTTCTTAATGGCAAAAGCCATTGAATTAGAAAAAGGCAAATTAGAGAGCACAGTATGCTGCCTCTCTTGTTGTTGGATGATGGAGAAAACTTTGTTTATAGCCGATAAGGGGTCCATGATCATTATTTGGTCTCAGGTGTTATTGTAAGAGTCATTGAGGCCCATCAAAAATTGGATAACACAATCCTGTATCTACAAGGATGTTGAGCTTCCCACAAGTGCAATCAGGCAAGGGTTCATAAATTATCAGTTCATCCCACAGAGATTTTAATTTGCCAAAAAATAAGCAATTACAAAATCTTGGTCTTGTTGTATAGTAGCTAAGGCTTTCTTTAGTTGAAAAATTCGTGGCCCATTTTGATGTGTGAATTTGTGCTTCAACTCTTGCCAAATCTGTTTGGCATCATCTACTAGAGCAATACTTGACTTTAAGTTTTGGGTAATAGAGTTTTGTATCCAAGATACAGCAAGGTCATTGCATCTTTCCCAAGCATCAAGGAGAGGGTCAGTAGGATCTTTAGGCTTGAGTAGTGACCCATTGATGAAGCCAAGTTTGTTCTTGGCTCTCAGGGCTCTACACATAGTTCTTGACCATGTTGTGTAGTTGTCTATAGTGAGAAGATCAGGGACTAAAGGAATGGATGGGTTGTCACCATGGTCAAGTCGATAGGAGTTGACTACATTGGTGAAGTTAAGAAATACAGATGGAGGAGAGTTGTTTTGAGGGATCTCAGCAGCCATGAAAAATTTCTATTATTTAGAACCTGGCTTGCTCTGATGCCATGTAAGTTTTCAGAAGAAAGGCAAGAGATTTGAGACAAACTTTTGTTCTTATTAAATTGAATTGACAAGTGTTGCTTTCCTACATATATATAGTGCTATGACTCTGCCAGAAGCAATGAAAAATAATGTACAGCCTCCTACCTAGCCCACGCCTGTACTGTCCACTACAAGAATAACCAACTTATCACAAACAGGAATGTGCAGCCTTATACCTAGACCACGTCTATACCGCCCACTATAGAATAACAAGCTTGCTAAAAAGAGTAAAAGGGACACTATAAACAAAGACTATTTACAAGTGACCAAGACACATGCAGAGGGATCCTTTGGTAAAATATTCTGAGCTGTATCAAAGGTAGCATGGTGTTCATTTGGAAGCTGTGACCTCTCATCAGAACCATTGTGGAGCTCATCCTGATGGCAATGCACTCGTGCTTTGATCATCATGCTTTAATATGGATCAGTTACTAAAAATCTGCCAAGTATTTTAAAGATGGAAGACGCTACTTCTTCATTCAAACCCAATATATATTTTCTATAAATATGAAGCCCTCAAATTAAATATATATTGAAGAGCCAAAATAATTAATTCTGAGAGGTACCTCACTTCATAAAAGAAATACAGAGTATATAAGATGTTAGATTGAATTATTTGTGAAGAAACTCCATTTATTCTCTGTCAATGATCTAAACTGGACATAACAAAATCTGTATTGACACATAGATAACATGTTGGCTATGTTTTATGGTATCTTGTGCAAGATACTTTTCTAGTATCTTATGGTTAATTTTTTAATTTTTACCAGGTCCCTTTATCCAAATGAATGTTATCTATTGACTGAGAATCTGAAACTTTATTCCATCTAACTCAATATGATTTGAAATTATTCCAGTCCAGCAGCATGTTCGAAGTGACTATAACATTATGGCACAGTTGCTTCGGGTAAATTCTGGTTTTTTTCTGAAGATTTATTCTTTGCTTTTCAAATTGGGATTGCAGCATGTATATAGTTTCTTACTGGAAAGAAGAATCCGCAATCAGATCACGCGTGGAAGCTTAAGTCCTGGCTTGGTCTTTCTTTCCTTACGAAAAACACTTCTTTTCAAAACCTGCCACTTAAAATTAATTAAAAAAAATTAAAAATAAAAAACAGAGAGAAAGAAAATAGTTATATTGCATGATTTGGAAACCTAGTAGGGACATGGTTTTGGAAGCTGCTTTGAGCATGATTCTCTTTTTGGAAACGCTGGCGGTTAGTGCTTAGAAACTTAAATATGAAAATAGAGAGTAGTACTATATATATATATTAGAAAATATATAGTATGATATGAAGAGATTTCTGTCATTAAAACTTCTTTTCATTAAATTAAATGAGTTATTTTCTTAACTAATGAGTTTCTTTGAGTCTAACTTGCAGACTGATCCTGAATTAGCACTAGTTATTCTAGGTAATGATCTCAATAGACTGCAAGACCTTTTACGTGACCGTAATTGCCAAGGATCTGAATTACGACGTCAACAAAAAGAGGAGCTCGTAAGTTGCTCATCAGGGGGCCTCTAATGCTTTTCTTTGTTGACCTTTATTGCTTTTGTCACATTAGTTAGAGTATCATGATATTTAATCACTGCTCCATTTTTAATTTCGTAGTCTTTGTGGATATACATATATATACTAATATACATATCTACGTACTTGCTAAGATGCATTTAAAATGTAATGTTGAAGTTCTTACATGATTAATTTAACCTGTTACCAATTATGAGATGGGAAACTTAGAAATCCTAGAAGTTTCAAAATTTCAGTGATTATTAGATGGAGAAGCCGATATATACCTCCATTTTATCCTGCGATACAGGTATTTCTTCATGCAAATCCTTATAATGTTGAAGCACAAAAAAAAATTGAAGCTGCCATTCGCCAGGTAAGTGTTATTTCTTCATCATAAATGGTAGTTGTGCTAGTGAAAATCCAATTAAAGGCTTCTCTCCTTGAGGCCTTGGCTCATGGGTTCAACTGTTTGGTTGGTGCTGGGTAAGGCCATAGGTTCTGGTCATGTTTAGCATTGAATAGAGTGGGGGAAAAGGGTGCTTTTTTCTTTGAATTTTTTTGTTTTGCATCATTTTCATGCCATCGAAATGTTTTATGTCATTATTATTTATTTTTCTAATAATGTTTTCTATTGTGATATTTGCAATTGACTCTGCTCCTTGTGGTCTGTTCAAGTGTTAGTTTTACTTCTCTGTGAGATTAACGATTCCTACAAATTTTGCAATGTTAATGTTTGCTGGTGTGGAGTAATAGTTGACGGGCCTTTATGCCTTGGGAATTTTTGATAATTAAATATCTCATCATCGAATTGCTATGCGTCTACAGACATCTCTTACTGTAACCAATGGTAGGTTTGATTCAACATTCTTGAAGTCATGATTTACAACTGTGCCTTGTAGGATGAATTTCAGTAAATTTAAGAAAAATAATCGTGCATGTTGATGATAGCAATTGAATTACTGATGTCTGATTTTTGCAATGGTGATTTATCTGCAATGTTTCCTGTATTGCTTCATAGTATTTGCATTAAAGCTTGGTTTTTAACGATTACATTAACTAATTTATTGCTTGAATCTTCTTAACTTCTTTCATCTTTTATTCCTATGGATTATATCCAGTCTTTTTAACTAATACTTGTACAACTAACATGCTCACACAACTAACATGGATATTTACTCTGTTTTTCTAAATATTTTACAGAAAGGAATTGATGAAGACCGACAAGCTGCAATGGAACATAACCCTGAAGCTTTTGCGAGCGTGGTATGCATTATCTTCAATTGCCTGTATTTTGTACTGATTTTCTTTTTATTAATTTTGAAGATTCTTATGCAACTTGTCAGGTTTTGTTGTATATTGACATGGAGGTTAATGGTGTCCCATTGAAGGTAATTAGAGTGAAAATAGCTTAGGATGAACTTATTCAATTAATTGTAATGCGAGATGACTAAGGGCTATTGGATTTCTTGGCTCACTTTAGGAGTTTCTTTCTTAAACATATTGCATTATTGGATTTCCTTACTTCAGATGTAGTCAATGAGATTTATGGAAGCATCTGATATACACTGGGTTAATATTTGAGTCATTTTGAAGTATGCATCCCCTTCATATTATTTGTTAGTTACACCTTTCTGTTGGCTGGTAGCCAAACAAATGATGTGTGAAAACTTCTTTTCACTATGTTTCAGGCGTTTGTAGACAGTGGAGCCCAAATAACAGTAATATCGAAAGAGTTTTACTACATACAAGTACAGTCATGCATTAATCTGTGTACCAATACTGATTTATTTATACTTAAAATTTAAATTAACACTGTTTTCAATAAAATCTACTTTTTGACCAATCACATCATATTGGTGCACAGATTAGTGCACAATTGTGCTTGCAACTATACTTTTCCATATCGAAAAGTTGTGCTGAGCATTGCGGGTACGTGGCTTTTTTTATATTTGATTGCGTGTTATTTGCTTTACTCTGGCAATGGTTATATCATTTTTTATTATACAAGTTAGTGGCCATGGTTAAATTATATAGAATATCAAAACATCTAGATCTGGCATAAATCATTTACATGTACTGACGTAGGCATGCAATTTGTATGTGCAATCAGATTCATATAAGCACCGAATTTCCTGTCTGGTGATGCATACATATTTTTTTTAGGAAATTGAATCCTAAGGTGCATACACACGGACAATAATATCTATACATATCTGCATATGCATACAGTTCACATATGTGCATGCATTTATATCCACGTGTGTATCTCACATAGTCGTATATGCTGGGTTTATATTCGCTAGAGGAAACAGTTACATGGAGTTCTGCATTTTGCAGTTCCTTTCACACAATCCCGAGTCCCTCCCCTCCTTTAAAGGCCTTTTTAGTGCACAGTAGTCTGTCTTGTCAATACGACCCCATGCCAGGGTACGAGTGTTTACAAGTCAAGGTAGACACCTGACCTTGGACAAATCATTTCCTTGGTGGTTTTTCCTTCCCATTCTTTCCATTGTGGCTTATAATCAGAGTGAAGGTTCTTGGACATTTTGAAAGTCATGTTCATCTAAACAAACAGTACAAACTCCTTATTATCTTTAGTAGGTATTGGTTAACATAAGCCCATGCTTGGAGATGCGGCCCTTTCCATTTTTGGCTGAACTGATATCATGTAGTGATGGTTCTATCTTTGATATCTACTAGGCAACATCATTGATGAGAATGGAAATGCTGTCATTCTCTGCTTGCAAGCGGGTCTTGTGGGGGTATGGCCCAGGTATATTTGTTGTCAAAAAATGTTCAGCTTCCTGGTAGCTTGTAGGCATTTAGCTGGCCGTAGATTTGGAATTGGTTTTTGTCGGTTGTCAAGGAGTGGTTCCTCACTGGAACTGTCGATATGAGATCATTGGCACGGTTTGCCATCCTACCAATAGTTGACCTTGTCGATCAGGTCTTACTAACCTATAGTTTACCTTGGTATTAATGACCGTAATTTAATCATTAATTTGCTGAAAATTCCATCTGATTTACATGGCTGCTGCGACCTGATTTTGAAGCCAAAGTGACAAAGCTGCTTATGCTAGGGTTTGAAAGAGATGCAGTCATGCGAGCTCTTAAGTTGCATGATTATAACGAAAAGCAGGCAGTAGCATTTCTTGTTGAGGGTTGAAGATAATCTTCATTTTTTAATTTTTGCGATTCAGATTGCAAAATGACATTCAGAAATTGTGTATCTGATGGTATTCTTGATGAGTGCTGCAATTCAACCGAAATACTAGACTAATTTGAGCTATAATAATTGGTGTGGTTAATGGTTATCGTGGCTTCTGGTTTCCATTTTCTTTTTCTTACAACACACACCTTTATGGATTGACCGAGATGAACATAAAAGTGTGTGCGCGTTTTCATTTGGGTAAATTTGAGATTAACTTATTTCAGAAGAATCTACCGACTAGTAGAAATGCAGAAACAAAATGGCAATCATCATCCCTTCTTAAAACTAACACTTTCAACCTACTTGTATCCAAAAGAAAGTGTTCCTTTTAATCTTTAAGAGAGATTGTTGCCTGTCAATACCATGCAGCTTAAACAAAAAATATTTTAGATTAGTTCAGAAGATTCACGTCAATCTATGGTAGCAAGCTCGGGGCAAGACAAACTTCAAATATGGTGTGCAATGCTCAATCGGATGGTAATCTAGAGTTTGATGTTCGTTTAAAACAGACCAACCATCTGTACAAGCATGCCTTGCTCAACTGAAATAGGAAAACTTCCAAAAAAGAAGAGAGATGCGTTAAAAATAGAAAAGAAAAAAAAAAGACAAACGATACAACACCTACTATATTACAACTCAACTAGTACTACACACTAAAATATAAAATTGTCTACTTTAATTCAAAATTTCTGTACTTGCAGCAGTTCAAAGTAAATAAAATTATAATTTTTTATACTTGGTTGTATGCAAACTGTAGCATAGTTGTTGTTATATCATTTTCCGAAAAAGAAAAGGAACTGAACAACTCTTCTTTCATTGAATGGAAAGACTCCTTCCATGGCATAAGGGATACACTGTTACGTAGTAACATCCACCATTAAAAAAAAAAAAGACAAATACCGGATTATAATTATACTCAGCAGTCAGCATACTCCGCACTTGAATGAACTATAAAAAATCAGTATACTTGCACTTGAAATGAACTATCAAAACTTCATGACTGATCCCCGGACAGACTTTGTGGTATCACAAATACAGAAGAACAGACACCCTCATAAACCTTCTGCCAGTCTAGCAGATACTGCTCGTAGTTTTGAATATACTTTTCCGGCCGGGGACCCCAGAATAAGGCTGCAAAGAGAATCCCTTGCCACTCTAATGTTCCTATATGACCCCAATATGTGAATCTTGGTGTCAGCAACCACGATCCTCGTCTTTGTTGCATTTTCAATCGCAAACTTTGTTTTACCACCTTTACCGGACAGTCTTCCTATGGCACGAGACAAGTGCTCTCCTCGAAGTGTTTTAACGTCCTTGATCTCAAAAGATTCCACATAGAGCTCATCCAATCGCAAAAGTGCAATGGCATCTATTACATCAAAACCTAGCATGAATGCATGGACAAAATCTGCACACTTCTGTAGGTTACTTACATCAGGTGTGTTGGATCTGGTCTTTAATTCAACCCTACGAGCCTTGAGATTCATTCGGATGTCAATCTTCATCTGCTCATATATTGGGGCATAGATTTCCATCCATGCTTTCTTGAGAGGTGAATACCGATGTGGTGGAACATTGACCTTTCGAAACTGAACTCGACCATCAGACATTTCATGAGCCTTCAAAGGTTCAAAAAGTGGCTTTGGTGGCAAAGATCCAGATTCAGGTTGTGGTTCAAAGGGAACTGCTTCAACATCCATGGAGGCAGGGGCGTCCTTGGACTGCATTTTGTGATTGTGTTTAGCTTCAACCTATGAAAAATTGATAAACATTTTAGTTGCAACTGAAACATGAATTGGAATTATGGAAACAAAAGGGAAAGAATTGACAGGACAAGAACTCAGAATAAAATGAACAAAAACAATTATTTATTTTCCCCTTTGATAAGTGCACTAAAAACCACAAATGTTACTGGAAAAATCCAGTTGTAAAAACCTCTTAAAACCTTTTTGGTTTTGTAAGTAACAAAAATTCATCAAACTTCGCAATCAATAATGAAACAACTTATATCTCAGAAATCAGACGCCTTGTTTAATAGCAAGAATGAGTTTCTTCTCCTAATTTCATCTAAATGAAGCCTAACATCCAACCTTAAGTTGATACCACAAATACACACGCAGTTCCTAACCTTTCATACTGTAGTCTCTTCCATAAATCCATAAAAAAAATTTCATAGGTAATCAAGAAATTTTATTCATAGAAGTAGGCAAAGCCCAAGTACACAGGGAGTATACATGAGAATAACCTAATTAGAGTCCATAAATCCATAGTATTTTTTTTTATAGATAAAAAAGATTTTATTAATCCACGTAAATAGGCAAAGCCCGAGTACACATGAAGTATACAAGAAAGAGCCTAATTACAAACTATGCGCTACAGAAAGTAGCGTAAAAGTCATTAAGACTTGTTCCATACAGTACAATAGAAGAGGCCCAAAGCAACAATTCAGGACCAATTCATTTGATCTGCTTAAACAGCATTGAAGATGATAAAGATTTATAGATTTATCATCGTGTTTGTCTATACCCAAAAGCAACAATCGTTTAGCCAAAATGATAACCCTGACAAAGAAATTAAACAAAAAAAAAAAAAAAACACTTGCAATCCATAATTTTGTTGAGTGTCATCAAAGAATATCCTATCGCAAAATCACGAACACCAATAGATTAGTAAGTACTAATATATAAAAAAAAAAAAAAAAGTAACATGGGCAAAGTATATCGAATTGATATTTTGTTAGATTGAATTTAACATTCCAATCAACCAATATTATTTCCAGAGCTCCGTTTGTTAGGCAGGAAAAGTTGTCCACTAAAATATTGATTGAGTTAGTTTTTTATTTATTTATGTATTTTAACTAAATGCCTTCTGCATAAAGTGACCACTCTATCCGAGGTTACATTATAAAAAATGTGATCCTGGCAAAAAACCTGAAAACTCCTATTGAACCACTGAGATTCATAAAAAGAAACCGAAGCTTGAGACTCCATCCTCTCAGTTTTAGAGCTCATAATTTGAAGTTCCAAGCGAAACTGAGAAAAGGAGAGTCTAGTCTGCTTCAAGTTCATATTCTATGAACTGACCCCAGTTCCGTATAACATAAGCGCATGAAAAGACCTAGAAGCACAAACAGATCGATACTTGGGTACAGAACAGAGATATGGCGGGTCATGCCATTGAGTCATTAAGAATACAAAACAAACAGACGCTTGGGAACTGATTAAATAAAGGTATGAATTAAAAAATAACATATTTTCTACCGAAGAAAACTTTGTAATCAACAGACATAGAGGAAAAGTAACTTTGTAATCAACAGAAATAGAGGATAAGTAAGAACCTGATCCGGCTACCCGCAAATGGCTATGGCCTCTTCTCCACCCTTCGTCTACTGCAAATGAGAAAACAGAGAAAAAAGCCGATGTAGGGTAGAGAGAGTTGGAGCTAGGGTTTTGGAAGAGCTCAATTTGGGCTTTAAACTGGCCTAGGCCGTAATAGTGTAGCCTGTCCGGTCCAATCCCCGTATGGGTCCACAAGTTCAATTTATGAAAATTCGATTTATTTAAAATTTTCAATTGTTTGATGCGAGGTTTGGATGAGATGAGATAATTTTAAATAAAAATTAAAAATTAAATAAAATATTATTATAATATTAATTTTTAATAATATTATTATTGATTTAAAAATATTGAATTATTTATTATATTTTATGTGATAATTTAAAAAAATTATAATAATGAGATGAAATTAGTTGAAAATATCTTTGTATCCAAACCTAGAACACACTCATTGAATTATGCAAATACAAATTTAATGGGGATGTTTGGTAATAAAGTTTTAAAATATATAATATTAAATTATACAAATGTAAAATGGGCTAGCTTTTTGCTACAGCAAGGCAGTGATGTTAGTCAAATTTGATAATTACTATAACATGATCAAAAGCCTTACTTCCTACCGTGATTTGATTGTAGCAGTTTTTTGGGGGTTATAATATTATTACTAATTAACATATAATTAGTAAAATAAAAAAATATAATTTAATTTTTTTAAAATAGTACATGTATTAACCCAATACATGAAAATCACAAATTCTATAAAAAAAAATTAGGTCAGAAAAAATAATAAAATGATAATATGTTATTAGTACTTTATCTCAAATTTATATAAGTTAATGTGGAATTTTGCTTATATGGTAAATTAGATTTTTAAGAAAAAGTGATTTTGCAAATGTATATGCATAAACTAACTAACGTGGATGCTTAAGAGTGGAGGACAAACTATCATTTTTCTTATAAATTATATTTATAATTATAGAGTGAGAAAAGTGTACAATTTTATTAAAAAAAATTAAATAAATACGAGATATGAAAAAAAAAAAAATTATACGAAAGATTTCACCTTTTTAAAGGGATTACGATACTTTCGTAACCTACCGTGTATTTAGCATTTCTGAGAGGGGATTCGGATGCTCAACACAACACGTGGGGTCCATTGGCCACCAAAAAAAAAGTTGATAGAAATGAAATGAAGGGACGAGATTAAAGTTTACCTACCTGGTTTATTCCTGGATCCAACGGCCACGGGAAAAACTAGGGCCATATAAGAAGGAGATGCAAGGGAACCCAAGTGTGTTAAGCAGGAAGTAGCAGCCGCCTGGGGTCTGCGAAGAAGAAGAAGATGGTGGAAGAATCTGGGAGAGGGAGTTTTGGATATTCGGAAGGCTTTGGTATGGGCGAGTTGGGAAGATAACTTTTATTAATTTGTGTCTTCCCTACTCCGCCCATGCCATAGGTTTCCGATTGTTCCTCCCTCTCACTTTTGCCTTCTCTGCCCTAACCCTCCATATCTCTGTATGTGATTCTGTGCACTTCATGTGACTAGGTAATTTCATTATCTGTCTAAAATCTTCTAACATCAAATTTGTTAAATGATCGCGTAGATTTGGTTATTTCCTAGTTGAGTTTTTCCTTTATGCAGACTCCTTCGATCATAGCTACAGCTCTACTGATGAATAATTTGACGCGGAATAATAATGGAGAAAAATGATTTGCTTGAATATTTAATGAATATTTTGTCGTGCTATGCATGTATATATGCTCTGGGATTGTCAAAATAAATTATGATGCGCAAGTTGTAGTAATCTCCTTTAATTGTTTGAGCTATCACAGTACTGTTGGCCTAACAATAGCAGCAGCTTCACTGATTTTATTTTTATTTTTATTTTTATTTTTTGAAGTTCTGAATAGTATGGACTAGCAAGGTAGGTCTGACACTGTTGTTTCTGGCTCCGACTGTTTGCCTGATTCCTATAATAATAGGGACTTAAGATTTGTGTTGTGAGGGCCAATGGCAAGTGAATCTGAGGTCCTGTGTAACTGTTGACTGCTTCCTTTCAGATCCAGGTTAAGGTGTTCATAAGATATTTGGCATATCCCATGAAAAGCAGCACCTACCAAAATGATGCCCAAACAAGTCAAATCCATGACATAAGCTATTGCCATTGGATCTCATGTTAAGATAAGATTTGTACACAAAAGAAAAGCAAAATGGAATGTCTGGCTTGCTGGGCAATATTTGCTTCCTTAAATACAGAGCATTATTTAATTATTCATCATAAGAAAACATGTGCCAAACAAAATAGCATGATTATAGAAGATATGTGAATTATGATATGAATGCTTGCTCTTAATAAGAGAAGGTATAATTAGTATTTAAAAAATTAAAAAGAAGGACAAGAAGAATCCAAACTCCCAAGATAAAAAGAGAGTTTTTTTAGTCACCTTTCTCGATCGATCCATACGTTATTACTCCATGGAAGGAATGTGGTAATTTTGGTGGTCTAAACAAAAACGTGGTAATTTTGGTGGTCTAAACAAAAACAAAACTGGCTATAAAACCTTCTAGTTTTACGTTCTCCCAAATGAGCACAGTGAAATTATTCCGTCCCTCTCTTATCCAAGAGAATCTCACGACCAGGTTGTGTGCGATTTTCTTCCCTGGTCTAATGAAACTGATACAAAACTTGGGTTCTTTGTCCAGTACTGAGTTAAACAGATGTGATACGGTGGAACAGAGGAAAGCAGAGCTAAAAAAAAAAGGAAAAAGAGGTTGAAAGCGATATATGTTCCTCACTAGAGTACTTTTATACCCACAAATGAATTGTACAAAATTAATCTCACAAGTCATGTAGTAATGTAGTTTTATTGATCCGTTATATTTATTTTATAATAATAATATTTTTATAATTTGACGAGTTATATCAAATTATATTAATTTATTAGATTATTTTTATATATATCTTTTGGGGTAAGAGTATTTTCCTTTTACTTAATATTTATTTTATAATAATAGTATTTTTATAATTTGACGAATTATATTAAATTACATCAATTTATAAGATTATTTTTGTATATATTTTTTGTGCCAAGAGTATTTTCCTTTCACTTAATCACGTTAAACTTATTACATGCATTATGTGCTGTAAAGAGTTGCTTATGCATGTCAATGGCTTTGCTACCAAGTATACTAGACACGTCACTTTTTCTCTACTCGTATACTAGACAGTCAATGGCTGGACATGTCACACAAAGCCATCGACATGTCTAGTATACGAGTAAAAAACGAGTTCCATGGCCTTTACATTGCTGCGAACAACACTTGAACAAATGCAAAAACCAGTCACTTTTTTCTTTCTGAAAACCAGTGAATTTGATAGCGGAATAAAAAACTATGCCTCCCCATATACAGAAACTCAGCAGATCATAATGCAGAATTTGTCACTTTGTAAGGATGATAATATATTATACGACCAGTTAATTTAATATGAACACGATACAATAATAGTGGATTAAGATTTAATTTTAACGGATTTGGGTCAAAACAGGTTGACCCGTTTAGACACAATTGTTTAACGGGTTGATAAAATGTTAACCCATTATGACACGTTAAAACTCATTATGACACGTTAAGAAAGTTAAAGTTACAATTATACCTAAAAGTAAAATGCTAGTCTTCTCTGGGAGAGATTTAGTGTATGTACTCCCACCTTTCTATAGATTTGCTTGGTGGTCGCACGGCCTATTTACTTGTATGAATAAGATTGAGAACATTAGAGAGATGCTGACCTGGGGTCATGCCCACTGTGTGCGAGTGGGCGATGTTAATTAGAGAGCTGCCCACTTGGGGCAAACACTCTCAAGTGCTCTCACTATTCTACCTAACACACTCCATTATACCTAACACAACCATATGTTAGGTGTTGTGTAGGGGGCTATAAATAGCTCCCCCCTCTTTGGTTCAAGAATACACAAGAGGCAAGAAGCAAGAAGCAAGAAGAAAAACTCTCTCTCTTTTGTGCTCTCTTAAGTAGTATTTAGGCTGTGGATTGTTAAAGCATTACTCTGGTTTTATATTACGTAATACGCTTTACCACCAAGTGAAAACTCTTGTCAATCTGGAGAAACTTGTGGAGCAACTTTACAAGCGTACTACGTAGTATAAAACCAGAGTAATACTTTAACAATCCACAGCCTAAATACTACTTAAGAGAGCACAAAAGAGAGAGAGTTTTTCTTCTTGCTTCTTGCCTCTTGTGTATTCTTGAACCAAAGAGGGGGGAGCTATTTATAGCCCCCTACACAACACCTAACATATGGTTGTGTTAGGTAGAATGGAGTGTGTTAGGTAGAATAGTGAGAGCACTTGAGAGTGTTTGCCCCAAGTGGGCGGCTCTCTAATTAACATCTCCCACTCGCACACAGTGGGCATGACCCCAGGTCAGCATCTCTCTAATGTTCTCAATCTTATTCATACAAGTAAATAGGCCGTGCGACCACCAAGCAAATCTATAGAAAGGTGGGAGTACATACACTAATACTCTATATAATAAAAAAATTATTAAATTTAATAATTTTTGTTTAATTTATTTTATCACATTTTATAATTCTACTAATTAAATATTAATAATAATTATATTTGTTGAAGTAAGAAAGTATTATTTTAATATTTGTTGAAATATTATTTTAATCACATTTTGGTGTGAGAAAGTATTGTTTTAATGTTGAATAAAGTTACTGTAGTTTTCCAAATTTGATGAATGACTATAACTAACATTTAAATTATTTTAACAATGCCCAATCTAATATGGGATCTTAATAGAACATATTAACTAAATTTTAACTATAGTTAAACTTTGGCCAAGTAAGATGCTCTAAATGAGAAAGGAGGATTTGTTGAACCTACTATTTACCATAAATTCAGAAACATATCACCACTTTCAGGAATCTAAAACGTAAAGCTTGCTCCCTTCATATGGTCGGGCAACAGTGGCGTCTGCGACAGAGATAAAAGGACCAATAGAAATCTGAAATATCTGGTTATGAGCACGATTGAGTATTAATATGTGTACTAATCTAATATAATTGGTTAAAAAATAAATTTTATTGAATATAGTGATAATTTAAATTTTAAATATAAAAGAATCAGTATTGCAGGGTTGAAGAGGTGAAAAACATTGTCTCTTTCTTATAATGAAAAGCGTAGTGCTAGGGATACGAGATCGATACCAGCCCGTATGGTATATTTACTGTTTAGAAAATACTTTAGTTACAAATGGATTATATAAAATGAATTTTACAAATTGATGTGGTTTAATGTAATTCATCAGATTGTAAAGTTACTTTTATTGTAAAATAGATTTAACAGATCAGATGAAATCAGATCAATTTATAAGATTATTTTTGTATAATTTTTTTTTGTAGATATAACAGTACTACAGTAAACTGCCGTTCACATTAATTAGGGGTACGTGTACAGATCATTTCTGCGTTTTCATACATGAGAATATTTTATGGGCGTAATGACCGGGAAAACCTGCTTCTGAAATTTATAGGTTGTGCCTGCGATCAGTAGCAACGATCCCAATTCTACAGGATGTTAACTTGAAGGAACGGGTGTCATGTGAAGTTGCAAACAGTGTGTCAATCGTACTTGTACATGATCGTCAGAACGAAGCATTTATTGAAGAGTAAGAATTAACATGTTGAATTTGTAAGTGATCTTAATTCACGCTATGATACAATTTCAATGAGCAAATAATAATATAAAAAAATGGTAGAAGACATTGAAAGCAAGAAAATAATCACATCCTTGATCTAATCACATGAGATTGTTAATGGAGGATGACGAGTCGTTACGAATGTGAGGAACTGCTTGATATCTTGCCAGAATTAGAGCTGACTGAAATAGGACTCCTCACAAAGTGCTTGCCATCTGACCAAATCAAATGTCCGAATACGTAGTCTACAATCAAAGACCTGGCCTTGGTCTTCAGAGTAATTTTGAAGGTCTTCTTTTCACCTATTGATTTGAACTCCAATGTTGTAGGTTCAACCGAGATCGAAACTCCTGCAGGTTCCTGGACAGTCACATTGTACTTGCATGGAGAGCCAACATTAGTTACTGTTCTAGTTACAGTCACCGGGGTTGCATGGAGATTAGGAATTGTGATTGAAGGGTAGTTGAAGTCAACCAGTTGGAAAGACTTGCGACATGCATATGGCTTATCTGCAAATATTTGGATCATGGTTTGGTTATAGCCATGAGCACATAAGAATTTCAAGTAATCATCGACGGTCAGATCATAAACGAGTCCAGGGTCCACGGCACGGTTTGGTTGCACATGTCCCGCACCATATTCCAATGGTGTGGCTTTGAGATTGGCCGAGTTCAGAATTGGCTTCAGTCTGTTATCTCGCGTTTTTGCTGGAAATAGAGACAGAAACAGAAAGATTAGAAAGTGGCGAACGAGTAGGAGTGACATATTTCAAAGCAAGAAAGAAATTAAGACTGTGATTAAGAAACACCTGTGGTCATGATTGCTGATTTAATAGCAGCGGGACTCCAGGTAGGGTGGAGGGTTTTAAGGAGGCCGACAATGCCAGAAACATGAGGGCATGACATGGAAGTGCCAGAGAGAACATTGTAAGAAAAGCGGCGTTTGTCAGATTCTATATCAGTTGGGCTAACGGCTTCGGTGTAAGCAGCAATGATATCCACCCCGGGTGCGGTGATATCAGGCTGCAATAATCATTTACAATAAATATGCACCTAAGATTATGTACAAAATGATCATGATATTTGAATCGCTTTAACAATATTAACAGACCTTGAGGATCGATGGCTCGACGAGATTGGGTCCTGCAGATGAGAAAGCAGCCATAAATGGAGCTGGCTTTGTGTCTAATTGCGTCCTTACACGACTTATGAAAGCTTCAGGGTTCCTATATATATATTTATATATTAGAAACCGGACATAACAATTATAAGTTGATGGAAAATAATACTGAATTGAAACAGTTCCAAAATATTGTGAAAAAAGGTGAAATACGAAGAAAAAGTACTTGGTACTCCTTAAGTAAGCAAAGACACGTTGGCCATCAGTGTAACTGATATGTGAAGTAGGGAGCAAGTGAGGATCGGCTGAAACTCCATTCCCATTGCTCTCATCATTAGCCAATATCATTCCCACAGCACCTGCGGCAAGAGCTTGATACCCCTTGTCAACTCTTGCATTTTCCCCACGGAGACATACCAAAATCTTGCCTTTCACTTTCTTGGGATCAAGAGTTCCAGCCTGACAGAGAAGACTACACGGGGGTTAACAGTTTATGATAGGAAAATGGAAGGAATTCATTCATATTGTTTGAGCCACAGGAGCATTTGTGCTTACGCTTCTGGAGCTGATGCATTAGCAGCAGCAGCATCTTCAGCACTGATCATTGGATAGAAGTTATTAGAAGGCAAGCCTCCAGTTGAAAGGCTTGTTCCCTGGCAATTACATGAAGTTGGAATGTCAGTGAAGTTTTATTTCATATATAAAGAATAAGGCCGGAACCTTATATACGTGTGTGTCCTCCGCCGTAAGTGAGGATATCAATAAAATTGCAATCTCGTCTCCTTCTTAAAAAAAAATGTCTGTGTTTGTGTGCGTACCTTGAGGCGCAGCTTGTTGCCAAGTGAAACATAATTAGCGAATTCTCGATCAAGGGTACTAGCAGCAACAGTGAAAATCCATGGAGAGCCATTTGATATGGTCCCTGCACCTGGTCCCTCGTTGCCAGCAGAGCTAACCACAACAATGCCATTCTTAACAGCATGGAAGGAGCCTATTGCTATTGCATCTTTAAAGAACTCGTTAGGGCCGGAGCCACCCAGAGACACTGAAAGCACATCAACACCATCAGCTATTGCAGCGTCAAAGGCAGCCATGATATCCGCGTCAAAGCACTCTCCACCACCCTCTACTAGTGGTGGCCAGCACACCTTATAGGCAGCCACACGTGCCTTTGGTGATCCACCCTTTGCAGTGCCATTGCCATTGCCAAGAACATTACTTCCGGGTACAAAGCTACCCCCAGCTGTAGATAAGGTATGGGATCCATGCCCACTGTGATCACGAGCAGTGAATTGGGAGGAGTTCGGACTAATGCGTGCAAATGCATTATGGCCTTTGTTGAAGTACCTTACTCCGATCAGCTTCCTGCATACAAACATACACAACCAACCGTTGGAAACTGTGAATCCACTTCATATATATTAGAATACCCAGAAGATCAGGTAATTTAGATTCAATGTTTGTTTACAGAAAGCGTGCATGAAAAGGAAACATAATAATTGACCTGTTGCAACGAACTCCATCGTTGTTACCCCTTTGACAGATACCACGCCACCTCGAGGGGATGGGACCCATCCCCTCATCGTTGAAGCTCTTTGATTCCGGCCATACACCTAGCACAACCCCATTACAAAAAGTGGGTACGCCAAGAATTTTGGAAAAGTATACATAGCGATTCATGATGACATTGCAAAAGTAGAAAATACAAAGGAGATCAAAACAATTGCATCTACTATGGATAGACAAGAATATTTTGATCACGGAGAAAGAAAATAAAAACTCACCGGTGTCGAGGTTTCCAATTATTGTGTCTTCACCAAACCTTGCAGTCTTCCATGCTGATTCGGCGCCATTAATTGTTCCAACTCTCTCAAGTCCAAGAAAATCCCATGACCTTGTTGTGTGTAGTTTTCTTCCCTGGTTTAAGAATACTGATAATACTTTCGGATTCTCTGCAAGTGAAAAAACAAATCCATTCTCAGGGAAAAAAAGAAGAAGAAGAAGAAGGAAAATAGAGCCTTCAGTTCTCTCTCCTTAAAAAAAATGCAAAGAAACTTAAAAAGCCGTATTCCTCACTTGCAATCATTTCTGCTTCTTCCTCTTCAAGGACTGCTGCAAATCCATTTATGAATCTTGTGTACGAGTAAAAGATTGCATCCTGAGCCTTCTCGGTGCTGTGCAAGAAATTTGCAAATAACAAAGTCGACATTCTTCTTTAATACGAAAAAAAGAGAAGAAAGAAGAAACATTATACACAACATATTATAACATTTTATACCTTCCTATTAACGATGCAAGGAAATTGTAATGTAAATTCGTTAAAAGTTGGAGGTCATGCAACGAAGGCTCCAGGAGAGGTGATGAATGTGCTCCCATGTACACTATGTAAGACTGCAGGAAAATGTCAAAGTGGGACCATTATATTGACGGCACACTAACGGAACTCTATTGAATATCCAGACAAAATGAATGGTACGGTAAAGCAATTGTTGGAACTTGTAAAGTTCAATCACATGCGCAGACATCAAAATTTGATAATTGTGCTGACCTTTTTATCGGCAAGGGTGGGAGTATGCAACAGAAAGAAAAGAAAGAATGAAAGAAGCAGAGGGATTACAGGAAGACCCATCTGCTTGCTTTGAATTACTCTTCTCACTAAAAAACAAGAAAAGAGTTTTGATGAATAGAGGCGAACGTAGGCTGCTCGTTCGTTTTACTGTCTTAAACTCTGTTTTCGCTCGTCTTTTAAAGGGAAAAAAAATATCCACTGCAAAGGAAACTTTCTGTGGTATTGAGTAATTCCAGAGAATTATTACCAATTTTATCTTTCTAGATGATACGCATGGTTGTCATTTAGTTGGAAATGATAAATTTGAACTTGGATGTAAGATTCAACAGAGGAATAAATAGGATGGAAGAGAATCTGTAAAAAAAAAAAAAAAGTGAAACAGATTGGACTGAGAGTACATATATGCTAAATATGGTTTCTATTGCCAGTTGGTTTAAAAATAATTGTTGGATATCCTTCATCTTTGGATCTTAGACCTTCTAATTGCCATGGCTCGACCACTCTACAACAATATTTCTCTTTCTAGAAGAGAATATCATCATGTCTAGATGATCACAACAGCGCAGAGTCTATTCAACTCACAGCACAGAGACTTCAACTAATTAATAAAAAAGATCTCGACCGTACGTGGATTAAGCCTGCTGAGTTGAAGCAAACATGTTGACGTACAACTTAATTGGCTCAAATCACGGGATATTATTATTGTGTGGGTAAATAAATAGGGTAGTAATAGGGTTACTACCCATCTACTACTCATCTATTACTTATATGTATTTCAAGTTTTTTTTTTTTTTTTTTCATTTTCTTTTAAGGATTTTTTTAACATCTTTAATCAATAAGAAAAAATTAAAAAAAAATATAATTTTACTACTATCCACTTTCTTAATCATTAATTAAAATAAAAAATTATAAAAAAAAATTAAATAAAAAAAGAGTAGTAAATAAATAGTAATGAAATAGTAATACTATCATTTTCCAAATAATATTATCATTATGGAATGTAAGATCGAATTCACGTGTCTATATCTCCCTCATTTCTATTCTAAATTTCAGATTCGGTCAATAATCCCCATATCTTGAATTACAACTGAAAATTCCGAATCAAAAGCTAAACAAATGCTAGGTTATTAATTATGGCCATTCGTACGGACCTGGAACTTGCTACTCAATGTGATACTTTCTTTTGAGTTTGGATAATGCTGGAACATCCTGGCAAGCCCAAGATGGATACCTTCTTTCTGTCGGCCATTGGCCCATCTTAACAATCCAACGATTCCAATTACAAAGAGAAAATAATGAAATGTGACGAAGATTCTAAATAATATTCCAATTTCCCTCCATATATTCTCTCAACCTCCTATCCTATCATCAACAAGAAAAAACAATAACGTATATGAAAACAGAACCACCCCCAGAGTCAGAGATTTCCAACAAATGGTGGACTTGTTATTGGAGTTTCTGCAAAAATTGAGTTTGTGATTTTTCCCGTAAGAAAAATTTTAAGAAGTTATTGTCTCGAAACACACCCTCTTGGATCTCAGGCTTATGCCGAGGTTTTTCCCTTCTTTCAATCTCTAGTTTTCACGTACTGGAAATGGTAAAAAATTCATTTTGATGCTACTTGCTATAATGTAATGTTGTTATACCAAAGGTATTGGCTAGAAACCTAAGAATCTTGATTACAAAATACTGATGACTGTATACTCTTTGCAATACTCCGAATTCAGTACCAGATTACGATGAATAAAATTTCACGTCGTTTGGGAAAGAGCCACTGTTACGATGGCGTTCTGATTGCAGCATTGGCTAGTTTGTTTGTTTGTTTTTTTTTTTTTTTAAGTCTATATATGACTTTCTGATTTTCCTTAGATTGTTGTAAATGGTATGACCCAGTAACAATGTCGTTGGTCACTTGGAACAACATGGCCCTGACGGGGAAGGGAGTTAAGGACTAGAGATTATAATGGCTTCTCGAAAAAGATATGAGAGAGATTGTAATGGCCTATTAATTGGATGAAGTATGGTAAAAACGAACGAGTATAATCAAGGTGTATTGATCAGTGCCAATTGCTTTATATTGGATTCTTATTAGGTGGAATTGAGTCTTATTATAATTTTAATCAATTCTAATCATACATTGATTGATCTTTTTAGAGTATAAGTTCTCATATTGTTTGTGCTCTTCTTTATAAATGGTATCAGAGATTGTAATATCTATTTAGTAATGATGGAAGATCTTATGACTTATAATGATTCTTTAGAACTCCATAGGTTGGGACTTTGAGCTTTTCTTGAATCTTGTTACACTCTGACTTAACCGTGGGAAAAGAAAATTAAGAGAAGAAGTAAGTCATTATTGAGTTTGATGATAAAGTGGGAAGGCCTCCGAGCACAGACGTTTTCTCAATGGGGGTGACACAACTGACTTCTCCAGATCGACAAAACTAAAGAATCACTAAAACTTAACAAAATCCTATTTGCTTTTGGATTAAGATTTTAGTGTCTATAAAAAGGTTTATTGTAGAATTGAAGTTTGAAAAGATGGGCTATTAGGCTTTTGTGGTGAAAGTGCCTCCGGGCGATTAGTTTTCTGCTAGTTTGAAGATCAGAATACCGAGCAGATTCTTGCTAGCAATCTGATAGTCGAATTTGACGTGTGAAAAACAAACTGTAGTATGTAAAAGCAGAATCCACTTCTTGCTTTTCAATTTGAAATGATCATGCAACTATTTTAGCTGAGGGTTCTTCACGCGAGATACCTACCCTGAAATCCTTCATCGCTATCTATTAACATATCCTCCCGTGAGGGGAGTTTACTAGCCTGACCACCCATGCGGGTGTAATGCCCGTCAAAGATGTAGAATCCTCAGCAACAATATGCTACCAAAACACAATTAGAATATCTTCCAAATTGTAAATCAATAGTTTATAAATTAATTGCATTCCATTTACCAATGTGTATTCAAGAATATGTGTTCCTCTGTCATGAAAACCAATATTTGTATGTATCATGACAAATAGAGATTCTGCGCACCAAATTAATCTTTCCAACTCGCTTTCATGGACGTGGCAACATACACTGGCTTAACAGACCTGTTTCTACCCTAACTTTTGTAGGCAGAGTGGCAGGTTTCAGAATCCTTTCCAGGCATCAAGAACTTCATGAAAGATATCCGCTATCAGGTCCCTATCTGCACATTGCAAGAAGGCATTGAAATCATCTCGTAAGTCAAATATCTTACCAAACTTCACAAGATAACGCATGCAGCTGGTCTTCAGTTTTGGTAATTGATATAGAGATGCATTCTGGAGCCTCTCAAGTACATTTTTTGCATCAATATCTTCTAGAAGACTCTCATGGCAAGCCTCTTTTAAGTCAGAAATATCATATTTGTCAGCTGCATGAAGAAGTGCCAGCCGGTGGGTCCGAAAATCTTCATGCTGAATGTTCCCATATACGTAATTGAGAAAAGCCTGGCAAGCTTCGATTGTCATGTCGGAGATATCTATGGAAGACATTTCTTTCTCCTTCAAGTTGTGAGAAAACATGCTGCGGAAAACAGGTGATCTTGCAGCAAGAACAGCACGATGGGCTCCAATGCTTCCATCAGAGGCATTAATTGTGATATCTGTGTGAATGCTTTCTGCCAACATTCGACCAAGGGATGCAAGAGCTGTCACATTTGATCTTTTCTGCGTGAATCCGTCCGCCCAAATAGAGCAAAGTTCTCGACCCTGTACAGTCAATGGCATGTCATTAAACTAGGGGGAAAATATAGTTGCAAGCATAATTGTGCACTAATCTGTGCACCAATGTGATATGATTGGTCAAAAAGTAGATTTTATTGAAAACAGTGTTAATTTAAATTCTAAGTATGAATAAATCAGTATTAGTACACAGATTAGTACGCGAACTGTGCTTGTATATAGCAAAACTCTAAACTAGGTGAGGCCACTCTTGTGGTTTCCCTCATTAAGAATATATAGTTTCTGAAAGACCTGGGAAATGCAGTTTGTAGATGGTAAAACCATCGTCATATGATCTAACTAGAGTAAATTTATGGTCACTTTCTTTCAGGGTAATTGCCCTTCTCAATCAATACAATAGAATGGAAGTTAAAATAGCAAATAGATGCTCACGTCTGGAGCTGCTATCTTCAAATCAAGGAATTCAATGTCAATGATGAATTTCCCAGTTAATGGAACCTCTATCGCCCAGACAAAATCGTCGTTGTTCTTGAGTTTCTTGTCTGTTATCTCTGCACAGAAGACAAAGTTGGTTGGATAAAATGTTTTGGGGGAAAATTCCAAGAAAATTTGAGGAGTTTGAAGGAGGAGAAACAATTGATGAGATTCCAAATCTTATCCATCGAGTCCTTAATGTATCGACAATAATCCGACAGTGACAACTATTATTTTGAAGGCACTGATTTTCGTCTACACTAGGGAACTCAAAATTTTTGCTGTCCTCGGGAGAATAAAATCATAACAAAAATCTCGTTTCGTGGAAAAGAAGAAATCAAGCATGACCTCACCTCAATCAGCAAATTTTAATTCAGTAATCTTGAGTCAAATGTATTAGTGGTTAAGAGCAAGGTTCTCAAAGACATCATCCTCAAAGGTCTTCCTATCTATACATGTAAAAAGAAACCTTTACTGTCATTACCTGGATGAGTCAAAGCCCTGCGATCTCCCACAGAACTGACCACTCGGATGATGAAAGACGCAATCGGGGGACAGTCTCTTGTTAGATTCGATATCTCTGGGTATAACTTAACGAACAGCAAGCGATTCTTTTCCACAGATAAATGCCTTCAATTCAAACACAAACACAAACAAATTAAAAAGAACTCTATCCCAAACTTTTGAAAACTATACAACTTGCAATTCCAGAAAAGAAAGATTATTTCGCTTTCCCTCAAAATTGTCAGCAACCCAGTAACAAGGTGAGTTTCCACTTCCTTAAATACAAGTTCATTGGACGGCGAAAGGGTCAGAAATTTTTACCTCTTTTCCGGGTTCCAGTCTAATTATACATCTTTAACACTCACTAACAGTTCAATGCCTAATTTTAAGATAAAGATAATAGCCAAAAAAGAAAATTCTCAAAATTAAGATACTACATCATATAATTAATCTCGTTGTGTTAGCAAATTCTCAAGATTTTAACATGAAAAACAGGAGTGTTTTCGAGTCTTACCAATTCCACTTTCCGATCTTGAAAGGATCGGACTTGCGGTAGGTGCAGGAAGCCAAGTTGTCGATTCTCCATTGGGCGAGACGAGAGGTGGTTTCAACTTTGTAAGCCGAAGAATCACTCATCCTAGCGAAGGCAAGTGCCACAGTGATCTCATGGATGCAATCCAACAAGAAATCTCCGGGCTTTCCCAGGTTTACTCCCACCACAGTTATCACACATAATATGGAAGAAACCAAACAATCGCACTCTAACTTGGACTCTTTTGTCTATTTGGACCCTTTGTTAGAAACAACAATATGACATTAACAATACTGGGTTGAAGTTTCTTTTTTTTTTTTTTTCTTTTTTTTTCTAATTAATGGTTTCGGGTACGCAAGGGTTTTGGTGTTGGTGTTGCTTTAAGCCATTGATGGTGATGCATGGCTTGAAGTTCTGTTTGTTTATTTGAGATAAGGGGGAGGGGGGAGAGTGGGGGTATGGTGGTGCTTTGTTGGCTTATACTGCACTTCAGGGCATGGGTTGGATTGGGGAGTAGTAATTGGCGGAATGGCTTTGGCTTGTTTCAGATTAACTGTTTTTATTTGTCTTGAGATCAGGATGGAGGGTCTATGCAGCATGTCTTTGGTTGTTGCTTTGAAATGGAATAAAATTTCCTTTTTTCTTTTCTTTGGTGCTTCGAAGCAAAGCATCTATTTTCAGGTATTTAATTCCTTGGCTAAGAAACCAACGACCATAAACCCAAAAGAGAAAAACAGATCGAGCTAGAGAAAGGAGCAAAGAATCTATATATATACGTTGCTTTAATTAACAAATTCGTCTTGAGACTTTATATTAATTTTAGATAAGAATTAGATTATTAAAAGTAGTACTACGTACATAAGCTCGAGGGGACACTTAATTTTTATAGGTATGTTACATATATACCTGGCAGGCATAATCGATTTTCTTTGTTTCATTTAACAAATAAGGTATATTCAACGTTTCATCATTTCCAATATATATATATATATATAGAGAGAGAGAGAGAGAGAGAGAGAGAGTAGTCAGCCAAGGGACATGTAAACAAGAAAGTTTCAAGGAACATGAATGTTATTATATCTGCAGGCACTGAAGTTGATGATGCCATACATCATCCATCAAATTTAGTGTCTGCAGATGATATAAGTTATAATGTTTTTATATCATATCATGTGGTGATGATCAGGATTGAGTACTTAAATTAAGTTCATCAATGCACTTTCCTCTAATCTATATGGTTGTTGTTGGCCATGTAATATGATATAAATCCACCTGATCATGGGATATTGGCTTTAATTATTATGATTGCTCTTAGAAATTAAGGCTTTAAAAAAGAATTATAAACAAGGGAAAAGAAAATCTTGACGAATCGAGAGTAGGGGAGAAAGTAGACTCTAAGCAAAGTAATCTTGGGGAGTATACTATGTATTTGTAATTTGATTAATATATAATTAAGAAGGATTGGAATCTATTGTGTTTCGTTGGTCTCTTATATAAAAATATATATTCACAATCTAATAAAACTAATATTGTATATAATTGATTGGTGGATGTGAACCGACAAGAAAGGTATCACTACATATGTGGAGAGATAGAGAATCCTTTTATAGATTTAGGAAGTTTTGCAAGTAAGCTGCCCTTCTTCGTCTTTTCAATATAGCGACGTCCTATCTTAGAGATGGCGTGGCTAAATGATCAAAGCTACCCATACGCACAAGCTTGTCCAACGTCTAATTAAGGCGATTTGTTTTCCTCATATTCGGAATTAACTAATAAACGCATGCATTCCTTATAAGACACTTGGATCTTTTCTACAACATGTACAAGACAACCTTTTGTTAATCAATCGACCATAAAAACATACACACACACAGTACACATGACTAGATATAAATGATTAAGAAACCGGAGTAGGACCCCTAATCATTTCGGAGAGATATATAATTGTCATATATATCATATGTAGCCGTTGCTTTGTAGAATGTTACAAAATATAGATAAGGGTGGCCGGTAGCCGGTGGTGGAGTTAACTCATGTTAGTGTACAGCACTGGACTCTGTGCAGACCATGCGTTTATTCATCCCATATTGAACAACTTTGGTAATTAATTCAGTGCGAGTTGCAGTGATTCGGTGGCCCAATCTAATTCCTCTCTTGGGAAACCCGAATTCAACCAATGTTATTGCCCCAAAGGTAAGCCTAAAAAAAATAAAAAATAAAAATGCTGCACCCGAGTCGAGGCCTGATCTATACACAATATTTTTATAAAAGGAAAATAATTTATACACAATATTTTATTTTTCTACAACAAATTTCACAATAATGTGTTAAATGAGGGGTATTTTCGTAATATATCTTATAAAAGTAACATTATTTTATAAAAATACCCACATCTTACAACATTGTTGTGAAATTTGTTATAAAAATGTTTTGTGTATGTATCATTACTTAACAACTAAATAAAATTTATGCCATAAAAAAAAATTATTCTAGGGAGTTTGGAATTTAATCAACTGCTCCAACTAAGTCTGGCTCGCCTACTCGTACCAGTCATCATGCTTACTTGGGGTAGTTTAAAAATATGAGCAATACTACTCAACCTCCACACATTGTATTTTTTAAAAAAAAAAATTAATTTTTTTTTAAAAAATTTGAGTTTATTCTTCATAAACTAACTGAATTTTTCTATTTATTATCCATAAATTAAATATTTGATAAAAGAAAAAATAATAAAAAAAGTGTGGTGTGTGGAGATTGTGTGAATAGTAGCAGGTTGTGTAGCTTTTTAAAAAAATATAAAAACAATTAAAATGAGTCGATAACTCAATAAGAAATCCATCATAACGTAAACATATTTAATATAAGATTTTTATAAAACATTTAATGTTGAGAACTTAAAATCATGATAATCATGCTGATACTTTTGCATAGCTATGCATATGACTAATTTATCTGAATCAACTGATTGATCCAATTTATCTTACTGATCTGGCTGGCCAACAGACTTAATCTTGTGTGTAAGGTTGTGCACTAACTTCTCATGCTACAACAAAGAAAGTCGATTGTGTAATACTTTGGTGTACTATGGTATACTATGCTAATACCTCGCTTAAGTATGTGGCTTGCATGCCTACCCTGAAATTGCATTAGTACCATGTATCTGAATGGTCATCTGATTAACTAATTTGATCTTATCTTGTACTTGAACTTAAGATAACTTACGTATCTTATGTAATGTGATATGCATGAGATGCGTAATACATACATAACTATAATATGTGAAATAAAACATGATGAATGACGTGCTTGTAAATATCATGACATGCATGTTACGTAAACGCTGGTTTCGAAAGAATTAGCTTTAATAACATATATACATATATAACTAGCCAACATATGTTAATCTTAATTTATGATTAAGCTATTTATCTCATAGTACTACTTCTAAATCTCATTTCGTAGTTCGTCACCTATACGAATTACTAACATTACTCAACTCTCTAGAAAGTGTGCTATAATACTCTTATCTAATTAAATAAATATTAAAAATTTGATAGCATAAGTAAACTTTATTAATTTAGGAGATTTAAAACCAAGCCCATATTAAACTAAGCCCAAAGTAAGGTAAGCCCTAAATCACAACGGTCCAAATTAACACTTAACAAATTTAAAAATACTAGTTTAATATAAGAATAACCCCAGCCCAAGTTTGAAATTAACTTCAGTCCAACAGGAAAGCCCACGTAAATAAGACACATTTAAGCCCATTTTGTTGTATACCCTTAAAACGTCGAAAGAATAATTACACAAAGGCTTTTTGGAAACTCAACAACAAAGGTTTTAAGGCACAAATGGAATTACACCAACAATGATACTCTAGAGACTTCGTACCGAATTTAAAATATGAGGAATGCTATCATCTCATATTTTATATATTTTAATATTATTTTTTAATTTAATTTTTTTTATCATTTTTAAACTAATTGAGTTATTTTTTTTGTCATCCATACATCACATATTTGTTATATAAAAAATAAAAAAAATTAAAATAAGTATAGTATGTAATATGTAGAAATGATAAAAAAAATTATTTTTAGAATAATGTTATGTACAATCCCCATTTGGAGACTACAATGCATGCTTAAGCAGTTTTATCTTAAAAAAAATTTAAAATTACAAAAATATCCCTATTAAAATTATACTTTTTCTCATTTAATAAAGAGCCTACATATGCAGTCTCCACTTGGAAACTACAAATAGAATTTCTCAATTGAGAATATATATAGTAAACGTTTCCAAACATTAATTTTCGGGGACTTATATTTTCATTGTAAAATAACTCGGCCGGTAATACCTTACTGAAGTAAGTACCGGGTATGTATATCTATATCAGAAATTTTATTTGCAGTCTTAAGTGGGGAATTGCGTGTGCAGTCTCATTAATTAATGATGGTAAAAAGAGAAAAAACATCATTTTAAAAAAGATATTATTGTAATTTTAAACTTTTTTAAACATTACCGTATGGGCTTACATGAGCAGTTTCCAAATGAGGATTGTATGTAAATTACTAACTCTATGTATATATATATATGAATAATATTACTCATCATTTTATAATGTGGCATTAGATGATTGAGAACTATTTATTATATTTCACATATGAACCTATCATTGAATGTCACATCATAGGATTATGAGAAAAATGATGATAAATAAATTTTCTATATATATATATATGAGAAGTGCTATATATACAAAGAGAGTACACAAAAATAAATCCATAAACTGACTAGTATGGTTTCATGTGATCTGTTATATCTACTTTATAACAAAAGTAACTTTACAATCTGACGTACTGCATCAAGTTACATTAGTTTGTGAATTTACTTTTGTGGCTAAAGTATTTATATATATATATATATATAAATTCACATGCACATACACGAATAATATATGAGTAATGCTACTCGTCATCCTCTCACCATTTCATGATGTAGTATTAAATGATTGTGGACTATTTATTATATTTTACTTATGAACTTATCATTTAATGCCATATCATAAGAGGATGATAAAAAAATAGATGATGAGTAGATTTTTTCATAATATATATATATATATATATATGGTACGTACCTAGCTTGTTCTTTAATTTATTTCACCAATTATTTAATTATTAATTTGTATGAGGTAATTTGTTGCTCCATTTTCTAAAACTCGTAATTCCATGTATAACATTAGAAAGTACTAAGAGTAGGCTTGTATTAAGAAGATGTCCAAAATATCTTATAAAGAGAGTAGTACTCATGTGTGATGATCACACAACGTACGTACGTACGCGCGGTGTGCACCCCATGCATTATTAGATCGATCCTTCCTTATAAATTGGTGACGTTTTCTCTTAAAATGATCACTACTTCAGTACGCGCGTTGTCTGATCACTTCGAGTAAGAAAATTTAAGGATATGATTCCTTGTGGAGTTGTGTCATGCATGTGTATATATATATATATATCAGTAGTTCTATACACAGTCGCCGGATGTAATTAGGATACAGTCGGCTAACGTGGCGTAACGTTCTATACACAGTCGCCGGATGTAATTGGGATGCAGTCGGCTGACGTGGCCTCTATTTAAAAAAAAAAAAATGAAAAACGAAATACAAAATACGAATGAAAACCAAAACCGGTGCAGATTGAAAGCATTTTCGAAAGGAGTGATTTCCCGCTTCTTCCATTCGCAAGCCCCCCAGAACTGAAATGAGGAAGACTATGTCGGCATTGGTGCAGAGAGGTGTTGCCGGTGGGTGGGTTGATCTCAGGCTGGTTCGATCTGCGTTGGAGTGGGTCAAAGGCCGACCGTTGTTTGGGTCAGGTTGGTTTCACTTGAGATTGGGTCAGATCCGTGGGCCATCAGCTCGGGTTAGCTTCGTGGGCCATCAGGTCGGGTCATCTGAGTGGGCCATCTGCTCGGGTCAGATTTGCGGGCCAATAGTTCAGCCCAGCATCTCAGGTCAGGGACGTGGGTGGTCAGTTTCGTGGGTCAGCACCACCACGACCAGGTTCTGGTTCTGAGATGGATTTATATCTGCATGCTTCAAAAAACCTGAAACAGATTTTCCTCCATTTGTTTGATATATATGTGGCTCTGTTTTGTGGGATTTGAATGAACATGGTAAATATATATTGTTGAACGTGAATCCATAGAGGACTTTGAAAATGTTGTATACAAATGTGGTGTGGGTTTGCTCGGGTTTGTGTCGTGTAGGAGGCCAATGATATTGGGTTGATGTTGTTTTTTACGTTGGTTGATGACTACAAAATGTAAAGGTGTGATTCAAGTATAAAACAATGGCTTTAATATTCGGTTATTGATGGCTTTAATATTTGGTTAATGATTTGAATATATAAAATTTTTTTCATGAAATCTTTGCACGATTTTTTATTGGCTCTTTTCTATTGGATATGATTTAGTTTAATGAACTTGTTATGCAACTACTTGGTTAAAGGAGTTTATGTTCCTTTTTTAATTTGTTGAATGCCATAAGAGAAGAAATTTGGGGAATGGAAAGCAATACCAATATTTTATCAACCAAGATATAGCTTATTTCATAGGAAAGTTACTAATTCCTCATCATTTACTTCCACTACCTAAATTATAAACTATTAGTTTCAATATGTAGATTTGATTACCTGAAAAGTGGGCTGAATACATCAAGACCTAGTAATATTTTAATGAGTTTATATTGTGGTGAAGCTTACATACAAAATTTTTATTTATTTGGTAGTGCCATAAAATGATACCAGATTTATTATTTTGTTATGGTCAATTTTGGTTTTTTTAATTTAGTATGCCATTACCAAGTGTTTTTTCAACATGTGGAGATAAAAGTGAACAACTTTTACAGGGCATGGGAGAGTTTGAAGAACATGCATTTGATAGACCAGAAGAACGGGAAACTGAAGATGGCAGTCCAGGTGAATAGGAAATCGACGATTGCACTCCAGGTACATCACACATAATGCCATCGTCGAAAGGTGATGATATGATTGAGGAGCCAAAGTCGGGCATGGAGTTCAATTCGTTTGAAGATTTGTTTAGCTATTATAAGCAGTACGCTAAGAAATGCGGGTTTGGGGTGATGACACAAAGGAGTGAGAGGTCAGAGGATCAAAGTGTCAGATATGTTACTCTTGGTTGTGCACGGGGAGGGAAGGCACTGATTAAGACATCCAATGTTGCCAACCCACGTTCGACGGAAAAGACAGACTGCAAGGCAAGGATAAATGCGTTGAGAGTCGATGGAAAGATGCGGTTGACAACAGTCAATAATTCACATAATCATGTTATCAGCCCACAGAAATCTCGCTTCTATCGATGTAACAGAGAAGTGAGTGAGACAGTTAAAAGAGTCCTTGACACCAACGACTTAGCTGGTATCCGATTGAACAAGAGTTATGGATCTCTTGTAGTTGGTGCAGGTGGCTTTGAGAACCTGCCATTTCTAGAAGAGGATTGTCGCAATTACATCGACAAAGCCCGTCATCTACGACTTGGTGCAGGTGGTGCTGGAGCACTTCGTGATTATTTCTTAAGGATGCAGTATAGGGCTGTGCAAAATTTTGACATTTCTGATTTCGTTCGAACTCCGCTCCGATTCCGACTCCGATATAGTCGGAATTTTCGGGTGTCAGAATCGGAGTCGGAGTAGATCCGGTTAAAGTTCGGAAGTCGGAGTCGGAATCGGAGTGGCCATTTGCTCCGAATTCTGAATCTGTTAAAATTAAAACAGATGCAAAACGACGTCGTTTGCATCTGTTTTAATTTTTTTTTTTAAATATACGTTTTCATTAAACGACGCCGTTCCATTTAAATAGGAACGACGTCGTTCGCAATGGCCCGTTGGCCTTGCATAAAGGGCATTTCCCTTCAACGCCGATTCACACTTCACCCCTCCCCCTCAGTGCCACACTGCAGTCTGTCGTCTCACCCCCTCGCCCAGTCGGCCCTATACCTCACACTCACAGCGGCACAGCCTCTCACCGTCACACTACTGCCGTTAGTCTTGCCCATACACAGCTGAGACGCATCCTGCCGACTGGTCACCACTGACTCAGTGCCATCTTCATTCTTCAGTCTTCCCAATTCCCAGTTCCCACTTCGGAATCGGTAATTTTAGGCTGTAGTTTTTTTCAAATAATGTAATGTAATGGTCCCTTCTTCTGCAATTTAATTTGTTGGTGTACGAATTTAGTGAGAAACGTGTAATTAGGATGGAAATGCAGTAATGGAATCATTGTTATAGGAATGTAAATGTGGTTGCATGCAAACTGTTTGTGAAAATGCCTTAGCCGCTTACACTTTAATTCGGTCATTTGATTTTATTGGGGGAAAGGTTGGGAGAATTTGTTGGTTTGACATTATTTTATGATGCACAAGAAGGTTCGGTTCGAACTATAATTAGTATTTAAAAGATCAATCCGTCACCATAATACCTTAAAATATCTAACTAATCCAAAATGTAATTTAATATATTACATCAAACTAATTTAGTCAATTCAGCATATTATATATAGTGTCTCAGATTTTCATTAGAGAACCATAATTCCTATCTTGTTTTAATCATGACACAACTTTAAGATGGACTAATTTTACTTATCATCCCTATATACCACATTTTTTTTTTATCTTTTTATTTTTTCCTTAACAAGTATATGGTGGAGGGATGATGAGTAGAATAACTTAATTAATTTAATAGGAATAATATATATATATATATATATATATATAAAGGAAAATCCTTTTAAAGTTCTGTTTAGTGTTTACCATGTCACAATATAGTTACTATATTCAATATTGCATACTTTCTTTCTCTTTTTCTAAAACTCTATAAAATATTTTAACACAAATCAAATTTGCTCAGTTATCATATTGTTTGTACAGTTATCATATTGTTCAATTTGTTTGTATTGTACCTAAAACAAAGTACATCTTTCTAGCATTTTGGGTTGCTTTTTAGTTTTTAGTTAACTGAACAAACAAATAAAGGTAATGAGAAGTGGTGATTATAATTTATATAGCTAGTTGGGAAGTGTGCTAGAACGGGAAGGAATGTAGAGTCGTAGACAATGGACATGCATGTTAAAAACTTAAAACATCACAATTGCACCTCAATCCATGAACCACACTCTTTGATTACCTGACTAAAAAATCTAAAAGCATGGTGTTGTATGAATTCAATATGTTGCTTCATCATTGTATGACTCAAAAGTGAAGGGCAGGAACTTTTGATAAATTAAGAAACTTGACAAACGAGAAAGTAAATATGTGAAAAAGTGTCTGTATGTAAAAGTAAGAAAATATGTTAGGTAATAAAGTGAGGCAAAAAAAAAGAAAATGCCCATTTGATATGTTAAACAAAGTAAATAGTAAATCCGAGTCCCGACTGTATTTACAGCTTTGCTCTAATTTTATTTTATTTACAGTACTTCTAATTTTTTATTTAGCAACTAACTCATTGCTTTTAATTTAATGTTTCAGCTTCTTTGATTTCAAATAGTATGGATGCTAGACCTAGTGGAAGTAGAGATTGTGGAGACAATGCCAGTCCTCTTACACCGGCGGGGGCTTCCACCCCGACGACGGCATGTACTTCTACTCCTAGAGCCCCATCTAGGGTAGCATCTAGACCAGCATCTAGACCAGCTACTTCTTGTGCAAGTAGTCGACTCCCAGTAGATATAGAAGGAGAAGATGAAGATATTTTCAATGAAGAGGAGGAGATGACAGATGTGCCCATTGAACCTGAGCAACCACCACGCCTTTCTACAAAACGGTCATGGACATGGGAACATTTCACTAAAATTCCTGGGGATCGTGTGAACCCCCAGGCAAGATGCAACCACTATGGGCAACTTTGTGATTGCCATTCGAAGAAGCAAGGCACCAGTGTATTAATAGCACATCTTACTGGTTGCCAACGGTATAAGATCGCGAAGGGATTGGCGACCACTGGCACTGATCAAACCAAGCTCAATTACAAAACTCAAGTGGCGACTGATGGTGGCCCTTCACATGTTAAGAAGCTTATAATCCCTCAATATAGTGAGAAAATGTTGCGGGAATTACTTGCAGAGATGATCATTACTGATGAGATGCCTTTTACCACAGTTGACAAAAAAGGCTTCAACAAATTTGTGCGCTGTCTTGAGCCACGTTTTCCTATGCCTTCACGGTATATGGTTATGCGAGATTGTATGAAGAGGCATGTAAGGGAAAAGATGGAAATGAAGGAGATGTTTAGTCGAACTGGCCAGAGAGTGTCATTCACCATTGATACATGGACGTCCATACAAAATGTGGGGTACATGTGTATCATAGCCCACTTTATTGACAGTGAGTGGACTCTGCATAAACGGATAATTGGATTTAGAGAGATTGTTGATCACAAGGGTGCATCCATTGGTGCAATGATGGATGATTGTATTCAGGACTGGGGTATTAAAAAGGTCCTTTGTATGACAGTTGACAATGCTAGTGCCAATGACACTGCAATTGAGTGGCTCAAGAGGAATACAACAGTAAAAGATGATATCCTTCGTGGACACGAGTTCCTACATGTTCGATGCTGTGCTCATATCATCAACCTCATTATTTTTGAAGGGTTAAAGGAGGTTGATGATTCAATTACCAAAGTCCGCAATATTGTGAGATATGTGAGGGCTTCCCCCCAAAGGCTTGGCGAGTTTAAGACCATAGCAGAACAGCTTCAGATTCCATCTTCTGCGATATTGTGTTTGCACGTTCCGACTCAATGGAACTCGACATATATGATGTTGGAGGTGGCGCAGAAGTACGAAAGAGCGTTCCAGAGAATGGAGGTTGAGGATGGAGGTTTGAGGTATGCTTTGATGGAGTCTACTGAGGGGAGAAGAGGGCTCGGTGCACCGGATGCAGTTTATTGGGATTGTGTGAAGTCTTTTATTGATTTTTTGAAATTGTTTTATGATACAACTATGTGGATATCTGGATTCAAATATTGTACTGCAAACTTGTACTTCGACGAGCTTTCGAGAATTCATGAACACCTGCACCAGAGTTATGCTAACAGTGAGGGACTGTTATATGCTACGGCTATGAGGATGAAATCAAAATATGATAAATATTGAGGGGATATTGTGAAGATAAATAGATTATTACTTGTGGCTGCAATCCTTGACCCCCGATATAAGCTGGAAATAATCCAATTTTTCTTTATTGACATTCTCGGGGAAGAGAAGGCTGAAGAGTTTATTAGAGAGCTGAGAAAGGATATTGATGACTTATATAACCACTACAACAATAATGGTCATCCTACTTCAGCAAGTGGTAGCCGTAGCTTCTCACACCCGACCAGTTCGACATCTTCCTGTGATTACACTGCTTCTGCTGCAGCTATCTCATCACCATTGGTGTAGCGATATCATCAAAGGCGTGCATCGAGAAATATTATGCAGTGCAGGTCTGAGGTTGAACGCTATTTGATGGAAGATGTCAAGGCACCTAGTGATGCATTTCAGTTATTAACTTGGTGGAAGGTTCATTCCACCAAGTTTCCTATTCTTTCCCGGATAGCCCGAGATCTGCTAGCTATTTCTATCACTACGGTTGCATCTGACTCGGCGTTTAGCACTTGAGGTCGTGTGTTAGATGCTTATCGGAGTTCATTGTCAGCTTCAACTGTGGAGGCCCTCATTTGCACACAAAACTGGCTATGTGAAATGCCCATTGGAGTAGATATTATTGATCCCGAGAGCTATAGGCTTGAATCAAGTAACTTTATAGTTTATATACTTTTAAATGATAATTTAAATATTTGTAATGTTTTAATTCTTAAACTTCTAATTTTTATGATTTTGTAGACATACTTGTGAACCCTAGCATAGTTGCGGATGAGTGATAATTGCGGATGAGTTACAAGTTACATGGATGAGGAGTTGTGTTCATGTATTGTAGTGATGCTATCCAGGTACTATATTAGTATTTTTAAATCATTTAAAAAATTATTGACCATTTCATAATTCATACTATATTTTTTAAAAATATTTTCATATGTATTATTTTGCAGATAAAAGTTTATGACAACGAATGCCGAATGGTAGTGGCTACTGGCTTCAACTTCAAGAATTAAGACTCTGTTCCTTTATCGATGTTCAAGAATCAAGACTTTATCAATGTTCAATTACTAATTTACTACTTTTTTGTTTTGTAATGTATGACTGTAGTCTGTATGGAATTTAATCACTGTCATTTGTATTTAAGTTTATTTATTATTTTTTTACATCATTTTTTTGAAATTAGAAGTCAATTAGGTTGTTGCCTGTTGGATGGAGTGAATTTCGCATAGGTTTTTGGAGGTGGGCCTTTGGAGTTAGAGGTGGGCTGAAGCCCAACAATACTCCGATCGGAGTTCCGACATCATATCGGAGTCGGAGTGAAAATTTTTCTCCGACTCCTGTCGGAGTCGGAGTTCGGAGAAGACCATTCCGACTCCATCAGAGTCGGAGCCCACCCCTAATGCAGTACAAGAATAACGGATTTTTTGCATTGATGGATTTAGACGATGACGGGAGGTTAAAAAATATTTTTTGGGCAGATCCATGTAGTCGGTCAGCCTATAAGTATTTTGGTGATGTCTTGGCATTCGACACCACATACCTGACTAATAGGTATGGGATGCCCTTTGCACCATTTGTTGGTGTAAACCACCACGGGCAGTCGATTCTTTTGGGAGCTGGGTTGATTTCCAGTGAGGACACGGAGACCTTTACATGGCTATTCCAAACCTGGTTGCAATGTATGGACGAAGTAGCTCCAAAGGCGATTATTACTGATCAAGACAGAGCAATGAAAAATGCAATTGCTATTGTCTTCCCAGAAACTCGACATAGATTTTGCCTATGGCATATACTGAAGAAGGCACCTGAGAAGCTTGGGGCATATACTGCATATAAAAGTGGGTTGAAAACTGAGTTGATGAAATGTGTATACGACACACAAACTATTGAGGAGTTTGAAAAATGTTGGGCCGTGTTTATTAATACATACGACTTACATGAGAATGTGTGGTTGAAAAGTTTATATTTGGAGCGTGCGCATTGGGTACCGGTTTTTCTAAAAGAGCACTTTTGGGCGGGAATAAGTACCACTCAGCGTAGCGAGAGTATGAATGCTTTCTTTGATGGTTATGTCCATTCAAAACCAAACCTGAAAGAGTTTGTCGACCAGTTCGACAATGCGCTAAAAAGAAAAATTGAGAATGAAAATCAAGCAGAGTTTCTTTCCTTTAGTGGCACCATTCCCTGCGTATCTAGATCGCCAATTAAAAAGAAATTTCAGGTGTTGTACACGAATGCAAAATTTAAGGAAGTTCAATAGCAAGTAATCGGTGTGCTTGATTTGGATCCAACTTTACAGACAATGGATGGTGTAATGAAGAGTTATTTGGTAGAAGATGAAGTTCGTATTCAGGAGTTCACAAAACAGGTTACATATTTTGTGGATTTTAATGGCGATGATTGCAATGCAAAGTGTTCATGTGGTTTATTTCAGATGAGGGGGATACTGTGTAGGCATATTTTGGCTGTATTCAAATCAAACGGTATAAAATCATTGCCAGATCGATACATTTTAGACCGGTGGCTGAAGGATATCAAGAAAAGATACACTTTAATCCGATCTAGCTACGATGCAGGGGATGAAAGGCCAAATGGTAATAGACAATCAATTCTTCTGAATATGTGTTATGAGATGATAGATTATGTGGTGGAATCTGAAAAGGACTTTGACGATGCAAAGAAGAGGATACATGAGATGACTGAATTATATCGTCAGAACCAACGACCCTTATCTAGCGGCCAAACAGGTTTCAAGACCACCAATAAAATTTATTTTTGTGAAAAGTTTTTTTATTTTGTATATTGTATTTTGTATTTACAATTTTGGGTTTACATTTGCTATTTATTTTCTATTGACATCGGTACAATTTTTTATTATATTTTTGCAATGCAAAGTTTCGAAACCTGGGGTTACAATACTAGATGGGGCTGTAGTTGGTAGCTCACAACAAGTCAAGAGTCCACTTGTTGTCAGAGGAAAAGGAAGACCTCCGTCTCTTAGAAGAGCATCCAGGATGGGGACAGAAATGTGGAAGGTTAAACCCAAACAGAAGAAAGCACAAGTTGGAGGAAAACGCAAACAGGTGCATGTTTTAGTAGGGGATAATAAAAACATAAATATTTTCGTAGTGTGTCATTATGATAAAGTTTCACTTATTTCTAATGACGAGTTATAACTATTTACTTCACTTTTAGCGAGATGAAGGAGATACAGTAGCTATGGGCACAAAACGGAGTTTATTTGGGCCATCAGAAGCAGATATAACCAACCACGGACAATTTACGATATCATGTTTGGATATTTTGTACGATTGGCATATTTTTTGAAGGAGGTCAATATTTGTATTGTGATAAAATATTTATTTATTAACAGGTCATGGACAGCAGTGGGATCACGCAAAGTGTTCAGCCTATGTTATCTGGTAGTCAAGAAAGTGTTCATCCTATGGTTGGTAGTCAAGAAAGTGTAAGATTTCTCACTTATCTAGGCCATTTTAGTAATATTATGTATTATTTGATAAAGATTTGTTTATTTGGATGGAAATAGATTTTTTATGATTGGATGACACATAACCAAAGCGGCTTGGGTGGAGATGGGTCAAACGCATGGATGTAATGATTTTGTATATTTCATGTGACTTGGTGTATTTACAAGGAGGAGGCTGATGCATATTTTGTACACCACATGATGTGGTCTATTTTGTCCCCTTCTAAATTATTTGGGCAGCTTGCCAGTTATTTGTAGATGAGATCCTATTTTGTATATTCTATCTGAGAATTTAAGTGGATGAAAGGAGGAGGCAAGCTGAAAAATGTATGATGTAAGATTCGGATGTATATATATAGATGACAGGAGAATTTGTGTTTTCATCAAAACGGATTTTATTTGATGGCATACAGAATACAAGCATTGATTTATTAACAGGTCATGTGATGTGAGGTTATTAGGATTGATTCTTCACGGCTTTTGACTTGGTGCAACGTATGGACTAATGGGTATCCAACAGGTGCGTGCAATTGATGTTCTTTGTTAGGTGATGTTGGTGTAATTATTGTGGTGAAAGACATACGAAATTGAGGATTTGTCTTATAAGACCTGAAGCTGGTTTTCTTTTACAATTTTGGCATATGCGTTGGTCTATGACACATCTATATGAGTTAATGTGCAATGATGTGGTAACGTGTAGCATTGTAGTTTCTTGTAATCTTCTGTCTGATGCAAAAATTGACTACTAAGTATTCAATTGCTGGCAAAAAGCTGGTATCAAATAATACACTGCCAAATTTGTATTGTGATTTTGCAATATGCTTATTCGAAGCCCAAATAATCATGCAAGTGTTTTCTGGAACCACATAAAGAAATGGTAATAATTTCCCTCATACAAAAAAATATATACACAGTGGTCTATATACAGAGGATCAAACTCGTTAAAGTACCAGAAAATTCACCTGAAATTTCAACCACTTTCAAAAGTCCCATGAAATTTGTAAAGAAATTTTAAATACATACAAAAGTCCCAGGAAATTGGCTAGAAATTTAAATACATAGTAACTGTCCCAGGATATACAAAATTACATATGACACATCTATTACATTAACTGCTCAAAGTGTCATGAGCATCAAAAGGGGTTGAGTTACATGAGCTGAAGCATTGGCCGAGAGACATTACAACCACTTCGATACGAAAAAAATACAGCACAAACTAGTACAAAAAAAAACCATGAGACTTTTAATACTTTCAACGCTCCCTTGTACTTCTTCTCCAATGCGGTAAATTTGGCTTCCTCCGTGCGCAGCCGCTCATGAAGTACCCTTCCGTGCCTCTGTTCAGCTAACTCCAACGTCATCTTACAGCAAGTGTTTTGCTCTTTGAAGATCAATCCACTCAAAAAAGCCACATTGTTTATTCATCTTATAGTTTGGACAATTGAAAAATCTTCTACCAAAAGATTTTGCTTTTCCAGAAATCCATAGTTTTGCTTGGGAGCCACAATAGCAAAGTGGTCTCTCCAAGCTTGACCCGGGATGAGAAGCAGAACTCATTTTCTATCATAATATTGAAGTAAAAACAGCCCCCAGTCAAGAGTATATATTAAACAGTGTATATATGCATGGGAGAAGAAATATACACGGGAGGTATGGCATAATATTTTGCAAAGAGATAAATTGTCTAACAAAAATATGTATATAAGATTTTGCACTTGGGTGATAATTTTACACGGGAGGATATGCATATTATCCTGCAATGAAGATATATAGTAACTGATATTTCCATCCTAAACAGCAAATAATATATAACATTGAGCATCTGTTACACCAACATTCAGAAAGTACACAATATATAGTGGCACCATTCCCAATTTAATGTGCTCATAAACCCATGCACTTCAGCAAAACAAAAAAACACCACATTCCAATTACCCACCATTTAAATACAAAGTGTCACAATAGACCACATAGCAGAGCACATAAACTAAAATTCACAAACTAGGAACAGAAATCAGATTCAACGCCTCTACAGGGCAATTCAATCTAACAAAAATATGTATATAAATACGGGAAATTGGGTGATAATTTTACACAGGAGGATATGGCATATTATCCTGCAATGAAGATATATAGTAACTGATATTTCCATCCTAAACAGAAAATAATATATAACATTGAGCATCTATTACACCAACATTAAGAAAATACACAATATATATGGCACCCAATTTAATGTGCTCATAAACCCATACACTTCAGCCAGTTTGACAATGCACCACATACCAATTACCCACATACCAATTACCCACCAACTTAACCAAAGTGTCACAATAGACCACATAACAGAGCACATAAACTAAAATTCACAAACTAAAAACAGAAATCAGATTCGAAGCATCTACTGGGCAATTCAATAACACAAGATGAACAGAAATTTTAAAAAATTATAGATCTAGTAACTGAACAAGACTCATTATATGCAGGAAAATTAAAGAACCATATAGTATTATGATGAACTAGTGGACAGAGAAATCTTACCTTAATGTGAACAGACCGAACAGAGAAATGAATTTAGGGTTTCCACTTCTGAGGGGTGAATCAAGAGAGAAGTAGAGAGGGAGGGAAACGTGAATCCATACCAACAGATTCCCGTTCGACAACCAACAAAAATAAATGACAACCTAAAAAATGACAACAAAAAAAAAATGAAAAATAACGTAGCGGAGGAATTTAGGGTTTGGAGTTCTCGGGATGAATCGGAGGGACCTTTGAGGGAGGAATCGAGAGAGAACCAGACCAATCGCAGAGAGTGAGAGAGGGAATCGAAAGTGGTTCCAAAGAGGAGAAGCAGTCTAGGGTTCTCTAGATCTAGGGTTCCAATCGCAGAGAGGGCGAGAGGGTCTTGACCATAAACTGGTTCGAGAGGATTTGGGGTTCCAATCGCAGAGAGGGAGAGAGCGTTTCGAGGGTCTCGTGATGAAACTGGTTCTGAGATGGATTTGGGGTTCCAATCGCAGAGAGGGTTTCGAGGGTCTCGTGATGAAACTGGTTCTGAGATGGCTTTGGGTTCTCTCATGATGAAACTGGTTCTGAGATGGATTTGGGGTTCCAATCGCAGAGAGGGAGAGAGGGTCTCGAGAGTGGTTCGAGAGAGGAGAAGCAGAGAGTGAGAGAGAGAGTGAGAGAGACTTAGGGTTCCAATCAAAACGGTGAGTTCTGGTTCCAATCAAAACGGTGAGTTTTGATTTATCCACGTCAGCAGCCGACTGCACGCCTTTTACACCAGGCGACTGCACTCAACATTTTTCTATATATATTGATATAATATTTGAGAAGGACGAAGAATTGTAAATATTCAAAAAAGGATATGAGGCCATGATCATATTGAAGCTAGGTGCATGCATTTGCTTAATTAATTTGTTTAAAAATTTATCTATCCACATCATGGAATTATATATCTCAGGTCGAAGAAATTTCGAACTCTTCAGGTTTTACATTTCATGTTAACTTCAAGTAGATAGGTTATGAAAATACATATAGCAAATCAAGCTACCTAGCTAGCTAGCTATGGGGACACTAATGAATTAGATATATTAAGGAAGAACATTATTCCATATGTATATAACTTGGGCGGTGCTACTCCCACCGTTGGAGCTCCGATTATGCATTTTTGAGAATTTTTTTTTTTGTATTTTTTTTCATATGTTTTTTTAACACATTTAAATATTAAAAAATAAAATAAAATAATTACAATATTATTAAAAAATATTTACTTAATTATTAAATAAAAAATAATAATAATAAATCAAAGCGATAGAAATCAGCTATAGAAACTATAAGTAAGACTAGCATTTTCCATATAACTTAAGTAGTACTGATCCCTAACTTGCCGGCCGGCCATATATGAATGACTAGCCAACGGTCAAAGTTGTCACTTCACCTATCTAGCTAGATTTCATGAACTATTATCTACTCCCAGGGCTACAACACCTTCGACAGAGAGTGTCGATCGAGAAGTTTAAATTTTTATTTTTATTTTTAAAAAATATTTTTTAAAATCTTCTAAGTATTATTTAAAAAATTAAAAATTATAACTCATTAAAAAATATTTTTTTAATTATTAAATAAAAAAAAGGGTAAAATCAATATCATGACTACTATGCAAGTGGACATGACGAATATCACTACAACAAATTGAAGTTTTTCCCGCGAGGGAATTTGGTGGAAATATGGGGGGCTATGTGGGAAAAATTCTTTCCCCACCAATTCCGTTCGTAAGTCGTTGGTGACATATAATTCATGAGCAATAACCTTTTCGCATGGTAGAACTAACTCGTGGGAAAAAGCCATCTTTTGTCACAACAAGAATGAGTGGAAAAAGCTGTTTCAGTCCGTGGCAAATTGACTTGCAAACTATACCTTTATGGTGAGAGGAACCTCAGTTGCCACCAGAGCCATAGTCCCAAAAAACGGTTTCGCCATGACTTCAACCGTCACTTGTTTAGTGGTATAAAGGTTTTCGCCACTCCCTTGATCGTGAGTGGAAGGCTTTTGGGAGGAGATGATCTCGTGATAAATTTTATTTAGTTACCAGCATACTTGTCAACAAAACCCAGTAAGTTACCTCAAATCTCATGGAAAATAGTACACTACCGACCAATACATAAGTTCTTATGATCCCAGGCTTTTGCGAGTAAGTGCATTTCATGGCAAATACATAGATTTTCTCCGTTAAAGGATATAATCCATGAGCCCAAGTTTTAATTTAAGTTTTTTTTCCTACTAATATAAACTGGTGGCAAAAAATACATAATTTGTGATAAAAATGCTTTTTTCCACTAAATTATTTCTACCAAACTAATTTCATGATAAAAAGTATGTTTTCTTTCCACAGATGATTTTGGAGACAATTAGTAAATTTTTGCCACCATTTCTTGTTTAACAAATTACGAACATATATATAAACTGGCCGGTTGCTTATAATTTATCATTAACTTCAGCCCATATATATAAATATATATATATATATATATATATATAATATCGGCCAAAATATCAAACGACATAGCAAGAGCTATATATACATATATATTATCTGTAACAGTATATATACTAGAAGCCATGCACATATATTTTACTATTTTATTATATATGAAGTACGTACAGCCTGCACAGACAAAAAGGGAATTGAAACTCATGATCATCGATCGATGAGGACCTGATCATGCTACAATCGGGGATGCAAATATTAATTCATCATGAGAGAGACAATTAATCTGGGTGATGATCACATGATGGGGCAGGAACTTGGATTTTGATCCTGGCAGACGACTCCGCAGTACATGGGACGCGGTGGTGGTGGTGGCCATACACAATAGCAGGGTGGCGGGGGCGGGGGGGGATCAGGCGGCTTGGGCTTCTCCGGCTTTACTTCTTCAACAGTTAAAATGGTGGCATAGCAAAGCTTCTTTTTTAGGGAGCGGGTCAGACAAGCGGAGTCAACACCTTCGCCAGTTACCACCAACTGATCTTTATCTGGCCCTTGTATTCCCACCGATATCACACCTGTCAAATTATTAATTAATAACCACGCACGTCAATATTGGCAGCTGATGATCTACTTCTCTGATCATGAAAATTATTATGCCCCTCGATCGTATTGATCTGTATATGTAACTATATATATACGTATGTACGTTCCTAATGATATTGAAAAGTCATCATGAGTTTGAATACGCAGATGATCACAGCTAACTGCTAATAATTACCTGACGATGTGGCCGCAATCTTCATGGCCTTGGTTCGGCATTTGTCGCAGGTCATTTGCACCTTTATAACTATCTTTTGCTGCATTACCATATTTATTTATATATATGCACGATCAGATTGAAAAATAAAAAGCACAATATTTTAAACTCATGTATGAATGAATGAAGCCGTATATATATATCATATATTTAAGAAGGCTTACCTTCATGTTTTAGGCAGCTAGAGGAATTAGCAACAAGAAGCTGCAAGCGAGCATGCAGATAGCTAGCTAGCGAGAAAAGACAACTGATCTTGATGACGAGTGGCCTAATGATCAGTACTACTCATGTCTTTGGAGAAAGAAATTTTCGGTCTATATATAAACATGGCTTGCTAACTCATTACTCGATCGAAATTATTATTCAATCGTTGACGACGTGTCGACGAAGTACTGATCATCTAATCATTAATTAATATATAATATATAATAGATATGAAGCCCGGACCCCACATTCAAGTGGGAATACTAGGCGGCCATGATCTCAAAATTATCCCCGGTCGTACAATATTAGTGCCAATCTTGCCCTCATGCACATACAATGCATGCATTATTATTTCTCTTTGATCTTTTAATTAAATAGTTATAATAATCAACAGTACGTTGCTTATTATTTCTCTTTGACATTTTAATTTGTTGAACAGGACATGAGGTACGTACGCTGCTTAGGAAAAGATACATATGATATTATATATACACATAGTATATAGTTACTGTACATAAAATTTTGTATATTATATAAGCTGATCAGGAAATAAAAAGGGATACATACATATATATATATATATATATATATGTATACAATAGTAATCCCATTGCATATATGGTAGCCAATTAATTAATTAATTTATAACTATCTAGCTAATTAATTAAGCTAGAAGAAAATAAATTCTTAATGCAGCCATGGGCAAGCTAGCTAGCTTTCGTATCAAGCCCTAGCTTGGAAGTTTTAAGTTTGCTCATAGAGTATTACTATGCATCTACATGCAATGCAATTAATAATGTTAATTTGTACGTGTATAAGACTTGTCAAGTCCTGATCCATTCACTTATAATTTAGATTTTATATTCAATATTATTTTTGTTTGTTTCTTAAAACGCACTCATTAATATATAATAATATCCTTAGCTAGTTCCTCTTTCCTCAAGTTTTGTTTTGTTTTTTGAACAGATCAATTGTGGCCTCTTCACTAAGACGTACGCGCGGAGGAAGATTTTCAAATTAAGAGACCCTCCCCTACCGATCACTCAGCTATATAAATATATATTTGCCCTAATTGGCTCTATTAGCTAGTTGGCTGCCATTTTATTTTAAGCTAGCTAGCTGCTGGCTTATTTTACCTATTTTCTTAATGCGAACGGACACAATATGACACACACTCGCATGCAGATCGATCATATATCATGTGCACCAAAAACCTAGCTAAGAATCAAGTCATAGAAAAAAAGACTCAAGATGCTGCCTGCTCAAGTAGTACTAGATGATCAGACTTGAGAAATAATATATGATCATCATGTAGTGCGTACGTGCCAGTAATGAATTACTGATCATCCTCAATTACTGAAAAATCGAATTGAAGTAGCTAGATCAATTACTAGTACTTGAGCTGCATGCAGCTTCAAATTATGATATAAATATTACTCATGTAATTATATTTATATATATATATATATATATATATAAGCTGCATTTAATAGTAATTAAGGCTAGCTAGCTAGAAGGTATGATTTTGAAGTCTAGCAGATCAGAAGACCTCCCAGCTTTATGAATCTCTAGAGTAAGGAAAAAATAAAAAGAAGCGTCAAAGAAAAAGACCCCGGCACTTTCAGATCGAAATCGGTTGGACTGATCCCATAAATCACGACAGTAATTACTGCTTTGGTTTGGTAGTATCTATATATAAAAGTCCATTATTCTTGTCTAGTACTGAACCTAGCTAGCTAGCTTGTTCCAGAAACTTGGATCATGCGCCTCTATTATTGCACGCCTCTCCAAATTCATCACATGCATGGCTATCTTCCATATATACTTGTATATGTATGTATATGTTACGAGTCATGCTAGGCGGCGGTCCAGAATTCTATGCTAGGCGTGTATATATTACGAGTCATACTTGTATGTATCCTCACATGCTATATATGATGCTAGCTAGTCGTGCTGTTTTTTTTTTCTTTTTTTTTAATATTTAAATATTTTTAAAAAATAAAAATTATATATTAATACATTAAAAAATATTTTTTAATCATTAAATATAAAAATTAAAAAAATATAAATATGTAAATGATCAAAATGAGAATACAAATCTAAGATTTTCCATATATTACACCTCAAGTGGACGTCTTCGCATGCGAAAGCTTTTTGCATGACAGGGGACGTACTACGGCCGTGTTACAAGTTTTTCTTCAATTAATTGCAGGCTGGAAGCTTAAGTAAATATTATAAATATATACTTATAATATATATGGAGTTAGTAAATAAATATATACGCACACATATATAGGATGCTCAGGATATATATATATGGAGTTATGTTATATATAATTATTTATATATATATATAAATTTATTTTTGTGTATTTTATTAATATAATTAGTTAAAATATTTATTTTATATTAAAAAATATACAATTAATTATATTAATAAAGTGTATAAAAATACATAAAAATAATTATACATAAATTTTTAGAAATATATCTCTCGAAAGTATTTAAAATGCGAGATGAAATCGGCTCCACTTTATTGAATTATATATTAATTGTTATATTTTTTTATTCTCTAGTTTATTTTCACAATTCTTCTTAATTTATTTTATCATATTTTATTTAATAATTCTATTTTTTTAAAATTTATATAAAATAAAATAAATAATTTAATTTTTTTAAATTTTTAAAATAAAATTAATATTAAAAAATATATTTTAATAATATTTTATTTAATTTTTATTTTTAATTTTAATTCATTTCATGTCACGAGGATAAAGATGTTGACTACTTTTACACAACCAATCCTACCAATTATTTTGTCCAAAAAAAAAAAAAAGTCAGATCTCTCTCGATCTCCACGCTTATCTTCCTCATGCATATGCCTCTGATCTGTGAAATTCATTTTTTTTTTTTTTTTTTTTGTTCTTAGTTTGTTTTCCCCTTTTGTATCTTTGTATTATTTATTTTGATTGGGACATTAATATTGTCTTTTTTAATTGAGGTTTGGTGATGCTAACATGGCGTACTAGACTTTGCCACTGTTTTTTACTATTTGCACACTTATCAACGTTAATTAGTAGTTTAGAGTTGAAAATCTATCCAAAATAAAATAAATCATAACAGGTGCGAAACCAATATATTAATATTAAAATATTATAAATTCGTTAAAATTGAGGGTTAGTAGCCTTCCTCGACCGGTGCACCCTGGCCTGGAAGGTCATCAATTTCTATGGCGGACGATTTATGAAGTTTCCTCAATCACGAATTCAAAGTCATGTCATGCTTAATATATTAACTAAGTAGGTAGTACTTGATTATTATTAGCCTTGCCATGGAAAGTAGTCTACATGGGTTGAATCCATGATTCTGAATGGAAAGAGATCCCAACGAACCCATCAGAACGTGGTTCCCAAACAATATTAATTAATCATGATATAAATTAAACTAAATGAAATATATATTATATATATAAGCATATGATTGTAATTAAATTTCTTTCTTCTAATTATCACTTAGATATTTCGAATTTTTGTGTTTCAATAAATATCATGATCATAAATTGATCTTAAAGATTTATGGAATTTTTTTTTTATCTATTTTAACAAGCTGGATCTTCATGCAATTTTAAACAGAGTGAGATAATTGTGAAATGTTTAAAATCTCACTTGTTACAAAAGTTTAAAATATAAATTTTATTATTTATTTTATATTTTAATTTCTTATATTCTGAATTAATTAACTAATAAACGCATGAATTCCTTATAAGACACTTGGATCTTTTCTACAAAATGTACAAGACAACCTTTTGTAAATCAATCGACCATAAAAACACACACACACAATACACATGACTAGATACAAATGGTCAAGAGACCGGAGTAGGACCCTTAATTATTTTGGAGAGATATATAATTGTCATATATATCATATGTAGCTGTTTGTCACGGATTTAGAATTTCTTCATATGTCCCGTGAGGCTTTAGGAGGTTTTGTCCCCACAAAACTCCTAAGTAAACCTTCTAAATGACTCAAGACAAAAGAAAACAAATCTAAAGTGAGAAAGTAGAGAGAGAAGTTCTAGAAAACTTGTTTGCTCTTATTGCTTGGTGGTTTACACAAATGAGGACTCCCTCTATTTATAGGGACGTCTTGGTACAAGGAATGGTTAGGATTGTGAAACTTGTCACCAATTCAAGAGTAATGAACTTTCTAGATCATTACTCTAGAATTATCTACAAGGCACTTTCTTCTCTAAGAGGTTCTACACTGTTCTAGAGTACTTTATACAGTTCTACAATATTCTACAAGATTCAAGAGTAATCTACAAAGGACTAGGAGACTCTAGAAGGTTATGGAATTCTCTAGAAGACTCCGGGTGGTGACATTCTCCCCCACCTAGCTTCGCGACGTCCTCGACGCGGTGTCTTCATAGAACCTTCAGATATGATCTTCAAACTGCCACAATGATTCCTTTGGTTCCCAAGTTGTCTCACTTGAGGGCAATCCCTTCCGCTTTTTTTTTTTTTTAATCCCTTCCACTTGATCAAATATTTTTGGTGTGGTTTATGACTCTTCTGTCTGATCACACGATTTGTCAAGATTTCCTCTACTTCTTTGTCAAAAGTGATAGTTATGCCCAGCGGTGCGCGCTTAGACTCTCCTCGTGTTGGCTCTTCCTCATCACCATGATAAGGCTTCAAGCAGCTTACATGAAAGACCAGATGAAGTTTGAATTTTGAGGGTAAGTTTAGCTTATAGGAGACCTTCCCTATTTTTTTGATAATTGGGAATGGTCATTCGTAACGTCGTACAAGCCCCTTGTGTAGCTTTCTTGTAAACTTGTGTTGGCTTGACAAAATTTTTACTAACACTAAGTCGCCTATACAATATTCTATGTCTCCTTTTCTGATCGGCTCACTTCTTCATCTTCTTGGTTGTTTTGTCTAAGTAGGAGCGAGTCACATCCAATTGTTCGTTCCAAGATTTAGCAACCTTGAAGGCTGTTGGACAATTCCCCACATAACTTGTCTCCAATGACTGGGAGTGAGTGATTGTTGCCCCATTACAATCTCGAATGGGCTTTTGTTTGTGGATTCACTCCTTTGTAAATTATAGGAGAATTGAGATACATTCAATAACTTAGACCAATCGGATTGGTTGGCACTTACAAAGTGCCTTAAGTATAATTCCAACAAGGCATTCACCCTTTCAGTTTGCCCATCTGACTGTGGGTGAAAGCTAGTAGAGAAATATAGGGCATACCCCAGAAGCTTGAATAGTCCTGACCATAACTTTCCTATGAAGCAAGGATCCTGATCACTAATGATACTTTGTGGTAAGCCCTAATACTTTACCACATGCTTGAAGAATAATTTTGCGGTCTCTTAGGCTGAGCAATCCTTAGGGGCTGCCATAAAGGTGGCATACTTGGAGAATCGGTCTACCACTATAATGATAGTACCGCACCCCTTGGATTTAGGTAGAGCCACTATAAAATCTATGCTCACACTTTCCCATGGATGAGAAGTAATGGGTAGTGGTTCTAGTAATCCTGCTGGACTTTGATTCTCCACCTTATCTTTTTGACACACAAGACAAGTCTTCATGTAGAGTTCCACCTCATCTCTCAATTGAGGCCAATAGTAGGAAGCTTCCAGCAAAATTCGAGTACGTCGTTGGCCCGGATGTCTAGCCCACAAGGAATCATGACACTCATTGATAAGGTTCTTCCGTAGGTTTTTCCACTTTGGAACATAGATTCGCTACCTTATGGTGCAGAGAAGACCGTCCTCTACCCAAAATCTCTTAGTTTTCTCTTCCTTAACGATGTTTACCAAGTTCTTGGCTAAGGAATTATGCTCCATGCCTTCACGGATTATGTCAAGTAGCTCCCCTTGAACTTGAGTAATAGCAGAAATTTCGCTCTTCCTGCTTAATGCATCAGCAACAAGGTTAGCCTTCCCGAGTTTATACTCCAAGACAGAGTCAAATTCTGCCAAGAAGTCTTGCCACCTAGCTTGCTTTGGGCTTAGTTTCTTTTGACTTTGGAGTAACTCGTGGCAATATTATCTATCTTGACCACAAAATGGGAGCCAAGCAAATAGGCCAAACTCTGAGGCAGTGAATGATGGCTGCCATTTCCCTCTCCTGCACAGTGTATCGCCTTTCAGTCTCATTGAGTTTGTGACTCTCATATGCAATGAGGTGTCCTTCTTGCATGAGAACTCCCCCAATGGCAAAATTTGATGCATCTTATTGCACCTCAAAAGGCTAGGTGCAATCTGGTAGGGTCAAGACCGGTTCTTCCATGACGGTTGTCTTCAGATCATTAAAGGCTTCCTGACACCTTGATGTCCACTCCCATGTCCTGTTTTTCTTGAACAAGTCGGTGAGGGGGGATGCTCTTGTAAAGTATCCCTTTATAAATCTACTATAGTAGTTGACAAGTCCAACGAAGGATCGAAGCTCAATAACCTTAGTGGGAGGATCCCACTTCTTGATGGCCTCAACTTTCCCCTCCTCCATGCTGAGTTTTCCCCCTTGGATTTTATGGCCAAGGAAATGGATTTCGATTAGTGCAAATGAACAAGAACCTTCTTAACATAGAGTTAGTTTTCCCTTAAGACACGGAAAATAACCCTTAGATGCTCTACATGTTCCTCAAGGGTAGAACTATAGATGACGATATCATCTAAATAGACTACCACAAATTGATCAAGATAGGGATGGAAGATCTTGTTTATGAGTGTGCAGAAGGTAGCTGGAGCATTTGTAAGGCCAAAGGGTATCACTAGGAACTCATATGCCCCATAGCGAGTTACACGAGTTGTCTTCGGTTCATCTCCTTCCGCAATCCTCACTTGATAATACATCGATCTTAGATCAAGCTTAGAGAAGTACTTTGCATGACCCAATTGATCAAACAAATCAGCAATCAAAGGAATGAGGTACTTGCTTTTTATGGTTACCTTATTTAGAGCCCAATAGTCGATGCACAGCCGTAAAGACCCATCATGTTTCTTTTGGAACAACACAGGTGCCCCATATGGTGCTTTGGAGGGTTGAATGAATCCAGCATCAAGTAGCTCCTTAAGTTGTCTCCTTAGTTCTTCAAGCTCTGGATGTGACATGCAATAAGGTGCTTTGGCAGGTGGTTTGGCGCTGGGTTCTAACTCAATTTGATGGTCCATCTCTCTCCTAGGTGGTAGTTGTTTGGGCAACTCTGGAGGCATGACATCCTCATACTCCTTAAGAACCTTTTGGATTTCCTTAGGTAGAGGGGAGGAAATCTTCACTTCATCTTCCTCCATAGAAGCTAAGTAAGACACCCCACCCTTCTTCCATCATTTCTTGAATTGCATGGCGGATAGAAGCTGGGTGGTGTTTGGCTTGGACACGGTGGGTATCATGCATGGACCGCCCTCTGAGATGCACACTGAGTTATAGTGGGGAAGAGACACTACATTGAAATGTCTCAAGAATTCCATCCTCAACACAATGTTGAGGTCATCCATAGGAGCGACTGAGAAATCCACCGTACCTTTCCAAGTGTCCAATTGTAGCTTCATCCCGTGAGTTACACCATCAAGGGGTTTAGCTTCAGAATTTACGGTTTTCAACCATCCTTGACCCTTCTTAAGAGAAATACCTAGCCGTGCGGTCTCTTCCTTCTTGATGAAGTTTTGAGAAGCTCCCGAGACCATGGCATGACTCTTCTTCCCATTGATGAATGCCTCTACAAACATCAAATATTCATCCTTAGTGGTTGGCTTCGTGCTTGCCTTGAGTGAGTTGAAAAGTTGTAGACACCCCATGTGCGACTTTTCTTGAACTTCATTTTCTTCCAACATAGCATTGAGGGCATTCCTCTTAAGACAATCTCTAAGCCAATGTGGCCCATCACAAAGGAAGCAAGCATCTTTTGACTTCTTGTCTTTGGAGTGGTCTTTCTTGCCTTCATTTGATATTGAAGGTTTGTCTCCTCGCTCTTTGTACTGTGGGGGCTTGGACCCCTTTGCTCCCCCACCCTTGCCGTGATTATCTCTCGAGGACTTGGACTTTGAAGAGTTGTTACTCTTATGATACTCATATTCTTCTAAGGTTTCTACCACTGTCAGGGCGGTTGAGATGTCGTTGACCCCACGACGTTTGAGCTCTTGAGCCACCCATGACTTGAGACCATCAATGAAATTGAAGAGGAGATCTTCTTCACTCATGTTTGTGATTTGAAGCATGAGGGCAGAAAATTCCTCGACATAGTTGCGAATAGAAAAGGTGTGCTTCAACTCCTTCATTCTCTTCCACACATTGATAGCCACATTCTCCAGATATAATTGCCTTTTAAGTTCATGCTTGAACTCTTCCCAAGAGTCAATGGTGCAAGTACCCTTCTTTATCTCACTATGCTTACGATGCCACCAAGTACCAGCAAGATTAGTAAGGTAGAGAGAGGCAGTACGTACCTTGACATGCTCATTTTGCATGTTCAAAGCTTCAAAGTAGCACTCCATGTGCCACATGTAGTATCTAGTTCTTTAGCATCCCACTTGCCGTCGAACTCTTTTGGTTTGGGCGTATCCACCCTTGGTGTCGCCATCATTCCAACTCCGATGGCGCCCCCATTGGCCACTGCCCGCTTGCACATAGCCCAATTCGCCCTGATCTCCTCCAGACCGACGCGATATTTCTCCATTTGCTCTTGGAGTCTTGTTGGCTCCCCCAAAACCCGGTCTTGGAAAGCAACATTCTCAACATGTTGTGCCTCGATGGTGGGGTTGATGACGCTTAGAATGGACTCCTTGAGCAATTTAGATTGTCCCTCCAATCCTAGCTCCTCCAAACTTTGCTCTATGATGCCAAGTCGGTCCTTGACATCCGCTACCCCCACCTCCATCCTCATCACAGTGTTGTCAAGGGTGCTCACCTCCCTGTGAGACTGATCTCATTCCTCAATTTTGGCCAATATCTTAGTCATGGCATTCTCGATGCTATCGAGACGAGACTCCATAGATGAGGTTGAATCATTCGACCTCTTGCTCTTTCGTGGCTCCTGGTACTCTATGGTATCTCACTTGGATCTGTCATCCTAACCTGGAGGCTCTGATACCAACTGTCACGGATTTAAAATTTTTTCACACGTCCCGTGCAGCCTTAGGAGGTTTTGTCCCCACAAAACTCCTAAGTAAGCCTTCTAAATGACTCAAGACAAAAGAGAACAAATCTAGAGTGAGAAAGTAGAGAGAGAAACTATAGAAAACTTGTTTGCTCTTATTACTTGGTAGTTTACACAAATGAGGACTCTCTCTATTTATAGGGACCTCTTGGTACAAGGAATGGTTAGGATTGTGACACTTGTCACTAATTCAAGAGTAAAGAACTTTCTAGATCACTATTCTAGAATTATTTACAAGGCTCTTCCCTAAGAAGTTCTACACTATTCTTGAGTATTCCATACAATTCTATAATATTTTACAAAATTTAAGAGTAATTTACAAATGATTAAAAGACTCTAAAAAGTTATAAAATTCTCTAAAAAAATCTGGGTGATGACACTTTACTTTGTAGAATGTTATAAAATATAAACAAGGGTGGCCGGTGGTCGGTGGTGGAGTTATTACTTACTGGAATACTACTCATGTTAGTGTACAGCACAAGTTGCATGGGTAAGTAATTCAATGCGAGTTGCAATGATTCGGTGGCCCAATCTAATTTCTATCTTCGGAAACCCGAGTTCAACTCTAGTAAAAATAATTTAAAACAAGCCTAATAAAAATAAATCTCACTTGAGTTCGGTTCCAACGTAAAATAATTTATTAATTTTATAAAAACTTGAGCTCATAAAAAAAATCAAGTCCACGTAAACTATTAGTCCAAAAACAATTTAGCCATCTCTTAAACACTAAGTGGTGTATATATATATATAATAACAACAAAATCATATTTTATTAAATTTTATAAGAATTATTAAATTCTATAAATAAGCTACACGTCAAATGGTTAATAATCTTAAAGGTCTTTTGGTAAAAAATGACTTAAGGGACTTAGCAGAAAAATAAGAAAAATTACTATTCACAGTTAAGTAACCCCTTATTATAATAAAATAGATATATAGGATACTCAAGATATATATATATATATATATGAAGTTATGTTATATGTAATTATTTTTATATTTTTTTGTATATTTTATTAATATAATTAATTAAAATATTTATTTTATATTCAAAAATATACAATTAATTATATTAATAAAATGTATAAAAAATATATAAAAATAATTATACATAAATTTTTAGAAATATATCTCTCGAAAGAATTTAAAATGCCAGATGAAATCGGCTCCACTTTATGGAATTATATATTGTTATATTTTTTGATTCTCTGGTTTATTTTCACAATTTTTTTAATTTATTTTATCATATTTTATTTAATAATTGTATTTTTTTTAAATTTATATAAAATAAAATAAATAATTTAATTTTTTTTAAATTTTAAAATAAAATTAATATTAAAAAATATATTTTAATAATATTTTATTTAATTTTTAATTTTAATTCCAATTCATTTCACGTCACGAGGACAAAGATGTTGACTACTTTTAGACAACCAAGCCTACCAATTATTTTGTTCACAAAAAAAAAAAAAAAAAGTCATATCTCTCTCGATCTCCACACTTATCTACCTCATGTTTTTATATGTCTCTGATCCGTGAAATTATTATTATTATTTTTTTTTGGGATTCAAAAACAAGTTGTCTTCTTTCTTAGTTTGTTTTCCCCTTTTGTATCTTTGTATTATTTATTTTGATTGGGACATTAATATTGTCTTTTTTAAATTGAGGTTTGGTGATGCCAACATGGCCTACTAGACTTGGCCACTGTTTGTTACCACTTGCACACTTAGCAACGTTAATTAGTGGTTTAGAGTTGAAAATCTATTCAAAATAAAATAAATCATAACATGTGTGAAACCAATATATTAATATTAAAATATTATAAATTCATTAAAATTGAGGGATAGGAGCCTTCCTCGATTAGTACTGCACCCTGGCCTGGAAGGTCATCAATTTCTATGACGGATGATTTATGAAGTTTCCTCAATGACGAATCCAAAGTCATGTCATGCTTAATATATTAATTAAGTTGATTATTATTAGCCTTGCCATGGAAAGTAGTCTACATGGGTTGAATCCATGATTCTGAATGGAAAGAGATCCCAACGAACCCATCAGAACGTGGTTCCCAAACAATATTAATCAATCATGATATAAATTAAACTAAATGAAATATATATTATATATATAAGCATATAATTGCAATTAAATTTCTTTCTTCTAATTATCACTTAGATATTTCGTTAATTGAGAATAAACTCTAACTATATATATATATATATATATATGAGACATGAGACGCCGAATTTTTGTGTTTTAATGAATATCATGATCATAAGCTGATCTTAAAGATTTATGGGTTTTTTTTTTTTTTTAATCTGTTTTAACAAGCTGGATCTCCATGCAATTTTAAACACAGTGAGATAATTATGGAACGTGTAAAATTTCATTTATTCCAAAAGTTTAAGATATAAATTTATTTATTTATTTATTTATTCCTTATATTCGGAATTAACTAATAAATGTATGCATTCCTTATAAGACACTTGGATCTTTTCTACAACATGTACAAGACAACCTTTTGTAAATCAATCTACCATAAAAACACAGAGTACACATGACCATATACAAATGGTTAAGAGACCGGAGTAGGACCCTTAATTATTTCGGAGAGATATATAATTGTCATATATATCATATGTAGCCGTTGCTTTGTAGAATGTTACAAAATATATATAGATAAGGGTGGCCGGTAGCCGGTGGTGGAGTTAACTCATGTTAGTGTACAGCACTGGACTCTGTGAAGACCATGCGTTTATTCATCTCATATTGAACAACTTTGGTAATTAATTCAGTGCGAGTTGCAGTGATTCGGTGGCCCAATCTAAATCCTCTCTTGGGAAACCCGAATTCAACCGCCCGAAAGGTTAACCTAAAAACAAAAAAAAAGGAAGGAAAACAACACCCGAGTCGAGGCCTGATCTCTAGAATGAGGCATCACTTTTCAGCCCTAAATTGTCACATTTAATCAACAACAAGAGAAATATAATTGTGCGTGTATACGTGTGTGTATATATATATATATATATGTGTGTATTAGGATATGATTAACGTGTATATAGATTAATTTTTAATTGACTTAAATAATTTTTCATTTTAAATAAAATAGACTAATTCATTCAAATAATTTTTGATTTCTTATTATCATTATTACTTAATTTAGTTGTAGTAGAATATTAGTTAATAATATAACTTAAATAAAACTATTATTTATGCAAATACAAATATTGAGACTTAGGACGACAAGGCCTACAATGGAATAAAAATAATTTAAAACAAGTCTAATAAAAATAAATCTCACGTGAGTTCGGTTCCAACATAAAATAACTTATTAATTTATAAAAACTTAAGTTCATCAAAGAAATCAAGCCCACGTAAACTATTAGTCCAAAAACAATTCAGCCATCTCTTAAACACTAAGTGGCATACATATATATATATATATATATGTATGTATGTGTGTGTACATGTGTGTAATAACAACAAAATAATCTTTTATTAAATTCTATAAGGATTATTAAATTTTATAAAGAAGCTACATGTCAATGGTTAATAGTCTTAAGAGCTTTTTGGTAAAACATGACTTAACGGACTTAACAGAAAAACAAGAAAAGTTAATATTCACAGTTAGACAACCACTTATTATAATAGAATAGATATATATTTTTTTAAAAATTAATCAGATAAAATAAGGAGAGATATCTCAATTTCGTAGATAGATAATTGAGTTTGCTACTTGGCTTTGGGAATGGTACGGTAGTTACTGAGTGACTAATGATTCATGCATGTCTACCAAAATAAAAGATAGTGGCTGAAATCATGCAAGAAAGCAACAAACGTTAACTTTACCATGATTCATGCAACAAACGGGATTAACTTTATGGAAAAAAACAAAAAAACAAAAACCGTTAAAACATGATTTTTCATTTGATAGCCACTTTATAATATATATATATATATATGTGTGTGTGTGTGTGTGTGTGTGAGTAATTTTACGCATAATCATGAAATGCATAAACGTTGCATAATTGTTATGAAAAGAGTGAGATCCATTATTAAACAATAATTTTTTTTCATGTAAGTCCTATATTTTATTTACTTTTTTCTAAGCGATTATATAACGGTTGCACAATTCACAATTATAAATATATTTTCTCATATATATATTGTGCTAAATCAACGACTTAATTTGGTTTTTTTTTTGGTTTTGGAGAAAGGTGTTTGATCAGTAGGATTTGGCTGATTTGCATGGTGGGGTTATGTTGGGAACGATAATGTGAGAATAATAAAGAAAAATAGAGAAAAACAATCTTACAATGAAATTTAGGTGGTTTAATAATTTGCTCGTCTATAGAATTGTAGAGAATTTTATTCAAAATAATGTAGAGGTACAATGTGACTATTGCAAGATTTTCACTCAACTCAAGTTCTCACGCTCTCTCTATCATCTCACTCTCATTGCTCAAGTTCTCCAACTATTTGACAATGATCCCAACAAAATTAATGCTCTAATCTCATCATCACCAAACTCATTTTCAACAGATAATAATTTATTTGTGATAGTATTAAATTCATTCAAATGTTGGGTAACAAACATACTTTCAAGCATTTTCATATTATATAATTTATTCATTAGGTGCACTTTATTAAAAAATACTTCTTTAATAGTTAAATAAAAAATAAAAAAATAAAAAAAATTCTACCACGAGACACTATCGGATTCTTTATCGGGAGCTAAAGCATTTTCCTTTGTCCAATCCCTGCTACGTTTGAAACAGTGACGTCGAGCCTTCATTTCCACGGGAGCATTAATATTGTTACGTCCCTTCATTACACGTACACGCCGGCCACCACCACGAATATTCCTGGGTTTTAGACCATATATAAAATTAGTTGGTTAATTGACAATAAACTCAAACTATATATATATATATGAGACATCGAACTTTTGTGTTGATGAATATCATGATCATAAGCTCTCTCTCTCTCTCTTTTTCCTAAGCAAGCGAGTAGATTTTATTAAAAAAGTAGAAAAGATGATACATGAGGAGGAGGTGAGGTTCTACAACAAATGTCCCAGAACAATAACAACAGTGCAAAGAGGTGGATAAAAAAAAATACAGGTTTTAGTGACCAATTTCTTGGTCTTCACCTATGTCCTATCAAGAGGATGCTGTCTTAAAAGATGGTAATAAGACGTTAGTAATAAATTGCGAACAGCTCCACTAGAAGCGGTGTGTGGTGGGTGCACTGTTGTTTGTTGTCTTGAGGTGATTTTTGGAGAGATCTGCAATCATTTATTTCTAGATCACCGGTTAAGAAAAATGAAAATATAGTAGAAAACACAGCATCGGGTGGACTGATTTGTGGCCAGTGATCATCTGCAATCCCGCATACTTGTAATGGTGTGAAACAGTTACGTGCTAATGGGAAGAGGATGGGGTGGCCCAGATCTAAAAGATCTCGGCGAATTGAAGCGGCTGGAACGGCTCGTGTAGCCGTCCGATGGGTAGGAGTGCGGCGGCTTGTGAAGAGCACGCGCGGCAACAAGTCGTGCATGAGAACAACGCGCCGAGCATTTTGGCACAGCTCCGTGTCATCCCAGTAGATCGGCGGTTGTAGGAAACAGTGTTATGGCGCGTGTAGGCTGAAGGTGGCCGAATATGAGCAAATCTGACCAAAACTGAATCATTGGAGAGAGGAGGAAAAAAACACTACTTTGAAAGTGTATACACAGCTCCACCCTCCTCTCCAGCAACAACTATCACAAGAATAGAGTTTTCTAGAGAGAAGTGTGAGTTTCTCTCTCTAAAAACCAAACAACACTCACTTTATGATCATAAGCTGATCTTAAAGATTTATGGGATTTTTTTTATCTGTTTTAACAAGCTGGATCTTCGAGCAATTTTAAACAGAGTGAGATAATTGTGGAATGTGTGAAATTCCACTTGTCCTAAAAGTTTAAGTTAATAATGGAAGAGTTATATTTTATTATTTATTTTTTATTTTAACACTCTACTTAAGTGTGGGTCAAACTTCTCAATGGGTAGCTCAACATGTGAAATATTTAATTAAATGAAATAGAGTGTAAAATCAGGTTTGAACTCTGTACCTCTGCTCTGATATAATGTGAAATCATCACTTGTTTTAAAAGTTAAGCTAATAAGAAGACTAAGTAGATTTAGTTATTTGTATTATATTCTTAGTATTCTCATTCACATGGGGTCAAACTCTCCCTCAATAAGTAGGTCCAACACATGAAATATTTAATTAAATAAGGTATAGTGTAAAGTCAGGGTTCGAACTCAGGATCTCTACTTTAATACCATGTAAAATCACCATTTGTTCCAAAAGTTTAAGATGATGGAAGATGTAGAATTTATTATTTATTTTATATCTTAACACTTCCTTTCAATCAGTGACCCAACATGTGAAATATTTAATTAAATGAGATAAAATGTAAAGTTAAGGTTCAAAATTAGGACCTCTGTTCTGATATCATATATAATCACCACTTGTCTAAAAAATTTAACCTAATAGAAAATTATATTCCGAAGTAAGGTCATATGTGTGGTTCTGATACCAGCAGCCAAAGTTATGATTAAAATATCGAAACGCACTCAAAACTATCTCAATTAAGAAAAGATCACGATTACCTGCAATTTTTGCGTTGATCTGCCACCTCAATATATCTAAGCGCCATCAATGTACTATCTGACAACTCAGCATCATCTGACTCAGATCCTTCAGCAAAATATGGTTTCACGAATTTGAAAGTACTGCATTCTCCTACAGTGAAGGTGTTGTCGATTCTACTCCCCGATCCCCTCTTATTAACGTAACTTGGATAATCCCACTTACTAAATTCCACTTCCTCAAGTAAACGCAGACCAATCTCATTTGCTAACTTCTCTATCTTCCAGTTGCTATAAGGATGAGTCGTCTTGTGGGTAATATGAATTTCTCCATCCTCTGTCAGCATGTCAAATGCATTCCTCAAGAATCCCCTGACCAACTCTTGGTGAAGCCTGAAACAAATTACACGATTATCATTGTTGATCAAGGCCAAGCATGATATATATAATATATATATCGATATACCTTTTAATGTAGTGCATGCTCAAAACCGTCATCTTTTCCATAATAGAAAAGGAAAAGAAAAAAACAATAAACAGAAAACTTACTTAATTTGGCGATCATCATCTTCAGAAAACATGAAACCAGCATGAGGAAAATTGTAGATTATCCTGTCGAACACTTTCAAATTAAGGAGAGGGTGTAGGATCATAGTATGTGCATTCACATTGTGCAAAGTAGTGCATCTCCTTTCTTTCAGTTCTTCCAAATTGGTTCTGGCATTCGAATAGTTTTGCATCAAAAACTCTTTGCATGGCATGCCCACACATGTCAAATATATAGCTCCCAGTTAGAAAGAGTCCAAAATTATATATGTAAACTTACTGTACATGTATTGTGTAGTGAGGCTAAAAACATTGTGTATTAGGATCAGTAAAATAAATTAATTAGAGATAAGTTACATAACATGATTTTTGTAGTACTAGAGGTCTGGATAGTGAAATAAGACGAGATGGTTTTAGATCATGAAAGTTAAAAATTGATCATGCATGACAGGCATGGATCAATACGCGCTGTGAATTACTTTACTGCGACTACAGGCGAGATGCAACGTGTACTCCTCCTCCCAAATAATACGTACGTACCTTCGGAATCAAATGAGGTAGCAATCATGTTCGCAGCAGTATCGAATCGTTTGGCTAAGCATGCAGCAAACGAGAAATCTCCCTCACCCACCAGCAGTATTTTATGAGAGCTGCAATAATGCCGTATCCATTTCTGATCTCCTTCATTGTTATCTACACTAATTAGCTCATCCATTCGTTTATGATGGATATATATCTAAACATAATGTACGTGTGCCAATTGCTATATATATTTGCAACTGAGACGAGCCCGTACGTGCAAGCTTCCCGTTGGAATGAGTGAGGATTGGAATCGGCAAGAAATAATGTTATATGCTTCTATCATTAAAGTCACCCACTAATTTCTGAGAAAATCAATAAATCTCGAAGACTTGCGTGCATTAATGAGAGAGGTTATTGCTTTGAAATGGAATAAAATTTCCTTCTTTCTATTCTTCGGTGCTTCGAAGCAAAGCATCTATTTTCAGGTATTTAATTCCTTGGCTAAGAAACCAACGACCATAAACCCAAAAGAGAAAAACAGATCGATCTAGAGAAAGGAGCAAAGAATCCATATATATACGTTGCTTTAATTAACAAATTCGTCTTGAGACGTCATATTAATTTTAGATAGGAATTAGATTATACATAAGCTCTCGAGGGGACACTTCATTTTTATAGGTATGTGCCAGGGAACATGTGATGTAAACAAGATATATATATAGTTTCAAGGAACATGAATGTTATTATATCTGCAGGCACTGAAGTTAATGATGTCATACATCATTCATCAAATTTAGTGTCTACATATATAAATAATGTTTTTATATCATGTTGTGATCAGGATTGAGTACTTAAATTACGTTCATCCATGCACTTTCCTCTAATCTATATGGTTGGCGGCCATGTAATTAATATGACATATACATGACCTGATCATCATGGGATATTTGCTTTAATTATTAGGATTGCCCTCTGAAATTAAGGCTTTAAAAAAAAAATTATAAACAAGGGAAAAGAAAATCTTGACGAATCTAAGAGTAGGGGAGAAAGTAGTAGTCTAAGCTAAGTAATGATCTTGGGGAGTAGTACTACGTATTTGTAATTATATTAATATATAATTAAGAAGGATTGGAATCTATTGGGTTTCGTTGGTTAATTTCTTATATAATATATATTCACAATTTTATAAAACTAATATTATATATAATTGATTGGTGGATATATATGAACAGACAAGAAAGGTATCACTATATATGTGGGGAGATAGAGAATACTTCTATAGATTTAAGAAGTTTTGCAAGTAAGCTGCATGCCCTCCTTCCTCTTTTCAATACAGCGACATCCTATCTTAGAGATGGCGTGACTAAATGAACATCAAAGCTACCCATACGCACAAGCAGCTTGTCCAACGTCTAATTAAGGCGATTTGTTTTCCTTATATTCGTAATTAACTAATAAATGCATGTATTTCTCTTTCTTATAAGAAATGACTAGAGATACAAATGGTTAAGAGACCGAAGTATGACCCTTAATTATTTTGGAGAGATATATAATTGTCATATATATCATATGTAACCGTTGCTTTGTAGAATGTTATAAAATATAGATAAGGGTGGCCGGTGGTGGAGTTATAACTTACTGAAAGACTGACTCATGTTAGTGTACAGCACTGGACTCTGTGCAGACCATGCATTTATTCATCCCATATTGAACAATTTGCATGGGTAAAATTCAATGCGAGTTGCAGTGATTCGGTGGCCCAATCTAATTCCTCTCTTGGGAAACCCGAATTCAACTCTACTCGTATCAGAGAGAATAAAATAGACAAAACAGAAAAGATAAGGGAAAGAATGTTTGTGTGTGTTAATTTCTTCTGCTTTACAATGCAGCAACTTGTTTCCATTTATAGTAGGCTATATGTACGCATGAATAAAAGAATCATTCCTACAACTTTATACAAATATCCCAGCAGAATTACAGCTCATTGATTCTAGAAGATTGCTTTGTTTTGGTATTGTGCTGAGATGATGTTGCTGAGCTGTGGTGATTCATGGCCTTGCCATCTGACTTGTATTGATTTGGTGGCAAGTGTTGTTCATATTTTGCTGAGATGTGTATTTATCGTTAAACTATACTGTGCCATGATGAGTGACCTCGGCTTGGTGACTATTTGGTAACTTAACATGAAAAGAAACTTTTGTTGGAGTAGAAACATAAAGGGAGGTGCAGCGAATCATATGATATGTTGCACCTGACATTACAGAGGGATTGAGAAAACTACATTAATGCCGTTCTCTAATTTTTGTTGGCGATAACTCTCCATTTCACTCAATGGCTCTCCACATGACTTCTAATCTAGATAAGCGATACAGTGCATTAGTTGAGGTATGCAACAGTTCTATTCCATCCTGTTTTATGTTCATATATGGCTAGCATGTGAATGAGCTTTATTTACTGTGGGGGTGTTGGGAACATGTACTCTAAAGAATTTTAAGGATTATAATTTCTAACTATTCTGGTTTTAATCTGTAGTAAATAAATGGTATGGAGAAACCAAGAAAAAAATAACTATTTATCTTGTGATTCTCATCTACTTAATTATCATCTACTTAAGAAAAAAAAATGAAAGCGTGTAATTATTTATCATCTACTTAATAATGATTAATTGTCAAACTTTTTATGTTAGAAATTATATTTTTTTTATTTTCTAAAAGCATTACATTATTAATCAAAAAATTTTTCTTAATAAAAAAAATATTAATTTTTAAAAATAATCATATAATTCAATTAGGCAAATGTGTTTTATACGTTACTTTCACCTATACATATATATATATATATATATATAGTGCCAAAGGCCTATGACTTGATTGGCATTATCTCCACGTTCAAAATAGAGGTTTGGAATTCAAAACTCTCTTAATTAGATCCCCAAATCTAACAAAAAAAAAAAAAAGTTGCATATATGGTAGCCAGTTAATTAATTTATAACTATCTAGTTAATTAATTAAGCTAGAAGAAAATAAATTCTTAATGCAGCCATGGGCTAGCTAGCTTTCGTATCAAGTCCTAGCTTGGAAGTTTTCAAAGAGCCCCTCGATCCCCTACTCATCATCTCTCAGCTATATATATAAATATATATATATATTTATATATGCCCTAATTGGCTCTATTAGTTGGCTCCCATTTTATTTTAAGCTAGCTGCTGCCTTATTTGACCTATTTTCTTAATCGGAAAAGACACTAGCATGCATGCAGATCATATATCATGTGCCCAAAAACCTAGCTAGCTAAGAATCAAGTAAAAGAAAAAAGACTCAAGCTGCTGCATGCTCTCAAGTAGTACCACTTGATGATCAGACTTGAGAAATAATATATGATCATCATGTAGTACGTGCCAGTATTGAATTACTGATCCAAAAGTACTACTGAAAAATCGAATTGAAGCTGTAGATCGATCAATTACTAGTACTTGCGCTTATATAAATACAACTGCAATTATATATAAGCTGCTAAGGCTAGAGGTGATGATCTTGAAGTCTACCAGATAAGAAGATCAACTCCCAGCTTTATGAATCTCTAATGTAAGGAAAAAATAAAACGAAACGTCGAAGAAAAAGACCCCGGCACTTTCATAAATCAGCTTGGGCCGATCTGGTTTTTTAGTTTATTTCTTCGTTCATGATTCGCCACAGTTTTCGAATACTACATTATGTTTTCATTTTTTCTAACTAAGGATCGGGATGTGATAATTTATTCTACCCAATCCAAACCAACACATTATACAATAACTTTTTGTACTACAGCTTTTAGATGCAGTTTAATAGTTTATTCATCAGAATTTTTAAAAATCGTTATCGAGCAATCTTTTCTTGTGAGAATTCGGTGGAGTCAATTTTTTAACTTCGATCATTCTCTTTATTTTGTTTGTTTTGTAGTGTAATGTAGGTTGACTTTGAGGGGAAAAAAAAAAAAAATCAGCTTGGGCTGATCCAATGTATCACGACAACTGGCTTGGTTTGGTAGTATCTATATATAAAAGTCCACCATTCTTGTCCGGTACTGAACCTTGCTAGGTAGCTTGTTCCAGAAACTTGGACCATGCGCATGCGCTTCTATCATTGCATGCCTCTCCAAATTCATCACATGCATGCATGCATGGCTATCCTTAATCCTTACTTGTATATATATGTTTATATTAATACACCTCAAGTGGACGTCAAGTTTTTCTTCAATTAATTGACTGGAAGCTTAATTAAATATTATATATATATATATACAGACACATATAGATCAGGATGCTCAGGGATATATCTCTTGAAAGTACTTGAAACGCCGGGTGAAATCTGCTCCACTTTATTCAATTATACATTGCTAGTATTCTTCGATTTGCATAGTTTGTTTTAAAACTCATATCAATTTATCTTATTTCATTTAATTATTATAATTTTTTAAAATTTTTATATAAAATAAAATAAATAATTTAATTTTTATAAATCTCAAAATAAAAATATTATTAAAAAGTATATTTTAATAATATTCTATTCAATTTTTAAATTTAAACTTAATTAAAAAACAAACGAGACCAAGGTTGTTGACTACTTTTACACAATCAAGCCATCCAATTATTTTGTCCACAAAATCATACGATCTGTGAAATTCATTTTTTATTTTATTTTTTTATTTTTGGGATTCAAAACAAGTTGTCTTCTTTCTTAGTTTGTTTTCCCCTTTTGTATCTTTGTATTATTTATTTTGATTGGGACATTAATATTGTCTTTTTTTAATTGAGGTTTGGTGATGTCAACATGGCCTACTAGACTTGGCCACTGTTTGTTACTACTTGCACACTTAGCAACGTTAATTAGTAGTTTAGAGTTGAAAATCTATCCAAAATAAAATAAATCATAACAGGTGTGAAACCAATATATTAATATTAAAAAATTATAAATTCATTAAAATTGAGGGATAGTAGCCTTCCTCGACTAGTGCACCCTGGCCAGGAAGGTCATCAATTTCTATGATAATGAAGTTTCCTCAATGACGAATTCAAAGTCATGTCATGCTTAATGTATTAATTAGCCTTGCATAATTGTGTTGAATCCATGATTCTGAATGGAAGAGATCCCAAGTAATCCATCAGAACGAACGCGGTTCCCAAAAAATATTAATCAATCATGATTTAAATTAAACTAAATGAAAAAATATATATACAATAATCAATCATGATATAAATTAAACTAAATGAAATATATATTATATATATAAGCATATAATTGCAACTAAATTTGTTTTTTCTTATTATCTCTTAGATATTTCGTTTGATTCCGTTATCTGCCGTTTGATCATTAAGGTGAGATTTGGATAGGTAATTGAGATGAAGGTTAAAAATTAAATAAAATTTTATTTTTTTAAATATTATTATTATTTTAAAATTTTAAAAAAATAAATTATTTATTATATAATTTTATATAAAAATTTCACTACAAGAAAACAAAGCTATTGCAGCAAATTTAATTTCGTTGTAATAGAAATCGCTGCAATTTGCGGATGATAGTCTTATTTTTTGTCAAGCTGATGTCGCCACTAATGAGAAGATTCAGATCTTATTAAACAAATATGAGAGAGCTTCGGGGTAGTGTATTAACAAAGAAAAGACCTCTATGGTTTTTAGTAAGAATGTTAGTGATGTATTAAAGGCTGATATTATGCAACTTTGGGGAGGGAGTCATACACAGCAATATGAAAAATATTTGGGACTACCACCTTTAGTTGGGAGATCAAAAAAACAAGCTTTCTCTAGTCTCAAAAGTAGAGTTTGGCAGAAATTACAGTTGTGGAAAAGTAAATTGTTATCACAAGGGGGTAGGGAAGTACTCATTAAGGCAGTAGCAATGTCTATCCCTACGTATGCTATGAGTTGTTTTTTGCTCCCAAAGTCTCTTTGTAATGAATTAGAGATGATAATAGCAAAGTTTTGGTGGGGTAATCAGGGGTAAGGGAATAAAATTCACTGGGTAAGTTGGGAGAAGCTAAGTAATTCTAAATTTAGAGGAGGGATGAGTTTTGAAGATCTACATCTTTTTAATCTAGCTCTTTTAGCTAAGCAAAGTTGGCGGCTTCTAAGGAATGAGGGCTCCCTCATGCATCGTGTTTTTAAAGCCAAATACTTCCCCAATACAAGTTTATTTGAAGCTAAACTCAGAAATAATTCATCATATGTGTGGAAGGGTATTTTGGTAGCTATAAAAGATTTGAAGAAATGATGTAGGTGGAGAGTGGGAAATGGTAAATCTGTCAATGTTTTTAAAGACCCATGGATTCCAGATTTTTCTTTACCCCCCAATAATTCTGAGGTTGATGAAGATTTAAAAGTTCATTCTTTGATTGATATCGATACGGGATGGTGGAATATACAAGCTTTAAGAATTCTATTCAATCCAAATGTGGTTCATAAAATTCTGCAGCTTAATATTTCTGTTCATGCTGAAAATTCTTTGTTTTGGGTGCATGAGAAAAATGGAATTTATTCAGTTAGAAGTGCTTACCGAATGTTACAGCAGGATATCTCCAATGATATGGGGCAGCACTAAAGGGAAAGCTTGGCTTCAGTTTTTTGGAAATGTTTGTGGCATCTGAAACTCCCTAAAAAAATTAAGATCTTTGCATGGAGGGCGTGCCATGAAAAACTACCAACTTTCCAGAATTTAAAACTTAAACATGTGCTTGAGGATGATATTTGTGCTATCTGTTCTAGTCGTGTTGAAGATGCTGCTCATGCCTTATTTTATTGCAATGATGTGAGACAAGTGTGGATGGATTATTGTCCTGAATTGGGTGGGATTGTTTCTGATCTCTCTTTTTGGGATTTGGCAAATTTGGCTCGTGATAGAGGTTCTCATGATGTGTTAACTACTTTTTTGGTAATTGCTTGGGGACTATGGAATAGGAGAAACAAGTTTATTTATGAGGATGTATCCCTGAATATTAATATTGCTGTTAATAATGCTTTGTCATTAAAACAAGAGTATACTAAGGTGCAGGTTTTTCATGGGTTTGATAAAAGGATCAATCATGTTGTGTATTGGCATCCCCCTCCCATAGGTTGTCTGAAATTAAATGTTGATGGTGCTACATTTAGTGACTCTTTTTCTGCTGGGGTTGGGGTTATTTTGAGAGATCATAATGGGGATGTTGTGGTAGCTGCAAGGAAGGTGGAAATGGAGGTTTCTTCAGCTGTATTTATTGAAGCCATTGCTTTGTTGAGAGGCCTACAACTGTGTGTTCAGTGGGGGGTTCCTAAAATCATATTAGAATCTGATTCTTTGATTCTTGTCAACTGTTTGAATGAAAATTCTGAGTGTCTAACGGAATTTGATTTCATTTTACAAGATATTCGAAGGCTTATGCATGAGTTTGAAGAAACAAGACTTGAGCATGTCCATCGATTGGGTAATGGTGCTGCCCATCAATTGGCAAGATATGCAAGGGAAGTTGAAGACATTGTTATGTGGTGGGATTCATGTCCTTCTATTGTAAGTCAAGCTATTTGGCTTGATAAAAACTCTATTTGTAAGGACTCTTTGATATGAATGAATGTTTTGACTTGTTATCAAAAAAAAAAAAAAAGTAGCGATTTTTGGTTCACTGGTCGCTTTTTACAACAACTTCCAACAGTTCTGTTTTTATAAGTTATTTGCAGCAATATATTACTCTACTACGTCGAAATTGTTCATCACAATAAAAAATAGGTCATTTGCATCGACTTTTAACTGTTGCAGCGTAATTAAAGCACTGTGTGCATGTTTTTAATATTCATCAACGAAATGAAACTCGTTGCAATAGGTTCAAAATTGCCCTCATATTTCTTCTCCCCCCATTCTGATACTGTGTTTTGTATCCGTGCGTTCACATCTCTCTCTCTCTCTCTCTCTCTCTCTCTCTCTCTCTCTCTCTCTCTCTCTCTCTCTCTCTCCATTCATCTCTCTATCTCTCTCTGTTCAATTTGACTTAAACCCTCTTGTTTCGTCACATGGAAAAGCCTTCCTCCTCAATTCCTTCCAAAGAATCCCTCTTCTACTCCTGCTAGAGCCTTCACGCTGTCTATCCAAAAATGGTGAGCCAAAGACATATGCTAGCTCGCAAGAAGTAGAAAGAAGCTCCCCCGAATTTGTTCCCTAAGCCGAAGCCAACGACACCCAAAGACCCAGACAAGAATAGGAAGAAAAAGAATAGCCTGTTCAAGGATTCCTGATTTTTATTGGGTTTTCCGTAAGTGACTTGCCACAAAAAATATTCTTTTACCATCAAGATCAGTCTTTTGGTTCATTTTTCAGATTAACTTGGTAGTCTTATTCACAGCTTGAATATTTGGTTCGTTTCTTTCACCTTCAGTTTGGTGTCAGTTTCCATCGATCAATCTGGGTAGTTAGAAATGATTTTAATTCCTAATAATTGAATTTGAATTCCCTTTTGTTGGTTTAGAATGACACAGTTTTAGATTGGGTTATTAGTCTAATTTCAATTTTGGTTCTCTTTTAGATTTTTATTGGTGGGAAAAGTTATATTTGGATTGTACTAGACTTCAAGTGAAGATCAAAGTTGAGATTTTGGGTTTCGTTCACTTTGTGTTATTTCATATTGGTTTAGTTTGCAGGTTCTGAGTCTGTTTTCTTGTTTTGGAGTTAAGAGACAGAGAAAAGAGGTCTCAGAGAGGGTAGGTGCTGAGAGTTGCAGAATTGTTTGAATTGAGTTTCAAATGGCTTCAAGGGTGGAGGTTGATGAAGACAGTGATAACACCAAAGGCAGTATGTGGGTGTTGGATCAGAAGCTTGATCAGCCTATGGATGAGGAGGCTGGAAGGCTTAGAAATATGATCTTTTCAAGATTCTCTCTTGCATATTAGCATGCTATATTAATTTTATAGGACAGCAATCACTACTTGGTAATGCTCACAGGAAAATCACTACTTGTTAATGGCATTATACCTCTCTGAGTTGAGCTGCTTTAAAAGCCAAGTTATAGAGGTGTGTAGATGATGTTGTTGCTTCTGATATGCTCACACCATTATTGACTATTTTTGTGCTAAGCTCATTAATTACTGTAATTGTACGGGATGTGTACATGCTAGCCTATACCAAGTGTATGCATGCTATTGAATTTAGGCTATCATTAGTAGTAGCTCTCATTGTTTTATGCCATATGATTGAAGTAGTTGGATCATATGAAATATGTGCATGCCAAACCCATACTAGGTATTATCTAGAGTAAATTGATGGATACAGAGAATATTTTAGTTGTTGTTATTCCATATTTTTTTTATAAATTGCCTATACATGTGTTTGTGTATGTATAATGTAACCATAGCCATATAATGTAAATTAAAAAATTGATGGTGGTTTACTGATTTGTTAAATTTAGGTTGGAAATAGAAAATATGATTTTAACTCCGGTCCCACTAAGCTGAATCTGTGTATCACATTCGGGATTTTGTCTTTTGTAAACCAAATCTTGTGGACAGATATGTTACATTCACGCTTGAATCAAAGAAATGGATTTTACCTTAATCCAACTTTAGTTATCATTTCAGTTTTGCGCGAGGACTATAGGCCCATTCATTTGAATGCTACTTGTTTGTTTAGGCTTTATCTACTTCATAAAGTGCCATTATGATTGAGAGTTTTGTGGAGAGATCACAAACCTGATCTTGGGGTTGAGAAGGAAAGGATTTTAAAGGCTGGTGGTTTTATACATGTAGGACCAGTCAATGGCAGTTTAAATCTTGCTCGAGCTAGAGGTGTCATGGCTACATGCCTGGGTATCCAGGAAGACATTCTTTTTAGTTCTTAGGTTGCTCTGATTCAAATGGTCTCTTAGGCTTGTCTTTTGTGTTTTAAGAGTTTCTTTGAATTTGGAATAACTAGGATTGACTTGAAGTTGATTCATCTTTCTTTCTACCACCCTAAATATGTTCAACAAAGCTTAACCAAATTAAAACATCATTTTAATTTTTACCCTTTTCTATTCACTTTTGATATTTATTCTGGATTATCCTTCCACTAAGTCTTATGTATAACTTTTTTTTCCCATTGATTTCAGAAACTTTCACACGCTTGCCCAAGTCCATTTTGTGACTTCTGGATAGAGCTATTCTGGTACTAAGAAGAAAACTTTCTACTATTTTGAAAATTAACATTTTAGTCTAAGAGTTTGTATTCATTTACTTATTTACATATGTTTCAGGGAATAACTGAACCTATGCTTTATATTGGAATGCTTTTCAGTATGTTTGCTTGGCATGTGGAAGATCACTATTTGTACAGGTGCCTTCGCCATGGTACGCTTTGCTTGATATGCTGTTTCATATTTATTAAGTGTAAATAATTTGGACTATAGACTGTTCGGTTGTTATGGAATTTAAATGGTCCATTCATTGTGTTTGTGGTGTTTACCGCACAAATCCATCATAGCTGAATGGAGTTGACATTGGGGTTTCATTTCAGTTATGTAGCTTTGAAATAAAAATTTCTATTATATCTATTCATTGCCTTATCTTGGGAAAATAATAATGTTTTGACCATGTTCAACCCTTTATATTTATATGTGTTAAACTAGTGGAGATGATAATGTATTTTTTAACACTTTTCTTCAAGATTAATAGCCTAAGTAAGCAACCAAGGATTTTATTCAAACTAGTAGGTTCGATTAGAAAACTCTGGTTTGCTAAGAGCCACTCTTGCTATTTATGCTATGCTTTCACAAAAAAATGATGTTTCTTCTCAAGTTTTCTTCAACTCTAGTATGCTTGGTTTATGTAGTTGAGATTCCAAGCAATATCATTAGCTGCATATGTTGAGTTTGGGCATGTGTTTTTGGTTTGTATTTGATTTGGGTTACGTACTTAAATCTATTACTCTATTTTGACGGTATCCATGTGCACCAGTACGCCCTTCCATACCCACAAAGCTCAACATTTTTTGTGGTGGGTTACTCTAAATTTAATTACTTCACTTCTTGTCTCTAAATTTAATCTTTTGAGTCCTGTTGTTCACACTCAAATATTCCATCCTCTTTCCCTAGACTACTTTTGTTTTTTGTTATTTCTATCCCTAGGAATTGAATACAATTCTTAATTGAAATGAAAGAGAATAGTAGTTCATGGAAGGTGGTTTTTCTTATCAGCATGCTTGATGATTTTTAATATGGTTGAAGATGTAAGATTCCATTTTCTATATATGAGCGTCATTCTGTTTCTCTCTTTTTCATATAAAATGCAAGTACGAATTCGCACCAGATTTCATGCATTGAGATAATACATGACTGAATCTATATCTAACAATATATTATTAGCAAACACAAAGTATGGTTTACTTAGACACTATTACCATCTAGGCATGCATTAGGATCATGCACATACCATAGATATTAATCTATCAAATAATGTCTAACACCTATTGAAGATAGTCATGACTGGAAAAAGTTTTGTTAACTCGACGGTTTTGTTCTTTTGTATTTGTAAGCAAGAAATTATGGTAAGGGGTTGTTATTTGAATTTTTTTTGGTTGGTCTTAAAGGATATGCTACTGTATTCAGATTTTCATGTAAAGAGCTCGCAATAACGAAAAGGAAAAGTGACATAGACTAATGTAAAAGGCCAACTTAACTAGCAACAAGTGATATTACCAGGTTTGAGAGTTATAACTTTTCCAAGTTGATGCATATTGATGATACTGGCAACAACGACATTCAGAATGTCAAAAAACAGTTTTACATCTTATATTCGCATATTTTTCGATGTTAACACCCTTTAATCAAGTGAATTATTTTATTCCCTTGTTATTAACGCAGTACCTTAGGTTCAATTACCTTGACTTTGATCATCAACCTGTCTGGCTAAGCTTCAGATCCTAATGATAAGACCTTTCTCTCCATTTAAGGTTGCCAGATATGACTAACTCTTGCTTTAAAATGCAAAGACAAAATATGTAAAAATGTTGGCAGATTTGCATGTATTTATGTTCAATGCAAAATAATATATTGGGCCTAGAGCATGAGTGTACTAAAGCTCTATTTATGTTGGCAGTTTTCTTCAACTCTAGTATGTTTGGTTTATTTAGTTGAGATTGTGGATAAATGAGAGATGTTTAAGAGCATGAGTGTACTAAAGCTGCTAACTGTCCATGGTAGTGCAAAAAATTCTGCTATGCACTCGATATTGCTAATTCAACCAGTCCTAAGTAAATTCTCATTTTTCATTTGCATCTTTTGCTCAACTAAAGTTATTTGTTCGTATGAAAAACTATTGAAAACAAGGGACAAAAACCAGCCATCTTGTGAGCTTTAGCTCTTCATTTAGTTTGGTCCTAACAATTTACTAAAAAGCTGTCAAATGTCATTTTTTGTGAAAATTCTAGATTTTTTGTGCTTCCTTGTCCTCTTTAATTATTTAATTATTAGTTCAAGATTATATCTAATTATGGATTTATTAAATGTAAACAAATCAAATTCGACAAATACTGAATGGTCAAGTTATGTTAATTTTCAATTTAATTTTAACACCAGTTAAGATATATAACTAATTATCATTGAGATGTATATATTTTTTATATTCACAGATATATACATATTATGTGCACACAACTTGTTCTTTCTGGCTTGGCCGACTAGCTTCAGGAACTAACCAAAGTTTTGCTCTATTTTCTTATGGAGGCTTAGAAGAACTGCTTGTTTCTGCTCATCTTATGTAAATAAGTTAATAAACTCTTAAATTCAAATTTCAGGCATATGAAATTTGCAACATAAGAGATTTTACAAGGGAGCAAGTCTTCGTCCATGGAACAATGGGAAATTCTGAACAAGCAACTAGTCCTTGCTGTCATTATAGGGATATAGAGGAGGTACTTTTCAGACTGTATGGCATTATTAAAGATTTCTTTTACTTTCCAGTTGATATATACTCTTGTTGATCACTTTCTTTCAATGTTTTGGCACTTTCATGTCACTTTGTTTCTCTATGTATATGTCATAACAAACCTTCAATCTTTACTTATCCAGAAATAAGAGTATGACATATACTTCCTGCATTTAGGTAAACTGATGTTCATTTCAACTTCCTCAGTTTCTTAAAATGATTTCTAATCAAGTTTTCAGATCAGGTGTATAGTATTTGAGGCCTTATTAAATCTTTAACTCTTGCTAAGTTGTCCCAACTCAATAACAGGTGACTGCACAATATCAAATATGATGGCTTACGTTAATATGTCTGTCCCCATTTCTTAAGCTTCTTACCATCCCCTCAGAATATAATTATTTTCTTGGCATATATACACATATGCAATACAAGAATCGAAGAAATTAACCAATTTCTGGAAAATTTGTCTATAGATTTATGCCAGATGATTGCTACGTAACACTTAAATAGTCATTTGTTTCGCTACATAACTTATGATTTATTTCTTGCATCAGTAAAGTAATGTATTGAAACTATAAATATCTCACTCAACCCATTAATTCACACCAACATTGACAGCAAAGTCAACATATTAATCTAAAAGTAGCTAAACTAGGAAAATGTTAACATTCAATTAATATTTGATTTAACTAATGCACTATAAACTCAAATGTACTGCAGAATGTTTCAAGAGAAATAGAGGGGAGAGGGAAGAGAAAGTATTCATCACAAGTTTAACACAAATCTGATATGCCCAATCTAAATTTATTGTCTACTTTGAATACAGAGTTACTCAGCTCAATTCCATCCTAAGGACTAGTACCATATTTAATTACAATCTTAGGTGATTATACCATTTTTTGTTGGGCATGCGCTAGTAATTATCAGTTAAGATAATTTGGGTTACAAATTTAAATTTTGTAGTTTTACATGCATATATAGTACTAATTTCTAAAGTCCAAATCTAGACAATGACTTTTGGTCTTTAAATCTGTTTTATGGTTTGCCACGAGTTTGGACTTTGGTGTATCTTCAGGTTTGAAAACAAAGTACTTGATTTCCATTAACTACTCCCCTTCCTTCCTAATTAATTTACTAGGTATAGGTTTTTTTTTTCAACACCCAAGACAAAAAGCTTCATCATTGCTAACTCTTAAAATCACTTTATTGCTCATACAGAACTTAACCCTAGTTGCTTCAGAATTGAGGTGAGTTATAAGGATTGTGCTAGCTAGGATCTTTTTATAATAATAGGGTAAGATCTTCAATAAATAGTAGACAAGAAAATAAAGGGGGCAGCTGGGAGGAATGAGCCATTATAGTATCTTTTTAAAACATAATATTGATGCCTTACAATTTATATATATACAAAATAGCTTTAATAACTTCAGGATCACTGGAAATTTGTTTATTCATGCCCATTGAAATGCTTAACCAGATGATGCAAACATTTCTTTTAGGAGTGTAGTGTTGAAATCTCAAAAATATCCGTTATTAATCCAGGTTTTCCTGTTTCCTCTTAATACATGCCACGTTTTCAAAGATTAAAGTAATTAATTACATCTATTTCAGCTACTGTGTGTGTAAGCGGTGGTGGGTGACTTTATTTTCTGACTTGAGGTAAAATGTGAATGAATTTCAAAAGTTTGAGATGGAGAGCAAGGTATTTTTGAGATGCTTGTATTGGGTTAGCATGTTTAGTTTAAGTGGGGTCATTGTGTGGGCAAGTGGACTATAAATAAGACTAAACCAACTTCTATAATGTATTTGCTCAAATATGCTCTAATCTTATTTAGTTCCTGATGTGTGTTCTAGTTTTATTTTTTATTTTTTTGGGTGTACTTGTAATGCCTAACTAAAGAATATCTTGCCTTTTTTTTTTTTCATATGCAGTGGGTGGTAGACCAACAAACTCTCTTGGTCTATTGTTATGAACTTTCTTGTGGGTGTTTGACCTCAAGGGAATAGTTGTTCTAGTTTCAGTCCTATGAAGAAAAAAATTTATGGTATCAATTCCTTGTTATTTTCGTAATATCATGGGATCGAAGTTGCCCCTTAGATACAAACATTAACTGTTGCTGCCTCCCATTTGCATTTTTTTATTTTATCTATCTACAAAATAAAAGATAGAGGTGTCATTTCTTCATTCTATTTTGATTCATCTTTCTTTCTACCACCCTAAATATGTTCAACAAAGTTTTACATTATTTAAACATCATTTTACCATTTTCTATTTAGTTTTTTGTGTTCTAGATTATCCTTCCACTAAGTCTTGTGTATAACTTTTTTCTTCCCTTCAATTTTAGAAACTTTCAACTCTAGTATGCTTAGTTTATTTAGTTGAGATTGTGGATAAATGAGGGAGGTTTAAGAGAATGAGTATACTAAAGCTGCTAATTGTCCATGGTAGTGCAGAAAATTCTGCTATGCACTCAATATTGCTAATTCAACCAGTCCTAAGTAAATTTCCATTTTTCATTTGCATCTTTTGCTCAACCAAAGTTATTTGTTCGTATGAAAAACTATTGAAAACTAGGGACAAAAACCAGCCATCTTGTGAGCTTTAGCTCTTCATTTAGTTTGGTTCTAACAATTTACTAAAAAGCTGTCAAATGTCATTTTTGGTGAAAATTCCAGATTATTTGTACTTCCTTGTCCTCTTTCATTTCTAAGTAAATTCCTATCATTTGTATATTCTTAATCCATGATTTTCATATATCTTTTATGTAGAAAACTCAATGGCCTTTATTGGACAACAAGCATGCTATAGTTGGAGGTGGCTTTGGCCGGAATATCTTATTCATTTTTGCAAATAATAGGTGCAATAATAGTATGTGTTGGATGATTTGAGAAATTTTAGTAGTACTTTGAAATGTATCAAATTACCCCTCCATCTATATAAATTATAATGTAAATGTCATTATAATTTGACTTGGGTAAGGATCCTTGAGTACTTTGTTGTTATTTTCTATGTACCTTTTGTATTATTAAGTAAAGGGAATTAAATCCTAGCTGATCTACTAACTCTACTTCTAATACAAGTGAAAAAAAATTATAAAAACTGTATGGTTCAGTAGTAATTTTTTTTTTTTTTAATTTTGTAATTGAGTATTTGCAGCAATTAAAATAGGTCAAAATTCATCGCAATTGATCTGTTTTAGCGATTTTAGTCCTTGGAATAAATGTTAAATGTAATAAAGGAAGCAAATGCTACTTATGATATAGGGTATTTGCACGCTTTTAGACATTTTGAAGCGATTTTAATCGTTAGAAAAAATGTTAAATGCAACAAAAGAAATAAGCGATGCTTCTAATATGGGGCATTTGCAGCGTTTTTTGATTTTTTGTAGCAATTATAATCCTTAGAAAAAATTCGATAAATTGAATCAATCCTAAATCCAAAGTTTCGTGTTTTGACTCATTTGTTCAATCCCTGCGACGTTTGAAACACTGACGTTGAGTTGCCTTCATTTCCTTGGAAGCATTAATAATTTAATATTGGTACGTCCCTTCATTACACGTACACGCAGGCCACTACCACTAATATTCCTGACTTTTAGAGCATCCTTATCTAAATATAAAAATAAAGCCTTATTTAATTATTAGAAATGAAAAATTACTTCTAATAGGTTATGCAAACTCAAATTTATTGACTTTGAGTTATAGTATTTATAAAAATCAAATCAAATTTGCTTCTTACCATTTAAGAAGTAAATATTTATTTTATTACTTTATATTATTCATGATTACTAATTTAATTAGAATATGATTACTAATTAATATATAATATATAGAATAGTAAAATATGATAAAATAAAATAAATTAATAATTAAAAAAATAAATTAAATATTTAATTACTCATTACTATATAATGAATAAATGGATAATCCAATATGGAGATTTAATGTGAATAGCCAAAGTCAAATTCATTTTATATTATTTTATTATTCTATAATGAAAAAATAGCTATTCCAATGGGGAAACTTATGTGAATAAAATAGTCAAAAGTTAAATTCATCATACATTCATAAAAAAATGTCCTTTAACTTTGGATAATCTATTGAGGATGCTCTTAGACCATATATAAAATTAGTTGATTAATTGAGAATAAACTCTAACTATATATATATATATATGGAAAATATTGTTGTTGTGCCGCCCCATTTATACCGCTACAGTGTACTGATGGCCTTTTTTTTTTTTTTACGTAGTGATTAAGAAAGTGATTTTAAGTGTATTGATTTTTTTTTTTTACTTAATAGTTAAGAAAGTAATTTAAAAAATGTGAAAAAAAGTTGAAAAAAAAAACTAGGTATACTTTAGGCGGCATAGTAGTCGCTTCCATATAATATATATAGTAGACATCAAAAATATAGATTTTATTATTTATATTATATCTTAATACTCTCTCTCACGTGTGGGCCAGATTCCCCCATAATGGATAGCCCAACATATAAAATATTTAATTAAATAAGATAGTGTAGAGTCAAAGTTCGAATAACCTTTACTTTGATACTATGTGAAATCACTACGTGTCTCAAAAGCTTAAAATAATAGGAAGACTAGGTAGATTAAGTTATTCGTATTATATTCTTAACATTCTTCTTCACGTGTGGGCCAGATTTCCCCTCAATGAGTATGCCCAACTTGTGGAATATTTAATTAAATGAGGTAGAGTATAGAGTCAGGGTTCAAACTTAGAACCTCTGCTTTGATACCATGTGAAATCACTAATACTTGTCCTAAAAGTTTAAACTGATAGAAGATTTAGACTTTATTATTTATTTGATATTTTAACACTCTCTCTCACGTGTAGGTCAGACTCTCCCTAATGAGTAGGCTCAACACGTGAAATATTTAATTAAATGAGGTAGAGTGTAGAGTTAGGGTTCAAACTCAGAATCTCCGCTTTGATACCATTTGAAATCATCAGTACTTGTCCCAAAAGTTTAAGCTAATGGAAGATTTAGATTTTATTATTGATTTTATATTTTAACATTCTCCATCACGTGTACACTAGACTCTCCCTCAATGAGTAGGCCCAACACGTGAAATATTTAATTAAATGAGGTAGAGTGTACAGTCAGAGTTTAAACTCAAAACCTCTACTTTGATATCATGTGAAATCAATAATACTTATCCCAAAAGTTTGAGCTGATAGCATATGTAGATTTTATTATTTATTTTATATCTTAACACTCTTCTTCACGTATAAACTAGACTCCCCCTCAATGAGTAGCTCAACATGTAAAATATTTAATTAAATGAGATAGAGCGTAGAGTCAAGGTTCAAATTCATGACCTCTGCTCTGATATCATGTGTAATCATCACTTGTCTAAAAAATTTAAACTAATAGAAAGATTAGGTAAATTTAATTATTTATATTATATTCTTAACAGAATGGTTATCACATGATTTAAGAAGCCTCGAACCATAGCTAGCCGGTTCCTATGGATTTTAAGCTTTAGTAGATAATTTTCTATGATCTGTGACATGGTTTGACGAATTTGAAAGTACTGCATTCTCCTATAGGGAAAGTGTCGTCGATTCTACTCCCTGATCCCCTCTTATTAACATAACCTGGATAATCCAACTCACAAAATTTCACTTCCTCAAGCAAGCGTAGACCAATCTTCTTTGCTAACTTCTTTATCTTCCAATTGCTAAAAGGATAAGCCGTCTTTTGGGTAATATGAATTTCTCCATCCTCTGTCAGCATGTCAAATGCATTCCTCAAGAATCCCCTGACCAATTCTTGGTGAAGCCTGAAGCAAATTACACAATTATCATTGTTGATCATGGCCAAGCATGACATATATATATATATATATAAATATAAATATATATTTATATATATATATATATATATATATTGATATACCTTTTACTGCAGTGCATGCTCAGAACCGTCATCTTTTCCATAACAGAAAAGGAAAAGAAAAAAACAATAAACGGAAAACTTACTCAATTTGGCGATCATCATGTTCAGAAAACATGAAACCAGCATGAGGAAAATTGAAGATTATCCTGTCGAACACTTTCAAATTAAGCAGAGGGTGTAGGATCATAGTATGTGCATTCACATTGTGCAAAGTAGTGCATCTCCTCTCTTTCAGTTCTTCCAAATTGGTTCTAGCATTCGAGTAGTTTTGCATCAAAAACTCTTTGGATGGCATGCACACACATGTCGAACAACTCCCAGTTAGAAAGAGTCCAAAATTATATATGTAACCTTATTGTACATGATGTATTGTGTAGTGAGGCCAGAAACATTGTGCATCAGAATCAGTAAAATAAATTAATCAAAGATAAGTTAAATAACATGATTTGTGTAGTACTAGATTAAGGTGCGGTCTGGATGGTGAGATTGTTTTGAGATTTTAAAAAAATTAAATTGTTTATTATATTTTGTGTGGAAATTTAAGAAAGTTATAATAATGAGATGAGATGAAATGAAACACTTTCACTATCCAAATGGGGCCTAAATATTATATATATGTGCATGTACTGGATCAACAGTTCAAACAAATTTGTAAAGTGCCACAAAATTCAACTTATTTTCGAAAAAGAAGAAATACAAGGGAAGAATGGATGGCCCAAATTTAATTTGTCACAAAAAATACACTCATGCATGACAGGCATGCATGCCAAGAGCCTGTGGCTTAGATGGCATGAGACCCAGCCTCCATAAGAGTGGTCCTGGTTCGACCCAGCCTCCACAGGCTCTTGGCATGAGACCCAGCCTCCATAAGAGTGGTCCTGGTTCGATCCCCCTCCCCAAATCACCTAATATAAAAAAAAAAAAAATGCGCACTGTGAATTACTCTACTACGACTACAAGCGAGATGCAACATGTACTCGGCCTCCTCCCAAATAATACGTACCTTCGGAATCAAAGGAGGTAGCAATCATGTTCACTGTAGTATCGAATCGTTTGGCTAAGCATGCAGCAAAAGAGAAATCTCCCTCACCCACCAATAGTATTTTATGAGAGCTGCAATAATGTTGTATCCATTTCTAATCTCCTTCATTGTTATCTACACTAATAAGAAGACTAGGTAGATTTAGTTATTTGTATTATATTCTTAGCATTCTCATTCACATGTGGGTCAAACTCTCTCTCAATAAGTAGGCCCAATACATAAAACTTTCAATTAAATGAGGTATAGTGTAGAGTCAGAATTCGAACTCAGGACCTCTGTTCTGATACCATGTGAAATCATCATTTGTCCCAAAAGTTTAAGATGATGGAAGATGTAGAGTTTATTATTTATTTATATCTTAACACTTCCCTTCAATCGGTGGTCCAATATGTAAAATATTTAATTAAATAAGATAAAATGTAGAGTCAAGGTTCAAAGTTAGGACCTCTACTTTGATAGCATATATAATCACCACTTGTCCCAAAACTTTAACCTAATAGAAAATTATATTTCAAAGTAAGGTCATATGTGCGGTTCTGATACCAGCAGCCAAAGTTATGGCTAAAATATGGAAACACACTCAAAACTGTCCCAATTAGAAAATGATCACGATTACCTACCATTTTTGCGTTGATCCGCCAACTCAAGATATCTAATCTCAATCAATGTACTATCTGACAACTCAGCATCATCTGACTCAGATCTTTCAGCAAAATATGGTTTCACGAATTTGAAAGTACTGCATTCTCCTACAGGGAAGGTGTTGTTGATTCTACTCCCTGATCCCCTCTTATTAACGTAACCTGGATAATCCCACTTACTAAATTCCACTTCCTCAAGCAAACATAGACCAATCTCCTTTGCTAACTTCTCTAACTTCCAGTTGCTGAAAGGATGAGTCGTCTTGTGGGTAATATGAATTTCTCCATCCTCTGTCAGCATGTCAAATGCATTCCTCAAGAATCCCTTGACCAACTCTTGGTGAAGCCTAAAATAAATTACACAATTAACATAGTTGATCATGGCCAAGCATGATATATATATATATATCGATATACCTTTTACTGTAGTGCATGCTTAGAACCGTCATCTTTTCCATAACAGAAAAGAAAAAGAAAAAAACAATAAACAGAAAACTTACTCAATTTGGCGATCATCATGTTCAGAAAACATGAAACCAGCATGAGGAAAATTATAGATTATCCTGTCGAACACTTTCAAATTAAGGAGAGGGTGTAGGATCATACTATGTGCATTCACATTGTGCAAAGTAGTGCATCCCCTTTCTTTCAGTTCTTCCAAATTGGTTCTGGCATTCGAATAGTTTTGCATCAAAAACTCTTTGCATGGCATGCACACACATGTCGAACAGCTCCCAGTTAGAAAGAGTCCAAAATTATATATGTAAACTTATTGTACATGTATTGTGTAGTGAGGCTAGAAACATTGTGCATTAGGATCAGTAAAATAAATTAATCAAAGATAAGTTAAATAACGTGATTTGTGTAGTACTAGAGGTATAAATAGTGAGATAAGACGAGATGGTTTTAGATCATGAAAGTTGAAAATTGACCATGCATGACAAGTATGGATCAATACGCATTGTGAATTACTTTACTGCGACTACGGGCGAGATGCAACATGTACTCCTCCTCCCAAATAATAAGTACGTACCTTCGGAATCAAAGGAGGTAGCAATCATGTTTGCAGCAGTATCGAATCGTTTGGCTAAGCATGCAGCAAAAGAGAAATCTCCCTCACCCACCAGCAGTATTTTATGAGAGCTGCAATAATGCCGTATCCATTTCTGATCTCCTTCATTGTTATCTATACTAATTAGCTCACCCATTCGTTTAGGATGGATATATATATATATATATCTAAATATAATGTACGTGTGCCAATTGCCATATATATTAGCAACTGAGACGAGCCCGTGCTAGCTTCCCGTTGGAATGAGTGAGCATTGGAATCGGCAAGAAATAATGTTATGCTTCTATCATTAAAGCCACCCACTAATTTCTGAGAAAATCAATAAACCTCGAAGACTTGCGTGCATTATTAATGAGAGAGATTATTGCTTTGAAATGGAATAAAATTTCCTTGTTTCTATTCTTTGGTGCTTCGAAGCAAAGCATCTATTTTCAGGTATTTAATTCCTTGGCTAAGAAACCAACGACCATAAACCCAAAAGAGAAAAACAGATCGAGCTAGAGAAAGGAGCAAAGAATCTATATATATACGTTGCTTTAATTAACAAATTCGTCTTGAGACTTTATATTAATTTTAGATAGGAATTAGATTATACATAAGCTCTCGAGGAGACACTTAATTTTTATAGGTATGTGCCAGGGGACATGTGATGTAAACAAGATATATATATATATATATATATATATAGTTTCAAGGAACATGAATGTTGTTATATCTGCAGGCACTGAAGTTGATGATGATGTCATACATCATTCATTAAATTTAGTGTCAACATATATAAATAATGTTTTTATATCATGTTGTGATCAGAATTGAGTACTTAAATTAAGTTCATCAATGCACTTTCCTCTAATCTATATGGTTGACGGCCATGGAATATGATATATCCACCTGATCATGGGATATTGGCTTTAATTATTACAATTTGCAAGGGAAAAGAAAATCTTGACCAATCTAAGAGTAGGCGAGAAAGTAGTAGTCTAAGCAAAGTAATGATCTTGGGTAGTACTACTATGTATTTGTAATTTAATTAATATATAATTGAGAATGATTGGAATCTATTGGGTTTCGTTGGTTAATTTCTTATATAATATATATTCACAATTTTATAAAACTAATATTATATATAATTGATTGGTGGATATGAACAGACAAGAAAGGTATCACTATACATGTGGGGAGATAGAGAATACTTCTATAGATTTAAGAAGTTTTGTAAGTAAGCTGCATGCCCTCCTTCGTCTTTCCAATATAGCGACATCCTATCTTAGAGATGACGTGACTAAATGATCAAAGCTACCCATACGCACAAGCAGCTTGTCCAACGTCTAGTTAAGGCGATTTGTTTTCCTTATATTTGTAATTAACTAATAAACGCATGCATTTCTCTTTCTTATAAGAAATGACTAGAGATACAAATGGTTAAGAGACCGGAGTAGGACCCTTAATTATTTTGGAGAGATATATAATTGTCATATATATCATATGTAGCCTTTGCTTTGTAGAATGTTATAAAATATAGATAAGGGTGGCCGGTGGCCGGTGGTGGAGTTATAACTTATTGAAGACTGACTCATGTTAGTGTACAGCACTGGACTCTGTGCAGACCATGCATTTATTCATCCCATATTGAACAACTTGCATGGGTAACTAATTCAATGCGAGTTGCAGTGATTCGGTGGCCCAATCTAATTCCTCTCTTGGGAAACCCGAATTCAACTCTACTCGTGTCAGAGAAAGAATAAAATAGACAAAACAGAAAAGATAAGGGAAAGAATGTTTCTGTGTGTTAATTTCTTCTGCTTTACAATGCAGCAACTTGTTTCCATTTATAGTAGGCTATATGTACGCATGAATAAAAGAATCATTCCTGACAACTTTATACAAATATCCTAACAGAATTACAGCTCATTGATTTTAGAAGATTCCTTTGTTTTGGTATTGTGCTGAGATGATGTTGCTTAGCTGTGGTGATTCGTGGCCTTGCCATCTGACTTGTATTGCTTTGGTGGCAAGTGTTGTTCAAATTTTGAAACCCCCCCCCCCCCCTCGCCCTGTAGCAAGATGGAGAGTAGATATCTAAAACTCCCATCTGCAGTGGAGAGGCAAAGCCTTGGTGAGGAGGTCTACTAATTGGGAGCTAGATGGAGTGTAGGCAGTGGAGATAATTCCTTCCTGAATTTTGTCATGAATTAGATGGCAGTCTATGCGATATGCTTAATACGCTCGTGGAATATGAGATTGGCTGCAATATGCAAAGCAGCTTTGCTATCACAGTGTACAACAATAGGTCTTGAGTGTAAAACTATGACATCAACAAGTAAATATTTTAACCATGTAATCTCATAAGATGCAATTGTCATAGAGCGATATTCAGCTTCAGCTAAACTTCTTGGAATTGTTGTTTGCTTCTTAGATTTCCAGGAAACAGAGATTGTCCAAGAAAAACACAACATCCAGTGGTGGATCTTCTTGTATCAGGGCAAGAAGCCCAATCCGAGTGACAATAGGCAGTGACTTGACAAGATGAAGATGAGGGAAAGAACAGACCATGACCTAGAGATTTCTCGACATATTTCAGTACTTTGTAGGCAGCTTGAAGATGAGGAATATATGGGGTGGCCATGTATTGACTGAGCAAATGAGTTGAGTATGTAAGGTCAGGTTGTGTTATGGTAAGGTAAATAAGTTTGTCAATGAGCCTTCTGTACAAAGTTGGGTCTTGAAGCAATGTGCCTTCATTGTTGGACAGTTTAAGGTTGGAATCCATGGGAGTTGAACTGGGTTTACAGCCGAGTAAACATGAATCATGCAAAATGTCTAATGCATATTTGCATTGACAAACTTGAATACCATTGGAGTTTCGAGCTACCTCTAAATCCAAAAAGTATTTAAGAGAGCCTAAATCCTTGATCTTGAATATGGCATCCAGAAAATTCTTGAGATTAATAATGGATTGAGCATCATTAGAAGTCACAACTATGTCGTCAACATATACAAGCAATGCAACAAAGGACTGGCCAGCTTTCTTGGTAAATAAACTATAATCAGCTCGAGATTGTATGAACCCAAAACTAAGTAAAGAGGATGAGAATTTTGCATACCATTGTCAAGAGACCTATTTAAGGCCATATAGACTTTTCTTCAACTTGCAAACTTTGTTTTTACCCTGAACTGAATAACCAGGAGGACTTTCATATAAACTTCTACTTCCAAATCACCATGCAAAAATGTGTTATTCACATCAAATTGATGAAGAATCCAACATTTGATGGCAACTAAGGCCAAGAGTGTTTTAACTGTCACAAGCTTTGCAACTAGGGAAAATGTTTCGTGGTAATCAAGTCCCTCTTGTTAAGTATATCCTTTGGCAACTAAGTGTGCCTTATGTCTTTCCACAGTACCATATGAATTGTACTTTATTCGATAGACCCATTTTGAACCAATAGCCATCTTACCATGAGGAAGATCAACAATCTTCCAAGTGCTGTTCATTTCTAAAGCAACAATTTCACTATCTATGGCTTTGCACCATTCCAAAGATTGCACAGATTGGTTGTAAGTGGTGGGCTCAGATTGTTTGAGAATAGAGGAAGAAAAAACAGCATGGTTAGGGGACAATTTTTCATAAGTTAAAACAGATGATAAAGAATAAGGATGGGTAAATTGTATAATACCTTTTTTCTTGGAGTTGGACAGTGAAGGGGAGTCTTACACAATGACTTGTTGACAGTAGTAATCCTGGAGGTAAGAAGGTGGTTTCTTGGGTATGTGAGATTGACGTGTGGCTTGATTAGCTGAAGGTAAGGCTGAGTGATTGGTTGGTGAAGTGTTGGGGGAGCGGGAATGAGATATGGATGATGCATGAGTGTTAGATGTTGAAGTGGTTTCTGAGGCAAGTGTGAATTCTAAAGTGTCTAACCCGAGAGAAGGAAAAGAGTTTATGTGAATTGTAGGAGGAATGGAGGAATTAGGTGTGGAAATGTGGGCTTTGTAAGGAAAAATGTGTTCATAGAAAACCACATCACAGGAGATGAAGGTTGAGTGATTTTCTAGATCCAATAATTTGTAATCTTTAATACCAAATGGGTATCCCAGCAGTATACATTTTTTAGCACAAGGATCAAATTTTTGGCGAATGAGATTTTATTGTGGAAGCATAGCACAAGCAGCCAAATATTTTTAAATGATTGTAGTTTGGTTTGGTCTTGAAGAGATGTTGGTATGGTGTTTTGTTTTGTAGGTTGGGAGAAGGGGTTCGGTTAATGAGTTAAGTAGCAGTCGTGACACAATCATTCCAATAAAAGATATAAATTCCAGATTGAAATCTCAATGCACGAGCAATATTTAAGATGTGTTGATGTTTTCGCTCGACTATGCCATTTTGCTGAGGACTTTCAACACAACTTCATTGATGAATGATTCATCTTTCCATATAAAAAGATGTCATGGCAAATTCAATCCCATTATCAGACGTATGATTTTAATCTTTGTTTGAAAATTGGGTTTCTACAAGAGAACAAAATGATTGAAGTAGGGCTCGAGTTTGGGATTTGATATGCATTAAGTAAAGCCATGTAGATCTTGTGAAGTCATCAACAATGGTTAGGAAATACTTAGAACCATCATAGCCCATTTGAGAACATGATCCCCATATGTCAACATGAATAATGTCAAGAGGGTTTTGTGCTCGAGTTTGACTAATGGGGAAGGGAAGTCTTTGGTGTTTGGAGAAATGACAAATAGTGCATGGAGAAACCTCATTCATAAAATTCTGATTTGATAGATCTTTTTGCAACAATGAAAGTCTGGAATCAGAGAGATGCCACATTCTACAATACCATAAACTATGCTCAGAGTGATGAGGAGAAACAGAATTTGAAAAATAAAAAGGTTGAATGTTGGATAGTTCAGATAGGTTTGCTAGAAGGGCAGTGGTGGATACTGTTGTCAACTTGAAATAGTATAGACCATTGTGAGCCTCACCCTTCCCAATCGTGCTCCAAGTTGAAAGGTCTTGCACAAAACATTCATTAGTAAAGAAGTTGAAACAACAATGAATATCCTGAGTTAGTTTTCTTACTGAAAGGAGATTAAAATTGAAATTGGGAATGCATAAGACATTTTTCATGATGATTTTATCGTTAAGCTGCACTGTGCCTTGATGAGTTACCTCGGCTTGGTGACCATTTGGTAACTTAACTTGAAAAGAAACTTTGGTTGGAGTAGAAATATAAAGGGAGGTGCAACAGATCATATGATATGTTGCACCTGTGTTGATGATCCAAGGGATTTTGGTGTCTGAAAATTTTGTGTTAAAAGTTGAATGACAAAGAAAAATACCAGTCATGGCAGTGGGTGGTGGGTGAATGGGTGTGCTTTGGACTTCATTAGCATAAGGCTGTGGAGATTGAGATTGTAGTAATGCAATGAGATGGTGATATTGCTCTTTAGTAAGAACAGCTTGAGAGTTGTCTGCCATCTAATCTTGGCTAGAAATGTTGACTTGGTTAGCAAAGGAGTCGGGTCCCTTTCTTCGATTGTGGAGCTTGTGGCCTAGTAGGTAGCCATGGAGCTTGTAACATCAATCAACAATGTGGCCAACAATATTGCAATGAGTGCATATAGATCTTTCCAGATTTGAGTTTGCTTTGAAGCACTTTTCAATTGAATGGCCAAGTATCTTACAATGAATGCAACATGGTTTATCCCTCTTCTAAAATCCAAAATGTTTGGAGGGTTCTCTGGTGTTTGAAAAATTAGTTTTGGCAACAAAGGCAAGAGAATCATTGTTGCTTGAAGGATTAGAAATCTATTTACGTGTTTCTTCTTGTTGAACAAGAGCATAAGCTTCACTCAAACTTGGAATGGGTTTGAGTAAAATGACTTGAGCTTTGATATTTGTGAAAGAATCTTGCAGTCCCATAAGAAATTTCATCATCCAGCCACGTTGTTGATTTTCTATAACAATTTTCATAGCACCACAAGTGCAAGGAGGGTTAGGCTCAAAGTTTACAAGCTCATCGAGTAAGCCTTTCAGTTTGGAAAAATTCATACTAACAAAATCATCCCCTTGAGAAAGAGCATGAATGGATTGCTTTAACTCAAAAATTCAGGGTCCATTGTTTTGTGCAAACGTTGTTCCAGTTCAAGCCATAGGGCATGAGCTGTCTCAATATACACAACACCATTTTTTATTTCGAGAGACATTGCATTTTGTAACCAAGTTACAACCATTTCATTGCATTCAAGCAATGGTTCTAACAAGGCACTATTTGTATCAGTGGGTTGAGAAAGAGTTACATCAATGAAACCTAATTTTTTCTTGATGCGAAGGGATCTTCAAACGGTATGAGCCCAAAAGTGGTAGTTTTCTGCAGTAAGGAGATTATTGGCAAGCAAGGTTACAAGACCATCAGTAGGGTTGAGAAAGTATGGACTGGATAGATCTTTGGGATTGATATTAATGGTTGCCATTACAGCTTTGATACTATATCAGAGAAAGAATAAAACAGAGAAAATAGAGAAGGTAAGGGAAAAAAATGTTTCTGTGTATTAATTTCTTCTGCTTTACAATGCAGCAACTTGTTTCCATTTATAGTAGGCTATATGTACGCATGAATAAAAGAAGCATTCTTGACAACTTTATACAAATATCCTAACAGAATTACTGCTCATTGATTCTAGAAGATTCCTTTGTTTTGGTATTGTGCTGAGAGGATGTTGCCAAGCTGTGGTGATTTGTGGCCTTGCAATCTGACTTGTATTGCTTTGGTGGAAATTGTTGTTTATATTTTGACAACTCACAACTGACCGGGGACACCCCCGTGGCATCGCATTTGACGTGGCATAATTAGAAACAACTTCATTTTTGTTATCATAGCCAAACCCAAACAGAGGCCTCCATTCCCATTGAAACCCCATCCCTACGAAGATAGAAGTCTTCGTCTGAGTCCTCTCCAATTCCTGTGCCCCTATCGTCTTCTCCATCGAAACCTCCATCCCTACGGTTGCCAAAGACGATGAAGCCACAGCCCATGGAGTTGATTTCATCTTTTCCATAATCAATCTCTGTCCTCTCCACGAACCCACAAAGCCACAGTCACAGTCTTCGTCATCTCCATGAAGCCCCCTCTGTCGTCCTCCCTCTTTCTCTCCCCTTTCTTTTTCTCAGCAAATGGAATTTTCTTTCTCTCACCCACAATCACCGAATGCACTCATGTAGTTTGGTTACCTTGAAGGTTTCAAAAAATGAAAAAATAAATAAAAATCATATTTTCGTATCTTTCCTATCTGTTTTCAACAAAAAGAGAGAGAGAGAGAGAGAGAGAGAGAGAGAGAGAGAGAGAGAGAGAGAGAGAGAGTTGAAGATTTCGATGGGTGAGAGGCCTGGGATTCTGTTGTACGAGTTCCAAAGATCGAAGGTGGCGATGGAGGAGCTAAGAGGGGAATTGGAGAGGGTTCTTCATCGCAGTCATAGGTTGTGGAGTCGGAAACAAAGGTTGGAATTAGGGAGAGAATGGAGAATTTGAAAGGGGGCGTTGAAATCTGGTGCTAACAACATTGTTGGGTAGCTTGATGATTTCTTTGATGAAATTGTTAAAGGCAGGAAGAAGCTTTTAGACTTTTGCTGTCTTGGTAGAGAGAGTGAGAGTTTCTGTAGAAAACTAAAAAATGTGAATGCATGGTTAGTTGTATGGAAATGGCAAAGAAAAAAGCTAAACACATCCACTTGAAGACCATGGAGACGAAGACAAGCTCGAGAAGACCACTGAAGACGAAGACCATAAAGACATGTATGTTTACTATTTTGTTTTGTTTTTTTTAATATATTTGTTGTGCCATATCAGCAACCGATTACCAGGCAGTTTCTCACCCTGGTTGTACCTAGAAGACTTGATATATTATATATATTGTGCTGAATTAACGATTTGATTTGGTTTTTTTGGTTTTGGAGAAAGGTGTTTACGAGTAAGATTTGGCCGAATTGCATGGTGTGGTTATGTTGGGAACGATAATGCGAGAATAGTAAAAAAAATAGAGAAAAACAATCTTACAATAAAATTTATGTGGTTCGATAATTTGCTAAGTCTATAGAGTTGCAGAGAATTTTATTCAAAAGAATGTAGAGGTACAATGTGACTATTGGAAGATTTTCACTCAACTCAATTTCTCCCACTCTCTCTATCGCCTCACTCTCATTGCTCAAGTTCTCCAACTATTTGACAATAATCTCAATAGAATCAATGCTCTAATCTCATCACCAAACTCAATTTCAACAAATGATAATTGATTTGTGATGGTATTAAATTCATTCAAATGTTGGGTAACAGATGTACTTTCAGGCATTTTCATATTATAGAGTTTTTTCATTAGGTGCACCTTATTATTTGCTAACAACTTCTCGTACATCCCAAACAATATAGCCATCAAATCCGCTGTGGTCTTTTCCTTAATAACATTATGTGCAATTGACCTCGATAGAGTAAACCGGACAATCCCAGAACATGTCAATCTAACAGATCTCAATAAGCATCTATAACACCCCCTTTTCGTAGGCTAGGAGCGTCACGTGTTTTCATAAAAATATTCCGGTAAGAGATCTCATTTTTTTACAAAATAATCATTTATTTCATAATAATAATCAACTTTATACTGACTGATCTAATTTATCTGACTAATCTAGCTTATCTGATTGGCTAACACACTTAACAATGTGTGCAACGTTGTGCACTAACTTCCCATGCTGCAGCAAAGAAGCTGACTGTGTAGTATACTGGCATACTATAGTGGACCACGCTTAAGTCTATTGCTTGCACGCCCACCCTGAAATCGTATTAATATCATGCATCTGAATAGTCATCTGATTAACTGATCTGATCTTATCTTGCACTTGAACTTAAGATAACTTACGTGTCTTACGTAACGTGAGATGTATAATACATATATAATTATAATATGCGGAATGAAATATGATGAATAACGTACTTGCAAATATCATGACATGTATAGTACATAAACACTGGTTTCAAAAAAATTGACTTTAATAATAATATATATAACTAGCTAACATATGCTAATCCTAATTTATGATCAAATTACTTATCTCATAATGCTACTTCTAAATCTCATTTCGTAGTTCATGAACTATACGAAGTACTAACATCACTAAACCTTCTAGAAAACGTGCTATAATAGTCTATCTAATTAAATAGATACTATAAATTTGATAGCATAAGTAAACTTTTTTAATTTACGAGATTTAAAACTAAGCCCATATTAAACTAAGTCCAAAGAAAGGTAAGCCCAAAATCACTACAGTCCAAATTAACACCTAACAAGTTTAAAAATACTAGGTTAATATAAGAATAACTCCGGCCCAAATTTAAAATTAACTCCAATCCAACATCAAAGCCCACGTAAATAAGACACACTTAAGCCCTTTTTGTCGTACACCTTTTAAACGTCGAAATTATAATTACAGAGACTTTTTGGAAACTCAACAACAAAGGTTCAAGGGCACAAATGGAATTACACCAACAATGATGAGACTTCTTACGGAATTTAAAATAAGAGGGATACAACATATTTTACATATTTTAATATTATTATTTTTTATTTTATTATTGATAAATTAATTGATTTTTTTTACTTATTATCTATACATCATATATTTATTATTAAAAAAAATAAATAAATATAATATATAATGTATGAGGATGATAAATAAAATTATTCTTAAAATATATGGTATGAAAAACAAATTAGATATACGACAAAACTCAAAAGGGCGATTTTGAAATTAACCAAAAAAAAATACCCCATATTTGAACCCAAGGCACACTTTCCTAAACACATAATTTCTTTCTAGAAAACTCCAAAGGCTGGAACACAGAGAAACGTGAAAGAGGGAGAGGTCGTGATACTCACCGTGGAAGAAAGGGGGAGAGCGACGGGGCTGATGGCGTAATTAGAGTCAACAGCGAAGGAATTTCGAGAGAAAATAGAGTGTAGTGGTGGTGGCTAGTGGTTAGAGATCAATAGATTTGGGTGGAAGATCAAGGGGTAAAAACCGATCCATTCAGTGTAATTTTTGGGCAAAATTGCCGCCGATCGATGAAAAGAAAAACAGTAGAGCAACTGACCATAACCGATCGATGAAGAGGAGAACAACCTGCCGTATCGACTCCGGCAGTTCACGGTCGGTTCTCGATTCCCCCTAGTGGTGTCGTTTGTATGTGAGAGAGAGAGAGAGAGAGAGAGAGAGAGAGAGAGAGAGAATCGAAACGGGAAAGAAGAAAGAAGAGGAAGACGACATATTATCTAAACAACGCCATTTGGTTTAATACCAAACGGTGCCATTGTATTTATTTTTTTTCATACTTTATAGATAAAACGACGCTGTTTAATTTAGTAACAAACGACCTCGTTTAATTTGTGTCTAAAACACAAATACATGAGTAAAAAGACGTCGTTCCACTTAAACTTTAAGTGGAACGACGTCGTTTCATATTGATATAATTCAAAAAAAAATAAGGTATTATTACATCGGCCGGTTCTGCGGTTTAAGCTGGCCTCAAACTGCGACCGATCCTACAACAGTCGGTTTTGTTAAAACATTGCCACCCGCCACCGGTTCCTTTGCAGTTTCGACCAATCTGAGTCGGTCACGGCTGGTTCCACAATTTGGTAGTATCTATATATAAAAGTCCACCATTCTTGCCTGGTACTGAACCCAGCTAGCTAGCTTGTTTCAGAAACTTGGACCATGCGCATGCGCCTCTATCATTGCATGCCTCTCCAAATTCATCACATGCATGCATGGCTATCCTTAATCCATACTTGTATATATATATTTATATTAATACACCTCAAGTGGACGAGTTTTTCTTCAATTAATTGACTGGAAGCTCAAGTAAATATTAAAAATATATACGCACACATATATAGGATGTTTATGAGGAATATATAAAGCCAGTTCTATTATATATAATTATTTTTATATATTTTTATGTACACTATTAATAAGATTGATTAAAATATTTATTTTATATTAAAAATGATACAATTAATTACATTAATAAAATACACAAAAAAATACGTAAAATTGATTATATATAAAATTTTAGATATATATCTCAAAAGTATTTAAAATGACAGATGAAATTGGCTCCACTTTATTGAATTATATATTGTTATATTTTCGATTCTCCCGTTTATTTTTACAATTCTTTTTAATTTATTTTATCATATTTTATTTAATTATTATAATTTTTTTAAATTTGTATATAAAATAAAATAAATAATTTAATTTTTTAAATTTTAAAATAAAAATAATATTAAAAAATTATTTTAATAATTTTTTATTTAATTTTTTATTTTAATCACAGTTCATTTATGTAACGGGGTCGAAGTTGTTGACTACTTTTACGCAACCAAGCCTACAAATTATTTTGTCTCAAAAAAAAAGAGTCATATCTCTCTCGATCTCCACGCTTATCTGCTTCGTGTATAGGCCTCTGATCTGTGAAATTCATTTTTTTTTTTTTTTTGTTCTTAGTTTGTTTTACCCTTTTGTATCTTTGTATTATTTATTTTGAGTGGGACATTAATATTGTCTTTTTTCTGCGTATAAATATTGAGGTTTGGTGATGCCAACATGGTCTACTAGACTTGGCCAATATGGTCATAACGACTGAACAACGTTAATTAGTACTTTAGAGTTGAAAAGCTATCTAAATAAAATAAAATAAACCAAAACAGGTGTGACACCTATCGATTAATATTAAAAAACTAAAAAATTATAAATTCATTAAAATTGAGGGATAGTACTCTTCCTCGACTAGTGCACCCTGGCCTGGAAGGTCATCAATTTCTATGGTTATGAAGTTTCCTCAATGACGAATTCAAAGTCATGTCATGCTTAATGTATTAATTAGCCTTGCATAATTGTGTTGAATCCATGATTCTGAATGGAAGAGATCCCAACTAACCCATCAGAACGAACGCGGTTCCCAAACAATATTAATCAATCATGATTTAAATTAAACTAAATGAAAAAATATATATACAATGATCAATCATGATATAAATTAAACTAAATGAAATATTATATATATATATATATATATATATATATATATAAGCATATAATTGCAACTAAATTTGTTTTTTCCAATTATCTCTTAGATATTTCGTTTGATTCCGTTATGCGCCGTTTGATCATTAAGGGGAGATTTGGATAAGTAATTGAGATGAAAGTTAAAAATTAAATAAAATTTTATTTTTTTAATATTATTATTATTATAAAATTTAAAAAAATTAAATTATTTATTATATAATTTTATAAAAAAATGTTAAAAAATTATAATAATTAGAAAAAATTAGATAAATTGAATCAATCCTGAATCCAAAGTTTCGTGTATTGACTCATTTGTTCGATCCCTGCGACGTTTGAAGCACTGACGTTGAGTTGCCTTCATTTCCATGGAAGCATTAATATTGTTACGTCCTTTCCATTACACGTGTAATACGTGTGTCAATACATTTATCTGTTAATGTTTTACTTTAATCTTCTAATATCCTCTCTTGAAGCTTTTGATTGAAGGATGATGTACAAATGGCCAAATCTGGATCGTTGATGTGTTTTAATCTGAGCTGATGAAATCACGTGAGAGGCTCGTGCTTTCTTCACTGCGTTTAAGGGTTGAGCCGCTGGATTACCTACACGTGTCAGCATCTCTTGTAACATATATATATATGTGCTATACGGTGTAAACCCTAGTTGATATTCATTCTGTACATATCGGCCGTTTCAGAGAGAGAGAGAAAACAGAAAGAACGGAGAGGGGAATTAGGGTTTCGGTGAGAGTTTCTTGTAGAGAGAAGAAATCAGAGTGATTTCTTGAGGGTTCTGTGAGGGATTTGTGACTCTATGTGTACTGAGGCTTCTCTGTGAAGTATTGTTCATCAATAAAAAGCTCTGAGGCCCATTCCTGCCGTGGACGTAGACCATTAGGGTCGAACCACGTAATTTGGTGTGTTCTTTCCTTGCTTTTAGTTTCTTTATTGTTCTTATTGTTCATATTTGATTCTTGATGCTTTCTTGCGATAATATTGGAAGATATTCATCATTTTTGTTGAGCTGTATAATACTGTTCAATCTCGAGGTGTATATTGGTAATCTGGACATCTATTGGTATACTGCTGTTTCTAGGGTTTTGATTATCATCAAACTGTGGTTATTATGAATATTATGTTTCTGTTTGAGAATATATCAGAGGGCTTATATTCGGTGAAAACAGAATAGCTTTATAAAATAAAACTTTAGTCTATAATATCATAATAACATTAAACCTTTTTCAAACAAAAGAGGGTTTCTTTTTTAACAACTGGTATCTAGAGCCTAGGTTTCATGGGAACCATGAGGTTTGATATAGAGAAGTTTACTGGGGATAACGATTTTGGCTTATGGAGAATTAAAATGAGGGCACTGCTAGTCCAACATGGACTGCAGGATGCCCTTCTTGGTGAAAAACAAAAAGGTTCTTCCTTGAAAGAGGAAGAAAAGGGGATTGTCCATAAGGACATCCTTCAGAAGGCTCACAGTGCCTTAATCCTCTCTCTTGGGGATAAAGTCCTGAGAGAGGTGGCCAGTGAGGACACTGCAGCAGGCATATGGCTAAAATTGGAAAACTTGTATATGACCAAATCCCTAGCTAACAGACTACACAAGAAAACTAAGTTGTATACTTTTAAGATGGCCCCTGGAACACCAATAGGACAGCACCTTGATGAGTTCAATAAGATTATTCTAGACCTAGCTAACATAGACATTAAGGTGGAGGATGAGGATCAGGCCATCCTCTTGATGAGTTCTTTGGACTCATCATATCAAAGCCTTAAAGAAACCATGATGTATGGTAGAGACTCTTTGACACTAGATGAAGTACAATCTGTACTTCATACTAGGGAACTTCAAAATAGGGGAGATACCAAACAAGGTCATGGGGAAGGTTTATCAGTTAGGGGCAGAACAGAAAAAAGGGAGAAAAAAGGTAAAAATGAAAATAAGAAATCTAGGTCTAAATCAAGGGGAAAACAGTTTAAATGTTTTCATTGCCATAAGGAAGGGCATTTTAAGAAGGAGTGTCCTGAAAGGAAAACAAACTTTGGGAACAAGACCAAAGAGGCAGTGGATGCTTCTCTGGTCTTAGAGGGGTATGAAAGTGCTGAGGTACTTACTGTGAGTGAAGTGGACTCTAAAACAGAGTGGATATTGGACTCTGGTTGTTCTTTTCATATGTGTCCAATTAGAGAGTGGTTTGAAACTTTCACTAAGATGGAAGGGGGGCAAGTAATTCTAGGAAATAACAAGTCCTGTAAAGTCATGGGTATAGGGTCAGTGAGACTCAAAATGCATGATGGGATTGAAAAGGTACTGAGGGAGGTCAGGTTCATACCTGAACTAAAGAGAAACTTAATTTCTCTTGGTATGCTTGATTTGGCAGGTTACACCTTTAAATCTGAAGGAGGGGTTCTTAGAGTTACTAAAGGCTCTCTAGTTATTATGAAAGGAATAATTAAAAATGGGTTGTATACCCTTCTTGGAAAAACAGTAGTTGGGGAAGCATACCCAACTCAGAACATAGTAGAAAACAAAGCAGTACTATGGCATAGGAGGCTTGGACATGTAAGTCAAGGGGGTCTCTTAGAATTACAAAAACAAGGGCTGTTGAGTGACCAAAACTTAGGAAACTTACCTTTCTGTGAAGATTGTATCTATGGAAAGGCTAAGAGGGTTAGTTTTAAGTCAGCAACCCATAACACCAAACAAACCCTAGATTATGTTCATTCTGACCTATGGGGACCAGCAAGAGTAAATTCACATAGTGGAGGAAGTTACTTTCTATCATTAGTGGATGATTACTCTAGGAAGGTCTGGATATACATCCTTAAAAACAAGAGTGACACTTTTGAAAAATTCAAGGAGTGGAAGACCCTAGTGGAAAACCAAGTAGGTAGAAAACTCAAAATCCTTAGAACAGATAATGGACTAGAGTTTTTGTCTAATGAGTTTAATATGTACTGTCAAAAAGAAGGAATTCTTAGGCATAAGACAGTGAGGGAAACACCCCAACAAAATGGTCTAGCTGAAAGAATGAACAGAACCATTTTAGAAAGGGTGAGGTGTATGTTGTCAAACTCAGGGCTGCCCAAAACATTCTGGGCAGAGGCTACCACTACTGCTGTACATCTCATAAATAGATGTCCATCATCTGCCATAGGGTTTAAAACACCACATGAGCTGTGGTCTGGAAAACCTCCTAGTTATGACTACTTAAGAATTTTTGGTTGTGTTGCTTATGCACACTCAAAAACTGACAAGTTGGAACCTAGGGCACTCAAGTGTATATTCATAGGGTATCCTGAAGGGGTTAAGGGGTACAAGCTTTGGGTAGATGGGCCTGGTAGGTATAACTGCATTGTGAGCAGAGATGTGACCTTTAATAAGTCACAAATGGCTCGGGCACAAGAGGAAAAGTGTGATCCCAAGACTGACCAGTCCCCAAGTGGATCTCAGATTGAGGTGGAGCAACCAAGAGCCCAATCTGAACCTGAAATTGGGGAAAGTAGCAAACCTGAGGAAGAAGACTCAGGGGACAAAGATATAGGTGGTGATAACTCATATAACCTAGTTAGAGATAGGAAGAAGAGAGTTATAAAACCACCTATAAGGTATGGGGAGGCAGAGCTCACTATGTTTGCTCTAACTGTAGCTGATGAAGTGGTGTACCAGGAACCTAGGACCTATAAAGAGGCAGTGAATAGCAAGGATTCTTCAAAATGGATTCTTGCTATGCAAGAGGAAATGAAATCTCTAAATAAAAATAAAACCTGGGTTTTAGTACCTAAACCTAAGGGGGTAAAACTTATAGGATCCAAATGGATCTTTAAGAAAAAGGAAGGCATACCAGGGGTAGAAGGGACCAGGTATAAGGCTAGACTAGTAGCCAAAGGATTTTCACAGAGAGAAGGGATAGATTTCAATGAAATCTTCTCTCCAGTGGTTAAACATACCTCAATTAGGCTACTGTTGGCTTATACTGCTTATGAAAATCTGCATTTAGAACAACTAGATGTTAAAACTGCATTTCTGCATGGAGAACTTGAGGAAGAAATTCATATGCAGCCTCCTGAAGGCTTTACAAATGAAATTAAAAGTAATCAAGTGTGTTTACTAAAGAAATCTTTATATGGTCTCAAACAATCACCTAGGCAGTGGTATAAAAGATTTGATACACACATGATTAACAATAATTTTAAAAGAAGCTACTATGATAGCTGTGTCTATTACAAGGAAGAAAAAGGAATATGTGTTTATCTCCTTTTGTATGTTGATGACATGTTAATAGCTTGTAAAGACACTGTTTTGATAAATCAAGTCAAAAGCATGCTGAAATCAGAATTTGAAATGAAGGATCTGGGTCCTGCTAAGAAAATTTCAGGAATGGAAATTGAAAGAGATAGAAGTGCTAGTATGCTATATTTATCTCAGAAAAATTACATTTCTAAAATTCTAAATAGATTTGGTATGGAACAAGTAAAATCTGTAAGTACACCCTTAGGACAACATTTCAAATTGTCCTCAGACCAGGCTCCTAAAACAGACTTGGATATCAGTTTTATGAAACAAATTCCATATGCTAGCATGGTTGGAAGTATAATGTATGCAATGGTTTGTTCCAGGCCTGATCTGACCTATGCAGTTAGTATGGTTAGTAGGTTTATGGGTAACCCTGGGAAACCTCATTGGCAAGCTATCAAATGGGTGTTAAGGTACCTAGGAGGCACAACTAACTTGGGACTTAGTTTTGGAAAGAATGTTGTAAAGGGTTGTGAATTGGCTGAATTTGTAGACTCTGATTACGCAGGAAGCATAGACACTAGGAAGTCACTGACTGGTTATGTTTTTACTGCTTTTGGGGGAGCCATTAGCTGGAAATCACACCTACAATCTGTGGTGGCTTTATCAACCACAGAAGCTGAATATATAGCACTAACAGAAGCCATTAAAGAGGCCATATGGCTGCAGGGTATTGCTAGTGAGTTAAATATTTTCAATAGAAATATCACAGTCTACTGTGATAATCAAAGTACACTGCACTTAGCTAAAAACCAAGTTTTTCATGAAAGATCAAAACATATTGATGTGAGGCTTCATTTTGTGAGAGATGTTATAGAATCTAAAATAGTAGGTGTGGAAAAGGTCCCAACTGAGGATAACCCCTCAGATATGATGACCAAGTCAGTCCCTTGGTCCAAGTTCAGACACTGTCTGAACTTATTGGGTATGGAGTCTAGGACTAGTCCCTCTTAGAGGGACAATGCAGGAATGAGCCAATGATGAGAAATTTTTTTTTAAAAAAAAAAAAATCTTGTGGCAAATAAATGTTTTGCCAAGGTGGAGATTTGTAATACGTGTGTCAATACATTTATCTGTTAATGTTTTACTTTAATCTTCTAATATCCTCTCTTGAAGCTTTTGATTGAAGGATGATGTACAAATGGCCAAATCTGGATCGTTGATGTGTTTTAATCTGAGCTGATGAAATCACGTGAGAGGCTCGTGCTTTCTTCACTGCGTTTAAGGGTTGAGCCGCTGGATTACCTACACGTGTCAGCATCTCTTGTAACATATATATATATATATGTGCTATACGGTGTAAACCCTAGTTGATATTCATTCTGTACATATCGGCCGTTTCAGAGAGAGAGAGAGAAAACAGAAAGAACAGAGAGGGGAATTAGGGTTTCGGTGAGAGTTTCTTGTAGAGAGAAGAAATCAGAGTGATTTCTTGAGGGTTCTGTGAGGGATTTGTGACTCTATGTGTACTGAGGCTTCTCTGTGAAGTATTGTTCATCAATAAAAAGCTCTGAGGCCCATTCCTGCCGTGGACGTAGACCATTAGGGTCGAACCACGTAATTTGGTGTGTTCTTTCCTTGCTTTTAGTTTCTTTATTGTTCTTATTGTTCATATTTGATTCTTGATGCTTTCTTGCGATAATATTGGAAGATATTCATCATTTTTGTTGAGCTGTATAATACTGTTCAATCTCAAGGTGTATATTGGTAATCTGGACATCTATTGATATACTGCTGTTTCTAGGGTTTTGATTATCATCAAACTGTGGTTATTATGAATATTATGTTTCTGTTTGAGAATATATCAGAGGGCTTATATTCGGTGAAAACAGAATAGCTTTATAAAATAAAACTTTAGTCTATAATATCATAATAACATTAAACCTTTTTCAAACAAAAGAGAGTTTCTTTTTTAACAACACGCAGGCCACTACCACTAATATTCCTGAGTTTTAGAGCATCCTTATCTGAATATAAAAATAAAGTCTCATTTAATTATTAGGAATGAGAAATTACTTGTAATAGCTCAAATTTATTGACTTTGAGTTATAGTATTTATGAAGCCTCGAACCATAGCTAGCTGGTTCGTATGGATTTTCAGCTTCAGTGGATAATTTTCAATGATTTGTGACATGGTTTGGCAAACTTGAAAGTACTGCATTCTCCTACAGGGAAAGTGTCATCGATTCTACTCCCCGATCCCCTCTTATTAACATAACCTGGATAATTCCACTTAAAAAATTCCACTTCCACAAGCAAGCGCAGACCAATCTCCTTTGCTAACTTCTTTATCTTCCACTTGCTGAAAGGATAAGCCGTCTTGTGGGTAATATGAATTTCTCCATTCCCTGTCAGCATGTCAAATGCATTCCACAAGAATCCCCTGACCAACTCTTGGTGAAGCCTAAAACAAATTACACGATTATCATTGTTGATAATGGCCAAGCATGATACATATATATATATATATATAGATAGATATACCTTTTAATGTAGTGCATGCTCAGAACCGTCATCTTTCCATAACAAAAAAGGAAAAGAAAAAAAAAATAAACAGAAAACTTACTCAATTTGGCGATCATCATGTTCAGAAAACATGAAACCAGCATGAGGAAAATTGAAGATTATCCTGTCGAACACTTTCAAATTAAGGAGAGGGTGTAGGATCATAGTATGTGCATTCACATTGTGCAAAGTAGTGCATCCCCTCTCTTTCAGTTCTTCCAAATTGGTTCTGGCATTTGAATAGTTTTGCATCAAAAACTCTTTGGATGGCATGCACACACATGTCGAACAGCTCCCAGTTAGAAAAAGTCCAAAATTATATATGTAAATTTACTGTACATGTATTGTGTAGTGAGGCCAGAAACATTGTGGATCAGGATCAGTAAAATAAATTAATCAGAGATAAGTTAAATAACAGGATTAATTAATTGTGTAGTACTAGATTAAGGTGCGGTATGGATGGTGAGATTGTTTTGAGATTTTAAAAAAATTAAATTGTTTATTATATTTTGTATAAAAATTTAAGAAAGTTGTAATGATTAGATGAGATAAAATGAAATACTTTTTAGTACTATCCAAATGGGGCCTAAATATTATATATATGTGCATGTAGTGGATCTACAGTTCAAACAGATTTGTAAAGTGCCACAAAATTCAACTTATTTCCGAAAAAGAAAAAATACAAGAGCAGAATGGATGGCCTAAATTTAATTTCTGTCGCAAAAATTACACTCATGCATGACGGGTATATTGGATCAATACGCACTGTGAATTACTCTACTGCGACTACGGGCGAGATGCAACATGTACTCGGCCTCCTCCCAAATAATACGTACCTTTGGAATCAAAGGAGGTAGCAATCATGTTCACAGCAGTATCGAATCGTTTGGCTAAGCATGCAGCAAAAGAGAAATCTCCCTCACCCACCAGCAGTATTTTATGAGAGCTGCAATAATGCTGTATCCATTTCTGATCTCCTTCATTGTTATCTACACTAATTAGCTCACCCATTCGTTTATGATGGATATATATCTAAGTATAATGTACGTGTCCCAATTTCCATATATATTTGCAACTGAGACGAGCCCATGCTAGCTTCCCGTTGGAATGAGTGAGCATTGGAATCGGCAAGATATAATGTTATGCGTCTATCATTAAAGTCACCCACGAGAAAATCAATAAACCTCGAAGACTTGCGTGCATTAATGAGACAGGTTCATGCATGGTGCGTACCTCTTCGGATTCTTGATTGAATGAGCGTTGGAATGGACCAGAAAAGGTTAAGTCACTGTCATCAAAGTCATCCTCTCTTTTTGAATGTATCGAATTCAAGCTCCATGCATGCGTCCATATATGAGAATGGTGAAGTCTCCTAATTTTATTATCTCATTAATGCGTGTGTGATAAATTACATTTGCCTAATGATCGATGCCGCTTTACATTCTTTGATTGGGCCTTAATTGTTTAATTGCCAAATTTGGTGAAAGAAACAGCTCTGTATATGGCTTTTGTGTTTTCCTTAATTTGCTAGATTTTTGCTGAAGTCCGTCGTGGCCTTTCCTATGCATGCATTTGTCTGATCTTATTCGTCCTTGTTTGCCTATCAAGATCAGAGACAAGTGAACAAACTTTGGTCCATTTCCGATTGAATTAATTGTTGAAGATAAAATTCTGAGATTTTTTGCAAGTACCTTCATGCGTGCTTATAAATTTCGGCACAACATTGTAAATGGTTAGGTTTGGATATTGAGATGAGAATTTTTAGTTTTAGATAAAAGTTTAGAATATTATTTTTTAATATTATTATTGTTTTAGAATTTGAAAAAATTGAATTATTTATTATATTTTAAGTGAAAATTTGAAAAAGTCGTAATGATGAGATGAAATGATATTAGAATTTTGTGTTTGATCTAATAACAAGGATATCTCATATTTTAAATATGGCCAACATGTTTGTGCCATTTTCATTTTAGTGGCCGGAGATTATCGTCTAAGAGGTTTTGAATTTCCTTCAAAAGAGAAATGGCAAGTAAAGTAGTGTCCTTTGAATGCCGAAGTGCAGCTTCGTAAAACGATCGCCTAAATCTGCCATGATCCTACCACGCAGGCATGAAGCATCAAAATCCTTCCGAAACTACTTCATAATGGGTCAAAATATACGAGTCCATGAAAATAACATACTGAACAAAGGAAGCAAAACCTCTCTCATTTTCAAAAGCTGGCAACTTGTTACATAAGGGCAACCATTTAGCATAGAAATTCAGATTATAACGTCTAAACAGAACCAAAAAGTGGATGCTGGCAAGAGATAAGTTACCAAGAACATGAAACTGTATAGCATATAACGTCTAAACAGAACCAATGCACAGCTTTTAAAAGTCCTACGCACCACTGCTTTTCTAGTTTGCGGGATCCTACCAGCCAGAAAAGACATGCATATTGTATTCACCGGTAGGCTGGTTCCTCTGCACCAGACTCCAATACCAACTTCTCAGGTACTGAAACTGTTGATCCAGTGAATCCCTCCTCGCCATCAGTTCGTAAACATGGTCCAACATCGATTTTCTCAGATGCAAAGTGCTCAACGGGTTCTCACCAAAAACGTTTAGGTCACCGCTCAAGTTTCTTGTTGGAATTTCTGCAAAGTCTCCCACAACATGAAGGCTTGGTGCATGAAAGGACTCGCTTAAATCATGATTAGTCCTTCCAAATATTTCTGTAGGGTTATGCAAGTGCCCATCAAACCTTCCAGAGAGTTGATTTCTAGGGCCGATTGTTGAAGGCAATCGCACATGCTCTGAAGTTTGTTCCAACTTTGTCGGGTGACAAGCTACAACATGAAGCCTTGGTGCATGAAAGGACTCGCTTAAATCATGATTAGTCCTTCCAAATATTTCTGTAGGGTTATGCAAGTGCCCATCAAACCTTCCAGAGAGTTGATTTCTAGGGCCGATTGTTGAAGGCAATCGCACATGCTCTGAAGTTTGTTCCAACTTTGTCGGGTGACAAGCTACAACATGAAGCCTTGGTTCATGAAAGGACTCGCTTAAATCATAAATAGTCCTTCCAAATATTTCTGTAGGATTTTGCAAGCGCCCATCAGACATTCCAGAGAGTTGATTTCTAGGGCCAATTGTTAACGGCAATCGCACATGCTCTGAAGTTTGTTCCAACGTTGTCGTCAAGTGACAAGCTGCTAGAGGATAACTAAAATTAATTGATGTGGAACACTGCTGCATTTGGTTCGGAACCCCTTGGAATTGCTGAGATCTTCCATGCACTGATGAATACAATTGTGTGACCCGTCCTTGAGACTTTTTCTTTTTATGGGATAACCTGAGCATGAATTTAAAGGTGCTGCACTTACCCAAAGGGAAGGCTTCATCACATCTCCAACTATCCCCTCTCTTATTGTTATAACCTGGGAAGTCTTCTTTCTTGAAATCAACACACCCGACCAATACCAAAGAATTCTTTGAAGCAAGTTCCCCTATATTCCACTTACAGAATGGAGCTGTAGTTTTGTGGTTTACATGAATTTCACCATTTGCTCGAAGCATGCCTTTTGCATTCGAGAAGAAGCCATTCACAAGATCTCTGTGCATTCTTTAGGTAACAGATAATGGAAGCAAAGTATAGTATTAGATCTCCGCAATGAATAATTAGAAAGCCCTTTGATATGAGAACAATGAAACAATTATAAATTACTCTTTTGCAGCATCAACACATGTTTTTACATCATCCTGCATCATGCGCATCAAAAGATGGCCAATGAGGGACTCATCAGAATACAAGTTCATATTTCGGTATCTTTCATGAGTATTTGATACAATACTTCCTAAGGCCATGGTTCCGCATGGTTTTACAAATCTCCATACTCTCCTTCACTAGTAGTTGATACAGTATTTCCTAAGGTCCTGGTTTCACTTTGCTTTACACTTTGCTTTACAAAGCTCCAACACCAAGACTAGGGTTCCAAACCCCAGTCAATAAGTTCAGAAAAACACAAATTGGAGGCTTTCAATTTCTTATCATATAAAGATGACGCAAAACTCTATTACTATTTCCCATGCTGCTTGAGAAAATCAGATTTTTCTGCATATAATATTATTCAAACAGGAATAAAAACTTGTAGAGGCAAAATCAATACAGATAAAATACAACTTACTTAATCAGCTCTTCATTGTCTTCTTTTCCATAGAACCCTACATGAGGGAAGTTGAAGACAATCCGATTGAATTTACGCATTTTCAAATCAGTATGATATTTCATCCTAGTTGCATCCACTCCATGTAAGAGGGATGCCCCCAGCTTTTCTAAATTTTCCAAATTCGATTTTGCTGCCTTGTACTTCTTGATCACGACATCTAATTAAACAGAGAGCATTGACGTTATAACTTGGCCAAAACTAAATTGCAAAAAAATATATATTTATATATAGAACAAATGAAATATATTTTCCCAATATGGCTAAAAGATCCAGCTCAAAAAGTAGCAACGCCAGTATAAATGGACTCAGACCAAAATCAACCCCCTTCATTGGAAATAACCCTTCTTGTCCTGTTTGGATGCTGAGGAAAAGCTAAATAAAAAGGAAAGAACTTTGGCATTAAATTCCTACAGATTTCCCAAAACTAAATGCAATACATTGACCAAATGAGAAAGAATCATGGCATATCATTAAAAAAAAGGGGGGGTATTTCTTTATTAAGGAATGAAAGTTCAAAAAAAAAAAAAGACAAAGGTTCCTACAATCCCGTAGTACATGAAGTTATTTCCCTTTATACTTTCCCTAGAGCCAAACGAATCAAGGACCACAAGATAACAAACACAAGAAAACAAGAGGGTAACGAGTCCATTTATTAAAAGGGAAAAAAAAAAAAAAAAAACTTGCATTTTTCATCAAAACAGCATTCATATAATTCAAGCATGTATATATATACATACGGGCATGGTTACATCATACATTCAACATGCACACAAATGATACGGAGAGAAAGAGATAGTTATACCATAAGAATCGAGAGAAGAAGCGAGGATATTTGAAGCAGAGCCAAAAGAGCGTGCCAAACTCAAAGAAAAGGAGAAATCCCCTTCGCCGACCAAAAGTATTTGATGATTCGACGAATAGTGCATCACCCATCTCTCTTCTTCTTCTTCTTCATCAACTCCCACTTCCCTCTCTGCCTCCTGATCAGCAGCCATCAACGCTTTCTATTCCAGTATCGGAGAGGGAGACTGGAGAGTAGAGACACTGACCGAGAGCAAGACCAAAACTTGTAGAAGAAGCTTCGCTGTGAAACTGTATGATCTTAAAGGACAATTTGTGAGTAGGGCCTGGAATTGGGGTTCTATTACGAGCATGCCATCATCTCCCACGGTTTGGTATGAATGATTTTGTGTAGTGGCGGGCGTTATGGGATTCGAGGAGGCCGTTGGGTAGTGTAAAATTAATTAGAATCCTGCTACACCCACCTCGGTGTAGTCGTGGATGAATCCGATAAAGTTGGCAGGTTTGGTTATTTATCTAATTTTATTTTATTTTATTTTTAAATATATATCTAAATTAATATAATTTTTTAAAACTAATCATTATAATTTTTTTAAACTTTTAAATAAAAAATAAAAAAATAACTTAAACTTTTTCAAATCATCAAATAAAAATAATATTCTTAAAATATTTTAATTTTATAATATTTTTTATTCAATTTTTTATCTCTCATTTTTTAAATTCTAAAAATGACGATTCTAGAGACATCGCTGGTTATTGGGAGTCACTGTTAGGCTGAAAAAAAAAATTTCAAATCATTTTTAATACTTTTAAATATTTTAAAAAATATAAAAAATTTATAATAATATTAAACAATTTTTTCTTAATCATTAAGAAAAAAAATTAGCCAACGATGGCCTTAGTGTTTTCTTTCTAAAAAATACTCAATTCAAGTTATCTCATTATTATCACAAACTATCTTACTACTATTTAGAATTTTTTTATCTCATCTTGCTCTATAAACCAATCCTAAATGTTTGTTTTTTATAAACAACGTTAGGTTCCATTGGAATTTTTTTAATTTTGTAATTAAGAAAATATTTTTTAATGATGTTATGATTTTTTTTTAAATATATCTCAAAAAGTATTAAAAATATATATATATATATATATTTTTAAAAAGAAAAACATATGAAATTGCACTAGTGAGAGCTCCTAGTGATGGGAATAGCACTATCCCTTTTTTTATTTTTTATATTCTTTAATATTTAAAAAATCATAATATTATTAAAAAATATTTTCTTAACCATTAAATAAAAAACCCAAAAAAAAATTATCAGAGAATTCATCCTACCAACTCTCATAACTTGCTTTTTCCAATTACTTTCCATTTCCTACAGTCCGTCAGAACATAATAATACATGAATACCTTTGCATTTGTTGAACCTAAAGTTTAAAGTTTCGTATAATTATATATCTACATATAAATTTTAATGATAATAAATTAATTCAAAAAATAAACAAGTTTCAAGTTCAAGTTGACTACATAATAAAGTCAAGTACATCAAGAAATCAAGTATGAGCAAGAAGGGAACAATCTCACATTAAAACTCATAGAATAATATTATACATCATGTGACGCCCCCAAATTCCGTTTGGGATCGAACGGACATTTGAAGCGTCGAGACATGCAAGACAAGATTACCTGCCCCCGTTCATGACATATAAGATGCAATGTTCCTAACATGCATTTAACATTATGCAATATTCGTAGCGGATAATTTTTTTTTTTAGCAATACTATGCACCAAATTGAAAATATCTCAATTGCTTAAAACATACTTCATACATAAAGACTCATTGAGTAGATCACAACACTAGTCCAAAATGGTTATGATCCAAAAATACTAAAAATGCAACTCCATTGTACAAGTAGTAATTTACGTTAACTACTATATTAACATTGACATCGCACCGTCGCTTAGTCAACTGTGTCTAGTTGATCAGCTCCTGATTCTCCTTCAGGTCCTGTAACAAGATCTACCATTCGGGGGGAATGGTAGTTGGGACTACCAAAGTGAGATTTGATTACAAATCTCAGTAAGTTAACAAAAAACTTCCACACAAGCTAATGATGCATGCATAACAGTAAAAGCATAAATGCATAATCAAATTCATAAGTAATTAAAGCATAACTTGGCGTGCAACATAGCATAATTAACATAACTTAAATTGAAACATGAACTGAACTTGACTTGACATGAACTTGATCTGAAACTTGACTTAACATGAAAAATACATACTCCACAGTTGTTGTGGCCCCAAGTATTCTACGTATAAATACATACTCCACAGTTGTAGTGGCCCCATGTATTCTACACAAACTTGACTTAACATGAAAAATACATACTCCACAGTTGTTGTGGCCCCATGTATTCTACACAAACTTGACTTAACATGAAAAATACATACTCCACAGTTGTTGTGGCCCCATGTATTCTACGTGTAAATACATATTCCACAGTTGTTGTGGCCCCATGTATTCTACACAAACTTGACTTAACATGAAAAATATATACTCCACAGTTGTTGTGGCCCCATGTATTCTACGAAAACTTATTCTTTAACTGCTTAAATACATACTCCACAGTTGTTGTGGCCTCATGTATTCTACGTGTCACAATTGCTGTGTCTCACGTAGTGTATGCGTCACAATTGCTGTGACCCCATACATAAGTAATCAAGATGAAACGTGACTAGAATACGAAATGACTGAAGCCCTGACATAACATAACGTGACTTGAATATAACTTGAAATACATGACCAACTTAAGATAGAAATATTTCGTAACATTGCATAACATATAATAGACAACATATTTAACATGACATACTTGCAACAGTGAATATTACATGACTTGACATACATGTAATAGATGACATACTTAGCATGACGTAGTTGTAAGGTACAGTAATACATGACAGAATATATTATGTAACAGATAAAAATTGACGACAGAATAAATTCTGTATAATAGACAATTATGTGATAACTTGACATGGCATGACATATATGATAACACACATACATACACTGTAGTTCCTTGACTTAGCACACATACACAGTAGACTGCTAGTAAGTTAAAAACTAACTTACCTCGATCTCCGCGTTTCTCATAAAACTTCAAGTGCGACCACGAGGAACTGTAATTAGTGATTCTAAAAGTTAGAACTAAATCACTAAATATTTGAAATATGGAAAATACTAACTTAAAGAGTAAAATTTTCATTTTATTCTCTACATGTGGGAAAATGACCGTTTTACCCATAACTTAAGGATTTTGCATACTAACTCCAAAATTTTCTAAAATTTACATTCCTCATGTAAATTTTGTCCTAAACTTAAATATCAACTCAGAAAAATTTAAAACAAAACACAACTATGAAGAACACACTATGGCCGAAACATCCATAGGCCATTTCCCTTGATTTTTGTTGCAATTCCTTCCAACTTCAAAACTCATGCTTAAACCAAAATTTTGCAACAAACATCTTCCAATCCTAAGTTCAAAACCATACTTAAAATATCCATTTAGAAAAAGCTAATAATCAACACCAACCTTTTTTGTAAAAAGATCCAAGCACTTGAATCACAAGTTTTGACCTTAAATCAAAACATCTTCAAGAATTTCAAAAATCAAATCTTACTTCTAACATATTCATAATATCATCCTAACATCAACCATGCTTTAAATCATCAAACTAAAGTCACCAAAATCACAAAATAACATTTGGAGTTTTTGGTTTTACACTTAGTCCAAAAACAGAAACTTTTTCCTCAACTAGTTTTGATAAATCTCTTGATCTATGACTTATAAATATATGATCTTCAAACCAAACCATTACATGGTTTAAAAAGATGTCCTAAAACATATATAAGCTTCTAATTCAAGATCACATGGTTAGAAATTAACCAAAACATAAATTTAGCCAAGAATATCCACACTTTGGCTTATCTGAATATCTCTTTGCATAAAATTTCATATCTTTGAAACTAACATCAATTATCTTCAAAATAATAATATAACATGTATATAAGATTTTTAGGATCCTCCAATAAAATTATCAAAGTCATTAGAATAGGTTTAGACCACCAAAGAGTTAAACTTTCTCAAAACAGAAACTGTTTTTCCTCTTCCAGTTTCTAAGTTTCTAAATCTAAAAACTCTTTCATCAAAATCTTTAATCATGCAAAAATTCTCAACCAATAGTCATATATACATGTTAACAATACTCCATAAAAATTTCGGACCAATATCTATCCATTAGCTTGGTCAAAAACTCCAAACTATAACATATTCTCCAGTTTATCTCCCAGAATGACCTTTCTATAGTTTATACAATATTTGACTGACCAAATGATCTTTAAATAGGGCAAATAAGATATCCATGTAAACTACACTAAAAAAGGAACAACTTATATGAAGGAGACTTTATGATAAAACACTTACAACAGCTTCGAAATTGGCGTGCAAAAGACCTCCTAAAAGCTGTCCGAGAGAGAGTGTTTGATATTCTTTCAATGGAAAGTGTAAATGAAGATAATTTCGTGGAGAGAGGTGGCTGGAGATACTTATGGATGAGATATGGAAGAGATGAGGCTGGAGTTGAGAGTTGAGTGTAGTTTTCTCCTACCCAAAATATCTATAAAAGATTATCTTATAATATTCTATCCAATAGTATCTACAAAAAATCAACTTAAGATATTTTTATCTAATAATATCTATAAAAATCAACTTAAAATATTTTTACCCAATAATATTCATGAAAATTACCTCAAGATATTTCTTTTTATCCAATAATATCTACAGTTTTGAACAGACGTTTTGTCCGAAAATATGAAAAAATGTTATTGCACCATAAGACTTTAAATAACCCTCCGAGTCTAATGGCACAAACCATAATACATTTTGACACTTCTAACTATCTCCAATAATCAAAAACACACTTCTGATACCATAGTAAATAATAACACTAACTATGTAGTTAGACAAAAACCTATACGATTAATGGATTCGTGAAAACTTATGGGGTTTTCACAAGGTTCCTAAAGTTAATAGAAATTTCACAATTGAATTTCTAGCGGGCTGTTACACATCCCTTGAAAAGTTTGAAATTAGGATTAAAGTTCAAAATTAATATTTTATCATAAAGCATTAAAATATATTTTCCACATATGTATGAATATTTTGAAAATTAAATTTGAAAATTTAAAATGATTGATTTTCATCTTTCGCATGTGCATGACATGATTAAATGTTTGAATTTTGAAAATATTAAAGATGATTGGTTATCATCTTTCACATATGCATGCTTTGTTTGAATATTTTCAAAAGTGATTAATACTATTTTTGAATTATGTAAAAAGTAGATGATTTTGTTTGAAAATTTTGAAAAGTAAATAGTATCCCTTTTGTCATATGTGAAAAGTAAAAAGATTATATTTGAAATTTTTGAAAAGTAAATGATGTTGTCTTTGACAAATGAAAAAGAAAAAACTTTTATTTGAATTTTTTGAAAAGTGAATAATGTTGTCTTTGACAATTGAAAAATAATAAATTTTTATTTGAATTTTTTGAAAAAGTGAATGATGTTGTCTTTGACATGTGAATTTTTTTAAATTTAAATATGAAGTCTCATATGCCTATAAATAGATCATTTGAGAGTTTCAAATTCACAACACCAAGAGCATACAACATTCATTTAAAGTTTTCATTCTCTCTTCTCTAAGCATTGAATCTTAACCCTTATTCATTTTGAGAGATATATAGTTTGTGCTGTATTGTTCTTATTCCACTCATTGATGAGTGTTCTATGATAACCTACCCACTATCAGCTCTTATATCAGTAAAATTGTGTGTATAACTCTTGTGCGTGTCAAAAGTGTTCTACACATGGAATAGTACAATCATCACATGTAAGGTGATTGCAAGTGTAGAGGATGTTCTACACGAATCATTTGCAGTGATGTTGTTCAAATGTGTAATAGGTTTTTATCTCTACCTGAAAGAGGTTGAATAGTAAATTTGGGGATCTTTTAAGGGGTAGTTTGAGGCGAGGACGTAGGCAGTGGGGTCGAATTTCGTTAACATACTGAGTTTGCTTCTATCTTATCATTACTGTTTATATTTATTGTTGTTTTATATTTTATTTTTATTTTATATTGTGTATTTAATTTTTAATTTTTAATTTTTAAATACAACTTAATTCACCATCTCTTATGTTAGTTATTTGAACAACAGTATTTATTTTCTTTAATTTCAAATTTTATAATTTTAGAAAAAAAAATTTTAAAATAATGATCCAAGTCGACATGGACTAATTAAAGAGAAACAACGAAAGTCATCAATCTTCAAATCTTGTTTCGTTACAAATTAATTAAGTCCAAAGCAATATTATTATCTCAAATGGTATTCTTGGATCAGAAAAATCTCCAAAACCCAAATGGTATAATTGTCTTGAAAATGTGCTATTTCAGGTAATGCTTTAATAAAATAAATTGATAATTTAATTACATTTTGTTTTAATACAAGGGGATGAGAGGTTTCGAATCTAAATTTTTTTATTTAGATAATCAGATCATATATCATCAAGTCATCAAACTTTTAACAAACCTATTTACATTTTAATTCTTAAGCAATTGCCTAATCTAGATTAATTTAAAAAAGACTATTAATAGAGAGGACAAAAGAATCATGTCCCATTGTTGGCAGCCTCGGCAAGGGCGTCTGGTCGAAAGTAGTGAATTATTAATATTCTCTGCATTCATTGCTTATAAAGGGCCCCAAGGAAACCAAAAAAACAAGACCCAATTCCTAAAGTTAATAATTGAGAGAAAGACTTGGAAACAAAAAATAATTATTGGGATAGTGAGTGATGTCTCCAAAGTTCAAGTATTGTCATTTGATTCCATCCGTACGTATAAATCATTTTGATAGCAATCTGATAAGTTAACCACAACAATAATTTTTAGAGTAAAGTTATTTATAAATTTTAAATAGATAAGTATCGTGTAAATTTTTTGAAAAAAATGAGTCTTATTAATAAAAAATAATTTTTTTACATTTTTTTAAGTGACGTCTATTTTTTTATACGAACTTATCTATTTGAAATTTGTATAAATTATTTCTCTAATTTTTACACTCGTAAAGCAATTTTAAATTGTCGACCTAGGAAAATTTTGAAAATGAAAAATATCAACAAATCAAACATGATGTAAGACGAAATAAGTTTACCAATAAATCATCTCGATTAAAAGGTTTTTTTTTTTTTTTTAATATCTCTTACTATTCTGAAAAAGTTCTAAGGGTAAGAAAATAATTTTAAACTCATGAAAATCGATTTATCTATTTTCTTGAAAATCTTGAAAATTGAAGTATTTTTTTTTTCTTTTACATTTGCCAAAAAGAAGTAAGTTTTTTTTACGTTGGTGTAAAAAATTCGAAAAGAGAGATCGATGTGACTTTTTACATTAACTAAAAGGAAAGAAACTTTTTTACCATTGTATAGAAAATTTGAAAAAGTAAAGATGCTTTTTGACGTTTGCTACGTTATATAAGATGGTTTGTTATGCTAGATAAGATGGAATGAGTTGAGATAAAAATTAAAAGCTAAATAAAATATTATTATAATATTTTTTTAATATTATTTTTATTTTAAAATTTAAAAAAATTAAAATTTTTATTTTATTTTGTATAAGAATTTAAAAAAATTATAATAATTAGATCAAATAAAAATAATTATGAAAACAAATAAGGCAGAACTTGATTATTTGCATTCAAAACTTAGAAAGTGATCTTAGTGTTATTTAGATGACTAACACAAGAGGGAGGGTGAATTGAGTTATATTTAAAAATTAACAATTATAAATCAAATACACAATATAAAATATAAACAAAATATGAAACAACAATAAATATAAAGAATAAGGGTAAGAGAGAAACAAATTCAGTATGTTAACGAGGTTCGGCCCCACTATCTACGTCCTTGCCTCAAGCTACCCCTTGAGAATTTTCAAATTCACTATTCAACCTCTTTCAGGTGGAGATAGAAACTTATTACACATTTGAACAACACCGCTACAAATGAGCCGTGTAGAACACCCTCTACACTTGAAATCACCTTACACGTGGTAATTCAATTATTCCCTGTGTAGAACATTTTCTACACGCACAAGAGTTAACACACACTTTTATTGATACAAGAGCTGATAGTGGGTAGGTCATCAGAAAACACTCCTCAATGAATGAAATAAGAAAAATACAGCGTAAATTATATCTCTCTCAAAATTAACAAGGATTAAGGTTCAATGCTCAGAGAATAGAAATTGAAAGTTTTGAATGAATATTGTAAAACTTGCAATGATATGCGTAAGCTCTTAGTATGGTGATTTTGAAGATCTCAAATAATCTATTTATTGGCATATGAGACTTCATATTCAAATTTAAAAAGATTCACATGTCAAAAACAACATCATTCACTTTTTCAAAAAATGCAAATAAAAGTTTCTTCTTTTTCAATTGTCAAAGACAACATCATTCACTTTTTAAAAATTTCAAATCTAATTTTTTTATTTTTCGCATATGACAAAATGAGTATTATTTACTTTTTAAAATTTTCAAACAAAATCAATTACCTTTTGAATAAGCCAAAAAGTGCATTATTCACTTTTGAAAATCTTCTATATATAAAAGTGGCTATCTAACGGATCTAACGGATGAATAATAATTTTTCATTGTTTTCCGTATATTTCTTTGTTTCCCCCGTTAAGTTACCGTTAAGTTGACTCCATTTGGCTCCAGAACGTGACAGTTTTGCAAAAAATGTCTGGCTTCACCTATTATGGGTTGGGCCCAAAAATGACAATCGACACCAACTTAAACCCAACAATAAACAACTCCCTAGATGCAGTAAGAATCTAAATGAGTTTTTTTTATTTTATTTTCTTTAAATATTTTTTAAACATTCTTAATGATTGACCAAAAATAAAACATAAAGATAAAAATAAAAATATATGAGTAGACATATTTGGTAGGTATATTTGATAGTTATACTATCAATTTCCTTAAAATAATATTTTATTCTTTTCAAGATTGAGATTTGCCTCCAACTTTTTCGTGAGACACATGTAGAATTAAAAGTATTTAAAAAATGCTAACTAGCCTTTCCAGTGAAACATAAATATCCACGTACCAATTTGAAGACTTTATTGCATTGTTACTCTTGAATTCTAAATCATGACAAAAAGTGATTGCATTTAAGATTTGGGCTTGATTTTACATGAATTTGTTTTAGTTTGGACACTAATTTTATGAGAATGACACTTATATTTTATGACAGTTAAAATATATTACTAATTAATGATTTATAATACAGGTACAATAAAATAAAAAGATACAAAAAAATAGAAAAAATGTAAATAAAAATACTACAACGAAAATCATGTTAAATTTAAAACAAGAGAACTAATATTATTAATAAATAAAATAATTATTTAATTAAAACACATAAAAATACAGGATATCACAAGCATGTTAGAAATTGTATATTTCCTCTAATGGTTTTCCAATAAATTCTTTTTCACGTGTGCTAGCAAGAATTAAAATACTGATTGTAGTAATTAATTTATTTGTTAAAGTTCCTTTGTAATATTCTATTAATTATATTACTTGTATAAAAGTTGAAGCAATGTCTTTTAAGTTATATATATCATCAACTACTTTTTACAATTTTTATTTAAAAAAAAACATATTATTTTTGTAAAATAATTGTTTAATTCAACTAAGCAAACGTACTTTGTACGTTACTTTAACCTAGTATTCAAATAAAGTATGCATATGTGAAGGATTACAATCAATCTTTTTTAATATTTTTAAAATTCAAACTTTTAATCATGTCATGCACATGTGACAATCAATCATCTTTTAAAATTTTTAAATTTAATTTTTAAAATATTCATACACATGTGGAAAATGTATTTTAATGTTTTATGATAAAATATTAATTTTAAGCCTTAATCTTAATTTCAAATTTTTTAAGAGATTTACAATATTATTCTATGAGGTTTAATATGAACTTGTTCCCTTTTTGCTCATGATTGGTTCCTTGATATGTTTGATTCCATTATGTAGATAATTTGAGCTTGAGACTCCTTTATTTTTTGAATTCGTTTGTTATCATCAAAATCTATGTATAGATATATAATTATACGAAATTTAACCCAATACTAAGAAAAATGCAAATTCTCATTGATCTTAAATACGACAATTACAAGAACCATTCACAAAAAGACACATAATCATCTTCTTCTTCTTCTTTTCTTTTTTCAGTTGAGCTTTTGTTCATTTTACCATAGATATAATTTACACCATATTATTTCATTTCACTCACCAAGGAGAATAATCTATAACTTATTCATTATTAAATCTTGAGTAATTGTAAAGTGTGTGCATAACCTTTAGATGTGTATTAGGAGTTTTAAAGAGAGGAATAATTGAATCATCACTTCTAACGAGATTGAAAGTATGGAAGGTGTTCTATATGGATTTTTTGAGCGAGAATTACTCAAATATGTAATAACTTTTTATCTACACGGAGATTGAATAGTAAATTTATGAATACTCAATGAGTAGTTTTAGGAAAGGATTTAAGTATTGAGGCTGAACATCAATAAAATACTAAGTTTGTGCTTCTCCTATTCTTACTCTATATATTTGATGCTACTTAATATTTTGTGCACAATTTTTTTTTTTTTTATATTGCGTATTAAAATTATAGTGTTTTTGGTGAGTGACTAAACTATATATGTGACATATTGTGTTACATTTTCTTTATAAAGTTTTAGAGCTTGCAAAAGGTGCTTGGCTAAATGGTGACCAAAGAGCTTTGGTCACCACATTACATATATACAGTGGAAAATGCAGCTCTAGATAGCTTCCGTGGAATCATGCTCCTCAGCTTACCAGAACACAAAAATATGCAGAGACTCTTAACACATTGCAGACTTGAGGGACTGAAAAACCCCATGTAAGTAATGATCACATTATGCATCTAATATATGTCATGCAATCTTGAAGCCCATTAGAAATACGTGTTAGAGGTCAAAAGTGAGCAGTTGAGGTATTGTTGGGAATGAACAACGACAGATATACCAACTGTAACTTTACACGAAGTATACATGCAAATAACATTACTATTTGCTTTGAAGACTTCAGTTTTGTTTGATGTGGGCCTGGGCCTGGGCCTGGGCCTGGGCCTGGGCCTGGGCATCTAAAATTTTCCTTTTATATGAAGCCATTGGTTTAACTTTGCAGTGCAACTCCTCCTGTATACGGTTATACATTTCTCTACCCTTTAACTAGTTGAGAAAAAAAATGCAACCTTTTTGCAGGGCCACTTCCTCGGGGCTTTCTCGAAAGAGCTGCGCTTTTTTTTTTCTTTTAGTTCTTTTCGATTTTTCTAGGCAACAGAGCTGCACTTTCAAAAGCAAAAACATTCAAACCACAACTTTAGCTCCACCTACAATATCAAAAACCAACATGTTGGTCCCACTTCAGCTCAATCAAAAGTTTCTTTTCCTCTTTAGTTAATTCCCCTTTAATTCCGCTTCTTAATCTATTTAAGATCACAATACCCTTATGGTCCTTGTGCTGCCTTCTACTGCTCTATATTTCAAATTTCAATTTCAGTCTCAAAATATTATCAAATTTAACCCTTAATATTTTGGAAGTATTCAATCTTTACCCTTATTTAGTCTTGCTGTTCGCAAAAGATTAATTATTTGAATGGGGACACAGTTTTTCCCCCAACATTACTGTTATTTATGTATCATGTTAGACCAAAGTAAATTATCACCACCAGCTATAAGTAAAGGCACCTTCTTGTTATCTCATCTTTTCTGGTTTTGTGTGCTCTGCTAAAATACAAGGACAGATTTAAAAAATAAAATAATGCATCATATCTAAATAATTATCGTCATTACCAAAACATCAATTAGAATTTACATATAATTCAATGAATTTGTTCTTTATATACAGAAAACAACCATCTTCATCTTCATCTTCCATCTTCTTCAATTACTTGCTGTGGTGGTTTGTCTTCATAAACACTTCAACAAAGATGCCTCTCCTTTCACCTCAACCTCCAACTCCACCAGGTCCACCTTCACCTACACCTCCACCTCCAACTCTACCCCCACTCAGAAAGAAAACCACTTCAATATCTCTCGACGAAATTGTTATATCAAAGCAAACCGTGAATCATCAAAACAAACCACCAGAGAAGTCAAATTCTGACCTGAAAAAATTAGGAGAAATATCAACGCTCGTGAGGCCTCAGCCTCCCCGGACCAACCCATTCATATGGTGTAGTTCAATTCTCTGTCTCCTTTTCAGCCTTATTCTCATCTTTTTTGGAATAGCAACTTTGATTATCTTTCTTGTTGTTAAACCAAGAAACCCATCGTTTGACATTCCTAATGCAAACCTTAGCGTTATCTATTTCGACTCACCAGAGTATTTCAATGGGGACTATACTTTCCTTGCAAATTTCTCAAACCCAAATCGGAAAATCGATGTAAGGCTGGAGAATTTGGTGATAGAGCTTTTCTTTTCCGAAAGGCTCATAGCAACTCAAGCTGTTCAACCTTTCACTCAAAGGCGAGGGGAAACCAGGTTGGAATTAGTTCACTTCCTATCCAGCTTAGTATTTTTGCCTCAGAATCTTGCAGTGGAGCTTCAAAAACAGGTGCAGAGCAACAGGGTCAGCTATAGTGTAAGAGGAAAGTATAAAGTGAAAGCCACACTTGGTCTGATCCATTATTCTTACTGGTTGCACAGCAGATGTCGCGTAGAGATGACCAGTCCACCAACTGGTGTCTTAGTTGCCCGCAACTGCAAAACAAAGCGATGAAGATTCAAAACATAATTCTCTGTTATTCTTATTCTTACTGGATGCATAACTCCATTATTCTTACAGTTGTTTTTCGGATTAGTAGAAAATGCAATACATAATTCTGGTCTTCTGTTTTTCCACTCTACTTAGGTTGAGATCTATATAGCAATTTTGGTGTACAATCTATCACGCGTACAATTTTACTAAAAAGACTTCTTATGGGTTGTGAAAATCTATCTCCGGGGACTCTGTGAAGCTCTCAAACTCAAAAAAACGGTGGTGGTAGTTCTCAATTCATACAAAATTATTGTTGTCGATTGATGATGATGATGAGGTTATTTAACTTGGGAGGCTGGAATTATAAATTTATTACACCATCAATCAGCAGCCTGCCAATATAACAGGAGAAACAAATAGAGCAGCATTGCAGAAAATCATCACGTCTGAAAAATAGGAACCAAACCTATTAGTCGACCTTCTAACTTTCTACTGAAAGTCTGCAGATTTGAGGGTTTCGTTCTCTTAAGTCCTAGGATTCACATATGAATTTTGAAAGTTTAAACTTTAAAGTGCCACAGCACAGCTTGTGGAGAAAGAGGAGAAGAAATCTGTGGAAAATCTCCTTAGGGTGGCTCTCATTATCTTCTTTTTAAATTTTTCTTTCCAATTGGACACATTCAAACGTGGTTCAATTATGGTATCTTCTTATGCATGCCTTCCACTATCCGTATAATCTATTGATTTACATTATCCATAGCGTGGCCTAGGAATTTCATCCTATTAATACATAGAAAATTTTACTTTTTCTTATTTAGAAAAGAATACATAAAAGATATCCAAGATCAATTCCTTTATCTCCAAAATTAGCCCTAAAGATTCGTCCTTTTATGACATGGTGAAATGCAAGTTTGCAGTATTAACAAATTGTCAAATACTGATGCAAACCTCTTTTTATCGATGTTACACCTCCTCGAGCCCATTAGAGATTTTACTTTGGAACAGATTTTAGTTCGATTGAAAGGCATTACTTCGGCAGGAACTGCACGTGGATTCTTCTTCAGAAAATATAATAAGGCCTAGGAGAAATTTGGAGAATGTTCAGAATCGCTATTCAATCCCGAATCTGATATCCCGACCGTGTTTTCTTCAACACCACACATCAGATGTAAATCCGAGGCTTACCTTTTCATTTTCGCTTTCTTCGGTCGAGATGTTCGATTATTAATAGTTTTTCTGACACTTGGTCAGCAAGCATCAGAGTGGCGCAGCGGAAGCGTGGTGGGCCCATAACCCACAGGTCCCAGGATCGAAACCTGGCTCTGATAGTTGTAACCTCTACAGAGTTGCTTTCCTCCGCTCTTTTACCATTTTGGTGTCCCTGAATGGTAATTTAGTCATTGGTGGTTCGATCCTGTTGGGATGACTTGTGTTCTGCAAAAGAACATGAATCAAAGGGGTTAGAGTTGGCTGCGCAACTCTTACTTGCATATTAAATTATTAATTGTTAATGGATTTCTTTTAGTTTTAGGATTATCCATTACTATGTAAATAAATGATGACCCATTGATCCCAGTATCAAAAGTTGTGAGAGTCACTGATCGCTGCGTGAGTTCTCTCCTCTTATCTTTTGCTATTGGTAAATTTCAAGTGAAAGTAAATTCTCTCTCTCTCTCTCTCTCTCTCTCTCTCTCTCTCTCTCTCTCTCAACAAATAATGGAAGATTGCATAGAACCATTGTTAACTTGCATCATTTTGGAAGAGAAGATGAGGGAGGGAGGGTGAATCCATCCAAATTCCAACTGCAAGTGCCTATAGACCACTTTGCTTGAAGATGGGCTGTATATGTTTGGTAATTTTGCTGCCTTTTTAGACTGAATTTGCTAAGGGTGGAGTGAATATTAAAGATTATGGAACCGATTAGCCGGTCACAAGCAGCAGATGTGCAGCTAATTTTGAGTTCTTTCGAAACAATCGGTCAATATACTGTGAATAGCGGGCATATCAACTAGATTTTATATTTCTAGAAATTCTATTAATTTTTTGTCTAATAATTTTGCTTCCTTTTGTCAAAAAAGTAAATAAATCAAACTTGAATTAAGATCCATCATAATGTTAGCTCAAGATCTTTCCCAGAAATTAGTCTTCATGAATCGGTTTAATTTGTAAGTACGTGGAGGTCCGGTCATAGTATTATAATTAAGGTGCAAAATGTAGATAAATATAAACCCACCATATATATACACCATGATTACGCTCGATCACGTTCATAGTGTAACAAATTAAGATAAGACAACACAACTTTATTACGTAGTAAAATATCATCATCTGGGGTTCATAAATACATGTATATATCCTTGAATTGGGAGGCCGTTACCTGATTTATGCCGTAATGAAAATTTTAAGAAGAAGATGATAATGTCTAATGAATTGAAGTCATGAGTCAAAACTGATTTGAAATTTGTGCCAGCCTGCAAACTCAGCTGAAAACGAGGGTGGGTTGGGACCAATTATCAACCCTGATGGAACTGCTGAGAAGGGGCCGCCGCTGCCACTTGTGGGTCATCATCATCCGTTCCAAAATATCGGTCTCCAAACTCACCCATTCCAGGTATCACCCGGAAATCTTTGTTTAGACCCATCTCAATCTCAGAAGTCACAATCTTTATTCTTGGAAAGCACTTGCAAACCATATGTACACCCTGAGGTGCCTGGTGAGATTAATAATTAATATTAAAAGCATTACTAAGAGAGACTCAATGCACATTTATATATATATATATATAGTCATGGGCTGGGAAGTGTTTACTCGCTAAGAAAATTGTTTGCAGGGAATAAGCATTACAAATACCACACAAACTTGTGGACAAACTCACCGATATCAGGTTGAGAAATATAATGTTGGACTCTGGTACACCTTTCTTTAAAAGTAAGGAGATAGCTTGAACAGCCGAATTCCCTGGAGAAAAGGTGACATCATTATATCTGTTCGTTATATAGATGATATTGAAAATTTTGGAGCAGCCTAAAGCAACTTCATCTTTTTTAGGGTGTAAACGGTAAATGGAACGGGGATATGTAGGGAAAATATCGACGCCCCACACGAGCATGAAAACTCTGTTGAGTCCCATTTATAAGAACCAATAGCTACTCAAAAAGAATAGTGGTTTCCATATGAAAACAACGAACCTGTCCCTAGGATAGGATCCAATAGTAACACATGCCTTTCCGAAATGTCCATCGGCAATTTTTCATAGATTAGCTGCCCAGAGAATGAAACACTAAAAAGGTTGGCACCAAGGAAACGAAATACCTGCACACTCAAGAGCAAAAACAGAGAGGCACAAACCTGCTGACCATTGTCGCCTTCTCTGTGAATGAGAATCTTCCCAATCTTGATACCTTTACAACATGCTCGCAAAGCATTCTCCATACTCTCACCACTGACATCAGTTATGAAAATGTTTGACATCATACAATGACAATAGAAGGGGATCCAAAATAATTTGCACACATGACAACTACGTAATGGTTACATGACAAAACTGGTCCGAGAAAAATTTCTGAGGCCAAAGGATCAAATCAGTAATGCATGAAAATTTTAAGATGGATACCCTAGTTTCAGTGCACCCAAAGATAATTCTAACTTGGAATTATAAATCAAATAAAAAACAGCTTTGAAAAATTGGTAACATATATGGGTGCTTTAAGATGTTGGACTAGGTTGGTACCTCCTGATAATAGAGACACCACATAACCTTTTACAGAAATCCACACCAGTATACACAGACCCTGCATTTGTGGAAGGAAATGGTCTCAAACAAACATATCATCGAAATGGTCTCAAACACACGAGAGTCAATAATTGGAAAACCTATAAAAGCACATGAAGACCAGCTTACCAGTCGGAGTGATCACTTGCTTTTCTGTAAATGGAAGATGTCCTAGGCCATGTTCTACAACCTAGTTGCAAAGCAGGAATCATGATAAATAATGAAGAATAAACAATACAGGTGTAGAAGACATCAAATGATCCATTGGCTCAAAGGAACATATACCCACCAAACGGATCAACCGATCGGAATAAAAAACAAAGTCATGCTTTGTCGTTTGAGAATCACGTATGAGGGTATGCATACCCCGTATCTGCATGAGACAAAGAAAACTTATAAGTAACAAAAATAAATAATACCTTAACTTTTGTAATCATTTTGACTTTGGAGTTCCAGTAAAACCGTACCACTATAACATTGTTAAAAAAATGGTTAACGACTAGGAAGAAAGGGATACCTGAAAAGTTGATTGAATGACATATAAATTTGGGTATATTTTACAGAGATCATGTTGTCCAAGCTTGGTACGAATATGTTGTACAATCAAATCAATGGCTACATGATTATCCCCCCCACGGGGAATAATTATATCAGCATACTTCTTTGTTGGGAGGATAAAGTCATCAAAAGCAGCCTTAACAAATTTGGAGTACTGCATCATCATAGAAACGTATCATCATATGCAAAATAATAATAATATAACACAGACATCCGCACCCTGGAAATTAGCTCGAAAACATACCAAAGGTAAGAAATAGAATAATCTAGAAATTCAAGAGCTCAAAACCCAACACCTATTTGTTCTTTTCTTCCAATAAGCAAACAACTTACTAAAAAAGAGAGACACCCAGTATACACGATGTTTTATACATGCGCACGCGCTTGCACACACACACAAGTACGCCAATAATACAGGATGTATATAGGAGAATGCCTAAGAATTTTGCGTAAAAACTCAACTACCTTCAATAATCCACTTCTATCAAAATTGACCACAAATCTTTCTACCACAATATTATTTCATCACATTGTGGGTTAGCATCATGAAGGTTTGTTCGACGAGTGCAGCACACAACACTAATTACAGATTAACAAATTATGAATATGGTCTTTAAGCTAGAGTGACATAAATTGAAAAGTTACCTGATCAAGTACTGCACCAATATCCCTACCCTTTTCAACAGTATCCCGCCTTATCCTCCGTGCTAGGCGTACATCAGCATCTGCACTGAAAATTTTATGATGTGAAGTAGCAGTCCAACTTATTAACACAATGATTTGATGTACATTCTAAACTACATATAACAATTTAATATAAGCATTGTTTTGACACAGATATCAGAAATTCTTATGCTTCCAAGACCTTGTCAGTTAAATCATCTACACATATCTTATGTCCTTTTATTGGAATCACTACATCCTAATACATATTGCGATGTTGCAAATGCAGATCTTAAGAACAACAAAAAGCAGAAAATAGAAAAATAAATTCAGCAATCACACAAGACACCAAGATTTATGTGGTTTGGCTTATAATGACTACATCCACCGGTGAAGACTGTCAAGAAGAAATTCACTAATCAAAAGATTAGTGCAATAGAACAGTGATAAAATCAATCAAAGCCCAAATTCCCAATACACGTAATCTCACTAGACACGAAAAAAATCCCTATAAAAGAGAAATTATACAGCGTTCTCTAAGACCTTAAACCCATGAGATGCCAAAGAAAATGAATGGCAGCTCTCTTCTTTCTCGTGTGATGCTTAGAGTCCAACTCTCTCTGGGTGGAAGCACAAAAAAACCATCTCCCTTTTCCTTTATGCTGCACCAAGTAAACGCTCTCTATTCAGTCTGTACTTATAGGTTGGTTAATTCAGAAAAGCCACTTCTAATTTTGGCTAGGAGTCAATGAAGGAATCTTGCAAGCAAGCGAAAAGGTCCAAATTTGAATTAGACTTGGCTTCCACTCGCCACTCCCAAGATATTGTAACTCAAAAAGGCATGTTGAGCTTAAAGTTAGAATTATAACTAAGCCTCATTTGCTCATACAAATACTACCATATCATATCCAAATACTCAGGGACCGACACCCAAGTGAAAGATGCAACTGACTCATAATAGTAAAATCTATTGGATTGGCCAATGGAATAAAATACTAAGAACTTCAAATGCAGACTACAACACGTATGGGATGACTTTCGTGGTCATTGCAGGTTTGTGGTGGGAAGGGGCACACAAATTAGATTTTGGCATGATATTTGGTGCGGTGATGTCGCTCTAAAAAACGCTTTCCCTTCCATCTATAGTATGGCGTTTGATCAGAATTCCTCAGTGGCTGACAATATGTGCCCTACCGCTGATTCCATACTTTGGTCTGTGAGATTCTCTAGAGCAGCATAGGATTGGGAGTTAGGCGCCATCACTGACTTCTATAGCGCACTACATGACTTGAAGATTAGGGCTGGAGGGGAAGACAGACTATTATGGACGTGCACAGGGAATAAGAAATTTTCAGTCCGTTCGTACTATAAGGCCTTATTAAATCACCCACCAAATGCCTTCCCCTGGAAGAACATTTGGAGAAGCAAGGTTCCCCTCAAGGTTGCTTTCTTTGGGTGGGTGACGTCTCATGGTAAAATACTAACGGTGGACAAGCTAAGGAAACGTGGACTATTCATAATGGATTGGTGTTTCATGTGCAAACACAATGGTGAATCAGTGGATCACCTCCTCCTTCATTGCCACGCGGTTAAAGTTTTGTGGGATGAGATCCTCTCGAGGCTGGGCATTGCTTGGGTCATGCCACAAAGGGTGATCGATTTACTGTCTTGTTGGCAAAGGCTAAGAGGGAATCGACAGATTGCAGCTGTATGGAAGATGATACCTTTATGCTTAATGTGGTGCACGTGGACCGAAAGAAATGGCCGCTGTTTTGAGAATAAGGAACGCTCTCCGGATGCTTTTCGAGCTTTTTTCTTTCACACTCTACTCCTTTGGGCATCTACTATTGTTTTGACTAGAACGAGTCTACATGACTTTTATGCTACTATCCGTAGCACTTAGATTGTAACTAGGTTTTTTCTTGTTTACTCCCCGTGTACTCGGGCTTGGCCTATTTACGTGGATCAATAAAATTTATTTACTTATAAAAAAAAAACACGTAATACAACACTGTTTTCTAAAAGATGAGTTTCCTAGTGAATAGGATAAACGTGAGAAATGCAGTATGAAATTCTGTCAAGTAAAATGAAAATAGAGGACCTGTATCAACAAATATCTTCATATTCATCAACTCTCTGACACGCGGATCATGGAAAATGAGTATGCCTTCCAAAAGTATAACATCTGAAGGGTTTACCTGCCGATAATATTATATAAAAATTTTCACTTTCAGCCTCAAGATCACTACAATGGGTATTTTTACAAAAAGGGGGGGGGGGGGGGGGGGGGGAGAGAGAAACAATGGTATGTAGATCATGTATATGTGACCCCCCCCCCTCTCCCAAAAACCACAATAATAATAATAATAATAATAAATTACCCTTCTTGCCGGAAACACGTTGTTTTTGTAACTCTTGAAATCATAGTTTGGAATATCTACTGCTTGCCCATGCTTCAACTTCTCCATAATACGTAACAGTTGCTTAGTGTCAAAAGCATCTGACACAAACGGCAACTTTGCATGAAAATTCAATTGAGCTGGATGGAATTGAACTAAACAGCAAACACCAGATAAGAATAAAGAACACCATATTGATTCTTATTTAAGGCCACAAACCGATCAGATTGAACATGTCTCTGTTTTTTTAAAGCAACTTACTCCCTTACTAATGAACTCTTTATACAATTTTGCCACAGTGATGAATCCTATATTGAGGGATGGTGAATCAACACTTTTTTCTGGATAGTGCAGGGATTGACATTACTAGTAAATAGTGGCCCTTTGATGAGTTAACAATACAACAACATGAAGCGAATGGTGATCTACTTTAACCAAGTATAACCAAAGGATTGATACAACTTATTTCAGTAAATGACAATGAGAAAGTTCTACAAAGGTAATTGTTTCAATGATATTCATCAAATTCTGGAAAGATCAGGGGAACAAATTCAATGGAATATCATATTCAATAGGGCGGCACAAGATTGGGAGATGAGCAGTATTGAAGCCTTTTATAGCCTTTTGTATGCTACTAAACCGGATAATTCACAGAATAGTTTATGGTGGATACCTACAGTTAAAGGTACTTTTTCAGTGCGCTCTTTTTATAAGTCTCTTTCCCAAGAGACACTTATTCAGTTCCCATGGCGAAAGATATGGAGACATAAGGCGCCACCCAAAGTAGCATTTTTTGTGTGGACTGCAGCATTGGGTAAGATTCTCACAACTGATAATTTGAGGAAGCGCAGGGTGATCATCACAGATTGGTGTTGCATGTGTAGAAAGGGAGGTGAATCGGTGAACCATCTCTTAATACACTGTGAGGTAGCGAGTAGGTTATGGAATGAGGTACTTGGTAGAATGGACTTGGCTTGGGCTATGCCGGAGATGGTGGTCGGGGTATTGGCCAGTTGGAAAAATATGAGAGGAAATCAACAGATAAAAGCAGTATGGAAGATGATCCCTATATGCATCATGTGGTGTCTATGGAGAGAGCGCAATGACAGGACGTTCGAGGACAAAGAGAGATCGTTGGAGGAATTGAAAGTTTTTTTCTTTAGAACTCTTTGTACATGGACCTTAGCGGTTGAATTCAATGGTTTGGGGCTACATGAGTTCCTTATATCCATTGTTCATACCTAGATGTGGTCTCTAATCTTTGTATCAGGCTTTTGCCTTCTTTTGATAATATAATTTACTTTACTTATCGAAAAAAAAAGAAAGATATTCTTCAAACTTTAGTTGCAGAATTGGCCTCACCAGGATGATCAAAATTGTAGTCATATACTTGTGTAAGTTCCTCCTCGGTCAAGTCATGATAAAAGGAATCCTGCAATAAGAAAAAACAGCATCAATCTCTTTTCCACAATCAAATACAAAAGATTAAAAAAAAAAAAAAATTGTCAGTCTTCTAGAAACTGAAAAAAAAAAATTACTAAAGAACTAATAAGAAAATCCCAAGAAAATTTAAACGATCAGAAACAACACAGGATTTTACTTTCTCAAATACTAGAAATGTAACAATTTCCTCAATAGTTTAGTACTGTAAATGAAAAAATAAAATAAAAGGATCTCAGAATAAACTTCTCTACTCACCCACTTGGAGATATTGAATCGGAAAGCATTACCTGGTTAACAAGTACAACACGTTGATCATGAAGCTGCTGGATAATCATATCACAAACTGTTGTCTTACCAGATGCTGCTCCCCCAGCAACCCCTGCCACGAAATACAGTAGAAACCTGATGCTTTGGTAAATATCAAGAACAATTGAATATTTCTAGTTGCTGTGTTATAAACAATTTTCAGAAAAGAGGTGCCTATATATAGCAACACCATATCCCAAGTTTTCGAAGTTAAACAAAACTTGTAGGATAAGATTAAATTTTCAAACTTGTAGACATTTGAACCCCATAACTAACTCTTTTTTGGTGGGTTTTGACACGATTGATTTAAACTGAACATATAACTGGGTAAGATCATTCAGGTTTTATTTTGTTGCAAGTTCCTGCATGAGACAGGCAAGAAGACTACCAACGGTAAAATCATCAATCTTGACCCATCTGGATTGGATTCTATATCATGTAAATCAAATCAGTTATATCAACTGGTATGCCTTTCTATCTTCTTCATTTTAGGGCACTCAGTAATACTTCCAGTATGATAGGGTTGCACCACCATTTTAGGGCACCATTTGCATATATTTCCATCCAGCACTTACCAATGACAAAAGGCTGTTTATGCATGTTTTCAGTCGCTGACGTTGTTGATGTGTCTATCTCTTTAATTCTTTGCTTCAGGGTGTCCATGTGAAATCCAGAAAAATGAGCACCTGAGGAGGCCTCCATTAAATCCACAACTGATTTAGAACCCATGGGCGGAGACCTGCAAATGAAATTTCACAATGAAGCGCAAATGATGTCATAAGCAGAGAAAACATCAGCAGAAACTATACACAAATTGAAAAGCTTTCTGCTATCCCCTGACAGCAAGATTTTCCAAATGAATAATTTCAGAGAATTTCACATACAAGTATGTATAGTATGCAATTGGGTTATGCAAAAGAACCCATATTCACAATTTTAGATTTGTAGTATCTGCGAGGAATCAAACCAATCACATGGTAAGAGGTCAAGAGAACAATACTTCAAGTGCTATGCAATGAGGAGTAATTTGGTCATTCTCCAAATTCCTTTGACATTAGAAAAATGAAGAATAGAGTCCTACTATGAGAAGTCAAAAAACATAAAAAGTCTAAACCAGGACTAATATAGTCTAAGAAGGCAACTTAAAAGAACTGTAATAGAAAGAAAGCAATGTCTGATAGAATCTCTCTATTCAATTATAATATTCAATAGTTCATGAAGCTCTAACATATGTAAACACCACAATGTTTGTATGCTCTATGTGCTTAGCAAACTCAGATTTGGTTTTGGTTAAGCAACCCATTGCGCCAACAGATGCCCTAGACAACCGAGGCTTGGTTTCGATCTTTTACTACAAAAGCCGCCCACCTGGTTTTATGAGCAGAACCAGGAGTATTGTAAGTTCCTTCCTGGCAGATGCAAACACCTTCTGTATACTAATTTCGTTGTACCTCATCCAAACTTTCCCCAGGATCCCTACTAAATAGATTCTAAAGCCTTACCTTATCTATATTCCTAGGGAGAAGAGGAGTGGTGGGGTGGGGGGGAATCTTAACAAGCGTAAAAGCAATCACGCTAGAATTACCATATCACATAACACTATTTGTTGCTTGTCCCGCGGGACACAATGTCCCGAATAACATCAAAAACAAGGCAATCAATGCCAACTCAGCAGCATCACCATACATCCCAGACATCATAGAATACAAAAGGATCACCACCAATTCAGCAGCATCACGATTTACGAGTGACGACAACATAAAACAACTCAACAAACCTCAACTGCGACTTCTTTTATCATCGTGCGTTACACTCCCAATGCAACAAGTAAATATGCGTATATACAAACACTCATACATGCGCGAATACTACTCAAATCGCAGTATCAAATCTCACTAGTTTCCACCAAACTCATCAATAACCTATAAAAAGTATAATTAAACCACATTCTTCGAAACGTCAATTTTAAGGTCCAATAAATAGAACATAACAACAAGAAATCATACGGTTTACTTTGAAGAATTTATAAAAGAAAAATAAAAATCCCAGATTTATTTAAATCAACCAATGCAATAAATAACATCAGCGCATGATAGAAAAAAATAACAAAAACAAATGCAGGCTATTAGCGATACCTCAAGATGGATTCGAAGAAGGTATTCTAGAGAGAGAGAGAGAGAGATTGATTTATAGAGAGGTTTGGAGGCAATTACGTTTCTTTCTCTTTTTTTGGTTTACAGAACGCTCGTGCGCCTCGTACGGTCAGACATTTGGGTTGGGGGCTTTTTATAATGGATTCGCGGAGGTGAGGGGGGACCTTGCACCGAAGTCCATGTTGGCACCGAAGTCCATGTTGACAGATATGGGCCTAAAACTGTGGTGAAATTACAGATGGACCACTTCTGCTCAGGGATCAATTACAAAAACATCGGTGGTGGGGTCCTTTGGTTGATTGTGATTATATTACGTAAGCTTGAGGTTACAGCTTACATGTCGCCACTCGCACTGTATCGGAACTGCCCCCCACCATCTAAGTTTTATCCCAACTATATCTCGAGACGTGGATTTTTACTATTTTTTTTTTTTTTTAATAAACCGTGACATGGACTACGGATCAACATCAAATTTGAATCTTAAGAAATACTAATCCAATTATAAAGGGATACAACTTTTTTTTACGTGAATATAATTTTTTAACTTATATATCTCGTATATTTAAATAAATAAATAAATATAAAATCTATTTATAAAAATATTATGTATAATCATTTTTACGTATTCTTTATATATTTTATTGATATGATTGATTACGTCACTTTTTTTAATATAAAATAACTGTTTTAATTAATTACATCAATAGAATATATAAAAAATCTCCATAATTAATTATACGTAACACAACTCTAAAAATAATAAACAAAAATATACAAATGAAGGCTCTTTTCCTTTCTCATATGAAAGAAGGAGACTGAAACCGATTTGATAAGTAATGGACTTAAAACCGATCAAAGGCACGTGAGTACTGATCATGATGATGTGTGTGTGTCTATATATATTTAGCAACTGATCAATCTTAAATAGAGGGAAATTTTGTGAAATACATGAGTAGAGTAATGATGCTTTTAGAACTACAGTTTATTTTATAAAAAAATCTCTATATTTCAAACAAAGTTTTAAAAATAATTATAAAATAAGTCGTATCTATATATGTTATTTTCCAAAACACATATTCCAATATTTTCCAAACTGTTTATTTTGGTTTCATGATGAGAATTATGTTTAATTTCTAATGATTCAATGGTTGAATATACTTTTGACTTTGGGTTGAATGCAGCATTAATTGAGTCCTGACTCCTGCATTTTGCATTTTTTTTTAAACATAAGCCTCTGAATTTCAAGAAGCATTCAATTCGATGTTTTGACTTTTCATTTTGAATGAAAATTGATCATTTTGTATGTATATAAAATGATTTAGATGGGTAGTGTTATTTGAAAGGTTAATTTACACAACATCATTTATATAATTTGATCTGTAAAATTTAAATTTTAAAATTTATATTTTTACTCAAATTATATCACATAAATTATGTGAAATGCAAAAACTTTCATCAATCATCTTAGCTTAGCTTATTACACATTCGGTATTCTCGCATGATCAAAGGAAAGAAAAACAAAAACAAAATAAAAACAAAAAATACTCATTAAAAAAACTAAAATGTGGGTGGGAGGCACTTGCCCTATCACTCAAGGAAATCTTTTAGAGGAGTTGGCGTTGGAGGCGCCACCTTGTCATGGAATGGATTCTCATGCAAATGGGGTCTTTGCCTCTGCAAGGTGGCCCTAAAATAGAGCTCATCGCTCGGCACACACTACAAGAAAAATAAAATATTTATATACAATTATTAATAATAAAAATAATTATTTATAATGAAAATAAAATTATTTTAATAAAAAATAATTACTTTTATAGAAAATAATTGCCAACAAATAAAAAGAAAAATTTCTCATAACAATTAACCCTTCAAAAGTTTTTTTTTTTTTAATTATCATAATAGGGTAGTGGTTCCCACCTGTATTTTATTTTCAATCCCTTTTAGTTTTTTCTATTATTTAAATGTGGCAGCATTGGATATGTGGAGATCGAATGCCACGGCGGATGACTGGTGTTGCAATTTTATTGTTGAGTAATGTTATATACAGTTATGAAATATATAAATGTCGTATAATCGTTTTAAAAAAAAAATGAGATTTAAGATTAAAAAGTTAATTTTTTTTATGTGAATTTTATATTAATTCATCTTTTTTAAAAATATTATACGATATTGCATCATCACGATTATAAAATATTATCTTTCGTTCATTGTTATTATCGTGTACTGGTATGGTTACGCAGCAGATAGGGACCGAAGAAAAAAACCATTTAATTAATTGGATTTTTCTAAATGTGAATAATTGACGTTATGGATAGATTGTAAAAATAGTGATGTGTTTGTAAAAAAAAAAAAAAACCCCAAAAGTGATGTGTTTAGTTTTATATTGCTGATATACTAAATAAAATTAAAGTTTATAAGTAAAAATAAAAAAGGTGCAAATGTATTAAATCTATAAAAGTGATAGTTTGATAATAAAACGAGATGAGTTAAAATGATTTGTAGATAATAATGATATTATTGAGTTGAGATAAGATACTTTTAAAAATTTTGTATTTAAATTAAAAAATAAGATGAGATTAAATGAAATAAATTGAAATGATTTGTAAATAATAGTGATATTGTTGAGTTGAGATTAGATGATTTTTTTAAAATCATGTATTTAAATTAAAAAATGAGATAAAATATGATAATTTTAAATTAAAAAATAATTTTAAAATAAATATTTAGATAAAATAATATCTCTCCATACAAATTGAAATGGGATGAATATATTCATCTCTAGAACGAAACCGCTAATTAATGTAATGTAATAGCCACCGTTGTGACTGCTCAAAGAAAAATCAAACGAGAGAGAGAGGGGGTTAAGATAAGGTCATATTACGTCAAGTTGGGATGGCATGCAGGTGCGATGCCTTCTATTGTCGGGCGGGGCAGGGGGGCGGGGGCCACGTGAAAAGCATAAGGATGAGGAAATGAGAATAAAAAAGCACATGATTGGTCAGTGGGTGGGCCACGATGCCACGACATTGTCAGTGAGATCCACCAGATGCATCATCATCACAACACGATGGGGCCTTTGATTGGAATTTGGTACGGCTATCTTTCCCGCTTCAACAAGAAGCAACTATAAAATATAGCTCGATTCAAATAAGTATGGATAGATGGATGAACAGTATTTTGTCCACTATTTCTTTCAATTTTATTCCTCATTTTTTCATTTTCTTCCTGTTTGGTTCTTTAGCGTACGTATTTTCACCGCAAAAACAGCAAGCCTCCAGGCTTCAAGCACGCCTCAACAAAGCCAACCTCAACGTTACGACATAGTTCTCCTCATCGTGTGTTGAACCTCTTCTTCAACTTAGATTTAGATTAACAGATAAATCCTTTAATCAATTTAAACCCTATTCCAAATCTTTTATAACACCCCAAAATATACGAAAAAAAATCCCACATTTCCAAAGATTTTCACGAATTGGTAGAGTTTTGAATCAAAGAATAACAAGATGGAAAAAAAAAAAAAATCTCATGCTGTCTTTCAAATTTAGATCCCATTGAGAGAAAAGAACGGGGATCTATATAAAAAGCTAAACCACACCTAAAAGAAAGAATAAGAAATTTCACATCCAACCAATTGAAAAATCCAACAAAAAAACTCATTTTCGACGAACATAATACCCAACAACCAGATTTACATCCAATCAAAAAAAAAAAAAAAAAAAATAAAGAATAAAAATCCAAAAAATAGAGAATTGAAATAAATAAAAAATCCACACACAATCACGGTCTTCGTTTAGCTGGTGCTTCTCATCTTCATTGGTGTTGTTATTATCAAAAGGCCTCTGTTTGTAATTCAGGTGGAGGACGAGGGTTTCTCACTACTGCTATTCTTGTTGGTGTTCATTGTGATGAGATGAGGGGCACATGACCATCTGTAGGTTCATTGCTTGTTACTTGCCAAATATTTTTTAATCAAATTACTATATTCTCTAATGTTAAAAAAATTAAAAAAATAATTTATCTGTAAGTATGTTTAATCACACACTCTTACACTCATATACTTTTAACCATATATTATGATGTGATATTAAATAATTGATAAATAAATAAAAATTAATTAATTAATTTCACGTCGGGAAATAATGATACAATGATATATAATGGCCAAAAAAAATATTTGTGGTAATATAGTTTGAAGCACTGCTTCTCCATTCCTAAATGTGTCCAGGCCCAAACAAATATCATCTTACGATCCAATGAGCTTGGACTCAAGTGCGGACACAAATACATGCAAATACTTATGCATGCTGATCAGCTAGCTGGACCTATATATGTATATAAATATAGACCCATATCATTGAAGGGTGACCAAAATGATCATCATACGTATAAGATCCGAGAAAAGCCCAAACATTTCTTGATCTAGACTAGATCCTCCCCCAAACCTACCTCACTATACATATGTGTACACACACGTGTAATGTTAGATAAAAATTTCAATTAATGGATAAATTCCATGCAAGTTTTTTTTTGGAAAAAAAAGGGTCTCACTAATAAAAAAATAATTATTAATTATATTTTTTTAAAATGAAGTTAACTTTTTTACAAAAGATTAGACGTGACTTATTTATTTGAGACTTGTACAAATAATTTATATATATATATATTTGTTTTGCAGCATATTATATATAGTCGTAATTCCTGATGAGGCCAGCCCGCAATATTAAAGACCCGCGTTGTAGTTATATATAATAATTAATCAAGTGGGTTTACATCCATCACTTTGTTCAATTAGAATCGTACGTAGTAGTTCCTTCTGTTCAGTTTTTGCATTTAGCTAGGCTGTATATTATATATATATATATATATATATATGTGTGTGTGTGTGTGTGTGTAATATGTATATGCATCTGGCCGGAAACGATGATTGCTGATCCACTGCCAGTAAGTACTCATGTCATTGCGGGTAATATACCGGCTGGCCAGCAGCAGGAGTGGTTGTTTATAATGAGGCTGATCAAATGGTTCTTAATTATGATCTACACGTGAGAATTCAATAATCTGTGCTCCCGCTAGCTCGCTCATGAATATATCTTCTTATATATAAAAGTGCCAATCCGTGAATAAACAATATTTTATGTTACAACATTTATTCATATTTTGTCCCTGCATATATTTTTCAGATTTCCATTACCTCTCTCAAAAGCCTCAACCCAATGAATAAATGGCCTTGAGACTCATATTTATACCGAGTAATAAATAACAAAAAATTCATCACGACGACATACAGTACTAAAGTAGTCGTGTGACTTTTATTAATTTAAATAAATAAAATAATTTAGTCAATTATGCAAACTTATAAAATAGAATTAATGGATTTTATGAAATTATATCAATTTGTAAATTTATATTTTTGTTTAAGTATCTTGTCATTGATATAGATAGTGAGTTTAAATGAGATCAGTTGCGATGAAAGTTGAAAATTTATTAAAATATTATTATAATATTAATTTTTAATATTATTATTATTTTAAGATTTGAAAATTTAAATTTTGTATTATATTTTGTGTTAAAATTTATAAAAATTATAGTGATAAAATGAGATAGATTGAGTCTCTCTCAATCCAAAAAATAAGTACAACATACAAAATTTAACGTGATATCTATGCATCCCGTAACCAAAATAACGACATGACTTACAGATGTAAATATTTTCTCATACTGTAAAAATAATGTTTTCTTAACTTTAACAAACTTTTATGATTTACATACTATTATAATTCAGAAATTACCCTTAAAGAATTCTTGTGATACTTTTCAATATAGTTTAGATATATGTTTTATATATTGCTCTTTGATATTTGCATACGAAAAACTTGTTTCATATACTTTTTTTTTTTTTTTATCTGTGAATTGCATGTATTTATATCAGTCACTTTATTTGAAATAGTTGATTATTTCTTTATATCATGATATAAAATTTCTCTAAAAAATATTAAACTTCAAATATTTCTGTACAAAAAATACTATTATAATAATACTTTTCAAATAGGTCATCTATAATGCTTTTCTGGCTAACTACCGATCCAGGTCCTATATTCACAAGGCATATGTGGCTTGCACATTGCCCATTTACTAGTATATATATATATATATATACACACACACCACCATATATATAGCAGTACACACACTACATATATATGGATATATAATCTCATGAAGTACGTGGGCTATGCATGCATTCACGCACCATGACCATGCTTTGGATCCATCGATATTCTTAGCCACGTAAAAATGAAATCTTTTGTTCATTGACATGGTTGCATAATTGGGCTTATCGCATATATGCACCGTGCAATATCAACTAGTTTCCAAGTGATGATCTTAGTCCTGACACTCCAGAATATATATATATATATATATATATATATATATATATGGGTCGCGCCCATAATAAATTGTACATATATATGATCCAATAAAAAAACGAAAAAAGAAAATATAATGAACTTACATGTTCCAAAACCGAAAGATTTAACATACACGTACGTACATGCATGATGTTCTTTCAATAATCAATTATATTATATATCTTTATTCAATATATAAACTCAACTGTATTTGATTATTTGTTTAGAATATATATAACCAAGGCCACACACACAGACACACATATATATATCATGAAGTATATATATACTCAGGTACGTCCTAAGGATCGGAGGTAGCATAGCATGCGCGAATGATACTGCTGGGGCCGGCCCCCAACTAATTAATCATGTCCTCTCATGCTCAACATATAATCTTTCTGTCAACAAAGTATATATATATGGCTCACACATCACTACTGATCTTAAGATCGATCGGTAGTGTTTAATTAATTATATCCAATAATTTCAGTTTCCTTATAATTAAGTCGGACGTACCCATTTATATTTTATATACACATGACATTATCATTTCACAAAAAGAGCATGATCAACTAAATCTACAACGCATGAGTACTGCCTCTTTTATCTTGCAAATATAAAAGATACAAATACTCCATCATAAGATCAAAATCGCACGCGAAAAATCATACAAAAACTTATAATGTTCAACGTCACAAAGAGAAAAAGGAATTATGCGGCCTTTGACCAGGTCGTATTAATTTCTATATCAAACTGTAACACATTGGACCGCATACCATGCTTGTAATGGACGCTGTCTCCTCCGATTAACACGCTTTTAACTAATCCAAGCAAAAGCAAAATAAAGCAATTAGAGACTATAATTTGATGGAGAAAGAGAAAGACAGAAGCTTCTATTAAGTGGTCCATTTAATGGGGTACATAATGCACGTTAAAAAAAAAAAGCCAAGAAAAAGCTAACCTCTGCAATGATTTAAATGTTGGGGATCCAACGTTCGAAATTGGATTTCATTGGACTTTCGCTCTTGTTCATTTCAAAAGAGGGAGAACGTATACTTTCGTTTTTTGCCTTTATTCTATGTAGGCATATTCAAGGATTTGACCCGGCCACACCTGACACCACTATCAAAAGCTGAAAAGCATCAAACTCGCTCTGAATGATTGACATTAACTCAAACTAATTCGGCCGGGTCAAATTGGTGGTGAAAACACTAGTGCTTAATTCGTGGCCGAAGGAAATCATGGGTACTGTATGTACTCGGAGTGATCTATCTGCCAAGCCAACAAAAAGTTGAAAAAAGTGACGGGCGGGGGAAATTAAAACAAAAGAGTGAAAGCATGGTACGGCTTTTAATTTCTCACCTACCGGCCTTTTCTTTCTTCACCAAGCACTAGGTCGACACATGAGACTAGGGAGAAAAACAGGGGAACGTCTTGTGTCTTTTTACTCACATATATATATATATAGGAGGAAAGGATATATCATGTTAATATCTAATAGATTTGAATCGATCGATCGTAGAGTTTACAGATTTTAGTATCGATCGAATGTAGTAGCTAGAAAGGTTTTAATTTATGCATGGTAATTTAAATCATTAATTGACTAGGAATGATATATATATATATATATCGGAAGATGATCCAGGTTCAATATCACGAGATCACAGATACATGAAAATGCAGCATGCATGCCAGCATATGTAGAGGCGGATACGGCCAATATAGTCATACTATTAATTTGGTAAACAGAATTTTGCATAAAAAGGGCCATACAAACGTTAAATAGTCTAAATTAGCTTTATAAAGCACCAAAGTCCCTTATGCTAATGGTACGATATCATTTTGGCCGGCCAGATGCTGCCGTCCAGTCCAACGATCCAAGGGTCCCACAGGAGACCACACTTGTCATCTCCTGATTTGTCACTTGGATAGTTGACCTCAGTCCATCCAATATAGCTAGGGGGCAAATAAGACCCTTGTGACTCGTTTAATCCACAGTAGTTGCATCTATGGCATGGCCTTGTTTTGCAACGTTTTATTATGGTTTCGGTCGGGGAAGCCCATGCCATATTTGACGACAACGTTTCAATTTCGAGGATCATTAATTTCTATGTTACTCTCTCGCTCCGTATTATATTGTCTCTCTTATCTCTCTCTCTTCGATTCCACTCACATTGGAGCATTTATTAAGAGCCTCTTGTGAATTTGAATGCTCATAATTCATTACACACGAGAACCTTGTTATCTTCACCTTCCATTTCTTGGGGCCGCAGATCATGCGATCTAGCTGGCTACTTCTGCTGTAAGCTCAAGCTCTGCAACTCACTTTAATTTCTTGTTCACTTTTCTGGGTTTATTCAAGAACCGGATCAACAAAAGACCCAGCTTCCTTCACAGGTAAGAAACACCAAAACTCAGTACTTCACGTAAACATTTTATATTATTTTTATATATATACATTATGGCCTCACTATTTTCAATCCCACTGATTTCTTTCTTGAATTTCCCAGTACTCTTGTTTCTTGATCTGTTCATGTTTGCAAGAACATTTTTTTTTTTCCCATCAACTCGATCGCTACCAGCTGTTCTTGTTTTGAAGTAGTTTGTTGTTCATATATATCCACCATTTGCCTCTCTCTCTCTCTCTCTCCCTCTCTCTCTCTCAGTTTATTTTTTCCCTCCATCTCAATTCAATTGTATCTGAGCTTGAATTTGAAGTACATTGTATTGACTGGCCTTCTGAATGGTACTAGTTTTCTTACCAATTAGCTTTTAGCTGAGATATTCTCTGCTTCGGATGGTATATACTGTGAATTTGACTGAACCTATAATAATATTTTCTAATTCTGAGTTTGTTTTGTAGTGAACAGTATTAATATTACATTGTATAAGAATAATACAATCCACACCGCCAAACAGTATATATATAGTATCTACCGAAGTTACAAGTTAGGGATCAGATCGAGATGCCACAAGAAAGCGACCATAATTCAATTCTAAACACTCCATGCAAGAACTTAAGAGGATTAAAGGCTTTGATCGCTAACAATAATGAAGCGTCCTACACCGAGGAGATTATCGACGACCATGAATTAGCTCAAAGGAAAGCTGGAGAAGCAGGTACGTACGTACTCATCTTATAATTAAATTTCTACTGCATGCCAACTAGCTAGCTAACTAGTACTATTTATATATATATATATATATTCATAGTTCCGGACTCGATGCATATATATATACAAGAATCTTAATTTCTATATAGCTAGCCACTTCACGGTTTAATACATAAAAATGAACAAAAGAAGGATTAATATATAATGTTCTTCATGGGTATAAGACTCTTCCAGTACCAGCTAGTAGTGCGAGATATATTAATTCATTGGCACATTTCTTTATAAATTAATTAATTTACATATATATCCTTCTTTTTCTGAGAATTTTTTGAACGGGTTCAAACATCAAAGTACTGCCCCTACCAATATATGCGTTGGATGGTCACGCAATTATAACGTAAAAAAGGTAAAATTAAAGATTATGCGACTCATCATATATAATCTTGCGCAAAATGCGGGTGATCATCCAATTAATTAAGCTGGGTAGTTTTAAAAATAAAAAAGGTACCGGCTGGTGCCCCGGCCCACAATTGGTTGTAAAAATATTAAGCTTAGCTAGAAAATGTGGGTCCAATTAAATTATAAGCTCCCCACTTTTATATGTATATAAGTAGGGCAGGAGACGAATTAAGAATTAAGGTGGTCAAGTAGTAGTATTTATTCGTACAACAATCCTTGAGCACGTACGTGGATTTGCTGGCACCAGAATTTTGGTCCGTCCAGTACTGAATAAAACATTGTATCTAATGCCATGTAGGGTTTCAATTTGTTATAGGTAGATGATAAATATAAGCCTATCTAGCTAACTATTATTTTTTTATATAAGTAAAAATATTATATATATCAATAGGAAAAATCCAGTACGCTGAATGTAAACAAGAAAACATCTAACCCTGCATACTAGACATCCCGTACGTGAAACACTACCCAAAATATTCTAAGTCCGAATTAGAATAGAACACACCTCCCCAAGCCTATATGGCTAGCTATTATAAGGTGAGGTGAGTCCATATAATTAATTTATTAGATCATATATATATATATTGATGAGTTACAGAGACAAACTTAATTTTTTGCAACACTATTAATTAATGCATTAATTATATATGTTTTGGCCAGCCGGAATGGATCGATCGATCATGTGTCCAACGTCCCAATTAAGAAAAAATTAGATAGTCTACTGATCTTATAGTACATATGTATGATTAGGAGTGTACGTACGTAGTTTACGGATGGAGGTGGTTCGACGTACAGTAGTCTACACTGCTACCCATGGCCCGCATTATTCAATTATATCTGACTCGAAATTCATATATGATCAATGTAACTTAATTATTTCGAAGTGTTGCAGACATGAGTAGTGGATCGAGGATTAGCTAACTCACTACCCATTTGATTTTGCTTATTTATTTGAAATGAATTCTGAACTATCATGCATGAAACTGATCTTTAAGCCCAAATTAAGCTTCTGAGTGAGTGTCTAATTAACTCATGATACAATGTTTAAGAAGTCTTTCAAGTGTCCTAGTCCTAATTAATTAATCTGTTTAAGTTCACGATTTTCAGTCCAATGTACACTTGGATATATAGTAATCACCACCGCTAAAGAATTTTGAGATTCACAACGTTCAATATGTTCTGTTACTGCTTATTGATGCATGCATTGATTTCATCTTTTATTCTTCATCCTGTCATTTCATTTCTCCTTTATTTCCTTTTTTCTGGGATGAAAATGTCCTTTATATATGTGCTTGAGAGCAAGCTAAGTGTATGTGCGCGCGCGCGCGTTTCAGCTTCAAGAAGGTACCAAGCCGCAGAATGGCTGCGTCAGATGGACCATGGCGCATCAGCAACGCTGCCCAAAGAAGCCTCCGAGGAAGAGTTCTGCCTTGCACTTCGCAATGGCCTCATTCTCTGCAACGTCCTCAACAAAGTGAATCCTGGCGCTGTTCTCAAGGTTCAATTATTGTGCTTCAAATCCATGTTTCATGGCAAGCAACACAATGCTACACAATTTTCTGCATATAATACTAGTCAGAGCTGGACCAATCCTTATGAATTTAAGATGTTTCATTTTTTGGCTCAGAACAAAAAACATGGATGTTTCATTTCTTTTTCTTTATCTTCTTGTCTTTCTATCTATTTCATTCCCGTGTCTATATATATACCTAGATGAATTTCAGTATGTTGCATGACAAGAGAAAGTGCTTGACATTTTCCCTATGCACGTAACTCTTATTTAAGCTTAATACGTGCTCCAACCATTTTTATAAAGTTCTTTTCGGTACTTATTTTAAATTATACGCTTGGTTCTATATTAAACTTGAAGGTGTCTTCTGATTTTGAGATGGGTTTTTTTACTTCTTTGAAATTCATATAGGTGGTGGAAAATCCAATACTCGCGGTTCAGTCCGCAGAGGGAGCAGCGCAGTCTGCAATTCAGTATTTTGAGAACATGAGGAATTTCCTGGAGGCTGTCAAAGAAATGAAGCTCTTGACATTTGAAGCGTCCGATCTGGAAAAGGTGTTGGAGTCCTGCATTTGCTATAACATTCATGTTCCAACCTTTTACGATATGAAGTACAAAAACTTGGCATTTCAATACGCCTTACATCATTACGAGCAAATTTGCATCAACTTGGAATTTGATTTTGAGAGAGTAAACTTTGCTAGTATTGAATTCAGAGTAACTTGTATGTACAGGGGGGCTCATCAAATAAAGTTGTGGACTGCATTCTATGCCTGAAAGGATACCATGAGTGGAAGCTAAGTGGTGGAATTGGGGTTTGGAGGTACGGAGGTACTGTGAAGATCATATCTTTCCCAAAGGGGTCTCCATCCTCCATACTTAGCAGTGAAAGTGCTGATGAATCAGTGGATGAATCCGACTCCTCACAATATGAACAGCTGTTAGAATTCCTACATCTTTCTAGCGAGGTTTCAATTGAAGAATCCAGAACTGCTAATGCTCTGGCTCTCCTCTTTGATCGTTTTGGACTTGGACTTCTACAGGCGTACCTTAAAGAGAGTAATGGGATTGAAGACTTGCCTTTGAATGCAATGGTAGGTAAGACTCTTTCCGGTCATTATTTGGTTCTCTCAAGAGATACTCCATTCATTAGTTTCCTGTACTTGGAGACAAACGCTTAAAGGAGAAACAAGATGAAATGCTATAACTTTTATGCATATGGCATATACAAATATCATTTTCTAACAGCAAAAAAATCTTTATGTTGGCCCCTCTGCATATAAATATGTGCTAGTTTTCTCATAATGCATTCCCATGAGGTTGTGATTATGATTATAGAGTTCCATTTTCTTTTTCATTTAGTTTCTATTCTTTGTTTTATGGGGAATCTGAATTTATTACATGGGTGAAATTTGTAGATCATTGATACTTTGCTCAGTAAAGTAGTCAAAGATTTCTCAGCACTGCTTGTTTCCCAAGGCACTCAGGTAAGACTTTTGAGTGTCATTGTGAGCGTTGTCAGTATGTAGAGGTACTTCCATACAATTGATTTCCCATCATTAGTACTGTTCCTACAATTTTCCTCACGATCCCAAGCATTATATAATCTATTTTACACTATTTTCTACAGCTTGGATTGTTTTTGAAGAAAATATTGAAAGGCGATACTGGTTCCTTATCGAAGTATGAGTTTATAGCAGCCATTTCACAGTACCTTAATCAAAGATCTAATTTGGCGTCAAGTGACATCTCCAAGTTCTGTGTCTGCGGGGGGAAACTTAATGAATCTCGGCGTGATATCAAGCTTTCTGCTGCCCATGCAGAACTGCTTGACATTCAACAGAAACAACTTGTATGAATATTCGGCCACCAAACTTAGTAGTCCTTATGTGATATTTCAATATTATGTGAGCAGTTTTTTTATTAAAGCCAAAATGTCTCGGATGTTTTAGGAGCTGAAATCATCTTTCGAAAATACAAAGTCGGAGGTGAACCGGGCCCACTCAGACTGGCAGCAAGAACTTAATAGGCTTGGTGAGAGAACCTAGAGACTCGATCTATTACTGTGACTGAATTGAAAGGTATTTCATATTTATCTATACAAATTTGGGTAAAGTTTGCATTTTTTGGATTCCTCAGAGAATCATATTAAGGGCCTTGAAGTGACCTCCTCTTCCTATCACAAGATTTTAGAGGAAAACCGCGTACTTTACAATCAAGTCCAAGACCTCAAAGGTGTCCATCGGAAGCTTTTGTAGTCTTCAAATTGATCATATATGTGTTTATAAGAAATGAGATTTAATAATAAAAATGGTCTCTTACAGGAGCTATTAGGGTTTATTGTAGAGTGAGGCCCTTCTTACCTGGGCAACCAAACGGGCAGTCTACTGTAGACTACATAGGAGAAAATGGAAATATCATGATTTTCAATCCCCTTAAGCGGGGAAAAGATGCAAGAAGGGTATTTTCATTCAACAAAGTATATGGAACAAATGTCACTCAAGGTATGGAGTTTATGATATACATTGTGTAATATGTTGTTGGTTTAATCTTTCTTTGATATTGGACCGGTTGCATAGTTTATTTACTTTTAATTTTACTAATGAAGGCTGATTATGATCATTGTTTGCAGAGCAAATATATGCTGATACTCAACCATTGATCAGGTCTGTTTTAGATGGTTATAATGGTTGCATCTTTGCATACGGGCAGACTGGCTCTGGGAAGACCTATACAATGGTAACATACCACACATATTGTGCTTGCAATAAGTAGATTTCATAATTCAAATACAAATAGTATGCCATACATATTCTTTATCAGGAGTTTCAGATTAGTTCCTACCGCTCTGGGTACAAAGGCTCATTCAATATCATAGTGCATCATGTAACCAACTTGGACACGGTTTGATATGGTCCTGGAGATCCAGTCATTTACTCAACCTATTCAATCATTTCTAGGCTAGCGGAGATTCCCTGGAATAATAATGGGATCCTTCTTGGATTAGGTGTTCATTGTGGTACATTTTAACTCTTGTTGCACATGGGAAAACAATCTCTCTTTCATGAACTTGAAACCTCCTCTAGCCATCAATGATGACCCATCCATAATATGAATTTGATAGAAATAGATGGAAGAATACATCAGTAAGTAATTTTTATCCTGGCATTTATTTATATTTCCATAGTAACAACGTTTGTAAATCCTATGTATAGAGCGGCCCGGATTTGACATCTGAAGAGACATGGGGTGTAAACTATCGAGCTCTTCGTGACTTGTTTCAACTATCGAAAGCAAGGGCTGACATCGTAAAATATGAAGTTGGAGTACAGATGATTGAAATATACAATGAAAAAGTGAGAGATCTATTAGTCAGTGATGGCTCAAACAGAAGATATCCTTTACAATATATACTTGATGTTAAGGATTTGATAGAATTAGATACTGTGTTGTTACTTTAGTACCTTAACTACATGAACATTAGATATACGAAACAACTCTCAATTAAATGGCCTTAATGTACCCGATGCAAGCTGGGTTCCAGTTACATGTACTCAGGATGTTCTTGACTTGATGAGGATTGGCCAAAAGAATCGTGCTGTGGGTGCTACAGCTCTAAATGAAAGGAGCAGCCGGTCACATAGGTAAGGACTGTTTTCTTAAAGTTTTTTATTCTTTTCAGTGTTATTCCATATCACTACTGGTTATTTCACCAATGGTTTTTCGGTCTGGTCATCCTGTTGCAGTGTTTTAACTGTTCATGTCCTTGGAAAGGAGAGAGTTTCTAATTCTATTCTTAGGGGTTGCCTTCACCTAGTTGATTTGGCTGGAAGTGAGAGAGTGGATAAATCTGAAGCAGTTGGTGAGAGACTGAAAGAGGCCCAACATATAAACAGATCACTTTCTGCACTTGGAGATGTCATCTCCGCTCTTGCACAGAAGAGTACACATATTCCTTACAGGAATAGCAAGCTTACTCAAGTATTGCAGGATTCTTTAGGTAACATATTAATCACAATGCCCTCTTAATATATATGTGTATGTGTGTGTGTGTGTTTCTTTTTCTCATCGTTTTCCATCTTAAATAGGTGGGCAGGCAAAAACATTGATGTTTGTACATATAAATCCTGAACTTAATGCTCTCGGGGAGACAATAAGCACTCTCAAATTTGCTGAGAGGGTTGCCTCTATTGAACTTGGGGCAGCTCGATCTAACAAAGAAACTGGCGAGATCCGAGAACTTAAAGAGGAGGTTTGTTTTCCATCATTCTCCTCTGCAATTCTACTTTTTGACTTTTTAAATGAATACTTTCAAATTCGTTCTCTTTATGTAGATATCGAACCTTAAACTGGCATTGGAGAGGAAGGAAACTGAACCGGAGCAATTGAAAGCTGTGAATACCAGAAGCACGACAGAATCCCAAAAACCAAGAGCTGTTTCACCTTTTCAAATGCCAAAATTTGGTATCAGTAACAGCCCAAAGCCTGAAAGTTATCAGAGACGCATTGATGATACTAAAAGCTTTGAGGTAAGCCATAGCAATTATGAAGTTGTTCATTTGAATAATAGGGCTGCTTTTTTGTTACTTGCTAGTTCAAATTCTTAGGAATAGCTAAATTTATTAAATGAAAAATATCATATTTCACCAAGTTAACATAACTTATACACTAGATAGAACCTTTAAAAGAGTTAGCACCAAGTTCCCATTGCTCCTCGATCTTCTCTTCCACTCATTTGTTTCGCAAATTTTGCTTGGGTAGAGAGAGGGTTCGGGAGCTCTTTATAATAGTGTGTCAAAATAACCCCGACCATCAAGAGTCAATAATTTGAGAAAACCAACAGAATATGTCTGAGGAAAACTAAAAGATTACTAACTTTATAATTTTCATTCAATAATATAATGGGAGAGATGACGTGGCTAGACAGAAGAAATGCTTCTGATATTATGCATTGTAACAGATGCTTTTGAGTTCTTAAGAATGAATAGAACTGGATAATATCTGTCGTGATGAAATTTGATTTTCAGGCCAGAAGTTGTTCCTCCGGTAAACAGAGGAGATCAAGATTTCCCTCTGCCTTCGCAGACAAGGAGATCACACCAAAGATACCTTTCATGAGTGAAGAAAGATCGGGGAACTTTGGAAAACCAACGTCACCATCTCCTCCTGTCAGGAGATCGATCTCCACTGATAGAGGGTCTGTCATAAAGAGCAGGGTCAAAGCCGACCCAACTGAAAACCAACTAATTGCAAAAATACCATTTCCAGCCAGAGTTCCTGTAAATAGATCTATTGCTGCCATGCCAATGATCCCTTCAATAGATAGCAATTCGAGGGTACATATTGGTTCACAAGAGCCACCAAAGCATGATTACACTTCTGATGCAATTTACAGCCTCCCGAGAGCCAGCGCGAAGAAAGTTTACCCAGAACACGAAGAAGAGCAGTTTAAGCAAGCTCTTTATGTAAGGCAAGGTGGCATTAGGAAAAACAAAATTGAAAGTAAAGCCAAGGCCAAGCATAATCAACTTCCAGCAAGGATTCAGAAGTCTGAGGTGGGGACACTATTGCTCTCTGACGTGGACTTTGCTGGTGAGAAGACGGAGGAAGCACCTAGAAAGAGTGACTTCTCTGAGCCAGAAAATGAGCATGGCCATTCACCAACGCATGCTGCTCTCAAGGTGAAAAAGCTGCGGCAGAACTTCTCGCGGATCTCCCAAAATCTTGAACCAAGGTTTATAACTTCCCTGAGGGACTTCAGTATTGAGTGATTAAGTATTTGGAAAGAAAAAGAAATGATTTTCCCTTTCTCTAATTATATGGAGATTGGTAACTTCACAAGGTCAGTGTTAATAAACATGGCATTTTCTACTACATGCAGGGGACCAGTGGAACCTTTATTGGCTGAGAAACTTGACAGCAAGGTTCCAAATGGTATGATTCGCCTTCCAAAGGAAGGCTGCAACACGTCAATGCCTGAATTTAGAAGGAGTCGCTCTACACCGCGCGGGAAATTTATGAATTTACCTTGAGGATCTCAAATCTCAATATATAAAGCACTGAATTTTATGGCCACTAATTTTTTTTTTTTCATATGAATTTTCTGTACAGTGACTACTATTAGTATCGTGGACTTTCAAACTGCATACTTCTTCTACGAGGACTACGATGATGTTTTGGAGAGCATTATGGTGGAACCCTTCGTTTTTACTGAGACGTTTTGGGCATATTTATCTGTCATTCAAATTTAAATTATCTGTGTTAATTTCTGGTACTTATTGTACTTGTGTGTTGAGTGTCCATACCTGAAGCAGCTTTTTGCTTATGTGCAGTCATCCTACTGATGTCAAGAATTTACAGTGGAAACAAAACTTTTTATATAGGTTCCTTTATTCAGTTTCTTTCATGGAAGCGTTTCAATGTCAGCAGAAACATAGGGAATGGATTAGATCTCTCATCTACTTCAGATATATATTGTGCTAGATATTCTAGCCCTGAAAATTATGATTTCACAGCAGGTCTAGAATGCAAGAAAAAGTTAAAAAACAAAAAAGAAAAAGAAAAACCCAATTAACCAAAAAGAATTCACTTTTGATAGTTTTTATCGTATGGTTCTTTTTAGCTGCATTTTGAAAAAGTGTTGCACTTACTAAAATTAGCTCTAAGAAAATGCACAAACTGATTCCAGGAGCACCAAAGTTAGCCACCCAACGTGCATGGCTTTAAGTTTAAAGCTGGGAGGCATTATTCTATTTATAGGGGGAAATATTAGGAAAAGATGGAATATTTTTCCTCCTGACCCCTCATTCACAGGCTCAGCGTAGATGTTGTTCCTCAAACAAACTTTTTTCTTGTCAGTTTTTACAAGACCTCCCTCTGTTTGAACGTTTCCCAACAATTCATTTCTGCAGTTTTGAGTCGGTTATACATTTGACTTTCCATCCGAATCGGTTTGATGCCCGCCAATTTGGTTGGGTGGTTACCTTCAGTCTTCTTCAAGAATTTGCTAGGCAATTTAATTCATATGGGAACAGTTGTTCAAACCCAGGTAACTTGAAAGTTTCTGTTCATCTCATGTCCGTGGCCCAATAACTCCACTGGGAAAGATGAGATCTTATGTTGCCGGTTTGATTCCAATGAAGTAAATGTTAACAATAAGACCTATTGGAGCAGGCAGTTCTTCTGTTCTAGGTAGCATCAAAGTTTATATAAATTTTTTCTAATGATTAGCCGTGAAAACCAGCTTGTGGTGACGAAAGAGCTTGAAATGACAGTCCTGTCTCAACATCCCATTTTCAGGCTCAATCCAAACTCGTTCTGGTAAACGGCTTTTAATAATGTCCAATTATTTCCAGGGATCAGCTGTACCTATTTCCAATGCAAAACCACCATCCGGGGAGAAAGTATCCGAGGATCAGACAACAAATAAAGCAGTCCCTCAGACCTCAGTCGTTTTTATCTATCAAGCCAAAGTAGCTGGATTGCGTTGCAATGTAACAGCGACCTGGTGCAAAAACCTCAGTAACCATTCCCTTACCATCAAGGTGGAAAACCCTTGTATTGAAAAGCATCTCACTTGCAAGGTAGATATACGGACCTGGCAGTTTTGGGGTAGAAAAGGTCTCAAATCCTTTGAACTAGAGGGAAAACAAGTAGGGATTTTCTGGGATTTTAGACAGGCAAAATTCTCCAGCCCTCCGGATCCCTGCTCTGATTATTATGTTGCCATGGTTTGTGAGGAAGAGGTGGTTTTATTGCTAGGAGACATGAAGAAAGATGCTTATAAAAGAACCAGATCAAGGCCATCTTTAGATGATGCCACCTTGTTGTGCAAGAAAGAGAATGTGCATGGAAAAAGATTGTTTTGTACTAGAGCCATGTTGGCTGAGGGTGGAAAAGAACATGACATTGTCATTGAGACATCTCTATCTGGGCCTGGTGATCCTGAAATGTGGATTAGCATTGGGAATGCAATGGTGAGTCGTGTCACAAACTTGAATTGGAGATTCAGGGGGAATGAAACTGTGATGGTGAACAATTTGCCTGTACAAATTTTATGGGATGTGCACGATTGGTTGCATAGTAGCTCCGGTTCAGGTCCTGGTTTGTTCATCTTCAAGCCAGGCGCACTGAAATGTGTATTAGATAGTGTTTCTGATGTTAAAAATTGCAGCCATCAAAGGAATGAGGATGGTTGCCAATATGAGTCCCCCTTAGTTCAGGAAAACCAATCCACCAAAGAGTTCTGCCATTTCTTATATGCTTGGAGAAGTGAGTAAGGGGCAGACAGAGACTAGCTGCATTCCAATCTTACATGTTACATGGTTAATATATCATCAATTCAGTGTTCTTTCTGTAAAGCAAATAATATTTGTATCTTAATATGGGTTCATTTATTAATTTTTTTTAATTTTCCACTTGGAGATTTTAACATTGATGCGAATCCAAATGGATATTGATTCACATGAGAATTACATGTATATGCCTAAAAAAAGAATTAAATTGTAAATTACTTCTATTTCCATAATTAGACCAAAAACATTTAAATTTGGCCATATTTGAACAAGTCCAAACTAAATATCCTCCGGAAAAAAAAAAAAAAAAAAAAAAAAAGTCAATCCAAACCAACGTTTTTTAAGTGGCTATTTATGAACATAACATCCCGAATACAATTAGAAAAATTTTATTCATTATCTATTTTCTCATCCTTATATGAGATGATGATAAATTTATAAATAAAATATAATAAATAGTATTTATTATTTAATACCATATTAAAAGATGATAAAAAGATTATGAATATTAGAATGTCGAAGAGCATTTCTCAATAAATACTTTCTAAAAACTTCGATCATTCGTTTTACGAAGTGATCAATTTGGGCCTTTAGGCACACAATTTTTGGGCTTCCATACCTGCGTGGCCCACCTCAACTTATCCCAGTCCGCATGCAATTGCTGAACCGCCCGCGCCCCTGGAACTACACCCTTACCACAGTGTCCCACACGACACTAGGGTTCACGCTTCGTCTCTGAAAACTCGAAGTCGAATTCAAAATGGCTATTTTTCCGGGAAATATCATATCAAGAATTTCATCTCATCTTCAATTTCGAGTCTTCTTCATTCCCTGGTGAGAGATTTATCTGGATTAGTATCATAACCGTCTAGCTTCTTTTTGCCCTCTAGGAAAATGAAGGAAAGGAGTAACATTCTGCGATTTCCCCGAAATCGGTATTTTGTCTCAGATTAGTAATTTTTTTTTATTCTCTTTGGTCCCAGACAGTGAAATCTATAATGTCTAAACTCTAAAGCAGTAAAGCTTAAGTTTTTATATTCTTAGCTACCCAACCCAACATTCAGAATTATAAATAGATCACTGATTATTGAAAGAGAGTGGGTGCGTAATGTTTTGGTAGCTTCCGACGCAATCTTCTTTTCGTTTTTAGGGTGATGAAGAACAATGCCACTGCCATCAAATGTTTGCAGAGAAGGGACTGTGGTTCATCAGCTCTGGTTAGGTACATTCCTAAGACATCCTCTAAGATTAAAAAATCCGAAAGACCTCTGCCTATAACGGGTTCCAAGAAAACTGGATTCTGTTCGGATGGAATACAGAAAAGTTTTGTTTTTGACGACGAGAAGTCTCAGAACCAGAATCAACTGTTGGCTAACAACGAGTCTTTTGGTGATTTTGAACAAGGTACTTAGTATCTTTATATTTGTTCAAGTACTTAGAACTGAAATTAGTTTATAGTTTGGATTATTGTAAATTAAGAGTAACGTTTTGGTGCGTCTAGGGCGATCTTGAATGTTCGTGTTCACATAATTCATGGGCTTTAAGCATGAGGTAGAAGCTCTCAGATTATCTTATTCCAGTTGTGAGGAGACTTTATAAGATACGATTCAGGTTTTAAATACAATAGCCATAGAACAATAATTGTGCAAGCATGAAGAGTAGAAGCCATTGCTTATTTGCCTCTTAAGGTAGTAGTGTTATAGATTTGGTGGACATAAAAGTAGGACTGCCTTATAACCTTGCCTTGATACAAATTTATGTCACTCTATATGCAAATAGTTTATTTTACAGATGCCACGCAATCTAGTGGTTTGCATATTGTTTTCATGCAATTAACTGGGCTGTATATGTGCACAAAATTTGTATCATACATGTGGATGGAAAGATTAAATTCTTCATGTTGCAGCATGTGTAGACTATGAATTCATAGAAGAGCCTAAGGAGGCTGTTGAAGAGTTCATTTTTCATCAAGGGAAGGATTGCGAACAGGATGTATCATGTGATGCTAAAACTAAGCAAGAAGCAGAAAAGTTGGCAATTGAATTACTTGCAACAAGGTTAGAATATTACTATCAGTTACTTCATGGCTTTAGGCAGTATCATTCATGTGTATGTGTCTGCAAGCAGCCTGTTTTTTGAGCATGTTTTCTTCCTTTTCAGATCATTCACAGCTGTTGAATTGAGAAAGAAATTGCAGGGTAAGAGGTTTTCAGCCGATACTGTGGGGGCAGTAATAAGCAGTTTTCAGAGCAGGTGCAAAAATGCAAATTTCATTTTCAAGTACATGTTACACTTCTAGCAATTGCAGTGTTTTCATGGCTAATCTATCTGTTTCTCATTTTTCCAAGTGCATATTACAACCTTTAGCAATCCTACATTTTTTTTTTTTTGTTTTTTCATTACTGGATCCTAACTTGTTCCACATAGATTTTATTTTATGGCTTGTGCAAGGTTGACCCTTTTAGTTTATTGTAGAGGGTTTATCAATGATAGCTTGTATGCGGAGACATTTTCTCGGTCTAGATGGTCTATGTCAAGTTGGGGACCAAGGCGCATCAAGCTGGTAAGCTGTTCTGTTTTAGCTCTTCGGTGTCCTGCCAAATGATATTGCTACATCCTATTAATATGCATCTCTGTGTTGTCTTTATATCCATTGGTCTTGTTATTAATAGGTTCTGTAATTACCGATAAAAAAAAAATGTTCTGTAATTATGTGATATTTGGCATGGTATCTAGAAAAAATAACCTCCAAGAAAAGATTGTTTGGAGATTACGTAGTGTGTTATTGCTTATCAAAAAAATTACATAGTCTGTCTGGCAACCTCTCAGATTTGGTGATAGCCTAAGGGGAGGTTTGGTTAGTGAGTTGAGTTGAGATGAGATGAGATTAGAGTTGAAAGTCGAATAAAGTATTGTTAGAGACACCTGGTCAGTTAAAGGTACTTTGGTGGATACCTACAGCTAAAGGTACTTTTTCGGTACGCTCGTTCTATAAGTCTCTTTCTCAAGAGACACCTGGTCAGTTTCCATGGCGAAAGATATGGAGACATAAGGCGCCACCCAAAGCAGCTTTCTTTGTGTGGACTGCAGCATTGGGTAAGATTCTCACAACTGATAACTTGAGGAAGCGTAGGGTGATCATCGCAGATTGGTGCTGCATGTGTAAGAAGGGAGGTGAATCGGTGAACCATCTCTTAATACACTGTGAGGTAGCAAGAAGGTTATGGAATGAGGTCTTTGGCAGATTGGACTTAGTTTGGGTGATGCCGGAGACGGTGGTCGGGGTTTTGGCCAGTTGGAATAATTTGAGAGGAAATCAACAAATAAAAGCGGTGTGGAAGATGATCCCTATATGCATCATGTGGTGTTTATGTCGAGAGCGCAATGACAGGACTTTCGAGGACAAAGAGAGATCGATGGAGGATTTGATAGTCTTTTTCTTTAGAACTCTTTGTAAATGGACCATAGCGGTTGATTTCAATGGTTTGGGATTACATGAATTCATTATAGCCATGGATCAAACATAGAACTGGTCACTAATCTTTGTATAAGGCTTTTGCCTCCTTTTTGATAATATAATTACCTTTACTTATAAAAAAAAAAAGTATTGTTAGAATATAGTTTTTTAATATTATTTTTGTTTGGGATTTGAAAAGGTTGAATTGTTTATTATATTTTGTTTGAAAGTTTGGGAAAGTTGTAATGATTAGATTAGATGAGATCAACTCATTATCCAAACAAGGCCTCTAGCCCCTTTTCCTCTATGTTCCTCGGGGAAAGATAAGTGAAAAAGGTTGAAGAGCCAGTTACTGCTACTGCTGTAAAACATCAGATGACTTTGAGAACAAATGGTCTAGTCAATTTAGGAAGTCGTTCTTCTTCTCTTCTTCCGTTCTTTTTTCCAAAAAATACCCGAAACGTATATTACATCTTTGAAAGGAACATGTAATCACTTATTCTAAAAGAAAAAAGAACAGGTGATCAGTATTTTAAATTTGATTGACCTTTTAATATAAGTTTGAGCATTTGTATGAGGTGATATATCCCGGGTATATCTGAATCACAATGCACACCGTTAAAGAAATTGTTCTCGAAACTATCCATCTGATATTGTCTGTCTCTCTTGTACCAATAAATTAGTTAATAAACAAGTAGACTTTGATGACTACGGTTTTTTGGCTCTTTTCAGCTTATGGAAGACAAAAAATGAGACTGATTGTTGATATGCTTATTGATACATTACTTTTACTAGCGCATTTCGTTGTAGTTGGTGTTGGCTTTGGCTTGCTTATTTGATTTTTATGTAAAAAAAAAAAAAAAAAAAAGGAAAAATAAAATAAGATGTATTAGCAGAGAAAGAATAAGACTACTGCATTAATTTTCTCTGTTATTATTTAGGGACTATGTTTTTATTGATGATACTTTTTAACATGACGTAGCATTGCTGTTGGAATAGGCACTGTTGAAGAAAGGAGTAAGTGAAGTTGATGCGGAGAATGCAGTAAAACTAGTGTTTGAGGATGGTGAATCTAGTGATCAAGAATCAAATCTTGGCTTGTCAAAGCTTTCCATGGATCAGTTATATATTCAGGCCTCAAAGCAATGGGTCCGAGGTAGGGATTTGCCGAAAGAGACAAGGAAATTGAGGATAGTTAGGTGGCTTCAGTACCGTGGTTTCAACTGGGGTGTTGTCAGTATCATATCAAAGAAGTTAGAATCAGAGTATTCTCCATAGGCCACCAGTAGGATCGCTTATATTCATGGCTCATAAGAAGTGGGATGCTATGCCATATTCATCGCCCCAGATGTAGTGTAACATGGGCAGGGTTACACTATCATTTGGACGGAACACCCTTCTCTGGGCAGAAATATAGTCATGTTGGGCTTTACACTAAAAACCATTGTATCAGCCTACCCTAGAGACATTCAATCTATAGGTAGAATTACCTAAGTGACGGTACAGAGATGCTGTTGGTGTGATCAACTTTTTTATTTCTGAGAGTAGAAATTCACATGTACCCCAGTTAACCATCTATAGGAAATCCAGTTGTTTGTTGTGTGTATTATCATTGATTGTAGTTGGTCGAACAATATTACCTACGATAGAGCTTACAGTGTATCCGAATGTAGATTCTTTTCATATGCATGTATGGGTGTGTATAATACATGCACATTGGATCAGTTTAACTTTTATAATTGCATCTTAGGTACACGCCTATACACGGGGTATTAACTATTCTTTTGGATCAAGCTAACCTCGACAATCTCTATCCTTTGTGTGTATGTACACCCACTTATACACAGACATAAATATTGGGTGTGAATTAAAACGAGAAAGAAGATGAAGCCCCTGAGCGAACCCTCCAGCCTTAATTTGATTCTAGGGGTGCTTACAAACCATTATACGCCATTCATCACCTATCCTTTCTGCCTTCAAGGGTTGGATTTGCCCACAGATTCAGAAGGTTTTGTTTGTCTTTGGGGCTAGAGTTGGCTCCCATGTGACTCCTATCCTCTCATTCTCATGAAGTTATTTACCTCAGCAATCTCATTAGGCCTTTTGCTCACGTTATCACAACCCATGTGCAGCAATTCTTGTTGCAGAGCTGTTGTGCTGTTATGGTATATAATTATATATAGTAGTGGTCCTGTTGGCACGTGTACTTCTGATTAGGACAAAGGGTGTTATAGAGATTAGTGCCCTTACAGAAAACATAAGAAGAGTTTTTTCTTTGCTGGAAAGTCCCTCTCAGCACATGAACATGTGATGTGTGGATCGTGGGACCATGTGAGCTCTGCCGGAAAGACGGACTTACAGACGCGCGCACAGGTGGGGAATCTCATCTTATACAATAAATTCTAATTATATCAATCTGAAAATACCAATCATTGTATTAGCCATAATGGACCGTGCAATCCTCATCTCATCTTCAAGAGACAGAAAAGCATCACTATTCCCGTAAATAAACACCCCCCCCCCCCCCCCCCCCGCCCCCCCCGCGGCGGCGTTCCCTCTCCTGTGGCGGAGCTATCGAGGAGTGTACAATCCCAAAACATCAGAATTATGTTACATATGTTATGCTAACGCTGACCGGGCAATTGAATTGAGAGTTATACTAGCACAATTATTTTGATTTACAGCAAGCGCATGCAGCAGAAACTACAATTCCTCCTGTAATCTACTGCCTTTCTCTGATGAATTCTTTGATAGATTATACACAAAACATCAAGCACCTCTTGAAATATGTACTTAATTCTTAAACGGAATCATCGGAGAAAGCAAAGGAGCAACTAGACGACCCTCCTTGTGGAACTAATTTCCTAACAGGAGGCGAGGAACGAATAGCTGGCAAGCCTCCCTTTGACATGTCAAGTTCTGGCCTTATGGCCTCCACATGTCGAATTTCTTTGAGCATCGCAACGACATCCTTCATCATGGGACGATCGTCAGGTCGGGTACTGATGCAGAGAAACGAAACTGCTAGTGTTTGGAGCATTTCGTGCATTGTAGGGTCAGCCCTCCCCCTGAGTTTTGAATCGAGAATGTCACCTGGGTCTCGCTTACTCGCTAGGTGGTCACGAACCCACTGAACCAAGTGCGCACCACCTGGCAAAGTTGGGTCTAACGGGTGTCTGCCCGTCAACACTTCAAGAAGAACCACACCAAAACTGTAAACATCACTTTTTTCAGTGATACGCTGCATCGATGCATGCTCTGAAAACACAGTGGAAAAAGAAATAAATAGCTGTTTACTAAAATGAAATTAGTAATGAAAAAATGAAGAAATTATGCGAGTTGAATTTAGATAGAAAAAAAAAAATAGCTAGAAAAATATACCAGGAGCCATGTATCCATAAGAACCGGCAAGAAGAGGTCTTGGACTTAGTTTGGTATCATCATCATCACCATTGCTATCAACAATCCTAGCCAACCCAAAGTCAGCGACGTAAGGTTCATAGTTAGAACCCAACAACACATTCATAGCTTTCACATCCCCATGCAAAATAGCAGGCACACAGTCATGGTGCAAGTATGCAAGCGCATGCGCCACGCCCAAAACAACATCATATCTAGCCTCCCACTCTGCTCCTCCCTTCCCAGCACCATGCAGGAGTGAACTTAAGCTTCCATTTGGGAGGTAATCGTAGAACAGAAGCTTTAGATTCCGATTTGATGCCCAACCCAAAAGCCGGATGATATTCTTGTGTCGGATTGAACCCAGCGTCTGGATTTCAGAGCTGAATGCTCCCGACTCTTCTGATGACCACATCTTCTTTACTGCTAGCGTTTCTCCATTCGGAATTGTCACCCGGTATACAACTCCAGAGCTCCCGGTGCCAATCACATTAGCTGATGTTAGATTCTGGACGATGTCAGCAGTGGAGAACTCGAGCTTTTGATACAGGGTCATTTCCCAAAAGTCATCTTCCGCAAGCTTGCTGCTCGCCATACGAGCACGTACTAATATGTAAATTGCTAGTAGCACTAGTACAGCACTGGTGCTAATGAGGATGGACATCACTAGCCTCATCGCTGATCTGGTGTTTCCACCCGGTCCCATGCCGCCAGCCGGAGTAATAACCCCGTTGGAGATGTAGAGACCTTTGTTTGCAGCTAAGTCACTCAGAGGGAGTTTCCGAAAGAACGGGGTGTTGGGCAATTCACCGGAGAAGTCATTGAAGGATAAATTGAGGGAGACAAGGTTTTGAAGATCTGCAAGAATGTTCAGATTCCCACTGAGCTTGTTATGGGAGATGTCTAGGACCCCTAGCTTGGTAAGACCCGAGAATTCAGATGGGATCTCACCAGAGAATTGGTTACAGCTCAGATTGAGAGAGATTGCGAGTGCTGGAATTTGACCGAGTTCCTTTGGAATCTCACCATAGAAACTATTGCTTCCAAGGTCTAAGAGCTGTAGCTTACTGCAGGACTGGATCTCAGATGGAATTCTTCCAGAAAGTTGATTCTTTCCCACGTTGAGTTTGGCTAATTCCGTTAATGACCCAATGCTATGAGTCAGGGGCCCTGTAAGCCTATTGTCCGAGATGTCCACGAACTGCAGGCTTCTGGGCAGAGTATCTGGCACAAAACCAGCGAGCCCATTTGAATGAAGATCAAGAAACTCGAGGTTTTTGCATCCAGATATCGATGGAGGAATTCCTCCAACAAGACGGTTGTTGCTCAGGTCAAAGAAATTCAAACTCCTCAAGTTTCCAATCTCCGATGGAATAGTTCCCGCCAGTCTATTGCCATTTAGTCGTAACCTGTACAAATTCGTGCAGTTTCCTATATCAGGAGTTATAAAGCCAGAGAGGTCATTGGAAAGCAGCAACAGCTTTGTGAGATTCTTCAGTGCAAATATCTGCTTCGGTATTGGACCAAATAAATTGTTATAAGACAAATCAAGAGCCTGAAGATCATCGCACTCGGAGAGACTCCCTGGAATATTTCCTGTTAGGCTGTTCTCCCAGGCAAAAAATATAGTCAATCTCTTTAGATTGCCAATAAGAACAGGAATCTCGCCCTCAATACTGTTGTTGTCGATTTCCAGTTGAGTCAGAGCCGTGCAATTTGAGATCTCAGAAGGTATGGTACCCGATATGTGATTAATACTTAGATGAAGATCTTGAAGCTTGGAAAGCTCTCCGAAACTTTTCGGAATGCTGCCAGTCAGAAGATTTTCTGACAAGTCCATTACTGTGAGCTCTCTGCAGCTTCCTATCTCATCCGGTATTGTACCCACTAAGCTGTTCTGCCACAACAATAGGCTCTGGAGTTTGCTGAGCTCCCCGATTGTCTTTGGGATTGAACCAGAGAGGGAATTCTGGTACAAGTACAGTTTCTGCAACTCGCTGCTGTTCCAAATCTCTTCTGGAATGGGACCAGACAGTAGAGACGTATAAATGGCAATGGTATGAATTCTTTTCAGCATACCTATTGATGAAGGAAGTCTTCCAGAAATGCTGGTTTCGGCCAGGCCTAACATAACCAAGTTAGTGCAGTTTCCAATCTCCCAAGGCAGCTCACCCTTGATATCTTTATTCCCGCCTGCTCGGAAGATTTCAAGTTTGCTTAATGCTCCGATACTCTTTGGAATTTGACCGCCGAGTTGATTGTCATAGAGAGTCAGATGCACAAGGCTTGAGAGGTTTCCAATATTGGAAGGAATAACACCTTCAAGGGAATTTGAATTGAGAAATAAACTCCGCAGTCTGCTGAGCCCGCAAATTTCCACTGGGATTTCGCCTGTGAGAGAATTACCACTGACATCAATGACACGGAGCTCCTTATATTCTCCTAGCTCTTTCGGAATTGTGCCTGTGAGATTTGTTGACGATAGGTTAATGATCTCCAAGGACCTGAGAGATTGTAAATTTGAAGGCACTGGGCCTTGCAAATCTACTGTTTTCAAGCTTATCTCGATCACGTCGCCATTTGAGTTGCAGTGAACCCCAAACCAGTTGCATGGACTTGGGTCTGCAGCATTCCAAGAGTTCAGTGCATCTGTGGAGTTGTTTAAATTGTTCTTCCATGTTAAAAGAGCAAGTCCCTGCTCATTAATAGAGTAACAAGAAGAGAAGAAAAGAGTGTTTATCGAAAGAAGTAAGGTGAAGGAGAAGATAGTGCGGGAAAGCAGGAGATGCCTTAGGCTTGCAGGCATTGCTGCGAGAAGAGAACAGGTGATTTGTTTTGGGATTGTAGAGGGGGAAACCCCATGTTTTGTTTATAGAAGAAAAGCAGAAGATCTGGATCCAAGAGCGCCTTCTTTATTCTATTGTATTAGAGTAATTGGTAATTTTGTTTAGTCAATAGAGATGGTGACGGGGATGGCTTTCTGGATTTATTAATGTTAATGGTTTTTTTTTTTAATGGAATATTTGTTTAGCCACTCATTTAATTAGCTCGAAGTTTCTATGTGGATTTCTGTTTGTTACTGTTTCTGTAGGTTGCATACTTTTTACTGTGACTAACTGTCAGAAATGAAAGCGTTGGTGCTGAATGCCATGTAAAGAAAATGATCCCTTTTTATTGCCAACTTTTATGGTTATGTTATCCTGTTTCCTCTTTTTTGGATCATTTTTGCTTTGTATCCTCATATATGTATGGGTGTTATAGTTGGAAGAGAATACTAATATGGTTAAGTCGTGCATGGACAGAGAAAATTAAGATTAATATTTTCCCCAACTTTTATCCAACTGAACTGTTTGATTATGAGATTAACTTGCAGACAGTGATAGGCTAAATGATCAAGCCAACTATACACAATGACCCATTGAATGTTTTAGCGTCAGACTCGTTAATCACGATGGTCATGTCTTCTTTAATAAGTAAGGTCAGGTCCAGAGGTGGTCCATCAGTTTTATGTGGTCATTGTTGATAAGCCGGCCATGTGGTAGTTACTAGTTGTGTTTCTGTACCTTCACAATGTTTTGAGGAGCTAAATGCAAGCGCGCGCGCACATACATATATGTATGTGTGTGTGTACATCTCACAAAATTTGAGGACTATTATCAAATCATGTTAAGAAAGGACGATCAGGTTTTGGTTAAGAACCATGTGTAACTTCAGTATGAACTTACTTGAATTTCATGGATCTGGAGTAGCTCCTGTTGAAGTAGAAATGGGTGTGTTCAAACAATATGAAAAGCGTTTAGGGAGATCTATTGGGGGTTTGTTTTATAAAACGAAGCAGTTTGTGGAATCTGATGGAGCAGTGAAGTGCACATGGAAGCAAGGAATATGTTGAGATGTGTAATTCTATAATCTGCATATAAGGTCATGCTGTCGGGCGGTCTTTGCTGTAAAGGATTAAAATAAACATGGTGTAATGTTGTCCCTTCCACTCAAGGCCAAGAAGCCTTCCTTTTGTTTATTTTAATCCTTTTTTTTATAAGTAAAACTTTTTACTTATAAAAAAAAGGATTAAAATAAACAAAAGGAAGGCTTCTTGGCCTTGAGTGGAAGGGACAACATTACACCAGCTTAAGAGTTCTTAATACTATTATTTGAACAAATCAAGCCCCAGATGACAAACACAAAATAGAACAAAAAACAAAAATAGATCGGGCCATTTACCTTAAAAAAACAATATTAAGTCATGGGTCAGCCCTCGTGCCACTGCAGTTGGCATTATGAGCACACAGGCTCCATTAGAAAATAGTGATCATTTGCATCTATACGTGTCCTAGCTTCAAGAAGATAATATAATGGAAATATTCATCCTTTGTCTCCATGATAAGAAAAGATGGTCAAGACAAGTTTTACTTTATGATTGTGGCTCTCAAATGTCACAGTAAAAAGATTTACAATTGAACAGAAGTGCTCCACTTCCTTTGGTATAGCGAACCGCAGAACAAATTTCATTGCAACCAAACAAGGCCTTAAGAGGGATAGAAAGGAAGAACTTCCATTATTATGAGTGGATTATTTAAGATTTCCACTAAACTGGGAGAGATTGAGGATAAAAAAAATATCTGGTAAACAGAAATTGCTAAGTAGCAACCCAACCGTGGCCGCACAAAAACTCACCGATACAGACCACAAAAGGGTGGACAACTTGAAGCATCGTTTTCCCTGCTCGATCCAATGAATCCTAATGATAAGAACCCTTGATTTGATTAAAGATCCTTAAGCATAATCTGACCATAGATTTCAAATGGATTATCTTGTTGGTAGCACACATCCTCTATATATGATCAAAATCATTGATTGATGGAACCCAGTTGCTACATAGTGTAGGAAGATTGGAGACTCTCAATCTCTCTCCACCACCATGCTTCAATTTCTCATAATTTCAACTTCAAAAGTTGATTGATACTAACTGAGATGCATTTTCCAACAAACTAATTATATCACGAACTCAAATTATTTTGCTAATAGAAAAAAAGTGGCCCCCAAGTAATTCATGGTAAAAAAAGAGAGGATCGATGAGCCGAAGTAGGAGCAGTAAAGGGACAAAAACAACAATAAAAGAAAGGACAAAGGCTCCAGCTAATATAGATGAGAAAGAAAAAAAAAGTACATAATCTGGAATGGTCCCTCCTCCAACCCCACCTTTTATTGTTCAGTTTAAATTCTTGGTGAAAGCCTACTAAAAAAGGCTCACCTATACTAGAAATCAATAAAGAATTTGCAGCAAAATAGGAACTTGCAATACACGATTGGGGTGATGTCATTTGCCACCCAGCAATAATGGCTGGTTAAATTCCCACATGCAGAAACAAGAAAACCCTTGGCATTAAAACTTTAAAATGATCAAGGACATAGGTAATTTGAAAAAAAAAATCGTTGTTTTTTTAACCATCGTTTATATCTGAGTGGACTTCTGTCCCTGTGTATGCGTGATTACAGCGAAGCTTTCACCAACCATCCGGAAACTTCACCAATATTATGGTTTATGACATTGTGTAGAAATTGGGATTTGAATGTAAAACACAATATATATGGTGGTAGTGGTAGATCAAGTCACATGATTGATGGGAATCTGATCACACTTACAATGGTTTAATAGGAGGAGCACATGAATTGACCTGACATGTATTCATACAAATCAACTGAGAAACACCAGCCAGAATGGAGTTGATTGTATGGTGCAAAGAGTAATTCAAGATCATGTTTTCAGCTTTGTTTATTGATATTATGTTTACACATAGATGCCATGTTACAGCCATTCCTTGTCCTGCAATTTTTTAATGGTTTTTTTCTTTGTCAGTTCTCGTTTTAATTTGGCATTGAGAGTTGCACATGAAAGAAAGACAGAGAAAGAGCATCATGTAGATGTAATGGAGAGATAGAAGGGCGAGTTGCTTCTTATTTTATCAGTGTAGTTTTTTCACATGGAGAGGAAAAGTTTATCATCGCCCTAAACAAAAATGAAACAACAAAATGTTCCAAAGTGAGGGAGAAAGAAGAGAGATTGGACTTGTAAAAGAGGTGGACCCCTTGATTCTGAATATGAATGTGGTTTACTGTGAGTATTACTGTTTGTACCCTTTTGTGCACATCTCCGATCTGCACCGTTAACCCTAAACTTCAATTGAAAATGAATGGTACAGATGTAAGAAAGATGTGAATAAAAAAACTCACAAGAACATTTTTCATCTTTTGAAGGACCCTCAAAAGGAACTTTTTTTGCAGTCGGTACTTGACACACGTGCAATGGAGTTGGCAAATTGGATCTGTCCTTAATCCCATAATAATGCACCATGATGGGATCCAAATTAAGATGTCATTGCCTAAAGTGCAGTCCCATCAATTCGACTCCTTTGGGTCCATGACCTTCCATTTCCGAAAGGAATTCCCATCCAATAAAACCCATAACTCTCTCCAATCATTCGCCCAATTCTCGATAATTCTCCCCAAGTTTTCAAAAAAGAAAAAAAAATCAGGCAAAGTCGGTAACCATTTCAACGGGACTTCTTGTAGAAAATTGTTAGCTTCGATGTAACATTGATGACAAGCCTACTTTGCTGATAATCAAGGTACACTTTGCTGGAACAAAACCTCTCTCTCTCAACTTTTAATGGTCAAAATTACTAATCCATATATATAATTGAATGGCGATTTGCATTATATGAGTAGTTCTATTGCAAGGATTTTACACCACACGTAGGATAATTTAGTTTGTAAAATTTAAAATTTAAAACTTATCTTTTTAATTAAATTATATCACGTGAATAATGTATGCATACCTTATGTTTTAAGTCACTTTCAAATTTAATTGAGAACTGTGGACGGTCTTATCTCATATCTAAGTGCGTATTAGTTGATAATAGACTTATGATAGACCATTTTTTGCTTCTAATTGGATGGATTGTCAAATGGCAGCAATAAGACTAAAAGAAACATCCATACATCACTGTTTCGATTTGATTCCACCCTCTAATCTTTGCTTCTTATTGGACAAATGTCCAAGCAACACGACTAAAGGAAACATCCAAACATTTCTATCTTCATTCAAATCAACCCCCCTAATCTTTGTATGAAGAAGACTTTGGTTTCAGACTTATGCTAGACCAGTCTATTTTCCTTGATTTCTTTTTCTTATAATTGGATCCACCATTTGATGTGTGCACATAATAATTGGCCGTTTTAGATAAGAATCGGTTAATAGAGAGGGTATGGTAGACCATTCTTTTTTCATTGTCTTTTCTTAATGGTTATTGGTAAAGCTCCCGTTCACTATTTTATAGTTTGGTGCTTATTTGGGATTGCGGTATAAAATATAGTTTATAGTTTTAGAACTTATACCTTATAATTTAAATAATAAGTTTTACAATTAAAAAGTTATTTAATACTCGGTAACTATATGCTTAAAACACTTTCAAACATGTTACGTTTGTTTGGAAACAAAATAAATATATATATATATTCATCATTTATTTTCTCTTCACCTCATAATGTGGCATTAAATGATAAGTTTATAAGTAAAATGTAATAAATAATCTTCAATCATCTAATGTCACATCATGGGATGATGATAACTGAGATGATAAGTAACATTACTATTAAAAAATTACTTTCTGATGTAGAAATTACGATTATTTGAATTTTTAGAAATTATGACCATATCTTTAAAAGTTTGAAAGTTATAATTATCTGAAAATTGTATAGATGTTTTTGTCTATTGACAGTCATTTTAAAATTCGAATTAAGTTCCACATTATCTGAAAAAGCACGTTTGATGCTTTTATCCAAACGTACTTTTTAATTTATTTGAGATTAAAAGTACTTTATTATGTAACACCTAAACAACCTAATTCTTTTTTTAAAGAACTTTTAAGACTATTTAAGATTCTTACTGCAACCCCAAACATGCCCACATATTGATAAATTATTTTTTCTATTTTCAAGCCGGTATATAAAATACAACATCTATATCACTTAAATGATAATATTTGATTTGTAAAATTCAAATTTTAAAACTTATATTAAATTATAACATATATAAACTTCATTAGATATGACTTACATAGGAGAATATAATTTTTCATTAAAATATACGAATTACATGATGATTTATTGTCTTAAAATGTTTTTCTTAGTGCAGAAGATGAACTTTCGCTTTCAACAATTTTGTTATAAAAAAACAGGGCTCGATGAAAACAAAGCTTGGTCATGCACAAAGCTTTCATATTATAGCGGTCAAATAAGAGATCTCTAATCTTTCCTTAATTTCAGGATTTTTGTTCCCAAATGCTTTCTTTCGAATCCTATAATATATAAAGAAAGATAGAGAATGGATGTACGGTGGGAGATAGGTCTTCAGACCCAGCTTTATAAATAAATAAATCTTTCTCTACAGCTTTATAAATAAATAAATAAATATTTCTTTAACTAAAGCACAAAACTTGTAATAATTATATTCAGTCAAAATTCGTGTACGAGACTTTAAAACCTCTTTTTTCTTTTTTTAAGAATTTATCGGTTTTTTTTCTATCAGCCTTTAAGGAAAAGAAGAAAAGGAAACAACCCACCCTTGATCTGTAGTGAAAATTGTAACAACTTGTGACACTATTATTAACACGACAATCATGCTCGAAATTCAAGAGTCCAACCATAATCTTAAAAGGGTAATCTCAATCGTAACATCACGATCACAATACTCACGTAACACCACTAATCTAGTGACTGCGAATTGAAGGGTACAGTTGGATTTAGAATTTCGAATCTTTCTTTGTAGAAATAACACCTATGACCCTACACTCAATTCCTCATGCAAGGAAGGTGTTGAAAGCGAAACTTTAAAGAGAAGAAGGTAGAACCGTAGAAGTAGGCAGAGGGGTTGAATCCAACTCATTTATGGGATTGTACGTGTCAGGTCACATGAAGCAAGTTCAGTGTTAAGGACATCCTTTCCAAAAATAAAAGATGGCGTTGACACAGTACCTATTAAATTAGCACTCGCAAGTAATGCTAAACGATCCATCTTCTTGGGTGCATGAAGTACCATTACCTCGTAAATCAACCAGACCCAATTTCCAAACTTCATTTGTCCCATTCGTTCGAGATGAAAATTTAAAAAAATGTCGGTAAGTACTTCCAAGGCGATGGACAGAGTGCTTGGAGATGTGATAGCATAATAGCAGCCTAGCAGGGCCAGACTTGTTTTCACCACCAGCTAAAAGGTCCAGCCCTTCTTGGCATCCAATCATCGAGTACCCAAAAAGCCTCGTCACTTCAAGCTTTTAAGACATCCGGAACTGCGGGTATTCAAACTTCAATTTTAGTGGGCCTTTGCATGCCATTGAACCTTTCCCTATAATTTCTAAACAATCCACAAATAGGCATACCGTTGGTTTTTTACGGAGTGCAGCGTTATATTTCTTGATGTTATCTTTTGAGTGTGGCCTAAATGAATAGATAAAAACACCTCTCAGATGACAGTTAATTCAGGCGAACTAAAACGAAGTACACCAGATTTCACTGCTTACTATCGATTGAAGCTTGCATAAACGAAGTTAAACAATGTTCTTTTGCCTTCAACAATTATTCAGAACACTTAATCTCTAGAGGTTGGCTCAAGTGGTAAAGACGTTAGGTTTTGGGGTATGCTCCTCCACAAGTCTAAGGTTCAAATCCCCTTAAGTGCAAATAATATTTAGGGGCCATCGGACAGTGAGACTTTCTCATTGAATTACCCGATATGTACTTGCCGGAAACTCCTTGCCAAGGGCCTGTCCACCCCAAGATTAGTCGGACGTTGTTCCTGGACCCTCGGTGCCAATACCCAAAAAAAAAAGATTCTGAACACTTAGCAAAATGACTATTGCACGCAAAACTTAATATGGATAGGATCAATATCAAATAAGCTAACGTCTCCTAAAATTCCAAAGTTTCCACCAACACTTACAGGGGTCTAAAGTACGCAACAAATATACAAGCCAAAAACCATAAAAACAGAAAATCAAGGTCACCTCCCAAAACATTTCATTACTGAAGAGGTAAGGGCAGATGAGAGGAATTTCATCCCAGCAGATCCACCAGGGAAGTATGAAATGGCATAGTACAGGAGTGCAAGAACCTGCAAGTTCCATGGAAACATCAATTTCATTGTTCAGTTGGATAACATGTTAACTTCGCTTTTAAAGCTAATTGTTGATTCTGAGAATTGAGTTTACATATTCTCGAGTAGATGAGAAATTAGAACGCCAGAATAAATCAAGAACGCCCATAACATTTGTGCGTATCTTCTCCAATAAAACAATGGTGAAAACCATAACTCATAGGGATGCAAAAAACTCCATCCATCCAAGGTCCAAAGGCCCAGAAGATTGATTTCATTATTCAAGGAAACCACACACATGCACACACACGCAAAAGTGAAGCATGAAATTTGATACCTGTATCACAGAGAAGAGCACAGAGAGTATGTAGCTGTGAAGCACCATGGAAACATATATGGTAGCCACCATACTGCCGATGAATCCCAATGTAAGAGGAAGTCTCTGGATAAGTAAATGCATCAGACAAGTATACTCATTACGTTTTTCACACTATCAGATATCCATGCTGCAAAACATACTATAAAAGGAGTGTATATTAAGCAGATAAATACCTCTTTAGATGACATGTGAGCAAGCTGATTCTTTGGACCTCTGAGCGCAAAGAACGACCCAATGATAAAGCCACACCCAAGGGTAAAGCATATAGCAAACTTCTGGGGCATCAGCACCATGACTGGAAGGAACATTGTAAATGCGATAAAAACGAAGAAAACCCCACTTGCCAGAAGCAAACCAAAATACATAAGTGCTTTCCCTGAAGGGACACTACTAGTGGCAGACTGCAGGTTCCCAGGTAGATCTCTCACTCCTTTAGAAACCCTGAACAATCAAACAGAGATTACATGACGGGAAAAGAAAGGAATTCAACAATTTCCCAAGTTTCCACTAAAAACATTCTAATATGTATGAGGCTTTAATTCGAGATCCTGCCTGATTGTTCTTTCACCAATTTTGCAGCCACGCTATCCAAAACACAGGATTCAGTTGATCCATCAATTATAATAGGGACAATCTAGTTAATAACCTATTTCGCCCAACTTCATAATTTAGAAAGCACTTTCTACCTCACTGTAGACGATATCAGGTACACACAATCAGATCCAAATACGTACACTCTCTCTCACTCATACTTAGAAATACATCCATAATCAAAACCACCAGCAGACATATCTATAACCCAAGATTAGATATATATTTTTCTAAAAGTATAAAGAACAAATTTTAGTAACCACAAAATTAGATTAAAAAATGGCTTAATTCAAAAAACAGAGGCTTACACATTGAAAGTGCCAGTCACGGTGTCGTTTGCGGACCTGACCGCAGATTCGAGATCGAAGCCCAACCCCAAATCGGAGTTATCCTCTGAAGTTTGCGTGGCCGCATAAGAATTCCAATCGGCTAGCAGAGACGAGGAGGGTTTCTGCTGGTCCTCGCCGTTAATGGTCCCCGAGAACCATCCTTGCGCCATTTGCTGCATTGCCTTTTTCTTTCTTTATTTTTCTCGGCTCCCAAGCACCCTTTCAAACCTCCTGATTTCCAGGAAAATCTTATTAAAAATAAATAAATAATAATACTAATAATAATAGGGAAAAGAAAACGCTTTCTACTTTTGAAAATTGTGATTGCCTCGCAAGCAAAATGCAAATGTTAATGGAGTCGCGCTCTCCCCCTGTCAGAATAATCGTCACAGGGAGCTTAGGAATTAAGCAAAAGGCTCGGGAATTAGTCGTGGGAGGGTGGTCTACGTAGCCAAACGACGCCGTCTGGGCGGGGATTATAGTATTCTTTTCCCCAAACATTATGAACTCACAATGAACTCTCTCTCTTTTTCTCTCTCTCATTTTTTTTTTTTTAAGTACATAATCACGATGAACTCTTTAACTAGGGGTAGGGTAGGTTATATGGCATTAAAGCTCAACATCAACCAAGGCATACCATCAAGTAGAATGTAATTTCTTGAAAGTTGTTATGATCAAGGAAATGGGCTTTGGTTGACGAGTGGATGCTTCTTATTATAAAGTGTATTAATTCAATCTTATATTCTATACAAATGAATGAGAAATAAAAAAGAAATATAGTATAATCTCGTGGCTTGCAATAAGGTGATTCATTATCATTTTATCTTTTTATTATGCGCGTTGAGACCTTCCATTGTCTACTCTCAAATGTCATGCAACAAGGATTAATCTTAGGTGTACCTATAGCACGTAAGGTTGTAAGACTTAAGTCACATCTTCTTTGTTGATGATAAATCTTCTTTTCTGCAAAGTTGATTTTCTAAAATGGTCATGAATTTATCATTTGTTGTATTTGTATGAACATGCTTTGGGTCATAAATTAAATATAGCAAGAATATAGATATTTAACTTAAGTAGATTTTATTGGCTATTAATGGTATTAGTATTGAAAGGGATAAAATATTTTAGCCCAAGTACACTAGGCTCAGTTCACCAAAGAGCATCACTAGAGGATATAGGAAGAGAGAGAAAGGGGTGAGAAAGAAGAGACAAGGGAAAAAGTGTGTTATGAGGTAAAAGTGGACAGTATTAAGAGAGAGTTAAAAAAAGAGAGGTGGTCAGATATACAAAATAAACGTCCCTCACCATTACCAAGGCACATTCGAGAAGAAGGCTAGATAAAAAAAGCAAGTAACCAAATGACTCGAGGAGGGCAGCTTTCTTCAAACATCTTGAATGGGAGCTCCAACAAGAACATTTTCTCCAGTAAATATGTTCAAGACCTTCATCGTACAGTAAAAAATGAGAGGCAATGAGAAACTGTAAAACGAGTATATTATAGTGGATTTTTCCTCTCCAAATGTCCCATGGACATAGGCAATATATCGAACTACATAAATCTGTATGTTTCATTCTTTTTATTTTCTTTACACTTATTTTCTATTCACCATCATGGATATATGCATTGACACCGTATAGCTGCATTGAATCACTATCGAAGGCTCCAAGCAACACTTATCAAAGTCCGAATCGTCATAGCGGACCAAGAATGACTTTTTCTCCTCTTCTGACCTGTTGTCCAATTTTTTAGGCATCAACAAAGCATGATAACAAGTTTTGAAAATTATCTCAATTTACTAGCTTTAATTAGAAAATCAAGGGTTTGAGCATTTCATTCTATAAGAAGTAAGAGTATGGGATAAAATTAACAACTGGAATACTAAATTCCTATCTTAAGCAAGAAAAAGGGTCTTTATCAACGCTATTGTAGAGGTTATTCCTACTTATGTTATGAGTGTGTTTCTCATCCTAAGAAAGTTATGCTAGAACCTAAGTAAGATGATTAGGAGATTTTGGTGAAGTTTCCAAGAGAAGAATCATGGTGTGCATTGGATTTTTTGGGATAGAATGGGAAGAGATTTAGGTGGAGTTTCCAAGAGAAGAATCATGGTGTGCATTGGATTTTTTGGGACAGAATGGGAAGATCAAAATTTGTAGATTTGGTTACATAAAATTGAACTATCTTATTTTATCTAGTCTCATTTAATTATTATAACTTTTCTAAATTTTCACATAAAATATAATAAATAATTTAATTTTTTCAAATTTCAAAACAAAACTTATATTAAAAAATTATATTATAATAATATTTTATTTAACTTTCAACAAAACATCTCATTTGAACTGTGTAACCAAACGAGGCTAGTTTTTGAGATATGGAGTGTTTCAACAAAACTTTGTTAACAAAACAATGTTGGTGACCATTACACTATCCTAGTTCTCTTGTGGGATAAATTTTCGAGGCTGAATATTTTCCTCATGTATCAGTATTGAATGCTCATCTTGGTATAAAACCTTCTTTTGGTTGGAGAAGCTTTTGTTTTGCTGTAAATTTAATGCAAGAAGGTATTATTTTAGAGGGCTGGAAATAGGAAAAAAAATACATATTTGGAAAGACAAATGGATCCATGGAGCCTTAGAGGTCCATCTCATTTTGTTCACACATCAATTCGAAGGTTGAATGAGGGCGCTTATGCTGAGAATTGATAGGAATCTCATTGGTGGAATTTATCAATTGTACATGATGTTTTTTATACTGAAGAAGCTACACTAATCTATATAATGCCACTTAGTTTATTACAGCATGAAGACACACAGATATGGAAATGTTGTAGTAGTGGTCAGTTCACGGTTAGAAGCGCCTATCACTTGCAAAAAATAGATCGGGATAAGGGGCCATGCTCTAATGGTGCTTGGTGTAACACGACTTGGAAGCGACTATGAGGTACGGAAGTATCAAATTCTGTTAAATACTAAAACGTGGAAGGCTTGTAACGAGGGGCTTCCCACAAGGTTAAATCTCTTTTAAAAGGAAGAAGAATCTGTTGCTCATATTCTTTGGTTATGCCCAACTGCCCAAGATGTTTGGTGTTAGTTACTTAAAAGCTACAGAAATGTATTACTGAAGGTGAGGACTTCTACTAAATTGTAACTCAACTATTATACAAGCTAGATCAAGAAGAGTTTGGATTATTAGCACTGGTTTCGAGATCAATCTAGTGGGGAAGAAATAGGTGTATCTTTAAAGGGGATTTTACTAATCCCAATGAAGTTTTCATTCAATCACAACAAGGGAGTTCATTGGGATTTATTGAAGTACAGAGGAAGAAATTGCACCTGACTCCTAGGGAGTTCAAGCAACCTTACAAAAACCATTACCATTTTGCTTAGAACCAGTGGCAGCAAAGGCTCTGGGTTCAGTGGAAGCTATGCTTTTCTGCCATGATCTAGGATAGATAAAATGCTATTTGAAGGACTCTTTGCAGGTGGTTAATGGTTTAAATGATCCAAATGGTAATCTTCGTAGATATGGGCAGTTGATTGAGGATGCAAAAAGACAGATAAAAGTTTTTTTATTCCAAAGTTGTTTCCACGAGAAGGGAGACCAATTTAGCCGCTCACTATTTAGCCTAAATTTGCTAAATACCGATCTTAACATCTTCAACAATAATTCATTAAATTCCCATTCGAAACAAAAAATGGCTGCGCATTCTACACATTTATCGGTTCCAAGGCCTGGAACATCCAAATCAAATAATCTGGTTTTAAGAAACATCACTATTGCCCACCAAAAGAGAGATCAAATTGAGTACAGCATTCAGGAACTCTTTCATATTACTTTCAGGAGCTGCACTTCAAATAACAAAGGCTCGTTTGTATGGGAAAAAAGGCTTCGTCGAGGCCCAAACTGCAATCAACAGCCATACAATGTAACATTATTAACCTAGTATAAAATTGATTCGACGACAACGTATTGAATTTTTCTTTATCTTGGTAATGTTAGGAATGAAAATGCGAAACAGAGAGGAAGCTTTCCTCAAAAGAGATGCCAGCAATAGAAAAAGCAAAATAGTCCATTTAACAACAAAATTTCAGGGATTATCAAAGGAAGAATAAACAGATCATAAGTACAGGTGTAACCTCTTCAGGGATTGGCCTTGAATTTTCGTTGATGTATCCCAATGAAGGAGGTATCAATGCTCTCCTTTTTCCTGAAGATGAAACCCATAGAAATGTGAGCAATTCCTTCAATTCTTACCAAACTGATAGCAAAAGGCAGGGATTTTGATCTATGGTGGTTAAAAATGGTTGGTCGACAGTCGACACCACATACTTGCTAACATATGAAACAAATACAAATTCATGCATTAATGCTTTTTTTACTATAAACCATTCAAGCTCTTGTTCAGTGTTAAAGATGCAGAGGAAAAATATGCAAATGTGGAAGTGGAACCATGATCAGAGAGATAGAGAAGGGCGATTGAAAGAAATCTACCAGCCTAATCCACCAGTAAGAGGCAATATAGTAAAAAGAAAAGGAGATTAAGTAGAGAATTTGGTGAAACTAGAAAAGAAGCCCTAGCCAAGGATTAAGTCAGCATTGGAGGGTCAAAGAGATTCAGGAGGTAACATGGTCAAGACAACATTTAGAGACCCAGAGATAAATACCTCCAACCCTCATGCCAATCAGAACCTCCTTCAAGCCCTTTATGATCTGTCAGGAGAAGCAACTTAGGCACCATGAATTACCTAATTACATGCTCGAAAAAGTAGATAAGTAAACAATGAGGACAGAAGTCGGGAGTAATTCTGATGAATATCTAAGATGAATGCATGCTACAAACTTGGAACTTTCTTCAGACTCTTAACTAACGTGTTTGACATCAAAATTCCTATAGAGGTGGGTATAGGATTACCAAGTAAATCTGTTTGCTTCCTTTTTGGATAAATTGTAGAATCAGTCCCATTTTTACCATTTTGCAAAAAGATCTCTTATTTAGTCCCTCTGTCTATCTTCTGTTAAGTTTTTAATAGCAAAATGTATCATTTGGCAAACTTGACACGTGCCATCCAATCATAAGCCCACGTGTGACATTTGTAAAGGAATGAGGTTAGGGAATGAGACTTTAAGGTATGTGGTAGGACCGTAACCTCAGAATTTGCAAGCCTCTACATGTTAAAGCAAGGACTAACCTGATTATCATCCAACGGAAGTGTAATTGGTTTGCTTTCTCCACTGAATTGATCAACAGTGCTGCAGCATGGCATGAGTTCAAAAAGATATCATAGAGAATGGTCAGATCAACTATCATGACTCATGAGTGCAAGAAAGAACTAGAAACTTGAGATTTATTTGATGGCAATATACATGCAAGTCCTACAAAAATTTGACTTGTGATCATTACCTTTACAAACAACAAAAGTAGCTTCTAAAGCAACTTTGTTAATAACTACACATTTAAAGTATGAAATTACCTGTGAACAAAGTATCCATTTGAGCGCCTGCATACATAATTGACTTCAACAAGATCTCCTTCATGGGCTTCTGATCCTTCCCCTTCAACAACATCTAGAAAGGGAACTCATAATTTATTGTAGAATCCAGGAATGAATAAATTACTTATGTTTAGGATCCATTTCACATTGAGTGCATGACACCTCCCAAATCAATATCAGATGACTGATGACAATTCAAACATATATAGCCTCTGAAAAGGTCCAGCCATATTCGAGAAGAATGAATGATGCTGTCACATGTAAGTCAATTGTCACCAAGTTGTCAGCTGACTGCAACAAAACTTCTTATGCATGATGCTAAGAAGTATGAATGATGCTATCACATGTAAGTCAACTGTCACTGAGTTGTCAGCTGACTGCAACAAAACTTCTTATGAATAGCAACCAGAACTGAATCTCACTAAACTTCTAAGGCACAACAACCATAACTGAATCCTTGGTGTCTAAATGGTAAACACAAGATCATCTAAGATGTTATAAATAAACATTTTATACACATTTAATATCATTCTTAAGCCAAAATATGTGTAATCATATTAATTTTATACCTTGAATTCTCACGCCACTGGCTAGCTTGAAGGTCCTGGATGCTTCAAATCCCAAATTTTAATCAAATATTACAACCGATACAGCTTTAAAGAAGTGAAGCTCATGATAACCTTCTGGCTTCCTTGAGAACAGAAGTCAAATTTAGATGTGTGTGAAAGTGCTGCGTGCATGTATGTGCGCGCGTGCGAGTGCGTGCATGTTTGTGTGTGTGTGTGAGAGAGAGAGAGAGTAGAATAATGAGCACTTACCTAATAACTTCAGGGTCTTTCATCTCTGGTACCGGTGCAGCAACAATGGGATAAACACACAGCAGTATGGGGTTGAACCCCAAAAACTGCAAAAGCAGCCGTCTTGACAATCTTCTTACTTTTAGTGAGGGAAATTTGCCATGCAAATTTTGAGGCATAGCATGCTTCTCCATACAGCTGGTAAGTATTAAAAAAACATTTATGCGATGTGGAAGAAATGTTTTTATTGTTTACAATGACTCATATGGAAATATAAATATAACTCCGCAAATTAAACTTGAACATTAAGGCATCATTGAGTTCTAGATATATTGATCATCTTTGTATTGTTTACAACACAAGAAACATAATACCCTGTGAATATATTGGGCACCGTCCTTGTGTCAACTACATGCTGTAGCTTCATCTATGATTCAATCCCACATTTGAGTAACATACGTTCATATAAGATTTTTTGGACCACACACATTAGTTTAAGCCGTTCTGGGTTAAGGTGATGTCTAGAAGCGAGGGATTTATATAACATGTTACATCCCTCGCTTCTAGACATATCAGAAATATATCTCCCCAACCTTACCAGAAAATCTGAGTCAGGGAACTCAAGTTGATTTTTATGAGAGACAAGACTCGTCAAAAACTGATATCACTTTGCTCGAGCATTAACATTTTCACCCAACAGAGCGAGCCTAAATATGAAGCCTGCTGCCAGATGCCCAAAGATCACAAATTTAACTCCATAAATATACAACTTCGTAATCGAATTATTCTAAATAGAAAAACAAAGAACAAATTCTAGTAACAGCAAGCAATGAATAGCAATTTGATTAACCCAATTTCTAATAAAGTAATGACTTCAATTCCTGTGTTCTATCTGGTTTGTATGGATAACGTAGCTAGCTTACATAGAGCTGGTTTCAAAGGTTTTTTTTTTTTAATAATCAACAACAATAAAAAATAACAAAAAGAAAAAGAAAAAAGGGCAGATGGAGTTCATACCTGGGAGTCGGAGACATGGAAGCTGCGCGTGGTTGGAACTGTGTTAAGGTCTGGAACGGAAGAGCAACCATTCTCGAAAGAAATGCCAAGTCGCAGCTTCAGAACTTGTTGATAATGGATAACATGTTTTGGTGGAGTTTTTCTTGCCCACAATTACAAATGATATCTTTTGTGCATAGGCTTCGATTTTCTATTCCTGGCTCAAATTTATTTATGCTTAAACCGGGTTACGGATAGCAGCACCCTGCACACAAACACCACCAATTCTAACTCCTCCATTGTGTTTGGATCGAGAGAGCACCTGCACACCAACACCGCCGGATTATTTTATTCATGTGAAAGCCTTGTTTGAATTGAAAGATGATTTCCATCTATTTTATTTTATTAAACTATTATAATTATTTTAAAATTTTATATAAAATATAATAAAAAATTATAATTCTTTTTAATTTTAAAATAAAAATAATATTTTAATAATATTATATTTAACTTTTAATTTTCATTCTTTCTTATTTTATTTTAATCGTCAAACTTCTTCTACCGTGCTCACCCAAACACAGCCGTACCGCTCCCTGGCCCACGAGAGTTTCATACAACGACATTCCGCGCGCGTGTTGTGGAAACACCAACCCCTTACAAACTACGAAGCAACCCTCCCAAAGTGTCTCCGTGTCCGACCTTTTGTTTTTTTGGAGAAAAAAAAAAAAATTACATAATAGAAGGATCTAGAAACCCTAGCCATGCCCACTATAAAGTGTCGCTTCCGCTCATTTCCTAAACGCTACCTCTTCCTCTACTAACCTCAAAGCTTCGCAGATACTCTTTCTTATTCCCGTCCTATCTCCGACGACTTCGGCGTTTTTACCTGTCACAGAGAGAGAGGGAGATGGCGGATACCGAGACGTTTGCCTTTCAGGCTGAGATCAATCAGTTGCTGAGTCTGATCATCAACACATTCTACAGCAACAAGGAGATCTTCCTTCGGGAGCTCATCAGCAATTCCTCCGATGTGCGTCCTCTCTCTCTCTCCTACCTTGCTTTAGATTTTTTTTTTCTTTAATCTAATGTCTTCGATTTCATTTCTCGTGCAAAACCTTTCGTATGTTATTTTCGGTAAATGTTGACTCTTATTTTTGACGTTGACTCGGGAATCTTTCGTTAGATTTATTGCTTTAAAGTCTCCGTTTCGTAGGCAAGTCATAGTTTGTTTGTTCTGTGAGTTCTGTTTTTGGTTTTTTAATATTGGGTGTGTGCTATTGCCGTGTGCAATGTCATGTGATGTTGTGGATATATTTTGGAGTTTTTTTCTCAACCTTTTTTCTAACATTAGTCTTGATCTCTACGTTTGGAAAAATAGAACAGTAGCTATGTGTGGTTGTCAGCGAAATATGATAAAACTAGAACAGTAGCTATGTGTGATGATGTGCTAACATACGGAGAATTATGAGAAAACGAAGAAGAAATGCATGTTTGCTAGGTATTCTTTTTTTTAATATCAATAAGAAATACTATGCTATTGTGTAGAATTGGGTCATCTCAACCTAATTGTTTATAGTACTCAATGGGTTAGAGAAATAATAGGGTTTTATTTTGTCTACCGTGACGAAGCCTTGCATGACAATGCATATCATAATAGACTTTTCGTTTTAAAATTTTAATAAACATATTGGTTGTGTTATGTGTTAGTTTCTTGCACGTTAAAATTCGTGTTTGTTGCTTGTCTTGTAAATATTTTTTGGTATTTTGCGGCTTTCTACATTCATGGGAATGCGTATATACATGTGTGCATGTGCACGTAAAAATACTTGAGATTTTCCTTGAGGGTTTAGGAAAACATAATATCACGCATTGATTTAGTGATGGTGCTTCTTGAAATTGCAGTGTGCTTATTGTTGCATATTTGATGGCAAGCTTTATTTGGGGTTGTCATACCTTGATTTAAGTATGCTACTTTTAATCGTAGTTTGATTGTTGATGCAAGTTTTAGAACGTATAATTCGATTGACTCTGTACTTGGCGTACACTTTATTTTAGTGTCTGTATTCAGATGAAGTAAATTCTGGATGCCTTTCACACGGTAGCTTGATTATTAAACTTCTTTATGTGATCACGTTTAGGCTCTGGACAAGATCCGTTTTGAGAGCTTGACTGATAAGAGCAAGCTAGACGCACAGCCTGAACTCTTCATCCATATAATCCCTGACAAGGCCACTAACAGCCTGACCATCATTGACAGTGGTATTGGCATGACTAAGGCTGGTGAGTAGTAGAGGAATTTAGCTGTTGCTACCCTTTAGTAGTCTTTCATCGGGATTTGTAACTTAATCTGTTAATTTGTGCATTGATAGATTTGGTGAACAACCTGGGTACCATTGCTAGGTCCGGAACCAAGGAGTTCATGGAAGCTCTTGCTGCTGGGGCCGATGTGAGTATGATTGGACAATTTGGTGTTGGTTTCTACTCAGCATATCTTGTTGCTGAGAAGGTCATTGTCACCACTAAACACAATGATGATGAGCAATATGTCTGGGAGTCCCAAGCAGGCGGGTCATTCACTGTCACTAGAGATAACTCTGGTGAAAACCTTGGTAGGGGTACTAAAATTACCCTCTTCCTCAAGGAGGACCAGCTCGAGTACCTTGAGGAGCGGCGGTTGAAGGACTTAATTAAGAAGCACTCTGAATTTATCAGCTATCCAATTTCTCTCTGGATTGAGAAGACCACTGAGAAGGAAATTTCTGATGACGAGGATGAGGAAGAGAAGAAGGATGAAGAAGAGAAGAAGGATGAGGAAGGCAAGGTTGAGGATGTTGATGAAGAAAAGGAGAAAGAAGAAAAGAAAAAGAAGAAGATCAAGGAGGTGTCCCACGAGTGGTCCTTGGTTAACAAGCAAAAGCCAATTTGGATGAGGAAGACTGAGGAGATTACAAAGGAAGAGTATGCTGCGTTCTACAAGAGCCTTACTAATGATTGGGAAGAACACTTAGCTGTGAAGCACTTCTCAGTTGAAGGCCAGCTCGAGTTTAAGGCAATCCTCTTTGTTCCCAAGAGGGCACCTTTTGATCTTTTTGACACAAGGAAGAAGCCCAATAACATTAAGCTGTATGTTCGCCGTGTCTTTATCATGGACAACTGTGAGGAGCTTATTCCCGAATACCTTAGCTTTGTCAAGGGTATTGTGGATTCTGAGGACCTTCCTCTGAATATTTCAAGAGAAATGCTACAGCAGAACAAAATCCTCAAGGTTATCCGCAAGAACTTGGTCAAGAAGTGTGTTGACATGTTCTTTGAGATTGCTGAGAACAAGGAAGACTACAACAAGTTCTACGAGGCATTCTCTAAGAACCTTAAGCTCGGCATTCACGAGGATTCTCAAAACAAAACAAAGCTTGCCGAGCTGCTTCGCTACCACTCTACCAAGAGTGGTGATGAGATGACGAGTTTGAAGGATTATGTGACCAGGATGAAGGAAGGCCAGAACGACATTTATTACATTACTGGGGAGAGTAAGAAGGCTGTGGAGAACTCTCCATTCCTGGAGAAGCTGAAGAAGAAGGGTTATGAGGTTCTCTATATGGTAGATGCCATTGATGAGTATGCTGTTGGTCAGCTCAAAGAATTTGAGGGCAAGAAGCTTGTCTCGGCTACAAAGGAAGGGTTGAAGCTTGAAGAGAGTGAAGATGAGAAGAAGAAGAAGGAAGAGCTGAAGGAAAAGTTTGAGGATCTATGCAAGGTGATGAAGGATGTGCTGGGTGACAGGGTTGAGAAAGTGGTGGTGTCTGACCGTGTTGTTGACTCTCCCTGCTGTCTGGTAACTGGTGAGTATGGCTGGACTGCAAACATGGAGAGAATCATGAAGGCCCAGGCTTTGAGGGACAGCAGTATGGCTGGATACATGTCTAGCAAGAAGACCATGGAGATCAACCCCGAGAACCCCATCATGGAGGAGCTCAGGAAAAGGGCCGATGCGGACAAGAATGACAAATCTGTGAAGGACCTTGTTCTCTTGCTCTTTGAGACTGCACTCCTCACCTCTGGCTTCAGCCTTGACGAGCCCAACACCTTTGGCAACAGAATCCACAGGATGTTAAAACTTGGTTTGAGCATTGATGATGAGGAAGCAGGCGATGGTGATGCTGACATGCCCCCACTGGAGGAAGCTGAAGCCGATGCTGAGGGCAGCAAGATGGAGGAAGTTGATTAAACTAAGCATTTTGAATTTTAATATCAGCCTTTTTGAATAACAATTATATATATTCTGTTTGAGGATCATAAGCCTCGAGTTTTGATGTTCTGTTGACTTGGTAGGAGGTACAATTTATCCTTATGATTGCTGGGTTTTTGTTTAGTAGTGGCAGTGTTTGGTTAATTTGGCATAATTGACGTTCTTGGTAATCCCGCGTGTTTAAAATGCTGTTGTTATTTATGTTTTTGTTATAAAAGTAAAAGCTCTAGATTTTTTATATTTTTGACTCCTCGCGTATCAGACCCCATGCCCAGGGTCGTCGTATTCTCTTGTAACAGATGATGGAGTAGATTGAACGGTGGTGCTTAAATATTACGCGACACACGCCTTTGGCACAAGTTGAACCAAAAATAATAAAAAAAATTGAAATCTGGAACTCACGGAGCAGTCAAAGCGTTGCACTGGCTGGCAAATTTTCCAACTGCTGCGTTGGGATATGGTACTTCTGCTTATAAGAAAGATTCCGACTTGGATGGAAACTGCTGTTTTATACCTTCCAATATCTGTTTTTTTTATCTTTTGTAATTTTGAAGTATTTCAATATCTTAGTTCCTGTCACCTGGAACAATTTTCATGTTGCTTAACACACTGCCGAATATGGACGTTAACACCAGAGTCAGGGACTTCGCTAGAACACACAATTAACGGAACAATTGAGATTTTTGATAAAATTTAAACAATGACATCTATAAATAGCACCCGAATGTATCATGAAAGAAGTGAATATCCACACACCACCAACAATCCTCAAACCAACAACTATAATCAAAATCAAAATTATGTGAAAACTCTCGGCACAAGTGTCTAGAAACAAACAAACCATGATCAACAAAGCCTGCTGAATTTCATTGCAAATCTCGAGTTCAGGTATCATCGACTTGTGAATGGAACACAAAGCTTGGGAATGTTGTGGTTATGTCCCTGCTCAAAGAAACAACACAAAATAGATCTTTTTCATATGTAAACTAGCAAATGCAAACAGTAATGAGTTAACTTGCGTCATGGTGTTAAATGAAACGTTGCTTCTAACAAATTGTTCACATATTTCCTGAACGTTGGAGAAATCGAAGGAAATACATCATATTCAAAACTTACTTCAGGTATTGAAGGGTCATATTCTTCAGGAGGGATGGATGTCGCAAAACAAGGCTTCTCCACTCTTCTTTGTCAATCTTTCCATCATGTTTTGTATCAGCTTCCTCAAAGGTCTGAAAAAAAGCTCCAGAGTTTATAAAGTAACACTTTAACAATGTGTACACATTCTTGCCATGAACAATAATGAAGCATGGCAATGACAAAAAACATTAAGTTAATCATGAGGTTCAGTGGGCACCTTGTCAATAATACTTTCTATAACATCATCTGAAAGATTCATCCCAGATTCAGTAAGTGTAGCCACTACCATTTGCTTCACCTAGAAGGAAGACAGAACATTTGAAAAACCAAATCTAGGAATTAAAGAGATTACTCCTGTGAGAATAATATTTACCTCCTGTCGCTCGATGAAACCTTGCTGCTTTAGATCATATAGTTGAAATGAAACTAGAACATGACATTATGGAGTTAACATAAAAGAAATTAACAGGCAACCGTATAACTGAAAAATCATGATCATGAAATAAGTTCACATGACCAAAATCTTTGCCCAGAAGATGGGAAAATATCATGACAAGAAAACTCTAGCAAAGCCAGAATGACATACACTCAATCTTATCCTCAATAGGGGCATTTGGATGGAATACAGAAAGAGCACGAGCAAATTCTTCAAAACCTAGTATGCCATTGTGCTTTGTATCAAACAAGTCAAACACCTGCATTCAATGAGTAGTATGTAGAAGGTGAGATAGTTAACAGATCGATTGACAAAAATGGTTTATCAAGGAAACCAATAGAAAAGAGGTTACCCGATCTGCAAACAAGCTCTCTTTCTTGTTTGTCTTGAATAACGCTAGTTGAAACTCTTCCTGCAATGAGGTATACGATATGCGACATCAGAAAAACTGTGAACTGATTAAGGAAAAGGGGGATCAAGAATTTCATGTGTAGTGCAACACTACAAAGACATTGACTCCAATTGTGTAAAACAAAACTATGCCAAGAGCATAATTTGTCAATGGCCTATACAAATCACAAACAAACCTTGTTAATCAGCCCATCATCAATAACAGCACTGCTGATCTTCTTAAAGAGCTCATAAAGTGCCTCTATCTCACTTACACTGACTGCATCCAAGCAAGGGAAATATCAACAATCTTCAGTGAATGGTTCTATAGTTCTATTGAAAAGAAAGGAACTGTATAATTAAAAACATTATAGCCACATTAAATTCTATATCGGTTTTTATTTAGTTCTTCACGCTGGAAAGCACAAAGTTATAACAAGATACAAAATCATTGGTATATGGCCATTCTCAACTACATGGTATTAACTCAGAAAAAATGTATTCATCTATTATTGTTAAACCCATTAGCTACAATACATATTACAGATAAATAATGGCATGACAAACAAACAGCAGGTTGATGGCATACACACTGTCTCCCTTGCAAGAAGTTCAGGATCTTCGAGGCCTCTTGATTGTTTATATAAATCAAGATCACAACACCGTAGTAGGGAAGCACCTACATGCTTAAATCCCTCTATGCACTGCAACATGATATTTTCTGCAAATCAAGACACTCCATACCTGTTTCAACAGAGGAAAGGGAAATGAATTTATACAAGTCACTCTACAAGAAAAAGCTCCATATACAGTCAAAGAGAAGAATGGACCTTTTAACCATTTCCAGTTGCTGCCAAAAGTTGTATAAAAACTGGAGCGGTCAAGACCTGTTTCCAGGAACAAAAGTAAAATGTTCATTGTGACCTGATACAGCAATATATACTCAAGCATACAAGAGAGATAGCTTTTTAAACAACTAGCCTAAAAAAAAAAAAAAAAACAAGAGACATAGCTTTTTGATAGCTGTAGAACCCCATGACAAAATGCTTCATTTTTCAGTCAGGACATGGACGTATCTTATGATGTATAACATCTGTTTATAAACTGGAAACTTATTCTTTCTTTTCCATTTTTCTTGTTTCTTTTCTAGTATGTGGAGGCAAATATATTTTTCACCCTACTACTTATAAAAAATATATATATATTTTTCACCGTACTGATATTAGCATCAATTGTCTAGACTCAACTAGCCAATTTACATACATATTTATACTGAGAAGTTTAGAGATCTGTTTTCTTTTCTAACCCAAAAAGTAAGGAGGCACAACCAAGTTAGATACAAAGTGTACAAAGCAATGCCCTAACAAAAAACAGACTACTGGATCAGAATTCAAAGTTATGAATCATTGTAAATGCTGACTCTATGGGTGTGCTCAGGTTGTTACATGTAACCATATTTGAGATTCAGATGACTGAGAGTAGCAACCAGTTATTCATGATGAAAAGATTACATTTCAATCTTTTTCAGCTGAAACATTCTAACTTTTCCACAGAGAATCATGGAAAAGAAAATAGAGATATCGTTAACATTGACGTTGAAAGGGAAAAATAGAGCTCCCCTGGGTAGTGAAGGTAGATAATGATTATATTCATGCAAGCAGTTTTTTTTTTTTTTTAATTAAGTAATCGAAAATTTAATTGAAGAGCCAAAAGAGCCCAAGTACACTTAATGTATACAGGAGAAACACCTAATTAGTAAAAATTCATGCAAGTACACCCAAATAGATGCAACTATGTTGTTCCATGTTCTGAACCCATGAGCAAGGCTTCACAGAGGCTGGTGAAGTTTGGACCCAAATCAAGCAGCTTCAAACAGAACGTGATAGGACAAAAACCATAAGTAGCCGAGAATGTAAGGTATTTCATTGAACTTCAATTAACATGATCCAAACCCAACAAGGGCATTCTCTAAATGAACATTCTATTTTGTTGTAATTACATTTCTCGTGAATTAAGGAGACTCAGAACTTGCATTCTAGAAGTTAGACAGAGATACAAGTCTATACTTAGAATTGAGTTAAAGATGGGTATTGATCCTCCACAGCTACTCAAGTGCTTTGGAAACAAACACTGCAAAAGACAGGATGCCCTGGGATTTTATCACAGAGACAGGTTTTGCTCTTTTACAATCTAAAAGATCCTTGTACTACAAGTGGCCTTAAAATTACACAATCCTCTAAAGAAATGCTTAATCCTTTCACAAACCTCGAACGATTACCAGGTCTTCCTCTCTAACCTAGATTAGTTTGAACCATTGCCCATGCCTCCAAATCCAAATAGTTGCATTGTCATAGACAATTAAAAAGATCAAAAATATATATATATATATATATATATCATTTCACGGCATCTTTTCTAAACTGAAAACCTGCTCCCATGCTACAATGTTGAGCAAAACTGCCCTCTCTAATTTCTATCTCAAACCCCATTTTTTTCATTACTGCAGAAAAACCCGGGATTGAATCATACTAGGACCAAGAAAAAACATTTGAATGCACATACGCGAAACATTCATCAAATAAAGATCTGTATCTAAACAGAAAAGGGCTAAAAAAACATTATTGTCTAACTTGTAGAATCCATCCACACCGATCCAAATACCACGAAGTACATTCATAGCAAGATCCGACCATCGAATTCCAAGAGCAACAACAGAGAAATAGAAAAATCAGAAATTTGAACCTAAATGAAAGCTTTAGTTGTAGCGTATAGAGATAAAGCTTTCGAAAATCAGGAATCCTGCGAACGAGATAATACGAAACAAACTCGAAAATGGGTATAGAAGGTAAGAAGGCAATAAGAATAGACAGAAAGGAAATAAACCTAAATTCCTTGGGTCTTCGCACAGCTTATCCGGAAGCAGAAACAGAAAGCGGGCACCTTTGGTTCCGGAAGGAAGAGAGGAGGGGCAAAGCAAAGCAAAAGGAGGTTGATGGATTTTATGTACTGCCCGTGCAGCTCGCGGTGGTTGTATCGTAATCGAATATTAAATTATAAGGGAAGGCAAGGTGATGAAGGAGAGAGAATGGAAGGTTGGATATGTCTCATTTAGATTTATTCACTGTTTTCTTTCTTTAATCGACGATAACGATTCAAAATATAATAATATATATAATTATTATTTTTTATATATTTTACATATATGAATTAAGGGTCAAAGGTGTGATGTGTATTTGGGCAGACGGCGCCGTTTTCATTATTACTTACCACATTTCCATTTATTCACATAATTTATCTTCCTTGCGTAGCATCCTCGTACGGATTTTAATATTTAAAAATAAAAAAAGCATCCTCGTACGGATTTTGATTTTCAAACGTACGTACAAGTCAGGTTTTTGTAGTTCATTGTTCAAACAACTATTTAATACTTTACCAATAATCAAATTTAATGCTAAATATACTTAAGAAAAATTTTTAAAAAATTAAATTTTCCACGTATCAGTATTGATATGTTGAAAATTATCAAATTTAAAATTTAAAATTTGAATTTAAAAAAGAAAATTAACAAAATGAATCTTGTAAATAAAAATATAAGTAAAATTGTAAGTATATGTGACACTACTCTTAACAATATATATATATATATATATATATAATATGATTATGGTATGCATTGAAGATCCCAATCCCATGCTAGTTTGGGTCTTTATATTTTTGGGAGTGGAATTCACTTGACATCAAAGGAAAATTTTACATACCACACCACTATGATACTATCTTACTTTTATCACATTATGTAAAATGTGATATATTTATCATCATTAAATAATTTTTTATTATCTAATGATGATAAATATGTCACATCTTACATATTAAGATGTAAGTAAAATAATAATATGGTGTAAAATATTTTTAATTTAAAAGTAGGATGGAAAAAAGAAAAAGAAAAGGCAGAAATGGGGCTACCCTACAGTTTCTATGTAATTGTGGCTAAAGACTAAAGTAATTGAAGGGAGGAAACTGCCCATCTCCCGTTCCAGCCTTCCACTATTCATGTAACCGGTTGGTGGCAATGCGCCATGGCTACCACCAAACCCCATGCCATGCTATATCTTTTCTCATCTTTTCAAACACTGGCCATGGATAGTCCGAATTTCCCAAATGTACCAAATTATTTATTATAAACTTTTTTTTATATATATATATTTGGGGAGGAGGATTTCGGAAGCCATACCTCTGTTTGAAAGGTTGAGAGTTATGTCAACGAAGCCACAGGCCTTTAACAATTAGTTATCATAAGCTAATTATCAACTAGTGCACTCAAATAGAGAGAAAAATATTTTCTTAAAGTTTATTTCGAATTTGAAAATCTCATGTTAGAGAGTGATAAGACTACAATATTTATTATTTTTATTGTGAATGTTTCGACCCATATTATATTACTAATAAAAATTAAATATTGTAGAGATTAAATCGTATATTTATCTCTTCTATTTAATATTTAAAGGATTGAGATAATGCAAAAGTGCTTATCAAAGTCCTACTGAATTATTAGTGCTACTTTATAAGCAAAAACCAATAGAAAAGCATTATAGAACCGATCCAGATGGACCCATCACCCACGAAAGGAGGCGGGCTCATTTGTGAATTTGTATGGCTGGCTGGCTTCCTTTAAATGGTTCTTTGGTCCACATCATACATATATATATATATATTATTCTAATAGTTGTAATCCGACTGCCCACCAGTGAAATGGATGGATTTGATTTGAACGTTTTGAGGCTGCAAAGACAATTGCAGAGGCAAATGCTGATGGGAACCAGCAGCAGGAGGTTGAATTATTCTTTTGATCTCTCACTTTCCAGGCTTAATGGGACGAATCCCCGAATAAAACATGGACCACATCTACAAAATGAGTCCTTTTTAATGGATATGTCGCAGTTCTGAATTTCATTGAGCCTGTTTGGTTATGGAGATTTTTTATCTAAAAGTTTTAAATTTTAAAATTAAATATTAAAATATTATATTTTAATATTATTATTATTTAAAAATTTAAAAAAATTTAAAAAAAATTAAATTATTTATTATATTTTGTATAGAAATTTGAAAAAATTATAATAATAAGATAAGAATTTTATATTTAAAATAAAAAATCTTGATAACCAAACCAAACCTGAGTTCCACTTCCCACTTTCTTCCAGTAATTTCTCATTGGTTTGGTTTTTCTTGTCTACAAGTCTACCAAAGCTAGCTGATAGGAATCTCAATCCAGTAGGCTTGAGAGTCTGAGACCTTCGGTTGGGTTTACAACGGTCCCACCGAGGAAGACTCAAATCAATTATCCATGATCTGTACAGAAACCAAAACTTTAGAACATGGACTGCTGCCTACATTCAATTTTGCAGTCATAGTAGGACACGTGAGAACTCAATAAAATTAACAGAGCAAAATTGCAGCAATTACACCTGAAAATTCTCCGTCAAAGAGAGGCATGAAGAAAAAAACACGATGTTGACAGAGAGTTATGTCCATGCAAACCAGTAAACCACCCTCCTATTTTAAAGCTGCACACAGCCAATACGCCAATAAAACTCGAGCTATATATAACAAAGTTGGCATGTTTAGACTCAAAAGCCATCTATGATAGTTATACAGAAAGAACGCAGCGCCAAAATACTCGCCAAAACTATTATTAATTTCTAATCGTTCTCTCTCATCTTCTCTCATCACGATAAGCCCCCTCACTTTCCTTATCCTTTAAAAAGCCTAGAAAGGCAAGAAAGCCAAAAAAGAAAAATCCACCAGACCAGTTGCCTCCACCTCCACCGCCTCCACCACCACCATCACCATCATCACGAGGCGGGAATCCAGACCCACCATCATCAAGTTGAGGCGACTTTTCCTTGCCTGAAGTTGCAGCTAATATTAATGACCCCATTTAAAACAACAAATCACAGAAACTCGAGAAAACAAAAGATCATATAAACTTCAAAAAAAATGTCCGTTTACGTGTTGATTTAAGCAACGCCCTCTACCAACAAACTCAAGAGAGGACATAAAACAACAATGATTGCCAAGGACTGTCCAAATTGGAAACTAGGTGGCCACGATGATAGAAGCACCCATTTTCAGCATATCTTATCGTTCATTCCAAGATATTCTTCTTAGCTTAAAATTTTATAACTCAATAAAAATACATCTCGTACTTATTAAACTAAGCAGATCAATATAAGCAATAATATGATAGATCCCGCAATGAGATCCTTAAGGTAACACTTGAGGTTACTCAAAGGATCTGAGAAATGAACCGTGAGGACAACCAAAGTTCCATTATAATAAACAGAAAAAAGAGAGAACTTTAAAAGTGATACTGAATGAATATAGGGAAACAGCCAATGATTCAGGGTATTACCAGGAACGTGAGTGATAGTTGGCGCCTCACGTGTCACAGTTTGAGTTTGCTCTGCACCACATCTTGCATTCTGGCCAAGAACCAAGATGACAATTTCAAGAACAAGGAAAAAAAAGTAAAATTATATTTGCATGATATTGCAAGATTTGATTTGCAAGAACATTTACATTGAAACTTTATTTTACAATCCAAAATCTTGCTATGTCAGCAGTTGTGAGACTCAGGAATATAAAATAAAAAATAAAAAATAAAGACAGAAGAACAAATCACCAAGCATTAAAATCCTGGCCCTTTTCATTTCCAAGCATGTATGAATAAAGTAACATAAAAGGAAAGGTCTATATGCATTGCGATAGCTTCATCCATACTTGATCTTGTACTATTGCTCTAAGTTGCTGTCAAAATAAGAGTAACAAAAATTACTTGCATACTGAGACATTCCTACACCAGCTGAGCAGTAACTGATACTAGGGAAACTCTTAGGTGCATATAAAGTAAAAATATCACACATAAAAATTTCCTCAAAAGCTCTGAAACTTACGCCTCGTTTGGTTACGCAATTCAGATGAGATGAGATGAAATGTTTTGTTGAAAGTTGAATAAAATATTGTTAAAATATTATTTTTTAATATTATTTTTATTTTTGGATTTGAAAAAATTGAATTATTTATTATATTTTGTGTGAGAGTTTGGAAAAGTTGTAATGATTATATGAGATGAGATGAGATAGTTTGGTTTTGTGTAACCAAACCAGCCGTTCTGCACCTAAGAGCTGTAAGGGGATATCACCTAATGTAACAGCATGCAAATAACCTCACCAAGTGTTAGAATGTGGTGAATCTTGGTATACAGGAAACAACGAATAATTGATGATTTCCACTTCTTGCTATTTTCACAATAGACAAATGTGTGAGCTGCAGAGTTTATGGTTGAACATATAATTGATATCAAAGGAGTAAGTTCAATCATAGTATGATACAAGAAAGGCATATATGGCAGGAAATGGGAAATAAGAATAAACCTACCAACGAGGAATAAACCTACCAACGAGGAATGGCATAGTAAGGAAGCAGACTGTGTTCGAGTTGAATGAATAGTAGGTCCTCTTCTATCAATAGGCAAAATTTGTGCACCAAGCCCTGGCGGTCCTGCTCTTACAATTTCAAGTGTTCGCGTTTTTCCACTGAACTCTTGAAATGGAACAAAAAAAGTCTTCACTTGATTAGATCCAGTAAGCTTAGTATGCCCCCTGCATTGACCCTCTCTTTTCACTACACAAAAAATAACAGTTGAGTGGCATTCTAAATAATTCATATATAGAGTTCTCTTGAAAAATACACAATATTTCCACATAATGGAAACTTGTGCAAATAGTAGGAAAGGAAGGAACTTTCTAAAATAAAATAGGACAATAAATCTAGCCTCATTTGTTTACACAAATGAGATGATATGAGAGGAGATGAAAGCTGGAAGTTGAATAAAATATTGTTGAAATATTATTTTTGTTTTGAGATTTGAAAATGTTGATTTGTTTATTGTGTTTTGTGTGGGAGTTTGGAAAAGTTGTAATGATTAAATGAGATGATTTGTGAAAAAAAAATGAGGTTAATCTTAGAATACTGACCGCAAAAGGAATTATGGCATAAACGAAACATACACCAAGGGTGGGACAATATATCCTCTCTTCTTTTATGTCATCTTCACCATTAACACGAAAAAGAAGGGGTAAATCAAAAGCATGAAATTCCTGAAAATTGTTGAGCTTAATTCAGTCCACTTGAGACTTGGCTCCAACAAATACTTTGGGTTGGTTTCACTCAAATATACACATCTGATTCAATCCGTGGAGTAAAGCTAAAGGATGACCAAGATTGGTGTAGCACCAAGTTGCGTGGTCATATTTGCACCCTTGACAACAACTTGGCCCAATTAACAAAATGTTAAATGGTTTGCATTGAAGTAGTTCAGTTTATAATCTTAGATATAATATCACCTATATAAGAGAGAAATGGAAGAAACCATTGGCAAAACATAATAATGAGGCCAGAAACTGGAACACAAGCAGTTTTCAGACTGAAATAGGATATAGAAAAGTATCAAAATCTCTATCATATGATCAATGGAAAGACTTAAAAAAAAATGACCATATTTTTGTGTGTGACAAATTCCTCTACTCCACCAAAATAATCAGTTTCAAGAAAATATATATCCTTCGCACCAAAGTCTCATGAACTCACAGCTGACCAAAGCAAATTGCACGGTCGGAGTGTTATACATGTAAACTACACATGTAACCATGCCACTATGTGCAGAATAAATACAAGTAGTTAACACATTTTTGGCGTCAATCTATCTGAAGATAAATCTATCTATATTCCCCACTCAATTTTTTGAACACTTCAACTATGGTGAAACAAAAGTGTATTTCGCAGTTTCGAATCCAAAGAACACATATCAACTCAATGTATTTTTATGCTAAATTACAGGAAGTAGTCATCATATATACCTAGTGGAAATTGATTCGAGGTGGCGAAAATATTTGCGGTCAACATTGGCAGCTTGATTTTTGAGGAAAAACCACTTGAACTGAACAGACATTTTCATTAGAGAACAATGTGAATAATGACAAAACCAAAATAAATTTGTCCGGTGAATGGACTTAAACTACTCGTGAAATTAACAACTGGAAAAAGAACTAAAAGAAATTAGGGTAAGCCGTCAAGTGGGGGTACCCCTTAGATCAGAAATCCACGGAATCAGATGATACATGACATGGTAGAATTTTGTTCCACCATGTTATAAAATTTCTTGTGATATGAAAAATATAACTTTTGTTGAACTCAAAACGTTCAAATACGAAACCAAAGCTTTAAAAACAGAATTTTTTTCTCACAACTCTTTTAGCGACGGGAAAACCTAGAAAGAAAGGAGAGATTTTATGTAGAGCTGACAAATTGATTGAAAATGAACTCACCTCAAGAATGTAGAATAGTCGGACTATACGCGAATTTGGAGTTGGGTTTAACCGCTTGGCTTCGGAACGAAGAAAAAGTACAATAAAATGAAAAGAAGAATGAATATTAGAGTTGGAAGTTTCGGTCTCCTTCTCGCAGTTTGTAAGAAACCAAACAACGAATGAGAAATACAAGGCGGCGCCGAATGACTTATCGTTTTGTTCATTCACTTATGATTTGTCATGATTTAGTAATTGGGCTGAACTCAAAATTATCTTTTCAAAATTCAAAATTTTCATCTTATTATTATATATTTTTTAAATTTTTATATAAAATATAATAAATAATTTAATTTTTTTAAATCTTAATACAACTTTTTTAAATTCTAATACAATAATATTACTAAAACTAATATTTTAAACTCTCATATCAAATTTAAAATTCTCATCTCTACTTCAAATCTCTCCAGTTGGGCTAAGCTACTGATTATGCTTTAAATCTGACCCAATGAACATAAAAAGCCCAAGTATCAAGCGGCGGTCCATCCAATGGTTCAATCATTGACATTTGACACTGATCTTCTCTTTCTTCGTGAATTTGATGTACTTGTAAATTAACGCCCCCGTTTGAATATAAAAATCTTATTAATTAATCTCAATCATCTCATTTTATTATTATAAATTTTTTAAATTTTTATAAAAATATAAAAAATTATTCAGTATTTTTAAATTTTAAAATAATAATAATATTAAAAAAATATTTTAATAATATTTTATTCAATTTTTAACTTTCATTTCAATCAATCTTTTCTCAATTCACAATCTAAATCTCTCCTAAATCATTAATTATTTCGAGAAATTAAATTAAAAAATATCATTTTTTATCTTTTATATTTATATATATATCATTTTCAATCATATGTATAATGAATTCTGTATTTATTTTTGAAAACACATTAAAAAAAAAAAAATAGTGATTGGATCAATTGAGCAGCTTGCATTTCTAAAGAAGTAATTATGCATTCTTTAGAATCGTTAGGCTACATTTTGATATTACGGTGATCTCAAATAATTTGAATTTATCTGTAAATAATAGTATTTTATAGGTCTTCTTAATATGTGTTTGAATGTAAATATGTTGAAATATATATTTAAATATATTAAATAGATTGAAATGAGTTTAACTTTTTATAGAAAATTGAAAAAACAGCGAGTTCAATGAATGATTAGTTTGAAATAAATTGAAATAATCTTAACATCCAAATATAATCAATTTTGCGAGAGAGGTGAACATAATAACGTAATGGATCTAATTCGAACTTGCTGTTGTTGGAGTATTAATGTATACATGCCAAATGATCATCATCAAAGTTTGTGTTCAAGATGGAGAGAATATTGCATCACCATAACATTATCAGGACTTAGGAGACAATGTGATTGAGCTCTTGCGTACAACAGACCAATTAAATTATTTATAACATGGGTGCTTAACTCATATATATATAATAAAATTACGTATTGAATGAAACGTGTTTGATTGCCCAATACACCCACAAAAAAAAAAAAAAAGAAAAAAAAAAAGAAGAAGCCATTCTCTAGAGATCGAGAGAAGGAAACAACGAATCATTTGTATTTTTTATTTTTACTTTTATTTTTTTAATATTAAAAAATAAAAACGATGTCGATTCCTTTACTTGGTTCACTTGACATTTTCCAAAAAAATGGAATACTATCAATGTAAAATTAAACAGTATGCCATTTTTGGTACTTGGCGATGACAATACACACACACAATATATATAGAAAGCTACTGGGCCTGGAGTGAGTCGCTGATGGGCTCCGATTTAGCGGCCAATGAGGAAAGGTTGGAACCAACAGAGCCGCCACGATGCATGCTGCCACTCCGGTGATGCCGACACCGGAAGGATCCGACATGTGTGGTGGGGGAGCAAAGACAAGTACTCTTACAACTCTTCCACCTTGAGATTTGTTTGGATTTGGACTCTTGCAACGTTGGCGACACAATTAAATGAGAGTGCTTCTTAAAATCTTCCAAATTAAATTCTCCAATGTTAACGTTTAGCTTTCGGCTCATCTGCTTTGGAGGCTTTTGCTCCACTTTTTCATCCATATTTTTATCTGTTGCAATTACAAATATAACTATAATTAATATAAAAAAAATTTCACAAAAGTATATTTACAAACTGACAACTTATAACATACAAGACAGTCATGATCTGTGTTATTAATTTGATAGCTTGTAGAAACAGGAATGAAACGGATTTGTGACATTGCATGACATGCTGCACAAATCACGAGTCAAGCTTCCATACATAGACAAGTTATCCGTTGGACATAATCTGGTCTTGTGAGCATTGATTACAGTATCCTTAATAATCATTGAGGATATTGTGGACAGCTTGATCAATGATCATGCGATTTAACAACAATAAAGATATATCATTTTCAAAGTTATAAACACCGATTAATGTGTGTGTGTGTGTGTATATATATATAGCAAATGAGGAGCGAGCATGCAGTTGGATGAAGATCAGTATTTGGAATAATTAAATAGATTTACCTTGAATGAATAAAAAAGAATCTCCCGTGGATGTTGGTTGTTACGTACCCAATTTGCCTTCAAAGTGAGAAAAGGAAAAAAGTAATAACGTAAAGAATTTTCCTCCTCTCTTTATGATCTCTTATTAAGAGGAATGAATAGACGACTCGTCTCGATTTCTCTCCCAAAAAGAAAATAACAGCTCCGAATGAGAAATTTGAAATAACTAATCTCTATTTTTCCGCTACAAATTTGTGGTAATACCCAACAAAACAAATTGTAGCCACTAATTCTCATTCTTCCTCGGAGACTAACAAACTAAAATAGGACCTTATTAATTAGGTATCTTCTGTTTCCTTAAATATATAATTGCATTACCTTTCTAATTACTTAATTTGTCATGAGACCGAGTTTTATGTATATATGATCTCTCTCACTATAACCAATTAGCCAAGAGTACGAGTAAGAATTCAAGCGGGTCTCTCTCCCCTCACCACCACTCTTGCATAGACCCTTGATAACATTTAACACCATGCATGTGGAGAGTTTATATTACATATTTATAGGGTCACGTCTCCGTATTTTTGTCACTTGTACCAAAACTTTCACATAATGCTTTTTTGTTCGTATACAAGATCAGAGAGCTCAAAAGAAAGGCATGAAACAAGTGCAGAACTTAGATGGCGCAGAAGGGCACCCTTCTAGTAGTACTAAATAGGTATATTAGTCCACCTACCTCGAGTTATGAAAAGCATCTTGTGGAAAGGGATTGATATCTTACTCAATGCTTGAAGAGGAGTAACATCTTTCTCATAAGTTTTATTTCATCGTACAAGCAAGATGAAGGACGAGATACACTGATAATTAAAAACAAAATTCATTCGGAATCTTGTACAACCTTCCGATTGCATAGATTCACCAACCCGATTTAGCAGATTGATTATTCACTATGAGAGAGGGGGCGAGAGAGAGATTATACACCATATGAGAGAGAGAGAGAGACGCCAAACTTGAACACTAGAAAGTAACTGCTCACAAATACCAAACACTTCTATGGGAAAGACCAAATGCTAATGGTGTAAAGAACTGGTTATCAACTCTACCGAACCTTACATCTCAGCTCCTACTTCTGTCTCTTGTAAATCTTTGCCAAGAATGATTTTAACACTGCCTGTACTGCTTTACTTGGATGAGCTTCTATGGATTTTACAAGCTTCTCATAACTCTTACTCTCATACTCCACAAAGACACCCTGCAAAACACCCTCAGGTTAAACCAGTATATGCACTCAAATAAAGAATATTGCTCCAGAGAAGGTAAAGAATAAAGATGAGGCAGGGAGGGAGACAAACCTCAAGATCAAGAACCTTATATAGCTCTTTCACTTTTGCAACACAAGCTTCATCTGCTTTCCCGTAGTTCTCCTGGTGACGAAACATGCATACACAAGTCTAATACTATTGTCCCAAAACATAATACAATTTGAGTCAGATGAAGCTACTTCCTTACATATAATATTTTCAGCTGTTCTTCATTAGAGCGTTCTAGTGCTTTCACAACCAGCCAAGAGCATTTAAAATCTTCAATATCTGTTCCAATCTGATACAAAAAGACCACTGCTAAGGTCTCTAACTTTTCGTTAAAATGAGGAGATGAATATTCATGCAAAATTTCATTACCAAGAGTCATATGAGTACTATTGTGGAACATACCTTACCAATCACTTCAGGAGCACCATAGCAGTCAAGATAATCATCCTACAGAACACGTTTAACCATCGTTAACACTTCCAGAGAAGCTCTGGGAAATTACCAATAAAATATCTTGCATCTACAACAATACACGCACGCATGCACACATATGCATGTTTGGTTTCTGGCAAGAAATGGGAAAAAAAAAAGCTTGGCAAATAATTTGAGGTTGGAACAGAAACTGTAACGCTTCTGACAAGCACTTCTGTCTTCACACAGTTTTTCAGCGATCAAATGAAAATAAGGATTCCATGTGCAATAAACAGTTACCTGTACTTGAAAATAGTTCCCCATTTCTATAAGAATGTTCTTCACATTGATATGATTTTCAAGATTTTCACCAGCCATAAGCAATGCACAGGCAACCTGGATACATAGAGTGATCATAAAGAATGAAAATTATTAAATCAAAACAGTTCATAGGGCTCAAAAGTACTCTATTTATTTATTTATTTTTTTTGGGGGGGGGGGGGGGGGTGTGCACCAATATCTCGTATTTGGTGAGGCACAACCTACTCTTAAGAATATTTTTTATTTATAAATCACCAACTCTTAGAAAATATGGTCGTCAACATCCAAAAGTCCCACAAGCAGTTTCATGTGGAAAGAAATTTCAACCAGAAGTCAGCAACTTCATAGGAACACACTGTCAACAGATCTTCAGATTTACTTAGAAGCAACACCAGCTGAGAGTCTCTTTACATGGAATTTAACGAAAAACCTAACTTAATGGGTTTAAATAAAAGATAGATATCAATCAGACTAAGAAACAAGACAGAACATAAGATGAGAGAATTACTCACCGGAAGGTAGAATGAATAATAAGCGGTTTTGTACTGAACAATGCGTTGGTGGCTGCATGAGAAACAAATATTTGATATTTTAGAAACAAAAAAAGCATCCCATGATTGGAAGTTAAATCATAAAGAAATCACACTCATCCCAATTTTTTACTTACAGAGAGAGTGAGTACTTAGACAGATCTTTCTCTCCTACAAGTGTAGTAATCAAATCTATCATTTGCCCTGAAGCGGTTTGGAATTCCACCTGTACACATGTAAATAATGTCAAAATCCATCTTCGTTTAGAATGAAAAGTCACTGGTCCTCTTTTACAGTATACAGAAAGATATCCCCACCTCATTAAATAAGTCCAACAGATCCACATAATAAGTCTCTTCTCTAAAATGCTTTTTGAGAATTCGTGGAATGTGGTTACGGAGAAGAATGCCATCATTTACCGCAATCATACCAACCTAGGATCAATATTTGCAGAAGTTAGGAAAAACCATATTTATAAATATATAGTGTGTATATGTATACATATAGTAAGAAGGAAGGTGTTTGCTATGATTAAAAGTTCGCACCTTAGGTAGCCTAAACCAACATGGTTGGCCACGGCGAGTAACAGAATTGTCCATGATATCATCAAGAACAAGAAAATATGCTTGAAGCTGCAAGAATCATTGTTAAGATTACACAAAATTTAATTTTGATAGGGAAAAAAGCCAATCAATTGGTATAGAAACTTTCATGGGTGATAAAATCAGGATCAACCAACAGAGCAAAGAGATACGTTGCATCCATACCCATTCAATGCACCAACCTAGCGCACACGCAAGAAAAATCTCATCATTTGTTAGTTCCTTTCCTTCTTTCAGTAATTTGTAGCTGTCAATGACAGATAGTCCTCGGTTCAGCTTTCCTGCCATTAATTCAATCCAATTAAGTCATTTTCTCTTCCTAGGAGGACAGAAGCTTTAGCACAATGATTTACTGAAATAAAGTGGGCAATTACTTATATATTATATCACTATACACACCTCCTGGTACGTTGTAGTCAAGCATCTGCAAAGCACGGGTAACACAGACACAATCAGAACCGGTACATTGTAAGTAAAGAGACTAAAAAGGCTATACTGTTCAGACATTAGTAAAGTAATCGTTTTTCTAAGCATGGACAAGACAGAAACCTCCGAGGAACAGCTTGTCATATTGGGGCTCAAAGATAATCAGAAAAGTTCTTCCTCCCCCCCATCCCCATGTTTGGCATGAATAAAGATGTTTATGATGGAGGATAGTAGTGCGATATATTCAAACGTTTGCAGTAAATGCAGTTCCATTAATTTGCCCCAAGAGTAAATGAAATTAAGGTCAATTAATCTTGCAACTTTAAGTCATAATGGTAATTATCAGCCTCGGACCAGTGGCTCCTTTTCAGTAATCATCTTAAACATAGTCAAACTTTTCATCTTAGTAGTTCAATATGCAACGCTCCTGATTTCAGGAAATATACAACAGTCCTCGTATGATCTTTTGTGTTCGAGTCATTCGACCATCAATATTCACATTTTTCATTGTCCCCACGCCATGCTGTCTGACGTTGATCCGACAGACCAAGTTCTCAGACCACTTGGGACAAGCCATGACATTCCTATATTTCATACACCCAGAGAGAAAACCCCACATGCATCAGTTAAAAACCAAATACCCAACTAGATTCTGACAGCCAAACGCTTACAAAACGCATTAAATTACGCCAAAGCCGTCAAACTTCTCTCATTCAAAGTTCGAAATATAAGTCGAACAAGCTCCTAATTCTATGACCATGAGCTTGATTGAGAAAATAGAAATTAATAAACCAAAATCGAACTTGGAAGGAACTCCATACCGTACAAAACACCACCAACACTCAAAAACCAATAATCTCAAACAAAAAACTCAATCAAAGAGAACGAATATATATCGTGTATGTGAATGTGAAGGCGTATAGTTCTGTGCGTGAGCGTGTAAAACAGAGAGAGAGAGAGAGAGAGGATGGAGTATACCCGCTCGACCCATAGGCGAGAATCGTCGGTGAAATCAAAAGCTGGGTCGTGGACGAGCTCAGCCTTCAACACCGAGTACACTTCCAAGAAACTCAACCTGAAATCGCTCATGGTCTTTTTTTGTTTGTTCTGTTTCTTAAGAAACGCGCGCAGAGAGAGAGAGAGAGAGAAGCTCTGGCGAGAGCGATGCTCTGGGGTCAGTATTTAAAAGTTTTAAAAAGGGAATGGAGTGGTGGTAGAGACGTCGTCGTTTTAAACGCGACTGTTTTCAATCAAATTAAATTCTTGCAGTACATTAGCCGCTTGTGTTGAACTGAAAATGAGCTCTCATTAGTTGTTGTTACTGACTTTTTGTGGACGTAATTGAGATAGAGGCTCTAATTTGGGGTCAAATTACAAACATGCCATCCCATCTACTTTAGAACTACGAAGGCTGACTATCTAGTATTACTGCCAAGTGGACCAAGTATAGCACGGCAGAGGACGTCGTAGATACAGCGGCCTTTCATTTTCTAATTGCATGCCAGACTCTCTGTATTAATACTGCTGCACTGCCACCACATGAGTTTGACTAAATAGTTACATCAAGAGAGAGTACACCTGCCTTTAAATGTTGAGCTGTGCGAAATGCAATAACCAAACGAGATATATACTACCAATTTCAATACTTCCAGTACTTGAGCCAATTCTTGAGAATTCTATTCCTCTTTTTATAACTAAAAAATACCATCATTGGCTAAACCATAATATGAACTATCTCATTCTAATCAAATAGGTTAAGCCCACAATCCTAATGCCATCAATTATCTTGCTCATGCATTGAATCTTTATCTTAGACTTTGTTGCACATTACAAAAAGACAAAAGTTTTGGTGATATGTACGATCGATCATGAGCGAGTTCAGCTATTAGAGTTCAAGTCCCAAAAACCAAAAAAAAAAACAAAAAAAGGAAAATTATAAGAATTCTAATTACTGCTGGGATAAAGATAAACAGATTATTTGTCAGTATATATTAGGTTGTATGAGGTAGAGTAATATTACGTATAGTCGTGGAGTGTGTAAATATTACGTAATCTTTTTAAAAAAGAATAGGATACATGATTAAAAAAATTAATTTTTTTTTTCATGTGAGTCCCGTATTAATTTATTTTTTTTAAAGAAACTACGCGACACTTACACAACGACGACTACAAATATTATTTCTCATTAGGAATTATCGGTCTTAATTTTGAAAAATATTGACAAAGCACAAATATAGTTACCATACAAAATAAGAAATGCATAAAAATACTTTAATGGCATTTATTACTGACAACTATGTCACAAAAATTCATTGACAACTACCAACATATATTTCGAGTACAGCTAAATTTACAAATTCTCCAATGGGTTTCCGATTGATTAGAATGCTAAGACAACAGCTTCAGTCGAAGTCAAAGCGGCAATGTATGCAATCGCAGAGGCCGAGCCTAACCTCCAAAGGCAACAACTTCCACATTGGTTCATGTCAAAATCTCGACCATCAATGGTAAAGCTATTCCTTTCACACTACCGCTACAACCACTGCAACTGCTTCAAAAGTCAATTTATGTTGAAAATACATTTGTCTCGAAGTTAACACACAGCATCAGCATGCAATGTTCCAACGCCATCTTGAATCGAATTTTGTGCGTGTGTGTGGAACTTCTGGCAGCAGGTGCTAACAAAATCCACCGAACAATCATGTTTTCCTCAAATCATTCGTACTAACAACTCCTAACTTTAGAGACTACTAGAATGACACATTGAGAGCCACAACAAAGAAAATGATGACACAATCCTCTCTAATTCTGCAGAGAAGCCGACTGGTCATGTAAGCAATGAGGTTGTTAGTTTCCCAAACATTGACTTTTCACTACCTTTAATGTATTTTTCTTCCCTGCTTTGAATTTATATCACAAAGTTCGTTCCTTTTCTCATCAACATGGTCTCTTGTCACTCTCTTCTGAAGTGGGAGTGGGTTTCGTGAGCTATTTTACACTCACTTGTTCCACCAAGAAATTGGAAACAAACAAACAAGAAGAAGAAGAAGAAGACAAAGATTGTCTATACAGTGTGCCCAAAATGTAAACGTTGTGTTAGAGAGCAAACAAATTATATACACAACAAGGATTGTTGATTCATTATTTAGTTTACTCATTCTACATGATGATGACAACAACAAAAATCACATGTAACTGGTTGTATAACCTGGTGGAGTAATAGACTCTGCTACCCTTAGGAAGCGAGGAGTCCAGCATCCTTATCTGCAAATATGTATACTCAAAGACAGTACATTTATATATATATATATATATATTATGGTTACTGGTGACCTCCACTGTACAAGCAATACTCACTCAAGTAACCATGTTATAGTACATATATTTCACACAATAGTGAGAAAATCTTGAAAAAAATAGTAAAAAAGGAAAAATGAAAGGCCAATAAAAACCTTCAGCAACGTGATTATGTTGCTTTCTACCTCTCAAGCTCTTGTTTACAAAGAGGACAGCAAGATATAATTTGAAGCCATTGATCTACACACTTGAGGTGAAACATGTGGGAACAAGGTAACTGCCTCAATTCTTCCTTGTCCTTATATTTAGCTAGGCAAATACAGCATTCCTGTCATTTACACCACAAGAAAAAAGAACATCGCCATCAGCAACTTTATATAAACTTTACTAGGGCAATACTTTTTTTTAAAAAAAGGTCCCCAATGGGACAACATCTTCTTGACTTTGTTATCTACTAGTAACATTAGGCTTGAAAAGAGGAATGGATTTTTCTTAAAGATCATCAGTACGAGGCCAATTAAACACTTCTATTATCTATTGTATGAAATATTAGCTATCTGAAGATTGAAATGAGAATTACTGGATCTTCATTTGCATGATCCGAATTGCTGTCGGCATCATTGCCAAGATCAAACTTGGTGTCAACTTCCTTATATCTCCAACTGGGAAGCTGGGAAAGTTGATCATCAGATGCTCCTCTATCAGAGGACCCGGCATTCATATTGTATCCGACGAGGCTGCTAATGAGTGGTACACAACAGCATAGCAGCACAAATAGTAGGAATGGAAAAGAGTAGCAAATAGCATTCCAAGCCAGCAGGGAGATACAGAGCGCTTGGAGCTTTGGGGCTCGATGGAAGGAGCCAACACGAGAGTCAAAAACCCAAACATTACCCATCACAAATAAAATCGCAAAGAACAGTTCAAGTGAAGTCCGGCATCTGTTCATTAAATGTGAGATCCTGTGTCCATTACAAATTCAATTAAAAGGCTTGAAATGAAAACTCATCCGTGCATTAAAAAATTAAAAGCACGTAGAATATAATGTCTCATAACTAGCTCCAAAATTTTGTAATGATTCCAAACCGATAAGCTGCCATCATTAACATTGCGGATGGAAAGCACTGACCATTATTTGTTTAGGAAAAAAATAAACAATAGGAGTCGAAGGGCACAGCCGTAAAAGGATACCTGGATTCTTCGCTGCCCCCCTGCTGTTCCATTTCAGAAAGGCTGAAACCATCTTCATGAGTCAGATGAAGATGCCGGTAGTGCCCGTAGAGCAGCAGCAGACTAAGCATACAGCCAATATCATAGCCAACAATCCATATTCTCATAGGCCAAACAGGCATCTCACTCTTGGAAATGGCTAGAGTAAATGTCGTGGTGCTTATTTGAACAACCAAAGCTATAAACTCCATCAACATCCAAGTGCCAGAATTGAAAGGATTAGAACCAAGATCAGATCTTGATCCATTCTGGTAGTGGAATACTCTTCTTAAGAAGGAGAACCACCTTGCTCTGGAGATCCTCATCGCTATCCTTCCCAAAAACGAAGAAGGTAGGGCACGAACAGGCCTGTGTCGAGTGCCGACAGACATACGATCTCGTCCTGCTGAAGGATTTGATGAATATGAAGCCGCACTTCCTAAGTTGCACAAGGAGTCCGGTGGAAAGAAGTACCGAGTATTCATTTGGAATTATTTTTACTGGACTAAAAATCAAGCTCAAAACTTTTCCAAAGGATAAACCGATATTACCCCTTTATCCACTCTATCATCACAAATAATCCATATATATAGAAGTGTCATATGATTTTAGCTGAAATCGGAATAACAGCATAAGGGAATTTGCAATCACGAAGATGGTATTCTTGAGTCACGAAAAAAGTGGCTTTTGGCAAATTCGCAGTCACACTATTCATGAGGGTTCAAAATGTAAGTACCAGCTGGGTGGTGCAGCCCATGAGAATTAGCTTGCGAACCTTCTCTGCGTACATAAAGCTCCGGGTGAACTTGCCAGCTGCAGTAAGCAAAAACCCCTAATTCAGAAGCCAACTCTAACGTATCCCAAATCCCAGAAAGCCCACAGCTCAATACAGTGAAAAATTCAAGCACCAACTATTTATGGGTTGCTTTACTTCAGCTCTATGGCTAAGAAATCCCAGAAAGCCCAAAATCACTCCAGAAGGCACCACACCATGCACTAGAGGTTAGAAGCACTAATGGGGATTTGTGGATGGAGCTCAATATGAACAAAATCGTGGGAATTTTGAACTGTAAATAGAAGGATAGGGCAAGGCGAGCAGAACAAGGTGGGGTTTGAAGCTTATGTCAGGAAGGTGAAGTTGGGTGTCTCGGATGGTGACCAAAAAATCACCAGCAAGAGCTTTGCTTTGAGTCCAAGAAAATCATAGGGTTTGGAGGGAAGCTAACCGTTGGCCTAGCCTCCATCTGGCTATTGTTTATTAAGCAAGCAAAGCTTCAGAGACTAGAGAGTAACTGGTTCTTCAACTGCAGCGGACGCCGGATGCCCCTCTTCCCCTAATAGAAAATTGAAGTAAAATGGAATACGTTTCAGTATAATATTAAAGTTAGGTGTATTAAAGGAATTATAAGATAATTACGTCGACTAATTTTTGTTTACTAATAGAATATAAACAAGTGATTTGAATTATGGCGGGTACTGTGGCTCTGAGATTTATGGGTAGCGGTTGGCCAACCAATCCAACAAGCCAGTCGTATTATGTTGGGGCATGGCCCTCTTTTGTGCTTCCTCCTTGTTGAATATTGACCACACCATTCTTGCAGTGGGGAAGTTCGGCTGCTTGGTGGTAGGGAAGAACATTGTCGTGCTATCAGAATTCAAGGACAACAATTAGATCGATCTTAATTAAGAGACATATTTCGAAACACACAGCATGATTGGAGCATTTTGAGCCACTTATATTTTGTCACAATTCATGACGTCATTTTCTTAGAAACAAGCCATGTGTTGCGAGTGAGCCCAAAAAAATTGATTTTGTTTTCTGCAAAAAATAGTGTAGAAAAGAGGAAAAAAGAGATTTGATCTTGAACTCTATTTTCAATCAAATCATACTCAATTTTGAAGCTAAAATGCTATAGGAGAGACTTTACGAGTGAGCCCCAAAAATTGAGAGGCGTTTTGTCGCACAAGGCCTCCTGCCTATATCTGGATGGTGCCGACTGCCGAGACACCCATTTCTACTTTGAAATCCATTCAACAACATGTTTCTCACCAGCTTAATTGGTGATTTAGAAACACAGTTCGCCATAATCCAATCCTTACCAAAAACAAATTCTATTTAAAGAATGAATCAGTTTGTAAATAGTCTGGTATGACACACTTGAGTAGAGGGGGTGATGTTAAAAACCACCTTAAGTGTGAATGCATAGATTATACAGCTGCTGCACATGCACCGTCCTAGCACTGAATGTTGAAACTTGCACATATATATTGATTTTCAACTAAAGGTGCTGCAGTTGGTAGTTAGTCATCAATTACGGCTGATTAATTAGCAATTTGTTTAGTGGAACTTCTCTTATAAATAAGAGAGTTCTGATATTTAAATAGAGTGAGCAAATATCAGAAAAAGATAGGACGTGAGAGAGAATTTGTAGAATTTTTTAATCTTATACAAACTCAATAAAAGAGACTTCAGTAGACATAAATAATTTATTAAATTACTTAAATATCATCTTATGTAATTTTAGACAAGTAAGAGGCACAATACCATCAACTTCAGTACGTGTCTGTGTTGTACATTATTTTTAGTACATCCGAGAAAATTACGAAGGTGGGTTTCTTGCAAGACGCATATTGGATCAGTTTGGCCGGTAACTTTTGGCAACGTGTTGGGGGGAAGTGTCAAGTTTAGAGAGGACAAAATGATTTAATTAAAGATCGAAGCACAATGATTTAGAAATTTGACCACCTCAGTCGGAAACTAAGGGCAACGTGTGGAGGTTGAGACTGGGGGATTTGTTTGGGGGGAAAGTAGTCACATTCAGAAACTGGATTTGATGGAGATTGGAAAGACATAATAATACGGAAGTGAACAGCCTTATCTCTAATTTCGTCGACCTTGAGGCTTGGGCTATTCTCAAACGGCAACGTGTGGAGGTTGAGAGTGGGGGATTTGTTTTGAGGGGAAAGTAGTCACATTCAGAAACTGGATTTGATGGAGATTGGAGAGACATAATAATACGGAAGTGAACACCCTTATCTCTAATTTCGTCGACCTTGAGGCTTGGGCTATTCTCAAACGCTAACATTGTACTCCCGCATCGCGACCAGTTCTTGAAATTCGGAGGCGATGAGCGGGTTGGGCAAAGCCTGAGTTTGCCCAACCCGACCCCAAGGCACCAGGCCTTATGGCTCTGCAGCCCATTCTTTACCTATCCACGGACCCTATTCGTCCTTCTTTTCTTCTTTCGCCCCCCCCCCCCCTCCCGGTGATTGGAAGCCAAACGAAGAACAGTCATAACGATATTGATTTCCGTAGGTCGGGTTCAATCTTTTCATGCTTCATAAATTATTCTTTTCCGAAATTCATTTTGGTTTGGCTGCCGGTAAAATAGCTCGGCAGAACCTGCAATGCCGGGAAAATGCCTTTCTTCGTGGTCAAGTTTTGTCTTACCGGGGTGGGGGGTTGTTATTACAAAATTCTGGGTTGCTATTTTCTTGGAATCAGTAACAGTACGTATGGTTTACAAGGGGGTCACTTGGAGTTTTAAACTGTATTCATATGTCTTCATTTAATGTATATTTTTGTTCTTTTGCCCATTTGACTCCACTGATGTTTTAGTGTCTGGAATGACATGCACTTTGGATTCCACTAGTTAAAACGTTTTATCTATTGTGTTAGTGATGAAAGCGATGATGACGAGGACGATGAAGCAGCTTTGATACTTGAGCTTGAGCAAATAAGGAAGGAAAGAACAGAGGAGAAGCTAGGAGAAGCTACGGGAAGGTGTGTTACGTTACTTAGGGGTTCCTCTAGCGTATATTGATATTTGATTATGCTGTCGAAAGCTAGGATATGTTCTGGCGCTTGTTATTGGAGCTTATGAATTACCTGCAACAATTATGGTTGTTCGATGTTTCGCTTTTAATGAAGTGAATTTACTTGACAGAAAAAAAAGGGTACTTAGATGTTATTTGCTGGCTGGCCAAATCAAAGGGAATGCTATGTACTGTTTTCTTGTGTTGTGCTTTCAAGCCTCCTAACGACTGCATCGCTGATAGTCTGGGAGCTGAGTTTTTTTGTTCGAAGTCCTGAAATCGATCTCTTAGAAAATCAGCAAACTCATCGCATCAGTGGCTTTGTGCATCTGTTGGAGCAACAACAACGAGAGGAAGAGCTTAAAGCCAGGGAAGCATAGTTTCTTCGAGGAAACTACTACTTAATAAGATGAGATAAGATGAGATTAGATAAAATATATATTTATTTTTAAATATAAGATGAGATTAATTTGACTTTATTATAGTTAGTAATATGATGAGATCCACAAGTACTTGTAGTACTTTTTATAATATTTTATTTATTTATTTATTTACCAATGTTGCAATTTTTTTTTTTTGCTTCCTTTTTTTTTTTGTTTTTTTTTTCTGCTTTATTTATTTATTTATTTACCAATAGTGTATTTTTTTCGCTAATTCTTTTTTTTTAATTGAGAGAAACCATTTGGTCAATTTTTTTTTTTTTTTGTTTTTGTTTTGGCTACTTCCTTTGTTTATTTATTTACCAATGATGCATTTCTTTTTTGCTGCTTCTTTTTTTTTTAACCATTTGGTCTGTTTTTTTTTTTTTTTTGGCTACTTCTTTTATTTATTTATTTATCAATGATATAATTTTTTTTTAGATAAAAACTTGAGAATAAACTTAAGATCTTTAGAGATGAAAACTTGAGAAGAAATTTAAGATCTTTTGAGATGAAAACATGAGAAGATATTTAAGATCTTTTGATATAAAAACTGGTAAATCAAAATGTGTATTTGTTTTTGTAAAGCTTTTGACAGTACGAAAACTTTGAAAAATTTTCAAAATTTTGATTTTTAGTCGCGAAAACAAACGAGTCCATGTGAAAAGCAGGTCAGTAGCTTGAAGATCCTACTTTCCCCAAGTTCTGTAATCAAATCTAAGAGCTTTTCTAGTAAGTTTTAGTTGTTAGTGGAGTCCTTTTCTAATGCGACGTTGTTCTATATGCATTCATTGGCTTAGGTGGGATGACGATGTCCTTTTCCAGTGCGACGTTCTGTATGCATTCATTGGCTTAGGTGGGATGACGATGTGGTGTTTAAGAATCAGGCTCGTGGTGAAACCAAAACTCCAGAGTGCTTCATTAATGGCACCATCAGGAATGACTTCCACCGGAAATTCCTGCAGAAATACATGAAGTAGCTTACTGTTCAAATCCTGAGTGACGAAGCCCGAGCAATCATCGAGTGAAAAGAAACCCGTGATTTGTTATATAGTGCTCGAGTTTGGTACTCTCTCGGTATGGTCTCGTCTTGGTGGAAGTTTCAAGCTTGTATGTCTTATATGTGCGCCATCATCCAATTCAAATGCATCGAAAAATCACATTAAAATCTGCATGTTGCGAAATGAGCAAACCACCATCTTACTTAGTTACATGGATGAATAATTTACAACTTTTCACTTTAACAAGCTGCTGCAAACAGAAAGAATACGATGATCCATCAAATGTTACAGAAATGTCAATGTCAACAAGGAGATGGCTTCTTTTTCTTTTTTTTCCCTTGGGTGGGGGGGTTGGAAGTAAAAACAACATCCTAATAGCAAATATTGAATAACACATGATTGATCGAAAATGAGAACAAAGAGGATCGTGTTCGAGCATCGACCCTTGTTGTGTGCTCCAACCCATCCCAAGTACTCCAATCAACTACATACAAAGCAGGCACTGGCAGAGGCTTCATTTGCATTCTACTTATTCTTTGCCTTATGTTCTTCCAGAAAAAACTCTGCATACAACTCCATCAAAGCGATCACAACTGTAGTGATCAGCGGACCCATAATTGCTCCCTGTAGAACAATAAATACAAGTCCAAAAGACACAGCAAGCATCATTAGTACAACATTAGGACAAATTGTGCACAGAAGCTACAAATAAAAACATTTCTACAACAAACTAAATTTAATTTGAAAAAACACCAAAATGGCAACATGAGATGTTTTACTGGCAGAACGATAAAATACGATAAAATACAAGGACATCGTACTCTATCAACAAGACAAAAGGTGCAGCTGCCCCAAGAGAGATTTGGCTCATGAGTTTTTCACTACCAGCAAAGCCATTTGTAAATGAGAAATGCTACACATCATCCTACACCACACACTTTATATATTAAAATATTATTTTTTATTTTTTTTATTTTTTATTTTATTTTATTCTTATTAAACTAATTAAATTATTTTATTTATCATCCACACACTACATATTTATTATAGAAAAAATGAAAAAAAAATTAAAATAAGTGTTGTGTGTGAAGTGTGAGGATGACAAATAGATTTTTCCTTTGTAAATATGCATCTGAAAGTGCACCTTTCTAAATAAATTTGAGTTCAGTACAAAAGAAAAAGAAAAAGAAAAAGAAAAAAGAAAAAAAAAAACAAGAACAAGTTCAACGAAACCAAATTGGAACTCATTTAATTTTTACTAGCTATTTTCTAAACAGAGAACCACACTTTCCATCAGAAATTATACTTTGACTATGTAACATGCACGCCGCACATCAATTACAGAAGGCACAAACAAGCACACTTTCAAGTATCATTTGGAAAATGATGCTGCAGCTTCACAGCATCCAAACAAATTCAAGGTTCATTGATTTAAAAAAAAAAAAAAATAGCATTTCAAATCAAATTATGTAGAAACTCTTTGAATCTGCAAACTAGGTAATCTTCCATATTTAAGTCCATTATCTGCATATGAAGAAAGCTTCAATAATTTTCCAAGCATTCTGTTGCAAACAAAGCAAGGGGTAATGTACATATTAGGATTGCACTGATACACCCAAAGGGAAAACTACATGAACTGAAAATCACAACGCTATAAGGAGCAAGTTACCTCAAATGCAGAAGGGAACAATGTCATTCCACCAATGATGCTAAGCCCTGTAAGATAACCACTATGACCAGGTATGTCCTCCTGAATTTCGGATGCAGCATAATCAATAAGCGCAAGATGAATAATGGACAAACTAATGGCTAGTATGTATCTGCCTTCCACTAACAGTTGCAGAGCTGCTGGAATTGTAGCAAACCAAGCTGGAAAGATTGGCAACAGAGCGCTGATGAATGCAAGCACCGTCGACATGTACAAGAAATGTATATTGCATAGTCTAAACAAAAGCCAGGTGAGACATCCTTGAATAAAGGCAATCTCAGCCGTAGCCAAAAGCACACCCGAAATTGCTTTATCAAGAACTTCAACACATCTAACCCTCGCCGAACTTGACATAGGAAGCATGCACATAACTTGTTCAGTCACCCCACCAGACTCCGAAGTGATCAGATAATATAACACCCAGAAGAACACCATTGACTGAGACACGAAATTGAAAACCTCTGCAGCCCCAGATACAATCGAATTCCCAATGGAAAGCACAAGCTTTGCACTGCTGCCTAACACGGTTCTACTGCTAGCAAACACACGTTGTGACACGTCCACCCCTCTAACCGCAAACTCTTTGGCCTTCACAACCAAATCGTCCCTGGTGATTATCAATTCCCTAAACATCTCATCCAACTCTTTATATATCTGCCCCCATTCCCTATTGCTAATCCTATTTCTCAAGCTCAAAAACTTCTCTGTATATGGCGAAGGACTAGCTAAAGATGTTGAAGGCGCCGAAGAGTTAGCCGGTCTCTTTATCACGAAATGCTTGATCCCAGTCACAAGCTCGGTCATATTATACTGCATTGCCAAACTATCAATCTGATCCAACACAGTCTCATAGAACGTAGTAGTGTACCTATCCACCATTCCGGGCACATCGTTCTCGTCCATCCACTGCTTCACGCCAATCTTCTCAGCATAGTTGCTCTCTTCCACGTGTAGTTTCAGAGAAATCACCGCGTCTTTTCCTTCGACCCCAATCTTGTACGAGAAGAACATGATCCCAACTAAAAACCCAATAATCATTCCAACAATCAGCCCAATTGCCACAATGGTTTTCAGCCTCTTCAATATACCACGAGTGAAGAACGCACTGACTGGACTACGGCGGAAGCTATTGCTCCGAAACGACGATAAGGCCGACATTGTCGAATCCACCTTCCTGGAGCTAAACACGAGCCCTAGTCCAATCAAGCCCAGAGACATAATTCCTCCAAGTCTCTCATAAGCAATGATGAATATCCCAAACGACAAAAGCAATCTCAGTAGCTTCGAGAAGCCACTACGGTTCCGTCTTGGGGTCTCGGATTTCGGCTTTCTTCTGAGGATCCGGAAGCAAAGATGGCGAATTTCGACGAGGGTATGGACGAAGACTTGAAAAAGGGCAACTGGGACGGCGAAAACGGTCTCTGTTAGTCCAAGACTCAAGGGTTCCGACCAGAAGGAGACGAGCGTTCGCTGAATGCCTCTGAGAGGAATGGAGCAGAGCACGGCCCACTGAATCGGGCGAAGATACTCCCCGAGGAGTTTGCAGATGAAGTAGAGGATAAAGATGGCGAAGGCGACACCGGCGTGGGCCATGGCGATGTAGAGGGCCAGCCGGACCTGGGGGTCTCCGGAGAGCGAGTGATTTGGGTTTGGTGGTGGAGGCTCGTGAGGTTGTGGTGGCGCGTGGGGCTGAGGAGGTGGAGACGAGGATGGAGAAGGTTTGCGGATTGCGGCGGTACGGAACATATCTTGCCATGGTGGGGTTGTGGAGCTTGGATTTTCGGTTTTTGGGTCAGAGTACGGGACTAGCGCCATTTCCCTGTTTCTATTCCAGTCTCAGTTGCAGAGAGAGACAGAAAGAGAGAGAGGGAGATTGGGTTAAGGTGAAACGAATGCTTCCAGCGTTCCCTCTATGTTGGACAGATACAAGGGGGATTGAGTCAGAAAGAGAGGGGAAAATAGATTCTATTGTGCTGAAGTTGGATATGTGGTGTGCGTGTCAGACCCGGAAAGACCGTATTCGGACAGAGGAGAGAATTGAGATGTGGGTTCGTGAGGACCGGTAAGATATAAATCGTTAACCATTAGTATTAGGGGTATTGACCAATACTCTTTTCCAAACCTTTATTAACATCTAAATCTCGTACACCATTTTTACCTGAGAAAAAAGATTTCTCTGAACAATTGTTTCTTCCATTATTCTTTGTCAAATGTTTTTTGGGTAGCTGTTTATTTTGGATTTGAGTTTTAGGCTTCAGAATTCGTTTCGATAGTGTCCGTTCTGAGTTCAAATTCTTATCATCCCGATCAAATCATTTTCGTTATCATTTATTTCCCTGATAACTTGATGCGCTTATAAACAGACACTGTCAATTAAATTCTCTTCACGAACTGCACTGTAACTACTCATTCATTGTGTTGGATAGAACTCAGTGAAACTGTAACCTTTACTCCATAAATATTGCCCTTATACTTGGGACTAAATAATTATAGAACTCTACTAGTATTCCACCCATCGACTGCAATGTTTTGGACCGTTTACTGCATCAAGTGTCTTCCCGTGGTCTTTTTCTTTTTGGTTTTGAAAAGGAGTTCTTAAAAAGTCAATAACACTGTAGTAAAAAGGACCTCAGAGCATCAAGCCAGTTGGTAGGGAAAAAATTGAATGAACAGGGTAGCACACATCTTTTGGACTGCCTGAGTTTCAAGGGTAATTTTTAATTGGCTAGGTTATAGAACTTTGATTCAGTTTTTTTCACCAGCATGTGCAATTTCAGATCATAAACTCAAGCGAAACCTTATAATGATCATAGTACAAACCTATATTAAATATTAAGAAACATAGAGCTGCTCAGAAGTTGCTCTTATTCTTTAGAAACGTGGAATGAAACTCAAAGAGTGCATATGTTAATTCTTCTGCGAAGGCAAAAGTAAGCACACAACCGGTAAGCTAGAGCCATAGCAAGCAGAATCCATACTTCTTCCAATCCACCATTCAGGTTCACCGCGTTGAAAGAAGGAGAACTCTGCAGGGTCCTGCACCCTCTTTGGCTTTGGCACTCGTACAATTCGTCTCCAGAATATTGCACTTTCAGGACAAGTCTGAAGCCATAGTACATGAACGACAAATACTTCAACCACCGCATAAATTTTGGTATGTGCTGCAATTAAAACATTCAGCGAGGCTTATGTATGTGTATGCAATACTTTAGTGATTCCCAAAATATTGCAACTACAATATAGGGCTGAAGACTCTCAAGGAAACCCAAACTAAGTACTATTTTCAATGCTCCAGATAGTTAACATGATAGTTATAGAATGAGTTCAAAAAATAAAAATCAAGTACTATTTGGTCCCAGAAGCAGCTCTGGAACCCTCGTTTAGGCTGTTGTCAACAAGCTCAGGCAACTAGCAAAGGAAGGGTCTGCGGCTAGCATTAACACCTGTGTATTTTTACATGGACTGCATGCGTCTTCATGAAACTTGAAAATGGGATTTAAATTAGACCATTAGTTTTAAAACCAGGAGCAATGTATACCTGGACATAGTAACCTCCAGTGAGAAGAAACAACATTAATAGCAAAGATGCAACCATGCCAGCCCTTTTGATACTCAAAACTGCAGCTCCAAAAAGTTCTCCTGCCCCCTAGAGGCAGAAAGAGATTCATTGAACCGTTGGAGCAAATATAAACCCAGTATTGGAAATTCATAGACTTACCTGGCTTGTTATAGCTACCAAAAGTACGGCAAATAATGTCAGGAAAAAGCAAGGGACAGTTCTCTTGAAGCCAGCCATGAAGTACAAAATGAGCATGAAAAACGTAGGATAGAGAACATGTGCCACCATGTCACAAAGGGTGCTGCACACATAGTATACGCTTAATCTATACATGTCGGCTTTCCTTTCCTTCACCAAATATATTTTTTCAAACGGGAACACGTATACTGCTCCAAAAATTGATGATGATGTCCAAAATATACAAATGTAGAACAATAAACCGATCTGCAATTTAGGTCATGAAGATTCAGTCTATGCATGGCATGATTGAAACATATGAGTAGCAAAGAAGCTAAAAAATGAAATTGAAGAGCTGCTTAAGTTTTTAACTGCACGAAATGAAGTCATGGTAATTTACCTGATCTCTGAGATGAGCCTCAGTGTCAATCTTGGATTTCCACCATAGAAGGCCCAACAAGACTGCAACTCCTAGTGCTTGAACAAGTCTTAGCTTATCAAAATAATCCTTGCACCTTTCTCTAAATGTTCTCTTTGACAGTACCATGAATTGCTCCCACCAAGTCAATGTCCAGTCCCTCTTTACTTGAATGGCTAATTGAAGATGCTCTGATGTCTTTGTTGTTCGATGATTTTCTTCTTTTTCCTTAGGCTCCAGCTGAGTTTTGTATTTGAGTTGTAGAAACTAAACACAGCACAGAGACAGATGTTTAGAGAGGGGAGGCAGAATTTGTAAGACGTAAAATTTCAAGTTCTTACTGTGATGATGGCCTTCTCTGAGTCAGGAGATCCTCGAGTTTCCAAAAAATCTCCAGGTACATTTATGTCACTCACCTGACCAGTTGCTAAATCAAGCAAGAACTCTGCAGGATTCATGGGTATTTCTGGGATGAACCTTAACGATGAGAAATACTCCATAGACTCTCTAGCCTTCCCATAGTACACAGGGTAGCCTTCTGATATTAGCAGAATTTTGTCAAACATGTGAAACATTCTGCTTGATGGCTGATGGATTGTTGTGATTATTGTCCTTCCTGCCTGTAGACCGTCAAATGTAATCTTTAGAAGTAGTCCAATTTATAAACTGGAATATAGCACATGGAAAATGCATCTAGTGATGGTACCTTAGCAAGTCCTTGAAGAATTATAAGGAGTCTATTGGCCGAGGTGGAATCAAGACCTGAAGTTGGTTCATCAAGCAACAATAACGAAGGATCGACAAGAATTTCATGACCAATGCTGGTTCTTTTTCTTTCTCCTCCAGATATTCCTTTTACAAATCCTCCTCCTATTCTTGTATGACGACATCTATGGTTATACAAGAGATCATTTAGAGGAGCTGCTGAAAGTATGTTTTAAAAAAAGACGAACTTCCTTACTATGATCCAGCTATGTTGAATATAATCTTTTAAGATACCCTCCAGCTACTCTCCCATTTAACACATACCTTTCAAGGCCTAGCTCCTTCACAATCATCTCCACTCTTGCATATTTTTGTTGTTGGCTTATATTGCTTGGAAGCCTTAAAAATGCAGCAAAAACCAAGGTTTCTTCCACTGTTAATTGTGGGAAAAGCACGTCATCTTGTGTCACAAATCCTATCCTGTAAGGCAAAAATAAATTTAATAAGAAATACGATACTAATCTATCTTCTACGCCTTTGAGAGTGTATTCGGATGACATGGATGAAGTTTCTGTGAAGTTGGCTGACCTCCGCTTAACGGCTGCATTATATGGGATGTCATTATATGTAATCTTTCCTTCAACATTGTCAAGTAGTCTTCCTCCTATCACTTTTAACAAGGTTGTTTTCCCACTACCAGAAGGACCCATCAGAGCAAGGATTTCTCCAGGGCCGATGCTTCCAGTTATACCCTTCAATATCTGCTTGCAATTGTCTTGCTCCATTTTAAGCTGTGTAGCTACCTTGGAAACAACTGACTTCACCGGGTTGTTGGAGGAAGCTTGGCTACTTCTCACCTTATACTCCACATCTTCAAACTGCATCACCAAGAGACCCACAAAATATGTCTAGCAATTATATTGAAACTGTAACAAACATGATCATATATATAAGAAAATAGTCAAATCCTCAAGAATTTCATGCATTTTGAGTTGCTTTGCTTTCGATATCAATAGGGACTCAAATTTTGTGCAAACAATGAGAGTTTTAGCTCAGCTCAAAAGCTTCCTTCAAGTAGAAACGGTTAGACATACTAGTACCTTGAGAAATATTGGAAGAGGGTGATCTTTGTTGGTATTAGAGCTCTCATCTTCTAAATCAATCTCTGAGTACCTATTTCTAAGGTAGGCTTGAGACATGAACTCAATGTTGTGACCAAAACCAGTACTCCCGGCAATCTGCATGGTTCCCATTGTTGGGGGCGACATAACCTCAATTTCATCATCTCTCTTAATTTCCATGTTCTTAGGCGGCTTCCAGGGGGTAGCTACTCTGCTCAAACTATCCTTAATGGGGGGTGAATCAACTTTGTAATGTAGTGAATCAAACTGCAAGTAATCGAAAACCTGCCTATAATGTGGAGGCAGCGGATAGGTTGGTGGGCCATGTGCTTTCCATTTCCAGTTTTAGGACTATGAAAATGGCTTTGTTTTAGTTCCAACATGCCCCTTGCAACCATAATGACTTGACTTGCCTTGTGAACATGCCAAGAACATGACCATAAACTATCTGTAGTCGAGTCCGCTCATTTATGTAACGGGAAATCACTGGTTTTTTTTCTCTTCAATTTTTCATTGAGATTTGAGATCCTAAAAATGACGTGAAACACATTTTCAATTTTACTTTTCCTGCTTTGCAATGTAATTTTGACAATGTAATCATATTGCATAATTTTGACTTATAAAAAAATCATATTGCATAATTATAAGAATAATACTACATGCAGTCATAGAATATGTAAGCATCTTATAGTCGTTTTGAAAAAAAAATGGGATATACTATTAAAAAATTAATTTATTTTCATGTGGGTCTCATATTTATTAATTTTTTTAAAAGTGATTACACGACATTTGCGCACTTACGATTGCAACTATCATTTCTCTTAAGGGCATATTTGGTAATCAAGAACTCCTCAAGATTTTCTAGGAATTCTCCCTCAAGCCAAACATCTTTTTATGCTTAGTAACATAGTGAATTTGTAAGGGTTAAAAAAAGAGAGCAAAGTTGCTAGGTGAAAATTGTGAATATGGAAAATGATTTATTTTTATAATTATTTATACAATCATATTTTAATTTTTAGAGTTTTGTTACATATAGTCACTTTTGCATATTCTTTATATCAAAATTTAGAATGTCGTTTTGGTTAAAACATTAGAACAAAATGTTTCGATAGAGTATCGTTTCGGGATCATCTATATATAATAAATCGATCATATATGTATAAATTATATTTTAAAATAACATTAATGCAAGTCTTAAAAAGTTAAAACACATATTTAATAAACTCAATAATATTTATAAGTTTTCAATCCAACAATTTAAGAAAATAATCATTCATCTTCATAACAAAAAAATGGAATAGGGATTTGATTGTTAGTTATCAAGAAAAGAGAATAAAAAAAAAAAAGTTAAGAAAATATCATTCAAATGTGAGAATCGGTGTGAAAATCATGAAAAAGTCAAAAGTTTTATATTAATTACAAAAATTTATTAATTTCGACTAGTATATTAAAATCGGTCGGTATTGATCGAAATGCATTGGTATAGCTGATATTTGACCCAATATAAAACACATATCTCCCACGTACCGGTCATTACAGAGGCAAAGTAAATGCTAGCTGTACTGGCCAGTATTACACGATATTTAAAACTCTGTTCTGTATACTCTACTGATATGATTGCTAAAGTAGTTACGTTATATTTAAAAAAATAACACAGCCCATCACACTAATGAAATATATAATAAATACATAAAAATAATTGTACATAAAATTTTTGATATTTTATAATATTATAATTTAACTTTTTTACTTAAAAAGATTATCAATATTATACTTATTTTACACTTATAAAAAAAAATATTGTACTCTTCAAAAAAAACAATATATATATATATATATAGGCAAAAGCTTAAGGCTGGACGGGCGTCTCCTCAAGTTTTATACTAGCCAATGAGGCGCAGCTTTTAGGACGTGTAAGAAACTCCATTCTACACCCAATGCATAATTAAAAAAAATAAAACAAAATCATCTCTCCTCTCTCCCTCGCGCAGTATCCTCTCTCCTTTCTCCTCTCCCCGTGCCCATTTCCTTCCCTAGTAGCCATTTCCTCTCTTTTCTACCTTTCCTCAGCGCCGATTTCCTCTCCCCATAAGCCATTTCCTCTCTTTTCTACCTTTCCTCAGCGCCGATTTCCTCTCCCCATAAGCCATTTCCTCTCCCCTTCTCCATTTCTTTCTCTCCCCAATGCCCCTGCAATAGGATGTGAAACATTTTGATAAGAATTGTTCAGATGCTTCTTGTTAGTAGAAAACTATGAGAAAAATTCAAACCAGCAGCAATTAGCAAAATATTGCTAGTAGAATTTGTTGGAAATATTTTCAAAATAATTAGTTATATATTATATTTATTAATAATATTTTTGGGTTGTTTTTGGAAGTTGTGAATTATTGTGGAAAGAGAGAAGATATAGAAAGTTTCGGAGTTTTATTATATTTTGGATCTATGTTTTGACTATAAGTCTTTAGTTGGCTTATTGGTATTGAGACTTCCAATTTAGTCCATGAGACTGGGTTCGATCTATCCTCCTAACAAAGGATTAGATTTTTGATGATTTATGAAGAGGTTGCACCAAGAGGCATGCCGCCAGCCATTAGGCGCTACTGCGCTGCAACTCTTGGGGCTCAAGGGGCGTGCTGCGTGAAGCGCTGCAACACATGGGCAATGAACGCGAACGCAGCGCGAGGTGCTGCCAACGGTTGGGGAAATAATATTCCCAAAATGCGCATGGTGTGACTCGAACCAGTGCCATCCGGTTGAAAGAAGAACAAGGCAACCGTTGGACTAAGTCCAACTATTGTATCATATGGCAACAGTCATAATATATATACCTATTCCGAACAGTTTTCAAAACTACGGGTAATAACTTTTCGTTTACATCTTTTGGACCTATTGGCCTGCCATTTAAAACATCAGAATTGAATTTCGAATTCTCTCTCTCTTCTCTCTCCCAAATATTTCATTTCTTTAAAACTTGTTAGAATCTGTTCGTTCTCGAGAGATCAGATTTCTAATTTCTTGGTTGAATAGCAAAATCTGAGGGTATTCGGGGTCTAATTTCGTGTGTGCATAACGCAGTTAGACAAATAGACTTGTTCTGGGCTTCATTGTATCTTGGAGGCAAATTCGCTTGTAACCCGTGTGCATACCGTAATTGGTGGAGGCGAATATTGTCTTAAGGAAAGCGACATTTGTAACGCACCTTGAAGCAAACTTTCTCTCACTATTTTTGTTTTGCAGCCCCTTATTTCCAACAATCTTAAGACAATATTATCGATTATTAATGGCTCATAGTTTGAGAGAGTTTGTTGCGGATTTTGTGAAACTTGAACGATTTGATGGAGCCAATTTCCGGCGCTGGCAAAAGAAGATGCACTTTCTCCTAGCCAGTCTCAAAGTGGTGTATGTTTTAACCACTCCTAGGCCGTCTACAAATGAGGATGAGACAATCGCTCAAAGTCGGGCAAGAATCAAATGGAAACAAGACGACTACATCTGCAAGGGACACATTTGCAATGCAATGTCTGATACATTGTTTGATGCCTATCAGAACAAAGCAACCGCCAAGGATCTGTGGGATGCACTTGAGGCAAAGTATCTTTTAGAAGATGCTACAAGTAAGAAATTTTTGGCTACCAAATTTTTCAGTTATAAAATGGTAGATTCTAGGCCTATTGTTGAACAATTCAATGAAATTATGCATATTCTTGATCAATTCACTCAACACAATATGAAAAAGGATGATTCTATATCGGTTTCATCCATTATCGATAAACTCCCTCCATCATGGAAAGACTACAAAAGAAGCCTGAAGCATAGAAAGGAGGAAATGTCTTTGGAAGATCTAAGTCAACATCTTCGTATAGAAGAGGAAATAAGGCTTAGAGATGGTAAGGAAGAGCGTGACTCTTTGACCTCCAATATGCATATGATAGAGGAAGGGAAGATCCACAAACCTGGACAACCCAATAAATCCGGATATGAAAACCGGAAGAGAAAGAATAACTTTGGAAGAAAACAAAGCCACTTCCAAGGCAAGAATCAGAAGAAATTGAAGGCAAATTGCTTCAATTGTGGCAAGCCGGACCATTACAAAAGAGATTGTTGGTTTCTTAAAAGGAAACAACAAAACTCTGACTCCAAAGAGAATTTTGTGGCCATGATTTCTGAGGTCAATATTCTTGAAGGAGACAACTCTTGGTGGATTGACTCAGGAGCAACAAGACATGTTTGCAAAGACAGGAGTTTGTTTAAAAAGTATGAGTCAGAAGAAGATGGATGTGTTATCTACATGGGAAATTCATCCACTGCTACAGTTAAAAGCAAAGGCACAATAGATTTGGAGTTCACTTCTAGAAAAGTGCTTACTCTCAAATATGTGTATCATGTACCAGAAGTTAGGAAGAATCTTGTATCTGGTAGTCTTCTGAATAAGTATGGGTTTAAATTAGTCTTTGAGTCAGATAAATTTGTGCTGACCAAAGGGGGTAATTTTGTGGGGAATGGATATCTGAGTGAAGGCATGTTCAAACTCAATATTAATAATAAAGTGAATGTTTCTGCTTATATGCTTGATTCATATTCTTTATGGCATTGTCGTTTAGGACATATTCATGCTAGAAGACTTGATGACATGGTTAAATTAAATATAATTCCTAAATATGCCAACGACATGATCGATAAATGTAGAATATGCATGCAAACAAAAATGACAAGAAAGCCATTTTCTAGAATAGATAAAACTTCATCTTTATTGCAATTAATACATAATGATGTATGTGACATGCATAGCACGCCTACTAGAGGAGGTAAAAAATATTTTGTGACTTTTATAGATGATTTCTCTAGATATTGCTATGTTTATTTGATGCACTCAAAAGACCAAGTCTTGGACAATTTTAAGGCATATAAAAATGAAGTAGAAAATCAATGTGATGTCAAAATAAAATGTCTTAGATCCGATAGAGGTGGTGAATATCACTTTCCTGCTTATTATGAATCTGTAGGCATTATTCATAAAACTACTATGGCTTATACTCCACAACAAAATGGAGTGGCGGAGAGGAAAAACAGAACTTTAGTAGAGATGGTAAATGCCATGCTTACTAATTCTGGTTTAAATAATAGTTTTTGGGGAGAAGCTATGCTTACAGCATGCTATATTTTGAATAGAATACCCCACAAGAAAACTAAAGTTTCTCCATATGAACTATGGAAGAAAAGAAAACCAAACTTAAATTATTTTAAAGTTTGGGGTTGTCGAGCCATAGTTAGATTACCTGAACCTAAGATAAAGAAGTTAGGACAAAAAGCCATTGAGTGCATTTTCTTAGGTTATGCACATCATAGTGTTGGCTATAGATTCCTAGTTGTGGAACCTAATGGTTCTGTTGACGTCAATACAGTGATTGAATCTAGGGTTGCTGAATTTTTTTGAAAATAGATTCAATGTAATTCCACTTTATAATGATAAAATTGTGGAATTAGACAGATCACTTGAAAATAATGATGAATCTGGTGAACCATTTGAACCAAGAAGGAGTAAACGAATTAGAACTGAAAAGTCATTTGGACCAGATTTTGTTGTGTACTTGGTAGAGGGTACAAGAGATTTATCTTGTAACCAAATCATGATTACACATACTGTTGAAAATGATCCTTTGACTCATGAAGAGGCTATGAAGTCTCAGAATGTAGCTTTTTGGAAAGAAGCTATTAATGATGAAATGGATTCAATCATGGGTAATAATACTTGGAAATTAGTAGATTTACCACCTGGTTCGACACCTATTGGTTGCAAATGGATTTTTAAAAAGAAACTGAAAGTAGATGGAACAATAGAAAAGTTTAAGGCAAGACTAGTAGCAAAGGGTTTTTTCCCAGAAGGCAGGGTTAGATTATTTTGATACCTACGCACCAGTTGCTAGGATTGCTACTATCAGAACTTTGATTGCCTTAGCAGCCATCTACAAGTTTGAAATCCATCAAATGGATGTTAAGACTGCCTTCTTAAATGGTGAATTAGAAGAAGAAATTTACATGGAACAACCCGATGGGTTTGTTATGTCTGGCCAAGAACATAAAGTTTGTAAATTGGTTAAGTCACTTTATGGACTTAAACAAGCACCAAAACAATGGCACGAAAAGTTTGATAAAGTTGTAGTGAACAATGGTTTTAGGATACATGAATCTGACAAATGTGTCTACAGCAAGTTTAATAGAAATAAAGGTGTTATAATATGCTTATATGTAGATGACATGTTGATTTTTGGCACTGATAATATAAGCATTGAAAGCACTAAGAAATTTTTGTCATCTAATTTTGATATGAAGGATTTGGGTATTGCAAACGTGATTTTGGGTATTAGAATTATAAGAAATAATAATAGTATAATTCTAACCCAATCACATTATATTGAGAAAATATTGAAAAAGTTTAATCACTTTGATTGCAAACCCATAGCTACACCTTTTGATTCAAATTTAAAATTGTATCCTAATACGGGGAGAGCAGTGAATCAACTTGAATATGCTAGAGTTATTGGTTGTCTAATGTATGCTATGACATGCACTAGACCTGATATTGCATTTGCAGTGGGCAAACTTAGTAGGTACACTAGTAACCCTAGTCATATTCATTGGATAGCTGTACAGAGAATCTTAAAATACTTACGAAATATCATAAATTATGGTATTGAGTACAGCGGGTTTCCTTCGGTTATAGAAGGATACACGGATGCCAGTTGGATAACTGAGCATGATGATCACAAATCAACCAGTGGGTGGATATTCACCCTTGGTGGAGGAGCAATCTCCTGGGGATCAAAGAAGCAGACATGCATAACTGACTCTACCATGGCAGCAGAGTTTATAGCATTGGCTTCTTGTAGCAAAGAGGCAGAGTGGTTAAGAAATTTATTGATAGAGATCCCAATTTAGTCAAAACCAATGCCACCAATTTCTTTGCATTGTGACAGTCAAGCTACACTGTCACGGGCCTATAGCCATATATATAATGGCAAGTCTAGGCATATTGGATTAAGACATAGCCATGTGAGGCAATTACTCACAGATGGAGTAATTACAATTGATTTTGTGAGATCTTGCCAAAATTTGGCAGATCCATTAACTAAAGGACTTGCACGAGACTTGATGTGGAAAACATCAAAGGGGATGGGTTTAAAGCCTATACAATAAAATCACCAATAATGGAAACTCGACTCAACTCTTGAATATATCAAGACTTGAGTTCAATGAGCAAAGTACATTATATGTTTGTGATTTGCAAACACTGTGATATTAAAATTAGTTTTCAAACTAATTTATCATCCCAAGGTTTGAAGTGCTTGGTACTGTAATGAAAAGGAGAGGCTGAGCAATAAGCTCTTAATAGACTTATAACATGGTTATGTTAAAGTGTTTTATTACAAGACACTTTCGATAAGTCTACCTATATGAGTGTCGGGGGTGGTGCCGCCTCCTATGCGAATTAGGCTTTGTCACTAGAGCGCTCATGAAACCAGGATATAGACACAAGGCCAATCCACGTGTCGGCTTTTATGAACTACCCAAAGAGAAGAAAATATATATGTGAGATATATCCGGTTAATCGTATAGAATCGCTAGTTCAAAGCATGTCTATTATGCCATTCTGGTTAACTTTGATGTATTTTCACTATGTGAAGGTTCAAGTCCACAAGACACCTTCATTTATGTATAAATTTTCCTATTCTAACCAAGATGTATTTTGAAAATGGTGGGGGATTGTTGGAAATATTTTCAAAATAATTAGTTATATATTATATTTATTAATAATATTTTTGGGTTGTTTTTGGAAGTTGTGAATTATTGTGGAAAGAGAGAAGATATGGAAAGTTTCGGAGTTTTATTATATTTTGGATCTATGTTTTGACCATAAGTCTTTAGTTGGCTTATTGGTATTGAGACTTCCAATTTAGTCCATGAGACTAGGTTCGATCCATCCTTCTAACAAAGGATTAGATTTTTGATGATTTATGAAGAGGTTGCACCAAGAGGCATGCGGCCAGCCATTAGGCGCTACTGCGCTGCAACTCTTGGGGCTCAAGGGGCGTGCTGCGTGAAGCGCTACAACACATGGGCAATGGACGCGAACGCAGCATGAGGTGCTGCCAACGGTTGGGAAAATAATATTCCCAAAACGCGCATGGTGTGACTCGAACCAGTGCCATCCGGTTGGAAGAAGAACAAGGCAACCGTCCAAATGTTGTATCATATGGCAACAGTCATAATATATATACCTATTCCGAACAGTTTTCAGAACTACGGGTAATAACTTTTCGTTTACATCTTTTGGACCTATTAGCCTGCCATTTAAAACATCATAATTTAATTTCGAATTCTCTCTCTCTTCTCTCTCCCAAATATTTCATTTCTTTAAAACTTGTTAGAATCTGTTCGTTCTCGAGAGATCAGATTTCTAATTTCTTGGTTGAATAGTAAAATCTGAGGGTATTCGGGGTCTAATTTCGTGTGTGCATAACGCAGTTAGACAAACAGACTTGTTCTGGGCTTCATTGTATCTTGGAGGCAAATTCGCTTGTAACTCGTATGCATACCGTAATTGGTGGGGGCGAATATTGTCTTAAGGAAAGCGACATTTGTAACGCGCCTTGAAGCAAACTTTCTCTCACTATTTTTGTTTTGCAACCCCTTATTTCCAACAGAATTGCAATCAGAAACTAGAGAGACAGAGATAAGAGAGTTGAACACTATAAACCGATTTATTTGGAAATTTTTGGTTTTCAGAAAATTGTTTGGTTCTTATGAGAGATGTAGAATATAGAGTAGAGAGAGCTGAAATTAAAAAGCTTTCATTTTTTTTTGTTTACTTTCAATTCATTTTCTAATTTTTTCTTGTTTATTTTTTTCCTCTCTCTCTTCTTGCATTTTGTAAAACTCCTTCCACTGACCATAACTGACTACTCTGAGTACTTTCTCCTCCTTTCTCTCAATTTAATTGCTCTTTTCAAAACTACTCTTTTTGGATGCTATAGGAGAGGAAATCTGATATCAGGGAGGAAAAAGTACGTGACATTTTAACCTTTAATAGAATTTTGTTTAGGAACTCTTGAAGTGGGAGAAGATAAAAAAATCAAGTTTTTAAGGGCTCCTTTCATGGCTTCCAATATTAAGGCCCCCAGCCAGTCAACCCAAGTACAACAATAGCAGTTGCAGCAGCAATGTAGGCTTGAGAGAGAGAGATATATAAATATATATATAGAGCGCGCGATTGGGGTGAGGGGAAAGAGTAGACGATAGGGTGTGGGGGGAGAGAGGTCGAGAAAGAGGGGGCAAAAATGTTGTGAAAATTTGTTTGAATAAATATTGGAAACAGCTACTATTCTGCATCATCCAATTCACATCTAAATAAAATGACTAATTTGTCCCTACAATAAATACACTTCCCTCTCTCAGATTTCACTCTCTCCCTCTTGGCGTTCCGTCTACACCCCACTCCCCCCACACATCATCTCCCCCATCTCCACCCCGTGTCGACACCCTCTTCCCCACTCGGCACCCCCACTCGGCGTCAATGGTGTCTTCCAAATAGATGGGAAAATCCATGGGAGAGTGAGGCCGTGGGTAGGGTAAATTGAGGCTAAGGGTGGCTGGGGTAGGTCAATGGTGGCCAGTGGAGTGTCGAGATGGCGGCTGGAAGTTGTGGGTGGCGGTATATGACCGGTTAAGGTAGAGAACCTGTGTTTGGGTGAAACCCATTTGGGAAAGAGAGGGAGAAGGCTACCGTACTATGGAAGATCGATGGTGCCTAAGGAGGAGGTGAAGGGCTCGATGGTGCTTGACGGTGGGGCTGGAGGCTAACAATGGCGGCGATAGTAGCGGCATACCATGTAGTATAACCCATTTCGGGTTGAGAGAGGGGGCTGCACATGGGGGCTTCTATGGAGGTTTGAAGGTGGCTGGAGGTGACTGGCATGAGGGGGTGGTGATGGTGGTGGTCAGTGGCACTATAGGTGGCGCACGACCGTGCAGGGTTGGGTGATCTGAGAGATGAATCAGGTCGGGGAAGGGGGTGTTGAGAGATGGATGAGCTGAGAGACGAAAAAAAATTACACGTAAGGTGTGCTACGGATCAATCATGAATAGTGGCTGATCTGTAACAAAACTCATTCCTTTTTTATCATGCTTGCAAGTGTATAATGGACTTTTCTACACCTCTTAAGGTCTTGTTTGTTTAACCAAAATTAAAAATCTCATTTTATCTTATTATTATAACTTTTATATTTACATATAAAATATAATAAACAATCTAACTTTTTTAAATTTTAATATAAAATTAATAAATAATTTTTATTTATTAATATTTAAAATATCTTATCTCATCTAATCTATCTAATAAAAGAAACTTTAAGTGCCAGCGCGCGCATCATTAGCAGGCGTAAAAATGGGATAAACACCCGACCGGGCTGTAGCTCCTCCCAAATCAACGAGAACAGAGACGCACAATACAGAACACACTAGACACAAACACAGCTACGGGACGAATTTTCAAGTTCTTCGAAGAAAAATACAATGGACGAGTCGCAGGAGATACTCATGAACTCGCTGGAGAGCTCCGGTATTTCGATCCCACCAAGCGGTTCTTCGCTCCGAGACCTCGACCCCAACACCTTGGTCTCCATCTGCGCCCAGTGCCTTAACCTTCTCGACCACACGGCGTCCTTTCCCACCTTTCTTCCCGATGGATCCATGGCCACCCAGGTCAAGATCTGTTCGGACATCGCGTCAGGGATTAAGAATCTGGGTTACATCGGAGACATGAGTTTCCACAAGGTTAGTCAAGTAAAGAAATGGCGTTTTTGGATTGTTTGAGTTTGGGTGGTTGCTCCGAAAATGTTGGACAGAGTGAAGGAATAGGAATGTTTGACAATTTGCTAAGCATTCTTTAGCTCAGAAACAAAAAGGGGGCGAACGAAATACATTACTTCGGCTTATAAAGGTGACATGGTGAAACGCGGCATTTAGATTTTCATAAAAATTTAATTTTGGACTTGGTTTTTTTTTGCTTGTTGATAACCAGCATTTTTCCTAGAAGAAAGTGGTTTAGTACGATCAGAACTAGGTACCTCATGAAAAAAATTAGTTTATTATTTTATGGGCCTCGATGTATGCTGCAGTTCACAAATTTAATTGATTGCAGAATTGTTTGATTTTTTTCTTTAGTTGTACTCAATTATTTCTCTATTTTACAATTGAATTGCTTTTGCGATTATTATGGAGGGGAAAGACTTCAATTTACACCTCCCAGAGTGTTTCCATACCAAATGAGAATTAGTTATTTTGCCATGAATTTCGGTTACAGATTTTATTTGTCTATTGTGTCGACGTAAAGCTTTCCAAAAGATTATGGATTCTGTAGTCTTAGAATTTATAAAGTTTGGTTACACCCTTGTTTGCAAGTCACCATGAAGTGTTCAACCAAAAATTTCAAGTTTACATTACCAATCATTTGACCTTTCCTCTGGCAGTTGGAGCGGTTCAGTGCCACTTGTACTTTTGTCCTCGATGTTTGATTGTTTCTTTTTGGTCAGTTGCTGCATGTCCTTCATTTTCTTCTCATTATGGTTATCGTCTGTTTTTTTTTTTAATTTTTTTGAAATTATGCTTAGAAACAGACTATATGTGTTGCTTACGGCAGTTCCTGTATCCGTCTGAAGAGGACTTGTATAAGTTGATCAGATTCCTGGTGGAGAGGCTTTCTGAGATATCTGAAGATAGAAGAACTGCTGATGTGAAGGATGTTAAGGGTAGAGGGAGAATAAAAGATGATGATAAAAAAAGCACTTCTGAGGACCAGCAACAGAAGGATAATAATGGAGGGGTAGATCTTAGTTGTAAGAAAGTTGGAGCCAAATTGGAAGATCTAAGACTGAATATTGAAGTGTCAGATCGGTTGAATACCAAGGTTGGACATGCCTCTCTTAGCAGGCTCCATGAGGCTGATCTCATTCCAAGAAAAATGGATGAAGTGGCTGTTGATGATGTATATTTCTCCAGGACTGGAGATTTCAGCAAGGACAAACTGACTACTGTATTGAGTGGGAAGGAATCTTCTGAAGAAGTGGTGGATGCTGGAAGAGATACAGCAGGAAATGAAGAAACTGCAGCTTGGAGAGATGATAAACATGTTCTAGTGTTTGAACAGAAAGGATCTCCTTTTAGAGAGCAATCTTCCAAGGTATTTTCATTTGAATTATTGTGAATTTGGACAATTATTGAATGGACTAGTTAAATGGTATTAGAAACAAACCATGCAATCAAGGACTCAAGATGATCTAGTTTCTAACAACGGTGTAAGCAGCAAGGCATCGAAAGGCAGTCAAAAGCTTAAATTTAGAATTCAAACTTATTTTCTTCTTAGAACAAAAAGTTCTTAGCATTCTGGAAACAAAATCCTGATGATGGGCTTATTTGATGTTTATATTTTTACTAGATAATCTATGAGACTGGAAAAACAAAAAATCAAGAAAAATATTTTTTGGAGAAGAGAACAACAAATAACACTGGACTACGGCAACTTGAGGAAGAATTGGAACTGTTAAGGGCAGCAGCAGATATGGCTTTTGATGCGGAGCATCCCCTGGACTTCTACCTTGGGCAGCTCAATGAGAAAATTGACGCCAAAAAGTGTAATCTTACTGAATTGGAATCAGCATGGTAGGATATTGCTGCCTTTTTTCTCATAAAAATGTTTCCTTTTACTTTTCCACGATGACATGTTTTAAGCATGCACTTTTTTAAGATATTTGTTAAAACCTAACCATTGATCCAAAAGTCTTAGGACTGTTGGATACTAATTTGCTTAAACCTTAACCTTCAAGATCATATAACATTTTACCACGCTTCTGAATCCGACATCCACAGCGGCCCACTCTATCAACATTGATCCAGTGGTAGCCCTTTCTCTTTTGGCGGCTTCACTCATTTATCAGTATTCAATGACTTAACACTATGCCCATACAAAGCACCAAGACATTTTAATCCAGCCTATAAGTCGCCTCTTGTGTGACTTAAACCCATGACGTGGTCCCTGCTCTGATACCAATTGTTAAAGACCCAACCATTGATCCAAAATCCTTAGGATTGTTGGATACTAATTTGATTAAACCTTTAATTTTCAGGATCAGAACAATATTTTACTTTATAAGAATTTAAAATGTACATTTGAAAAGGGAAACTAACTTTTTTTTTTTTTGCTAGCATGGAGATGCAAATATTGATTTCACCTGACATAATCAATCTTCCACAGGGAAGCTCTTAGAGAGTCTCTGGAAGAGAAGAAGAGAAGTCTTGAGGAGTTTTTATATGCCAACAATCCAGAAGCTCAAGAAAAGCTCCAGAAGTTGAGAGAAGTTGAGTTGGAAAAGCAGTGTGTCTTGTCTGAAATTAGACACAGGTATAATTCTGGTTTGGATCTTTACACTTCTTTGCTTCCTTTGAAGTGTAAAGACAGTTTTTCCTTTTCTTTTTAATTATTATTCATCCCTCTTCCTTCTTATCTTTACACTTCCTTGACAAAAGATCATTTCGCATTTTCTGCATACTACTTTGCCCGTTCTTGCTGCAACTGTCATGTCATTCTATAGGGAGGAGGAACATTCTCAACTTTGTGCAGAACTTGAGAGACAGCCCAAAACGGCATGTAGGAATTCCTATATTCAGCGGATAAAGGAGATAACAAAAAATAGTCGGAAACAAGATGCTGACATAGATCGGATCTTAAAAGAGACCAGGGAGCTTCAATTGGAAAGTAACTCTACCCAAGAACGCCTTCATCGAACTTATGCTGTCGTAGATGAAATGGTATTCAGGTACAGACTGTTTGCTGTTGCAGCCCCTGATGGTAACAAATGTAGTGTCCTAATGAAGTTGATCGATTTGTGCTGAAAAGAAGTATGCATGTGCAGGGAAGCGAAGAAAGATCCAGTAGGAAGACAGGCATATAGACTTCTCACTAGCTTGCACGAGGCATTCGAACAGATATCTGAGAAAATCCTGGCCACTGATAGAGTACTAAGAGAAGTGGCTGAACATGAAATGAAGCTAGCGGCTATGGCATCCCGTAGCTTAAATGTCGACAAGCTACAAGCTGATCTGGATGCCATAAGGAAGGAAAATGAGTGTCTACATCAATGCCTCCGGGATAATTAAACCTGTGATTTTTCATCCTGAACCATTGTTTCAACTTCTCAATACGCTTTTGATTAGCAAAGAATATTGTACATTATTACTTGAATGTAATTTTTACAAAGATTTTATACGATAAACATCGATTGTATAAATATATGAAGTGGGAAAGGCAAAAGAACACGTGGTTTACTATTCTCTCGCTTTTGAAGATCTTTTGCATGTTCCCAAATAAATGTAGCAAAACAAATCACATCGGGCGGTTTCTTAATGGAAAATGGGTTGGGGTCAATTCACTTGTTTTAGACGTTATTATTATTATTTTTTTCTCCTTTCTTTTCTTTTTCTTGTGTTGTATTAGTTGATTTTGGATGATTATTGGGACTTCCCACCTTTTTGACTTTTGTATCTTGTAAATGTTTTGGAAAGAATATTTCCCTCCCCTTGCCCTACTGGGTTGAGCTTGGGCCAAATACTAAGGACCCTATTAGATTGGAATTTGTCATTTTCACCTTGCGGCCCATGAACCATCAAAAGGGCCCGACCCACGAGACGCGTTAGTAGAAAGGAAATGTCTTGTGCAAGAAACTTGTTGTAAGGGACAAATAGGACGCGTTGACTCTGACAATCGCTTATGATAACCAGCATTAAAGGATTCACATTGGCAAGTGAACAGAAAGCAAGAGCAATCTTTCATTCTATGACAATGGGGACAAAAAGCAACTGCATCGATCTAATCTTTGAGACACCTTATCGAAAGTTACGTCGCTTTAATGGTGTCATGCCACATTAAAGGCTATGACTAGGGCCAATATGGGTTTGACACAAGGTATAAGAACGTCCCCTCCAAAATCTCGTAAAACAGCCATGATCGAGATATGAATGAGATTTTTTAAATTCCATGATTTTCTCGCATTTCACCCAAACAAAATTCTAACTTTGGTATCAAATGTTCTTTGGACCACAATTGAGCCTATCCTTATCTTTGTGATTGTAGGTGGAAACATCCTGCCTCACTGCCAGAATTGCAGGAGCTTAGTTCAGGTGTACAAATCATGACATTAACATGTTTAATATATATATTATGCATATTTCAAAATAAAAAATGTAGCCAAAAAGAAAAGTGAGAGAAATGTTATACACTACATTCTTATTGTATTTTTATTATACTTGATATATTTATAATTATTGAATAATAATTTTAGTGTGACATTTAGAATACCTTTTTTTTTTTTTTTAGTTTTTTTCTTCTAAAACACAATGAAATATTTGCTGGTGTGGACCGAAACGGGAGGACTTAGCTCTCGAATGAAGGGGCAAATCAGAAGTTTCACACGCATCTTCTTTTTATATTGTTCACTCACATATCTCCCAAAGCCCCCAAGTTTAACCCATTCATCATCTCTCTCTCTCTCTCTCTCTCTCTCTCTCTCTCTCTCTCACCCTAAGCTCTCGATCTATTTCTCCCTCTTCTCCACAAAGTCCATCCCCAAAACGAAGTCACACGCAATGGCGTCGAAATCCAGGGGCGATAACCCACACTCAGGCAATGGTGCTAGTCCTGGGTTCGTCTCTCTCTCTCTCTCTCTCTCACTCTCTCTCGATTTTGTTGCTTCCGTTAGTTCCCTAATAAAACCGATGGTTAAAAAGAGAAGCGTAATGGATAATTCTAGATCTGTATGATTTCCTGCTTAGTTTCTATTGGCTCCTGCTTGTTTTCTTCGCGACCAAGGAGGGACGTATTCTTTTTTTTTTTCCCTTCAATCTTTTGCGTTTTCTAATATTTTGTGATCTTTATGTTCTGAAACGCAGAAAGATTTTCATCGGAGGATTGCACAAAGAAACGAGCTTTGGTTAGTTTATTGCCTTTTTCTTTTTAAGTTGTTTATATGCGTTTTCTGTTTCAAGAAAGAATTTCAAATGTCTAAACTGTTTCAAGAAAGGTTAAAAAACACGAAAACTCGAAACTGAGTTTGAAGATATTACGCGTTTCATCAAATATTATTGATCAATTGGAAGAAGGAACCTGCTTAAAAGATAGGTTAAGCTTTCTCATATATACTTCCTATGTACTTGGACTATGCCTGTTACCTCATTAATAAAGGTTCTTGCACCCTGGGATTAGTCGGGATGTTGTTTCTGGACATCTGGTGCCAATCAAAAAAATAAATAAAGGTTCTTGATTACCTGTTAAAATTAACATGGGAGAAGCCTTCCGCTTAGATATGGCTACTTTTAATGCAATTTGTACCTTTATGATTTAGTTTGTTGATTTGATTAATGTATGTAAGGAGGGTAGACCTTTTCTTTCTTCTCTGGGGTAGTTTGTGTATGAGTTGCTTCAATTGGGTTTGCTTTTCTGATCTGCCTATGGTGGTGTCTTTGGAGGGAGAGGAACGAGAGAAGCTTTGAAGATTGTGAGCGGTCAATGGATGAACTTAGAACTTTCTTTTTTAATAATTTGTTCCATTGGTCGATTGTGATTGATTTTAATAGCATGAACATGAATTTCTTGTAACACTAGAACATTACGCCTAGGTGTTGCTCTTGTATATGTTCCATTTACTTGGGCTTTTGCCTATCCTTACGATCAATAAATCTCATTTGCCGATTAAAAAAAAAAAAATTGGGTTGGTATAATGAAGTCTATGGCTGTAGAGACCATAGATGTAAGGGAATTGAAAATGTTAGATGTGGATAGCACTCTATTAAGCTAAATATTTTTTTTGTGTTTAATTGCATTTCTTACATGTTTTGTTTCTATTGTTCGTTTTGTCGTGTTTTTTTGAAACAATTAGGGATGTTTAGGAACCACTTTGAGAAATATGGAGAGATAACAGATGCTGTAATAATGAGAGATCGGTACACTAATCAGCCCAGGGGTTTTGGGTTTGTCACCTATGCTGATCCTTCAGTGGTTGACAAGGTTATTGAAGACACCCATATCATCAATGGAAAACAGGTAACCATGGCTCTCTAATGCTTCCCTTGCATCACAATCTGCATTTAATTTTTAATTCTCTTAGTTAACATGTAGAACATTGAAATTTAATAATATATTTTTGTACTTAAAAAAAAAATATTTTTGTACATTGAGGTGTTCTTTGTCCATCTCATCTCCCTGGGGGCAGATGATGGGTTCATACTTAGTTGCTGTGAAACAACTGGAGAAAAGAAAGTGCTATTTAAAGATTTATTATTTGTGAAAATACTTAACAATTAATTAGCCCTAAGAAAGGTCTTCAGTCGATTCAAAGTTATCTGCATGTATCTTTGCTTGGTTCTTTAGAAACCACATGGCATATGTTGTTTTTGTAGTTGACTTCCTTTCCGATCTGCAAAAGTTCACTTCTAAGTTGTTCTAAGTGGTGTGATGTGGGCCATTTACATTTTCTGGGTAAAAATGGATGGATTGAATGATGCTTTGACAAACCAAAGATAACTTAGGTTCTTATCCCAGAAAACCAAAATCACGGAGCAAGCAAAGCTCTTTCCTGAGAGGAAACTTGTCAATCCCTCAAAATGGGATCTGGGATTTTCATTTAGGATGGTCAAGCAAAGCTCTTACCACTCACTTGTATGGTAATAAAGTATTTTGGTATTCACTAAAATAGATTTGAGCAGGTTGAGATTAAGAGGACCATTCCGAAAGGCCAAGGGCAGTCAAAAGATTTCAAAACAAAGAAGATATTTGTTGGTGGTATTCCATCATCAGTCACTGAAGGTACACATTTTTAATTAATGTTATTGTGTTATGTCTCAACCGAATGTGCATTCTACATTCTAGCTCATGTGGTATGTCTTTCTTCATTTTTATCTGATTGGCTTGTTTAATTTCTGCAGAGGAGTTCAAGAATTTCTTCTCCAAGTATGGGGAAGTGGTGGAACACCAGATCATACGTGATCATGAAACCCAGCGATCTCGAGGCTTTGGATTCATAATTTTTGACAGTGATGAAGTTGTAGATGAAATATTATCGAATGGAAATATGATTGAAATGGCGGGTACCCAGGTGAGCTTGTTTAGGTGGAGTCCAAGAATTCAGCATATGAATCAATACATGTTAATCATGGAGCATGCATCAGTGCATTCTCTGTATTTATTTATAAGACACATTTTTAAGGGTCATTATTTGTTCAGTTTTGAGGTTTTTAACCAAACAAATTCTTGTAATCATCTGTTACTAATTTTAGGTGGAGGTTGTTACAGGTATAGAACTTCTCAGGTGAGGCCTATCATGGTAGTTTATGCAGCAGAAACTAGGTTAACTAAGTTGCTTTATTGTAGGTGGAGATCAAGAAAGCTGAACCAAAGAAATCCTCAAACCCACCACCTGCTCCTGCATATGGTAGCAACTCTAGGTCTCGTTCTTTTAATGATGGCTACAGTGGTTTTGGCGGTTCTTATGGAGGTTTCGATGGAGGGTTTGGTCCTGGTCCCTACAGGACAGCAGGTCTTGGCAGTAGACTTGGTGGTGGATATGGCTATGGTGGTGGTAGTGGTGAATTTGGGGGTGGTTATGGGGGTTTTGGATCCAGTAGCTTAGGTGGCTACCGAAGTGAGTCTTCCCTTGGTTATTCTAGTCGCTTTGGACCCTATGGTGGTGGTTTTGGGGGCAGTTATGGAAGTGGGTTAGGTGGATATGGCCAAGGGGGTGAAGGCTACGGAGGTTACGGAAGTTCAGGCTATGGTGCTGGTTATGACTCTGGGCCTGGTTCTAGTTACAGTGGAGCAGGTGGGCTGTATGGAAGGGGGGGAGGCTACAGTGGCAGTAGCCGGTACCACCCCTATGGAAGGTAGAGTTGAAAGGCAGTAGTCAGTACCCTCCTTGTGGGAGGTAGAAATGAAGTGTCTTCGATGCAGTTGCTTAAGCTTTGTCATAGAAGTTTTTCACTGGCTCCTCTAGTTTTGTTCCTCATGCATTGATAGACACTTTCTCACAACTACTAGAGGTCTCCTTCTACTGCTAGAGGGGAAGCTTTAAAAGATCGGAAGAGTTCTGCTAGACTTTCCTCTATTGTATGGGTTAGAGAAACTAATAGAATGATTTGGATGAGTCCTCCCCCATCTACTATTAAAAAGTCATGTTTTAGTCTAATTTCATTTTAGCATGTTATGTAGATTGTTAGACTATAGCCATCTTATGGGGTGTTTGTTATAATCTATACTTTAGTTCGATCTAGATAGGCATTCTTATGGTTGTTTATACGTGTGTATCCTCTTATTTTTACATTAGCATTGGGGCACCTTTTAGTGTTCAACGCAGAAGAAATATTTTCCTCGATGGCTAAGTTTTGCTTTACAGGAATTTTGTTGGGGGATAGACACAGAATTTAGATAGCAATTGTTTTTTGACATAAACTAAGACTTTATAGTTGCTGCCTGGTGCCGGAAAATCATGTCATTTTCGTCTTGGTCTGTTGAAGTGAAGACATGAGGTGGAATGGCTGAAAGTTTCCACACATGCCCATGCAAAAATTAAGACACAGGCGTTGAGAGCCATCGATGTTCATGTTCTTAAAGTTGTGCAAATAAAATTTACAAGGAGCTGACGATCATATATATGTTACCTATTGAAAAGCCCAATTCAGCAAATTAATGTATTATTCTATTCTTGTTTACGCGTGATATCCAATGTTGTTGCAGTAATTTCTCACCATCTTAATTTCGATCCAAACGCTGTTAATGGTTCCTGCTGTTGAAACCCCCACGATATTTCTTTTAATGTTCTTGATGGTGAATCGATCACAACTTGGATCCATATTTCTTCTAAAATTCGGAGAGAAGTGTTACATATACAAATAGAGTATATAAAAATAAATTTACAAATTGATATGTTTTTATGTGATTTATTAAATCTATTTTATAATAAAAATAATTTTATAATTTGAAGTATTTTATCAAATCATATTAGTTTGTGAATTTAATTTTATTTAATTTTATTTTATAGTTAAAGTATTCTTCAAATCAAAATTATAATCAAAGATGTATATATTTGGCAGTTGTATGAAAAGAAACTAATAAAAAGATCCTTTTGACGAAATCAATAGAGATCCATCGAAACCAGCGACTTGTTATAAAGTCTGTTTGATAGATGCAACAATTGAAGATCCTTTTGTGATCGATCAATTGTCTAAGAATTTGGCGAAATTCAAATAATAAACCACACACCAAACAATCCATTCGAGTGGGACACCCTAAAAAATACAACAGAGATTAGGAAATAAAAACGGCGAATCAAACAACGTCGTCGGTGTCATATATCCATCGATCCATGCATCTTCAGCAGATTCCTGCAAATATTCGAGTCCGGTGAGCTCTGTAGGCTCTCTCCCTATCTCTCTCAGCCCGATCGACTCCTATTGAATCCCAACAGGCATCTGCTGATCTCTTTCGCGTCAACAAGTCATTGACAGTTTCAGAAACTCACCGAGTCATGGGTGGCGAGTCACGTTTCGACATCTCACAGAACGCGTACGTAAAGCTTGTCCTTCATGCCCTCAAGCACAAATCCTCTCCCGTCAACGGGGTCCTCCTCGGCCGCGTTTCCCCCCAAAAAGATGTCGTCGAGATCACCGATTCCGTTCCTCTCTTCCACTCCCACATCGGCCTCCTCCCCCAGCTCGAGATCTCCCTCATCCTTGTATTGTTCTCTCTCTCTCTCTCTCTCTCTCTAGGGTTTTCATGATATTCTATCCGTTTGTTTCCGAGTGAATTGAAAAATTAAACAAAGAAAAATAATTACCTGGAAAATATTCGACTCAGATTCATCTCAAAATCTATTTCGATTGTTTCATATTTTCGTTATCAGGATAACTCCAGGTGCAAGAGTTCACAAAATATTAGTCGTAGTTTTTTAAATATATAATTCTTCTTTTCCCAACTCAATATTGAACACACAAACTACTGCGCTATAATGAATGACGAACAAACTGAGGCTTATGTATTTAATTAAGCATGGAAGTGGTAAAATCTTAATCGCTATCGAAAGGGTACAGTATGCTACTCAGTAGTTTAGGGATATTCGGTTTGATTTAGTCATATGGATCTGTATGGACAGCGGCTAATTTCGCATTGGAACAGACAGCGGCTTTAGTTGGTTTATTCTTAACGAGGAAGATTTCTCTTTGGAAATGTTATGCCAGTTGAGCATGTGCAAAAAATTACGGGTTTTTTTGCTGAATACAAAGCTTGGTTGGATTCTCTTTGTAGATAGAGGAGCATTATGCCACAAAAGGTGTAAATATTGTGGGCTATTTTCATGCAAACGAGAGGTTTGATGATTATGAACTTGGCAGCGTGGCCAAGAATATTGGCGATCACATCTACCGATACTTTCCACAAGCTGCCGTTCTTTTGGTATGTGATTAGACTCATAAACAAATACAGATGTTGGAATGGTTTTGCTTGTGTTAATTGCTGAGTTTTAAACTCATATTGCTTGACCTTTTGCAGTTGGATAACAAAAAGCTTGAGGCTTTACCCAAGGGTAAGGACCGGAGCCCAGTAATGCAGGTCAGTACTCTTGTTATTTGCATTGGTAGAGATATTTATTTTATTTTATTTTATTTTTTATTTTTATTTTTAAATTGGTAAACAAATTTTAAATTTTTATTGATCAAAAGAGAAGGATGCCCAAGTATACGGCAAATTAGTTTAAGCATACTGTTTTTGTACTAAAGGCAATTTAGTTCAAGTTTAGAACAGGATTGATCATCCGGGTTCTTTGAATTATTTTCATATAAACATATAATTTTGGCATCAAATTTGCAAGCTGATGGCTTGTAATGTTCTGCTGAATTTGAAACTGTGGTGAGAATATCGTGCATGATGCTGCGGTATTGCAGTTGGAGTAGCCTTTAACGCTGTGTTATACAATTTTGAAATCAAACGAATTTTTTAGTGTTCATATACATAATTTTATGGTGTAGTTATATTGGCATTGAGTATACAGTAGATAAATTAATGGAAATTTTCTGGAAATGATGTGGTAATTTGCATAGGGAATAAAGAAACTAGTGTATACCTTAAAATTACTACCTACAAGAAATTGACAACCCAATATCTTCCTTGAAATTGCCCCATTCAACTCCAAAAGTTCATGAACATTTTTAGAAGAGTGAAGATATCAAATTGCCCTAGTGACTTTTAGATTACATCCTTAAAGGCTTACCGTTAAAGCTATTGTCAAAATTGATAATACCACCACCTAATCCTTGGCTTCCTGTTGACAATAGACATACACAAAATTAAATTTTCTTCACTTTTTAACATTTGTTCTACCATATTCAAGAGAAATTTATATGCCCGAGTTGATTCGAAAAAGATATAGTTGTTCTTCTTTGAGTTTTTATTTGTTGAAGAACTGCTGCTTTTAAGTGCTGCTTTCCCTCGAGATTCAAACTGTCCACACATGACTGCTTCAGACCATCTCCAAGTGCCCCTCTCCATCAAGATTTGTATTGTTCACTTTTATTCTCTCTCTCTCTCTCTCTCTCTCTCTCTCTCTCTCTCTCTCTCTCTCTTAATATGATGCTGTCTACAACAGCATGTTGGTCTTCTAATAATCAGTTCATCCTGACGTTTTCTTTCTCAGGTGAATGTGATCTTAAGGGGATCACCTTCTAATTTAATATCTGCTGATAAGAAACTTGAAATCGTGAAAACTTCTGTTTGAAGATTTAAATAACAAGGCTTTTACTTATCAAAAGATTTATATAACTTTTTTAAAAAAATTTAGCAATAATTCTACTGTTATGGTAATTTAGTCTCTGTTCTGCTTCACAATTCTCAGAGTCTTTTTCGCATGCTTTTTCTTGTCTTTTTCTGTCAACCAAAGTTTCATAAGGTCTTTTCCTTGCAAATCAGATTTACACGAGGGATGCATCAAGGATTTGGAAGTTAGCTGGATCTGAGGGAAGCAGCCAGTTAACCATTAAGGAGCCATCAGCAAATGTAGTCCTGCTGGATTATATTTCAACTGAAAAATGGAAGGATATTGTAGATTTTGATGACCACCTTGATGACATCAGCAAGTAAGCACTGACGGCCATGTCTTTGTTCTCTCTTCTTCCTCCAATTGCAGTTGTTATGCAGTTACTAATTTAGACCATTCTGTATGAGATACTGTTACCAATTGAGAATGTTCTCTGTGATAAACTTTTTATTGCAGGGACTGGCTGAATCCTGAACTCTTCAAGTAATCTCGTCTTTGGTTCCAGTTTGTCTGCCACCATTTTGTAGTGCAGCTGGATTTGGGATTACAAGGCTGAACTGATCCGCTGGTTTTGGGGATGAGACCAAATTGATCAGAGAATTAAATCAAATGGGGGAAGAATGCGTGTTTGATTTTGAGATAGTTTCTTGATTTATGTATCGATTGAGAATGTATTCTAATGTATTTTTTCACTTTAAAATGAGAACCTCTGTGGTTTCTTACTTCAAAAAGAATTCCGGCTAAATTATCTGATTATAGAGTTGGAATGAAAAGCCTTGGTTTTTCAGATCATGGCGCTCTTTTAATTGTTATGTTAATCTTGGTATTGACTGCCCAATGCCAGGTATGAGTGTCTGATGTATCATTTTGCAGCAGCACATGTGGTAAGGACATAAGGTCAGGTGTGAAAACTTTAGAACATACTCATAAACTTATTAAAAAAATATAGGCATATGAATAAGATTTTTATTTACTGAATAAAAAATGTTCGTTCAGTTGTAATCTCACTAATCCCCAAGTCACATATTTAAAATTGTAGTAATTCCCACTAAACCTTTCAATTGTATTCCATACCAAATAAATATTCTGTCATATGCGCAAATTCACATTCTTGAATGTCCATCTAAAAACCAGATATAAGTAATCTAATAATAATAACAATAATTTAATTACAAAAGGATGGAAAAAAGGAGTGATCCTGTACAATGCCTTACCTCCCTATATTAAGAAACTAATTTCAAATTAATGAACTTTATTACTACTTCATCTTCAACGTTCGTCAGCATTGGCGGACCTGGAATGGAACATCATGTGTGCAAGAGAAGACATAAGCCATATGCTTTTGATATTTCCTTTCCTTAAGAAGTATCTCAAAGAACAGGGCAACCCTCAATCGCAACCCCAGGTGCTGTGGGGCATGAAGCTAATGGACAATGGTCATCCATGTCCAGACCCCACCATTGTGGACCGTTGATATCCTTGGATTGAAGGGCGAAGAAAATGATAATTCCCATAAAGGCAACCCCAGCATCCAAAGCAGCAGATAAGATGTAGTTATGCCTTGCCCACCATCCTTTGAACTTTTTGTAGACATAGAAATTGAAGAAAATTCCAACTGCTCCCCAAGCCCAATAGTTCACTGCTCTTGTTGGTGGCATTCCAGATGTAGCTCCAAGCAGGATAGGCATGTTTATGAGCCTAAGCCACTTTTGGTTGGGGTATTTGCGGGAGAGCAGCCAGCCTGGAATAGGGGACAGCAAGCCGATAAGGAAAAACCAGTTCATCCCTGGGTAAATACCCTCACTTCCAAACATTCTGAGAGGGCCTATGATTCCCCATATAATGGAAGCATTGTAGAAAACCTCATCTCCAGGGCATGTCCATGGACTTCCCTCTGGCAACATTGATACGTCACAGATGTGCTCGACAGTCGTAAGAAGCCACCATGCGGTGCCGAAGTAGACACTTGAAGCAACCAACGTTCCTACTAACTGAGAATACAAATTATCCGAAAGATCAGTCTTCAGTTATAAGATTTGTGAAAAGAACTTCTCAAATAAGTCTTATTGCTCATAATGTACCAACCTGTACAATGAACATGGATTTTGGAGGGATCTTCATATAGTGACCCAATTTGAAGTCATTAAGAAACGTGAGTGCTTGTGCCATGCTAATATAGCCATAAGTCTTGAAAGCCACATTAGCAAGAGGCTTTCCTGGATATATATACCCAATGACCAACTCTGTAATCACGTTTAGCCCTGGTTGCTGCAATTAATATAAAGACAGTTTTAGAGATTTATGAACAAAAATGCATAGATTAATGATAAAAAAATTTAAATTAATCTTGGCAGAAAGTGGAAAAGCTCCAACGTAAAACACATAAAAGCCGAGTCTATCCCCTTGACCAAGATGGTGGCCAATCCCATGAACAAGGAACTGTGTTTGGAGATATTAAGAGACCATGTAGTTAATATGAGATCGAGAAACGACTAGTTTTTGTTATTTACAAAAATCGATCCTACGTATACATTTTCCAACAGATAAATGCATGTTTGTTGTCCTTCTTCATCCATTAAATTAGAAGGAAGTTGGTTAGTCAGCATCATACCTGGTTTGTTGTTGCCTGAATTATTCCAATGGGTAATGTGAAAAATAGCGCAATCCCGCAAGCGAGTAAGAGCCCCCACCACGGGAGTTGGACCTGTTTGTGAAAACCTTCACAAGTATATAAGGAAAGAGCCACCATCGCAATTAAGATGATATGAAACCACCATTGAGGTACTTGTTCATAATTCTTCTTCATCAGCCTTGTATGCACGTCCGATAAATTATCTTTTGCTGCGAGTGCAGTCCTTTTCCACAGTTGCCAAATTTCGCTGCTCAATTTTATCCCGAAACAGATAGAGCAAAGAGAGTTAGGAAAAGCTTGTGTTAAGTCAAAAGAATGATAGCGCGGTAAATGGAGCAGAACCAGACGTAATTGATGTTAAGAAGCGTACCTTCCATGGAAGAGGGCAACGTGTGAAATAGTAGCTGTTAGAGTAGCAAAGCTCAACCCGTAGGTGAAGGCAAAAAAGACACTTAGATAAAGTTTGCTGTAACTATTATAACCCTCGTAATCAATATCGAAAGTCTTGGAATTCAGAACTCTGGATAAGTTGTAAGGTTGACCAGTATGGTCGAAAGTGTGGGAGGAAAATATTGGGAACTTTTTAGCATCATATGCATTGCTCCAATAAGCAATCGGGTTAATGATGTAGACAACCAAGAAAAATCCCACTAAAGTATTGACGATGGCAAACCCCGGATAGGCTAAAGGGCTGCCCAAGAAGCCAGCTACAGTAGACCAGTCAAGGCCAATTGAGCCTACTCCAAGGCCATGGATGCCTCCACCAATCTGTTGGGCAGTGATGGAGTCCTTCCAGATCCAACAAACGAAGGAAAGTGCTGATATTGAAGGGAAAAGATAGCTCGGGATGAGGTAGTAAGCAAAGCCAACTACAAATACCAGGAAGAAGAATTGTAGTCTTGTAAGTCCTCCCTTGGGTCTCTTTTCCTTTTCATGCAATGCCCTACATTTCACATGTATAATATGGCTAAATATTAGGGAGTTATATCCAGAATCTTACATGCATAATTCGGCTCAATATGAGGGAGTTATCAAACAGTTGCTTTATATGAGAGACAGGTAGGGAGAATGTAGCACCTGAATAGAGAGACCTGGACCAGGTTTGCAGGCCACCACATATAAGGCGAGTCAATAAGGTACTTCCTAAAAAGTCCAGCCCATCCATACCCAAGCATCTGAAAATTTAATATACAAATAGTGAGGTACGGTTAAAAAATAATCATCAGGAACCATTTTATGAGTACTGAAGGCACGTTTTGTATCGAATACAGATTAAAGGGGATGACGTCTTCGCAGGCACTCTATAGCCATGGCCCATGACGAGATTGAAATGAAAAGACGAAACCCAAATGTACCTGAGTAGTTTGTACCAACAAAAAGGCTGCAGCTGGATGGATATCCCTGTGGTAGAAAGCCTTGACACTGGATAAAATATAAACTGCGTACACTCCACCGGCTCCAGAACCGGCAAAGATGGTGATCAAAACGTGTTCTTTCAGATTGAATGGCCCCGGGTTCAATGAGAAGGACCACTTTGTGAGGGGGATTGGTATTGGCTTTGATGGAAGCCATGCAGCCATTAGCTTCCCTATGGGGAGCACAAGAATTTGTGCTGACACCGAGGATATGTAGAGCTGATTTTGGCGGTACCCGAAGAATTGGTTGACAAAAGCGAGGAGGGCACAAGATGTTATCCCAAGAACCCATGTTCGAAATGTCAAGGTCGGTTGTGTTGGGTCATCGGTGGGTGGGACCGTCAGCCTCACTTGCTCAATTGGACTATCATCGAATTCCTCATCCCCTGCTTCTGTAGAATGGCGACATTTATGAACATTAGAATGGGGGAAAAAAAAAAAAATCGAAGAAAATAATATTCGAGCAAAAAGAAAATAAATCTTTCTCCAATAAAACGATATGAACAAATGCATCATTGTGTCCATTATCATGCATACTTGTATCAACTTTAAGCATATTCATACGAATGCCATCAATCTTACTGTGTGTTGGATTTACAAGGAAATATTGCACATCCTATGGAATTAAATCGCGACTTATTGCGAATATATGCAGGTAAATATTATCTTTGGATTCTGCATATACACGCGTACGAGAATGTAGTATAGAAAAAACGTGGGGTTGGTGATGGCAACAAACGTAGACAAAATTTGAAACACATGATTTATCAATTGATATACGAAAACATGTCAGGTAATTAGTTGATTTTAAGCACACCCAACATACGAGAACATTTCATTAATCATAAAAGAAAAATGCAAGGAACAATGAATCCAAAGGTAATGTAGCCATGAATTTATTTATTGAGAAAAAGAGGATTACTGGTTATGTCGAAATTGGGTTCATGCTCGGCAGGCGACTTGGCTTGAGGGCCTCTGGTTTCAGAGTGACCAGACATTGCTATGCCTATCTCTCCCTTCTGTGGCTCTACCGCTTCGATAATAAAATGCCTAAAGGTCTTAAGACTCTTTTTAGTGGCTTCTACCAAACCACACTATTTTTATACGGCTTGGTCAATACAGGTACACTGTACTGTCAATGTTACAGGCTGTAAACAACATAGCATACCTAAAATAGAGATTCTCCATCATAATTTGCGCTAACAATGCTATTCTTAAGCCTGAAATTTGCATTCCTGGTTTAAAGAAACCCGGCCAGCTAGAATCTTTTCTTTTTCTGACAGTATTTGCTGTATTTCCCCAAAATACGACCCCAATAAGGACACTACATTGGGGCCAACTCTGGATGGAAAGATGTCCGTATTCTTCAGTTTCTAATTTCAATATTTATCATTTTCTTACTTAACGTTTTCAACATTAAATTTATGTTTGGTAGTTATTTGAACGTAATGCTTGAAATTTAATGAGATATAGAATCTAAAAGATAGTGTATAAATCCATACACAGAAAGGCAAAAATCTTTCTGCCTTTTAAAAATGATAAATGATATTTGCAATCGTGGTTATATAAGTACCGCGCAGTCTTTTTTAAAAAAATAAATTAATACAAGACCCACATAAAAAAAAAATGAACTTTTTAATTGTGGACCCTACTATTTTTCAAAACGATTGCACGGCGTTTACACACTCTACGACTGTATGTAGTATTACTCTTTAAAAATATTCTTGTACACCTATATTTGAAAGAGAGTTAGTCTACATAATTTGGAGACTACTCATGCAAGCTTATGCAATAATGTTTAAAAAAAAATGAAAATTACAATAATATCTTTTTGAAAATGATATTTTTTCTCTTTTTACCCTCATTTTTTATTTGCAGTCCTGAGTGGGGGAATACGCATTGATAAATGAGGGTAAAAGGAGAAAAAATAACATTTTCAAAAAGATATTATTGTAATTTTCATTTTTTTTAAATATCATTTTCAAAAACATTTTTTGAAGACTGTATGTAGACTACCTCATTTGAAAGCGTGCTAGATTCGTAAAGGCTCATTCACATGTTCAGATTCTTCATGCATGAAAGATGCAACGAAATGATGCATATAAATAGTTTCATTCAGGTTCTTCATGCATGAAAGATGCAACGAAATGATGCATATAAATAGTTTCCTTCTTTTATCTTCTTCTTCTAATATAGATAATTCTAGCTGGCCTGGCCAGGTTTCTTTGAACCAGCCAATATTTGCTAGTTATATATATATATATATATATATATATATATGATCTTATATATTATCATTATGTGCATATATACATTGTTTTTGACTTGTGAATTGGTTATGGTTTCCGAGTATAGTGATGAATTTGATTTCTGTCCGAACTCTAATTTAAAGTGAGAAAGATAGACAAATAAAGTATTATTGTCCTCGTGACTATCTCGGACGCCATTCAGTTCACAAGAATTCAAGAGGAGAGAACTGAAAAATCAGTTATGTGGATAAATCCTCAAAAGGAGGTAGATACTAGAAAGGAAGATGATGATAGGCTAAAGAGCGATTAAAATGGCATGCTAACTCAATGCTTGTTCATGCTTCTATACAACAAGGAAGGAGAAAATATATTATTAAATGGATGATTCTGTGAAGAATGGAACAGTCTTAGACTCTCCCAATAGCATGCAGCACTGATCATGTATAGAGTAGCCTTGGTTCCGGGTGAATATATATATAATAGTGTTGGTACGTTGTGATGGATGATGTACTTGAGGTATCCAATGAAGGGGCTCCCCACCTCCCACCTTTCTATACTTGCACCTTTTTTGTGACAATTCTCAAAGTAGATACTCAAATCATGTTGAAAAATATCTTTGACTCTGATCTCCATCCAACTATGAGAGATAAGATGTGAAGACCCAAATTACAGTAGAAAAAATTGCCGGAGTCTTTAAAAGAACAAAAACCAAAAAATGGTTTTGTAGGCAAAGCAGTTTGTTGTGTCACACTTGGAAGCAGTTGGACTTTGTTAGTGAATATTTTTCTCTTCTTTACACAATCACTCAACCAAAGATCAGAGATACGTTCCATTTCGCTGTCTAGACTCTACCACGCTCTTTAAATTTGATCTTATGATACAGCGAAAGCCTTAGTATTCACTCACATTACTGCACACATACATTCACTCACCCCCATCATCTACACTACCCGTCCGGCCAACTTCCCCTTTCTTTTGGTTTATTTTTTCTCGCCATTACCACACTCCAAACCCCGAGCCACCTTTACGTCCCGTTTTTCATCTCCACACCTGCATTTCCTAAGGGATCTCAGAAAACTGGGCACCCCTTAACCACAACCCCAGGTGCTGTAGGACACGCAGCCAATGGACAGTGGTCACCGCTTTCCAGACCCCACCATTGTGGACCATTTATATCCCTGGCTTGAAGGGCGAAGAAAACGACAACTCCCATAAAGGCAACCCCAGCATCTAAACCCGCAGATAAGATGTAATTATGTCTAGCCCACCATCCCTTGAACTTTCTGTAAACATAGAAGTTGAAGAATAATCCAACAGCTCCCCATGACCAATAGTTCACTGCTCTAGCTGGTGGCATTGCCCCTGTGCCGTTAATCACGATAGGCATATTTATGAGCGTCAACCACTTATGCTCGGGGAAATAACGACAAAGCAGCCAGACAGGAAAAGGGGCTAGAAAGCCGACGAGGAAGAACCAGTTCATCCCTGGGTAGATACCCTCTTTTGTAAACATTCTCAGCGGGCCTATGACTCCCCATATAATGGAAGCATTGTAGAAAACATCATCCCCAGGGCATGTCCATGGACTGCCCTCTGGCAACTTTGATATGTCACAGATGTGATCAACATTTGTGAGAAGCATCCATGCCGTGCCGAAGTACGCACTTGAAGCAACTAAAGTTCCAGCTAACTAAGAATACAAAGTAAGTGAAAAATATTAGTCATCTATACAAACATGTGAACAGAAAAAAGTTTGCTGTTTTAAATTGCCTACCTGTACAATAAACATAGATTTTGGAGGGACCTTCATGTAGTGACCTAGTTTGAAGTCATTAAGAAAGCTGATTGCTTGTGCCATGCTAATATAGCCATAGGTCTTGAAAGCCACATTTGCAAGAGGCTTCCCAGGATAAATATACCCGATGACCAACTCTGTAATCACGTTTAACCCTACTTGCTGCAATTAACATCAACACAGTTTATTGAGAAATGCAGTGTGAACAAAAATGCAGAACATAATGAAAAACGTTATTAATCCTCCTTTTTTTTTTTTCGTTTTTTGGTGTGTGTTAGATGAGGTGTTGTGAGCAAGCATTATAAAAGCATGTTTCGTGTCCTTTTTCATCCACCGAACACAATTGTCTAGGTCTGATCATACTTGGTTTGTTGTGGCTTTAATTATTCCAACGGGCAAGGTGAAAATAAACGCAATCCCACAAGCCAGTAGAAGTCCCCACCACGGAAGTTGGAGCTGTTTGTCAAAACCTTCACAAGCATACAAGGAAAGAGCCATCGTTGGAATTAAGACGGCAATAAACCACCATTGTGGAACGGTTTCATAATTCTTCTTCATCAGCCTTGAATGTACATCCGAGAATTTTTCTGACGCTGCAGCGGTAGTCCTTTCCCACATTTGCCAAATTGTTCTGCTCCATTTTTTTTGCCGAAACAGAGCAAGCAAAGAAAAGAATGAAAAAGGTTTTTAACTCAAAAGCACAATATCGCAGTATAGTAGAGCAGAAGTCGTAAATGATTTTCAGAAGCCTACCGTCCATGGAAGAGGGCAACATGTGTGATAGTAGCTGCTAGAGTTGCAAAGCTCAACCCGTAGGTGAAAGTGAAGAAGACACTAAGATAAAGTTTGCTGTAACTGTTGTAACTTGTATAATCAATGTCGAAAGTCTTGGGATTCAGAACTCTGGATATGTTGTAAATTTGACCAGTATTGTCGAAAGTGTGCGGGGAAAAGATTGGAAACTTCTTAGAATCGTATAGGTTACTCCAATAAGCAGCCGGGTAAATGACATAGATAATCAAGACGAATCCCACCAGAGTATTGACGATGGCAAACCCGGGTGTGGCTAAAGGGCTATTCAAGAAACTAGCTACAGTAGACCAGTCAAGGCCAAATGAACCTAGTCCAAGGCCGTGGATGCCTCCACCAATCTGTTGGGCAGTGATGGAGTCCTTCCAAATCCAACACACGAAGGAGAGAGCTGATATTGAGGGGAAAAGATAGCTCGGGACGAGGTAGTAAGCAAAGCTCGATACAAACACCAGGAAGAAGTATTGCAATCTTGTATGTCCTCCCTTGGGTCTCTTTTCCTTTTCATGGAATGCCCTGCATCTCGTATATTAGTTGTTTCAATACGTGGGGGTAAGGGTCATTATCCCTAACCCCAAGTTCCCTGCTGAAAGTAATATTTTTTTATAATTTTTTAATCAAACAAAGGTATTTTCTAAATAGAAAATGTTGCACCTGAAAAGAGAGACCTGGACTAGATTTGCAGGCCACCACATATAAGGCGAGTCAACAAGGTATTTTCTGAACATTCCAGCCCATCCGTACCCAAGCATCTAAAAATTTCATAATACATGCAAAACAGGGAGGTACAAGTAAAATATTACTAGGAACAATGCATATTAAACATTGATATCCGCCATGTGAAAAGCAAGCATGATAATATTGCCACGGTAACATTGAAACCAAGGGAAGAACCCGAATATACCTGAGTAGTCACTGCCAATAGAAAGGCTGCTGCTGTAGATATCTCCCTGCGGTAGAATGCCTTGAGGCTAGTTAAAATATGAACTGCATACACTCCACCCGATCCAGCACTGGCAAAGATGGTGATCAGAACGTGTTCCTTCTGAGTGAATGGCCCTGGATTCAGTGAGAAGGACCACTTTGTAAGTGGGACGCGAATTGGCGTTGATGGAAGCCATGCAGCCATCAGCCTTCCTACTGGGAGCACAAGAATTTGCGCTGAGACTGAAGTAACTTGTAGCTGATTTTGGCGGTACCCGAAGAATTGGTTCACAAAGGCAAGGAGGGCACATGATATCAGCCCAAGAACCCATGTTCGAAATGTTAAGGCCGGCTGTGTTGGGTCATCAGTGGGAGGAACAGTCAGCCTAACTTGCTCGATTGGGCTATCATTGACTTCTTCCTCACCTGCTTGTGCAGAAGAATGAAAAAAGTTTAAGAAATCATTCAGTCACCTTAAAAAAAAAAAAAAAAAAAAAAAAAAAAACTTATTTCTTCATTGTTAAGCTGAATAGAAAAAAATTACAATTATGGGTTCTTTTTAGCATATGAAGAAACGTACCATGGTATCCCATTATCATGGATCTAACCAATGTTTTGCAGCAACTCCAATCATATTTCACACACAGCTAGTATTGTCATCATTCTCATTTAATTTCTCTTTCAGTTTTCAAAGGAAAGACTCGACATGATCTCTATGCAATTATAACCAGATTAGAGATGAATTAACCATACAATTCTTATCAATTACTGAAAATTCTGCAGTATCTTTGTGAAGTCCTAATCAGCAGAATGTCGTTTACATTGTCCAGTACTATGCTAGCTTACCAGACAGCTGGCCCTCATTTTCTGCAATTAAGAAAGTATAATCTAGTCTCTCTATATATCTACCCTTGTAACTAAATAGATTCATTAGAAAACACGGAGTAGATCATCACAACCGTTTGACAAATGTAAATTCATCAATTATCAGCCAGACATGTCTGTAACCATGTCATGTAATGAGTTGATTTCCTCAACATAAAGGAACATTCGTCAATTAATCACACCAAAGAATCCGAGGAACGATGAAACCAAGGTTAAAGTGACCATGGCCTTCTATTTTCCCACACAGAGAGAGAGAGAGAGAGAGAGAGAGAGAGAGAGAGAGAGAGAGAGAGAGAGAGAGAGAGAGAGAGAGAGAGAGCTTACCTGCTAGCTCAATATTGGGTTCATGATTCTGGGGAAACTTTGCTTGAGGTAGTATTCCGTTTTCAGCGGAACCATTCATGGCTTCTTCTCCCTCTCTTGGACACAGAATGCCAAATCCCTGGACCTATGCCTTCTACAACCTCACCTTACTTAACCGTCCTATTCTTTTTTTAAGGCCCTTCACTTCTGTGGGAAAATTCTTCTTGTGTGATGCTCGGAGTCAATGTCCGACTGTAACCAACCGCATTCGAACATAATATAGAACTCATCGACGTCTACGTAAAGAAAGCAATTGATTTGCATTTCTGGTTCAAAAAAAAAAAAAAAACTAGAACTTGGCTGTATTAGATATTCTTCATCGAAACTCACGTGGGGGAAAGCGATTAATTTGAATCTTTGGTTCCAAGAAAACTAGAATGTGGCCGTACGTATTCTATGATCATAAACAATGGAAACTATATATACTTATATATATATTTTATAGAGGAGCATCTTTATTTTATTTTATTTTATTTTTGCCATGTATCTTTTCATGAGTCTGAATATACGTTCTGGCACTATATGAATATAATCTTGCGTACATTTCAATAATATTGTATATATATCTTCATGCTTAATAAACCTCCAAACTGCCCCAAAACATATAGAAAGAAGGGAGTAATTAATATGGGGGCCTTCTACATAAACAAGTGTTGCCTGCGGATGTGGTTTGTTTGACTCTGAATTAGAGGGATTGGATCGGTTAGATGGTTTACAGCTAATTGAGATTATAAATGGAGAGACTGTTGGTGCTTGAATTTGAGGGCCTGTGAAGTGGTTATGACTTCTGACTTTCATGTTGATTAAAGTGGAGTTGCTGCCCCTTTCGTCAAACTCCCATCACTGCTAGAGATGTGACCCTGTCTTCTTCACACTGGAGATAATTTCTCGCACATGAGATTAGGGATGCTCAATAATTTAGAAATTTTCTCGGACAGAATCATAAAACCTACCGTGAACGTATAGAATCATACACTATTTATGACGCACGATAATAATGAATTAAAATAATATGGAAATAACAGGAATATGATTATATCCTTAAAATTAATAAATTAAATTTTAAAAGTTAACAAAATAGAGTTGACTAAATCATCAACGAAGGAACTCGTATATGAACAATCCATGCTTGAGTCAACTGTTGGGATTTCCCCACACACACGTGTATATATATGTATTGTATTTCCATATGCTGCATATATATTGCCACATAGTGTATTCGTATTTCAAAAAAATAAAATCATCTATGACTCCTTAGACGTAGATGATTTGTTGAATCACATAAATATTGTGTTCGTATGTGATTGATTTCATTTTTACCTACTTTTTCTTCTTATAGTTCCCAACATCAATCTTATAGCATGGCCTGACTTCATGTATAAGTGTTCTTATGGTCTTATTTTATATGGGTAAATATTAAATTTGCTTCTCTATGTGATTAAATTTGAGTTAATTATCTTGTAATTAATGTGATTGTTAAGATATGTTCTTTGATTTTCTTTAGAGTCTTGAAAATATTCATTTTCACCGTAGTTGAAATTTATTTGGGAGGACAGTTTTCTGTGTCATGGGATGGGAACTTAGCTCAAATTTAGGGAGTTTGGTTGTCAATGGCTAGTTGTTTCCGATCTGTCAAGCTTTTATCATTGCCGGAGAAATGAGAGTGGAGAGGAAATGGGGCATTAATGATACAATGGTTTTCACAATTTTCGATCTTTGCCCTTATTGGTGAAGATCATGATTGTGATAGGATATGATGACAATCATTTTTTTTTCTCTCCTTTTTGGTAACGTACCGTTCTGGTGAAGACTATGATGAAAATGGCCTCATCCTCCTTCAAATATTTATTTTCTCTTTCGAGGAAAAACTTTCAATATCGATCCTTGGGGATGATTTGAATTTCACAGCAAGGGCCACATATATATGGGAAATAATCGTGGTAATCATGAAGATTTTACGCAAAACAGTGGAGATTTTGATGATTTTGTACGATGATTTTGGAATGGGACCAAAATATATACATTTCTCCAACCCAAAATGATATGTGGCCAAAACTTCAACAAGCATGGATATGATTTCATTCATTCTTTTTCACCATGCATGATATCTGCTTTCCAACATATATCAACCAAAAACCATCTCACAATCTCAATCCTTGGCAGGAAATTAATGGGTCGATCCAAGGCTTTTGGAAAATTAAGTTAATGTTTGATTCTTTTGTGCCATTCAAATGCTAACTTTCCCAACACAGGATTAACCAAGATTTCCATCTGGGCTCTCTCTCTGTGGACAAAATTAAATAATTACGAAAATAGGGTCCACTGGAGACAGGTAGGTGTTTCCAAGGTGTAGTTATCATTGGAGAAAGAGAAGGTTAGAGAAGCATTTGCTGTGTTTACATTGTATGCTTAGATCAGCTTGTTACTTGGAGAAGAATATTGGTTTTTCAGCAAGCAGTGATCTTGAATGTATACATGAGTGCAATGAACCCAAACAAGCTTAGTGGGGGCGGGGTTGTTCTCGAGTGAAGATATACTATTCCTGTTCTGGAGCTTAAATTCACTTGCCATATTGATTTGGATGTTGTGTTAAGAACAAAAATGAAAAATCATATAGGAATTTAATAATTTCAAATCTTTTTTCTTGTCCAGTCTATTTTGTTGGTGTACCAGAGACGGAGACAGGAGCCTTTGAGAAGAAGACAGGGCTTTGTGAACAAATACTAGTAATCATCAACACAATATAGTCTTATGTTTAATCTTGTGTAGCCGTAGGGGCATGTCCTTATTAAGCTTTATAGGTTAATTGAAAGAAAAATTCTGTTTTCAAACCGATATATAATATAGAACACATATAATAAAATACTTATCTGATATAATTTGATCTCGAAGATAAATTTTAAAATTTAAATTTTATAAATCAAATTTTATTATTTAAATGATACAAATGATGTGCTCTACACTAACTTGATAATAGAATAAAGATTGTGGTGGGAAATATATCTTATAGTTTTAAGGCTTATATCTTATAACTTAAATAATAAGCTCTATATTTCAAAAATTATTTACTGTTTGATAAACATGTATCTAAATACTTTTAAAGTTAGTTACATTAATTTTTTTTTTAAATATACAGTTATCTGCATAAAATTTTTCGATAAAAGTTTCAATTTGGTATTTTTTTTTTAAAAAAAAGTAGATAGATTTTCAGGTTTTTTTGGTGATTAAAACACTTTTTATAAATTTACTAAACATGTCATTTTTTCTTTAAAAGAACTTTTAAATAGTTAAAAACATTTTTTAAACTTTCAAACTCAATTTCAATCAGACACTTAAGGGCCTGTTTGGAATTGTGGTAAGAGGTCTAAAAAGTGCAGTAGAATGGTATAAAGTGCTTATATGACAAAATTTATCAGTTTGGTAGTTTTACATTAAAGTACTTCTAAACCAAGAAAAAGTAGAAAACTACTTTTCAACAAAAGCATTAAAGTGATGCTTTTTATCAGAACCACTTCAGAAAAAGTAATCTCTATTTTACCGTATTATGTACGTTATGAAATGACCTTCATCATTTTAACACAAATGACAACTTTGCCAATCTATATTTTTTATTATTTCCATATAATCTACTCAAGACTTTACTCATCAATATTTTTTACTTTTCTCCTATCACTTATACATCGTTGAGGAAATTTTTTTTTTCATTATAATTATTGAAAAATCTATTAGACTATTTTTGTTATTATTTTATTATAATATTTTATTTTTATCAAGTATATGCCATTTTATGTCAAAAAGTTCTTTTTAAATTTGTTTCTAAATAAATTAGTATGTTTAAAAGTACTATATACATGCAGATCCTAAATAATAAATAACTTTTTTATAATAAAACTTATTACGTTAAAACTCTAAATTATAAATTTTAAATTAAATATAATATTTTCTACCATAACTTCAAACATGCACTAACTCTGTCTGAAAACTCTAGATGAGTTGAAAGTTGAAACTTTGGATGTAAATCTTACTTTCTTGTAGAAAAAAAAAAAAAAAAAAAAGGAAAAAAAATGATAATGCGTTGTTTGGATTTGTACAAGAGCCTTTCATATCCCTGAATTAGGTTAAGGATCAGCACATTTATTGGAAGGGTACTCTGAGCGGCTGAGCCCACTCCAAGTGTAGCCCATTATACTATTTGGATCCATAAAGAACTCAAGCAGAGCCCAATCCAATCAGCACAACCCCAAAAAATAATAGCAGCCCTTCAAAATTTGATTCTCCTCTCTTTTTCTCTCTTTATCATAAACCCTAAACCCCAGCCGAAGAGCTAGCACGACGAAGACGAGGACGACTAAAACCCGATACCCTAGCCTCTCTCTCTCGCTGTGAAATAAAACCAGGTAAGCTACTGGAGCTTTGGCCTAAATCCCTTTTAACAGGAATGCATTCAGTCACGACTTGTTTGGTCGAGCTTGGCATTTGATTTGTGCGTTAAAATTGAAACTTTGCGTTGGATATTTGATACTTTTTATATCTCAGAATCTATCATTTCTTGAAGTTCACAATTTCCGCTCTCGTGTGTTTGTGTGCTTGATGCGGTACTAGTTATGAGTTTATTTAAATTTGGGGGTCACAGAAAGAAAGAGCACTCTAGCCCCGAGCCTGATAATTTTTTCTCAAGCCAAGCTGGAGTGAAGCTTGGGCACGAATGAACGATATTTGTCTTGGCTCGGCTCATTTTGTTCCAATTTAACTAACTCAGTGGACAATATAATCCTGTCGAATTCGTTTTTGATCGGTTAATGCATATTTTCCATTTGTACATTGTATATTAGTCTTTGTATTGTTCTTTTTCATTGAGCCTTACGTTTAGGACTGTGTTTGCAGCTCATCCTCTGTTTCCACAGCTATAATGGCCGGTAATAAGAAAAAGGGTGCTAAGTCACAAAAGTCCCCGTCTAAAAAGAAGCAAAAGAGTGAGCTTTTTACTGCTAAGCACTCAAAGGAAGATCAATTTTCCGAGCATTCTGATAGTCTGGACGAAGAAGTAGAGGAACATGAGGTGTTTGACGGAGATGAGCAGGATTTTGGTTTGGGTTCAGACATCTCTTCTGATGGGGATGATCCATTAGCTGATGATTTCCTCCAAGGAAGTGATGATGAAGGTATTCTGTTTCTCAATCATTAAGCCTTAATTTTTTATTTTCATTTTTTTTATTTGATCATTGATGTTATTTTATTGTATTGGCACAGAGAAGGATTTGGGCTCGGACTTGGGCTCAGACTTGGGTTCGGATTCAGATGAATCTGATATTGAGGAGAAGTCCAGAGCTATTGATGCTGAAAGGGATAGGGCAGAAAAAGAAGCAGTGGAGGAAATGCAGCTCAACATTAAAGAGGAATCTGACGAGTTCAGATTGCCAACCAAGGAGGTTGATTATTGTTTCCATTTTATGCATTGTATTTTAATTACTTGACTTTTGAATTTCATAGAAGTTTGTCTTTTTCGGCTTATGATCTATTTAGTTTTTATGATAACTTAGGAGCTTGAAGTAGAGGCACATCGCCCCCCGGATCTTTCAAATCTCCAAAGGCGGATAAAAGAGAGTGAGTAATATTTTTTTATTTCTGCTTTTACTATTGTCAAGGTTCATTTACTATTGATTACGTTGCTTATAGATAAACTTATCTGCCTTTTTCCCCCTTCAAATTTAATTTTACTATTTATCTTCAGTTGTTCGAGTGCTTTCAAACTTTAAGGCCTTGAGGCAAGAGGGGACAACAAGGAAGGATTACATCGAGCAGTTTAAGAAGGATTTAAGTTCATATTATGGCTACAATGATTTCCTAATTGGGGCTTTAGTGGAGGTGGGGAATCTTCTCTCTCTCTCTCTCTCTCTCAAGGTTCTCATCTCTCATAGAGAAAAAAGGAAAAAAGAAAAATAAGTCATTTGAGTTGTTTCTGGGATGTCTTTATAACTGTGTTTTTTGTTGCAGATGTTTCCAGTCGTTGAACTTATGGAAATTATTGAAGCCTTTGAGAAGCCTCGACCCATATGTTTGCGAACTAACACTTTAAAGGTGATATGACAGTTGTATGCTGCTAGGCTGATGTGTGACCTGTTTTACATTTTTCTACTCAATATCTTACTTCCTCTAGAACATTATTTTGACTCTACTTAGACACGGAGGCGGGATTTGGCAGATGTTTTGATAAACAGAGGAGTAAACCTAGATCCCTTAAGCAAGTGGTCAAAAGTAAGTAGTACTTTATACCTTTGTTTTTCCAATTCTCCCATTCATTCTTTATATGTGACAGTGGAAGACAAAATTATGTTACACTTGCAGGTTGGACTGGTTGTATACGATTCACAAGTGCCCATTGGTGCGACTCCTGAATATATGGCTGGTTTCTACATGGTATGCAGTGTCTTTAGTTAGCATTCAACTATGACACCTTATTTCATTTTGTATATTCTATGTGATGTACTTCGGGCTCTCAACTTATTTTTTAACAGCTCCAAAGTGCAAGCTCTTTTTTGCCTGTCATGGCCCTTGCTCCTCAAGAAAAGGAACGAATCGTTGACATGGCGTAAGTTGTACTTGCAAATGAAATGTTTAGCTGTTGTTTTGGTTTTAGTTTCTAGAGGATATGGTACCTTGATTTTGTGGTCAAGCTGTGCAAATCTGTTTGCCTCTTTAAAATGAGTGGGCAAGTTGTAGGTCATCTTAAAAGTTTTTGTGGTGCTAGTGGGGTAGCTACACTTTTGTCATAACATCAGGAAAAAGAGGGTGAAACAGATGCATACTGGTTATGCTGAAACTATTTACTCTGTTTGGGCTCAAATGGAAAGTACTCTAAAATAGGCATTCTGATGGAGGTGTGGAACATATAAGCGTACAACTCTCTCTCGCACACACGCACACACATGAATGCCCACATACACATTTGTATACTAAAATTTAATTTCTGGGACATTCTTTTGATAAGTAGAAAAAGTTTCTCGAATATTCATAATACAATGTTTTCTAATAAAAAAACATGATACCATTAATTTTTTCTCAGTAGCATTTGCTTATTGCATTGCCAACTTGGTTGTATATCTTGGTGGTGTTAAAGTTATTATAATATGGAAATACAAATGCCAGAATGTTTCTGCAACTCTTATGCAAGTACCATTATCATCATAGTCCTCGTTATATCCTATTGCAGGGCTGCACCTGGTGGCAAAACGACTTATATTGCTGCTCTTATGAAAAATAGTGGTATGTGATGAGATTTAATTCGTTTAATTGATTCAGATGTGTGTCTACCTGTATGTTCTTATTTTAGTTGTTCCCCTCTTTACATTTATAGTCATCTTGGTACCAAATATTTAAAAGTCTAAATCTCAGCTGAAAAATCCAATCAAAAAGTTGTAACTGAATTTTCTTCATCCTGCTTCCATTTATTTAATGCACAAAGTAACCAATCTAGTAAACAGATTCCTGTTTGACATTTCTTTCAAGTGTCACCTTTAATGATAGGGAAATATGGTACAAAATATTTAATTGAAGTCCTAAGAATCGCCTTATGTTACTTATCAAAAAAGAAAAGAAAGAATTGCCTTGTGTTTTTTTCTTGGGGCGAGAAGATAATGAGTTTTGTTCATGCCTTTACCTATATTTTATCTTGTGGATGGAATATAGTTATTTATAAACTAATAATTTATACGTCTATGTTAGTGGCATGCTTTACTGGTAAGAGAAAAAAATTTAATGCAAGGCAAATGAGTTGTTAATCTGTTATTTGTTTTAAAAAAGAGAAACACAAACCGTAGCTATCATGATGCTTGTTACTTGGGAAAATGTTAGCTGGTATAGACTACTAAATTCTATGATACTAGTTATTAGAGGGTATACTCTATCATATTTCCTGAGGGGAAAAGATGCATGATACTTTGAAGTTGAGTATCATATAGAAGTCCCATATTTGTATTCCTTAGATTTCTGGAGTTCTGCTTATCAAAAAAGAAAAAAAAAAGAAAGAAAGAAAAACTGGTGTTTTGATACAATTTTCAACAGGAATTCTTTTCGCAAATGAGATGAAGACACCAAGGCTTAAGTCACTCACTGCAAATCTGCATCGCATGGGGGTGACAAACACTGTTGTTTGTAACTACGATGGGAAGGAGGTTTGCTTTTCTGTTTCCTATAGTTCTTGTATAGCCAATAAAAGTCTTCTATGGACTCTTGTATTTATTGAGCATCGTGTCTTGTGTACTTGGACTCTGTCTATTTCTTATTAATACTACCATTTACTTATCAAAGAAAAATTTATTGAGCATTGTGTCTTTTATTTAATTGAGTTTGGACTCCTATTTTGCCAAAGTTGTTAAGTGGGTGCTTGTGGAACAGAAAAGATATTTGGAAAGGACTTGAAATCAACCCATTTATAACATTTTTTCTTTTGTTGTTTCATTCTCCTGTTTCAGCTCCCCAAGGTTTTGGGTGTCAACACGGCAGATAGAGTATTGCTGGATGCCCCTTGTAGTGGGACTGGGGTAAGCAATTGGGGTGATAATGAACTATTTAATCTCCTTGTATGTTTTCGTTTTTCTTTGACTATTTAACAAGATAAAATGTTTTCTACCTTTTTTTCACAGGTTATATCTAAAGATGAGTCAGTTAAAAACTCGAAAAGCTTTGAAGAAATACAGAAATGTGCCCACTTGCAGAAGGTACATTTGTACTTTCTGTGCTTTTTACCTTTGAAGATTAATTTGGGAACTGTTATTAGTTAGAAACAAATAAGTTAAAAGGGAGTAGAAACACAAGGTAATTATGGTATTGCACTTCATGCACTTATTTTTCAGATACTGGAAAGAACTGTGTTTTAACGCTAAAATATGCAAAAAATTTCTGATTGTGCAACATTTTATCTTTCCCAAATAAAGTGTGTTGGAATTATTCAATATGCTTTTCTCCCATTAGGATGATCATTTCAGTTGTTTTAGCATGTTAAACTCTTTTCGAACTGTTTTTTTGTAGCAACTGATACTTGCTGCAATTGACATGGTAGACGCCAATTCAAAAACTGGGGGATACGTTGTTTACTCTACCTGCTCCATAATGGTTGCGGAGGTTTGTTTATAAGGACAACCTTGAATATAGGAAATAACACTTGCCCCCTCCCCTCTTTTCTTTTCTTTCTCATCATCAAGTTGCATCTTGCAGAATGAAGCAGTTGTTGACTATGCACTCAAGAGGAGGAATGTTAAATTGGTGTCTTGTGGGCTTGACTTTGGGCGTCCAGGGTAACAATATTCACTTTGTGAACCACAGCTGCTGCAAACCTTGGGGATTTCTGAATCTAATTATGCTTTCTATCTACCAGCTTTATTCGCTTTAGGGAACAACGCTTACACCCATCTTTGGAAAAGACAAGGCGTTTCTATCCTCATGTTCACAATATGGATGGTTTTTTTGTGGCAAAGGTAGGTATTGATCTTAGAAATGCTGCATTTTTAGCGAACACTTTCTTTCTTGGCTAAGGTTGTGTGTGGGTGGGTGGGTAGGTGAAATGGGCGGGGAGGTTTGGAGGAGCCACACCTTTGATTAAGCAAAATTCAAATGCTTCTGCCCATACCATGTGCGCCTAAATTGATCGCACCTGGACCCTGGTGAATGGAAATGTATTTTTCAAACTAAGCACCTCAGAATGCTCAAACCTTGTAGTTTCTCAGTTATGTTGGTATCTAAATCCAAAACAAAACTCTGGAATGACAGTGTGCACATGAATGGCCTGCAGTTCTATCCTGGGAGTTGGATTTAACGGAAGAGAACTGCATTGTAGTTCCAGACTGGTTCAGGAAGACTCGTTGCTGCCAATGACAACATTGACCAGAATGAGTTTTCTTGAAAAGTCATTCTGTCCAAATTTATTAGTTTGGATCGTACTTTCAGGATATTATATGCCGTGAATGATGTTTAATGCAATGTCGGTAATTTTATCTTATTATTATTTACAAAATTTATTGCAGTTGAAAAAAATAAGCAATTCAAAGCCAGCTGCAGAACCTGATGAACTCTCAGAAATGGTGGAGCAAGTTTCAATGACAAATGAAAATGATGGTGGAAAGAATGCTGAGGAATTGGCTGCTGGAACTACGAAAGAAATTGAGGTTTTGGATAATGGTGTTGTTGAAAATGGCAAAGAAGAATCACGGGCAGCTGCCAACCAGGGAAAGAAAAGGAAATTCCCGTCAAGAGAGGAGAAGGGGAAGAAAACGACATTTCCATCAAGACAGGAGAAGGGGAAGAAAAGGAAATTTCCATCAAGAGAGGAGATCTCAAAAGCAAGGTCAAAACCATCTCCGTGTTTGATCAAACCTCTCTGTTCAATTAAACAATTGCATCTATACATCCATTAGTACATAATTGAGGTTTAAATTAAATCTAACATCTTATAGGACTTATTGAGAAAAAAACTCCCATCTTATAGATGTTGTGAGAGATAGAAATTATGAAATAGCCAATGAGTTCGATTTTTATTCTCACTTTGACCGTGACAATGGGTTTGTTTGTTTGTTTTGTTTTTTTTAATCAAAGTTTAATTTTCTTTCAAACATCTACAGGGAAGAGAAGAGAAGAGCTTTCAGGGAAAAAAAGGTTGCACACCCGAGGAGTGGAGGGGGAGTCACCAGTGGGAGTCATGGTGCTTAATTTACTAATGGTTAAGTTGTGGTACAAGCAGCCACGTAGACTGTTTGCACTGAAGGGGCGTTCATCAGAGAAGCTCATGTTCCCTTTTGTAATGTAATCGCAACAGAACAAGGAAAGGATCTGGCTCAAGAAAAATCTCCTGCTTAGTGCTTGTAAGTCTTTTGAAAAAAAAAAACACCATGCGGTACTCGGGCTATACCAGTCCCAAAAAGTTTTGTTTCTGTAATGTTTGTCAAAGAATCAATCGTGATTGTCAATAACATTATCAGTGTGCTGATATGAAGGTATTTTTTGGTTGTTGCCGACTTCCATGATTGCTTGACACAGGAGGTTTAAAGATATCCTCAAAGATAGGTTGGATCATTGAACAGACGAAAGACGAATTTACTTTCATCATTTAAGACGGCAACAATGTTAATTCAGATTAATGTTAGGCTTGATGGCGGACCAAAGAGCCTACATAAGATTTGTAGCCTATGAGGAAATTGGGCCTTCCATCTGGTTGACATATAATATTTTGTCTTAAAATGGTGTTTAGGATTGGTGGATACTGAGTATGGCTTGCCTATTCGATCCTTAAAGATGAACAAATGTTACCATACCTTAGGTTGTTTTGTCAAACACGGGTTGAGCTTGAGCTTACGGTATATTTGAAAGTTCTTGTCGAAACAGAGTACTTTTAGAGAGGAAGAATTCAATTCATAATATCTGACCATTTAAACATAATGGCGAAGTTAAACTGCAAGTATGCATCGGGCGCCAATTTGTTTTCCCTTTTGTTATACAAAATTAGAAACGTTCAAAGTAGAAGGAAAATTTTTATGAATATTACTTCAGCCAGTTGGGTATTTTTCCCAATTCAAACAACGGAGCAGAGTTTCATCATATCAAACACATAGTACGCAAGATTTGACGAAATAGCTTTCAATCCTGTAATATAATTCAGCTCCATGTTCATATGCATCCTAGAAATTGTTTGCATTCAGTATTCAAATCTTTAGACCTTAAAACCATTTTATCACTTTCACCAATTTTTAGAAATTTTTTTTAATTTTTTTTTTTAAATTTACTGGTGAAAAACCGTCTAAATCTCGTACATTCTCGAATGGGAAATGCTAGTGTGTTTTATAAATTTGTTTTCTCATTTTGACTGCTCATATATTTTAATTTTTTATTTAATATTTAAGAAATTTTTTTATTTAATATTTAAGAAAGTGAATATTAATATATTAGTACATATTTAAAAAAAAAAAATTAGCATGCGGTGGCTCGCTCACCGCTGGCGGCGGACCAGCATTACCCTTCTCAAATTAGTCCGACGAAGTACGGAGTCGGACGCAGACAACTGGTGCCGATAATTTAAAAAAAAAAAAAAAATAGAAAAAAAAACGACTTGTGATAAAGTCGGTGCCCCACATCGCCGCTTCCTTTGTTAAACCCTTTGACAAACCTAAAACCCTAAGTTATTTTATTTTTCGGTTTGTCTCCGTCTTTCCACCCAACCGCAAAACCCTAGCAACGAGTTGCAGTGAGGGAAGGCACAGGTGTAGACAAATCCAATCAAAAGAATGGCCAAGCGAGATGAACGGATGTCCGAAGAAGAGGAAGAAAGTGAAGCAGAGTCGATGTCTGAGTCTGAATCAGGAGGAAGAGGAGAATCACGAGGAGGACTAGATTACATAATGAGTCTTCCAGACGTTCCTATGAAACTTCCACCGCACGTGGAGCTACAGAGAACCCGCGTCTTCTGCAACACTGACGCTCCCAACCATGTATATTATTGTCCCTATTTTTTTTCATAAATAAGTAACCACGTATATTATTATCTCACTCTCACAAACATCTTTTCCCATTTTATTTTACCAAAATCTCATTTTTCACAAATACCCGTTTTTTTTTTTTTTTCAGGGTCTTGTTCCTGTTGTTGTTTTTCTATTTTTCTTTCTGGGTCTTGTTCATGTTGTTGTTTTCTGTTTTCTCGTGTGACATGTGAAATACCCACTTCATTGTACTTCGTGAGTTCTTCCTGAAGTTGTTAATCTCTACCTCTCTAAAAAAAATGTTCTGTTGGTTTTTTTCCTTAGTTCCTTACACATGTGATCTTGGTGAGTGTAGACAGATACTATACAGTATTCTGGTGCTTTTGCGTCCGTGGGAATAGATAATAGTTTCCGACTAGACCATTTTCGCAAGGACTTTAGAGTTGAAGTGATTAGATGCTCGGATGATGACATGGAGTTTGATATGATTGGGATCGATCCAGCAATTGCCAACGCATTTCGGAGAATCCTCATTGCTGAGGTGTGATATTTATGTGTTTTTGTGTACATTCTATCCTATTCTTGCTCGAGAATAAATTTCACCAGATCTTTTTACAATATACTTCATGATTTGGGCATACTATGCGGCACTAATGATAACTAATTATATGTTCTTAATTTATCCGTAGTGTGATTATTATCTCTCTCTCTCCCCAAAAAAAAAAAAATATGAGGATTCCCATTAGTTGCTACAATGTCTCTGTAGATTTGTCCGCTTGTATCCTTCTTGTGTACTTGGCCCATGGCTATTTACTTGCCTTAATAAAACTTCTTGTTACTTATAAAAAAAATGTTCTACCAGTTATAGAGGAGTCTAAGTTCAGACAGTCGACTGCTGCTTGGTTGTCATTGTTGCTAAATGTAAGCCTACCTCCCATTGTGCCACTTTCCGTAGATTCGTCCATTTCTATTGATTTAGATCATGGAAGGGAGGAAAATTCTCTCTCTTTTCTATGGTTCTGTGAACATGCTGATTATAGATGATAGCTTGTACGTAGATGTACTATTTTGCACCTTCTCTTGGAAATGGGATTTATGTGCCTACAAGTATTTGGTTTACAAAGTTGTACTAGTGATAATGCTGAATCCACTTTGGTTGTTATGAATGTAGGTTCCAACGATGGCCATTGAAAAAGTTCTTATTGCAAACAATACGTCAGTAGTCCAAGATGAAGTGCTTGCCCACAGGTTGGGTCTTATTCCGATCAGTGTTGACCCGAGGCTTTTTGAATATGCAGGTTAGCTTAAGATATGCTTACTGGTTGAAATTATTGACAAAACAGAAACTTTGCCACCTACATTTTTTGGGAACTGAGTGCACGTTTCTTTTTCCATAGAAAATAATGCACTGAACGAAAGGAATTCCATTGTTTTTAAACTTCATGTTCGTTGTGAACGGGGTGGGCCGCGTCTTACAGGTATAGTTTTTATGTTGTATGGGTGATATCTTTAACTTCTATTCTCACAATTTAAATTAATTATTTCTTTATTTTTTAATGTTGGTGGTTATATTTGGTGATGATGCAACAATTCAGTAAAAGCAAATGCATTGACGTGGTTACCCAATGGGAGTGAGTTTCCTTTGCAATCAGAAGACCCAAATTCAAATTCCACCTCAAAACCAAAAACCTACACTTCATTTAGCTGTAGCCAAGACTCTCTGCCAGAATTTTCCAGCAATCCAATTGGCTTCAAGGGAAGACTTAATGATATTATTATTTCGAAACTTGCCCCTGGTCAGGTAACCCTCCACCCACTTTCTCTATCTTCCTCTTGTTTGTATTTTTGCCCATTGCTTATAAAGTTGGGTTATCTCTTTTTATTTTATAACATATTCATTGATTTTTTCGTAAGTAAGATGAAAGTGTTATTAAACCGAAAATTGAGGGGAAGTAATGTTAGGAAACATTATCCAAGTTTTATACAACCTTTTATTCGTTGTTAAACCAAGGTCCCAACACAGCTGTTCACCGGGGTTTCAGTTGCTGGCTCCCGTCATCAGGTCACCTAGGGTGTTACCCCAAACGGAACTAACATATTCATTGATATGACCATTTAATTGGAAATTTCTTCTTTTTTAAGTTCAGGCTGTGATATTAGTAACTTCAGCAAGTGATTCCTGTTATTGATTCAGAAAATCCCAACCAATATTATTTATACTTGATGATTTTGAATGAACTATTATTTGCCATTGAATAAAGTACATACCTGAAATTACTCTCTTTCGAGTAAATTGGTTGTGGGTGTCACTTATGAGGTGTAGGGCCTGCAATTAATCATGGGATTGCAGAGAGTGGGTAACTGAGAGGGGAAACCAACAGGCACAATGTAGGGATCATATTATAGAAAGGTGAAATCAGCCTCAGCATATTGGGAGCAAATGAGGTCTTGATGATTTCCATGAAGATTGAAGGACATCGCTTTGCTGCTTGTTGCTCACAGAAAACATTCAAATTCTTCCTTCAAGGGAGAACTGGAAGGATTTAGGACCCAAGTACCTTTTGCGGACACTGCGTATTGTTCAAATTTGCCTATAAATAAAAACATTATACCTACAACTATGAGTAAAACCCATTGCTTGAGTGACATAGACTGCCTACATAGGAGTCAATCTGGATGATATTTACAGCCCTTTTCTTTTGGTTGCATTCCTGACAACTGCACGAGGCTTTTTTTTGGATGCACTATCTTTGACTGCTGGTCTTAACAACTTTGGGGGTAAAAAAAATACCACCTTGGGTGAAAATGCTTATGTTTATTGATTCTTATTGCAGAGATTGTATCTGATTATTAGGCTTATTGATAAACTGGGAATCTGCTAATGTTGGTGGGCAGAATGTTATTGAAACCACCACCAAGTATATTTGAATGTTTCGGGCTTGTGCACCCCCGGGATTAGTCGGGATGCTGTTCCTGGACACCGGGTGCCAATAAAAAAAAAAAAATTATATTTGAATGTTTCATCTTTTGTAGGAAATTGAACTTGAAGCACATGCTGTTAAAGGCATTGGTAAAACACATGCAAAGTGGTCACCAGTGGCCACTGCTTGGTATAGGATGCTTCCTGAGGTATGATGTGCTATTTTTTAGGTTGCATTTATACACTAAAAATGTTTTTGAAGACAAGAAGATTTGTAAAAGTAGTATAATGTGATCAGGTTGTACTGCTGGAAGAGATTGAAGATGAATTGGCTGAAAATCTTAAAAGTAAATGCCCAGTTGGAGTATTCGACATTGAAGATATTGGCAATGGTGAAGTGTTATTTTCTTTGACATTTATTGTCTAGGTGCTTGAGATTGCGCAAGCTAATTACAGGGGATTTTGTCTTGCTCTGATGGGGGCATAGTGTTGTCATAAAGCTATGCCTGCAATCACAGCTTCCTACTTCTTTGAGAGGACTTGCTTTCCTAATTAATGATATGTCTGTTGAGCAGGTAAAAAAAGGTTAAATGTGGCCCGACCGCGAGCTTGCACATTGTGTAGAGAATGCATCAGAGAAGGGGAAGAATGGGAGAAGCGTGTTTCGTTACGACGTGTTAAGGATCATTTCATATGTAAGTAATGCAGTTTGCATGCATTAATTAGAAACAGGAAGGAAGTTTTGCGTTTGACCTTCGGGTTAATCGGAATCTTGGGCCCCATATCTATGGGCTAAAGGGGTGGATCAGTTTTCCTTGGGCGGTGGGGGGTAGGGGGACACAATTGCAAGGCACTAATGACAAAAGCTAAATATAGCATTTCTCAGGACATTTAATAGTAAACCTATTTGGTCCATGGTGGCTGTAATTATATAAAGAACATAGAAGGAAAGTGATAAATATGTGAGTTACAGCTGATATTGAAACAGAAAACGATGACAACAGTAATCATGGAGTCACTGAAACTGTGAGGATTCCTCACCTTCGACTTCTAACCCCTTTGCAGTTTCAGTTTTGTGTTGAAATTTATTCCAACATGTTATTATGCCCTTATTTTGAGATCAGTTCTAAATTTTGTGTTTGCTTTTACTCTACAGTCACGATTGAATCAACTGGAGCATTACCTCCTGAGGTACTATTTACCGAAGCTGTGAAGATTTTGGAAAGCAAGTGTGAACGTGTGATTTCTGAGCTCTCTTGATGCTTTGTTCTCGGGATAATTAATGCAGAATGGGGTAGAAAGGGCACAGATGGTCAAGTAAATTATTTATGTGATTAAGGATGTTTGATATACTCACATCATAATATAAGAGGCAAATGTTCTTATCATTTAATCCACTTTGAGAGGTGCTGATTTACTTGAATGTTTGATAGAAATATCCTGTTACTGTAACGAACACACAATTTCAGGTGTGGTAATGGGCTTCCCGATTTCAGAATATGCACCAATTCTGATTTACTTGGTTTGTAGCTGTTGTTTTATTCACCAAAGTTCGTCCAAATCCGCTCTATCTAGACCTATTGGGAGGTAATCATTTCCTTGTTTTAGAAATGACCTATGAAGTCCACCCCTTACAGAGAGTAATAACACATCTTTTGGAGTTTCTTTCCTAATGTCTAGAAAAGTCACCGAAGCCTGTGATCCACTGGAATAGTTATTAAATGTCGACGTGGATATGCTATATTTGGATCTATCTTGTGTGGCATCTTCCTACTTACAAATATATTAGGAAAATATCTAAAACTATGCAAAGATTTAGGCACCTTGGACCACTGTTGCACTGAGTCCGACCTGGAGAGTTTCAGCTGCTCGAGAATAAAAAAGAAATATATATTGGAATGGTTTGCAGGACACTGTAATGATCAGTCTTAAACAAAAACATTACAGGCGTATAGTGCTTGATGAAAAAGATTCCCTAACGTGCATATATAATTCTTGATTGATAAAAGAATTATTTCTCTTTTTTCTTTTTTCTTTTTTTTTTAATATTTTTTCGTCATTGCACAGATTCATGTATCAAATCTGAGATGGGTTTTGTCAACTGGATCTCATGTGGACATTAATGTCTGTCTTGCATACGACCAAGGGGCTAAACCTGGCCATTAGGAATAAAGGAATCCTGTTTCTCTGGCAGCTCCCCAGCCCTATTAAGCAAACAAATCATAAGTAGGCTCTTGTTTTGTTTTTATCTTGTACCATAAAATAAATTTATAAGCCGCCTCTTTCTTTCCCAAAATAAAATTAGAAGAACTAGAGTCTTCAAGTAGCTTTTTTACAGTACCTGTATCCATGGATATTGATGTTATAATTTGAGTCATAAAGGCATCATGTATCACATAAAAGCTACCAATTTTACCATAAAATCCCATCAAAACTTTAGAGCTTGAATGGCCAATTTGCAACCAAGGTCTAAAGTGTGCCAGGTTTAAGCTAGCTGCCCAATCACTTTATCCTTTGATGGTTTATTTGCTCTTAAACAAAGCTGAAAGGGCCGAAGTGGTGTGGTGGTTTGCGTTCTGCCGTTCCATTACTCAGGTCAAATGGGTCAATCGAGGAACTAAATATTTTAATTTTGCTCACACCAAGTTCATGAACAAGCATTATCTAAATCAACTCGGTCACTGTTTTCAATGTGATTTATCTTAATGAAACCAAGTTTCAGCCCAAGTTCCGGAACTTTTGCTAATGCTTATGCAAAAGTTACTCTTAATCCCATCTATCAACTACCATCAACTCCTCCGATTTTTTGTTTAAAAAAAAAAATGGAATGGGAAAATACCAATGGCAATGGAGATTAGCGATGGCATTTTCAGATTCAGGTCTTCCGGAAAATTGCAGCCTAAGATTTGCATGCTATTTATGATTAATGTGCCAAGATGTTGTCGCCATGCGTTTTTCAACATACTTGATTGGTAGTTCTTAATTTAGAATTGCCAGCAGATATTATCACTACGAAATATCTGAAAAAATGTCTCTGCCTTTTTCTTGTCCAGGTAAGCAAGCAATTTTGTTTCCCACCATAGAGCGCAAATATAATTTTTTGTGATTGTCAGCAAAAATACTCAGATCTTCCATTTAAGGTTGCGGGAAATGGAGAATTATAGCAATAACTGAGCTGTCCATGCTTGCCTAAGAGGTAAAGAATCAAATTAATTTGGGAAGATTGTGCTGTTGGGTTTCTTTCTGCAAACATTACTGCAGACATAAAACTCTGTTGCAGGGCACGAGTGGCTATAATTCATTCCACCTCATCTAGATACTGTTGAAATTAATGTTGCATTTTGTGGGGACTATGTGACATAAGTCGTGCACTTCCTCTTAAATTCTGCTATATGTCTTCATGCTTCTACAAGTAACCTCTGAAGGGAGATATTGCACACATTTATTCTCCATTGATTCCTGCTCTGGGTGGTCACATCGTCCCATGAAGGAATAACTGTGCCAAAAATGGTTGTTGTAAATCTGGACTACATTATGACTAACATCTCTCTCATTCCTCAGTCTTAATCTTATTTTCATGTTTATTCTACTTTCTTTTTTCCTTTGTTTTTCTAAGCTGCTTAAAATAAATTAATTACTTTCGATTAAACACATGTTAGTCAAGAACTTAAATGTGCTTTTGGGATGGTGTTGATATTTTTGGCACTAGGTGGCATTTGGGATCTGTTTGTTTCTTTGCTGCTTGGATAAGCAATTAGGGACTTGGTTCTTTTTATTAATAAAGAAAAATATAAAATGGCAAGTAAGCATAATTTCTGCCCATCATTGCGCCCAAACCCTAACCCAATAATAAGCTACCCCCACCTCTCTCCTCCATGGCCACTTCTTTGGCTTTTCAATAACCCATCCTGGCCATCCATCCTGTTTAGTCCCTTATCAACTTAACACTATCGTGGACCATTCGCTCATAACTTGATTATCAATAACCAAAAAAGGCAAAAGCGGGCTATTTGTGGACAACTCAATGAATGGCATTAGGCGATGACCCTCACAAGGAGGGGAAAAAAAACAAACAAAAAACAAAAGGAAGATGTTGCATTGGGAGCATAATGGTTATTCTGAAAAAGTTGAAGCCCTAAATGGGATACTCAAAAGGCACAAAACATGAGGGGACAGGTTGGAGCCGTGGGAGGCCCATATGTTGATTCAGACCCTTCTTCTTTTATTTTTATTTTCATTATTATTATTATTATTATTATTTATTATTAGTATTATTATTATTATTTATTATTATTGTTGTTGTGTGCGTTGATTCAGGTTTCAGCCTTTCAGACCCTTACGTTTTGGAAATAAAATACATTGAAATGATTGGATCAAAAAATAAAAAATAAAAATATACATACACACGCAAAACAAAACAAAAGCCTTCACTTTAACTTTGACCCTTCCCTCTCTCTTTACATGAATGGTAGCCCACAGAGACACCCAACTCTTTCTAAAGCTTTTCTTTTTCTCTTTCTTCATTTCCTCTCTCTGTCTCTGTCTCCTTCTCTCTCCACAGGTTTGAGGAGAAGGAGCTCTCACAAATTCATCCCTTTTATCTCTCTCTACGGTTGTGAGTGAATGCTCTTTTCCTACTCTGCTAAAGCAAAGACCCCCCTCCCGCAAAGTTCTGATCTTTGAGACTCTATAACCGGTACCCTCTTGGGCTTCCTTTTTTCTCTTTGCTTTTCAACTGGGTACTCTGATTTGCTTAAGTGGGCTTTTTCTCTCGCTTCCCTTTGCTCTCTATTTTGTTTTTTTAGCATATGGTGTCTTTGTGGGGTTCTTGGATCCAAAGAGGTGGGTCTTTGTTTTTGGAGATCTGTATCATTCCTCTTTACTTTGCTCTTATCTTTTGCTCTTTTGGTCTTTGTTGCATATCCAGAGCTATGAAGAATCTACATTTTATGGGTGAATCCGTTGAATTTCTCTCACCTTTCTATGCTTATTGATCTATTACATTTTCACTTGAAAGCCTAATTTTTCGTGGAAAAAAGGGTTGGCATTTTGAGGTAGATGTCTCTGTTCTTGTTTTTTTTTTAAAAAAAAAAAAAAAATTCCACCAACCTTTTGGTTGATCTTTTGATACTGTTTGAGCTTTGATTTGGGCGTGCATGCAATTTTGTTTTGGTGCTATATAACCTTTTGTTTTGTTAATTGTTAACTCCTAGCTACTAGAGCATATATTTCTTTTTTTTCACTTCTATGTGGGTATTTCTTTGGTCAAGTAAAGGATACTGCATTAATCTGGGTTTCTGATCCAATACAGCGATAGATGGCATAGCTATAGCGGCAACTAAGAACTCTTAAACTCTAATATAGTAATATGTTCCTCGTTTTGATTAAATAATGTCCTCCAATTTGTGTGGCCTAGTTTATAGTCTGAATTCGGTAACCCCCCATTCAAGCATATTATCTTAGTTGTACGGTGGTAAATTCTCTGATATGTTCCTCGTTTTGCTCTAGGCGTCTTTTAATTTGTGTGACCTAGGTTGCAGTTTGAATTTGAAAACTTCGGTTCAAGCACATTATATATGTTACTGTGTTGTGATTTGTGGTTGATTTCTTGTAGATTTTACACTGCTATTGATGGACTTGGAGATGGAAATAGTTGGGACTATCAATGGTGGGAGTCATGTGGCGAGATTGGGGGTTGAGTGATGGGTTTGTCTAATTTGATCTATTTCAGAAGTCTGCATTCTGTCCATGGCCTCAAGGTCTGGTGCCAAAACTTCTTCGGAAAAGCAGAGGAAACTAATCGGTAGTCACACAACTGAAGGCAATATCTGCAGGCCTTCACCTTTACAGATCACAAAGACCAGCAAATCGGAGCCAGTTACACCAAGAAAATTTCCCAACACTGTGCAACACATCACACCAAACCAGGTCTCTGTAGAAAACAAAGAGGATAAAAGATCGCCAAGTTCTCATCAAAAGGCATCCAACAGTTCTTTAGCTGTAAAATTTAATTCAAGTCTATCATTGGGTGAGCTAAACCAAGTGCCAGCTTGTGTAAGTCCTGTCGTGAATGAGACTAATGGTTCACCTGAAGGTGGGGCTGATCAAGAAAAGAAAACTTCTGACCATGGAATTAGCCCAGCTTCAGCTAAAGTCGGTGATGGAACCAGCAGTGTTACCAAGACTAGTGGGAGTGCCAAGATTGGTGATCGACCTGATTTTGTTGACAGCGGGAAGAGCAGTATCTGCAGAGGTAGCACAAGCAGTGATGTAAGTGATGAAAGCACTTGTAGCAGCTTAAGTAGCAGTATCAACAAACCTCACAAAGCAAATGACATAAGATGGGAAGCCATACAAGCTGTCCGAGCAAAAGTTGGTGTATTGGGTATGAGCCATTTTAGACATCTTAAGAAGTTGGGTTGTGGGGATATTGGAAGCGTGTATCTTTCAGAGTTGACTGGAACTAAATGTTATTTTGCCTTGAAGATTATGGACAAAGCATCTTTAGCAAGCCGGAAAAAACTGCTTCGAGCTCAGACAGAAAGAGAAATACTGCAGTCTTTAGACCACCCTTTTCTCCCAACCTTGTATACCCATTTCGAGACAGAAAAGTTTTCATGTTTGGTGATGGAGTTCTGCCCTGGAGGTGACTTGCACACACTTCGGCAGAGGCAGCCAGGGAAACATTTTTCTGAACAAGCCGTAAAGTAAGATACCTATCCTCAAATGTGGCATAAGTTTTCTCAACTACTTATATCAGTCTGTATTCATGCTTTTATGTAATATGTAGTTTTGTCAAATCTCCTGATCATCTTGGTTCACTGTTTTATTGAAAACCCATTGTTATAGGATGGGTCTTCGGTTTTTTCATTTTATCTTGCTGATCTGCCGAATGATGAAAAAATACTCATGCATACAAAATATGTCCTTTCTTGGTATGTACAAGCAAAACCTTAGCAGGTGGATATATATTTGGATCTACAGAAAAAATTCTAGGTATTGTTAATATATAGAGTGATAAAGGATCAATTTCCGCAACTTTCTTTTCTTTATTAGGTGTTGTGTAAAATTGGCATTGAGGAGCAATGCTGCTTATGCATGATAACTAGATTTAAAGATATGCGTCTCCCAGATGAGATATGAATCAAAGGTAATGCTCCAAGTGTCTAGAAGATCTTTTCAGCAATCTCTCTTATTTTGGTAAGTAGTAAAAACTTCATGAAAAAGCGCAAAAGACACATCCAGGTACATGGTAAGTATTCAAGGCTCAACTATCTAGATACAAGAATATCATGACAAATTTATTCTGAGGGTCTTCTTTGTTTTCTTCCAAGCTGGAGTTTCCTATTTGCTAAAGAAATGGGCATTCCTAGGATATTGGATAGTCTGCTTATAATTCAATCATGCTAAATAGTTTCTGTCGTGCTTTAAGAATTTCTAGGGATAATTCTCAGGAAAAAGTAGTGGTGGGGTTGTCCCAGCACCATGTCAAACGAAGGTATGTTCCTAGTTGTTTTGTCGAGTTGTTGATTGGGCATAGTTGTTTTAATGAATAATGCAAAGGCTCAGCCCAAATACATAGGATTTTCTATTGACGATATTTTTGAAGTAAAAAATGGTATTAATATCAATGGACGTAGCCCAAGTATATTGGATGTATACAAGAGAAAACATCTAGATCAAGCATATGTTGTTATTATTCTCATTGAGGCCCCCTCTGAAAGCCCAGGCATCTGTTATAGAATGATGATACTGGGATCGTTTGGATCTGTGCTTTTCCCGTGTTGTCCCTCGGGTCTTTCTCTCCCAATGACACAATAACTAAAGGATTTTAACTGTTTTTACCTGCTAGAATTCAAGGATATGTGTTTGTTGTTTCTGGCTCAATAAGTACATGGCAAGAGGGAGTTCTTTGCAAGTTGCAGTAGGATCTGTGTCACTTAGTAGTTGCAAACCAATACACTGTCTTGCATTAACAATGGTTTGTGATATATCATTCATTGTTGTTATCACTTGGCCTTGAATATGCAGGAAATTCTTTGCGAGTTCAATAGGACCTGCGTCATATTGTAGTTGCAAATCAATACTCTTACTGTCTTGCATTCACAATGGTTTGTGATAATTCATTGTTGTTATCACTCGACCTTGAATATGCAGGTTCTATGTAGCAGAGGTTCTCCTTGCTCTGGAGTATCTCCACATGCTTGGGATTGTTTACCGTGACCTCAAGCCAGAAAATGTCCTCGTGAGGGAAGATGGACACATAATGCTTTCGGACTTTGACCTTTCCCTCCGCTGTGCCTACAACCCTACACTAGTCAAGTCTTCTGCACCAGAGTCTGAACTGTTGCGCAAGAACCCAGTTTATTGTGTTCAACCAGCTTGCATAGAGCCCTCCTGTATTCAACCATCTTGTGTGGCACCTACAACATGTTTTGGCCCTCGTCTGTTTTCTAGCAAATCCAAGAAAGAGCGGAAAAACAAGAATGAAATGGGAAACCAAGTGAGTCCATTGCCAGAGCTCATTGCAGAGCCAACCAATGCTCGGTCCATGTCATTTGTTGGGACCCATGAGTATTTGGCACCTGAAATTATCAAAGGTGAAGGGCATGGCAGTGCAGTTGATTGGTGGACTTTTGGTATCTTTCTCTACGAGCTTTTGTTTGGCAAGACTCCTTTCAAGGGATCAGGGAACCGAGCCACCTTATTCAATGTTGTGGGTCAACCACTGCGGTTCCCGGAGTCACCAGTGGTCAGCTTTTCAGCAAGAGATCTGATAAAAGGGTTACTGGTGAAAGAACCACAGCATAGGTTGGCATATAAGCGAGGAGCAACCGAGATTAAGCAGCACCCTTTCTTCGAAGGCTTAAATTGGGCTTTGATTCGGTGCGGAAGCCCACCCGAGATCCCAAAACCGGTTGAGATCGAGCGAATTCCAATCCCCACGGCGTCAACTAGTGAAAAATCTGCTTCTGCAGCTTGCCCTGATCAAAAGTATTTAGAATTCGATTTCTTTTAGTTGTTTCCAGAACCAATCTGCAATTTGTTTTTTGATTTTGTTGTTTTTGCTCGAGAAAGATGTAGAGTTCTGAAAATGTTGATCATGTGAAAATTAGGGTTTTTTTTTTTTTTTTCTATATCCATTATGACAATATGTTTGATGTTTTGATGAAATATTTTCAAAATTGTATTCCAGAAGTATATTCTCGGTTCCTTCCTCCTGTCTGTGAGGAGCAACCAGTCTATTGACCAATAATCCATGATTATGCAGCACAGAGCACGCAAACAAATTTCTGTTTGCTGTTCCCATCCACTGCACTTTACGCATGATGCTTAAAACAGCTCAGACTTCAGAAACCTCAGATGTTTTGAGTATAACATGTAATACGTTTGACCTTTCTTGGAAGTTGGAAGTATTTTCATGGCCTTGGAAGATCGAAGTCTAGATTTCAGAGAGAGCTGTATAGGTTTGTTTATAGGATGGAAGTGAAGACTTTCACAAAGTGGCATTAAAAAAAGTGAAAATGCGGTGAGCGTGGATCGAACACGCGACCTTCAGATCTTCAGTCTGACGCTCTCCCAACTGAGCTATCCCCGCATATGGTTTGTTAAGGTATAATATATATACTAGATTCTTCTAATTCCAATTAATTATAACATACCAAATGGGAATAAATAAATAAAAAAATGCCACGCTTTATGCCAATTCATGACTTTGGCACTGCTGGAATTTTAAAAAATCATTAGTCATTATCATATCACCATTAATATTGATAGAATAAAAATAAATAAATAAAGTTTATGAAAGATCATATCTTTGTGATTAGTACTGTTTCCATATATGATCTTTATATCCTTCGTATTCTCTTATTTTCTTGAGATCTTGTCGTTTAGTACCGTTGTAGATCATATTCTAATTTTTACTTTTAAAATCAATTTACTTTTAGATTTTATAAAGAGATTAAGGTTCTGCTTGACTACTGAGAATATAATTCTCATATGAGAATTTTGAGTTTTAAAATTAAATATTAAAATATTATATTTTAATATTATTATTATTTTGAGATTTGAAAAAGTAGGAAAAAAGTTAAATTGTTTATTATATTTTGTATGAAGATTTGGAAAAGTTGTAATGATGAAATGAGAATTTTATGTTTGAAACGAAAATTTTGTATGGCCAAACAGTACCTAATGAATATATAATTACAATTATGAAATATTTGATTCTTTTAGTACTAAATTTCCTTTATTTTACCACATGTTATTTTTTTTTAAAATTAATTAGTCTGGGCTAATGTTTTATTAATAATTAATTATGGACTTGGGAGGGCTGGCCATCCAGATCACATGCGTCGGTCCAACAGTGTGTGAGGAGGAACATGGAAACCGCATCGAAAGGTAATCATCAGAAAACTAGCTACCACCACCTAATGAAAAAAAGAATCAAATCATCATCATGAGAAGGATGCATCATTTTTATTCGCTGATTGGACGTATCGTTTAACGAATATTCCTGGCACGTGGAAATATAATATCAATTCCTTAATTATTTCATTTTGGATCAGACCAAAATTATAAAAATTTTAATTAATTTGCCGGGCACCATGTCTGTCTCATGTCAGGTCTTGTTCTGCATGGATCTTGGAAATTAGATCAATCGTGTATATATATATACATATAGTACGTAGTACTCGCTGTGCCGATCAGGAGACGTACAAAATGCAAGAAGGATCCAAGCTACTTGTAGTAGTCAAAGATTATTAATTAGTGCGTAGCTGCATGCATGCATGCCATGCAGCAGCATTTGTTGTACTATATATTTAATTATTTAATTAATTGACTGAACCTAACCTTGTTTTCTTAATAATTTATAGTTTATAAAATGTACGTAGAATATCATCATGTGTTGTTTTTATTTGATTGGTAATCACATCATGCATGGCTAATCAGGTCGAGGTACCGTATCATGCAATAATCAAGCCGGCCCCTCGATGATCATCACATGCACGCACCTGATCATCTTAATTTGAATATTTTGTGTGTTTTTTTCTTATATATATAAGTTATCGTCTTCACACATGAGATGCTGTTTTCTGAGTTTTTATATTAATTCAAGGTGGAAAAGAAATCGATAGAATCTAGTACGCAGATTTTTATTGATTTTTTTTTTTTTTTTTTTTTTTTTTAGTTTTCCGATCAAATTAAATGGGCTAATATCTATAGAAAGATAAATATATGCAATATTCATCTATGTAAAAATTCAACAAATAGTATTAAACATTGTAAGAGAGGATCAGGAAACTCTTAACGCAGTTGAAATCTTCATAAATTAGCGAGTTTTCGACTTTCCACTTACTCTGATCGAATTCTTTGAATTTATGCTATAGAAACCAAATACAATAAATGGGTGTTGCTATCGAGGATGCGATCAAACAATTCCAGTCGTTAATGGAACAGGGTGAGCTCCAACTTCTCTTTTGCTTGAGTTCTTCTTTGATCTTTGCACCGCTGACATTTTTTTTCCTTCCTGTATGTTTAATCATTGCAGTTGACGAACCACTGAAAAACACATTCAAGGTTAGTTTCTTTGATCTGTTAATGTTTGAATGGGAAGAAAAAACCATAATTTGCTTTAAAAGTGCTTGCTACCTGATTACATAAACCCTCTTCTCAACTTATCATAATTGGTGGACAAGGTAAATTATACTTACAGTTTAAAGAAAAAACTTTTGGTGGACGAAGTTTCATTGCAACTTTGAGAAGAATGACTCGTCTCGAGGCTACCCCACTAAGGCAAATGGGGGGATGGGAATCTGTCTAGCATAGTAATTCGCTTTTTAAGCGCGTTAGAGGAAGAAAGCAAGTTTTTTCTATAGTTCAAGTTTCTAATATTTTGTTTTTGTCTAAAATATATATATATATATATATAAAAAAAAAGAATATCTCTTGTGCTTTTTTCGTGCCCCATCTATTAATTTGGTTTTCCTGTTTTGTGATGCTTTGTTGAATTGAGGCGGACAGTTTTGTTTTTGCAATTCTCTTATGGATGATCTGTGCATGTTTTAACTCAGAGCATGTACTATGATATTTAGAACATTCACCAGGGTTATCCAATCGAAACATTAGTACGATTTCTCAAAGCCAGGGACCGGAATGTTGCCAAAGCGCATAAAATGGTTAGGTCTATTTATTTCACTAAAACTTTACTATTGAGTTGTACTTTAGATCTATTTATTTCACTAAAACTTTACTATTGAGTTGTTCTTTCTCAAAATTTTATGTTCTCGATCCTTTAACTTTCATTATCTTTGATATTTCTGCTTTTACTACCCACCCATGTTCCAGTTAATCGATTGCTTACAGTGGAGAATTCAAAATGAGATTGACCATACACTGGCGGTGAGTTGCATCACTATGTGATTATTAGCTTAACATATAATATTGTGGTTAAAGTCAGTGAGTCACTCTTGAATTTCTCTTTCACGCTAATCCATTATTGTTTATGGCAAACAAGCAACTGATAAACGAAGAAATGGGTAATTAGCAAGACAACTGAAAGAAAAAGAAGTAACAGTAGTGAAAGCAGCGAAGTGTTCGCTATCTGGATTCATACAATAAAACAAATCTATTGTGAGTTGTGTAAACTTTGAAATTTTGTGGATGGAAGTTCTGTTGCCTGGTAGGCAATTTTGCTGCCCTAGCACATAAACACATGGCGAAATATCAATCATACACAGGCAAATACATTGGTAAGCTTGTTTAGCCTGTTTGAGGACTTTGGTCCATGTAGTAACCAAATGCATTAAATTTTAGTAAAAGCCAAGAAAATTGGCATAAGGAATTGTAATAATATTATGCACGAAGATATTACTTGCAAGGGCATCTATAAGTGGTATAGTAGTGCTAATTCACATATCTTTATCCTTGAAATTCATATTTAATATCTAATTTGTAGTAGGATTTGTGCCTGGAGGAAAATGCCTCAGTCTTGTGCCAAAAGAATATAATATCTAGGGCAAGCATGTATATACTTTTATTGACACTTATCGTCCATATGGTAATTTAATGGTTGATTTTTGACCCAGGATAAAAGGGTGGAAACAAAAGTTGCTTTATGAGTTGTAATGATGCTTATGCATCTAACATTTGCATGGCAAGAAAATATATATTTATCTGTACAGTAAACTTGGTCTAAAGGAAAAATAAAATGTTTGATTGCATTTTTCTGGTGTTCCTCTCTTATACACTTTATTTGGTTATCAAGAATTTTTTACATCATAAAAGTTTCTTTTGCTTCTCTTTACAGAAACCCATCATCCCCATTGATTTGTATAGAGCAGTGAGAGATTCGCAGCTTGTAGGATTGTCTGGTTATTCAAAGGAGGTATACCTGTAGTTTACATATATACATAAAATCAGCATGGCCTTCATTCTTTAACAATATTGTTATCCTGTCCAAGCCAACTTTACTTGGGCAGGTCTGGCCTCTCAAAATTATGCTGCTATGATTTTACCAAAACTCCCAGTAATTTTTTTTTTTTTTTTTTTTTTTGGGGGGGGGGGGGGGGGGGGGGGGGGGGGGGGGGGAATTGCCGTGTGGTATTTTTTTGTTCATTCATTGGAAAGGAAGGATTATTTACCTTGCAATATTCCTACTTATGTTTTCTTCAAATTTTCCCTGCTAAATTTTGCAGGGCCTTCCAGTCATTGCTATTGGTGTTGGGCTCAGCACATTTGACAAAGCATCTGTAAGTGTATCATGCTATCTTGAATCTCCTTAACTTTCACAATTATAAAGTTGCATTGGATTAATGGGCTCGGATTTGCATTTAGGATTTACTGTATGCTAATTCGAGGAATTGGTGTACAATGGAATACAGGTTTTAATGGCATAAGTGTAATGACCTAAGGAGGGCTATGACTATTCATCAATCGAGTTCTTATTTACTGATAAAAAAAAAAAAAGTGTAATGATCCAAGGAAAGTCCAAACCACATGATCTAGGCATATACTCCAAAATCACTAATCAAAGTTACAATTTGTTCATCTTCGAATCATTATAAACCACAAGAACTTCTCCCTCTCAGGAAATGGGGCAACCCATTCATAGCCCTCTCAGACTAAATCCAAAGGATCAAGATTGTAGTATTTGACTGGCAATAATACTTTGGATCCCATTCATAACCCTCGCATGCTTGACTGGTTACAACGGGCCCCCAATTTTAACCTTGACTGGTAAATGGAACTGGCTTAGAATAGCATTTAAACACAGCTGTGCATGATGTAATATGTGTCATATTTACTTCGATATTTTTCTAAAAAAAATTTCAGGGGCATTACTATGTGCAGTCACACATCCAGATGAACGAATACAGAGATTGCGTAATACTGGTGCATATTTGAGTTTTTTTAATCATATTTATAGCGTTAAAGTACTTTTACTATTGCCTGATTTTTACTTTGTTGTAGCCGTCTGCAACAAAGAAGCATGGAAGACACATTGATACCTGTCTGAAAGTTTTAGACATGACCGGTTTAAAGCTTTCAGCATTAAACCAAATTAAGGTATCCATTTGTTTCTTTATACATCTTAAGTAGGCAACTGTGTTCAATTTCAACATCAATCAGTAATTATTTTTTCTTTCCTCATCCTGAGGACCATATGCATATTTGACACTATCTGCACTTTTGGTTCAATCTTAATGCAGCTTTTGTCTGCTATATCTACAATAGATGACTCGAACTATCCAGAGAAGACAGAAACATACTACATTGTAAATGTCCCTTATGTATTCTCGGCATGTTGGAAGGTTTGTGTCTATATTCATGCTTTTTTTTTTTTCGGTCTATATTCTCGGCATGTTGGAAGGCCTAGTTTGCGACAAAATTCTTAGCTCGGGCCTGAACTATTGGCAGGTTGTGAAGCCTCTTTTGCAAGAAAGGACAAGGAGGAAAATCCAGGTGCTGCAAGGTTGTGGGAGCAATGAGTTACTGAAGGTAAGTGGGTTTTCCGGTTTGCTTATCATTCTCTAAACTTCCATCACTGTTCATAACATGCGAATCCATTTGTATTTGGGGGGCTTTTTCTTTTAGAACTGAGTCTCACTATTTAAATTCTTATTCAGTTGTTTCTTAGGTAAGTTCTTCAGTCTGTGGAATCTGTCCCACTTAATCACATGCAAAATGTGAAATGCATCTTAATACATTCATTAAACCTTAATTGACACGCAACACTTGCCTTAACGCTGCTATTGCTTAATTTTTTTCTAGAATGATATGTCTAAGTTATGCTTGCAATATAATTTCTATGCTGCATCCAGTCATTGAATCTGTTATATGAAAATTTCTTGGTCAAGGTGGGTAGATTTAGCTCCTCTAATCAATCTGGAAAGTGAAATTGGAACTTTTCTCAGTCCTTGCATGCGAATTATTCACTGTTGTTTGGCGTTGATGAGCTATATATGAAATTGAATGCAACTGAATATTGTTCCATTTATTTGACTACGTCATGTTGACTTGCATCCAGATAATGGATTATGGATCCCTCCCGCATTTTTGTAGAAAGGAGGGCTCTGGATCGTCCAGGCATTATGGAAATGGAAATGCCGACGACTGTTTCTCCTTAGACCATGCATTCCATCAACAGCTCTACAATTACATCAAACAGCAAGCTTTGCTCATGGAGCCCAATCCACTTACAAAACAGGATTCAGTTCATGTAGATGTTCCAGAGCCAAGCCTGGACGATGCCAAGATCGCTAAGACCATAGAAACCGAGTTCCACAAGTTTGAAAATCAGAATGGCCTTAAAGTCACCAGTGACTGAAAGTTAGAATACAGTTATACTCGCTAGCTAGCCACGTGACGCAGTAACCTGATACACACTCTCATCGATGACTACAATTATCAGACTTGAATATGTTTACTTGAATCAGCCCGATCCAGGCTTTTTTAGGACATAGCTAGCTCCCATGGTATAGTTTGACATTACCACCTTAGCGTGGAAGATCATAAATTCAGATAATTAATGCAGGAAGCGTGCGAACAGGTGTAAGCTTTCACAAATTATGTTCATCGCTCGAGTAATCCAACTCGGCGTTGCTTGCCTTTTCAGCCTCCTCACGCTGGACAGCTGAAACAAGCAAGTTACGGGGACCCTTTTTCAGATGTATATCAGTAGCTTTGCTATTGGTTCGTTTGTCACGTACAAGAAAGCACTCAGACATGCTGTAGACGATATTTGTTTAATATTGCAAACTGAATTTCTCTTGAAAGGAAAGTGAAATATCAAAATTTCGAAGATCAGACTAATACACATACTTGCACAAGTTCAAATTTCTGCTTTAGACGTCAAGCAGGCATAAAGAAACAAAGAGACCAGAGAGCGTTTGATTGCCTGGAGGCAACGCTGAGATTCTAAACACAACTCTGATAATTCCCCCACTCTTTACCCTTCTAAATCCAATTATCTTTCTGAAAAAGGCCTTACAACATCAAGCGATATTTGTATATTTTTACGGTTGGACACCAAATCCTTGTATCATCAAAACAAAACAACAATTGGATTTGGAGTTTTATCTCAACTGTTTGTAGCAACTATAGGCAATGGCAACTGAAGCCGCAGCACAAACAACAGCAAGAGCTGCAAAGGTATCTTCACGCTCCCAGCTCTCAAACCACGTCGGCATGGCACACACTTTGCGTGTACCAGCACCTTCACCACTTCTGATGCCAGAATTTAGTTTATCATTGTTTTCGTTTTGGGCTGTCACCTTTGCTGCACCCACATTGCCATCTAGATTATAATCTAGCTTTCCTGGTAATACAGGGTTCTGACAGCAGTAGGAGTCTCCATTTTTTGTGCAACAAGCCATTACCTCAACTTGAGATCTACGGGCAACAGTGAGCGTCTCATTCTTAAATGTTTGTGTCAATTCTTCAATGTTTTGCACAACATTTATCTTTCCATTTAACTGCAGCCTTAGTTCTTGGGATTTCTTCTGTTCTTCTTCTGATAAACCCATCTGACCCCTGGCCTCAGCATCAAATATTTCATTAAAGCCAATCCAACAATACCAACTAAATCGTACTGACACTACACAAAAGCCAGGAGTCTGGATAAACCTATGTATATCTGCTCTAGATTCTACATGGGTAAGGCACCAGTTCCAAATTACCACTTCCTTTTATAATCAACACGAAAAATGTACCTCCAAGTGTTCTGATTACAAGAACCAAGGAAGCATGCTATAAGGTCCTATCCTACAGCTAAAAGCATATCAAAAGTGGATCAGCTTGCTGTGGTCTGCTTCTAGATAAATGGGGGAAAGAAAACGATGCAATAAATGTAAACTGCCTCAAAAGCAATCCTACAGTTTACCCAAAGCAGAGAGAACAAAAAGATTACCTCCACAACCAATCTACAATTTCTCCTTTCACAATATGCTGCTCAAGCAATACAGGTACATCCTCCGGAGAAACATACCCATACCTACAGATTTTATTTTTTTGAAAACCCATATGGCTCCATTATCAATAAAATGTTTTAATGGAGGACAAAAAACTATACTGCTAAGTAACAGATCAAGAAAAACTTGAAAATATTAAATAGTTAAAGCAAATCAATTAACAATCTCCTTACCAGTGCCCAGTGACTTCTCCATTGAGATTTGATCCAAATACGATAATATTTCCTGCATACTTATGCCCCCCAATGTGTGAGCATGGGCTAACAGACACTTTACTTTGAAGGCCATGCAATTCTATTCCTTCTTTGAATCTACTGATGAGAGCAGGTCCACAAACTCCACAACGCCGATCCCGGGACCCATGAGAACATACGAAAACGTATGAACCCTTTAATGTTTCAGGAGTTCCAGGAAGCCATTCACCATCCCTAACAAGCACTTCCTCAACAAATGTGTCAACATCAAAATGTGTCAATCTCCTGCATTTTTCACTAAACGCCATCACTATTGTTTCTTTTTATCAGTACTAAACTCAGTATTAAATTTGAGGGGATAGTTGAAAAAAATCTAAATATATGCGAGCAGGTATTGACCTGTATCTGATCATGTCTGGAAAGATTAGCACATCTCCATTTGATGTCTCAGTACCATCATGTCCCTCACATATTGTCAGGCGAGTCTAAAAAGAAAACAAAGAGACAAGGAGAGAAGGTTAATGTGAGCTGATATTATACATGAAAAGAGATTGGGGAGTCAAGGAAAACAGCAAGCAACATGCATGACACACTATTTTAGGCAGCAAAGCATAAAGCAAATGATGAATACAGTCAAGATAAAGGATAATAAACATAATTATTCACTGTCTTAAAAGAAACCTTACCATTATTCACTATAATTATACAAAAGACCAATGACCGTATAGTCAAATTCAATTTGCCGGCACATTTAACATCATTTCCTGAATCAGGGTACTAAATTGGCAACTAGCAGATGATATATCCAAAAAAAAAACCAGAATTCATCCCTCCAAAAATGAATACTGCGGCAAGCAGCCCTGAACTACTCTCCTACATAATTCTTTGAAACAGCACCAGTAGGCCAAGATAGGAAAGTTGCTACGAAAACATCAGGTAACTACTTCACATTAAGTAAAATCTCAAATTCAGTGTCTTTTCTTAATAATGAAAGAGGGTGCGACCCAGTACACAGGAAGATAAAAGATCCACCTAATTTGAGAGAGGAAAAAGTGCTAGAAATTCATGAAAAGTTCTGTTGATATGTAAGATTAAGATTTTGATATGTTAAGCTTTAGAATGATCAAAAGAGGTGTTGTCCAATTACACGGCGAAATATTCAACTATATGCTTCATTCAGAACCAAACTATATTTTTGTAAAACAGCATCAATCATCACCTAGTTTTGAAACTTAAAATCTTTTGTAATCCACTTACCATCTTCTAACTCCCACAGAACCCCAAACCTCAACTCCAAAAACATAGAAAGTCTGTTGATAAGAAAAACCAAAACTAAAAGAAAAGGGAAAGAAAGGAAAAGAACCACAAGACGCTCACTTCAAAACTCTGAAAACGAAACAAATCTACATCATCTTCAAACTAATGAATCAAAACACAAACCTCCAAAAGCTAGCACAACAATACCAACCCAAAAAACCACAGAACCCATATCATAAGTGTTGAAATTCGAAATCTAGCAATTATCAAAACTGAGACCGACAACCTTCATATAACCCCTAAAACAAAATTAATCCTCAAAACATACAAACCCATTTCAATCCACTAAGCTCGGAACGAGCCCGGAAACTAATAGGCTCCAAATCACGCCTCAAGCAAAAGCAAAACTTTTAAATCCATTAAATAACAAACCACCCTTCAATAAAACCGAAACTAAAACCCAAAAAATCAAACTGAAAGACAGACATACAGACCTCTTTTTTCATATCAGCCTTCCTAGTCATCACAGCGGCGGAGAGCAGCCTGGGCACGCGATCGAACTCGGAGGCCTCGATTCTTGCGGGCCAAACCTGGGGGTTCTTGTAGCAGAGGAAGACGTGGCGCTCGTAGAACTCAACGGTTCCGGCGAGTTGACTCGTCCGGAAGTCGGGGCGAGAGAAGCCGAACTCGGCGTCGTTGGTGGAATCCGATAGCAAGCCCTCGTTCTGGAAGCTTCCGGAGGCGCTGCCGATGCGGGAAGTGTGGTCGGCGAGGATGCTGTCGAATGGGTCGGACACTGCGATTGGGGACGACGAAGACGACGGGTTAGTGAATGTCAGAGCCTCGTCTCTGTCTCTGTTGCTCGCCATGCCACACGGGGAGAGAGAGAGAGAGAGAGAGAGAGAGAGAGAGAGAGAGAGAGTGGATATGTCAGTGTGTGCGCGTTTTGAGAATTAAAAGGGACACACAACCGAGATTCGAGAGGGAGAGAAATCGAGTGTGTTGTGTGTTCTGAGAGAGAGAGGTTCCAGACTTCCAGTGGCATGGGAACGAGGAAGAGGAGCGTGCGAGTGACCAAAGTTTGGGACAAGAGGCCACGTGTCATGCAGGGGGAATTTCTCGACTTTTTTCCCTTTGTTTTCTCTTTGGTTTTTTCGTCTTCAGTAGAGCTTTCTGGGGGTTTTTTATTCAAACCTAGTCGACTCGTATAAAGTACTGTCGGATACATAAACCTGTACATACTCTACCGATCATTGAATATAGAAGCTTCTTTTTTTTCTTTTTATTTCTTTTTTCTTTTTTAAATAACGAATATAGAAGCTTTTAGGCCACAATGGTCGGTGAAAATGACTATGGGTGATCAAGTTTTAGGTCCTTTTTCGGATATCTACGTTTATTACATCGATTGTTCTCGCTCTTTACTCCAAAAAGGAAATCTCTTGGGCTCTCGAAGACCTCCCCTTTTAGCGAGATAGGAGTGGTGCTCCTCAATAGGATCTAGATGAGGTACCAACATTTGAAACCCTGTGGTTCTGGCTTCACCTAGGGAAGTGATGTCTTAGCCACAAGTATGCGCAAAACATAAAAGTCACTCACCAAAGGAAATTATGTATTCGACAAAGGACATTGTACAACCATCAGCTTCACGATGCAGATATCATCGTGCAGGCTGTGCTAAAGGAGGCTTTTGACCAAACTGGTTATGGAGTCTTGCTTAAACACTGGAGTTCAGACCAAGAGCGACAGCCGCTATTTTCAGAGGGAGCATGCGAAGGGCCATCTCTCATTTACATGGTGATGGTTGTTGGGCGGCGCACATCTTCGACCACTGCATGATTGGGTTGCATCATCCAGATAGCTACTGAATGCTGATTGTACCAGAAGTAGAAACTCCACATTTCTAACGGAAAGTTTCTAGTGAATAATCTAATAGCTTGTCTCATATACAGAATCACACTTCTTAGAAGTCGCTACCAAGCCATCTTTTGAGAGTTCACTCTTTCCTCTCAAAATAGACTAGAGCATGACAATTTGATACCCTTGGATCTCAAATATACACACAATCAAACAAGTTCCTCTCTCAACCATTTCTATTCGTACAAAAGTTCTAGTGAAAACACAAATCACACAGGTTTCTCACCAGGCAAGTATGAGGGAGATGCACCCTCAATCTGGTTCTTTCTCCTGTTAAAAATGCTGCTGATATTAGGCAGAAGTACTTTCTTTGAAAACGTTTTCTCCTTCTCCAATTTCTGAGTACGGATAATATTTGCTGGTGGGTTCTGCTTTTGAAGCCTATAGTGGATAGGGGATGATTCTGACTTCTTCTCTGTTTCTGCCAAAATCCGAGATGCAGCTTCAGCTGCCTTCTTTTGTTCTCGTTCACGCCACCTCCGGAGCTCTCCCTCCACTGCTTTCTTGGCTGCTTCAGCCATCTCTGCCCTCTTAAAAGCTGCCTCAGTTGCAGCCTTCATATCCTCGATCTCTTTCTGAGTTACCTCTAACCTCTTGAGGGCCTCATTTTCACTAGCCTTCACAGCTTCTACCTGAGCCATGGCAGCAGCAACTTTCATATCTGATAATGTGTCTGACTCCTCAACTTTACGACTCAAAGACTCGAATTCTTCCCTTGATATTGTGATATTGGCACCAGACTCAGAAGTTGAGGCACGTGCAGCATTTGTTCTCTCAGACAAGTCTTTAATCTGATCAAGGGCCCTTGCCTCTGCTGCTTTTGCTTCTTCGGCTTCTTCCAGAGCAACTCTCAGCTCATTTTCTGCTTCTTCTAATGCAAGTTTGGTAGCTTCGGTTTCTTTCTTCAACTTCTCTGCTTTAGTCTTCATCTCTTCTGCTTCTTGCCTTGCACTTTCAGTTTCTAGGGAAAGCTGGTTAAGTGTGGAGACCAGATCCTCAGACGTCCCTCTCGCTTTAAATTCGTCCACCATGCATGCCTCAAGCTCAGACTTAACTTTCCGGAGCTTGACATGCAAATTCCCAGCAATGGACTCTGTTTCTGCCTCCTTTGCCTTCAACTCAGCATGCTCCTTCTTCACTTTATCCAGTTCTACCTTGAGAGATTCCACCAAGCTTCGCAGGGAGGTTTCCTCTTCTGCAACCTTCTGTAGTGACTCCTTAGCATCATCCAGCTCTGAAGTGACAGTTTTTACAGACTCTAAATCTGAAGCCTTTGCATTTTCCATTTGCTTTTGTAGAGCCCCAATTTCATTCACTGTGTCAGCCAGCTGGACTTCAAGATTTCTGGTAATTTCAGGATCCAACTCCTTCTTCAAAGAAAGCAATTTCTTTGCTGATTCTTCCAGGTTAGCTTTATATGACTGTCTCTGAACATCCTTTTCAGCAAATATCTTTGCTTGCTCTTGCTGAGCTTCTGAAGTGGCAAGCTTCACTTGCTCAATCGATTCCTGCACAATTGAAATTTCTTTGGAGAGCTCATCAGCCTTCTCCATGTTTGCTTTGGCTGCATCTTTGGCTTCTGCTGCTCGCTTGAAGGAAGCAACTTTTGCTTCCAAGAAAGCATCACGGTCCTGATGGATTATCCTTAACTCTTGCTTCGCAGCATCAAGTTCAGTAATGACTGTCATGTACTGCTCTCTTGTGCTTTCTAAGTCTTGTTTCCAAGCACCACTAGTTCCAATAGGGTTGTCAGAGCTTGCTTCTTCTAGCTGCTTTGCGGCTTCTGTTGCTTTGATGGCTGTTTCCTTGGATTCACTAAGTGAATTCATCTTCTGACTCAAACCCTCAACTGTTGTTTTAGCCTTTTCAAGCTCTACAAGGGCTTGCACTTTTGTAGTCTCAGCATTCTCTATTTGTTCCTTCAACTTCTTTAGCTCTTTCTGAGCCAGGTGAAGCCGTGTCTCCTTGGCCAGTATTCTCTACAGTTGAATACCAGAAATTGTCATATTTGGAACTCAAAAAGATCAACTGAATAAGGGGTCTAAATGATTAAGTAAACCTCTGCAGCGTCTAATGGGACAAAAATATCTAGTAATTGACCACGTTTAAAGATATCATAAGTTTTCACCCTAGTCCCTTCAGAAATATATGCTCCCTCTAAATTCGGTAGCGACTAGACTGTCCCTTCAACCCGTCACTATAGAACCTAAAATAAAGAAGAAAGCACCAAGCATCTACAACTAGTGATACTTCACTAAAAAGGCAATTTCCAAAAGAACCATAGATTGAAGTATATGCATTACAGACACAAAAACACATCAACAATTTCAAGTAACACTTTCAGACTCAAGGATGCTTCTCATCTTTCATTTTCAATTTAGCTAATATGATTGTTGATCAGACAGCCCCAACTGCACTGTGCAAAATCTCTAGGTCGCGATCCTTTACACCGAGAAACCACAGCCCCCCTTTCTCTCTCTCTCTGATCTCTATAGCTTCACAGGCTACATTGGATTTGTGATTGTTTGATTTTATTGTGTTTTTGTTATTGGGGGAAGGAGGGGGCTACATGTACCAAGGGAAGGGTGAAGATTTGGGTCAGTACCCTTGATCTTGAAATGCCAAAGTGGCTGTAGCCATATCAAATGTCTCCGAGAAGTTAACTGACCGGTTTTTGTGAGATCTTTTGATCTTCGTCAACTATTCTGCTTACATAACTTCTCATATTCTTTTTTAATTTTTTTAATTATCAAAAAAATTGTTGATCGATCGACTCTTTTTTTAAAAAAGAATTACAACCTCTGCAAGAATGTGCATAAAGTTTTCTTCCCAAAAAATAAACAAAAGGCATAAAACACTCCTTCAATCTTAGTGCAAAGCACTCTTTCTATCCAAATGAGGAACACCATCCAACTGAAAAGTGGGTAGGGGAGATAAACCTTTAAAGTCATGGGCAGCATCCACATAGATATAGCAAAAGGTCAATGCATATGTTAGCCACTTGGTACACATTTAAAACTCACCTCAAATATCCCTTGACTGTGTAGTCACTAACTAAATAATACTAACACAATCAAGGAGAAGAGTGGCTTTTAATAGCACATCTACAACCGACACTTAGCCAAGACAATCTAAAAAGAAAAACAGAAAAAACTGTATTCTATATTCTTTTGTAAACAAATGGCACAATCACATGCAATATCGTCAACTTCCCTAACATCCATGGAAGACAAGTAAATATTATTTAATTCATTCAAACAAAATCCGTACTGACCCCATAGATATACTTTTATAACACTTGGAGAATAGAACCACAACAAATACCTCTGCTGACTGAGGTTTTGCCTTTTTAATGGCAGGTTTTTCGCCTGAGAAAGCGCCTTCACCGAATAGGGTGACAGCATCTTTAACGGATTGAAATGGCGCACTGGTGTCTATCTCTCCCACCTCTGCTTTAGGATTAGGAGAGCTGGTAGCATGTTGACGGTCTTTTGCAACCATACTGCTTTCTATACTTCTGTGAATCACACCTGCTGAAAACAATTTAAAATTGTTAAGTTGAACTCATTTAAGGAATGCAGAAGAAAGAATGATCACAAGAAGATGATAGCACATCAAACATGTCTCAAGAAGCAGAAGGTGAATTTCAACCCAAAAATCACTACCACCAGTATTCATAAATAAATTTACTGCCACATTTAAGGGTTAAAAGGGGAAAGAAAGAAAAAAGTGAGGGGAAGACAAATATCCTCACATGGGAAGATCATACAACTCTTGATAAGGCAGGATCTAACAATTCACCAAGCAACTTTATTTCAAAGAAGCCACTCTCCAACTTGAATTGGCTGTGCTCGTCTTCCTTGATTATATCCAAATGCAAAAAAATTAAAAAAAAAAAAACCTACTCACCTTTGTCTCCAACCCATTTCCCATCACAAGGACATGCATTTACATATTTATAGTCACTAGTTGAGATGAACTAGCGCTGACAACAAGAATCTGGGCCTTAGAAAAAGATTGGAGGCCCAATCATTCACACATCCTCAAAATTTGAAGATATGTAGCTTGGATGAACCAAGCCTACACAGGTGCAGAAAAGTACCCACAATTTCCCCACCAGGACTTACCCCCCAATCAAGAGTAGCCAGCTGGGGACAAATCAAGCCTCATTCATATACGGGTTTTCAGGAAAGAATGATCCCCTTCAAATAGTTTAAGTGCAGCCAACATATGATTAATCAGACATCAATTTACCAAATCAATTAATAAGGTGAGCATTCCAGACCCATCAAGCAAAACCCTTCACAACAACTCCCAATCGGCTAAGACTAACTTGAGATGAAATAAACACTTCATGACAAGCTATCATTTCAACGTTAAATATTGACGAGGCGTCAAAAGACAGAACTAAATCAAAACTGTCTGATCTCATCCAGAAACATCATATCAAGACTTCTCGAACCCAATATCACACTACCAAACAATGGACCAAGAAAGCACAACTTTCTCCCAAAACCTGAAACAATGTGGACTCAACTTTGAAAGCCAGTTATAGATAAGTAATAACTGAGAAAATAAGACTAACTTTACTAATATTATTCTGTGAAAAACCCCCATTTTTGGTCTAGGTACTCATTGATGCCATCTTCACAACTATAAAGCTAACAAACGCACCTATCAATTTTCTGGAACTCTTGGCATGAATTTCTTAACCAATAAAGCATGAAAAATATACAAAGGGAAAAGCAATCCACAGAGATAAAAATCCTCACAATCTGGCATGCAAAAGCCTAGACAGTACGTGCATCTCCCGAAAAAGTAACAGCCATGTTGCATTCAACTCACTCTATGTACCATGATAAAATCACTTTTGTAAGACCTCTGGTTTCAAACTACTGGTATAAACTCAAGGTGTACAAATGGTGTCCCCTAGACCAGTAGTCCTCATCAAAATTACCAAATAAATTAATCACAACTACCTTTAACAAACTTTACAAACTCCTAAATTTCTGTTCGCTCACCAAATGATTCATCAATGAGGTTCAGTCCAACTCTTTATAGTGCAGAACAGAAATGGTGGCAACGAGCATCCAGTACAAGTACAAGGAATTTGATAAACCTTGCATCTAGCATCCTAAATGACCATCAAACAATAGCATGCAATTTCTTACCCTTGTGTATCAGCATAAAACAGATATAAAACCTTGAATATTAATTCTAACCATCCAATCAAAACGTTCCTAGCACTACAGAAAAGCACGTCAACTACAAAGAAAGAAGTGATAAAAGATATTTGGATGCCAACAAAGAAAATTTTAAAAAATCCACTAAATTAAACTTTTTTTCAACCTTCTGAGAATATATACCACGAGAATAGTAAGGAAAAGGCAAATATAAATATATTGTACCCTTGTATCAGAAGTTAATAACTTGAGAGGAAGGAAGACTGGTGGGCATCATTTTAGCTACAAGATAAAGTCAATTATTGGCAAGCTATTTCACCATCCCTTTTCCAATCCCCTTCAAAAGAAGTCCGGGAATCTCAGAAACTATTACACTCCATATAAAACTTGCAGCCCATATGGTTATCTGACTCCTAACCCAGAGTAAAATAACTCTAAAATGTATACAACACATTTCAGTTGCTCATTGCTTTTAACACAAGTTTCCAAGACTATGCCACGCGTTTATATAGAGCATGGGAACGACTTTTTATGACAAATATACCATATTAATCACTAGTTCTTCAATAATCATTTTTTTCACAAGTAATCCGGTATTTAATTAAAAAAAAAAAGGCAAAAGGCTCTTTCAGTAATATTCAACTTCCCAATTTTAATTATTTAGACTGTAGGAAACAAAAAAGAAAAATGCGAAAATAGAAAATTAGCTGAAAAGCAGCCAAAAAGGAGACGGAACAAAAGAACAAGAACTGAAAATGATTGATGTCCTAACAAAAATGAGCCAAAAAAAGAAAAAGAGAGAGAGAGAGAGCTTAAAAGGCGAATAAAAATTAAAAGAACAAAGAACAAGTTTCTTACCCAGAAACCCTAATCAAACCTAGAAAACATCCAAGGGTCAAGATAGAAAATAGCCACTCTTTATAGCCACCGTACCACCAAACGATGTTCCAATCAAAGACACTCTTCCTTCGATCATCTTCTCCGATCTTCCTACTTCACACAAAGGTATAAGTACATAGATTGAATTTCAACGCCCAGACAACACAGCCCACCAAGAAAAATCGTCGACTGTGCAAGAACCTTTGGGAGAATTGGTTGAAAGTTATCCCTGACAAGAGAGTGCGGAATATGAGATTAAAAGATACGGATAATCAAACTATAGGTTTTGAATTTGAAATGGTTTCCGAGATGATCAAAACGTTGAGAGGGAGAGAGAAAGAGCTGTTGGAGACAAATTTTATATCAGCATGTCAGCGTGAGAGAAGGGGGGCAAGTTGCCTGAGATGATGGTGCGATGTTGATTCCGTGTATTCTTGCAGTGCGTGCTTCGAACGTTGTACATATTTCACATGTTTGTCATCGAGTCTAGATTGAGAGGCTTAATCGTCTCCTTTGTACAACAATAATAAGCGATGAAGTTGAGCTGTGTATACGAATAAAATGTAGTGGGACTCTGGGCCGGATTTTTTTTTTTATTGAAGAGTGGGAGGCCAATGGGCGGGTCGACACGTCAGCAGGTGGCACCGTCCAATACAACTCTGACCGTGGACGACGACCAAAAGGAAAGAAATAAAGAAAGAAAGGGCTGCAAAGGGCGTTTGTTTTGGTTTAGCGACTCCGACTCGTGGCCATGGGCCCCTTACCTTTTTCATTTCTCTCTCCCTCAGAGTCGCACGCAATGACACGAACGTCACTTTCTATCTTTCTAGCGGTAACATTTAACGCGGGTCTTGGATCAACCTTTGAATGCATCTGTATCTCTGTTACACCCGGATCTTCAATATTTATTTCATGTTTTTATTAAGAGATATAGGCCTCCTCATGTACTTACTCATTTTATATTTTTATTTCTTTCACTTAAACCTTCATATTCGAATCAAACCTCACGGTTAAGTCAAACATATTTTTAAACCAACATAAACTTGAAAATTTTGTAAAAAAAATGTAATTGACTTTCAGGGTTTGGTGGTTTGATTGTCCAATCACTTTTAGGTACTTTTTATGCATTCTATTGATGTAATTAATTATATTATTTTTTAATATAAAATCATTATTTTGATTAATTATATTAATAAAATATATAAAAAATATATAAAAGTAACTGTACGTAATATAATTTTTTTAAACCATTTAAATAGTTTTTAAATAAAATAAAAATTACAAATTCATTAAAATATATTTTCTTAACTATTAAGCTAAAAAAAGTAAGACAATCAGTAAGGATTGTGAGGAGTCACTCTCACCAAGAGTGGGATTTTCCTTTATAATAAGCATTTTGTCAAACATTATGAGCTAAGATAATTGCTGGATTTTATATATCGATTTTGATTAGGAGCGAAATCCTATTCTAATTCAAAGTTTACCCACGCACTTGCTTGTGGAAGTTTCCATCTGACTTGCTTTGTTGTTTTTGGATTAATGCTCTTATGTATATCTTAACTTGTTGTAGGTTTTGAATTGCTCTTGACTTCCTCTTGAATTCATGTTTTGGTGCAATATGGAATCAAAGTATTGGGAGGATTTTTGTCACAAAACCCAAATGAGCTCTCAAGTAACGCCCATGAAAGGGGGGAAAATGTGGGAAGACTGCTTACTTTGGCGAGGCTTAAGAGGTAAGATTTCTCGAGAATACTTTTTCAAATTCAGACACAAGTTTCAGTTATAGAGTTGAGATCGGGAAGAGAAATCTATTAAATTTATTATACAATGAGGATGAAAGACCTAGAGGGATTGTAAATCAAACTTATTATAATGGATTATCCACTTCCCAACCCCATATGAACGTAAGTCAAGTGTTGAACTACGTAAATTTGTGTGTTTATCTCTCTCAATTTTTTCTATATTTATCTATTGTTCATCACCATGAGCATATGCACGAATTCCGTACGACCACACCAGATCAGCTGAGGGCCCACACAAAAGAAAAAAATAACTGGATAGTAAAGCAGTAATAAAGAAGGTGTAAATGTATAATTACCCATATAAATATTGAGGGATGTGCCCCTGGTGCATTTTCATTTTTTAAAAATATTTTTTAAATATATTTAAATATTAAAAAATACACATTAATTAGTAGTCACTTTATTAGCCATTACAAAAGAAAAAAAACAAACGAGCGGTCAAATTAAGGAGACAAATTCAAGAAGCTACTTAGTATTTTCATACATATATATATATATAGAGAGAGAGAGAGAGAGAGAGAGAGAGAGAGAGAGAGAGAGAGAGAGAGAGAGAGAGAGAGAGAGATCACTTTAATCATTTAGTAAAAATAAATAAATCATAATTGGTAGAATTTATAGAGAGAATTTATCGATGGCATTAGCATTTATATATATATATATATATATATAGAATTTCTCTACAAATTCTATCAATTTTGTATGTATATATATAGCATGGACTTCACCCATGGATCATGAGACTCTTATCATGAGTGATGCCTTTTTGGTTTAGAAGACGTCAATCCATGCAAATGCAACTCTATGAAAAGCCGATTCATGAGACATTCACAGACATCCAAGCATTACAAGCATATGAAAAGCCGATTCGGAAGAATCATGACGATTTTTGGTCGGGCCTTCATGACATAATTGTCACGTCCTTGTGCATTAAACTCACAAAAGCATGACCCCGGCGGCTTACAAAAGCTGCCACCTAGCTACTAATTCAATTTCATTTATTCAATAATTCTCTTCCTGAAATTATACTAAATCTTCAAGTCAATAGAACGTGAAGTGAATTAGATGCATGCTACGTACGTACTGATCTATTTATCAATGACACGAGAATTTATAATTACATTCATATATTATTATTATTATATATATTGATAATGTTAATTTCTTATAAATATTTTAACCGCTATTTTCGTTTAATTAATTTATATAGTTCATGATGGCTGGACTCCATTATATATATATATGTATTTATTTATTGTCGACACCGATCGATATTGAATCTGAGCATCAATATATATAATTAGAAAAAATTTATACATATCTAATTTTCTTATCATCTTTATATTGTTTCATAACATGACATTAGATAATAAATTTATAAATAAAATTTAATAAATACTTTTCAATTACCTAATATTACACCATAAAATAAAATAATAATAAAAATTAAAATGATAAATATCATTACTCATGTAATTATGATAAGAAAATTAGCACGTACATACATTGGGCTGCTGTTGTCAGCCTGTTCTGCAATTGTTGCTAGCAACAAGGGACATGAGGATGAGAGATAGAAAAGAGAGAGGGTTTGTCTTCTGAGTTTTGCTACGGATCAGCCACTGTTCACGGCTGATTCGTAGTACACCTTACGTGTCTATTATTATTATTTTTTTAATCATGATCTTCCCCTACACCGAAATCTCTCTCTCTCTCTCTCTCTCTCTCTCTCTGTGCTGGCCTCCTGTTTCTCTTTGCCTCTCCCATGATAGGATTGAAATCTAATCCAGCTGAAATTTACAAATGATCAAAGTTGTTTTCGATGTTCTATTTCTTAGACATAGGTGATCCCCAAAACTTGTTTAGTTTCAATATTATCCCAGATCTTAGATCTTGAGCATCCATTAACACACATCATCTCATCAACTCCATCATCTCCTTGTAAAAAAAAAAAAAACCTCCATCATCTCTTTATGCTTTATCTTACCCTTTCTATTTTTAGTTCTTTCCCAAGCGCCTGTTTGGGCTTAGAAACCTACTCTCAAAACCCAAAAAAAAACCTTTGAACCAGAACTTTAATTAGAAAAAAGAAACTGTAGATTTCTAGATGAAGGATTTCGGTGCTCTGAGAATGGGAGACCTGATTTTTTTTACACCAAGTGGAGATGGCAGCCCAAATATTGTAACTTGACCAAGTCCTTATCAAAACGTTACTTTACCTTTGCTTTCAGTATTGTATCTACTGTTTGGTTGCTGAGAAAATGGGAAAAGAGTGAAGAATTTTATTTTTCTGTGCTAAGACGGGAAAGATATTGTGTTCTATAAGTTTAAATATTTAGGACTTGGGAGAACGAGGAATTCATCCTCTTAGCAATTAGATGGTTGAATCATTCTTGTTGGATTTTTAAAATTGTATACTTCGTAAGGCTATTGAAAAGGTTTTTGGATGATTTGAACTAAGCCTTTTATACGTCGTAAAAAAGAACAGAATCTACCAAACTTTGAATTCGTCTTCTCTAATAGCTTCCTCTATTTTCTTAACAACAGAAGGATTTGATTATTTTACTGGTGGGGTGAGAGTGCTGACGACGGAACGACTTGGATACTGGGGGTGGGGGGGAGAGGAGCTCGAGCTCTGTTTCTTGAAATCAGGTATTTCAATTTTGAGAGAGGGAATGGAAAGTTGGGAGAATTTGGTCATTTGGCCTACGTCACGTATGGTGTGCGTTTGGCTGATCCCAAACAGGGGCTGCTCCCCATATTTACTCTTGTCTTCTGAGTTGAAAGAGAGAAAACTTAGGAGGGAGAGAGCCAAGGATTAGAGAGGATAAAAATGGAAAAAAAAAAAAAAAACAAACGGATAAAAATAGAAAAAAAAAATTGTGAGATGAAAAAATATCATTGTTTTTTCAATTCACGCATATATATATATATATATATACACACACTAAGCAACAGCCTGGTACGTTAATCGCGGGATACACCTGACATAATGATTTAAATAAAATAAAAATAAAAAAGTCAATAACTTATTTGTCTGAAAAAAGAATATACAAGGTTAAAGAAAAGTAAAAAATAAGGTAAAAAAATCTAAACTTCTGCAAAATATGAGTATTGATCTATATCTATATTAAATTATCTATTTACTCTCTATATAATAATAAAATATTATTAATTTAATAATTTTTTAATTTTTAATTTTATCACATTTTATAGTTCTACTAATTAAAATATTAATAATAATTATATTCTAATCAAATTAGTAATATTAAATATAAATATTAATAGTAATTATATTCTAATTAAATTAATAATTAATATTATATATTAAGTGTTTTAAGTATTTTATTAGTTAAATTTACTTAAAGTTGAATTTTACAATGAAAATGTTTTAAACCGTTTCTGTTCTAACTAGTAAAGTCATTTTAATTTTTTAATTTAAAAAAATTAAAATAAAAAGAAAGAAAAATGAGTACACTGTCAGAACAAAAATGATATTAAAAATAGACGTCAATTCATATGGGCCACGTGGTTATTAAGGGTCTTTTGGTAAAACATGATTTTTAATTAAATTCTACAAAAAAACTACATGTCAAATGGTTAAAAGTCTTAAGCACCTTTTGATAAAATATAATTTTTCATTAAATTTGATAAGGGAGTTACACATCAAATAGTCAAAGGTCTTAAGGACATTTTGATAAAATATGACTTAACGGATTTAAGAAAAAAACAATAAAAATTAATGAAAAAATAACAAAAGCTACTATTTACATTTAGATAACTACTTATTATAATAGAATATATATATATATATATATATATATATATATATATATAAGAAGATATCTCTTGCCCACCATCACCTACATGCAATTATATAAGCTCCATCAATCAAACATGGCAACTTCCACTACGAACAGACCTATGCTAATTAACACAATTAACTAGGTTTCTAGCCGGTGGGCACTCTAATTGGATTTAGGGGTGAAATTCGGTAGGTCAGACTAGAGAAACCGATCAAACCTTTCCAGTCATGTCCAATTTTTATAAGATCGAATGAATTCAGTTTGGTCCCAGTTAAAGAGTTTTTCATCCTAAATTAGACCGAATGAAAAAATATATATATTATTATTTATATAAATAATTGTATATAATTAATTATTAATATATTACAATATTACATAAGTATTATGTTCTTTAATGTAAAATTATAATATATAGTATTAGTATATATTAATATACTAACATATTATAAGAGTTATAGTATAAATTATAGTATATGTATAAATTTATAATAGTATTAGTATAGTTAACTTAATATGTTAGTATTAAATCACTATAACCACATAGAGTATTATTTAATATAGAATTACCAATTTATCACTAATATATAATATATTAGTAATACTATTAGTATAGTAATTAGTTTTAGTATTGGTACTAAGCAGTGTTTTAAATATCCTACCATATCAACCGATACGACCGGTATATGTTGTACTGACCACTGGTCTGGTACAAGTATTTTACCTGTTTCGTACTAGTCCAAATACCAGCTGCACCGATCGATATTTCGACCTGTACCGGCCTATGTAATGGCCGGTATTTTGGTCTTTACTTTTTTTTTTTTTTCTTCAAACTATATGCTCATTTTTTACACCCAATTCAGACAAGACTATTTATAATTTATATATATGTATTTATGTATCATTTATTCATATATAGACTATTATTTTATAATATAATTTATATATATTTTTATATATAATTTATTCATATATCAACTATCCCGAAATGGTATGCAAAACGATATCGGTACCGAAATATTTCATTCCAGTGCCTTGACTTGTATGACATTCGGTACAGTATTCAAAACATTGGTACTAAGTCTATAACTATATATTATATTTTTTAATGTATAACTATTATATATAGTACTAGTAGATATTAATAATTGTACAATCTATTATGTAATTTTAGTTTAATAAGTCACTTAATTTTAATTTAGTATTTTAAATTAATTTTTTTATTAATCGATTTTTTTAAAAAGAAAGGTTGGAGGGGGCAAAGTGATGTGTATTTTAGAAATTTTTATACTATTAAAAAATACACATGAATATAATATTATACATCAATTTATCTATATTATTTGAATGAAAAAATAAATAAATATAACATAATTTTATATAAATTGCATTGTTTTATTCAAATATATTCTTGATAATTCTAATAATAACAAATTGATAGAATACAAGTCACTCATATTTATTTTTAAATGTTTCTTAAAATATTTGAAAAAACAGTGGTTCTACCCAACACTACACCTAGAGGGGGGGTGAATAGGTGTATCTAATTTTTATGGCCTTTTAAAAATTAAACAAACAAGCAGTTAATAAATGAATTAAATAACACAAATAATCAACACATGATTTTGATCACGGAGTGGAAACTCATTTGAAGAACATTTTCAAAATCTAAAACCACTCCGGGTGTAAGGCACCATCTCAAATCCACTATAGAAATTTTAGTTTGTTACAACCAATTTAGAGACACTCACAAAACTTTTGTAGTAACTAAACTTGGCTTGCAACACCACGAGTGACCCACTCGATCTCTACACGCATGTAGTGTCGGAACTCCGACCTTCCTATAGCTTCCCACGAGAACCTCTCGATCTCTGCATCAACGGCAGCTCCGGACTCTTCCAGCCAACAAAAATGTCCACTTCAATGGACTCAAGTAAGAGTTGATTTTGAATGTGTTGTGGTGAAGAAATGTTTATCCAAGAGAGAATCAAACAAATGGGAGAGAGTTTGCTCTAAGAAATTCTTGGAGGCCCTTAGGGTTTTTGCTCTGATTCTCCATCCTTAGAACAGAAGTTAACTTGTTCTATTTATAGTTCTCATCAAATGAGGCGTTCAAAACCCTACATTGTAAGTGATCTGGAACATTGGCTCGAGCGAAATGTCGAGCGAGGGTCGAGCGAGACAATCTGCCAAAGTTCACTCGAGCGACCTGTCGAGCGAGTATCGAGCGGTCGACTCTGCCTGAGTTCGCTCGAGCTCAATGTCGAGCGAGGGTCGAGCGACACACTCTGCCTGAGTTCGCTCGAGCTGTATGTCGAGCGAAGGTCGAGCGGTGCAATCTGCCCAAGTTCGCTCGAGCGCTCCGTCGAGCGAGGGTCGAGCGAAGTTGCCTTCTTTGACCAATTTTCAAGCCTTTCCGCAACAACACTTGTTACAACACCATTTTACACAGGTTTTCATAAGAATATGCCAATACACTCATTTTTCCCTCAACAATCTCCCCCTTTGGCATTTCTGTGACAAAACCTCTAGCCTATACATATGACTTAATCTTAGCACACCCAACTAGATCCATATTCTTGAATATGTTGAAATATTTCTGCACACGCTTAGCAAACGGTTAAACATACCCATTCACATATGCACAAAAACATATTTGCAATTTCCAAATCATAATTCATGAATAATCATGTCAAGTACAGGTTTTAGAAAAGAAATATTTCATTAAGCAACAAATCAGAGATTGAGTTCAAAGAAACATTAGTCAAATAACAGCAGCTAACAAGAGGTATAATTCAACAGACATAACCAAAAGCTGCTGTTCCCCCAAAAAAATGTTAGTACAAGTAACACTCCCCCCGAGTTAATACTATTGTACTACTCCCCTCAACAATATCTCCCCCTTTTTGTCACAAGAGGCCAAGGGTCTCAATCATCACCATCGGGATCCTCATCATCCTCATTGAGCTGCCTCTCGATATCGTTGAAGCGTTGAGTCACAAGTTGTTGCAGGTTATCAACTTTCACCTCAAGGCTGTCGAACCGGGCGTCAAGGCGAGCTAGATACTCAAGTACCTGCTGAAGACTGGGCTCCGACGAACCGGGAGCTGAGGAAGATGGCTGAGAGCTAGATGGGGCCGAGGTAGACGGTTGAGAACTAAATGGTTGGGAGCTCGAAGGCTGAGAGGAGGGAGCGGGAGGATGCTCAACACGGAGAGGGTGTGGAGTTGTGTGAGCACGACTCAACTGGATGGTCCTACGACCAATAGGAGCCTTAAGTGCAATTCTAGGCTCCTGAGGATGGAAAGCAACAGATTGGGAGAGAGCTAGTCGGGTGATTAAACACGGTAAGGGCAAACCAGTCCGTGTTTTGGAGGACCGATACGCCTCAACAATAACCCGACACAAAAGACTTCCTAGATCAATGGAGACACCATTGATCAAGGCATATAGCAGAAGGGCACGGTCAAGACCCACATCACTATTATGACCAGTAGGATCTAAGTTCGTAAGAACAATCCTACTGAGAATAAGGTGATCAGGGGTAAAATGAGCAGTTGAAATAGGGGTTGTCCCTTCCCAACTACTAGGTCGACCACAAAGACAACTAGCAATGACTTGTGGACTGGGAGGAGATGTCTGTGAGTAGGGAAACTCAAGATAGGACACACGAGGGGCATTTAGCAGAGTCGCTATCATGCCCGGAGTTACTCGAAAAACAACGTTCCTGAGACTGACTTCAAACGAGTCATCAACAGACACGTCATGAATATTTGAGTAAAACTCCCTAACCAACTCCACAGAAGGAGTGGGATGACCAGTGGTCAATGCCTGTCACTGACGAGACTCAAAAATGCGGAGAATGATAGTCTCGGTAAGCTCACTTAAGGCCACTTCACGCTCGACTATGGGAGTACGATGCGAGAAGTTCTGAAAATATAACTCTTGAGCTCTGGCACTATGGAAGTTAGCTTGAGCGGGTGCAGGGGGGTTTTGGCGAGGACGAACTTGTCGAGACATGGTTTCGGCTGTAGACAGAGTCAAAAACGTTAGACAAGGCTAAGGCAATGTGAAGACGTGATGAATGCATGCATGCTGACACAACAATGCCAAACGACAATGTAGGACTTGGTGCATGCCCTATGCCGCTCTTCATTTTTCAAAACAATGATAAATGCCTAGTTCAAAGTGTCCCATATGCATGCCAATGCCTACTCATGTGCATGATCAACATGCATGCTAATGCCAACCCATGTGCATGACTCTTATACAATGACAACCCACATGCAAAGTCATTTGCAAGCCAATGCCACAATCTAAATCAAAATACCTTCAAACCCAATGCAATCCTAGTTAAACGATGTCCCAAACCTAGGATAGACATAAAATAGATATGGGGACAATGCTATGCCAATGCATGATGAAAAAGAGAATACAAACTTCATTTAGGCATTTTATCGAGCACTTGGAGTGCATCCAAGTGGGAAACTCGGGCATAAGCCCATGGGAGTTCCAAAAACTGCCTAAATATACTCAAAACCCAACAATGGCTACACAATAGCCTCAATAAACAAAAGAAATGGAACAATTTCAAGAAAAACCTTCAAAGATCCCCAATCCGAACACCATATTCAAACTACACGGAAATACCCAAAATAAAATCACCAAATCATGAAAATACAAAAGAGAAAGGGTTTTACCTTGATTTAGAGATTATTTCGGAAGTAAAACACTTGATTATACGAAGAAATTTGAGAAAAGTGGAAGAAAATCGCACGGGAGGGGGAAAAAGCACGAAACAGAGCAGTCTGCTCGAGCGGCTCGAGCGGCACTCGAGTTTTATAACAGTCGTTCGCTCGAGCGAACTTAAAACCCTCGAGCGGTTGTCGAGCGGAGTCGAGCGAGGGTCGAGCGAGACCACCAGAAAATCACATTTTGCCCAGTTTTGAAGTACACAACACTCACATGACTTGGACAAATATTGGGAATGTCAATTTTCACACCAAGAGTACATATCAAATGTAGAGGAGCATCATATTCCCATAAAACACGCAGTAAAAAACAAAGTATCACAAGTAATATAGACGTGCGTGTTTAAAGCGGTCCTTGCTCAATCAAGAAATTTCAACCGGAAGGCGTGAGCGGGGTTGGGCTGAACATGAAACCATAAGTGCTTGGGAAGCTCATTCAAGATACAAAAAGTCAAACTCAATGCTGCTAGGACCTGAATCTTTCTGTTTAAATACTTGTTTCAGTATGTTCAAGAAAACAGAAAACTCATTCTGTTTTTCACCCTTTTTTTTTTTAATTACAACTTCACTTTTTCTTTTCCTTTTGAGATACATATTTTTTTTTCACAAACGAACCATGATGAGGTCATCTAGCCTGTGGTCAATTCTGTATGAAGATAGAGCTTCCTACCACTTTTGATTGCCTCCCCAATAAACTCACAAGTGGTGAAATGTCAATTGACCGAGTTTAGAGTGAAGTGTGTGATGCCAGTCACAGATTACACGAGATACTCATGTTCCAAACCTTTGTAAAACATAGGTATATGATACAAATCTCAAAAGATACATGCACCTAAATTTTAGAATTAACAACCCCACTATTATATAGCGCAATCATGGAGTGCATGTATGGGCAGCAAACAAGAACAAAGAAACCAAAAAAAAAAATCAACAACAAAATAAAACAAAAATGCATGTAATGTATGTAATGCATGTAATGCATACCTGTCAGTCTACAGCACCAAGACCATGTGTGGCTTGCGTCTTCCTCTTTTGGATGATCCACCTTGGTGTCCATTTTCTTGAAAATGACTTTTCAGTTCTCTTGGTGTGCCTCCTAAGCTCAAAGCAGTTTGGTCGGATGTGACCAATCTTACCACAATGATGACACACAGGGCTTGCTTTGTGAACTCTTTGTCTCAAGAAGGTTGAGATATTTTTGGAGTCATTCATGTAATTCTTACCCCTTCCAGAAGGATAAGCAGTTCTACTGTTAACGAATGCAGGAGCATACACAAAATGACTCATTAATTTAAAACAGTTTGGTCTAATATGGCCTAACTTCCCACAGTGATGACATATGGAGCTCATGTTGCGAGCGCCTTGTCTTTTGGGAGGAGGAACAGACTTTTGCGTTTGCATAGGCTTCTTACCCTTTTCAGATGGATGAGCCTTCCTTTTCTCAGTCATTTCAGGAACAAACACTGTGGTTCTCACATTTTTACAAAAGGCTTTTGAGCTTGAAGGAGTATCAGGATTCTCTTCAAAATAGCCTAAACCACTCTTATCACTAGAGGACTTTTCTAAACTTAGGAGTTTGTCAAGCTGGTTTGTCCCAATGGAGAATTTCTGCAACTTAGTATTTAACAAAGTTAGCTCATTTTCATGAGTTGTCACTTTATCCTCCAAAGACACATTCCTCTTTTGTAACTCATCTGTTAGACCAATGGCTTCTCTTAGTTTGCCCTGAAGTCCTTCATTTTCTCTTTTGCATAAATCTATTTCCTCAATATGTGCTTTATTGAGTTTCCTCAATTTCACACATTCCTTATACAACTTCTCATAGATTTCCTGCAAGTCATCTTCATCCCCGGATTTATTTTCAGAAACACTCTCAATTTCAACCACAGATTCACTGCTATGACTTTTTCCTGCAACAGAGGAAGTGAAAGCCATGTAGTTGTGATTTTTCTTCCTGGGAGAACTCTCTTATGAGTCACTTGACTCAGACTCACTATCAGTCAAGGAAGCAGTATTAGCTTTCTCTTTGGCCTTTTTGTAATTCGCACACTCAAGTCGAATGTGACCAAAACCATGACATTCATGGCACTGAATATTGTCATTGACAGCTCTAGTTTCTCGCTTATACCTCCCTTCTCGGTTTTCTGAACTAGAACCTCCATTGAAACCCTTGAACCTTCTCTTCGCCTGTCTTGGGTTTTTCTGGGCAAACATCTTCATGAATTTTTTAGCATAAAATGCTATCTCCTTATCACTCATGGCAAGTTCGTCAGAAGATTCACCAGACTCCTCTCTAATAGCATTAAGGGCTATGGACTTGTTTTTCTTATCCATAGGAAGAGTATGTTCATAGGTTTGTAAGGAACCCACCAACTCTTCAATTCTCATGTTGTCCAAGTTTTTACTTTCTTCTATAGCAGTGACTTTGGGACGAAACCTCTTAGGAAGAGATCTAAGGATTTTTCTCACAATTCTGTCCTCAGGAATTCTATTCCCTAAATTAAAACCAGAATTGACAATATCATTAAGTTTGCTATAGAAGCCATCAAAAGTTTCATCATCCTTCATCCTAAGTTCTTCAAAGTTGGTGGTTAGCATTTGAAGTTTAGAATTCTTTACAGCCTTGGTACCTTCATGGGTAACCTCAAGAATGTCCCATGCCTCTTTGCAATTTTTACACATGGAGATTCTCTTGAACTCCTCCTGGGACACGGCCATGAATATCGCATTCAGGCCTCTGCTATTCCAACTACACTCGTTGACTTCATCCCTAGAGTAATTTTCCACACCCTTGGGGGTTTCGACTCCCTCAATGAATACAACCGGTTGTTTCCATCCCTTTGTTACGGAAGCCCACACTCGTTCATCTACAGACTTAAGGAAAGCTCTCATTCGAACCTTCCAATACGCATCGTTACTTCCATAAAAAAATGGTGGAGATATGAGTGATTGAGACCTATCCATTTAAACCACTACAGCAGGATCACACTCAGGAACTAAATCCTAGCGGAGTGAACCCTCTCTGATACCAATTGAAAAAGCAGTGGTTCTACCCAACACTACACCTAGATGGGGGGTGAATAGGTGTAATCTAATTTTTATGGCCTTTTAAAAATTAAACAAACAAGCAGTTAATAAATGAATTAAATAACACAAATAATCAACACATGATTATGATCACGGAGTGGAAACTCATTTGAAGAACATCTTCAAAATCTAAAACCACTCCGAGTGTAAGGCACCACCTCAAATCCACTATAGAAATTTTAGTTTGTTACAACCAATTTAGAGACACTCACAAGACCTTTGTAGTAACTAAACTTGGCTTGCAACACCACGAGTGACCCACTCGATCTCTACACGCATGCAGTGTCGGAACTCCGACCTTCCTATAGCTTCCCACGAGAACCTCTTGATCTCTGCATCAATGGCAGCTCCGGACTCTTCCGGCCAACAAAAATGTCCACTTCAATGGATTCAAGTAAGAGTTGATTTTGAATGTGTTGTGGTGGAGAAATGTTTATCCAAGAGAGAATCAAACAAATGGGGGAGAGTTTGCTCTAAGAAGTTCTTGGAGGCTCTTAGGGTTTTTGCTCTGATTCTCCACCCTTAGAACAGAAGTTAACATGTTCTATTTATAATTTCCATCAAATGAGGTGTTCAAAACCCTACATTGTAAGTGATTTGGAACATTGGCTCGAGCGAGGGTCGAGCGAGACAATCTGCCAAAGTTCACTCGAGCGACCTGTCAAGCGAGTATCGAGCGGTTGACTTTGCCTGAGTTCGCTTGAGCTCAGTGTCGAGTGAGGGTCGAGCGACACACTCTGCCTGGGTTCGCTCGCAGAGTGTGTCGCTCGAGCTCAGTGTCGAGCGAAGGTCGAGCGGTGCAATCTGTCTGAGTTCGCTCGAGCTGTATGTCGAGCGAAGGTCAAGCGGTGCAATCTACCCAAGTTCGCTTGAGCGCTCCGTCGAGCGAGGGTCGAGCGAAGTTGCCTTCTTTGACCAATTTTCAAGCCTTTCCGCAACAACACTTGTTACAACACCAGTTTACACAGGTTTTCACAAGAATATGCCAATACGCTCATTTTTCCCTCAACAATATTAATAAAATTATTTACAATTAATATTTTCTATTATTGTTAAAAATGGGTTAATTAACAAAAATCCTATTTGTAAGTACTTTTACGTATTTTTTGTACAGTCTAATAATGTGATTAGCTGCATTACTTTTTTTAATATCAAATAACTATTTTGGTCAATCACATTAGTAGGCTGCGCAAAAAATATACAAAAATGACTGTATACAGCATAACTCTTAGTAAAATTATTTAAAGTTAAAAAAAAAAAAGAGTCATTGAAGCACAGCCATTTCTTTCACATGGATAGAAATCTACATATATTTAACCAACATACTTTAGACCATATATTTCTCTTAATTTATTTTGCATTAAATTGATATTTCTTTTTATGTCAGACTTATTAATTAGGATTAATTTCACTTTTACTCTCGAACTTTCACACAATTCACAATGTACACTCCAAACTAATAATTTCAATGCAATCAGCCATCAGGGGTGTTTCTGTCTTTCAAGTAACTGTTATGCACCTAAGTATCATGTGGAGGAAGTTTCCATTACATTTAATGTTGCTGGTAGACCGAATGAGGGGATTGATAAATTTTGAAAGTAAGCGAGTTCATTTTAATGCAATTATTAATTTCGGGAGCACATTATGAATTGAGTAAAAATTCAAGAAGTTAAAGTGTAATTAACCCTATACATATAATTGCAGGAATTAAGGGCCTTTTTAACCCTTTATTCTTTTTTGGTTATAATTAAGGTTGTTAGAATTCTTATTATGTTTTGAGTTTAATTGCATCTAATTGCTTGTATGTATATACATTGGGAATTATTATGAAATTCCTAATCGTGATATCTATCTTGATTGTTCTTTTTTTTGGGGGGGGGGGGGGGGGGCAAGTGAAATACCATCGTCTTTTTTTCTATTTTAATAATCAGTACTGCATGCACGTGCTGATAAAAAAAGTCATGCATGAAAGAATATTAGGGCGGCAGGCTTGTCTTGTCTAAGAGCATTGGCAATGGTCTCGCCATTGCCCAAAGCAAGTCCAAAATGGTACTGCAATGGCCTAGTTAAAACTTTAAAGTTTAACATAATTGCTACAGTTATTATATCCCTTCCTCCAAACTTGGCTAGCGAATGTAGTCCAGCCAAATGTTATTTTATTATTTCCACTTCCCCCTCTCTTTCATCTCCCTCTATCTGCTCCACCTTTCCATCTCTTTCGTTTCTCTTTCTTTCATTTCTTTCTTCTTCTTCTCTATTCCGGATTCAGATGAGGTAGAAGTTGATTTCCAGAATATTATTTCGGCTCCCCCCCAATTTATGTTTATTTCTAAATTGAGGTAGAAGTTGATGTCCAATGATTTAGATGAATATTTACCTATTCCGATAGTATTGAAAATGCTTGAATTTGATTTAATTGGTCAAATTATCTCTGTTTCAATCTCGTAGATAAATTTGAAATTTATATTGCAAGACTGGTGATGTAATTTTTTGTTTTGTACAATGATCTTTCGTTTGTTCGAGTGAAAACCTGCCTGTAGCTATAGATCATTGGACTGCTTCTGTAGTTGTAAGACTAAAGTTATGGAACACATCGTGCTGTCATTGACCAATGACCTCTATTTTTAGAAAAGAAAAACAAAGCATGTGTGAGCTCCACATCACTGCACCGTTGCATGTGTGACCTCTGTTTTTAGGAAAGAAAAACAGCTCGTTGCACAACTAGAGCCTAGCTATGCCGCTGCACCTCCACATTGCCTCAGAAGATGCCGTCGAGTATTGCATGTCAGCCCCACTAACGGTCATGTCTCACAGTGAGGTTCTTCCCCTTGATGTCGTGCCCACTCTCTCCTTTCTCTCTCTTTGTTCTCTCTCTCATCACTCTATCTCTCTCTCAGTTACTTGGCTATGCAGATCGACGGCAATTTCATCTAGCGTAGTTGACCTCTGTCCAACCACTTGCGAGCCGCCTAGCTCTGTCGCATATCAATGTTTTCATTTTCATTTTTGGAGAAACTCTGCTGCTCAAATGGAGTGTTATTTCGTGTGTTTGTATATTCAAAATTATTATTTAAATATGTAATATTATATTATTATTTTTACTTCAAAATAACTAGTTCAATGTGGATTAACTTAACTAAAAGTTTTGGCTCTAACTAAAATTTAAAATTTTAGCCAAAATTTAGACTTGACAATGGATAGATCATTACCAATGCTCTAAAGACTCGATCCAAACTTGACCAGTCGGCCTAATACAAAATTATTTATTTAATTACGTTTAAAACTAATAATGATTTTTCTTCGATCCTAAAACATTTCGTTAATTCATTAATTTGTTTGGCTTACACAAGAAATTGACCGGGTACGTACGTACTGATCATCATGATCTTAAAGATCATATAAATTCAATCTAAATAAATAAATTTATCTCTTCTTTAGATTTATGATATAGTTTATAATCAACGGAGCATATCTAAGTCGTTGGCCACTCATCGTCCCACCGGAAAATAAAAAGATAACACAAGTTTTTCTACTAAATAATAATGTTTCTGATGAATTTTCTGGCATGCATGCACCTTGCTATCCGACAAAATGTTTCTTTCATTTCTTTCTTTTTTTCTCCGAAGCCCATTCAAAGCTGTGCTTGTGCATCTGAAAATTGGAAGTTATATAAACTTGATTTGTGAGAGCTCGCGTAGACGCACGGTTCACTCGGCCACAAACTCCCACACACACCACTACTGCAGATGCAGAGGAGATACATGGTCCGTATGGGTAAGGGAGGTACTGAAGAAGATGAAGATCAGGCCTCACTTGCTTTGTTCGAGACGAAAGAAGCAAGATTTAGAGGAGCATACAGGCTGTTCGCGTCCACAGTAGTTGTGGGTATATGTTTGATATGGGTTTACAGGTTGTCACATCTCCCAAGATCAGCTCATGATCAAGGGAGATGGGCTTGGATTGGCCTGTTCTTGGCGGACGTATGTTTCAGTTTGTTCTGGATCTTCACTCAGTCTGTTCGATGCAACGTTGTTTACCGTTACCCTTTCAAAGACAGACTCTCACATAGGTCACCCCTCTCTCTCTCTCTCTCTGTGATCTCTCTCTAGCTCTCATGAACTAATTCATAGTAAACAGTAGCAAGGTTTTGGCTTTAATATCGTTTTGAATGGAGGGATATATACACGACATATATAAATGCATGTATGTATGGAATACATGAGATACGTACATCACAGAAATTTTAGTAGACCCGTAGAAATTCAAGTACTCTGTAAGATATAAATTCAAGCTCTAATTAATTAATAATGAAACCTGTTAGCTGGAATCTAGTTTATATAAATAAAAAATCTTATTTGTTCTCATCAACTTAAATTTTAACTCTCTCTCTTTTTGGGGGGCACTGAAAAGTAGAGGGATCGGATCCGAATGGAATCGAAAAGATGCTATTGATTTTCTGAAATTAATAATTTGGTCCTATATATCTCCATCCCTCTAACCAGATACGAAGAGAAATTACCGGGAGTCGACATTTTGGTGTGTACGGCAGACCCGAAGATGGAGCCGCCAATAATGGTGATAAACACGGTGTTATCGGCCATGTCCTACAATTATCCACCGGAGAAGTTGAGCGTTTACCTTTCCGATGATGGTGGCTCGGAACTGACATTCTATGCAGTCCTTGAGGCCTCTACCTTCTCTAAGCATTGGATACCCTTTTGCAAAAAGTTCAGGGTCGAACCGAGGTCCCCCGCCCCCTACTTTGCCAACCACTCGGCCGCCTCCAACTCGCAACATGACCTCTCCATCAATATAGGTCCAGAATGGTTGGCTATCAAGGTACATATATACGTGCACACTCGTATATTTACAGACACTGTAAAATCATAGTATCCAACTCATTCATTCATCCTGCATGCCTTTAAGATTATCTAAGTTTCATAATTTTTTTAATATGATATCAAGTAATTGAAAAAAACATACTTATTATCTTTTGTGTATTTCTCAATCATTAGATATCAAGTAATAAAATGATATCAATCAATAGTTTTTCCATTTTTTCGACTATATACATACATACACACATATATATATATATATATATATATTCCTGACAACAAAATCAATTGAATTGCGCGCTTTAAAGAAACTATATGAAGAAATGAAAAATCGCATCGACTCAATTGTTGAAACGGGCATGATTCCAAAAAAAATAAGGCACCAACACAAAGGGTTTTCAGAGTGGAATTCCAACGCAACGAAGCAGGATCACCAGTCAATTGTGCAGGTTAGTTCTTGTATCGTCTAGCTATTCAGATGCATCATGCATGTTACATCTACAAGATGGTTATATTTATCAAATATATATTTAGGTCATTATTTTTGGCTCTTTTTATTTCCTTAAAAGATAATGATCGATGGAAGAGACAAAAATGCCGTGGATATTGATGGAGGGCGACTGCCAATGGTGGTATACATGGCACGAGAAAAGAGACCCCAGTGGCCCCATAACTTCAAAGCCGGAGCTCTGAATGCACTTGTAAGCTTTCGGCTACTCTACATGCATGCATATATGCATATCCACTTGCTGGAATTTTACATCGTACGAGGCGTTTTTCAATCTCTCCAACTAATTTAATGCCCAGAAAAGGGAAAAAAAAAAAAAAACTTTTATCATCAACATAAAAAAGTTGCTAAAAAGAATTGAAAAGATCAGTAAGAAGGTTTGTTTAGAACTTTTCATATATGCCATTGTGATCATACCATGTCCGCTCAAAAATATAACTGAGTTTTAATTAGCTAGTATTTTGAAGAGATTATTATTTGAAATGTGCAGTTAAGAGTGTCGGCAAAGATTAGCAATGCTCCCTTCATCCTCAACCTGGACTGTGACATGTATGCAAATGATGCAGATGCAGTACGAGAGGCGCTATGTTTTTTCATGGATGAAAGGAAAGGCAACGAGATCGCTTTCGTGCAACATCCACAAAGTTTTGACAATATAACCAAGAATGATATTTATGCATCTTCTTGTTCTGTAGTTAATAAGGTGGGTACTTTTATGAACATGCTAGGCCTTTCATTTTCTAGAACAAAAGGATACATGTACGTGATCATGTGGTGGACTGAACAACTATAAACTCTTTGTTTTATATATCTATGAAGTTTGAGCTTTCGGGTATGGGTGGATATGAAGCGGCATTGTATTGTGGCACTGGATGTTTCCATCGAAGAGAGAGTCTGTGTGGAAAGGTGTACTCCAAGGATTATAGAGGAGAGTGGAACAGTACTGAAGGAGAAATGAAGTAGGATAAAACTGTTAATGAATTGGAAGAAGGATCAAAAGTCCTTGCTAATTGTAGCCATGAAAAGGACACTCAATGGGGGAAAAAGGTGATTTCCCTTATCTCTGGGTGCCTCTTTGTGTGTGTGTGTTTGTGGATGTGAAATAACCAACTTCTAATCTGGAAAATATATAATTATGAATTTGCAGATGGGGCTGATATATGGGTGCCCAGTGGAAGACATTGTAACTGGCTTGACCATCCAATGCAGAGGTTGGAAATCACTCTATTATAATCCAGATAGGAAGGCCTTCTAGGGTGTTGCCCCGACAACCTTAGATATAGCTCTTATTCAACACAAGAGGTGGTCCGAAGGCATGTTTCAGATATTCTTCTCCAAGTATTGCCCCTTCATATATGGACGTGGGAAGATAAAATTGGGTGCCCAGATGGGATATTGCATGTTTCTTTTGTGGGCTCCAATTTCCTTGCCAGCGCTCTATTATGTGATTGTTCCTCCTCTCTGCTTGCTCCGTGGCATTCCCTTATTCCCCCAGGTTTATCTCTCTTTGCCTTTCTATTCTTATGCTAGAGATATATGCATACTGACGTTTGAACTGCAAGTGAAAGAAACAAGCTAGAGTTAATCGATTTTAGAGATATTTGTGCTACATACGCATCTCCATTAATGCCACTCAGATTGACGTAGTACTACTGCCTTCTGCATGCATACGTACTGACTCTTCTTTATTATTCCAGGTTAAAAGCCTATGGTTCCTGCCTTTTGCATACGTTTTTCTAGCTAGGAATTCATGCAGCATCGCTGAGGCCCTGTGCTCTGGGGATACACTCAAAGCTTGGTGGAACTTTCAAAGAATTTGGGTGATCCGAAGGACTACTTCATACTTTTTCGGGTTCATTGACACCATTACCGGGACATTAGGACTGTCTCAAACAACATTTGCACTCACAGACAAGGTGATGACACAGGATGTATCAAAGAGGTACGATCAAGAGATCATAGAGTTTGGAAGCTCATCTGTCATGTTCACTGTTATGGCAACACTGGCAATGCTAAATCTCTTCAGCTTAATTGGGGGCATTACAAAGGCTATTATGGATTTGGAGTACTTTAAGTCGTTAGACCAGTTGATCGTACAGATCATTCTTGTCGTGCTACTTGTGATGCTCAATATTCCCGTGTACCAAGCACTCTTCACCCGCCGTGATAAAGCCCGCATCCCATCCTCTGTTTTATTCAACTCGATTCTTTTAGCTTCACTGGCTTGTTTGGTGCCTTTCATATAGATGCAACTTTCCTGTAGGCCATAATGTAAGTCACGGGGTAGCGGACGTTGAAGGTTTACCGGGTAATTATAATTCTAGAACAATGTTGTTCTTGATTTTAAAGCTTGTCTCCAATCACACTTGGTAATATTGATCGTTGCTGAGTAGATGTGCATGGGGTAGTCTGGATAGACATATATTTGTACTGTGCAAGGTACACGGTTCGCCTGTAGTTGGAATCGCCATTAATGATTATCAACACTGCTGTTTTATTAGCATTAATTGCATCAGGATTATCTTAACGGAGATCAAAGCCAATTAAGTGTGTATCTTTTAGATAATGGTGGCCGGTCACAAATTACCGACTATGCTCTCTCTATTGGAAGCCCTTTTTCTTCGCAATCATGCTTTGGCTCCCACCTAGTGTAAGAAGTTCAAGGTGGTGCATGCCTAGCTAGGCCACCCTGCAGTTTATTAACTTCATCATCTGAATTAAGGAGGCTAAAATCTCTATACATGTACTTACTCATCAGGAAAAGAAGAGAATAATATGTGTAAATCCTGCATAAGTCTTTATAAAAAATTTACTTTTTTACAAGAGTAGATTTTACTTTCTTAGAGGGACTTATACGAAACTGATATATCATATCTCCTGAACTAATATATAGTAACTGAACAATGTTCCATCTCCTTTTTGAAAGAGATGGCGGTGGGCATAGACTTCTAGTTGCCCTTGTTTGCGGGTAGCAACTACCCAATTGTAGAGTCATCCGTGACGAATTTTGTAAGGCCTGATTGGTCTAAGAGAGGAAAAAATTAAGCTAAGTTGATCAGTTTGGTGCCAAAGAAGATGCTGAGGATTTGGGATGGATTTATCATTGCCATCAAGAAAAGTGGACGATGGAGAAGGAAGAGAACCGTCAACAAACCCGAGTAGATTTTTACTTGTAAGGAGAGGAAGAAATTGACTCTTCCAAATCAAATATTGTGTAGCTGAGTTTTGTGGTTAAAATATGAACCATCACGTTAAACGGCAAGGGAATGGAGGAAGAGTAGGAGTCCATGAGGAAAAAAAAAGAGAGGAAGGAATGGACGCAAGTCCTAGGTATACTCTGATAACATGACAAGGTTTGCAAACCTTGGTGTGGGCAGGAAAACAATGACACCGAGATGAAATTCCCTCCAGTATATTTTCACTGAAGGATCAATGCACTATTTATATAATAGGTTTGTACAGATTACAATCAAGGAGAATATTCAAAAGAAAACATACAAAGATATTAAATCGCTTTCCATGGTCAAGAGTATGTGGTTCAGGTGGCATGAGACCCAACCTCTATAAGAGAGGTCTTGGGTTCGATCCCCCTCCCCAATCCCCAATATCAAAAAAAAAAAAAAAATCGCTTTCCATGTTGATTAGCCAGCTTGCTGCATTGATCACTTGAGGATGCCGTGCCCGATTTGCGCGCTGGATATTTCTATAGCAGAGGAACTAACCTTAACACAACGTCTCGATCCTGTTAAGGCATCACATGCAAACCACGCATGCCATGCTACGTCTTCCACAGCAGACTCACCTACGTACAGTGCAGGTGCAGAATGCTCAACAAAGCCTTATACGCAGGACCACACCATGCAGAGCCACTCAAGCACCTCTCCTCCTGCATTGCCTGCGCCCAGACTCATCTCCGCTAACCATCAGTTATAGTAGGACACACACACACTGCACTGCAGGCTGTAATTTTGTGACACAGGAATTTTCCTCTCATTTGTAATCACTATATATTGAGGTCTTGCCTCATTTTGTAAATCGTGAGATAAGAAATTAATAAATATACAAGGAGAGGATTTCCTTAGCAGATCCAAACTTGGCCGGTTGGCCTAATCCAAAATTATTTATTTAATTACATTTATAACGAATTATAATTTTTCTTCGATCCTGATGTTTTTTAGTTAATTCATTAATTTGTTTGGCTTATATATATATATATATATATATATATAGAAGAGAATAATCTGCAACCCCACATGAAATTGACCAGGTACGTACTGATGGCCTTAAATATAAATTCAATCTAAATAAATAAATTTATCTCTTCTTTGGATATATAATATATACTTTATCAACGGAGCATCTTGTTGGGGACTGGTCGGAGACAGAGATGAAACTAAATAAAAGGAGAGACAAAATTTAACGTGGTTCGGCAATTGCCTACGTCCACAGCAGCTGTGATTTCACTACGAAATGATTTTTACAACAAATTCTCTCTCTCTGTAAACTCTCTCTTCTCACCCACTTGCATTCACTCTTCTTTCTTCCGCACACACCCTTCTCTTCGCTATATCTTCTGCACAATTAAGCTCTCCTATTTATAGGAGAGCAATCCGTAGTTGGTGCGCAAGTGGGTTGATTAAACTAGAGGATTGGGTGGGTGACTTTCGGTGCATTAGATATATGTAGTGCACAACCCACTAGGCCACTAGTGATTGTCTCCAATTATAACAATCTCCCACTTGGAGACAAATGAGTCTACATATCTTCATAGCAACCATCACAGCAACTTCAAGTCATGCCTTTAAGTACGGAGGCCAACTGAAGCTACACACAACTTCAGTTTGTCAGCAGTAACTCCTTTTGTGAGCATGTCTGCTGGGTTCTCTGCTCCTCGAATCTTCTCAAGTATCAGTTGTCCACTATCGAGAAGAGATCGGATAAAATGGTATCGCAACTGTATGTGTTTCGTTCTGGAATGAAAGGCTGGATTCTTTGTAAGAAAAATAGCACTCTGACTATCACTGTGCAGAATACCTTTTTCATTCTTCTTTCCCAATTCTTCCAAGAATGACTGCAACCAAACCATTTCCTTCCCCGCTTCAGTTATAGCAACGTATTCCGCTTCTATAGTTAAGAGAGCAACAATCTTCTGTAACTTAGAAGCCCACGATACAGCTGTACCACCCAGCGTATACACAAATCCAGTAGTACTTTTTCTGCTGTCAACGTCACCTGCTAAATCAGCATCTACATATCCCTGTAGCTTTAAACCTGCTTTCGTAAAGCATAGTGACGTATCTGAAGAGCCTTGTAGATATCTCAAAATCCACTTGACTGCTTCCCAATGCTGCTTTCCTGGATTACTCATGTATCTGCTCACAGCTCCCACTGCTTGTGCAATATCTGGCCTTGTACAGACCATGGCGTACATAAGACTACCAATAGCAGATGCATAGGGAATTCTGTTCATGCATTCTTGCTCTTCCTCCGTCTTTGGCGACTGATCCTTAGTTAGTCGAAAGTGACTAGCTAAGGGTGTGCTCACTGGTTTCGTCTTGTCCACGTTAAACCTTCTGAGCACCTTCTTCACATACTCCTCCTGCGAGAGCTTAAGAGAATTATTAGTCCTGTCTCTAATAATTCTCATACCAAGGATTTGTTTTGCAGCACCCAAATCCTTCATCTCAAACTGCTTTGACAACTGCTTCTTCAGTTTATTGATCTCCTCGATGCTTGATCCTGCAACGAGCATATCATCCACATACAACAGTAGGATAATATAAGAGTTGTCAAAATTCTTCATATAGCAACAATGGTCAGCCTGTAGTCTTGTAAATCCATTACTGCACATGAAGTTGTCAAACTTTCGGTACCATTGTCGCGAAGCTTGTTTCAGGCCATACAAGCTCTTCTTCAGTTTGCAAACTAGATTATCTTTTCCCTTCACTGAGAATCCTTGTGGCTGGTGCATATAGATGTCTTCCTCCAAATCACCATGAAGGAATGCAGTCTTCACATCTAACTGCTCAAGATGTAGATTCTCTGCAGCCACAATTGCCAACACTAGCCTGATCGTGGTCAACTTTACAACTGGGGAGAAAATATCTGTATAGTCGACACCTTCCTTTTGTTGAAACCCCTTCACGACCATTCTGGCTTTGTAGCGCTTGCTACCATTATGCTCTTCCTTAATTCTGTACACCCATTTATTGTGTAAAGCCTTCTTGCCTTTTGGAAGCTTAGTTAGCTCCCATGTCTGATTTGACATCAGTGACTTCATCTCATCTTGCATGGCTTTCTCCCACTTGATCGAATCTTCAATTCGTAGAGTTTCATCATAACTTTCCGGTTCACCACTATCTGTTAGCAAGATGTAGTATAGAGATGGTGAGAATCGCTGTGGTGGCCTGATTGTCCTTGAAGATCTTCGAGTAGCAGTGAGTGGTGTACGTTGTTCGATCTGTGGATCATCATTCTCTTGATCCTCGTTCTGATCAGTGTTGACTCGAGTAATATCAAAGTCAACAACCTCAGGTTTCTTTGGCTGCACCTCAGGTTCAGCTTGTGACCTAGCTTTGTACAAAATCTGCTCATTGAAAATCACATTTCTACTTCTGATGATTTTGCGATTTTTATCATCCCAAAATCGATAGCCAAATTCTTCATCACCATAACCGATGAAAAAACATTTTCTGGATTTGGCTTCTAACTTGTTACGATCAGTAGAATCTATGTGAACATGTGACGCCCCCAAATTCCGTTTGGGATCGGACGGACATTTGAAGTGTCGAGACATGTAACACAAGGTTACCTGCCCCCGTTCATGACATATAAGATGCAATAATCCTAACATGCATCTAACATTATGCAATATTCGCAGCGGATAATTTTTTTTTTAGCAATACTATGCACCAAACTGAAAATATCCCAATACTTAAAACATACTTCATACATAAAGATTCATTGAATAACTAAGATCACAGCACTATTCCAAAATAGTTATGATCCAAAAGTACTGGAGATGCAACTCCATCGTACAAATAGTAATTTAACTACTATATTAACATTAACGACGCACCGTCGTTCAGTCGACTGTGTCTAGTTGGTCAGCTCCTGATCCTCCTTCAGGTCCTGTAACAAGATCTACCATTCGGGGGAATGGTAGTTGGGACTACCACAGTGAGATTTGATTACAAATCTCAGCAAGTTAACAAAAAACTTCCATACAGACTAATGATGCATGTATGACAGTAAAAGCATAAATGCATAATCAAATTCATAAGTAATTAAAGCATAACTTAGCGTACAACATAGCATAATTGACATAGCTTAAATTGAATCATGAACTGAACTTGACTTGACATGAACTTGATCTGAAACTTGACTTAGCATGAACTTGCTCTGAAACTTGAATTTAACATGAAAAATACATACTCCACAGTTGTTGTGGCCCCATGTATTCTACGTGTAAATACATACTCCACAGTTGTTGTGGCCCCATGTATTCTACACAAACTTGACTTAACATTAAAAATACATACTCCACAGTTGTTGTGGCCCCATGTATTATATGTGTAAATACATACTCCATAGTTGTTGTGGCCCCATGTATTCTATACATCACTATGCAGTTAAATACATACTCCACAGTTGTTGTGGCCCCATGTATTCTACATAAACTTGACTTAACATGAAAAATACATACTCCACAGTTGTTGTGGCCCCATGTATTTTACGCATCACAATTGTAGTTAAATACATAACCAACTTGAGATAGTAACATTTCGTAACATGGCATAACATATAACAGACAACATATTTAACATGACATATTTGTAATGTATAGTAATACATGACAGAATATATTGTGTAACAGATAAAAATTGATGACAGAATAAATTCTGTATAATAGACAATTACATGATAACTTGGCATGGTATAACATATATGATAACATACATACATACACTGTAATTCTTTTACTTAGCACACATACACAGTAGACTGCTAGTAAGTTAAAAGCTAACTTACCTCGATCTCCGCGTTTCTTATAAAACTTCAAGTGCGATCACGAGGAACTGTAATTAGTGATTCTAAAAATTAGAACTAAATCACTAATAATTTGAAATATGGAAAATATTAACTTAAAGAGTAAAATTTTCATTTTACTCTCTACATGTGGAAAATTGACCGTTTTACCCATAACTTAAGGATTTTGCATACTAACTTCAAAAGTTTCCAAAATTTACATTCCTCATGTAAATTTTGTCCTAAACTTAAATATCAACTCATAAAAATTTAAAACAAAACACAACCATGAAGAACACACTATGGTCGAAACATCCATAGGCCATTTCCCTTTATTTTTGTTGCAATTCCTTCCAACTTCAAAACTCATGCTTAAACCAAAATTTTGCAACAAACATCTTCCAATCCTAAGTTCAAAAGCATACTTAAAACATCTATTTAGAAAAATCTAATAATCAACACCAAACTTTTTTGTAAAAAGATCCAAGCATTTGAATCACAAGTTTTGACCTTAAATCAAAACATCTCCAATAATTTCAAAAATCAAATCTTACTTCTAACATATTCATAATATCATCCTAACATCAACCATGCTTTAAATCATCAAACTAAAGTCACCAAAATCACAAAATAACATTTGGAGTTTTTGGTTTTACACTTAGTCCAAAAACAGGAGCTTTTTCCTCAACTAGTTTTGATAAATCTCTTGATCTATGACTTATAAATATATGATCTTCAAACCAAACCATTACATGGTTTAAAAAGATGTCCTAAAACATATACAAGCTTCTAATTCAAGATCACATGGTTAGAAATTAACCAAAACATAAATTTAGCCAAGAATATCCACACTTTGGCTTATCTGAATATCTCTTTGCATAAAATTTCATATCTTTGAAACTAACATCAAATATCTTCAAAATAATAATATAACATGTATATAAGATGTTTAGGATCCTCCAATAAAATTATCAAAGTCATTAGAATAGGTTTAGACCACCAAAGAGTTAAACTTTCTCAAAACAGAAACTGTTTTTCCTCTTCCAGTTTCTAAGTTTCTAAATCTAAGAACATCTTTCATCAAAACCTTTAATCATGCAAAAATCCTCAACCAATAGTCACATATACATGTTAACAATACTCCATAAAAATTTCGGATCAATATCTATCCATTAGCTTGGTCAAAAACTCCAAACTATAACATATTCTCCAGTTTATCTCCCAGAATGACCTTTCTATAGTTTACACAATATTTGACTGACCAAATGATCTTCAAATGGGGCAAATAAGATATTCATGTAAACTAGACTCAAAAAGGAACAACTTATATGAAGGAGACTTTATGATAAAACACTTACAACAGCTTCGAAATGGGCGTGCAAAAGATCTCCTAAAATCTGTCCGAGAGAGAGTGTTTGATAATCTTTTATTAGAAGGAGTAATTGAAGATAAGTTCATGGGTGCTGGCTAGACACATTTATGGACGAGATAAGGGAGGTGATAAGGCTGGAGTTGAGAGTTGAGTGTGGTTTTCTCCTACCCAAAATATCTATAAAAGATTATCTCATAATATTCTATCCAATAATATCTACAAAAATCAACTTAAGATATTTTTATCTAATAATATCTATAAAAAATCAACTCAAAATATTTTTACCCAATAATATTCACGAAAATTACCTCAAGATATTTCTTTTTATCCAATAATATCTACAGTTTTGAACAGACGTTTTGTCCGAAAATGTGAAAAAATGCTATTGCGCCATAAGACTTTAAATAACCCTCCGAGTCTAATGGCACAAATCATAATACATTTTGACACTTCTAACTATCTCCAATAATCAAAAATACACTTCTGATACCATAGTAAATAATAACACTAACTATGTAGTTAGACAAAAACCTATACGATTAATGGATTCGTGAAAACTTATGGGTTTTTCACGAGATTCCTAAAGTTAATAGAAATTTCACAATTGAATTTCTAGCGGGCTGTTACAATCTCCCCTCCTAAAAAAAAGATTTCGTCCTCGAAATCGAAGTAAGTAAGAAATAACAATTCAAAAGTTAAGGAAACACATATACTTTATTGATATTCGAAAAACGAAGTACAACGTCTGATATTGTCAGTCCCGTACAAGTGAACTACAAAGTATCAATTAAGCAAAAGCCCAAAACAATTCTGCAAGACTGAATTTAGATGTCAAACAACTGGGGGTACTTGGCTCGCATATCAACTTCTTTCTCCCAAGTCGCCTCTTGAATATTATGATTTTGCCAAAGTACTTTGACCAATGGGATCTTACGGTTCCGCAACTCTTTATCTTTCCAGTCAAGAATTTGCATTGGCTTCTCTTCATAGGTCAAGTTGGGTTGTAAAGGTATGCTATCGGGATCCACTATCATTGGTGTCTGATTCCCAAAACTCTTTTTCAAAGAAGACACGTGGAAAACATTATGAATTCCATGGAACTCAGTTGGCAATTCCAAACGATATGCAACTACTCCCACTTTCTCCACTATCTCATAGGGTCCCACATATCTCGGACTTAACTTGTTTTTCACTCCAAAACGACTCACTCCTCTCATAGGAGATACCTTCACATAGACCCAATCTCCAACTTTAAAATCTATGATCCTCCTTCGATTATCAGCGTAGCTCTTCTGTCGACTCTGTGCTATTTTCATCCTTTCTTTAATCAAGTGTACTTGGTCCTTAATCTCTTGTAAGACTTCTGGTCCAACTACTTTGCTTTCCCCTACTTCATCCCAATACAGAGGTGATCTACACTTTCTACCATACAAGGCTTCATATGGTGCCATTTGAATAGTGGCCTGGAAACTATTGTTATAAGCAAATTCTACCAAAGGTAATTGTTTCTCCCAATTCCCTTCGTAATCCAAAACACAGGCTCTTAGCATATCTTCCAAAGTTTGAATCGTCCTTTCTGTCTGTCCATCTGTTTGTGGGTGGTATGCACTACTAAACCTCAGACTAGAGCCCATCGATTCTTGTAAACTTTTCCAGAAGCGTGACGTAAAACGAGGGTCTCTATCTGATACGATCGTCTTAGGCACTCCATGCAATCTGACAATCTCTGCTATATAAATTCTCGTCAATCTTTCTAGAGAATCTGTATTCTTAATGGGTATGAAGTGAGCACTTTTTGTCAGACGATCAACTATTACCCAGATAGTATTATTTCCGGCTGAGGTCCTTGGAAAGCCTACTATAAAATCCATGGAAATATCCTCCCATTTCCATTCTGGGATTGGCAATGACTGCAATTTACCGGCTGGCTTTTGGTGCTCTGCTTTTACTAATCTACAGACAGAACATTTGTTCACAAATTCTACTACGTCCTTCTTCATTCCTTCCCACCAAAAGGACTGTTTCAAATCCTGATACATTTTTGTACTACCAGGATGAGCAGTGTAAGGTGTGTTATGAGCTTCCTTTAGTACTTTTTCCTTTAACTCTTCATCTGCTGGAATGACTCTTCTGTCCTTGTAATACAGAGTCCCATCCTCTCTGAGGCTAAAGTCCACTGGTCCTTTTGACTTTTCGATCTTTTTTACAACTTCTGCAAGTTTACTGTCCTTCTTTTGACGGTCTTTCAGTTCTTCCCAGTCCAATGGAATGAATTCTTGGATTGTAGTCAACATGGTTTCCTGACTACGGTTTCTAATCAACAGTTTTCTCATACTACATAAGAGGGAATTTACTTCTGATGAAGGAACTGATGAAGCTTCTTGTCTGCTCTTGCGGCTTAAAGCATCAGCTACCACGTTGGCCTTTCCAGGATGATACTTGATGTCGCACTGATAGTCGCTGATTAATTCCAGCCATCTTCTTTGTCTCATATTAAGATTCTTCTGCTCAAACAGGTACTTTAGGCTTTTGTGATCTGTGAAGACTTCACACTTCTCGCCATACAAATAATGTCTCCAAATCTTAAGAGCAAAAACTACTGCAGCTAATTCCAAATCATGAGTAGGATAATTCTGTTCGTGATTCTTCAGTTGTCGTGAAGCATAAGCAACCACTTTCCCTTCTTGCATTAGCACACATCCGAGTCCTGCCTTAGATGCATCGCTATATACTACAAAAGATTTAAGAGGTTCCGGCAGTGTAAGTACCGGTGCGGTGGTAAGTCTTTTCTTCAACTCAAGAAAACTTGTTTCGCACTTATCATTCCAAGTAAATTTCACATTTTTCTTAGTCAGGGCGGTGAGTGGTCCAGACAAACGGGAGAATCCTTCCACAAATCTCCTATAGTAACCAGCCAGTCCTAAGAAACTTCGGATCTCATGCACACTGGTCGGTCTCTGCCAGTTCGTTACAGCTTCAATCTTGCTCGGGTCTACTGCTACTCCTCTACTAGAGATCACATGACCTAGAAATTTTACTTCTTCCAGCCAGAACTCACACTTACTAAGTTTGGCATAAAGTTTCTGATCCTTAAGTATAGTTAAAGCCATGCTTAGATGATGTCTATGTTCCTCCTTGTTCTTAGAGTAGATTAAGATGTCATCAATGAATACGACAACAAAATTATCCAAATAAGGTCTGAATATTTTGTTCATCATGTCCATGAATGCGGCTGGAGCATTGGTTAACCCAAAAGGCATCACTAAAAACTCGAAGTGGCCATACCTTGTCCTAAAGGCAGTTTTCAGCACATCTTGATCCTTGACTTTTAGCTGATGATACCCGGATCTCAGGTCAATCTTTGAAAACACTGCTGCTCCTTGCAACTGATCCAACAAATCATCGATTCTGGGTAATGGGTATCTATTCTTAATCGTCACCTTATTCAACTCTCTATAGTCTATACACATCCTCATAGATCCATCTTTTTTCTTCACAAATAACACAGGTGCTCCCCACGGCGAAGAACTAGGGCGGATAAAACCCTTCTCCAAAAGTTCTTCCAATTGTAACTTGAGCTCCTTCAACTCGGTAGGGGCCATACGATATGGCGCCTTGTGAGTCGGAGTTGTTGCCGGCTCCAACTCTATTTGGAATTCTACTTCTCTATCTGGTGGTAAACCAGGTAACTCATCAACGAAAACTTCAGGAAAGTCTTCAACCACAGGTATCCCTTGGATTCCTATAGTTTTGGTTGTCTCCTCTACAGTTATCAATAGAAACGCTGAGGCTCCATCATCGATACACTTCCTAGCTTGCAACGCCGAGATCAAAGGTGGGGTGGCCTTAACTGATGTTCCTGCGTAACTCATCCTGCCTTCAGTTGGAGGTTCAAACACAACCTCTCGTTTCCGACAGTCTATCTTAGCGTAGTGCTTGAAAAACCAGTCCATCCCCAAAATCAGGTCGAATTCCATCTGACCGAATACTAACAAGTTAGCCTTCAGTGTCCTTCCTTCTAGCTCTAACGGACAATCATTAACTAAACGGGTACAAGATACTGTATTCCCATCGGGAATTAATACTACAACTCGTCGTGGTAATAGTTCAGTCTGCAAACTACAAATTCGTGCAAACGCTGCAGACACAAAGGACTGCGACGCACCTGAATCGAATAGTGCACAAGCCGAGAACCTAAACAAATTAACCCTTCCTAAAAAAAAATATATACACCAATATTAATACTAATTCTAACACATTCATAACACCTGCAACATCATCAATACTAAAAGGAAAGAAAAAAAAAATATAAAATAAAATAAAAAAAAATACCAGTTATGACGCCAGCTTCATCAGTTTCAGGTGCGTCAACATCAAAATCACCGGGTGTTACTGCATACACTCGTGCCGGGATGTGGGGCCTTGGCTTGCGATCACCAGCTCCACTACCTTGTTTGGCGTTAGGACAATCTCTAATCATATGTCCTGGTTTTCCACATCGGTAACAGACTCCATATCCCTTGTAACATTCTCCAGAATGAAGCTTACCACACTTAGGGCATGGTGAATAAAAGGACGGCTTCTGTCCTCCAATCATTATTCCCTTGCCTTTCTCCGGACTAGAAAAAGGCCTCTTTTTCTCAGCACTACTGCTTGTAGTAAATGGCATGGCTCTCTTTCGATCGGTCATGTTCTGGATCGCCAATTCCTTCTGCTCAGCCTCTGCTATTGTCGTTACATTTACCAACTCTTGGTAATTCTCTATTCTAAGGCAAGCTACTTGACTTCGGATTCTAGGCAGAAGTCCTGCTTGAAACTTTTGTGCCTGCATCTTTTGAGTTGAAATCAAGTGTGGTGCGAACCTTCCCAATGCCATGAATTTAGCGGCATACTGCTCTACAGTCAAACTACCTTGTTTTAAGGACGCAAATTCCAGGGCTTTCAATTGTTTGACAGAGTCTGGGAAGAATCTGTTGTCAAACTCTTCCTTGAACCTCTCCCAAGACAATGCAGCCATACTACCTAGTTCCCTAACTAGAAGTTGCCTACGTGTATCCCACCATATTCCAGCTTCTCCTTGGAATAGGTATCCAGCATATAGAACCTTTTGGTCCTCAAGACATCCACAAATCTCGTACGTTCTCTCGAGATCTATAATCCATTTCTCGGCTCTCAGTGGTCCTTCATTACCAAAAAAATTTGGGTAACGGTAAAGCATAAACTTCTCATATAGACAACCCCTAACTTCGGGTCTAGGTGCGTTCACTTGTTGCTGTTGCTGATGTCTAAGCACGTCAGTCAGCATACGCACAGCTTCAGCTAATCCTCCATCCATTGGGGAATCATGATTCTCCTGATTGATACCACCTTCAGGGTTTTGAGGTATTTTACCATGAGTCATTTGTCTCTTCCTGTAACACACGAGTATACATATTACAATCATATAATACCTCTCATACCTTTAAGAAATTCAAGCCTAATGACAACTAAATTTCAAACCTAATATTTGGTGCATTTCCTAAGGACATGTGGATTTACTGCCCAGAGACGTATTGCTCTGATACCACCCTGTGACGCCCCCAAATTCCGTTTGGGATCGGACGGACATTTGAAGCGTCGAGACATGTAACACAAGGTTACCTGCCCCCGTTCATGACATATAAGATGCAATAATCCTAACATGCATCTAACATTATGCAATATTCGCAGCGGATAATTTTTTTTTTAGCAATACTATGCACCAAACTGAAAATATCCCAATACTTAAAACATACTTCATACATAAAGATTCATTGAATAACTAAGATCACAGCACTATTCCAAAATAGTTATGATCCAAAAGTACTGGAGATGCAACTCCATCGTACAAGTAGTAATTTAACTACTATATTAACATTAACGACGCACCGTCGTTCAGTCGACTGTGTCTAGTTGGTCAGCTCCTGATCCTCCTTCAGGTCCTGTAACAAGATCTACCATTCGGGGGAATGGTAGTTGGGACTACCACAGTGAGATTTGATTACAAATCTCAGCAAGTTAACAAAAAACTTCCATACAGACTAATGATGCATGTATGACAGTAAAAGCATAAATGCATAATCAAATTCATAAGTAATTAAAGCATAACTTAGCGTACAACATAGCATAATTGACATAGCTTAAATTGAATCATGAACTGAACTTGACTTGACATGAACTTGATCTGAAACTTGACTTAGCATGAACTTGCTCTGAAACTTGAATTTAACATGAAAAATACATACTCCACAGTTGTTGTGGCCCCATGTATTCTACGTGTAAATACATACTCCACAGTTGTTGTGGCCCCATGTATTCTACACAAACTTGACTTAACATTAAAAATACATACTCCACAGTTGTTGTGGCCCCATGTATTATATGTGTAAATACATACTCCATAGTTGTTGTGGCCCCATGTATTCTATACATCACTATGCAGTTAAATACATACTCCACAGTTGTTGTGGCCCCATGTATTCTACATAAACTTGACTTAACATGAAAAATACATACTCCACAGTTGTTGTGGCCCCATGTATTTTACGCATCACAATTGTAGTTAAATACATAACCAACTTGAGATAGTAACATTTCGTAACATGGCATAACATATAACAGACAACATATTTAACATGACATATTTGTAATGTATAGTAATACATGACAGAATATATTGTGTAACAGATAAAAATTGATGACAGAATAAATTCTGTATAATAGACAATTACATGATAACTTGGCATGGTATAACATATATGATAACATACATACATACACTGTAATTCTTTTACTTAGCACACATACACAGTAGACTGCTAGTAAGTTAAAAGCTAACTTACCTCGATCTCCGCGTTTCTTATAAAACTTCAAGTGCGATCACGAGGAACTGTAATTAGTGATTCTAAAAATTAGAACTAAATCACTAATAATTTGAAATATGGAAAATATTAACTTAAAGAGTAAAATTTTCATTTTACTCTCTACATGTGGGAAATTGACCGTTTTACCCATAACTTAAGGATTTTGCATACTAACTTCAAAAGTTTCCAAAATTTACATTCCTCATGTAAATTTTGTCCTAAACTTAAATATCAACTCATAAAAATTTAAAACAAAACACAACTATGAAGAACACACTATGGTCGAAACATCCATAGGCCATTTCCCTTTATTTTTGTTGCAATTCCTTCCAACTTCAAAACTCATGCTTAAACCAAAATTTTGCAACAAACATCTTCCAATCCTAAGTTCAAAACCATACTTAAAACATCCATTTAGAAAAATCTAATAATCAACACCAAACTTTTTTGTAAAAAGATCCAAGCATTTGAATCACAAGTTTTGACATTAAATCAAAACATCTCCAAGAATTTCAAAAATCAAATCTTACTTCTAACATATTCATAATATCATCCTAACATCAACCATGCTTTAAATCATCAAACTAAAGTCACCAAAATCACAAAATAACATTTGGAGTTTTTGGTTTTACACTTAGTCCAAAAACAGGAGCTTTTTCCTCAACTAGTTTTGATAAATCTCTTGATCTATGACTTATAAATATATGATCTTCAAACCAAACCATTACATGGTTTAAAAAGATGTCCTAAAACATATACAAGCTTCTAATTCAAGATCACATGGTTAGAAATTAACCAAAACATAAATTTAGCCAAGAATATCCACACTTTGGCTTATCTGAATATCTCTTTGCATAAAATTTCATATCTTTGAAACTAACATCAAATATCTTCAAAATAATAATATAACATGTATATAAGATGTTTAGGATCCTCCAATAAAATTATCAAAGTCATTAGAATAGGTTTAGACCACCAAAGAGTTAAACTTTCTCAAAACAGAAACTGTTTTTCCTCTTCCAGTTTCTAAGTTTCTAAATCTAAGAACATCTTTCATCAAAACCTTTAATCATGCAAAAATCCTCAACCAATAGTCACATATACATGTTAACAATACTCCATAAAAATTTCGGATCAATATCTATCCATTAGCTTGGTCAAAAACTCCAAACTATAACATATTCTCCAGTTTATCTCCCAGAATGACCTTTCTATAGTTTACACAATATTTGACTGACCAAATGATCTTCAAATGGGGCAAATAAGATATTCATGTAAACTAGACTAAAAAAGGAACAACTTATATGAAGGAGACTTTATGATAAAACACTTACAACAGCTTCGAAATGGGCGTGCAAAAGATCTCCTAAAATCTGTCCGAGAGAGAGTGTTTGATAATCTTTTATTAGAAGGAGTAATTGAAGATAAGTTCATGGGTGCTGGCTAGACACATTTATGGACGAGATAAGGGAGGTGATAAGGCTGGAGTTGAGAGTTGAGTGTGGTTTTCTCCTACCCAAAATATCTATAAAAGATTATCTCATAATATTCTATCCAATAATATCTACAAAAATCAACTTAAGATATTTTTATCTAATAATATCTATAAAAAATCAACTCAAAATATTTTTACCCAATAATATTCACGAAAATTATCTCAAGATATTTCTTTTTATCCAATAATATCTACAGTTTTGAACAGACGTTTTGTCCGAAAATGTGAAAAAATGTTATTGCGCCATAAGACTTTAAATAACCCTCCGAGTCTAATGGCACAAATCATAATACATTTTGACACTTCTAACTATCTCCAATAATCAAAAATACACTTCTGATACCATAGTAAATAATAACACTAACTATGTAGTTAGACAAAAACCTATACGATTAATGGATTCGTGAAAACTTATGGGTTTTTCACGAGATTCCTAAAGTTAATAGAAATTTCACAATTGAATTTCTAGCGGGCTGTTACAGAACATATGATACACAGCCAAAAATTTTCAAATGGGAAAGATTTACCTTCTTTCCGCTCCAGACTTCCTCTGGTAGATCGAACTTTAAGGGAACTGAAGGTCCCCGGTTAATCAAATAGGCTGCAGTGTTAACTGCATCAGCCCAAAAACATTCAGGCAATCCTGAATTCAGCCTCATGCTTCTGGCACGCTCGTTGAGAGTTCTGTTCATGCGTTCAGCTACGTCATTCTGCTGCGGTGTCCCGGGAATAGTCTTTTCAAATCTAATCCCATTTGCAGCACAGAATTCTTTGAACCCTCCATCGATGTACTCTCCGCCATTATCTGACCTTAGACATTTCAACTTCAAGCCTGTTTCATTTTCAACCATGGCTCTCCACTTCTTGAAAGTGTCAAATGTGTCATATTTATTTTTCAAAAAATAAACCCATACTTTCCTGCTTGAGTCATCAATAAAAGAAACATAGTACCGCGATCCTCCAAGAGAAGCGACTGGGGATGGCCCCCACAAATCTGTGTGCACCAACTCCAACTTTGTAGATTTTGGAGTTCTGCCATTTTTCAAGAAACTAACATTTTTCTGTTTCCCAAAAATGCAACCTTCACACATGTCGAAATCAGTTGATTCCAACTTTGGTAACTTCCCCTTGGATAATAGTACTTTCATTCCTTTCTCACTTATGTGACCAAGCCTTTGATGCCATAGGTTGGCATTTGCGTCAACAATTGCAACAGTATCTCTAATGCTTGAAGTCATGTATAGAGTACCTGTTTTTGTGCCTCGAGCTACTACCATAGCTCCTTTTGTTATCTTCCACGTGCCACCGGTAAATAGTACCGAGTGCCCATCAGTATCAAGTTGTCCTATAGAAATCAGGTTCCTCATGAGCTTGGGAACATGTCGCACCTTCTGTAGCAACCATGCACTTCCATTGGGCAGATTGATTTGTACATCTCCCATGCCTTCGATTTCGAACGCTTCACCATCTGCTAAGTACACCTTCCCGAAATCACCAGTGACATAATTCTGCATGATTTCTCGGTGTGCTGTAGTGTGGAATGAGGCTCCTGAATCTAACACCCAAGATTCAATTTGGTTGTCGATTGAAAGGAGTAAGACATCTTGGAGATCTTCTGTTGTGGCATTAGCAGAGTCATGCTCAATCTTCTTCTTTGCTTCCTTGCAATTATTTCTGAAGTGGCCAATCTTGCCACAATTCCAGCACTGTACTTGTTTTCCGGATCTGGATTTACTTCTGCCTCTTCGGGATTTTGACCTACCCCGATTTGAACTTCTACTAGCTCCTCTACCTCTCGTCTCGAGGTTTAAGGTAGAACTGGAAGTTGATGCTTCTCCTGTGTCTCTTCTGCGAACTTCCTCGCTAAGAATATGGTCCCGGATTTCTTGATACTTCATCTTTGTTTTGCCATTAGAATTGCTAACAGCTGTTCTCATGGCTTCCCAGCTTTTTGGCAATTGAGCCAGAGCAATCAGTGCACGTACTTCATCATCAAATTCAATTCCCACTGAAGCTAATTGATTGATGATGGTGTTGAACTCATTCAGATGCTGAATAACTGGAGTTCCTTCTGCCATTCTTAAGTAGAATAGCTTGTACATCAAATGCACTTTGTTATTGGCTGATGGCTGCTCGTACATGTCTGATAGAGCTTTCATCAAATCTGCCGTGGTCTTTTCCTTTCCCACATTATGTGCAACTGATCTTGACAGTGTTAGTCGAATGACTCCCAACACTTGTCTATCAAGGAGACTCCAATCTTCATTGCTCATGTCATCTGGCTTTCTTCCTAGGAGTGGAAGATGTAGTTTCTTCCCATAGAGATAATCCTCTATCTGCATTCTCCAGTAGCCATAGTCTGTACCGTCAAATTTCTCGATACCAGCACCTTTAACTTCTTCTCCAGCCATAACTTTACAAATGAGTTTAAATTTGAATAAACAAAGATCACCGTTGCGTTCGAAACACTCGAATTAGTTGAAAACGAGTCCGGAATCGTCAAAATTGGATCAAAATTGAGTTTAAATAGGCCAAAACAGTTTCGGCCAACCGAAGTGCGACAAGTGGCAGTCAAACGGCTCGGCTCCAGTCAAACGGCTCGGCTCCAGTCAACGGCTCGGCTCCAGTCAAACGGCTCGGCTCCAGTCAACGACTCGGCTCCAGTCAAACGGCTCGGCTCCAGTCAAACGGATCGGCTCGGCTCGACTTGGCTCGGCTCAGCCTTGGGTGCGCGTGGGGACACGTGAGTTGCAGTATATGCACGCGCCAATTTTCTCGGGGCGCGTGTGGGCTCCTCCGACCTCCGTTTTCGATTCCGTTTGTGGCAACGGATTCGTCTTGATGCAAGGAACACCCTGGAGTTGTCAAAAATTGATTTTGAGCAACTTGAATTTTTACCGTAGAAATGAATAGTACCTCACTAAGTAAGTTCCCAGGAAAGATTGGAGGGTCACAATGGACACACTTAAAATTTCCAATCTCCTAGACAGAATCTCCTTAGACTGTACGTATCCACACTACCACACCAAAACTCCACCCCACAAAAAGAACCTAGTGGCTCTGATACCAGTTGTTGGGGACTGGTCGGAGACAGAGATGAAACTAAATAAAATGAGAGACAAAATTTAACGTAGTTCGGCAATTGCCTACGTCCACAGCAGCCACGAAATGATTTTTACAACAAATTCTCTCTCTCTGTAAACTCTCTCTTCTCACCCACTTGCATTCACTCTTCTTTCTTCCGCACACACCCTTCTCTTCGCTATATCTTCTGCACAATTAAGCTCTCCTATTTATAGGAGAGCAATCCGTAGTTGGTGCGCAAGTGAGTTGATTAAACTAGAGGATCAAATTGGGTGGGTGACTTTGGTGCATTAGATATATGTAGTGCACAACCCACTAAGCCACTATATGCACAACCCACTAGGCCACTAGTGATTGTCTCCAATCATAACACATCTAAGTCGCGATCGGTGGCCACTGTCCCATCGGAAAATACAATGAAAACACAATAATGTTTCTGAAGAATTTTCTGGCATGCACCTCGCTATCGGACAAAATGCTTTTTTCATTTCTTGTTCTTTCTCCGAAGACCATTCAACAAAATGCTTTTTTCATTCCTTTTTTTTTTTGTCTCCGAAGACAGCTGTGCGTCTAAAAATTGGCAGTTATATAAACTTGATTTGTGAGAGCTAGCGTAGACGCACGGTTCACTCGGCCACAAACACCCACACACACCAGTAGTACTGCAGATAGAGAGAAGATATGGTTCATATGGATAAGGGAGGTACTGAAGAAGATGAAGCACTTGCTTTATTCGAGACGAAAGAAGCACGATTTAGAGGAGCATACAGGCTGTTCGCGTCCACAATAGTTGTGGGTATATGTTTGATATGGGTTTACAGGTTGTCACATCTCCCAAGATCAGCTCATGATCAAGGTAGATGGGCTTGGATTGGCCTGTTCTTGGCGGACGTATGTTTCAGTTTGTACTGGATCTTCACTCAGTCTGCTCGATGCAACGTTGTTTACCGTTACCCTTTCAAAGACAGACTCTCACATAGGTCACCTCTCTCTCTCTGATCTCTATCTCTCTAGCTCTCATGAACTAATTCATAGTAAACAGCAGCAAGGTTTTGGCTTTAATATCGTTTTGAATGGAGGGATATATACACGATATATATATGTATATGTATATACATGTATGTTTTTATGGAATACATGAGGTACGTACATCACAGAAATTTTAGCAGACTCGTATAAATTCAGGTACTCTGTAAGATATAAATTCAAGCTCTAATTAATTAATAATGAAACCTGTTAGCTGGAATCTAATTTATATATATATAAATAAATAAACTTATTTGTTCTCATCAACTTAAGTTCTAACTCTTTCTCTTTTAGGGGCGGCACTGACAACTGACAAGTAGTGGGATCCGAATGGAACCTTTTCTAGATGCTATTTGTTTTTCTGAAATTAATAATTTGGTACTGTATATCTCCATCCCTCTGACCAGCCTTTAATTAAGGCATTATATATATATATATATGGTACATGTACGCATGCACGCACATGCATCATGTTGACTGCTGCTCGAAGGTTGAGATTCGAGATGATTGAGATGGTTGTGTTCTGGACCCACGATATATTAAAATAATAATAATAATTCAATTTTTTAATAGTACATTTCTATTCATACTTGCTGATTAAACATAATATTATTCTTTAAAAAAAAAAAAAAAACTCATGCATGAAGTTTCAATTTATAATATGGTGTTATGAGCCCGCGCGCGCGCACGTACAGATACGAAGAGAAGTTACCGGGAGTAGACATTTTGGTGTGCACGGCAGACCCGAAGATGGAGCCGCCAACAATGGTGATAAACACGGTGTTATCGGCCATGTCCTACAATTATCCACCGGAGAAGTTGAGCGTTTACCTTTCCGATGATGGTGGCTCGGAACTGACGTTCTATGCACTCCTTGAGGCCTCTGCCTTCTCTAAGCATTGGATACCCTTTTGCAAAAAGTTCAGGGTCGAACCGATGTCCCCCGCAGCCTACTTTTCCAAACACTCGGCCGCCTCCAACTCGCAACATGACCTCTCCATCAATATTGGTCCAGAATGGTTGGCAGTCAAGGTACATACGTGCACACTCATATATTACAGACACTGTGAAATCATAGTATATTACAGTACTCCTCCCAACTTTTTGCAAAAAGACACATTTATCCGACCAAACTTTCGCAAATGGTACTGCTGTGGATTCATGCCAAAAGTCTGCAAAGAAAATGCCATCATTTTATTTTGAATATTCATATATTTATATTATTTTTTATTTAATAATTAAAGAAATAATATTTAAATATGTTAAAAAAATATTTAAAAAATTAATAAAAAGAGAAGCACGCCCAGTGTCATGATCTCAAGTCTGAAATATTCCGTAAGCTTCAAGATATTCGAATTATCAGTTGTGTTTTTTTTTTCCTTCAAATCTGACCCAATGAGAAATATATATATATATATACACACATCGTGCATGCTTTTACGATTATCTAAGTTTCAATAGTTTTTTAATATTGATATCAAGTAATTGAAAAAAATATATTTATTATCTTTTTTGTATTTCTCAATCATTATTGATATCAAGCAAAAAAATGATATCTATATATATATATATCTATATTCCTGACAACAATTTAAATCTATTGAATTGCGTGCTTTAAAGAAACTATATGAAGAAATGAAAAATCGCATCGACTCAATCGTTGAAACGGGCATGATTCCAAAAAAAATAAGGGACCAACACAAAGGATTTTCAGAGTGGAATTCCAACGCAACGAAGCAGGATCACCAGTCAATTGTGCAGGTTAGTTCTTGTATCGTCTAGCTATTCAGATGCATCATGCATGTTACAAGATGGTTACATTTATCAAATATATATTTAGGTCATTATTTTGGCTTCTTTTTTTTTCCTTAAAAGATAATGATTGATGGAAGAGACAAAAATGCCGTGGATATTGACGGAGGGCGACTGCCAATGGTGGTATACATGGCACGAGAAAAGAGACCCCAGTGGCCCCATAACTTCAAAGCCGGAGCTCTGAATGCACTTGTAAGCTTTCGGCTACTCTACATGTATGCATATATGCATATCCACTTGTTTAGAACTTTCATATATGCCCTTGTAATCATACCATGTCCGCTAGCTTAAAAATATAACTGGGTTTTAATTAGCTAGTATTTTGAACAGATTATTATTTGAAATGTGCAGTTAAGAGTGTCGGCAAAGATTAGCAATGCTCCCTTCATCCTCAACCTGGACTGTGACATGTATGCAAATGATGCAGATGCAGTACGAGAGGCGCTATGTTTTTTCATGGATGAAGGGAAAGGCAAGGAGATCGCTTTCGTGCAACATCCACAAAATTATGACAATATAACCAAGAATGATATTTATTCAACTTCTAGTTCTGTAGCCAATAAGGTGGGTACTTTAATGAACATGCTAGGCCTTTCATTTTCTAGAACAGAAGGGTAGACGCACGTGATCATGTGGTGGACTGAACAACTATAAACTCTTTGCATGTTTTATATATCTATGAAGTTTGAGCTTCCGGGTATTGGTGGATATGAAGCGGCATTGTACTGTGGCACTGTATGTTTCCATCGAAGAGAGAGTCTGTGTGGAAAGGTGTGCTCCAAGGATTATAGAGGAGAGTGGAACAGTACTGAAGGAGAAAAGAAGTCGGATAAAACTGTTAATGAATTGGAAGAAGCATCAAAAGTCCTTGCTAATTGTAGCCATGAAAAGGACACTCAATGGGGGAAAAAGGTGATTTCCCTGATCTCTGGGTGCCTCTGTGTGTGTGTGTGTGTGTTTGTGGATGTGAAACAACCAACTTCTAATCTGGAAAATATATAATTATGAATTTGCAGATGGGGCTGATATATGGGTGCCCAGTGGAAGACATTGTAACTGGCTTGACCATCCAATGCAGGGGTTGGAAATCACTCTATTATAATCCAGATAAGAAGGCCTTCTTGGGTGTTGCCCCAGCAACCTTAGATACAGCTCTTATTCAACAAAAGAGGTGGTCCGAAGGCATGTTTCAGATATTCTTCTCCAAGTATTGCCCCTTCATATATGGACGTGGGAAGATAAAATTGGGTGCCCAGATGGGATATTGCATGTATCTTTTGTGGGCTCCAATTTCCTTGCCAGCGCTCTATTATGTGATTGTTCCTCCTCTCTGCTTGCTCCGTGGCATTCCCTTATTCCCCCAGGTTTATCTCTCTTTGCCTTTCTATTCTTATGCTAGAGATATATGCATACTATGTTTGAAGTGCATGTCAAAGAAACAGGTTAGAGTTAATCGTTTTAGAGATATTTGTGCTATATATGCATCTCCATTAATGCCACTCAGATTGACGTAGTAATGCCTTCAGCATGCATACGTACTGACTCTTCTTTATTATTCCAGGTTAAAAGCCTATGGTTCCTGCCTTTTGCGTACGTTTTTCTAGCTAGGAATACATGCAGCATCGCTGAGGCCCTGTGCTCTGGGGATACACTCAAAGCATGGTGGAACTCTCAACGAATTTGGGTGATCCGAAGGACTACTTCATACTTTTTCGCGTTCATTGACACCATGACCGGGACATTAGGACTGTCTCAAACAACATTTGCACTCACAGACAAGGTGATGACAGAGGATGTATCAAAGAGGTACGCTCAAGAGATCATAGAGTTTGGAAGCTCATCTGTCATGTTCACTGTTATGGCAACACTGGCAATGCTAAATCTCTTCAGCTTAATTGGTTGCATTGCAAAGGCTATCATGGATTTGGAGTACTTTAAGTCGTTAGACCAGTTGATCGTACAGATCATTCTTGTCGTGCTACTTGTGATGCTCAATATTCCAGTGTACCAAGCACTCTTCACCCGCCGTGATAAGGGCCGTATCCCATCCTCTGTTTTATTCAACTCGATTCTTTTAGCTTCACTGGCTTGTTTGGTGCCTATCATATAGATGCAAGTTTCCTCTTGGCCATAATGTAAGTCACGGGGTAGCGGTTTGCTGTTGAAGGTTTACAGGGTAATTTTAATTCTAGACCAATGTTGTTTTTTATTTTAAATCTTGTCATATCCAGTCACACTTGCGAATATTGATCGTTGCTGAGTAGATGTGCTTGGGGGTACTCTGGATATAAGACATATTTGTACTGTGCAAGGTACACGGCGGGCCCTGTAGTTGGAATCAATCACCATTAATGGTGATGAACAGTAACTGTTTTATTATCATTAATTGCATCAGGATTATCTTAATGGTTATCAAAGCCAATTTATTTTGTATCTTTTCGATAATGTTGGGTCACAAATTACCGACTATGCTCTATCGCTCTCTCTCTCTCTCTCTCGGAAGCCCTTTTTCTGCGCCATCATGCGTTGGCTCCCCATATACTGCAAGCAGTTCAAGGTGATGCATGCCTGGCTAGGCCACCCTGCAGTTTATTAACTTCATCATCTGAATTAAGGAGGCCAAAATGTTACTCATCAGGAAAAGAAGAGAATAATATGTGTAAATCCTGCATAAATCCATTTTTTAAAAAAAGTGAAATCCATATGACAATTAAAAATTTACTTTTTTAGAAGAGTGGATTTTACTTTTTTAAAAGGGCTTGTACGAAACTGATATATCTATCATATTTCCTGAACTTATATATAGTTACAGAACAATGTTAATCCATCTCCTTTTAGAAAGGTCAGATGGTGGTGGGCCTATACTCCGAGTTGCCCTGTTTGCGGGTACGTACGTAGCAACTACCCTATTGTAGAGTCATCCGTGACGAGTTTTGTAAGGGCTGATTGGTCTAAAAAAATAAGGTCAATAATGGAGACTAATCACATCACTGAAGGAGCTCTCATTGCTTAACTCGTCAGCAGCATCTGGAGAAAGAATTAAGATTCCCTCTTAAGGGCCATGGTTCATTGTATATGCATGATAACTATATATAGAAGATCAGGAATGCTACTCTTTTATATATCTTTAACTCTGTCGTCTTCAGTCACATTCATGATTTAAGTTGTTAATATATAAAACCACTATTACAGCAAGAGTCATGAAGAGTAGAATTGTTCTTAAGGACACCTAGTTTTAATTCGGCCTCTTTTTCGATATATAACATGAACAGAAACTACCCCCACTCCTACTCCTACTTTGTGCAAACGCTTGCAGGGTAGATAGACTTCATGTAAATGAATCTCTTGTCAATCATTTCTGAACCTAACCCTGCCAAATCAATAGGAATGCAGTAAACGATGCAATGAGCCAGAGGGCTCTTCACAAGGCCTTTCTTGAATCGGCGGGCCCTGGTGCAAGCATTCTCCAAGTTCACCTTCTCCGCCTAATGTTTGAGCGGAAGCTTTGAATGTCTAGACTAAGAGATGGTACGTAGTGCAATAGGATATTTACCGGTTACAAAAGTTTGAAGCCAGACCTTCAATTCAGGCTATTGTTTACCCTTTTGTTATTAATCCAGGAGAGTAAAACATGCAGATACCAATTTTGTAACTCTTTGGCAGCCTTGCCTGTGAGTTTTGATGTCCTGGCCGGAGGCACAACTGCATGCATTTCCGCTCAACCGTGGAGTATTAACTGTCATTTGACCACTCTATGCACTGAAGGCCGTCATCACTATAGGGCTTTATTTATTTATTTGTTTATACACTAGAATGTGATGCTACTCATAACTTCAAAATCTGCTTCAATAATCAGTCAACACTAGAACGAAACATCAGAAAACACAAACATTTAACACTAGAACCAAAAGCTTTCATTAAAGGAAAAAAAAAAAAAAAACTGACTAGAAGATATCGCTATTGAAGGAAAACCACTGCTGAAAATCAAGCTTTAAGATCAACACAAAACCCATGAAAACTCATTTCTTCTTTCCACCCTTGGCAGCATCTGAAGCCTTTGTCTTCTTTACTCCACGGATCTTCTTAGCCCCGTTCTTCCTCTCCTTCAACTGCTTTCTCGACTTCTCTACCTTGGTATCAAGTCCATTCCTGATGAGCCTGTACTTAAGTTCATATATTTTTGCGTTCTCAACGGAATCATAAATCAAACCAAAACCGGCCAGTTGATTTTCCACCTCCAAAGTGAGTCCGGAACTTGAAAACAAAGATTGAGTTTGGGTCTTTTACTTCATACATCCTTGACAGTTTCTCCTTCAGCTCAGCCTTGGAAACATTGGGTCTCCCTGGATGAAGAACATCAATTACGAATTGCTTTCTGGAGAGGAGTCTGTTGGTCATGAACTTCCTGGTTCTGATGGTCACTGCCTCGTCCACCATGTTGGTAGTTGAAGATCGGAGAGCCGAGTACAGCACTGGGGCGAAGAAGGCACAAACACGGACGGTGCAATTGGGCAGTTCACATCCCTATAGGGCTTGACAAAAAGCATGCCAAAATGCCTGCCATAATGACTGAGTGTACGTTCTCCTATGCCAGGGAGACCAGGTTTTGTTTGTAATTAATGGCCAGTATATACTTGAAGAGATCGATGTGTTGTCGTCCCTTGTTCTCGCAGATAGGATTTTGCTCCTCTCTCTCTCTCTCTCTCTCTCTTTAAAAAAAAAAAAAAAAAACAAACAAAAAGAACGGTACCCCAGCTCCATCAAAACTCTCTATCCATGGAAGTCCTCGTCTCTAAGAACTAGAGACCGACAACAAATTTGAGCTTAATTTGAGCCTTTCCTTGAATTTGATCGGAGGTTTGTTTGAAGCGGCTCTCAAAAGCGGGAGTTTGGTTCTGTTTAGAGTATCTTAGATTATCTATAAATAATAACGAAAATAGTAGCAAATAGCTTAGTCTGAAAATATCAGAGAATAGTTATGTTCCCAAATAGATCATAAATATTCACATGCTCGATTGTTTGGCACTTTAATCATTTATTCCTTAAATATATGCCATGCATGTCTTGAATTCAACAGAAACAGCAACTCTGATGAAGGGATCATAATGCATGAATATGCTGCATTCGATTAATTGAAGCTGCAGAAGGTCATGCTAGGAGCAACAGGTCTAGGCTATAATCCTTTTTTCTGATAACTAACGTATTCATGGTCATGGGCACGTCCTCTCCTCCTGTTAGTGATCATATGCATAAACTTGGGAACCGAAGTTACTGCTAGCTTAAAGAAATAGAAATATATTCAAGTTTATAGCGGATAATAGAAACATATTCGTATTTATGGGAGAATCGATTATTTGATTCACATGAGCACGCTTTTAGATGTTACTAATATTCGAATCCAAATTAATGACTCGTTGAAACTAATTTTTTTTGAGTTGAGAACTTTTTTTGGAATTTTATGAACACTCATTTTAAAAGATCATTATCAATATATATAAATCCTTATATATCTCTTATATTCTGATTCCAGAAGTGATCATTCAGATCTTTCAATTCATAGATGTGAATCTCGGACCTATGATTAATCGGGATATTCCCGGAACATAAAAAGGGAAAGGGAAGTAAGTTAGCCCTAGTCTTTGTTATGCTATAACTATGACTATCTTTTCCCTCTTCCACTTTTAATTCGTACTACAATGTAAACATAACAAGGGACGTTTGGAGTTTAATATTTCTCCTTTCCATTATTTCCCTAAGGCAGTTAATCATCGCACGATAATCTTCTGCTGTCAGTATTTTGTGCTGTCCCAACGAAGTTATTTAAAAATAGTCGAAAAAAAAAATCATGCCATAAACGACGGCAATCTCATCGTACAAATTATAACAAGATAAAAGATGCCACAAGTAAAGCTCTATAGCTCTAGCATTGATAATACAAGGCACATAGGAGAAGAAAATGAAATAGCTCGCCTTCTAATAAATAAACCACAACATCAATACATATAAATACAATAAGCGTTTGTCTTCTGTACCTATTTCCTCACCACAAATCGTTTTACAGCACACACACTAAATTCCAACAGGGCCCATCATGGCTCTACAGCTCCCATCTTCTATGGGCAATATAGTGGAGCTAGTTACAGAAAACTTGCTCTTATGTTGAACTCTTACAAAGAAAGAACCTTATCAGGATTGTGTAGGTGGGTCTTGAATGCAGCAAAACCATTTTTTCTGAAAATCAATCCACATATCACAAATCAGCTTATAAAAGTGGGTGGTAGAAATGACAGCTCTTCATTCTCGTATATTTTTCCAATTCTAGTTATAAAAAGGTAAAATAGATTTAATTCAGAGGGACGGGGAAAAGCACAATCTTTTCATACACAACCATATAAATGCACCTAGCAAGATGATATTAGAACTACAAATGGCTCTTTCAATTGGTAAAGCCATTTTTTTCCTTTTACTCTTGTTTACTTATTTGAATCTAAATATCATAGTCTTTTCTCCCCTTGTCCTAATTCCTCTTTTTTTAAAAATGGCATGGCGTTTCTACAAATGGAATCCTCCGAGTGACCCTCAGGATGTGATACATGGCCAAGACTTATCAATCCTAGAATTGTGCTACTATAAAAAGATGAAAAAATATATCAAATTTAATCAAACTCATATAAAAGTGCAGATAATACCTCAGTTATGTATTCAGGTATAGAGAGAGAGAGAAGGGGAAGAGAAAAAGCAGTAGATATATAGCATCTTACAGCCTGAGGCTTGCCAGCATCCACTCCAGGCTTTTGAGAATCAACGTTCCCCGGTGACTCTGGTTTGCCACCTGTCTTCTTTTCATCTCTGGCCTTATTAAAAATCACAGTAAATCCTTCAGCAGACGCAGGATCATTGACATCCCATTCACCAAATTTTGGCAGTGGCTGACCCTTGTCCTGTTAGAGAAACAGAAAGGTAAAAGGTTTCTATTATGATTCTGATAGTTGTGAAAGTCTATAACGACCCAGAAAAAGTCCAATTTCACCTAATTAATTTGAAACTTCCCTATAATCACTTTTAAAAGTTCAGCTCACCTAATAAGTAGCCAATGTAGAACTTGGCACCCACGAGTCCACGACTACCTTTATAACAAACTCATTCTAAGTGGGTTATCTACCCAATGTGGGACTGGGGTGTTAAAACTCTCCATCTTAAATCCATGACATCCTCGTCAAATCCATGTCATATAGTAGTACTCTCGTATTACATGATTGTCCTAAGTGGCTCTGATTCCATATGTAATAAAACAGGGAAAGCCTTAGCCACATCTATGCTATAATCCCAAAAGGCTGGAACAGGCATCTGCATCAATAATTTCCAAGAAAGCAGTGAACCACTCAACATACCCATCTAGAAGTAAGAGCAAAGATTATACCAGATAAACTAATCAAGAAGTTTATCCCAAGATTCTAAGCACCCTCAAGTCTTTGCCAATCATAAACTCCAATACTTCCCTATAATCCTGCCATAAGACTTTGAGCAATTTAATGCATGACATTCTTACATAAGGTGTATTGGCACAAGGCATTCTCTCAAAATTAGGCTCCTCAGCCCTGCTGGGCAAACACACAATGAACGGAGTTGCTACAGATTTATGCACATTGTAGGGTGTCCAACCATATTAGCACATTACCTCTTGTTAGAGACCTCACTACAGTAATGTAAGATAGAGCTATGGAAATGGAGTAGAACAGATCAAGCACCCACCTTTACCCTTTTCCTTGCACCACTGTCCTCCTCCACGAGGTACCTGACAACTCATTCTAAAGATCCATGTTCTTAATTAGCTAAACTCTATTAGGTTGGAACTTTTGTTTGCTTCAATGCATCCATCAGAATCATCCCACTGCCAGCCCATTTATTTCAGCATTACATACAGTTTAGCTTGATTTTGAGTAAAAGCATATTTGAAATAACCCAGGTTAGTTCAGCTCTGTGACTCAGTGAATTTTTTTAAAATGAACTAATTATCCTCAAATACCTAGTGTCAGTGCCATAATACTGCTTGTATATCTATGCAGACTTAGATAACTGAGGAGTGCTACAGCCACAAAGTGATTACACAAAAGTAATCCCACAAATTGACACGGCTTCATGTGGTTTGCTAGATTGTAAAGTTACTTTTAGGATTTACCTCGTTAGTTTGTTGATGTTTATCTAAAGTATTTCCCTAGATAATTACATACTCAATCAAAGAAACCCCATGTAAAAATACAAGCAAAAGAATACTCATACATTCCTAATGAGGTAAATTTACATTATAAAATGCTGGAGCAGCATAATAACAAGAGCAAGTACCAGCATAATATCGCATAAGTATGTTAGATCCATACAAAGCTAATCTAAATGGCAAAACAGATTTTCTAATAATGTCATCAACGAACTCAATTTGGGATAAACATCTCTTTTTTCATATATTTGTTCAAACACTTAAAATTTCACAAAGATACGTAGAAACACACCAGAAACAAAAAGAAAAACCTTTTTTCCTCTAAACACAATTTTATCTATAAAAAAAAAAAAAAAAAAAAAAAAAAAAAAAAAAAAACCCCACAATCCTTATATGCTATCCTCGATTTTGTTCTCTTAATTATTATAATTTTCTAAAAAGTCACAAAAGAAAATTTCCTTCAACGGCAGAAAATCGAATACACAGCTAATCAAAACTGAAAAACACAAACAATCGATTTATAATTCTAGAACGGCAGCTAAAGAAGCTAGCATAACCGGTAGACAATCAGAGTACGCAATAGATATTGCTTATATTCTGTAATAACAATGGTAATGATAAATTATGAAAACAAAATTTGCGTAGAAGAAGAAGAAGAAGATCGAATCCATTTATCAATCTTCACCGACCGAAATGGAAGCTGGGATAGATCAAAAACATTAATAAATCGAGGAGAATAACATCGCAGATAACCAAATACAGAAATCCAGAAAGGAAAAAAAGTTACTATTTTTAGATAGAGGGATGACGTACCGACATGAATTCCTCAGCAAGAACCTTTCTGGTAAAAGAAAATGACTACAAAGCAATAAAGCAAGGGAAAAACCAGAGAGAGAGAGAGAGAGAGAGAGAATTTTTAAAGTCTTGGAGAGAGAGAGAGGGGGCGGGGGGGAAGTGATGACGACGACGTTTGTGGGTTGGGCCAGAAATGGGCCTCTATTTACCTTGTAAAACGGAGGAATTTTTGAAGCCGACGGTTTACGCCGTGATGTCTGACTGTGACTCTGATTTTGACTGGAAAAAATAAGGAATATTTTATATATTATATTTTTATTTTATGAAATAAAATTTTTTATATTTATTATTATTAAATAATTATTTATTACATTTTTATTATTATTTAATAATAATAAATATGCTATATCTTAATTAATATGACACGAATACAGTGTATAGTATTTTTTTAAAAATAATAATAATATGACGTCGCTGTCAAATGGTACGCAGCGTCAGGCGTGACGTGGAGAGATAAATCTTTCCATCTGTGTATGTTAACATAACGGGGTGGTGAGCTGGACAAACGGAGTCATGGAGAAGCTGTTGGCCCGTTGGGTTGCAGCGAGGCATAGAGCACGTTGATTTGCTGGCAATGCTTGAAGAGCGGTTGGCTTTTCAATGTCTTCAATTAATTAATTAATGCAAGTATTTGTTTGTAAACAACGTTGCATTAATGTAAATGAAAACTGAATTTGTCTGAGAGTTCAAACAAATGCTGCAAAATAACATTTAGTAATAGAGCTAACATGTAATAAGAAATTGGTCTTGATGAAGAGGGTTTTGGAGACATTGGTCAGATGTTGGTGGGGATCCAACTTTTCATACTTGTGGGTCTACTGTCATCATCCATGAGTTAAAAGGGATAGGGTTATTGCTCTGTTTAGATGGTTCATGATTGCAGTAAATAGACCAAAAATGGAAAAGGCGTCAAATTAAAGTGCTACTCGACTTGATTGATGGTTGTTTAGACTTAAATGAGACCATATGTAGCAGTTTGTCAGACGAACTTGGGTTCATGTTTCACTCTTTTCTTTCTCCAATATATCTCATCCCAGTTAAGTGCATATACAGAGATTGACATTGCTTCTTTGAACTGGAAGTTGTTGCGCAGTAAAACCATGGACGGTCTCGGGTTGCTCAAAACTCTGATGACTTGAACTGCAAGTTGCTTTCGATGGTTGTCTATGCTCAAAATATATTTGAGTTTCTGTCTCTCCATTTGAGTGTTCAACAAATGACATCGACAAACTCTTCTCCCTTATAAGACTGTTCTGAAGTAAATATGCCTACCATGATACCAGAGGCCGCGTCATTGTGACTGTCGATTAGTGTGAGAACACACCCATGTTTTGGAGATTGATGGTGGGTCTAGCTTAGACCTTCTTGTCGGTTAGAAAGGTCCCAAAAAACAGAAATGATGGGTGCTGTCAACGATCTTGTGGAACTAACGTTATTCCCAAGTTACTGGGTTTCTATAGTGAGTCTGGGCGGCCCCAACGTTGCTATAGATTTTCCCAGCAGTGGTAACTGCAGGACTTAACATGAAGAAGGTAAAACTCCCATCCAAACTGCAAGACTTAACGAGAACAAGTTATTACCTCCAAGCACAATCACGAGTAAGACTTTGAAATTACTAGAACTCCATTGGCAAACCCAATCTGTGGTTGTTCAAAGAAATTTAGGATTCAGACATCAGTACAAGGCAGGAAACATGAGAAGATTAGGAAAGAGCTACAACCATGGTTTAGACTTAAGATTATTATTACAAGGTCAATAATAGCAAGTCCGTCCCTTAATGAATTGTTAGATACTGTCTGCCACGTAGCAGCAGTGCATTGTATTCTGTAAAACGGTACCTCTTAGACATTATCCGACAGTCAAGTTCCTGCCTCCATTATCATAGGGTGCAGATTGAAGGGAGATTGAGACAATACATCGGCCAGATAAATAAATAAATAAATTTCAGACACACCACTATTCTGGTTCCCTCAAAGGCCAGTTTCTTTCACCATCAAGTTGCTTCATCCACCTCTCTTGTGATGTGCTATCTGGTCTGTTGTAAGTAATCCCCGTGACCTGGGAAAAATTTTAAAAATCAGTTACCAGGGAAAAAAAGTAAATTGACAATAATTACGTTTTTTCAGTAACAAAAATATGTATTTTCAGTCTGAGAATTACTTATTGATCGGCTACTATGTGCCACTGATTTTTTAGTCCTAACATTCCAATCAGTGGACCACAAGATAGTGCACGGTGCTCAATAAGAATCCCCACCCCCAATGGACTCGCATCAGCAGCATGTGAAGTGATGTGCCCTTTTTGCTTGACAATCTCTGTTGCAAGGTTCCATCTTCTAGTTCTGTTTTTGGCAGTACTAGTGAGAAACTAATCTAAACTAAGATATTAAAAAATTCTCAGAATTTGGGAACAGAGCGGACAACCTTTAGATGAGAAAGCATGCATAAATTATAGAAATGAAGCCATGCCCACATTGCTTCGCATAACACCTGAAAAAAATTAAGATGATTTTTTTTTCCCCTAAATATCCTTGAAAGTAAGTTTTTTATATCATGAAAAGGATAATTAGCTAAGTAAGAAAATGAGAAACAACTTAAAAAGAAACGGAATGGAAGGTGATATTTATACGAACCAGAAGATAGGGGTTGAAGCAGTTCAAGGTACCAGAATCATGGGTACCACAACTGCCATTGCAACAGAAGTCCAATGTCAGCCTCATCCAACAGTCCTCCAGAAGAAAGGTTTATGACGTTTACCAAATCAAACTACATTTTTTTCCTATTTGCTTTTGGCCTCCTTTCTCTTCCTTTTTTTCATTAACAGACTTATTTTCTCCTTGGCGATTGTCAATCCCTCATTTAATTGTTGGGTGCTTCCACCCCAAATGCAAGAAATCCAACCTCTTTCCTGCAAGTCCTTCAAAAGTATTTCACCCTTAACAGTATTATTATTTTCAGCTGAAATGGCATCAATGAGAACAGTATAGGTGGTGGTGTTGGGCCAGAGTCCTCTTTGTTTCATCTCTTCATAAAGTTCTAATGCAGCCACCACATCACCATTATTGCAGTGGCCTGAAACGAGTACATTATAGGCAGCAACATCAAGCTTCAGACCACAATGTTCCATGATGCCCCTCAACTTTAGAGCCTCTGTGAGGTTAGCAACCTTGCAGAACATGTGCATCAAAGATGTAAAAGTGGCAGTAGTTGGAACGAGTTGCCTCCTGAGCATGCAATTAAAAACCAGCATGGCTTCCTCAATTTTCCCACATCGTGCAAGCCCTCTAACCATAGCACTCTCAGCAACATCGCGTGAACAGATACCTAGTGCTTCCATCTCATCTTTTAGCTTGAATGCTCCTTGTATATCTCCCACTCTACACATACCATTAATTAGTGTGATATATTGCACACAATTAGGAGTAAAACCCTTTTCCAACATGTCATGCAGAAAAATATGGGATTCGTGGAAAGATGAAGCTCTAACCAGTCCATTTAAGATGGCATTTTGGGTATCTACATCAGAAAGAACTCCCAAATAGTTCATTATATTAACCAGATCAAAGGCTTTCTGCATATCACCAGTTTCACAACACTTGGTAATAAGCATGTTAAAAGTACACTGATCAGCTGTAACACCTTCCATTGTCATCTTTTTCAACATTTTGATACCAATGTCCAACATACCAGACTCACTAAGCCCAAGAATAAGAGAATGGCATGTTAATTTGTCAGGTAGAAAACCTGTCCTGATCATAAGACCATACAATCTAGAACATGCTATTAAAATCTGTTTCTTTGAATATCCATGCAAGAGAATATTATATGTAGCCAAATTAGGACACAAACTTCTGCTTATCATATTAGAAAAGACGTCATTTGCCTGAACCGGTTTTCCCATCCTTGAGTATCCATCTAAAACTGCATTAAGTGCAATTGTATCAGGGTTCAGGCCTTTGTTTTCCATCTCTTCATAAAGATACAAAGCTGCCTTTGATTGGCCGCCCTTGAAAAGGCCATCAACCAAACAAGTATACAACGCCAGATTTGGACGTAAAGTTTCTTTTTCCATCAGTTTCTCCAACAACAGGATAGCAGCAACCAATTTGCCTTTCCTGCATAGCCCAGAAAGAAGAATGGTGTACGTATAACTGTCAGGCATCACACTATTCTGGACCATATCATCAAGAAGGACAACTGCCTCCTGCAAATTCCCCAGTTTACATATCTCAGCAAGTATTGTATTGTAGAGAACGGTATCTACAGCAGAGGGAATAAAGTGGAGTTTATTCAGAAAACTCTTTGCCTCCCCAAGATTTCCACCCTTGCATAGTCCTTTCAATAAACTCCCATATGTGAAAGGACTAGGGTGATGACCTACTTTAATCATTTCATCAAACATAGAAAATGCTTTTAACCCATCACCCAAACTTCCATAGCCATCTATAATACAATCAAAAGTGACGGAGTTAGGACCAAGGCCAACCCTGCTCATGTGATGCATGAAATTTTCTGCCTCTACAAGTTTTCCAGCTCCACATAAAGAAGCAACCAACATGTTACATGTGAAATGGTCTACATCATGGCCATTGCGATTCATAGCTGTGTAGATATTCAAAGCCTCTGTAATTTTTCCCATCTTGCAGAAATTATAAACTAATGTAGAGTATATGATATTGTTTGGTACTAGTCCGGCTTTATACATTTTACACATTATCTCCTTTGCGTTCCTTAACTTCCCCACTGTGCAAAATCCGTTTATAAGCACTGAAAATGTGATAACATCAGGATTGACACAATCTGTGAACATCTCATAGAACAACCGGATAGCTTCATCAAGCAACCCATTTTTGCATAATCCATCAATCACTGCTGTGTATGCAATACAACCTACTTTTAACCCCTTTGTCCTTATTCTCTCTAGAACACTTCTTGCTAAGTGAAACTTGGCCTGCTTGCACAGCCCATTTAATAGAGTCCCATAACTGACATCATTAGGTTGCAAACCCCCAGCTTCCATCAAATCGAAAAGTCTAAATGCCTCTTCAAAATTACCCTTGCTACAGTGCCCATCGACCAAAGTATTGTAAGTAATGCAATTTGGTGAAAGATAAAGCAATGACATCTCATCCAAAAGCCGTGTAGCAACTCCAATCTTTCCCTCCTTAACAAACCCATTAATCAGAGTATTGTAAGTCACTTCATTTGGATATACCATCCTTTTCCTCATCTTTCTTAGCAGCAAATAACCTTTTGCACTTCTGTTGTTTCTGCACAAATTATCAATAAACATATTATATGTACAAACATCTGCTTCGATGCCCTTAGATCCCATATGATCAATCAGTTCAAATGCAGCTTTGTATATCCCCTTCTTGCAATACCAATTGAGCAATGTATTATAAGTAACTATAGTCGGAAAGTAACCACTCTCTTCCATCTTTGTCAGCAGATAACCTGCTTTTTTAAGCTTCCCTTCTACACATAATGCATTTATCAATATGTTAAAAGTAGCAACATTGGGACAAACTTCCCTTCCCAGCATTTCCTTGAAAAGAGACCACGCTGAGCCAGCTCTCCGATCTTTCACCATTGAGGCAAGAATCATATTACAAGTAAACACTGACGGCTGAAATCCCCGAAAGCCCATCAAATTGAAAGTCTTTACAGCATCGCCCACCATCCCTTCTCCAACATAAACCCTAATTAGAAGATCAAAAACAGCAGGACTTGCCTTGCAAAGAGGGTATGTGTTCATGAAAGCACCAAAAACCGAATTTGGCCCAATACCCGTTTGGGTTAAGTGCCTCAAAATTGATTTGGCAGCGCCATACATTCTAGCTCTAACAAGTACGTGGGTTGTGACGCATAGTATATGGGTAAGATGTTTGGGTTCCAAACCAGGTTGTTTGGTGACCCAGTTGAGGAATTTCAAGGCCAGCTTCCCATGAACTGGTCTAAGTGAAGCCAACCTATATTCCATGTGATTCAATGACTCCCAACGGTCTATGGTAAGAATTGCATAAATGCTCTTCTCCATTTCTGAACCTGCTGTTCCCCAATACGAAAGCTTTAATATGCGAAAGGCACATATATACGTGTACTACACCGAGAGAGAGAGAGAGAGAGAGAGAGAGAGAGAGAGAGAGAGAGAGAGAGAGTTACCGCAGGTTCCTGTGCTCTGAAGAGCTTTGTTTTGGCCGCGAGAAGAGCGTATACACCTCTCTGTGGTAGAACTAGAGAAGCCCATGTAAATATTTTGATATAGCAAAAACAGCAAAATAAAAGAAAATTGCAATTTACATTTAAGGACATACCAAGTGGATAAATTGAGAGGCATAGCACAGCACTACCCTTTCCTTTCGAAAACAAATATGCTGGACTTCCTTCATTTGGTTTGTCCAAAATAACAGGGCTTAGGGCCTCTTTGATATTGCAGTGGGAGGTCTAAAAAGTACAGTAGAACAGTATAAAGTATTTATATAATAAAATTTATCAGTTTGATAGTTTTACATTAAAGTATTTTTAAACTAAGAAAAAGCAGAAAATTACGTTTCAACAAAAGCACCAAAGTGATGCTTTTGTCAGAAGCACTTCAGAAAAAATAATCCTTATTTTACCGTACTATGTATATTACGAAATGACCCTCATCATTTTAGCACAACAACTTTACCAATTTATATTTTTTATTATTTCCGTATAATTTACTCAATACTTTACCCATCAATATTTTTCATTCTTCTCTATCACTTATGCATCATTGAAAAAATTTTCTTTTTTATTATAATTATTGAAAAATCTATTAGACTATTTTTATTATTATTTTATTATAATATTTTATTTTTATCAAGTATATGCCCTTTTATGTCATTTTTATGTCAAAAAGTACTTTTTAAATTTGTTTTCAAACAAATTAATATGTTTAAAAGTGCTATAGATATATGGATCCCAAACAATAAATAACTTTTTAATAATAAAGCTTATTACATTAAGCCCTAAGCTATAAATTTTAAGTTAAAAGTAATATTTTCTACCACAATCTCAAATATGCACCTGCTGGTGGCTCTTCTCCAACAACGCCATTGCTCTGGAACTTCATCAATAATTTAAAATGGACCCAAAACGAATGATGGATTTCAGTATCTGTGGTCTTGGAATATTTCAGAAATGAGACTTCGCATCAAGTTATTCGAGATGTCCAACGAATGATATTAGTGTATTGGATTTGATTCAGGATAACTCCTAATGCATTATCAAACTCGAGATGTTTGAGTCTACAGTATCTTCCAAGTTTTACACTGGCATAGTCTTCGAAGGAATTTAATTTATTATTTTTTTTTTTTTGAAAAACAAAATCTATTTAAACCATTCAAGTCAAGAAAATGTGTCTAAAATTGAGGCCATTTAGATGTACATTCCCAAGCTACCAACTATTAATGTAGTTACAGAAACTAACTTATAAGGCAGCAAAGGATAATAAAGCTCAATGCTATAAATAATATTTAAGAACAAAAGGCCTAGACTATATGAACAATGAAATATGTGCGCATTAATATTTTGCACACTTCTCTTCTACTCTTCTAGTTGACAATTGACTTGACATGGCAAAGAATCCAAAAAACATAACGTTTTCTAGCCAATTGTAACTCAACAGCTCCCGATTCCTCAAAAGCATAATTTTCATCCGCTGAATTTTGATTTGTTTGGTTGAGTCTTCTAATCTCCAGAACTTTTATTGTTCTTGTCAAGCTGGACCAGTCGCTTTTATCTGCAAAACAGAGGAGATGCCATGACGTACAAGAGACCCCACGTAACTTGCACAAAACATTTTGACCCACTTGTGTGTTATACAGAACTTGATAACAAACCTCCTTTCCCTCTGATAACTATCCCTTCCCAACTCGTAGTTTTCTAGATCCAATCAAGCCCAAAACATATTCAAATAAATATTTCTTTTAGGGCCTCAATGCCCAACATCAAAAGGACTGAGGGAGCTGTAAAACCCTTGTGTGTGTTAATGTTAATGGCAAAAAGATCTAATATAAAGTAAGGAGCAGTGCAGGAGATGATCAATACGAATTTTTTAAAATAAACTTTGGGGGAAAAGAAAAGTCCAACTGACATGTACATGGGAACTTTGAAGGCAGATTGCTAGCGCTGCCGGGTCCATTGTACCACATAAAACACAGATCAGCCAAAGCCAAACCCTTCATTGGCTTCATGGATAGCAAGTAGCAGGCGCTCTTGAAGCTGTTCCTTGGAGGTATACTCGGGAAGATCAAGTTGATTAAAGCTGCAGCACAAAATGGGGAAAAATGAATTAGTTAGAGCAAGCCTTTAATGCAGATGCCACGACTCCAAGACTCAACTGGCTACAAAAGATGGTGTATATATCTTTTCACAGACCATGTATGAGCTGAGGGCAGCCGATCGGGAGCTCCATAGGCCTTGTGAATCTGAAACTTTTGAGGGCCAGAGATGCCTTGTAAAGCCTTAAAACCCTCCAAAGGGACCTGAATAATAGTAAATATACAATGGCTTAAAGTCAAACGAACAATTCACAAGTACTACAAACAAATCCACACATGTTGCATTTCAAACTACCATCTCATCTATAGTGAACCAAATTACCTTCGATGTTCCAGTGACGAATTGCAGCAGTCTTGCCATGTCTTCCTTGTTAAAAGCCTGAACAACCTCCCAAAACCATTGAATAACAATAGATGCTGCTGTATAGCCAGTGTAATCTGTGTTGGCCTTCAAATCATCCACTGCAAAAGCAATGACACCGACCAGATACTTTTGAGTAAAGAAGAAACATACTGTAACTATTGAATAATTAATTCCATATGAAAGCCAACTTACAATCAATCTCTGGAAGTCCACTTATAAGTAGCTCGAGCTCCTTATCATTAAAAATAGAAATAAGTTCTCGAGGTACCAATTCGTCGAAGCCCTCTAAAAAGGAAGTAATTTGAGGACGGATGGCATTTGTCAAGATATGTCCAGCAACAAGATCAACATACTCGTGCTTTGTCTCTTCTGTAACCCTTATGTTTCTTCCTCCAGGTTTAAGCTCGTAATCAGTAACCTTTTCAAAAGAACAAACAAACAAAACCACAAAATACCTTGATATTAGATAACTTGATATGAACTTTGATGTCTTAAGAGAATCAGATAGAAAGCTCTGAAGATTTCTACAACAGCAAAGAAGCTTCAGGAATAGTCAAACTCCATACAATTTAAGCTAGAGACGATAAATTAATTCACATACCTCATTTTTCCCATAAAGGATATGCTTTTCCTCATCCGCATCCATGCTAAATGTCAGGTCAAGAATGTCATTCACATCATTCTGAAACATGTAAAATGAAGAAATTAATACAAAAATCAACATTTCATACAGAACAAGCCATAGCAAAACATCAGCAGAACCACAAGGGTTCAAAATAACAACAGTAACGGGGAAAACACACTGAATTGTCAGTATATGAACACACTGACCTCTAACATCCACTTCAAATTCTTGTAGTAATCAGGATCAACTGCCTCTATATCATGGTAAGTCACCTTGGCATCAAGTATGTGCTTATAGAATGATCGAGTAAAATAAACATCCAAAAGTTGCCCGTCAAACAGTGCCTTTGCAACCTGCACAAATGTTGAAAGAAAAATGTAAACAAAAAAACCTTCAAAGACTACGTTGCAAAACATTTATGAAAATTTAAAACATAAAACCAGTCTCAGAACTGGTGTCTTAAAGACATTACCACTCGGCCCACAAACTTGAAGTAAGAAAGATGTTCCGTCTGGTAGACAGAATTGGGGTTTGGCTGGAACGTTGCATTGTTTCCCACAGTAGTGAAAAGCAATGCCCCCTTGTCAAATATAACCCTTGACAGTAATTGATACCATTCTCTAGTCAGACCTCCAGCATCAATACCCTCTTCACCCTGAAACTGCACATTCAATCGTCCCTTTAGGTCACGACTGGGACGCATCCGCAACTGATTGTATGAGTCCTCCAAAACATAAGCCCTCCGAACACTTATCCTCAATGGGCCAGAAAGGTTCTGTTCATGCTGCTGCCGGATTTTTGAACGGAAATAAGCTCGCTTATTGTCAAAATCAATTAGCCTTGGTGCCTTCAGCAGCATAGAAAGAGATTTTTCTAATAAACCAGGGTTCTGTCGAATAAAAGCATTCAATAGCCGGCGATGCTTCTCAGCAAACCTTGTAAACGTAAATCCACCATCAAGCTTCTTCTGAGAATCCACACCACACTTTGTGATTAAAAAGGCTGAACTCCTGGCAGATTCGTTGACTTCCCTTGCAGTTGCATTGGCATGATCTTGATGTGTGATGGACTGGTTTGCTTGTAGCTTTTCGCACAATACAAAGAATGCCTCGATGAAGGGCAACAGTCTCTGGGTTCCAGGAGGAAGGGGAGATGAAGAAGTCGTGCCTTGGACATGCTCCCCAACATTTATATTTGACATAGTCTGAGAGAAGGAGCTTTGACCCAACTGTGTCTCAGTCACACTTATGCAATCACTCAACTCTTGCCACAAAGGCTCAAGTGCAACATTCAGCCTTTTCATAGTAGCCTGCTCCTCCTGCTCTCCATCACTCTTGAATCCTGTACTCTCATTAATGCTAGATGAAGCGAGTAAGCTGAGTGCTTGTAGCACACGTAGGATTGCTGCACCAGCCATGGACCCAGCACTCAAACCCAGCATGTGTGTTTTCCGCAGAGTGACAAGCTCATTGACGGCAGAACTGCTCAATCCACGGGCTGATTCAGAAAGCTCTGAAGTAAATAACTTTCGATGCGGTGCAACAACTGAGGCCAACTTCTTCAACACCTCACCAGCCAGCGTATACACTTTATCTGAAAGCCTAACAAGAAATGGACAGGTTAGATACTCACTCATCTGAATCAAACTATGAAAGGCAGTTAAAAAAAGAAGAGAACACTGCAGAGAGGACATAGATGAGATTGAAATGCAAGAAATGGTAGGTCCAAATAGTTGGAACCATCTCAGTAATAAAAGCCCTAGAGCAAGTATAAGCCTTGGTCCATCTGCATAGATTCTAGGATGTGCTTGGGTTGTTCCGTTCTTTTGCATACTTTACCATATATATATTTTTTTTGCATGACTGTATTTAAAGAGAGTTATAGATGCTACAAGATAGTAGAAGTATAGTAACAGAACATCTAAACTATTCAGTAATAAAAATAAGAGCATTAATAGTACCCCTCACGACCAAGAAGATTGCACAGATTTCGGAGTTCTGATTGGGGCAATCGCAAAAAAATATTATACATATCAATGCTCCTCTTTTCATCTGAAGCTGTTGACTCGGCACCAGCATGTTTATCGTCTTGCTTAGACTCTGGTTCTGATAAAGGAGGATCTTTTTGGGCATCAGCAGAAGCTCCATTGCCTGGCAAATCTTGGGGATTTGCTGTTGCCGCTTCAGATTGCGGCTGGTACTCTAATTTTGATGCTGCATTATAAACAACTGCTTGAAGAAGGCCCATGACCTGAAGCATTTAGAAAAATAAAAATGAATAAATAAAAATGTAAACATTAAATCATGGACCCTCGGTTATTACATTTAATCATAAAAAAGTATGGACCAAAATAATGTATAATATATAACTAGAAAGCGCAAAATCATGGCCCAAAACTATTTTGAAACCACTTGATCCAGATATCAGATATACCTGCTCAAGGTGAGCAGTGCTGCGCAGAAAAAGTGGTCGATTCAAAAGCTTCAAGAACAGTATCAACGGAGTATCCCCATCCAGAGAGCTCCCCAAAGGCATTGATGAAAGTCCTTCCACAATTTTCTCCTTGCCTTTATCCTTCTTGGCTTCTGTACATATTGGACTCAGATGCTCTGGAACAAGTGAAGGATCAAAGTAGAATAACATATTGGCAACAGCAGAATGATTAGTAGCCAAGTATGTGAAAATCTCAAAAGTTCGACGCAAGACCAGTGGAGGAAGACCTGTCAAACAATAAATAAATAAGGAAATAAAAAATTGATATACAAAAAATTAAGCATATAGTTAGTAATATCAGATGAAAGTCTTACCATCCAACAACTGGGACCGACCATACACAACATTTGACTGACAGCCATATAGCCTCTGGGAGTTTATTGTTGCCAATCCACTGACTGAGCCTTCAGCCTCAGGCTTGATCATATCAAGCAAAAGACGAACTAGTATTGCTCTCGTAACACTGTGTGCACAAAGGTTTAACAAGAGTCTCTGCAAGAGACCTTTGCCAAGGGGCTGGACACATGAGATAAAACAATTAAACAGTCATCAGAATACAATACAAAGGTCACACAAATGATCTCATTGCCAAGAAAGTTCCACAACCATAATTAGTCAGAATGTTTTTCTAGATATTCAAATATACTCTATTTGATTCTTGGGAATGTATACATCCTAAATTCTAGAGCAATTTTGCCCTCTTTCCATATGAAATCTTGCTTTGCAGTTGTCCATGACAAGAATTTATCAGGAAGTCCAGATCAGTTCAGATTATAACTTTATCACAGAAAAATTCGTAATTCCTTCAACAGATCAACATAAAATTTTGTTCATTATTTGAACCTACCTTCAAAGAGATGCTGACTACGATTCCTTCATATATATGAACTAATATTTATTTTCAACTATCAGACTTTGTCTCTTATAGACAGACTTTTGCAGGCAATCTGGTAAAGAAAAAACACAATCATTTTCCAACTAAAGAGCTCAGATAGAACATGGTATTACCTGAGCTAATCGTAGGAGTCGGACAAGAGCTTTCAATGCATTTACATCCAGAAGTGGCTCACCTTCAATTTCCTTCACCTTCAAGCCATCTGCAATGGTGGAAGCTGTCCTCCGGCCTAGTGTAATTCCCACACCCCTGTCCATCACGGTCTGTCTGTCAAAACCCAACCCATTCCTCCGATTATATAGCCTGTGGCTGCTTCCAAAAAGGCTGCGAGCTTGATAATGACTCATAGCTCGGTCCCTTAACATTTGGGCTTCAGCGAGTAATGGAGAGGGCAAAGCAGACAGAACTGCTTCTGATGAAGTCAGAAGTACCTGAAACAGAAGCAAAAAACAAAGGATTGTCAAATATGAAAAAGAAATACGAACAGTTATTGTTACTCAACATGTAACCAGAAGTAAAGTTGAAGATGCAAACCTCTTCACGCAAATCAGCAGGAAAAGTCGCAATGATTGAAGCATTGTCCATGTCAACTGGTTGTCCTTCAGCCTGCTGTGACACCCTCTGAGCTCGTTGTTGGGCCAAAACTTCTGCTTGAATATCAGGAGGAAGAGCAGCTAAAAACTCAGGATCAATATCTTCGGCAGAAGGCGGTGCATAAGTTGGAGGCTGAATAGGCTGAGCTTGCTGGGAAGCTAGTACTTCTGCCCGCAGATCATCAGGAAGTGCGTCCAAGAAGGTGGGATCAATAGCATTAGCACCAGGAACCTCACTATTCACACTAGTCTGCTCAGCCAGACTAGAGTCAAGAGCAACCAGGGTATTTTGTCTTGACGAAGGCTCATCCATAACATCAAGCACAGGTTGCTCAGATTGATTTCCACCAACATCAATATTATTCATATCAACATCAATACTTGCGAGGATGGGAAATGCATGACAATCTTCAGAATTAGGCATTGGCAAACCAGAAATTTCCAAACCCTGATTACTGGCCTGTTCATCAGTTCTTGAAGATCCATCACAATCAGTGGCCTGAAGTAGCACATTATGGAGACTCGCAGGAGCTTCAGAACCCCCATCACATTGTGAATCATCATGACAGTCAGTCGATGAGTTGACAAACTCTGGCATTGTCCCTACCTGCTCATCAGCACTGCCATTTCCTTCACCAATTTCCATGTTGTCATGACCATTTGGTGTAGTGTTCAGTGAAAATGGTTGGATCAGCATAGGCTCAAGTGCCTGTAAACATTCACCTGCATGAATGGCTTCTGGATCAACTTGCTCTCCACGGGTTACACTCTCAACCATGGGGTTGAGCATGGTCTCATCACCATTTTCTTGATGCTGCCCTTCTCTTTGACTGTTAGTGTTAGCACCCTCCACTGCTACCGGATCATTATTGGATGGAGGGGCATCTGGTTGCTTCTCCTGCACTCCGGAATTTTGGGACTGCCTTTCATCAGTACTGTTGGGAGGAGCTACACTGTGCAATTGAGAAATGAAATGTTCCTCTACCGCCTGTGCAATAGCAGCAGCTTGAGCACCAGCTTGTGGCTGGCCATCATCAGTCCACCGACCATCACCAGGGCCTCTTCGTCCTGGTAACTGCAAGGAGTCCATGCCTACAGAATAATCAGTCAAAGGTGGGGGTGCTGCCCCACCCAAACGGTCACCAAAGAGACTGCTTGGAACATTATCAAATGGAAGAACAGGAGCATCAAACATGTAGAAATGAGCTATGTCAAAACTCCCAGATGACAGAGCTTCCACATCTCTGGATGAATTCCCACCTGATGACCACATTGAAACCAGGTCCCCTGACTGGGATGGTCTTAAAAGAAGGGGATGCTGAAAACCATTCACTTCTGCAACAGATCGCTCAAAGGAAGACCTACCACCTGTCTGACGGCGGCGCTCAAATCCTAAAGGCCTCCGAAGACCAAAAAGGTCATCCACATTAACTCCTTCGAAAGGTTCAGCTGCAACATCAATTAGACCACCTGCAGACCCAGGTTGTCCAAGTACCTGCAAATGATCTAACCCATCAAGGGCCTCCCTCCATCTTACCTCTATGACGCGATTCTCGTGAAAATCATCGTCCTCTTCATCAATCATCTCATCATTATAGTCATCACCCAAGCCCGCATCATCATGGTCTTCCACATCCGTATCAGCAAGAGACATCATGCCCCCACCATCTTCTGCTATATCCTCATCCTCATCCTCAACCTCATCATCCTCGTCATCATCACCCATGTCATCATCCTCATCACCCATATCATCATCCGCTCTGTTCTCAACACGAAAATTTATATCAATTTGGTCAGTGTTGTGCAAAACACCACCCTCTTCCATCTCTTCACGCATAAAATCCATCCCAAGCTCCACAGGTGGATTGGTAACCGTTGTATCCTCCACTTCTATTCTCATATCTTGCTCTACAGACTCATTAGGATTTGCATCATGGTTAACTTCATTTTGAGAAGCTTCTTGATTCTGTTGTTCACTCTCCTCTGCAACTCTGGCTTCCTCTTGTCTGTTTGTATTTTGATTATGCTCCACAGTGTGAGCAGCTGATGGTGCAGTTGACTGATCATCAGGTCTTCCACTTAAACCCATGGGTTTTTTCTTGTTTGTACCATCAGATTTAAAAATTTGTTCACTAGCATTAGCAGCCCTCGTCAAACATTCCAAGGCCTTAAGTATAAGATTCACAATTTTAGCAGCATCAGGATGGTCCAAATCAATCACTTGAAGAATGCCAGTCAAGCATTGAACCGTTCCTCCATCTATCATGCTTTTTGCTATGTCAGGTGAACATCCAGAACTGCTAGGCAAGTTACTGGACGTTGAGTTTTTTGACAAAATAGAATACACCAAATCAACAAAAGCACAGACGACCTTATCTGGCAATAAAATGCTCTTGGTAGAATTGCTCTCTAAGTTTGAAAATGAGGATAAGGATTTCACAAGTTCACCAATTACTCGCTTACGACCTTCACCAGATCGACCACACAGAACAACCATGAACCATGAAGCTTTTTCAGACAACTTGCCTCTCCATTCATCAGGTCCTGCAGATTTATCAATAGAAAGTGGAAGTAACCGATGTAAAATATGATGAATTACTCCCCCCTCATTTCCAGGACTATCCAGAGGATTAGATCCCCGGAGTTGACACAATTCCAGATCCCGCTTAAGTATAACTCCAACTGCATGTACATACATCAGAAGAATGTCACTTAATAACTTGAGGACAAAAGTCACCTTAGCAAGCCCTGCAGATCTTTCAGAATCGGACTCTAATTTCATTGTCTCATCAACCTTTGATTTACCCTTCACCTTTGTAGCAGGTTCATCAACCTCCATAGAAGATAAGTTATTCACATTACCTTCATGGCTTTTTGCTGATGGGTATTTTAAGACTATATCAAGAAGTTGATCCATTACTTGAGTGAGATTGGCAGGGATTTTTTTGTGGCCCTTAGAGCATTTTCCTGATCCATCATGAATTTTATTTTCAGAAATTCGAACACATTCATTGGAAGATAATCCAGCTTCAACAACAGAGGTCTTTGATTTGTCCTTTTCCTTCTCTTTTTCCTTGGATAACACAACAAAGGTCCTACCTCCAGATGTCTCCAACTGGCAAACAGCACCGCTGGCTTTCATGAAAACCACAGGATCCCTGGAGATAACAGGTGCCATTGATGTCAAAAAAGTCCGCGCAGACACCCACCTAGCATGCCCATTTCCAGTCAAAGTTTGTCGTATCTCTAATTCCATAGCTGTTTGCAGTGTTTGAGGATCTTCAAGGAGATGTCTCACAATAGCAGATGCAACAGTGTCATATCCAGGGAAAAAACAACTTCTTGGAAGACTAAAAAGAGCAGCCAAACCTCCATTTTCAAGAAACTGTAAAGCTAGTGAGTGAGTTTTTGTCAACCGAGCACATAATTGTAGAACAGCCTGCATGATCACAGCTGGGACATGCTGTTTTATCAAGTCACAAGCAACTAGCAGCACCTTATGACTCTCTTCAGCAGTCAAATATCCAGTCGCTTTCCCCAATATTTTTTCAAATGCTGTACCAGAGTCTTTCATAGGGGCATTTGAAGCTGGTTTTTTCCCTTGAACCGATGTAGGAACTGAAAAGGAAGCAAGATCTCCTGACGAATCCAGCAGAGACCCTGCTTGAGTTCCTTCCATACTTTCAGAACAAATTTTGGGCCGGGACTGCAGCATGTTATCCAAGATAAGCAGTAAAGCACTAATGCACCTTGGAACCAGAAGCTCGTTTCCTGACTCATTTCTAGCCTTAAAATTGATCAAAATATCTACTGCAGCAGATACAATACCACTCTCTGCAGCAATGCCTCGTGTATTTCCATCCTCAAACAGAAGTAATGTTATAATATGTGATAACATGCTCAGTGCACCAGTATCCTTTGAAAAATCCAAAGGGCAAAGCTTCAGCTGCTGAATAAGATAAGATGCCACTCTTGGACGATCTTCTCCTTTGTTCCGATTGCAAAGCGTAACAAACAAATCTGTTAATGGAAATGCCAATGTATCACTGCTCTGAAATAGTTTCACTGATGCCACAAGAATATCATCAACAGGGGGTGCCTTCATGTGCCCATTTTCCGTCAGTACATCTATTGACTTGTCAACATTATCAACTTTAGATGTTTCTGATGAACTTCCCAGGGACAGTGCAAGTGCCCGAGCTAGTTCATCATCCTCCTGTACAGGATCCTCAGCATGACTAAACAGCCATTCCATGGCCATTTCAACACTATTTGTTTCCCCTCGTCTTAGTGCTTCCTCTGCTCTTGCTCTTGTAAAACCCATCTCAACAATTGTGGCAATAGTAGCTTCATCAGGTGGTGGGGGCATAAATCTATGGCTGGTAGTCCCTGCAATGCCACTGCGATTTCGTTTCACATCACCCACACCAGAGTACACATGTGTAACAAGTGAAAGAATGGAAGCAATGAAACCCAGACTACAACCAGGAAACCTGGGGTGGTTCCAGATAGGAAGTATAACATCAAGAACCTGAGATTGCAGCATACGGACAAATACTTCAGGGTCCCTTGGAACCGGAAATAGCCCAATAGAAAGACCAACAGCAACCGGCTGAACAAGAAGCTGAGCTTGGGATGCAGAGTTTGGAGGTAATAGTAAAGAAGAATTAACAAAATACTCAAGCACCCGGCAATAACTCTGTAACGTATCAAGTAGCCATGCACTATGAGACAATTTACTTACTTCACCTGCCTTTTCATTCTCAACACCTGATGTGGGGATAGTGTGTGGCAGTGTCCACAACAACTGACTTGTAGCTTCAAATGTTGTCAGTAGCTCCTTAAAGGTACCGTGAACATAAAAATTATTGACCATTGCAGTATAACAAGTACGTCGCCTGCTGTCAAATGTTATTGATGCCATGTCGTCCACAACCTTTCCAAGGTATCGACATTTCACTGATAATGACACGTCAAGCCCCACAGAAGTAGAATTCCCAGAGAAACTAAGAGCCTCAAAAAATACTTTAGCCAGTCCAGTTCCAAGAGTCTTTGAAGCTGAACTCAACGACCCTGAGTCAGCTCTACGACGGTTTGGTGATGTGAATCCCTTGACAAGAGATGTGAAGAAAGAGCGCAAAGTTGAAGCAAGCTTGTTAAGAATTTCCAAAACAAGAACATCAGGACTTTTCTTTTTCAAATCCTGGGAAGATGTCTCCGGTACATTAGACGGAACTTCAGAATCAATGTTCAAAGCCTCCAGATGCCTCCCTGTTCTTCCCCGAATGCGTGTCAACCCATGTCGACTACGACGGTGCAAACCTTCACCAGAACGAACAACTGACAGAAAATCCCTGTCACCAGCCCATAGAGATTGAGAACCATTCCTGAGGGAAACAGGGTTCATGTATCTCACCACTGGAATATTTAAATCATCATCACTCTCTCTTCCAATAGCATTAGATGGAGCTGCCTCTGAACTCTCAGGTACTTGGTCGGCATTCTTCTTCTCATCCACTTTGGAGTCATTACATAAAGAAATTTGCCAGATTATTTCCCTGTATGCACTCCCAAGATCTCTCAATACATCAGCATCTGCAGTGCCAAGCTCTGAGACCACACTAGTAGTCCCCTTCAGCAAAAAATTAGATAGGGACAGAATGCCTTCAAGACTGCAAAGATATCTCAAAACCTTAGTTTGCAATGCAGATTCAACCATGGCAAGCTGAGTCCCTCCAACTGAAGCTAGGAGTTCATTTGTTGATTTCAGATGCTCCCTCAGAAATGAGCATACTTCCCGAGCAAGAGAAGCTGAATGCTGTGGTGAGAAGTTCTTAAAGGCAATGGAGATATTCTGACCAACAGACACTGCCAGAGGCATTAAAGGCAAAGTAAATAACTGCAGAACAGCTTCAATCCCCTTCTTCTCTACAAATATACGACATGTATCAGCATTCTGCAGTATTGTTTCCAGAAGACGAGCAACATTGCTCACACAGTCAGACAGGAATGACTCGATATTTACTATTGAGGAATCAGCAGATGGCTCGGTGGTCTGGTCTGAATTATCCATCTTGGATGCTTCCCTATCATCTGAAAGAACCAAGTTCCTCTCTTCACCATCAGTTTCCATGGGAACAGCAGTGGAAGAGCATGAAGGATCAGTTGACAAGTAAGAAGCATCAACCCCAGATCCAATTCTCAATATGGCATTCAAGATCTCGATCAACATATCCACTCCAGGCCCGCGCAATGAAGCTGCATGGCGCATTAGTTCATCCAGTCCACTAGACAAGGATACAGAGGTGTCACTAGTGAGGGCACGCAAATACATTCTTGAAGTAAATATTTTCACAAAACACCTCAAAGCATTGCGATCTTTAACGGACTGAAGGCCATTATTGTTTAGGCACAAAGCATCCAAACACTGAGGTATGCATGTTATGGCATCAGATGAGCATAGAACACCATCCATTATAGCATCCAAGAAGGCAGAAGGAAGCCCAGCTGCATCTAAGACAGGAAAACAAGTGGGATCTTTGTGAATCAAATCACTCATGACAGTAGCTGCAAGTGAAAACACCCCACCACCAAAATCTTTTGCCCTTTGAAAAATTATGCGTAAGCAACAAGGCAAACTCTCCTCTGAGCTATAAACACGTGTGGTATTTCCAGGGGCATAAGTTCCAAGGGATATAGCACGCAGTAAAGCTTTCGTCAGCAATCGCCTGTGATACGAAACTAATGCTTCAGAATACAGAGGCTGCAAATCATCTAGCTCATTGGAGGCACCTGCAACCACTTGCTTACTCCTCCCACCACAATCAGAACTTTCACCTTGTTGCTTTGAACCATTTTCTATGCGTGACACTTCCACCTTCAGACGAGAGATGGTATCATCCAAACCGCCCAAGTCTCTGAACAACGCAGCAGCTGGATTGCTGTAATCCATAAAAGCTTCTAGAATGTGCACAGCTGTGCTTACCAAATGCAAGTGTTGCGGATTTGTATCTTTAAGGAGGGGTAGAAGAGTAGGAATAAATCCTGCTTCGCGCATGGCTGAGCAACCTGAAGAAGATGAAACCAAAACAGTGACAAGGGATAACAGAGCCTCGGCAAAAACTACAGACCACTTCGAGGCATCACTAATAACGGAGTCAATGGCCTTTTGCATTAGGCTGGATAGGATTCCACGGTGACCACCAGATGTGACAACAGTCAACACAGAAGGCTGACGAGACCTATCTTGACAAAGAGCAACCAAAGAAAGCAAGCATAGAATTCGAATCTTCTCGGGAACTGCATCTTCATAGCTTAACAACGACACTAACTCATTGACAAACTCAGGCTCGGTGTTAAAGAAAGATACTAGGTCATCTGCATCACCGCTTGCTTGAACAAGAACTATGAAGGCATACAAACGGATGCAGGTATACTGCTGCCGAGAAGCTAAAGAGCCAAAAGCCCTTGCAAACCGCAATCTTGTCAATAGAGAAAATCTTAAACTGGTGGGTACTTTGTATTCTGCAACTAAATTGCTTAAGAGCTCTAGATCAGTCTCTAGGCAACTATTGATGTCAGGTAGATGAATGATTTGTAAACCCTGCATTGAATGTTCTACAGCTGGGAGTTCACATGACAACTCACTGGAAGCATAGAATTCAAAATGCAGGGCGCAACCCAATTCATAGGCAACAGGGTCACAACCATCCTGTACAGCAGTTGCAATCAACCCAAGCCCCTCTTCCTTTCCCCCCCAACCTTGTGCAAGAGCAAATAACTTTGAACTCATGGAAGCATCTCTAATGGAGTACTTGCCAATTGCTTTTTTCAAAAAAGCAGCCAAAGTCTGCAGGCATGCCTCAACAACATCCGGATCAGTTGAAGCAAGCAGTAAACAAAGATGCTGCTGCAATTGCATACAAGCCAAAAGCATAAAAATTTATGAGAGATAAAATGAGAACAAATTTTTAAGCAAAAACTTTGATATTGCTAAAACTCAAAACAACCTAATCAAAACAGTTATTGCCAACAAAGAATAAGTTTTTTTTTTAATAAGTAACAATTTATTAATGACAATATGCATAGCCAAGTACACTGGATGTATGCAAGAGAAAACACCTAGTTGGGGTGCCAAAAAAAAAAAAAAAAGATAAAACCATCTAGGAAAATGAACCTAACAAAGCCATAGCCCTAACCCAAGCCCAAAGACGCGCCTGCCCAAAACCACCACTAGTGCACCAATGCCTATCCCACCAAACCAGATTTTGCCCATACACCAAGCCACCGTAAATTCCCCAACACACTCCTCAATAATTGTAAACTCCGAACGGGCCTACTAAAAACATACAATTCGTATCACATAATCTCCCACCCAGTAACAATTTAAAAATAAAAAAATAAATAAAATAAATAAATAAAATAAATAAATAAACAGTATATTACAAGTATATTTCTGAAACTGAAATCTAACTTTACCTCATAAGAACTATAGAAGTGCTTATTTGTGCAATTCTCCAAAATTATTCTTATAACACGAAGAATTTGAACAACAGCTTCTTTTGGGAAGGGAGGATCAGAGTCCAGAAAATTATCCTCAACCTGCAAATCCTTTCTTGATTTTATGTGCTTCTCAAAAAATGAATCAAAATGATTAAAAAGATCCACCCAATGATGGAAGTCTCCCTGCACCACCAAAATACACATAAGTCAAACCACACAGCATCAACCACAGCATTTAACATGTAAGGTGAAAAAAGGCACCTTATCAAACTCCCAAATGAAACCTTTGAGGGGTTCTTCAATATCCTCAAGTGGAACAGCAGTAACACCATCGATGAAGGATCTAATTCTTGGAGGCTGAAACAAATAATCAGGCAACCATGGTTAATTTTTAGCCATCACAGTCATACTGGACAGCATATCAATATCTCACTGAGTCATAAATGTAAAACAAATTAGAAACCAAAAAAAATTAATCAAACAAATGCAATCGGTGAAGTATATAGCCTGTGCTAACAGTTGCCTACCTCTAATAATGATTCCACGATATCAAAGTTTAAAGTCACAAGACTAACACCACCAGATATCCTAAAAGGCTTTCCAAAACCAAAGATTAAAAGGCACAAAAATCTCACTACCAAATTTCCTGCAAGGCTTGTCTACGATCAATTACTGAGAGGTAATAATGGCCACATTTCTAGTAAAACAGTTCCAGATAAGCATGAACAACTCGCCCATCATGGAATATAAATTGCTGCCTGATATGATTTATTTCGTATTGAAATTGGAAAATTTGAAATCATGGACCTTATTTATTCTGACGTAAGAAAAATAAACAACCGGCACTCTAATGAGATCAACAGTAGAATGAAGTTGAAAGGCAACTATTTGAAACACTTGTTTAACATTGTTTTCCCATGTGAATAAACATCTCACTGAAGCAGTAGCCTTCGGCTAAATACACTGTAGATTTCCAATTCAAAGGCGCCATAGAATAAGCCCAAAAGAGTCCCGTGTACTTGGCTATGCCAACTTTTCTCATCAATAAATTTCTTCTTTACTAATTAAAAAATAAATAAAAAACACACAAGATGTTTTTTTTTTTGATGAATAAATAAAAAAAACACACAAGATGTTATTCCAGAAAACGTAACTTCTTTCTCTGGATTTCTGAGTAGCCAAATAGAGCATCATACACATAATACAGATATAAAGACAAACAACGATAGAAGCACTAAAACGGGAATCTTTAACCATCTAAGTCACGCCCACAGCACCGCAAGCATAAAAGAAGACTATGGCAAAGCAATCATTTTGCATAAACGCCAATAACAACACTCATTGTAGTGCAACGTCTCAGAAAATCCATATATATAACCGAAAGAGATGAAGCAAAAAATAAATTATAGAGGTATAAATTTAGGCAATAAAAAATTGTTCAATTAGTGAATATGCTGACCACTTCTAATGCCCTCCTTCGCTTCAACTTCATCTTGGAATTGAAAGCATTTCACGAATCCAAACCGCTTCGAGAAACCGATCAAATCCCCCCGAGAAAAGGAGAATCGACCGGATGATCAAAAACTGTATAGTGTTAAAAATACATAGGGTTTTCCGTACTATTCACGAGAATTGGATCCTGCGGCTATCATTCCGACGAATAATCAGCTAGAACCGGAACAAAAACGTAGACAATTCGAGGATTTTGCAAACAGGGATTAGGGTTTTGATGGGATCAAAAGAGAGGGAGAGAGTTGGAGAAGAATTCCTGCTGAGAAACCAAGTGTTCTCTACGCGTGTATATTATATGCGTGTGTGTATATATATATAGGGGAAGAGGGAAGAGGAGAGAAATGGAACAGAGATATTCGGGGAAATGAAATATCCAATAAATAGTTTTAAATAAAGAAAAATTTATTTATAACTATAACTGTGTAGTAATATCAATGTGTTTGATTAAAAAATAAATTTTATTAAAAATAATATTAATTTAAATTTTAAATATAAATAATTAATAAATAGATTAGTACGCGATTTTACTTATACGTAATAAAATTATTTTATTAATGAGATATATTTTTTTATAAAAGATATATAAGAAACTTGTTTATATTTAAAGTTGGTACCTGGCATTGCTCTAAATCTAATGGTATTTATCATGTAATCCAACATGTCAAGGTCTGTCGCTTGTTTAATGTAACATTGCCATCGGAGCCAGGGCCATGCATGCATGCCAGCCAGGCACATCCAGGAAAGGCATATATACTTTGGAGATTGCATTGGTAGAACTGAACTCGCAAATATATGTGAATATGCCAGCACTTGTCTTAGCGATGAAGGGTTTGGGAGGGAGGACATACATGCAGGTTGAAATTAATTTTTAGTTATTCCATGAACAATGAATTATTTTTGGACCAACATTTCAAGTCCTTTTTATTCCTTACTTCTTAAATTATATGTTTATTATCCATTAATAACCGGTGGCTATACGTGTAACGTTTTAAAAGACGATCCAAATCAAATGATATATACTTCAAAAGAACTAATTAATAATATAATTGGAACCACATTTAAATTTTATAAAAAATAATAACTTCTCTTTCTAAGCAATATATGATCTCGTATACTACCTACCATGAACGTTATAGTAAGTCCATAACTATATAAGATATATAGAGTACTAGACAGAAGACATGCAATATATATTATGATATAGTATATAGAACCTTGTCAACCAGTTTACATGTTTATATGTTAAAAGAAAGCCAGCTTTCCTCTTGGTCGTGGTGAAGGAAAAAAGTTAAAGAGAAAAAGGAAGCAAGTCGAGCAGATTATTCTTTCTTAATTGTGTCCAATTCTTACTGCTCGCTCGCACCACTCTTTTGGGCTTTACGGCCTTTTCACAATGAAAATTTGAGTGGGACTAATATGTAGTACTGGACTCGTGAACTGGAGCCCAATAAAAAGCCCGGCCCATGATTGGATTTGGAGCTATGTATATTAATTTGCAGACAATTATTAATATGGTTGTTAAAATGAAAATGGTGATTAGTATCGGTAATTAGATGTAAAATGAGGGCTAAAAAGTAAATCATCATGTACGTGTACCGGCATGTGACAATATTAGATAATATTAGAAGTTTCTACTAGAATTGAGTAGATAAAGCCCTCTTGCTTAACTCTCATTCATGAACTAATGTCCAAATCCATGTCTCAAAGATCATAAAATGCAAGCAACTTTTTTTAATTCCATACATGATTTGCTTTGTAAATTATATATAAATCATCCCATTGTTAATGTTGCTTTAATCTGAAGTACCCCTGAGTCTGATCTTTGGTGAGCTTAAAAACTGAACTTAGGGAAAATATCACATGCGTTTATATATATGCAATAAAAGAATGAGTGGGAAAAAGCAAAATTAAAATAAAATATCTAATCTCTAATATTCTCCCTCAAGCTGAAGCATGAATGTTAAGGATAGTCAAAGGGTTTGACAAAGCAATCAGTAAGTTGAGATTTTGAGAAAACATGAAAGCTACGAATGTGCCCAGCTAGCTTGGATTTTGTCACAAACAAAATGGCAATCGATCTCTATATACTTAGTGTATTTGTGAAAATTGGGTTGGAAGCAATGTGAATGGTATCTTTATTGTCACAATATCAAGAAGCATGATTAGATAAGTGAATTTGCTACTCATGTAGTAAGGCAGAAATCCAAATCAATTTCTAAACAGTTATTGTCATGGCACAGTACTCTGCCTCGACTGAGGATTGGGAGACTGTGGCCTGCTTCTTGGACTTTCAAGATACAAGAGAGGTACCAATAAATACACAAAAACCAGTTATAGAACGTCTGGTATCATTACATCCAACCCAATCAAAATCTATGAAAGCATTCAAATGGATGGATGAGGTAGTAGGAAAAAAAAGTCCCTAACCTAGAGAGGACTTTAGGTACTGTAAGACCCAATTTGCATCATGAAGATGAGGTTGTCAAGGGGAGTCCATAAACTGGCTAAGTATATGAATAGCAAAAGTAATGTATGGCCTAGTTATTGTAAGATATAATAAACAACCCACAAATCTTCTATAAACCGTAGGATCATCAAGAATGGCACCATCAGACTGAGACAACTTAATTTTTGTTCCATTGGAGTCTTGATTGGTTTATAACCCAAGTAACCACTATCGAATAAGATTTACAAAGCATATTTTCTTTGTAAAAGATAAATACTTTTGTCGATGCCGGCAACCTCAAACCCTAGAAAATATTTCAAAAAATCAAGATCTTTCTATTTAAACTTCTGATCAAGAAACACTTTGAGAGTATTCACGTACAACCTCTATATCATTGCTTACAATTAAAATATCATCAACATGGATGAAAATTTATATATCTGTGGACCTCTGCGTGCATGAAGTAACTAAGAAGCTTCATGCCTCGAGCAGAATTTTTTTTTGTTTTTTTCGTTTTTTAAAACATGCATGCGTGTGACAAATCAATGAGGTACGTGAACAACATCGTGTTTGACTAATTCATATGAAAGAAGTAATTAAAGGTACTCATGAAGACCAGTACTATATACTCATGTTTGCTTCGGCCACAAGCACTAGAGCAAATTAAGTTCTCTCTCCAAAGTAAAACCCCACTGCTTTTCACATGATCGATGGATTTCTACGGATCCCTTTATTTGTTTTCTGAAACACTTGTCGTATATAAGGAGAAATGATGTTAATTTTATTAATTTAAAGTTATCTTTTAAAAAAAATAATAAATATAAAATTTCTATAAAATTATTATTATTATTATTGATATTGGAGGATTTGAAAAGGAGAATTAAACTAGAACCTCTATTATAGAAGTTGAGTCTCATGTCATCTGAGTCACGTACTCTTGATAAAAAATATTAAATTATTTAATAATTTACTTCACTATTTTTTTAAAAAAGTATACGATAATAAACAACTCATAATTGTATCTAACATTACTGATATATAAAATAGTGGAAGTTTACTAATAAGATACAAAAAAATGTATCATTTCCTCTGAAATCCGTTACCATCATTAATTATGTGGGATGGATAAGTTTGTTTTAGCAGTAAATAGTTAATTTCGTAAAAAATAAACCGTAATAATTGTCCAATTTTTTTTAATTACGTCTCTTCTCTTTAAAGTTCAAACAACGCTTTAGATGGATATGATTAAAAATTTAAAATCATGATGTTTATATCTCATTTTACTCTTTAATTCAGTTAATTAAGTAGTTTATTTTACGTTTGTTTCAACGCTTGATCAGCATGCGGCAGATTCGATTCAAATATTTCCATTTTTCACTACGGAACACTCAAGAGTCGGCCCAGTCCAAGTCTCTATTCGGCATGTCTTCCACGTGTCGCAATCTACGTCCAGCGACTTTTCGTGAGTCTACCTGCTATAGCCGGTTACCCCCACCATAGATTCAGTTACATATTTATGATGTTGCTTGCTAAAAACGAAAACAAATAATTAAAAACCCTAAAAAGACATATTAGTCAAATAAATGCACACTACAGAAACTGCTAAATAGTAAATAAAACAATGTAGAAGTTATTAAAGAAGACCACTTTTACTCTCACTAGCCGGTCAAATCCGTGCATCGTTGGCTATAGCCGGTTGGCCATATCTCTCTATAAGAGAAGCGCCTAGCTATTGTGGTGGTGCCAAGTATTTTTACATGGTGGTGGAGCTTTTAAACTTCTACGTCTCTCTCCCTCTCTTTCAGCTCATCTTCTTGTAACGATCGTGTTCATCATGATATTTGTTTCTTCCAGTTAAAAAGGTTAGGCAAATCCTCTTTACTTTTTTTTTTTTTTTTTTTTCTCATGTTTCAGTCTTAATTTCTGCCGTAAAATTAAGGTTCATCAACACAGAAAATTTCTATTCAAGTTCTCATGATTTGTATGGATGTTTCTGATTAATGGAAATATACATGCTTTTTGACTCGGTTAATTCATATCGATCATTGTGAGATAGTCTGGTCATGATCCATCCATAATGCATATATATATATATATATTTAGTGTTCAGAAGCATGCATGCATGATGACTCATATCATGATCTGATCATACTGAACCATTTTTTTCATGGTTTTCCATTATTTCAGTGATTGTTTGATGAAAGAAGAATGCACATATACATGCCATGCTAAGGGCATTGAAAGTGGATGGTGGAAATGAATGGGATGATATAGATGATCATATTGTTGACAGAAGAGAGAGAGCACAACCCTCCATTGGCTAAAGGGAGTTTTTGTCTTTGCTGGGAGTGTGCTTTCTCTTCTTCTGTCAACAACTTTACGCGATAGTACTGTAATTAATTATGTCTGCCGTGTCACCCGCACCGTGTGGATCCTGTGTTTTTGTCCTTACAGGTCAGATCATACTTTGGTAATCAAAATGCTATTTTATTGTTGTGAACCTTTGATTTGATGTAACAGTGTTTTGAAGATCGATCTTTCCCTTCATGGACCAAAGGAAATGCTAATTAATATTCTTATCAAGAGCAAGGAAATGAAGACATGAAAGAGGCCGGAGGATCCTAAGCGATAACTTAAATCTCTAGGAACTAATTTTCGTTTTGTGTTGGATGAACGTTAACGACAATAATGGGGGCCTGCATCTAGATCTTTACTTCAGGTAAAAATCTACAAGGATATCAGTCTTGAGTGGACATGCTGCATGTACACCTTCTATACTACAAAAAATCACGAGTTCCTGGATCCCCAAAGGAACTGGAAAGGTTCTTTGTATTTCCATAATATTTTTCATTTGCTGACAAGAAAACCCTTCCATAGGGCACTTTTTTTTAAGAAAGCCATTTAATTTTACAAAGTAAAGGCACGGATGAGCTTATATCTGTTGGTAGCAGATAGCTAGGGAGGATACTGTACGTCTGTCACCACAAAGGCGTACGTACAAGAAAACACCCACCAGTACTGAATCACAAGATGACAATAATTCAAGAGATTCTGTACAATCGTTTTAGATGAAATCATCGTTCTCTTGAGTAAAAATTGCTAACGAATAAAGGGTTTTACAGATCATGCCAATTCTAGAGGAAAATATGATATTGTAATACATACAAAGGCTTTTTAGTATAGATTTGCTATGCAATATCCCTGCTGGCCCGACATGCTTCACTCCATTCTTTACAAATTAATTTTTGCTCAGCTGAATTGAATTAATTTGTTGTTGTGATAGATTCTTCTAAACTGGGCTTTAGGCTTCAGATCATGTCTAGAAAATGGTACGTACATATATCCTGCTACTTCTTAATTTCGACTTTGTTGTTGCTGCTGTTTGTTTTCCTTATAATGATCAAATCTGTCATGCTTCGAATCTTTAATAATGTTGAACCAAAGGTTCATTGGCTGAACTGTTTCTTTTGTATTTGGAAGTATGATAGTCAATTTGGAGAGATCATTTTCCCATGTAGCTTGTGATAAGGGCTTCTTAGGTAGCTTAAGGAGCATGCTCACGCACATCCTCCGAGCCATGCAATTATTTGAAGTCCCAACAACTTGTTGCGGCCAACATAACTGTGGTGATCAAATGCAACCTGCAAGTGAACAAAGATCCCAGGTGGCTGTACAATTCCAAAATCAACATGAAACCATGAAATGGAAGTCAGATCAAACTGAGTCGGGATACTTTATACAGCATAACACTGAATGCCGGGAGGCATGCAAAGTATCATGTCTTAAGCGTTGCGGCCTAGGACATCAGCGACACAAGTCAAGCAAGAAGTCACCTCAGCTTGATTTGAACATCCCAAACTCAAACTGTGGGCGTTCTGATTGCAGATCTTTCTGGTGTGTCTTTGCCTTGTCCAGAGGTTTTCTCCATCCAGAAAGATCTGAGAAGAATACTTCAGAGTCAGGAATTGCAGTTTACGTGAGTTTTCTGATACACATTCTGTAATTAGTTCATATGCTGATGTAAATTCTTAAGCTCTATCTAATAATCCATTCAAGCCATCACCAACCTCTGGTATCAAAATGGGAGTGCAAGCACCTTAGATGGCAGATGCGAGTTTTAGTGGTCATACCATCCAATTACCACCATATTAAACCACTTCATTCCATTTCCAATACAAAGATAAGGCTTGGTATTCAAAATAAATAATTATTGTGAGTGAGTTGTTGTCTTTAGTGTTTACCACCCCTGCAGTCCTAAACTCCCCTAAAAAGGGATGGGTTTGCAATGGACGGAGACAACTCCCCAGGTCCATATTCTTACTATTTTTTAACCCAAACTCAATATCAGTGTTCTGTGAAGCATAATTTTTGTACACATGAATATTAATCAAAGAACCCGAACCTTAGGAGCAAAAGATGAGCTTAAATCAAAGCATACATCTTAGTTGGAAGTTCATGCGCTAATCCTAATACTCTCAATTTATGACCTAAGCTATAAACAGATCATAATTAAGTGCTTTGCAATGGAGCTCAGTTATAAAGACTGTTGCATTTGCGAGGCAGGGCAACATTCACAGCTCCCTTTGATTACATAATGAAATATCAAAAACCATATCCTGAGATTCACATACTTATATAAGTTCTAGAATGTCACAAATTACAAATATACTACTCGAGAAAACGGAAGCAGTATCGCTTTTAACTTCATATATGGGCATTACTGCGGTGGTAATATGTTCTTAAAGAGTCCAAAGCCGCAAAGATGAGTTATGGCAGAGAACCAATACATTTTTTAAGACATTTAAGAAAGTTTCTTATGCCAGTGGATACAGCAGAGACCAGATAGTTCAATGGAATTGTTTTGAACTCACGCCAGTGAAACTACAGCCTCTATTTTCTGAATTAGAGACTTGATAACACTACAATAGAACTAAAAGAATGAAATAATCGAGCAATCAATACGCTCTGCACAAGCTGAAAACATGAATTCTTCCTTCAGTCTATTTTAATCTCACACAAAGAGGTGAGGGTCTCGCACTCTTCTTCACTTTCTGAAACAATGTCATCCAGGCTCAAAGGCAAGCAGTAAGAGAAAGTGATACTAGGTTTCCTCTTTGGCACAGCTAGTAGCTCCGCCTCATTATTAAGGATCTGTAGGACTCTCCTCATTGAAGGCCTCTTTGCGCTATCCGGGTTTGCACAGCTCAAGCCCACCAGTAACAGCTTCCTCATCTCTTCCTCCTCAAACTCCCCATTCAACCTTGAGTCAGCTGCTTCAATTATCCTTCCTTCTGCATTCAATCCCCACACCCAATCAACCAAATTCACCATTTTGAGACTTTCTGGTTCTCTCTCAATTGGCCTTCTCCCACAAGCCACTTCAAGTATAACCACACCGTAGCTAAAAACATCTGTCTTGTCAGTTGCTTTCCCATACTGAAGATACTCAGGTGCAAGGTAGCCCATTGTTCCAGCAGTAAGAGTCGAGTCAGGGCTCTTGTCATGGTCCATGAGTTTTGCCAATCCAAAATCACCCAGCCTCGCGTTAAAGCACCCATCCAGCAACACATTCCCTGTCTTTATGTCTCTGTGAATGACTTTCTGTTCACATTCTTGATGCAAATATGTCAGAACAGAAGCCAACCCGATCGCAATGTTAAGCCTATGCGACCAATCCAACAAAGTGCCTTGCCCAGATTCTTGGTACAGCACCTTATCAAGGCTCCCATTGGGCATGAAGTCATAAACAAGCAGCAACTCACCCTCAGCAACACACCAACCTTGGAGCTGAACCAAATTCTTGTGCCTCAAACTAGCTATAATAGACAGTTCTGAGAGAAATTCAGTCTTCCCTTCGTTGGAGTGTTTCGATCTTTTTACTGCGGCCATCGTTCCCATTTTAGACGAGGTGATGATTGCTTTGTAAACCGTCCCAAACGCACCGTGGCCAATTATCCTGCTGGAATGAAACCCCTTTGTGGCTGACTTTAGCTCCTTGTAAGTAAATTCTCTTGGCCCTGTAAGCAGCTCCGCTTTGAAGCTCATCTGCTTCCTGATGCCTCTCAATTTCCTAAGAGAAACGAAACCGAAAACCGCAAGAACTACGAAGAAGAAGGCCAGACCAGCGATCCCAAAACCAAAACCAATCCTACTGTGATGTTTACCACTGGAACTCGAAACAGGAATGGGTGGGGTGACCGTCACCGAGGTATCAGACACATTGTGGGGATGTGACCTTGGCCTCGCCGGAACAAAACCGGAAGTAGTAAAACTCCAAGTCTCAATCAAATGACGCTCGGTACTCCCCTCGGTCGAAGCCGAAAATCCCACATACATGACCTCCTTGAGATAATCACTAAGGTCAATATCAACACTCAGCACCGGCTTCTTGGGCTTAAAGCTCGAATAACTTAAAGAAACATTAAGCTTTCCTATATCATTATCGTAATCAATCCAAGCTGTGATCGAATGGCCACTCTTGAGATCAATCTCCTGCAAGAGTAGATCCCCGGTCTTGATAGAATTAAGGCTTTCGATGTCCAACCCGACATGATTATCGTTCGGGTCATTGAAGTGCGTGTCGAGGCGGGTATCGAGTTCAACTGCCACGAACTTGTTCTTGGTCAACTGGGACGAATTAACGAGGCCCAAATATCCTCCTGGGCTCCCAAGAGTCTGGTTATCAGCCGAGAGAAAGAACGCTAAGCCGTCCCCATAGGAGCTGGGATTGACATTAAGAATGGAGAAAGAGAAACTAGTGGAGAAAGAGGCCGTGACATTGGATTCGGGATCGAAGAAGGTGATGGGTTCGTTGTAGATGACGGTGCCGGCGCCGGAAGAGGGCACGCCGAGCTCTCGGGTGAGCCCGACGACTCCATTTCGGAGGTAGGAGTCACCAAGGAGAGTGAAGTTGCGGAGCGTGAAAGAAAGGAAATCGAGATTGACATCGTTGGCTGAGGCCAAAGAAGGTTCAGAGAAGGCGAAGTGAACAGCAAGAAATATTGCCAAGAAAACAAGAAGCTTTCTTGGAGGCATGGATGCGGAATAATACATGAATAACGTCGAAGAAAATTGGAGGGGAAGGAAATGGTTATGTTTGCAGAGAAAGAGATAGATAGGGAGAGGATTATGGATCAAAGTGGGGTCGGGTGGGGTGGGAAAAGTGGCGCGTTGGTCGGTTTGAAGGGGACGTTGATGGTTGAATAGTAGGGATTGTAACGGTCATCAGGACCTAGAGTGGAGTTTAGAAGGAATGGGACGACACCGCTTTGTGGGTGGGATGTTGGAGTACTGACTACTGGGTCAAAGATTGGGGCTGGCTCATTGATTACAGGTGAATGTAGACTGTACTGATGATGCAAAGCTTTGAGCAGAATGGTATTAACTACAGCTTGAAGATCTTTTTATTATCAATTTATAGTACAAATATATATATATATATATTACAATTTTAAAAGATATAGATATAATACTCATCATATTTTAAATACTCATCGTATTTAACATTGGAGTCTATATTTTATGCCAAAAAAAAAAAAAAACAGCTGAAAACATTGTCAATGGGAATGGAATCATTAGAGTTGCTTTATAATTTCTTATCTATTTATTTTTCTTATCATTTTCATAAAGATAGAAGCAATATCTAAATTATTTCGTATAAAATATAGATTCTAATGTTAAATGATGTGGTACATTTATTATCATTTGATAATAAAAAATTATTTAATTTTAATAAATATATCACATCTTATTTATTGAAATATAAGTAAAATGATAGTAGGGTATGATTTAAAAAAGTAGTAGTAAGAACCGTTCCCTTCCCACGTGCTTTACATTTGTGGCACTGAATTCCAACATAATGGATGATGGATCTTGAAATCTTAAACGGCAACATAGAATTATAGAAAGATTCCTAGAATGGGGTAAGCTTTGCCATTTGTTTGTTGAATTCAATAATGACAAAAGGAGGCCATGTGATGTGATCGTGGGTCCAAAGTCCAAACCCACCATTTCAAAAGCAAAAAATAATGGATACATTCACACGTCATGTAGCCGTTGCAATCTTTTTAAAAATCTTTCTAGTCCATGACCACAGCTATTTGTTTTCACTTCTGTTATATAATCCTATATGATTGATTCATTAAATATCCAGAGCTCTAGCTCCAGCTCTTAGCTAAACAACATAATCCCACGAAAATAACCACTAAGGACCAACTTATTCGATCTGTTGTAAGTTCTCAAATGAAACAGATTGGACAAATAGGGTAGGGGTGGCTCAGATCACTGCAATAAGACTAGAAGTAGAAGTTCAATTAGCAAGACTGAATTTAGCTCCAAACTTGATGGTATTTGTTATCTTGTAACATCTACAATAACACTACCAAAAGATTACTTGTCCAACTCTATTTAACAGTTTAGTTGCCGGTTGCCACTTCTTCGAACTTCTGCACAGCAATTTCTCTTTCTAATAAGTTCAAATATGTATTCAAACCTGAGGCTCCTTGAGTTTCTGGTAACTTCATTTTCCATCCAAGAAAATAATTGTCAAATATATAGAAACTCACTGCTTTTACAAAAATCTGTGGAATTCCAGCTTTGGCCTCAGGGAATGAGCAACTGCTGGAAGCAACGGACTAATGTGCATCTACCGGTTAGAAACTTGTTATCTCTAGAGTTTGCTGCACTGCTGGTGCTGTGGCGTTAAAATTGGGAATAAGTGCTAAAGAAGAAGGGGAGACTGCAGGGAGCGAAAGAGTTGAGCAGTAGAATCAATGCCCAAATTTGTTTTAGCTGCCATGAAAATTTTGCTTCAAACCAATAAGCTGCAAAATAGCCCTTTCCATCGGCAAAGTATGGAACTGAGGAATTACGGTCAGATAGCAAAAGGTCCAATACAATAATGAGTAGAGAATATACACTGTAACGTCAGTGACTTCTGCAATCTTCAGCTACATTTGCGCTGGGAAGAAGTCACCTACTCCTAAACTCTTCCAGAGTATGTTCCTTGGAAATCTGCCACATAAAGCACACAACAATTGTTTCAGTTCCAACTTCAAAAACCAAAACTGAAAAATAAAAAGCATCTTGTTTCTTTATCTAGAGTACTTTGTTTATTGTGAAAGCATGCGGTACCTGCAAAGAAAAGCTTTAAAACCAGACTTGATTCTCCTCACATTCAAGAGGAAAGAGAAAACTAACATCAAAATATTAAAGAAAACATACCTTTTCTTGACAAATTCCCTCACCAGATGACTGAAAAAGTGCCAATTTATTTACTCTTTTTCATTCTCTAGCCTGCTACTATAGCTGAAGTTTTCGAGGCAATAGAACTGCAAAAGCATACAATTGTTTCAGTCTAGTGATAGCTAATTTATAGCTTTAAACAGTTTAGATAATTTACCTTCGGCTATATTGGAAAAGCTTTCTGGGGGAAAAATCGCTTCAGGGTCTACTCTTTGCTGGGAAGAAACAACTTGAGCCACACGATGTTTGCTGCAGAAACAAAACACAAAGTTGTCAATGCTTTGTTAGAGCATATAGAGAGAGTCCAAAGCAGCGACAAAGTCTATGCCTTTCACCAGGATGCACATTATCAAAGAAAAGGCTGCAACCATATTATCATTTTTTGGAGAAAATGCCTATGGCAGAAATATCATTACTGGATAGCTCAGCAGCCAAATGAATGTTAAGATATTCACATAAGACAAAATAATTTGAGTTACACACCTGGCCCATGAAGGAATGAATTTAGTGTTTGGTGCATCATCATCATCGTCTTCGTCTTCATCGTCCGAAACTTTGTACGGAGAAATATCATACGATTGTTCTGGCTTTGTGTTGGTAAACAATTTTTCACTTTCTATTGCTTTGTTCAGACTGCTCATTACCTAAAAGAATTTAGGAAGTCTCAGCATCAACCGTATGAAAGTTAATTATATTATAAACTCATAACAATGGTGCGAGTAAAATAACTTTCTATAAGGTGGTTAAACAAAAATACAATCCTTTTACTATGAAGTGTAGTCTGGAAAGGATAAGGCACTGACAGGTATCAAAAGGTTCATGAAATATGAGGGCAAAACCACTCACTAACAACAGAAACTATTAACATTTTTTATTTGGTTTGGGAGAAGAGAGGGAGAGGGGGGGGGGGGGGGGGGGGGGGGGGGGGGAAGGAGATTTGCTTGCTGTGTGTGATTATATGAAGGCTACTTCCAATGAAACACCGCAAGCAAAACTTGTTTACCTTTGAATTATTTCCTCTATTGCTCAAATCCTCAGAATCCTTGAGATTGCTTTCTTTCCTGGTGTCACTTGATGGAATCCTGGCAGTCCTATGTTCAGTCTCTGAAACATTCCCAGGATTTCCAGCTTCCCTAATGCCTTCCATCTTTTTATGTTTATCTGTTTCATCCTTATTTTCCTCCCTCTCATCCTTTCTTGTATCCTATAAAAGACAGACCAGTAATTTATGTTATTCCTAGAACAGGAAGCAGACAGAATCACAAATTATTTTAAAAGCACAAGGCCTCTTACTGTAGCTCGGTATTTCAGTTCTTTCTCGTCTTTCTCACCACATAATTTCTCATGATCTTGCTGCCGCCTACGTGAAACCTCAACACGCTTTCTTTTTCTCTCCTTCTCTTTCCTTTCTTCTTCTTCCCTATGCCTTTTCTTTGCTGCCATATCAGCCTCTTTTTTCTTCTTTTCCTCTTCTTTTCTTTTCTTCTGCAACACCAACTGCCTCAAATTTTCCTGCTCCAATCTGGCTCGCTCAACCTTCAAGGCTTCCTTCTTCATTTTACGCTCATTCTCTTTCTTTTCTGCAAGACGTTTTGCTGCCTCAGCAGCCTCTAGGGCCTTCACTTTGATGTCTCTCTTCCCTACAAGTATGGACAGGAAGTTTTGATATAATTAAAAAATTGGGAGGGAGAAGGCAAAACTGAATTTTCAGGAAAAAAAACAGTGGCGAAACAACCATACAAACTGCTAGAATCTCATTCCAACCATACTCTTATGTACTGATCAAAGAAACACATTCATAGTAGCTTACAGCTTCATGCAGGGATGAAAACAAAAACAAAAACTATCATAATATGTTCAAAGTTATTTAAAAACAAAAATAAAAGAGTATTAGATGTGAATTTCTTTAATCCCAAATATGTTTTATTCTCTGTAAATGGTATATGTGCTCATCGATTCATCATGTAAACCCATATTTTCTAATTTGATTTATTATGTTTTATGTACGTTTAAATTAGTTTTGAATATCATAATATGGACAAGCCAAAAAAGTTAAATCATAAACTTTGTTAAGACTAGGTTTCGAAATAAAAAAAAATTTGAACGAACTTTTTCGGTTCTTAATATTGTTGAAATAAGCTTTCGAAACAAAATAAATGACAACTTTCTTATATATTATTTGCTAGTCTATATTAAGAAGAAATGTGATAATTAATGATCTTTATTTGTTGAAAGAACATTGAGATCAATTGGCATGTTAAATGTTTTTATTTTTTATTTTATATTCAAACTTGAAACTTCCTATATATATATATGCACGCTTTTAAGTAATCTTTTAATTTTTGTTATATACAAACTTTTATATATCCTAATTCCTACGCCCCCCCCCCCCCCCCCCCCCCCCCCCCTCTACATAAATCCTGGCTTCGTCCTTGGCTTCATGGACCACTTTCAAAGGATAACTTCACTAAGCATATTGCATGAAAGATATAACAAAGGTTCATTCCAGGTTCAGTATAATCTCCCAATATACACAAGTCCTTATTGAGCTCCTTGAGTTCAAAACGTAAGCCTTTTTCTCTTGCAGTTCCTATCCTTTATCTTTTGTATATCAGTCTATTTAGTCTTCATATCAGGTTTATGGTGCTATCAACCAGGACTCATATTTCTTGTTTTGTACTTTCTACATAGAAAACGGATATTTCATTTATTCAAGTCAAACTCAGTGTTTATGATAGGCATTTCTAAAAGCATTCAAATCATTGCATCCAGGGCTCCTCAAACTTCCATTTTCAGGATTCTCCTCGGTTTTGTAGATGATTCTAATGTAACTTAATTAATATTGGAGGGACAATATTTACTTCGAAGATTTGCGGTCAATGGCACTACTGATCCTACTTCTTGATGGCAAAGAATTCTATACAGCCTGATTTCCACTAGAAATGGAACATTATAGGACATAAATGGGGATAATGAGAGAGAGAGAGAGAGAGAGAGAGAGAGAGAGAGAGAGAGCGAGTTTAGCAATACAATAAAAAAACTATCTGACCACACAAATTTAGTTCAATAAAGCAGCTCAAACTGAAAACTTAAGACTGTCATCGTAAGAGTAGACAATATGAAGTTGCATGGTCTATGAAACAGCACATAATCCAGGAAAACCAATTTGGAATTTTTTATACATTAACTTAAAGCATATGGTATGTGAGCAGCTAAATACAAAAAATGAGCTCTATTGGTTAAGCAATTGTCAATGAAAACTCTCAATCTTCATGAGGAAGACGAGAGAGAAAAAATTACCTGTGATAGCTGTGGCTGCTTGTTTTTGTTGAACAAGAGGAATAAAGGAAGTGATATTGGAGACAATATTGTTAGGCTTGGACTCCCTCCCTAAGAAAGTAGGGCTCCCTTTTCTCATACTGGTCTTTCCAGACAATTTTGGCTTAGTGAATCTGTCAAGAACTGATTCTGTGGCCCTCTTAACACTACTTACTCCAATGGATACACTCTGGTTCTCTTTCGCCTTGTTGACATATCTTTTCTTACGACTGTGTTGGTTTCTAAGCTTCTGTTTGACCCTAGTATGAGTCCCAGTGAAGCTAAATTCCATGTTTACAGAGTCTAGACTACATCTATCTGCATACATCTCCACTTCAGAAACTGATGCAGGAGGGTTTGGATTTTCTGTAATGTCAAGAAGTGGTTCTCTTTTGACTGAGCTAGTTGTCACTTCTGAACGAATGCCTTCTGGGATTGTCTCGGCTACCTCATCTGCATTCTCATTTTCTTCATTAATGCAGGGAAGCTCTGGATTTAAGCTTGTTCGCTTCTCTGAACTGCCAGAGTTTGATTTGATTCTATCCCAGAGCTTCCCAACTGGAGATGTATAAGGATTCCTTATATTCCAATCTGATTGACAACTAGACTTAGGTGGGCAATGTGAATAGGACCTCCCATGAAAAGCGCGGCCAAATTCTTTCACGCAACTACCATGTGGCTGCTTTTCAGTATCATCAGTAGAAAGGTTGCTTCTGAGGTTCATGCCCTCTAGAAGCCCATTAGGAACAGAACTGTACAGACTTGGAATTGTGTGCAACTTATATGCAGCTGAAGAACAGGATAATGGTGTATTCGTGCAAGCAGATCTGCAAAGCTGCTCCAGAATACTAGCACGTTCTATATCAGTGTTTGGAAGGTCAAAGTTCTCAAAGTTAAATCCCTCCCCCGCAATGCATGGCTGTTTGTCATCCGTTTGCAGAATGAACCCCTCAAACACAGGCACCGCCCCATCAGCCCCAGTCATATCCAAAGAGTGGCTACATGGAGAACCAACTGAGCAATTCGAGAATTTGTCAGGTCCTTTAAATTTAGATATATTTTCCTGCAAGGTTCTTTCACTGCAAGTAAAATGTTCTGTACTTCCCAGTCTTAATTTATCTTCAAGGGGGATCTGGTCTACAATACACTGCAGTCTTGAATCAAAGATTTTGCTATTTGAATTAGCCTCTTCCATTTCCTCTGTCAAGCAACCTTGAGAATCACCAGCAGCCTGATTGATCAAACTTGAGATAAGGGACACTCTTAGCCCATCTTCGATAAAAGTGAAAGGCGTGTTAGCACTTCCACCTATAGCTTCCAAACTGAGTTGAGCCTGTTGGAAAAATTTTTTGGCATATATTGCACATCAGAAAAGCTCTAATGAAAAAAAACTCACGAAATACGTTCTGAACTGCCAAGTAATTAGAATAAAATATCAAATTATGCGACAGGCAAACATATAGCTAATTCTAAATAATTCCACAGTTATATTACGTTCTAGCAATTCTTTGAAGTTGTTGGTATACTCGGTTAGACATCCATAATTGCATAAGCAAAGTCCATCCATTCATCATTGCACCATAATAGCAATGCAATAGGGATTGGTGATTCCAGATCCACCTAAATGACAAATTAAAATGCAAATTTACCATCCAGAGTAAACAATCTCTGCACATGAACAAATTAAATTAAACAAAGCCATCATTCCAATTACTTGGAAATGATACATGAATCCCTATCACAATATAGCTCTAGCTAAAGCCATCTATTTCCTTACCATATCCACCCATGCTCTTTTTGGTCGGGTCAGGGGCTTTTGGATCCATTGACCGCCTTTGTCAAGGTTATAGGTAAGCATGGTATTTTTATTTGCAAGATGTTATAATTATCCGGTGTCATATCTAATATCACAAGGGGTTCCAGTGAGATTACCAGAGCTGAAATTTCCACATCACAAAACAATGAAAGAGCCAACTGCAAAAAAATTTAAGTGACAAGTATTTCAACTTAAAGATTAAGATCATCCAATCAGGTCAATATTTCCAAATGATTGCCAACACTAAAGACTACTGTCATCTTAATCACTTTGGATTGCAGTTTTGTGCATAGATGTTACATGTTCCACATAACCAAGGTATTCTTCTATGACAGACCCAAGAAAAAAAAAAAACCGAAAGTCTGTCCCAATTCAATGTCATTTTCAGGGATTGATGACCTAATAAATCAAGATAAAAAGTTTTCTAATTTACAACAGAAAAGCAATTACCTCCTCAACTTGCAGCCTAGGTGAAGATTCAGACCCTTCTAACATGTGGCCCTCCTCATTTTCATGCATTTCTTCAACCAGGCTCTTACTGCTGTCTAATTGTGCAACCCCCTCCTCAAGGGATGATGAAAAGTACTGAGAATCTAGGACAGCCTTGGGATTATCTTCTGCATCATTCAGGTTTTCACTTATAGAACACCTGTTGATCAATTCAACCCCCTCTTCCCTCAAGCCTGAGGAAGCAGACAGGACACTAGTTACTTGTCCCTCAGTCTTTCTCCGCTTATGCTGAGGCCCTAAATCCTCTGAGCCCAAGCTAAAACTACCTCTTGGCATGGCAATCTTTGCAATCTCATCTTCAGTTGATTTTAGACCAACTACAAGTTTTTCTTCACTGATACATCTCCCCAAGGAATCTGCATTTCCATCCTGAGAATTACCTGAATGTATAATCTGCTGCTCCAAATCATCCTCTGTTTCATCCACCAAAAGAGGACAAAGAATGTCAACTGTAGAATCTGTTAAAGATACATCAAGATCATTGAAAATACTGGATCCACTAACAAGGGCAAAATTAGCATCTATTGATTTTTTGGGATCACCGCAGAGACCACTATCAAGTCTATCGTCTTCAGAAACCAATTTGGTAGATTGCCCGTCATCATGTTCCACAACAACCTTCTCATAGGAAAGATCCATCCTAGTATCAACACTAACATTTGATAGATTAGAATTCATTAGTTTTGGCAAACTAATAATTGAATCTTCACAGGCAACTCTGGAGATAGATGAATGATCCAGCAAAGAAGATTTCTCTTGGTAAATCCCGCCACTTTCTGGAAAAGTAGAAATAATTGCATCCTTAGGAACCTCAGATGGTTTTTTAAGTAAAGACACAGCATTTCCATCCGAAAATCCACTGGCTTCATATGTCTCCTCCACACAGACTTTGGATGAAGATTCTTGAGGTTCATTTTCATTGCTCAAATCTTCCTGCTCCTCTGGCAGATGTTTCCCTGGGGATGAGCTGCACCTAGCTTGATGACTGACAAATGCTGCTTTATCCATTAAATCTGCAGGATTAGCAAAAGCTTCTGAGGACCTGCCCTGTATCTCCTTTTCAGACGGAGGACATGAAATTCCATTCAAACCAGATTCATCCACATCAACAAAATTAAGTTGCTTGGGCTTCATAAGCATATTAGAATCAGAGGGCGGCGTCAACACTAAAACATCAGATCCAACTCTAAGGCAAGCAACGTCCATATTAGACCCAGGACAACCTGAGCCAGCATCAATGAACTCATCAGAATCAATCTCAGATTCCATCATATTTGCAGCGCATCTCTCCAGGCCAACCATGTCACTGTTTCCAATACATGGCAAAACTTTTATTTGAGTACCTGGGCCTTTATTAAGGTCAATTCCTTCAGAAATGTCTATAGATTGTGCAATTGGAGGCTTTTTGGAGGAATTAGATCTAGAGTGTGTGACTTTACAACCCAAAGCATGGGAGGAGTTGAGAGGTTTTGATATTCCTTCACTGGTAATTGTCGTTTCTCCCTTTATGTCGGTGGTAGCAGCAAATGCGTCAGCAACATTTTCCGTATCCGAATAACATGCCGCATTAATTGTACATGGATCTTGATCATTTTGACTTGGCAAGGACCTTCCAGACATTTGAGCACCCTGTATTTCATTCGACTTGCTGGAAGCAGCAACTTTGGACCGGGTGACCCTTTGTTTATAGGCATTGGAGTAGACAGCTTTTTGAATAATTCTGATGTTACTAGTAGCCTGTGGCTCTGTATCTCCGGCAACGCACTTTACTTCAGAATCCCCCTTCCTTGAGTGCTCTCTTGCATTTTCCCCACATAAATCTTGATCTTGTTGACTCAGTGAGGACCTTGCATCATACAATTGAGGGCCCTGTCCATTTTTTAAAGCTGCATCTCCAATCCAACTTGGAGATTGAGGCAGTTTTGAGGATTTTCTCATGGACCGTGCCTCTGAAGTACCATTAACATTGTTGAATGATTGGCAAGAACTTCTAGATCTTAAATCTCTACCAAAATGAGCATTACATCCCTCTTCCTTTCTCTCGCAGTCCACCATTATTTTTTTAAATGTACTACTGTCAGTAGTGATAGCAGAGGGCTTGACCAATTCCACTGACTCCTCCACATAAATGCAAGGCTCCTTGGAATCGCTAAGATCATCCGCCTTGTTATTGTCACAAGAGCCATCCAGATTTATTGATTTACTCGAGCACCTAGCCTCCCTAGAATTTCTAGATCGTGTTACTCTTCCAAGGTAAACATTGCTTCCCATGCCCTTGAGGAGGTCATCTCCTCTTTTTACTTTCCTCCCTCCACAACTTTTGTTGGTGATATTAGTGGGTCCAATTGGTTCCAACAGTTCATTCTCATGGCTAGACTGCTCATTTAAGTTGGAGGTAGAACCTGTAAGTATACCACCATCTTCCCGGGAGATATAAGATTTATTCACATTCAAAGAGCACAGTTGCTGGCTGGAGCTTATAGACCTCGTCATTCTACCAGAGTAAATACAGCTACCATTTCCCATACTCCAACAATCACCTACTTTTGCTCCTTTCTCTGTGAACCTGGCAGTCGTGATATCCATCGGATTGACAAACACTGACTCATCATCCTGGTCATTCTGAAGGGAAGCAATTGCAGACCCTGAAATTCCACCTGCAAATGTATCAACATTATTCTCGTCACTTGAGCAGCTGTTGGCTGCTTTTGCGCCATTGCGAAGCTCTATAGCCCTTTGTCTTGACTTAGACCTATGAATCCTTGCCAATGATAGAGCTTGGTCATGGTAAATATCTGGTACTCCCATATCTCTTGGATCTTGAGGAGACATAGCAGTACGATCCAGCTCAGGAACACCACTGGACGCACATCCACCATCATCAGGACGCTGCTGCAAAGATAATGGCCCATCTCCGGCATCAAGGCCTTTGTCTGAAGCATGAACATGTGTGTGCAGCTCATTTGGTAACTGTCCATTATCAGATGCAAAAACTGGTTTGTTGTACAGAGAGCAGTGACTACTGGAATAAGTGATGGTGGGTGGTGGCTGTGGGAGCAAGACTCCCGATAGGAGCTCTTCTTTATTGAATTCTGCAATGCCAAAAATGGTTTTCATGAGGCCAAGGACATAGAATCTCAGTCATTTCAAGAAAGTAACAGATACATTAAGTGGTGTGACATTGGGACAGAAGGTCCTTAGGCTGAAGCCATGCACGTCTAGTTCTTAACAATTTTTCTAATGATTATATTAGTTTTAATATTGGTTACAAACTCTACGCACGAGAACATGCCCAATTAGATGAATTGAATATTTCAGAAGGAATTTCTGAAACAGGAAGCCTGGACACATTCAATACCATCCAAATTTCGAGTGAACGCTACTTCATGTAGTTCAAGCTTCAGCTACAAAATATGATATGGCAATAAAACTTGTGAATCTACTTCTACAAGGTCCCTCAGAGTGAAGCTATCTAAGCAATATTTTAGAGCTTCATACTAGTTCCCTAAAATCAGAGGTTCGTCCTAAAGTACAAGACCTTGTGCAAATGCAAAAACTAAACTAAAATTGTGAAATAACGATGGCATGATAAGCAACTGCAATGCCATTTGTTTAAACCGTTTGGTTGATGACAAAAAGGTAAGGCGCGATCTAAGTCTTCAATTTGAAACTTCTACATTGCGAAGTCCACGTTACACAAGCATCAAATTGACAAGCTGTTTGTGTCTGGTTTCTTTTCTTTCGAATTGCGAATAAAAGCAAAATTCAGTGTAATCTTTGGTCCCAGAAGTATAAAAATTACTTCCGAAAATGCAAAACAACTCCATGGAAAATTCTAAACCAGACAAAAAAAATCCAAGCAAAAATCGTATTACTACATAATGGAACTAAAGCATTTTCAAAATTCCGAACGAATACAAAATCCCTTCGAGAAAAACGCTTTCCAATTGATTGAGAAAACCATATAACAACAACAACAACAACAAAAAGTGAATATGATAGGTGCGAATTACCTTTGAGATCTGAGGGCTGAGCGTGGAGCGGATGAGCCCAGAGCCAAGGGGGAGGAACAATTCCGTCAATAAGGAGTTTGGAGGCTAGGTGTTGGTCGAAGAGATGGGTCTGGTGCTTGACCCGGTCGATGATTCGCTGCTTCCGATCGAAGATCTGCACAAACAGCTTCTCTAACGTCGACATCTTCTTCTTCTTCAGAGGATAGCCATGAAAATCACTAGCGCTGGGGGGGTGGAGATAGAGAGAGAGAGAGGTTTGGGGTTCTGGGATGAACGGTGGGGATGGGGCTTCGTTTAGCGCGGCTTGGATTTCAAAATTTTGAACTGCAGAAATAAATGAATAAAAAAAACATTTTACATGTTTCGTAATTTATTTTCTTTAACCAGTACGTTCGTCCTATTATCCTTTCCTGCAAAACCTTTTTCAGTTTGACCCTTAGGTTTTACACTTTTTGCATCCTGACCCTTAGGTTTTACGCTTTATTGAATAAGATTTTTCCATCCATCTAATAAAGGGAGGAGAAATAAAATTAGAAGCAATTGAAAAGTGAACTAATCTTTTGAGAACATGATTGGAACTAAACTAATGATATGGGAAAGAAATGTTTTTTGGATCTTGGAATAGATAAAATATACTCGATTCAAAGTAAGCTAAGTCCAGCCCAATGGGAGAGGTCTCACAACTAGAAGATAAATGAAGAAAGAAGAATAAAAGACAAGGAAAAAACAAAGGAAACAAGCGTATAGGGAGAAAATGATGAAAAGATAAAAATGAGAAGGTAGAGAAAAGAAATAATATCAAACACGTGAGAAAAATGTAGTCAATTCTCACCACTCCTTAAGGACAAGTAAAAAGAGATGGCATATAAAAGGAAACAGACAGACTGTTTCAAGGAAACTTATGAAACTTTGACTTCTTCTTCTTCAACCTTTTGAAAGGGATTCCAACGAGAAGATATTCTTCTTCATCTTCTTCAACTTCTGGGTTTAATATTTTGCTATATATATATATGATGCTTTTGATTGTGTACAACTAAACATCCCGTGACACTCTTGATCACATCCTTCTGTCCACTCTAATTTGTTTGAGGTGTTCAATCTACAAAAATCCATGTGCGCATTAGAAATAACCTTTTTTTTTTAAATGTCTTTTGGCTCAAAGATATATTGACTCCCAGATTAAGAAATAGTTAAGGGTCACATTCAAAGAAATTAAGAATAACAATTAACAAACACGATAGCCATGCATACATGGCACAACCACAGAATTAACCCCGGCCAGCTACTTACCATAAGGCCAACTCTTTCCTAAGACCACAAAAAATAACCAAACATATATGTTAGGGAATTTTTTTTTAGCAATTAGACATACTCTAAATACACAGAAAGTATACAAGAAAACACCATGCTAGTAACATATTTATGTCATGGAATTAATATCAAAGCCCTCGCAATTGCACCCACCATCTTGGCTATAATGGAAAATAATGTCAAATATTTTGCTTATGATTATTTCTACCCCAAACATATATTATTATATATTACGGGTCATTTGATCTGGGTACAAAAGGATCATAGCTAGCCAAAGCATTTTGGTGATGATCATCATGAGAGGAGCCCTCAGCAGGAGCAGGCACATGATCCCTATAGTACCCAGACATTGCAGCAGCATGAGCATCAAACATCCCCGGGAGATGGCCCATAGGGAAGCTAGGACCAAACGGCGGTGGCACCATAATAGGACCATGAATATCCAGGCCGCTATGCTTCGGATAGAGAGGCAGCTTAGGATCCCGGCCACGTAAAGTACTACTGCTGCTGCTACCGCCGCGCTCATTCTCAGACTCGCGGTAGCGATTCAGGTACATGTTGAGGGGCTCAACGTAGTCGTCGAAGCCCAGCTTTGCCATGGCCCAGAGCAAGTCCTCGGCCGTCACAGTCTTTCGCTGCTCGCGCTGGCACCGCTCGTTGGCCTCCCCAGTGATGAAGCTGATGAACTCGGACACGCACTCTTGGATAGTCTCCTTGGCATCGTCGGAGATCTTTGCGTGGGGCGGTAGGATGCGACGCATGATGCGTATCACGTTAGCTATGGGCAAGAATTGGTCTTGTTCACGCACCTGCATGCATGGCGAGTCATGCTGTTGATGATCAAGGCTGTTGAAGGTGTTGGTATCCTCATTGTTTGTCATGTTGGGGGTGTTGCTGGTTGAGTTATTAGGCAGCAATATGGCCGAGGCTGAAATGAACATTATAAGTGTAGTACTCGTCAAAATTAACCTCGAAAAAATGTAGTATGAATACAACACACGAGAGCCACATAGGGATGATATATGTATGTAGAAAGATATTAAACTTATCATCTATTAACCCTTAAAACTGTGCGAGTATTTTGAGATCACCAAAACACAAGTTCCCTGGGTGGTGAAAGGCGTGGCTATTCATTTCATGAAAGAATCAAGGAAGAAAGTAAAGGAAAAAACCTACCATCGATGTTCAAACAGATTAACAGCGAGAAAAGGACAGAACCAATTAGAAAAAGGAAATTGGGTTGCAATTAGTGGGCTAGGGGGCAATTAAGAACGAGGGAGAAGAGAAAAGGTCAAGGCATTTATAAGAGAAGCATCTCTTTTATTAAAGTTTGTCGGCTTCTGCTGGTAACACAAAGAAGAAGACAAAGTCCCAGTGGAAGAAGAAACCGAGACACCTCACGCGGGGGCGCGGTGGGTCCAATCCACTGTTCAGGTATTCTCTGCTTGTAAATTGTAGCCATACTAGTCTCAGAGTCTGCTATGTGATCTCGGTCTAGGCCACTGATCTTAATGGGTATCTCACTCACTCTGCTCTCTCTCTCTCTCTCTCTCTCTCTCTCTCAGATCAAATCTCAAAACTGTTTCTTCTCCTACATGTTTCACTTTTTTCACATCTTTAACGAGAGCAAAGTTGTGGGCTTGGACTCTGCACCCTTTCGGTGATTGTTTCCCACTGCATGCAGAGATCACTTGGTATCCTGCTTGGTATGTCGGATTTTTTCCTCTCTAATTTTCCTTGAACGAAATAAAAGTTAATGCCATGAATCTTTAATATGAAGCGAACAATGCATGCATATTTTTGGGTTTCTTTTCCTTCTCATTTAATTGGAGGGGGGGTTTCTAGGCTTGAAAACAAACTCATTTGTGGATGCATATATTGAAATATCCGATATAAATCATCAGACTTCGTTGATATCATGACTTCAAGGAAGGTAATAAATGGTGCATACAGGGCGCAAAAGAGCCAATTATGACCTTTCGTTTTTCATGTTTATTTTCCAGTGCCGGCACCTAGAGATCAAGATAGACCCTATACCCAGTACCCTTGCATTGTAGGCCAGTCTCATGCATGCCAATAAAGTATAAAAAAAAATTTCAAAATTTGGAATCGAACAAACAGAGAACGATTCATCTCATACGATATTGTACATGCTAACTCCTACAAATATTTAAGGTAAACAAAGGAGGTGTACCTCAAGAGATCATCGAGAACCATTTGATAAAAGCGTTATACGAAATGTAAAACAGCATGCAATTAGTATATATATCGTCAAATATTGGCCAAAAATATATTGATCATGCCGTTTCCCTTTTGTTTCTTTTCTTCTTTTGCAGGACAAAAATGTATAGCACTGTTATTTCATCCCGGAAATCAGCGAGAAACGTGCTCATGAAAGATCAAAACTCTAAGAAGCTGTGTATAAACCTTATTTACAAACAGCAAAAATGGAAGGAAAAAAATAAAAAATAAAAATTGGAGCTTTTCTTATCGAACCTAAACGAGGTGAAGCGGAATACACATTTGCATGCAAAAACCAATATTGTAAAATCTTACCGAAAACGCAAGATTAAAAGCCTGTCAACATCCATAGATTCATAACAAAAACTAATGAGAAAGACCATGAAACAAGTTTCAGATAGAATATAACCCATGCATATACGATATATATCCATACTAATGAAAGAAAGCCTATATATATATTATATGTCTTTGTCGAGAAAAGGAAATTAAAGGAAAAATACTCAAAAAAGAAAAGCAGTAAGAACATACATATAATTATTTTTGTGCTAGCTTTACCAGAATTCGATTTTGCATGCCGGCGACAGCGATATTGGAAGCCACCCCTACGTTCCATACAGTAGTTCCTGATCTCTTAAAAAAAAGAGAAAACTTTTGCGTTTGTTTACCTCTAATTAAGCCTAGCTAGCTAGCTGTGTCTTGAATGGATACTTCTTTGGCAAATGGGAATTTATAGAGAGCTGGTGGTAGTGGAGTACTCTAAGTGGCTTACCGGCGTTTTCAACGAGGAACCCTGTACTGCCCGTTGAAACATCCTCTGTGATTGGCCAAGGTGGTTGCCTTAACCGGAAACAACAGGTCATGGCCAGTCAACACCATTTGTGGACCTTCCAGAGCTTGGCTTCATGACTGACTCCATGAGGGACGTCATTGGTGATCACTAATGCATGCACTGTATATTAATGATGCTTGTTTAATGCAATTTAATATTTGACAGATATTTAGGGAAAGTATTTGGGTTAATTAATGTATGAAACTCGGGTCATTTTTTAAATGTGATTCAAGTTATCAACTTTTTTACCATGAGAGGATGAGGTTTGAGTTGTTAGTTCTGTTTCTGATGATCCCCACATTTTCTGATTTCGTTTTTAGTACTCTCTTGATTAGCTATAATAATGTGTGTGTGTGTATATATATTTGGAGCACTTTGATAAAAAAATAAAACAATTTGAAGACACTTTATATATTATGTGTATCTTTATAAATATTAATGAGTTTATCGGTATATTTTTACGTCGCAATTAGTTATTTATGTCAACAATAAAATATAAATTTGCTGACATTTACATAAATGATTATTAATAAGAATTTTTTCAATATTTATTGATAATTAATCATGCTAATTTCATTTTTGTTGTGGGAATGCCCTTCAAAAGTTGATCGCTAGCAATTTTAAGTCACTCATTCGAGTAATTAAAACTACTGCAAGGTGAGGCAAAATAGGGATATGCTGTGTGCTATTGAGAGAGAGAGAGAGAGAGAGAGAGAGAGAGAGAGAGAGAGGTATGATAATATTGGAATACTTGATGAGTTTAATTAATTAATTTCCTTGGTTCTCAAGTTGTTAAAATGCGTCCATCTTCATCTTTTAAGTCATGAATAGCTGTAATTAAATTTATGGCATCCAATAGATATACACGTCATAAATTCATTTAACTGAAGTGGGGAAGAAATTGACACCTCATTCATTTTTTTGGATTCACATAATTATTTTTGGTTCACTTTCCAAAGATACGTTGTAACGCCTTTAAATATATGCTCCCCATTATATATAATTTTTTTGACCTTTTCCATCTCTAAACGATGTAAAATGTTATTCACAAATTATTAGGTGTAACTTATAAGTTTATCATTTTTTTTTATTTAGTATTCTAATTTGGTGTATGGGGAGTATATATTTTACTGATAGTTGCAGTCACGAGGATTGCAGTCATTTTAAAAAAAATAAATAAATATGAAATCTACATAAAAAAATTAATTTTTTAGTAGTGAACTCGACTCTTTTTCAAAGTAACTGCATAACGCTTGTACACTACTCCATAACTGTATGTAGCATTATTCATATTTTACATTAATTTACAAATAAGTTTAATGTTTAAGATCAACAAAGGTAATTGTGCGACTTAATTAAAAATATTTTTAAATATACACAACGCCGATCCATGATATATATAGTTGTAAAACAAGTATGAATTTATTATATTTCGATAGATATTAAATAGCTTCCCATTCTTATTCTGATTACAAATTTGAAATGATCACTTGTTGCATCTTACTTTTTCACAGAGTTTTGCATGGAGATTTTCCATATATATTTTTGTGCAAAATGTCAATTAACAAGCTGAGAGTTTCTTTTTTCCTTGCCATATATACAGTGTGCTGTGGTGGCTTTCACACCTAACAAAGAATGCATTTATGGGTCCAATTATATATATATATATATATATATTTTATTATAATAAGTGACTATCTAATTACTATAATAACTTTTCTTGTGTTTCTGTTAACTTTTTTTATTTTTCTCTTAAGTCCGTTATTTTTTTGTTTTAAGGATATAATTGTCTTTTTCTACTTCTCTCTCATTCTTGATTTCCTTTCTCCTCTGATATTGAACTGTTTTCCCACTCTTCGATGTCTATCTATCTACCTACCACCCTCAAACCTACCCTCTCACACATTTTTTTAAAACGCTCAGATCTTAATCTGAGTATAAATATTCAAATTTGTAAAAAAAAAAGGACAATGAAGTACAAGTACATAACGGAAAAAAAAAAAAAAAAAAAAAAAAAAAAAACACTCAGATTTGAACAAGACTATTCAAATATGTTGAGATTAAAAAGAAAATTATATCAAATCACATCATTTGAATTTATCGTCCAACATCCCAAAAAAATCATAAATCTTATACATTCTTTAAATGTGGTGGTAATATTTATTGTGGTGGCAATGATGCTATTTTTATTTGTTTATATTATTCTAATATATCTTGACTTTAATTTTGAACTAATCTTTTTATTTTCTAATATATCTAAATATGTAATTATTATACTTACCGATCTATCGTTATCTAAAGATATTTGCTAAAATTTATTTTTTATCTATGCATTAAATTATTCATTAATCAAGTTTTTTTTTTAAAAAACCATATTATTTTTATAAAAAACCTATTTAACTCAATTAATTAAACATGCTTTGCACATGCTCCTGACCTAGTGTATATATATATAGCATGTGTTTCCCAATATGTTTTCAACTTAAGAGCTACAAAATTCAAAATTTATATATCCAGAGGGTTTCGGACAAACGAAGCACGATTGGCAGATGATCATCAAAGAATCTTGCCATGGGTATTAATGGCAGTATTGTTCGATATTAACGTTTCTTCTATCAGGTCATGGGGTAAAGAAGAGCTCTTCATTGAAGAGACAATCTACAGATTGTGTTCAGATATTTGGTTGTATATATGAAAAAATCATTCCCATTATAAGTTTTAGTCCAATAGGAACAGTTTGAATGGCGACTTCTGACCAATTATACACGTTTGAAACGAACCAGGTTATAAGATAGTCACTAACATGTCATATATATATATATATATATAGAGAGAGAGAGAGAGAGAGAGAGAGAGAGTCAATTGAGTACCAATTACTTAGTAAATGCTCACTATGGATAACATAATGATCTCAAAATCCAACTTACAAAAATAAATTAAGCTTGCCCATTAATCAGTACCAATTGCCCACAAAAATAAATGAAGCTTGCCCAATAATCAGTACCAATTGCCCTACCCATAGCTGGGGAGACCGAGTGTAGTCTCTAACAAAATTCACCCGTCCCTTCATAAGTTTTTGTTGTTAGCTTTAATGAATATCATATATACAGAACTCAAATCACAACCCTTCATTCTCTAAGATCTAGATTTGCGCTTACGCCCTTTTGAGCGCTTCCCAGATGTTCCAGTACCGTTCACACCTTCTTTTTGCCTTTTAACATCACCATTGCAGACAGAATCAGCTGAAGCTTTGGAGGTTTTATTGTGCTGAAAAATGTTTGTCACAATGGCATAGACAGTAGCCTCACTTTTCGGGGTCAAGGTGGCCTTTCTTTCAACAACCGCATTTAGTCCGCAGCATAAATCTTGCATTGCTGTGTCTCTCAGCTTTTGAAGTATGACATCTTTCTCAAGGTTTAAACAGACAGTTGAAACCTGCAAAGTAATCAGGTTTGTCGGGCTTTGATGGAAACAAACCATTATCCTGTACAAATTTAAAGCAAACGAGTGTTTTCTTTCCCAGAGCAGAATAATGGAGTACTTGCGTAGTCTAACTAGACTATCTTGGTCAAAGGTTAGTCAATGTGCATGTAGAAAATCTTCTGATCTTCTGCTACTTGTGTGTTAACTAATGTAAATACATAAATATGTAGAAATACACAAGTACATATATGCTCGTATCAATATGAGAGATTAAGAAACTAACAGTTCCAACAAAAGCAATGGCAGATGTATACGTAATGTATAACATGATGTTCATAGTTAAATAAAAGTTGAGATGAGATAAGATAAAAGTTTAAAGTTAAATAAAATATTGTCAGAATATAATTTTTTTATATTATTTTTATTTTGGGATCCTGTGTTTTAAGCTGTGTTTAAAGTTCAGGTGGAGAAATTATATACCTTTTCTTAAAATAAATCAGAATATATTATCCTGTGTTTTAAGCTCACGTGGAGATAGCCTTGATCATCATCATCCTCATCTACGCCATCTCGCTCTTGTACTATATATTAGTCTTTGGCTTGCTCCGCAGATCCAAAACCAAGTCATATGGAAGGAGAGCATGAACAGGGAAGGAGAAGATGGGGGCAGGGGCTAGGGTTCGTGTAGAAGTGAAAGAGAAGTTAAATAGACGGTTGCAAATGATGGCCCGGTCCGATAGTATCGAAACCAACTCTTGATATCAACCCGACTTTATCGGGTTGGGTCCAATTGTGTAGCACGGGTTGATCAACCATTGGGCTTTTTGCACATGCCTAGCCACCACCATCAAACCCCCACCCCCCCACCTCTCCATTCTCCTTTACACTGTTACTGCCACCACCAACACCACTGCCCATCAAATTTTGTGAGTTTTTGTTGGTTTTAATATCAAGATTTTCATTGCAATCACCTACAAGAAAGGTATTTTAAGATCTCCACCAAACTATAGATAACAGAAAATTTTCCCTAGTTAAGTTTTATTGAAACGAAAGGAGCTTCACTTGAGAATCTAGTCATAGAGAGAGAATCAGGACTGATGGCGGTTAACACAGAACACCTCGTAAACACAATTAGTGTCATTTAGCATCTATTCATCATGCATGTCAGAATTCATGATGCAAATGTAAAAACAAGAATGGGGTGGAGGGTGAGCTCATAAATTCAAGAACCACAAAATGAATATGAAAAGAACCAAATTATCAACCAAAAAAGTCATGCAAGCTCTAAAGAAATAAATGGGACCAGTCTACCTCTCACCTTAAAATCAACAGGGACATTCATTTCAGCAGACTGGCATCCACAACCATCACTGAAGTTGAGTCTTAAAACCAATTCAAATGATCTTGCCCGCATGGTTCTCCTGACAAGTATCAATAACAACCATTGAAGCTGAAAAGGAAGCAGCAGATAATGTCTAATTAAGCTATAAGCAATAGCACCACTGTTAAACAATGGGATATTCAATTCTCCTATCTCCTCAGGAAAAGTCAACAATTCAAAGCATTCAAAATTTTCTCATAAAGGGCCAAGCAAGTTGACTACAATCCAAATCTCTGAGGAGGACCCTACATCACTTACGCATCCTGATAAGTTCCCCCCGATGCCAAATTTTCTCATTTGAAGCAAAACCAAATGAAACACAAAAAATAATAAGATCACGTATCTGAATTAATTTTTCAGATCCCTGGAAGAAATTATTGAGTGGAGCACAATATTCTTTTTTTTTTAAAAAAAAATTAAGCTCTGTCAGGGAGCACACTATGACATTGAAAAATTCCCGAATATAGATATAATAGCACTGATGCACATCTCTTTTCTTTTTTTTCCCTTCTCCTTTCAGCAAAATTCAGCGCAATAACAACTACAATCTCAATATGTGATAGCATGGGAGCAACCTTTTTAGCCGAAAAGGCTGCATATGTAGAATGGCAGCTTTATAATCTTGCTTGTCCAAGAAAGAAACCTGGGTGCAACGCAACAGAACGGTTAACCCAATTGGAATAAAAGGCTAGATGAAAACAACAAAAATGCCCTGAAATTTAAAATGTCTCATGTGACATAGGGATCCCAATGTCACCCTAAAGTTACTCTAGGGATACCTACAAAAGTGGCTCACTCTTGATATATTAGTTAATAATTTCGAGCAAGGGTCATCAACTTTAGTTTAATGATCCATGGGATTACTACAGAGAGACATAGCGGTGAAATATCAGAGTGAGAGAAAGACTAAAAAAACTTTCTTCATAATAACAATGACCAACATCGTTGCATTGAGGTATTCAAATAAACTTTCATTGTTCAATATGGGTTCATGGAGGGCATCAGACCTCGCTTTGGAACTTCAAATATATAACATGCAGAAAGACTTTGGATAGTGGTAACAAAGGGAAACAAGCAGCGTCATGAATTTCTAAACATAAAATAACCTCAACAGATTTGATGAACGGCAATGGAGCTCTGTGTCCATGTACACTTGCTACTTGGAGGGTCCAGTTCACATATTTTTTATCTGTAGTTCAAGTAGAGAGACTTTGTAAGAAAGCTATAAGACCAAAGCCTCAAAATAATTACAAGTCACTCCTACTTATCAAAAAAAAATTATAAGTCACTCCTATAATTCCTTGGTTTTTGTTGCTTCAAGAATGATGCCTAGGAACTAGAATTAGGAGTAAATTAAGAAAATCGTTTTATATGAAAATTGATTGGACAGAAAAACAGATAAATAAATTAAATCACATTATATTATCTGTCCATAGATCTACCAATTTCACAAGAAAATGCTGCCAATTGGCTTAGCCAGTCAAATTGAGTAATTCAAACTGCATAAAGGTCCTGGTTTAAGCAAGTTCATGTGACTTTTTGTATCCTAAACAAAGGTGAAAAATATAGTGATTATAAATCCAAAAACAGTTACCTATACTCAAGGCTTGAGTTAGAATGACCTGGAGAAGATCGATCCTGATAAATGGTGGAATCTGCAGGTTAAGTCTGTCCATGACGCCTGCAATAACCTGTTCCATTTCAAGTAAATACTTAGCAGCCGGCCAACTCAGCCAGAACATATGACTGATAAGTAGCAACTAAACTAGGTACACTTACAGTGTATGATGAATCTAATTATACATTTATTAAAAAATATGAATGCTAAGTTATAGACATGATCCTACATATGGTATTGAATTAAGCAGGCAAACAGAGCTCAGCTCAGTGAAAGAAATGTCAGACACTGGTTCACTATTTGATAAACAGAGTGGAAAAATAAAAACAAGAATTGCAATACCTTATCTACACGTCCATGGATCACTAAACTTGCTTTCTTGTCCTTTGGAGTTTTCTGTAAAGTTAAAGAAACCATATCTTAGGCAACTAGAACATAGATGGCTAATCATATATGTAAAATGCCATCCTAAAAAATGGTGAAACATCAATGATGGAAAAAGTAGAGAGAGTGAAAAATCAATAGGGCAGCAGTTTCCTTTATGTGGCTTCCAAACGAGAAAGAAAGAAATTTAAAATAGAGGGTAAACTTCTTGTAAAGGAATCCTAGAGTACTTTTTGTTAAATATAAAAAGTTATCAAATCATCCTGCCGTCATCAGCTGGTCTAAACCTTTAGTCAAATGCACACATATTGATCTGTTGCATAATATTTGCAAGAGAAGTACCTATCAAAAAAAAAAATATTTGAAAGAGAAGTAATGCGGCGCTACATACTTATAAGGACTGATAAGAAATTGCTACTTGACACACAGGCAATAAAATGATGGTAACTACTTGCTGCTCAATAATAATCAATGGAATTACTAGTACTAGAATGAACTAATATTTGCCAGCCTCAACCACTCATCACCATTCAAACTTTTAATTTGGACACTATTTGGCTCTTAATGCACCTTGTTTCTATGTGCAAGCAGCAAACACATTTAGAACCAAAAAGGATATACCTGGAGATTCACAATCACAATCTTCCCCCCACCACGGAGCGATTTAAGAGGAAGGTTACAAGCTGGAGTTATTTGCAAACTGCACGGAGAAATTATGCACATGGCCATCAACAAAACCTGAATGGAATAAATCATAATAGGACCCCAACAGCCCTTCGATCCAAGAGAAGCTAAATAAAATAATTGATCAAGGGGCCAAGTTTTCTCATGGAAGAAACATTGAGAAGGCAAAAACAAAAAAGTGAAGTATTGTCAAGAAGAACCTTTCTCTTACCTCGTCCCCAAACATAATACAACGTCAGCCATCCTGCAGTGGTTCTCAGCAGCGTCCATCTCCTTTGAGGGTAATGCATCCTGCAGACATAGAGAGAGACAGAGATTTCTCAGAAAAAGTGTTTTCATGAATTAGACAACTAGCCACCGGCTCAAAACAATTTTTCTTTATTTTTTTAGCCTAGAGATTATTTTAGATAGATCAACAGATTTTTACTCATGGTCCAGCCTCAACAAGTAATTATTAGATACTTTCAGAGTACAGACACATGGTACTCCTATCCCATCACAGGATGCCATGTCAATTAAAATTGGCGCTTACATAAGCAATAATTACATGACATGTTGTGTTAGGATGGAATTACCATGTCATCCATACTCTGGGAGTACCTAATAATTTTCTGGCCTCAACAACTTTTAAGGTGTTTCAAAAATGGCACAATTGCAAATCTCAGCCAAAATGTTATTTCTCACAAGTACTTGTGACTGTCTAAAAATGAGCTGAAACCCATGAATTTCATTGACTGGGGGATAGTTAGGGAATCTACTAAACAAATCTCAAGAAGAGAAGTCTCTCCTACATAAAATCATATATCTTCTTCTCTCTCTCTTTTTTATGAGTGCATAAAATCATATATCTTGTGAGCAAATGTAACATATTGGATATTTTTTTTTTTGATAAGTAAAAGATTTTATTGATCCACGTAAATAGGCAAAGCCCGAGTACACAGGGGGTATACAAAAGAGAGAGCCTAGTTACAAACTAAGTGCTACGAATAGTAGCATAAAAGTCGTGAAGACTTGTTCCGTTCAATACAATAGAGGACGCCCAAAGTAATTACATATTGGATATTAAGGGATTCAAGTTTAAAAATTAGTGGTCCCTAATCATACCATCTAAACCAAGTGTCATAGGGACCAACTGAAAAAGGTCATCCAATGTCTACAAATATCGAACTTTGAGTTTATTGCCTCATATTCTGAATTAGATTTTGTGTTCCTATGAAGCCTAAAAAGATAAATTTGGCTTATTTGCCTTTCCTAGTAATTAGCATACTTGTACCATAAACAACTAGATTAGCTTGAAATATCATGTCCAGGCACCCGCAATATACAAAGCACAACTTAGATTTTTTTTTTTTTTTTAATAATGTCGGAAAACCTCTCCAAGGAAAGGGCCCTTCGGATCCACCCCTGCAGAGTAAACCCCGGTCCCATGCACGGCACCCTCGAAAGTTTCCCTACATGGAATTAGTTAAATCGCTGGCTTTTCACCAGGGGGTGTGGCCCCAAAGGATTGTTTGCACCCATGAGGTTTTGAACCTTAGACCTTGAAGAGAGTAATATCCCAAGACCAAGGCCTTCACCACTTAGGCCAACCCCTTGGGGTTCAACTTAAATTTTGAACCTCAACAAAAATTGCAACAAAGAAAATAAAGTAATCAGTACCTCCCAGTCAAGAACTGTATCCTTAAGCTTTGCTCCACATTTTACATCAAAACACCGTCTCGAGGTCTCCTTCAAACCAATAGTTTCCACTTCAAAATCTCGCAAGTACCTACCCATGTGCAAATAAGAGTTTTTTTACATCAATTTTATTAAAAGCACAAGGGGCACAACCAAGTACACTGGGTGTATAGAAGAGAAAGAATCCGACTAAGTGCAAATAAGAAACTTCAGCATCCATAAATGGAGAGTAGAAAATTTCTATAAATAATAATAAGAGCATCAATAAGTGATTTTTAAACCACATATCAACTCAAGCAGAAGATTCATGAGCCCCCAAAAAAGAAAGTAGAAACTAAAAAACAGTCAGTTTCATTGAAAATAACTGGTCTTACTCGGCTCCACATGAAGGGCAAGCTTCCATAAACGAATTTCCATGCAATTCAGCAAGTTTCTCTCTTGGAATTCCAGACCGAAGATGCAGACCATCAACATTCTTGCAATTAGAAGTAAGAGATTGTAAGAAATGAAATGAGAAAAGTAAGTGCATAGTGTTTCATATAACCCTACATAATGACCCACTTGACTGAATACACCAAGAGAGACAAGAAACACATCAAGTCTTTATGCCATCCAACATTATTTGTTCTTGGCAGAGTTTTAGAAAATAACTTTGGATGTCACCCCAACTTGGTGGAAACATAGAATACAAACATCGTGTAAGAAGTATGTTTAAATTGCGACCTAGATAGGTTTTATCTCTTGTATACCATCTTGTGTACTTGGGCTATGCCGATCATCATCAATAAAATCATTTACTTATAAAAAAAAAAAAAAGTATGTTTAAATTATTCCAAATAGCAAACCACACGAACCTTCCTCTCAGCAAGTTTTAACAATGGAACAACAAAAGATATTCCTCGAGAATAAAAATTCTTGAGAATGAAGTAGCAACTCGTGTGAGCAACAAAAGAAAGAAACAGCTTAAAGCAGAATAATGAGGAAACTAGACTTAGCACCCATCAACCAGAGTTCAAGCTAAAAGTTATCTGCTAAAGGGCTAGAATCATACATAAAGCTGAAGTATGAAATAATGCAGCCATACCTGACTAATTAGAAACTTCAAAATACCAGCCTTCTCTAGTTCAACCAAAGCCATATGAGTCAAGCTCGGCATTGCACGGTGAAATGGCAGTGACGCTTCAGGCAAGGCTTGGCCTTCACGCTGTACCATAAATGAGCATGATAAGAGCCATACAAAGGGATTTACAATGGAATTATTATATTGCTGATTGTGAAGAAAAACCATTTTCAAGCGCATGTGGGATGACATATGAAGCAACAGAGCAAAACAACAGTTGTTGACAAGGTAACGAAACCTTTTATTTTCATTTCAAGTTGCCTCCAAACATATGTAACTTTGGAAAGCTCATCAGCTTATAAGTAAGATATCCTCACATGTGGATCAACAAGGATGCAAAAATTTTATAAGAAAAGCCCATGCTAAGCTACTTGTTAAATTTAAAGAGCTCATTCTAGGTATGATAAAAGTTGTTGAGGTAGGGAAGGAAGGATTATTAGCTTAATGCAATTTGAGAAGACAACGAGGGCCTTATTAACAACTTATGAAGTTATATGAATTTCACAAATTTTCACCTGTAGTGTCCATATCCCCTTGGGGCCTCGAAAATCAGGTATACCACAAGAAGTTGATATTCCTGCGCCTGTAAACACCACTAGATGCTTACTCTGCAATTATAAACAACAAAAAAACTCATGTAAAACATCAAAGAGAAAATATTCAACACTACCATCAATGAGATGAGTCACATGATGTAACTTCAAACCTTTTGTATTGTCATGGCAAGTCGTTCAATCTGCCAAGTCAAAAATAAATAAAGTAAAACAAACCGAGTTGAGGTCAGAATCATTAGACACCACGTATCAGGTCTTAGAATCTTCATTTAACTAAACACAGGAAGAAAACCTTGAAAGGACCCAAAGCACATATGTCAAGAAATTTTCAATAAGACCAAGTCAATTAGCAGCAGGATGGCATAATATCTTCCTTTTGGTAGGAAGAATAATTGGAAAAAAAATTGATACCCTCCAACCAGAATGAATATAGTCACAGTAGATCCACCAACATATGCATTTTTATCAGCATCAATGAAAAGAAGACATATTCCTGCACTCCAAGACTCTTCTTGTTTTTTGTTTGATGCCAAGATGTTGAAAGGTGGGGTGGGGGTAGTAGTAGAACCCTAAACTATAGGTTCAATGTGTCTTTCCTTAAATCCAAAAACAGTTTATTGGGGTAGACACATTGAACCTTTTCAATCACTCCAGCCTATGTAAGTCCTTAATTCTATCACATTTTTTTCCCGACTTCGTTGATAAGAAAAGACTGTTTTACTACATGCTTTATTATTCCTCCCCACCATCTACTCTACATGCTAGAATTATGATGTACCTTAAGCATTCACCAAATTAGCGCACAACTGAATCTAAATAATAATGAATTAATAAACTGCGTCTCTTCAACCCTAGGCATGTTGATGATCAAGAATGTCACAAATATTTTAACTACAATTGCTACTTAAACATCACAGCCGTTATCAAAATCAGAAATGAGCACACAAATTTCAGGTTAATAATCAATAAAACAAGTGAATTGCAATTCTACTGAATATAAAAGCTAAAGCCAATATACGAGATCTCATAAAGCAAGTCACAATAGCACATAGTTGCAGAAGCATAAAAAATAACTATACTTTCACCGGGTTTAAGAACCGAAAACTATGTTGCATTCATGGGTATCAAAGTGCTTAAGATCATCAAGTTATCAAGCCGAAATGACAATAATAAGCAAACTAGAAGCACATTTAAAAAACACAAAAACAAAAGAGTAAGAATGTGAATGGAGAAGAGAAAGCCCCACTTTTTCTTGCAAGATGCGAGCCGAGTCGAAATACTCAGCCATGCCAACTTTTCCCACATCTTCTATGTACGAAAGCTTCTCTGCATAGCCCAGAGACATGATCACCGACCGAGTCGAGGTGCTGTCTACACCGCTTTATCTCTCTACAAGCTCAATCTCTATTCTCTCTCAAAAAGTTGATCAAAATAAAGGTTGGGAGAGCCAGGCCCTTTATATTCTTCCCTCCATTGATCACACAGAGTATGCGAGTACTTCGCTTCTTTTAAGGAGACCCCAAAAGACAAAACAGGCACTTGCTGCCCCTGCGTATCAGAAATAATTTTCTTTAGCTTAGAGGCATATAGGGGGAAAAATCAATTTCTTAAATCCCCAGCGAATCCCCACTATGAGATTACCAGAATGCCCATGATCCTTGGTTTAGATAAAAAGACGCATAGTGAATGCTTGGAATTGAAGTGAAAAATATAATTTATAATTTTAAGATTTATAATTTATAATTTAAGTAATAAATTTTACTATTAAAAATTTATTTACAGTTTGATAACTATATGTTTAAAGCACTTTCAAGCATGTTATGACGATTATTTAAATTTTTAAAAATTATGACTATATTTTTAAAAGTTTAAAAGTTATAATTATCTTAAAGTTGTATGAATGTTTTCATCTATTAATAATTTTTTTAAAATTCGAATTACGTTCTGTATTATCCAGAAAAGCACGTTTGAGGAAAAGCATCAAAATGATATTTTTCCTCGAACATATTTTTTTGTTTATTTGAGATTAAAAGTGTTTTAATATGTAACACCCAAAAAACCTAATTTTTTCATTAAAAAACTTTTAAGAATATTTAAGCATTTTTTAAGACTCATAACGCAATCCCAAACAAGCCCTTCATTTCATTTCAATATTTAAATATTATAAATAGAGTAATGTTATATATAATCGTGGAGTGCGTAAGTACCATACAGTCACTTTGAAAAATAGTGGGATCCATTATTAAAAAATTTATTTCTTTTCATGTAGATGCCTTATTTATTCATTTTTTTCAAAATGATTATATGACGCTTGCATACTCACAACTGTAACTATCATTTCTCTTATATTATAAATATAAGGATTGTGCCATGCTCATTGAGAGCTTAGCTCGAGAGAGTCTCCCAATAAGGTCATTTGGCCATTTATTTTTATTTTTTTATCTCTTTTCATATTTTTTTTATATACTTAAATATTTTTTATAAACAAATTCACAATATCATTAAAAAAATATTTTCTTAATCACTAAATTAAAAAAATCGAAAAAATATATCGGGCCACCTCTTGTTAGCCCAAGCATTTTCCTAAATACAAACACATTTTAATTTCAAATATTCAACTTTTTCGTCTAATTATTATCTAATTATTACAACTTTTCAAACTTTTAAATAAAACATAAAACAAAATTCAACTTTTTTAAATATCAAAACAAAAATAATATTAAAAATTTATATTATAAAAAATATTTTAATTGTATAATATATTTAGTCAATTTTTTTCACTCATATCTTAAAATCCCATAAAATATTTTAACGTAAACTATTTCACTATTATTCATAAACCATCTCAACTCATCAAGTCTCAACTCACTGTCCAAATCAAAATTAATTCATTTTTTTTATTGAGAAACCATTCCGACTTTCTATTTAAATATTATATTTTAATACAATTAAATACATTCAAAAATTACTAATATTTTATTAAAAATTTGTGAACTAATTTTCTAACAGTTGTATCATTTTATTTTTTAATATTTATCTTGGGTCAATTTTTTAAGTTTCTAAAAATTTATGATATAAATTTACAATTTTGTTTCCACTATTTTATAATTATATTTCAAATGAATGGTAGTTTGGTAAAAGTGAGATTATCAATATATCACTGGTGAGGTATTATAATTATATTAACTAATCGTGAAATAGTTATAAAATAGTTATATGTGCTTCTAATTATCAAAATACGGATTTGAAATAAACTGTCAACTCAAATATTTGGTTTTCATTGAGTTGATTTTTCCTTAACTTTGATACAACACTCCACTATTATTTATTATTTTATTATTTTTATTTACTTATTTTTTATTATTATTCATGAATATTTAATATTTTATTATTATTATTTATAAAATATCTGAGATCACATCATTATTCAATGATGGATTTTTTTTTTTTCATCTCATTTTATGGTGGGGTTTGATTATGGGTTATGTAAATTTACTATTAATAAGTATTTTTCAGTAAAACAAGCCAATGATACTTTGTTTATTGCCCATTTTGCAACAAGATATGGAAACTCCAACCAATGCAATTATCCGTACAGCAAAGACACGCACAACTATTTTGCAACATGTTAAGTTACAAGTGTTTACATGCATGAATGATTTTGTAGTGTGGAACATCAAAAAGATGATTAGCATTGCGACCCTTTTGAAGGCTAAACGTTGCCATCACTCAATCCACATTTATTGTTTATTTTAAAAGAAAAATCCACATCTGGTTTCAACAACCTTTTGTTTTTTCTTTTGGTAAAGCTATATTTAAGAGGATATATAGTAAAAGTTCCTGTTAAAACCCATAAATAAATAAATAAAATTAGGATGAATGCATGGTGAAGTAAGAAGTCCTAGGTTTGAATTATGCATTGAATTCACACTTAAAATAATGTCTCTTTGTACGCTTCCATTGGCCATAAATTAGCATTGTGGAACACCCAAATGGTGGAAGGGCTATCACATCGCCTTTCTTTTCAAAGTTTGAATGCTAAAGTGAATTCAAACTTTCTATTTCTATGGTCGGGTCCCTTTTGTTTATTTGATTTGTTTCTCAATCCTAAGAAGGATTAAGGGGCAAAGGGTCACGTAAATCATGACAACTAGACCTATTGGGAAGATCCTTCCCATTGTTCCAACCACCATAATGATATAATCGTTGCCAGCCACGATAACACCTTTTGACTCTCCATATCTTAACTATTATACCTACCCATAGTTGGGCACAGCTCAAGACTAGTCTCAAGTATGCAATGTTTTTGATGTCGTATATTAAGGTCTAGTTTGATTGTTGGGTTATATCAAGATTAATTCATTTCAGTTTAATTTTAAATTGAGTTTAATATTTAAACACATCATTTTCAAATTATTAAATTCATCTCAATTTAAAATCTCTTTATACATAAAATTTACAATATTTTTTTACTTCTTATAAATAACATTAAATTCATTTTAAAATCTAAATACATCTAAATTCATCTTATATGAGTTCCATATCTTAACTATTATACCTACCCATAGTTGGGCACAGCTCAAGACTAGTCTCAAGTATGCATTGTTTTTAATGTCGTATATTAAGGGCTAGTTTGATTGTTGGACTATGTCAAGATCAATTCATTTTAATTTAATTTTAAACTGAGTCTAACATCTAAACACACAATTTTTAAATTATTAAATTCATCTCAATTCAAAACATCTTTATCGTGGGCTCCACAATATTTTTTAATTTATTATAAATAGTATTAAACTCATTTTAACATCAAAATACATCTAAATTCATATTATATAAACCCCATAGAACCCATTCCATGATCTTAACACATTTTAATTCATAAAAAATTAAGCTCAACTTAACATCTAAATGCAACCTAAGAGTATTTCTATTTTAAAATTTGTACACTAAATATTATTTAAGTGATTTAAAAGATAAATTTAAAAATTTATCATTAAAATGACGTGAATTGTATAGACTGAATTGAGAGTGGAATAATTCATCGTATATGAGCCCAAAACAATTATTTTGTTGGACCACGTAAAGAAAAGTATTATATATTACATCTTCATCTCAATCATCATTTATTGTGTTGGTGACATTTTCATCTGCATTTGAATTTGTAGTTTTGGAAAACAAAGACTAATGTAATGGTCTATCAATAATATCACCAAGACTACAAGAATCAACGGTGTATAGCATAACACGTCACCATTATTCTCTTTTACCTAAAGAAAATTCACGAATAATAATGACAATACAATAACAGTCCCATTCGTCACACTGAAGCATCCATTCATCCGTAGTCGTCACGGAGGTCACTTAAACGTAGAAATCTCAAAAATACCCTCCCACACGACGTGCCGCTGCCCGCCCACGGCCACAGCCACAGGGTCACAACGCCGTCTGCAGGACACCAAAGCGCACAATTATTTGAGGTCTCACTGGACATTTGAAAAAAATCCAAGAAACAAAATTACGTCCTTGTCCTCGCGCCGTGTGCCCCCAAAAACTGTATTATTGTTCCACTCTGAGGCACTTTACAGGGCAATGGAGGTCCCTCGGTCTATACCCTCCACGTAATGAAAAGAGACGCGAAGGGGGCGGCTGATAAAAAGTGGGGACCAGACAACCTCTTCCAAGAGATCCCATTGGCTGCTCCAAAATGAGTGGAACTACGTCACCACCCACCGATCACAGACTAGTTTTTCCCAGCATTTGAACCAACTCCCAACCGTCCTTATAAAAATGCCGTCGCAACGGCCGGCCTTTCTTCAACTTCCAGTGCTGGTGTGCTGGATCGGTTTCTGCACAGATTACAGTTTAATGGATGCCCCTTGCTTAGAGCTCTAATTATCTCTCAGTAAATATCTTCCTTTGCTTGTTTCCGTTTCTGCTTTGTCGTTTTACGTATAATCGAATTTGAGTTGATACAACAAGATTAAGTTGTTAACATTACGTCATTACCTTCAAATTCATGAAGTTAAGCTTTTGGTTTGGTTAAGGTATTACTTGGAGACTCTGCAGTGTTTGTTCTCGACAAGTCATGATTTTGGCGTTTTTCTTTTTGTTCAGGCTGTATTATCGAATTTTGCTACTTCGGTTTTGGTTTGGAACCATGTCGGCTCTGCACCAAGTGTTTGAAAATGGACTTGAGCATGTTGAACTGCTTCCAGCGACCAATGATAACCATGGAGGAGTCATTGTGGAGATGGAGGGGGCTATGGGCTCCGAGGTCTTTGCTACTTTGCTTAGAGCTTCGGTCTCTGAGTGGAGGCGACAGGTTGTAATTTGTTATTCGAACCTGCTTTACAAATGGATGGGCTTGTTACATTACATGATAAATGGTCTAACGCTCTGAAGTTTTTTCCCAATAGCTTGTTTGAACTTTAATATACTTCTCTAGTTTTATGATGAATTACAGGTAAATACTTTTAATCTTTAAGGAGAAGAGTTGGAGGTGAAGTTGTTGACCTTATAGATCTCATTTGTACTACTACGTCCAATGCTTTATCAAAACTTTATCTACTGGTTTGAAGTATATTTTGATTATTTATTTATTTATTCAAATCTAATTGGATGAAGTGGTGCAGCATTTGGGCCTTATCTTAGTTTATGATTTTCACTTTCTTTTTTCTTCTTCATTCTTTCTCCCCCAACCCCGTAATGATAATAGTGTATTAATTTGTCAAACGCACATATCCTTATCTGTTGTTTATGAAGATAAAAAAATCTTTCATTGTTAAGTTTGGTTAATTTTTAGATATGCTTCACAGGGCAAGAAGGGTGTCTGGATTAAACTGCACATTGGTCTTGCAAATCTGGTGGAACCTGCAGTGAAGGTAATCATTTTCTGCCTCCAAACAACTTCGTGGGGACAAGTAGTCACAAAAAGTGGGTGTCAATTGGGGCGCAGAAGCATCAACATGATTGAGTCATGGTCTTGGGGCAGTTAGTCCTGAGTCCTGGTAAAAATTCCTAGCTTTAATTTAAACAAAATAAATTTGAGCATAGAATTCTGTCTGTTTCCTTTTTATTACCTAGGTAGTTCATCAAGCATATACTTCAAATTCGAAGACCAATTTCTACGCCATGCATTGTTGATCGAGGCATCTGATCTCGAGTATTGATTTCTCTTCCGTGCATCTCTTATAATGGTGACAGGAGGGATTTCGTTACCACCATGCCGAGCCAAATTACCTGATGTTGGTTTACTGGATTCCTGATACTATTTGTACTCTTCCTTCAAATGCTTCACACCGTGTAGGTATTGGTGCTATTGTTTTGAATGATAAAAGAGAGGTAGGTACTTCCTCTGTAGCTCCTAATATTTCTCCTGGTCATTGTGGATAAAATTACGTTACATTATAGAAAACCTCATGCATTTAAACATTTTTCAGTCGTTGAGATTGAAGTTAGAACACTTGTTCTAACATTCACAAAGAAACTTCAGTTCTTCGTGATACTGAGTTCTTGTGTTTCCTAGAACAAATAAGCATAAAGTATGTGCGTGGTTACATTTGTCTAGGGGTAATTACTGGCATGGAATATATCCAGAATGCGGTTTTATAATGGCGTGTAGCAATAAAACTAGATCTTTACTCCGTATATAACAGTTTAGGGTAGCTTGCTCTCTTTTTACTGAAACAATATTTTACAGACTTGGATACTCGTTGTCGATTCCGTCTTTTTCCGTCTCTTGTTTATCGGTTCAATTCAATAAAGCAGGCTCTTCCTTAAAGTCAGTTCTCATTAAGTCTGTCTATCTATTTTTTCATATTTTTGGTGTTTTTACTTGTAAAAAGAAGATCAACCCTCCCCCCAACCCCCATATTGCTGAACTGGAATCTCTCTCTCTCTGCTAGCTGCTTGTAGTTCAGGAAAAGAGTGGTCCATTCCAAGATACAGGGGTGTGGAAAATCCCTACCGGGGTTGTTGAGGAGGTATGTACCTTAACCAAGCTGCTTTTTTATTATTTGATAACTAAATGCATTTTGCTACCACTTGGTAAAGGAGCTCATCAATCTACAGGATGAGAATCTTTTCATGGCAGCTACAAGAGAAGTAAAAGAAGAAACAGGGGTAAGTGTTGGATGTATATCAAGAAATATTGCTCTGACCTTCTAATTTATGCGCCGGTATGATATAAACTTATTGAAGGCAACTGGTTTATACTGCTTCAGATTGATACGGAATTTCAGGAGATACTAGCATTCAGGTAAAACTTTATACTGTCTAATCTACCCTTGAACTAAACGTGTATTTTTCGTTAGTACATATAAAGTTGTTGTACCATGTATTCACACACAGACGGTGATTAGGAACTGCACCACCACACCTCCTATCACTCTTTAACACCTTTTTGCAATCTTTTCTACTTGTTTAATGAAGTTTACTTGCTTGCTTAGAAAAAAAAAAAAAAAAAAAAAAAAAAAACCTTTTTGTCTTGTGCAATGAATCAATGATACAATAACAACCCATCTACAATTTATCTACTACTTCCTCATAAAATATAATTTTTTCAAATTTTAGATACATCAAATCAAAATCAAATTTTAAAAAAATATTATTTTATTCAATAGTAGTTTAAGGCCCTATTTAGATGTTGAGTTGAGTTAAGTTCTTTTATGAATAGTAGTGAGTTGAGATGATGGAGTGAGTTTTGTGTGGTCCACCTAAGATGAGTTTAGATGTGCTTAAATTTTAAAATGAATTTAGATGTATTTATAAAAATTTGAAAAAAAGTATGAGTCCTGCATGTAAAAAGATCTTGAGTTGAAAAAGGTTGTGAGTCCCACGTGTAAAGAGGTTTTGAATTGAGATGAGTTTAATGATTTGAAAATTGAGTATTTGGATGTTAGATTCAGTTTAAAATTAGATTGATCTAAGTTGATTTCAATTTAATTCAAGTTCTAAACGGAGCAAGCCCGGATTGGTTAGATAATATCAAAAATCTCATCTCATCTCATTTCAACTCATCATTATAACTTTTTTAAATCTTCATACAGAATATAATAAATAATTTAATTTTTTCAAATATTAATACAAAATTAATATTAAAAAATTACATTATAACAATATTTTATTAATTATTATTTAAAATATCTCATCTAATTTTATATACGTAACCAAACTAGAACTAAGAATAGTAAATTTTTTTTTTATATAAAATTTTTGTTGTTGTTAAGAATTGTAAATTAGTTGGTAGTTTATCATTTCTCTTTTAGCCTTACCTTGTACTTTCGGACGTACATTTTCAAAGTTGTGATTTGATGGATAAATTTAGAGTCCGGCAAGGATATCTTGTCTGGCACGCCTTTAAATACTAACATGGGGAAATATATACCCAGTCAGTTTTTCTTTTCAGCATTTGGGAGAACCTGGAGAATGGGTTAGATACAGTGATCTTTAGGCATATGTCAATTCTGAAAGTTGATATTCCGTATCACCATCATATATTGGATTTTGTGATCTTCATGGAATTATAAATGAAAAATCATTTCTAGAAGCTAATTAACAAAATGCATTCTCATTCAGTACATTGCTAAAAAAGAAGTGCTGACCATACATGGATCTATTTTCCTCTCCACCATTCAGTTCCATCTTGCTTTGTCTCTTGATGTTTCTCTTACCTGGATACTTATCAAAGAAGTCTCCTACCATTATGAACCTAAAAACTTTGGGATTTGTGAAGTTCCTGTGTAACCTATCCGAAATAATTTACAAATCTCGTTGAGATTAATAGAATAGATTCAAGTTTACTTTTATCACTGTCATCTTACAGGCAGTCACACAAGATGTTCTTTCAGAAATCAGATCTATTTTTCATTTGCATGATGCGTCCTCTATCCTTTGACATCGAGAAGCAAGAACTAGAGATTGCAGCAGCCCAGGTAATATTGTCAAAGCTCGTGTCACAGGTGTAAGCAGGCGATGAAATATTTTATTCTAAACGTGCTACATAACAAACTTCTCCTGCAACAATCTAGCTTCGTTACCAGATAGAAAAATAGGTAGTCGCCTTGTGTCTTTGACAAGGTAGAACTATTAGTTGGAAGAAAATTAACATGAGAAGCACTTGGGCTTGAACTGAAATGAGGAAGAACTCCCACTTCTGGTTCCACACACCCATGGGGCATTTAGGTGTCAAAGTCTGCCATGTGTAACTCTTTCTAAGAAGATCCATAGGCGGATAGGTTTGAAAGTAAGATGAGAATCTTATCTCATCATTATAACATTTTCAAATTTCTACACAAAAATATAATAAATAATTCAACTTTTTCAAATACTAAAATAATAATAATATTAAAGAATAATATTTTATTTAATTTTTAACTTTCATCTCAAATTAAAAATTTTCATCTCAACAACCAAACCTACGTGTTCCTCTTTCTTGGCTGCCAAAGTTGCAGGTGAGCACTCTTGAGCAAAAGAGAGCTCTAGATAGGTACAACTTTGGATCAATTATGTACTTCATTTATCAGCTTAAAGACTATCTGTGATGAGAGCATATACTTACGACCCCTATAGCGAGACTGTTTTAGCACAAGTAATTTATTTTCCTAATGCATGGCATTACCGAGTAATATAACTTTTTTGGCTTTATTCTTCTTAGTGGATGCCGTTGAAGGAATATGCAGATCAACCTTTGACCCAGAAGCACAAGATTTTCAAGTACATTGCTGACCTATGCTCGGCGAAGATGCAGGGTGAATACACTGGATTATCACCCCTGCGTATAACTTCAGCTTTCAACAACAGTTTTAGTTATCTATATTTGAACAGCCGGGATCTGAACGTTTCCTCAAATTCTTCTGATCAATTTTAGTTTAAAATACAATTGGTGATTATTGTATGAAATCCCGATTATATTTTATTATATTTTTAACAAAGCAAATGCTCTGCTTTTCTCTATGATGAGGTACAATACAGAGTCAGACCAATAGCTTTGGGTTTGTGGTTTTTCTTTTTCTTTTTTTTCATGTCTTTTCTTTTTCTATATGCATTCGACGAAATCAGGCACTTTTATTGGCATGTATGAGTTGCGACGCTGCAGGGTGGTTTAAGTATCGTGCTTGTAAACAAAGATGGATGGCAGAAAGAACTCTGTAGTGTTGAGTTGAGCAAATCTCACTTTATGCCTGTACTAGTTTACTGCTTACATGAAGGTGTCACTTGAATACCTGAGAGATCTGCGGGTTGTGTTATGAGTGTATTACTATTAACAGCATTGCCACCATTGTTGTTAGTATATGGGTCTTAAAACTGAGTTTGAAGACTGGATGATACTCACAACAACGTTGCCTGTATGAACTCCACAATATGCCAGTATCAATGCCGTGCACCGGCTCCACCTCTCTCTGGCTATCCTTTGTATGGAACTCCACCGCCACTTGCCACCGCCACAGTTGCTTGCTCAAGGAAATTGTCCACCAACTCAGGTTGTTCGGTGCGCTGCTGCCAATACCCTCCTCCCACCCTACCTACGGTTACGTGCCTTATGTCATATGACAACTATTCCGCTTCCCCTCCCTCCTTGGCCTGTTTTCATCTTTACCCTTCATGATGACAGAATTTTCTCATGTTGTGTTTGTTCAAAGCGAGCGTGTGCCTATATACTCGCGAGAACTCATTTTTCTGAAATGAAAATAGTTTGTAATCATCGTTGACGTATTCTTTGTTGCTAGTGTTTCCACTGTAGGGTGCCGAGTTTTTTGTTTTTACCGACATATCTGATGTGTTGTCCGTTCATCTATAAAAGAGACAGAGAGGTGAGCATTGGGACAAAGGGCGTTTAGACTCTGTCATCTCGCAGAAAAAGGCTCTCTGCCTACTGCCTGGCATTGTTTTTGATTATCCCACATGGGTTGTATTGAAACTAGTGGTCTCTCACCTTCCCAAAATTGACAACATCTCGGTATATCAGTCTTTACAATAAAAGACATTTGCCCTTGTCTTGTAGGTGATGCTTGGACCAAAAAACCGCATGCTGGGTCCCTTCAACAGGGTTTATTTTCAAAGATTGGAATTCTGTATCTTGGACCTCTCAGAATTGATCCATTCCATCAATATTTTAGCCTAAAAACGCGATGAAACCGCAGTAATACTGTCACGGATACCTTTCCGAGATAAGAAGATGAGGTTGCAACAAGATAAGAGACCGTCACGAAAAATTACATTTATTGATACGAGTCGAATGGACAGAGGTGAAAAACACAGACAGTAAACAATTCTTTTTTTTTTTTTTTCAGAAAGTTTTCTTCTCACTTTTGTGTTTAAAAATGGGGTATTTTGCTGGGATTAAGTTGTCAATTTATAGGTGACCCAACTTTCAAGCTGTAATCATGTGAAACATTTTTTAAAAGGAGATGTGACCATATGAAAACGGAAGACAGATTTTCCATCCATGCTTCTGCCCTCGAAACAGCAATTATTGCTTTAAGTGCGTGTGTGTTCAAACTACTACAACACCCAGACAATTCCAACAAAAAGCTACCCATCATGAATTGGAGCCAACTAAGTAAAACTACAAAATCAAATCTAGTGGTAGAGTGTAGAGCTGAATTTGAAGTCCAACACTTACTAATTCATAACCCATCGGATTTTTTTGGATAAGAAAGATATGAAATTTTTTTGGATCGGAGAGATATAATGATTAATAAAATCTCAAGGAATATAGAGAAGTTTGCAACATTTTCTTGGTAATCAATAGAATCTCATCAAACACACTCCAATGAAATGAAAGAAACACATTACAAATAAATGAAAACAATTCTCTCCTAGAAAATTAAAAAAAACAAGAAAAAAGAAGCAAGAACACGCAAACTAAGAACAAACAGAGAAATATCAAGACATTTCACCCAAGGGCCAAAGTATTCTTCTCAAGCCTCCCAATTACTTATTCTATTTCTCCATCAAAGGTGAATACTTTTTCCAAAAAAAAAAAAAAAACAACTTACAGCATGGATAGCACTACTAGCCACGCACCGACGAGCATGGATCCCAGATTTGCTAAGTCAAATCTAACGGATCCATTCTCGTCGGCCGTCTGATCTGCCGGGTCGTCTGATGGTGAATCAGCGGGAGAGTCGGACTCCTCTTCCGACGGCGCCGCTGCCTTCTTCTTCTTCTTCTTGCTAGCCTTGGGAGCGTCGGCCGCCTCTTCCGGAGCCGGTGCAGGAGCAGGAGTTGGTGCCTCGGCTTTGAACAGCTCTTTCGGCATCAAGACCTTGTCGATCGTGTAGATCGACACGGGCTGCTCGTCGAGAAGCGTGCCGGTAATCCTCGCGGTCTCTTTGTTCGTCTTCAAAGTCACTTCCTCACCGTCGTTTTGCACAGTGAAGTCGAACTTTTTCGCGCCATCGGTGGCCAGCGTGTTCGTGGGGCCGTTGTTGGACTTCAACATGGGCATGGACATGTATACGGGCACGCCATGGAACTCGAGTAACGACGTCTTCCCGGACGCCGTCAGGTTCTTGAACTTAGGAAGGAACGCCTTGAACACGTCGTCGAGGGGGCAGAACGCCGTTAAGCCTCCGTCAAGGCTTTCCTGGAAGATCTTTTCGGCATCGGAGTTGGCTATAAGAGTGTCAGCAAAGACCTTGCAGCCGTGAGCAGACATTATGCCAGTGAGGTTGACCTCGGCCGGGCCCGGTGTGGGGGCCGCTGCGACATCTGACGGGAGGATCTTGCTGATCTGGATGACGGAGATGTTGTACTTAAGTCCCTCCAGAGCCTTGACGAAGAAAACGCCGATGTGGCCGTTGTTTTCCTCCGGAGAAAAACCAACTTTCCCACCCTTGAGGTCGGTGATGTTGACGAAGCCGGCGGTACCTGGAGCGGATCCAGTGGCCTGGAAGAGAGTGGCGGAGAGGGCGGTTCCGTCGGTAATTTGGTGGAGCTTCTTGGCGTCGAAGTAGTCGAGGAGGACGTGGAGGGAGAGGATGTTCTTGATGGTGTAGATGGAGAGGTGCTTGGCGAGGAGCTCGTTCATGGCGGCATTGTCAACGGCGCAGACGGTGATGGTGGTGCGCCGGTTGATCTCGTCTGCGAGGTGGGTAAGGGAGAGGTAGTGGTTAAAGGTGGAGAAGTCCGGGTGATGGGCAAGCAGGCGCGTGATGTTGTGGGCGTGGGATGTGGGGGAGAGGACGAGGAGAAGAACGGAGAGAGAAAGGACTGTCGCTAGGGTGCCGGAGGCCATGGTGAGGCGGAGCTGCATTGTGATTTTAGAGCAAAAGAAGGCAACTTTTCAGAGATGGAGAGACAGAAGATGGAGAGGGCGTTGGGGAGTGAGCTGAGCTGTGGGGAAAGCTTTGCTGCGGGGCGTGCGAAGTAACGAAGGGAAAAGAGGGAAGTGGAGAGTGTGAGTACGGTAGTGAGGGTGGTGGAATGGGGCTTGGATTAGCTCTTAAATTACAAGTGAAGCCACTGTGTTTGGGGATGTGGAATCTGGTTTATTTTTAGATGGGTTTGGTTTTAGATGGGAACCACTTGTGCCTTCTTTTTCCCATTTCTTCATTTTTTTTATTTTTATTTTTTAATTTTAATAAAAAGGCGATTGATTTTGTGATAATAATAATAAAAAAATAGTTTTAATTAGAAAGGTGGGGGAAGCGATCCATCGTTTTAAGTTGGATTGGGTATTTATCAGTTATTGATTTTTTTAGGAATTTGATGATTAATTTAAGACGTGGTTGGTCCAATGATTAATAGGATTTTGTAGGAGCAAACAACCACACGTACGTACCTAACCACCCTATCAAATAAAAACTAAATAAAAACTGATGATTCGTGTACGAAAGTAACAATATAATATAAATGATTTGAATTTATAAGTAAGTTTTGTTATATATAAATAAAGTCATATATTAATTTATATATTAATATTAATTTTTTTATATTTAAAATTTAAATTAATATTATTTTTAAAAAAAAAATTCATTATATTAAATTTGTGTATATATTTATATACAGTTATATTTTTTCTTCTCTACTAGCAGGATTCATGGAAATATTATATTACCACTGTCAAATCATTGTCTTACCAACGGTTTGTGACACCAAGGTTTTCTAAATCAGAAAAGAAGAAGAAGAAAAGATAACGATCGAACCTCGGAAATCATGGCATAAAAAAATGGCACTATATATATAATGATGAAATAAAAATATAATAGTGGACCGACAAAAAACAGGAGTTAGTTGGACCGGGAAAATGGGGGTGGGAATAATATGATATAATATAAGATAAAAGATTAATGTAAGGAAGCTTTGAGATTGAATAAAGGAAGAGGGGAAATCACGTGCGTTTTAAAGTCAGAAAAACACGAGGCAGACAAAGTACGTACTTAGTCACACACACAACACCCAAATCCCATACTCCAAGTAATGTATATGGAATAGAATCTGCTAATCTCCCCTCCTCCACCCCATTAAAGCTGATCAAAATGGGACCCATTTCACTCCTAAAGACTTTGTTTGGTTGTTACATTGAATTGAAATGATAAATTTATTATAATTTTATATTACATTTAAAATTTAAATATTAACTCAAATTCTATTTATACAAATTTATAAAGTTTTTTAACTTAATAATTTTTTATACGCGAAACTGATAATTTTTTTAAATTTTATATAAATATCTTTAAATTTATTTTAATATTTAAATATATTTAAACTTATTTTAAATAGATTTTACAGAATTTATTCCATCTTCGCAGCCTATAACTTTCTTTTAAAAAAAGAAAAAAATTGAGCTCATCATTGAATCACAGCCTAAAATTAGCTGTGTTCGAAAATCCCATGGATGGGTTGTACACCGTTGATTGGGACCGAATTTGGTTACGTCGGCGAAGTAGTCCAGGTTGGGGGCAATTATGTAGTTTACTTCATAATAGGAGGGCGGTATGATATGTGCGGGGTAGGAGTGCCCCGTACTCCATACAGTGCGAACTTTGCCACGTGGAAGGCTGATGATCCATTGTCTTTAGTCGGCAGAATCCCACCACCGACAACAGTTTCGTGGCATTGCTTGTTGATTTTTGAAGAAAAAGCTGCAATATTATTCTAGAGTTCTATTCAATTTTGTTCTGTTTTTATTTACCAAATAAAAATGTTTCTAAACTCTCGCCACAAACAACAATTCACCACGATTAACGCACTGATCTAACTGGTGGCAATAAATAAATAAATAAAAATCTAAGATCTTCAGGTGTAAAGATGTTCGTGGTTCAGAGTAACTTGTAGTCTTGTCCGAATGGTAGGCCCAATAGAAGACAAATTTTCATAGATCGTGTGTTAATTTCGAATTCAAAATTTGATGCTTGTTGGGGGACAAGATCCTATGAACTTTCAAGAAGGTGGTGGGTGGGTGGGAGAGGGAGGGAGGGGAAATTCTTCTCTATTTGTTTAGAAAACCCCAAGTCAACATTGCCCATTTAAATAAAAACACAGAAAAAGAAGAAAGGCCATCATCAATAACCATTGCTAGATTATATATAGAAGATGTAAGCTTTTCCCCTATTTTTAAGAAGTATGAATGATAGCTAAAGGAGGAATAATATATCAAATATTCAACAAGTTCTTTTAAAGTTTTAACAGAGTAGCTGCTGATAAATTAAAATGTTCTGCTATTCTGTTTTCCATAACAACAGTACAACGAACAACAACAGAGTTAGCGATACTCGGAGCTTGACTGGACACAGGGAGACGAATGTTGGACTTAGAACTAAGAACAGGCACGCTGAGCATCCTTTCAAGTATTCCCAATTTTGTCACATTGGTGCTAGATAGATAGGCCTTTTACATCCATGAGGTACTGAGGAAACAGAAGTGCTTCTGTTTCATTCGATTCTAAACCTCTTATGCTGTCAGTCATGATACCTTGTGAAAATCTGAATTTAGACCCCCAAATAACACTTAAGAGTGGAGTGGGTAGAGTGGATGTTTCCGACAAATATGACCAATTTTTTGAATATTCTCTATCACTCTATTGCTAAGACGAGTATTCAATCTAATTGTTAGATAAATTACCAAAATCTAGTCGATCAGTACAAATAATTAAAACAGAGATAACACGAAGTGGAAACCTATTTGAGCAAATCTTTTGTACGATGGAGGGGCACCCACATGGGCAGACCCCCTCCTATGCCCTAACAGCATATAACGCATGGTCTTAATGGCCATGCATTACATGGTCTTATAAGTATGAGGATTAAAGGCTGGCCATGAGTGGTGCACAAGTAGGGCTGTACATATCCCTCCTCCGCTGGTTCCTACAAAATCTTGGATCAGAACAAAATCTCTCTCTATTTTTATTCTCTCTTGACTAAGCACTTAGGCTATAGCGTTTGTTGAGTGTTACTCTAGTTTATTATACGTAGTACACATCAACACCAAGAGGAGACGCTTGAGACTTGCTGGATTATTTGGTCAGGCTGGATAAACTTGTGGAGTAACTCAAAAAGTTGTGCTTGAAGTATTCCGTTGTGCACTCTAATATCTTTCAAATAATAAAACCAATTCAGGGGCCAGCCAACCCCAAAAGTATCCATAATAGAGAATTTGTCACAAATTGTTCTTGCACACGAAACCTTTGCAAATCTCAAAGACCCAATTTGCAACCTCAACACGACACTTTCATCTCCCACCATGGTGACTTCAAAACCTCTGGCCTTCACACCCCATTTGCAACCTCAACACGACACTTTCATCTCCCACCATAGTGTCTTCAAAACCTCTGGTCTTTCTCTATGTGACTCACATTCACAAATGAACCTAGTTCGCTTCAAATTGGAATTCCATAAGACTTTGTGGGAATAGAACTGTTTAGGCTCAAGAACACTGAAGAACCTCTCCAAAGGATCAAAGAAACTGCATCTCTTAAACTCATGGAAGTGATGATTTATTTATAAGGCTTACATAGAGAAGGAAAATTTTGGGCTTTTAGGCCAAAAATTGGGATTCAAATAAACCTAGATGGCAACTCTCGGTTGACCTTGACCAAAGCTTGGTTATTTTAGTCAAAAAGAAATCAGACACAAATCCTAACTTGGTAGACTGAGGATCCCCTGAGATTCTCCAGTTTTTGCAAGGGAATGATGCATCTTTCTAGGTCGGCGAGCATCCCACAAGCTCATTTTTTCCAGATTTAAAAACTTCCATTAACAAACTATTTGGACCGGTTTAATATTGAAACTTTTTTGTGAAACGTCAATTTGTAGACTCTTAAGTCCGTTTTCCACTGCCGCTAAAAAGCTAACACCTTCAGATGGACCAAAATTTACCAAAACGCCAGCTGATATCAACAATCTCCAATATCAGCAAGCTCTCTACGAGAGTTCCTTATCTGGCACCATTTCACACCTTCAGATATCGTTGTCTGATATATGGAGCACAAGTTCCAGCCATAAGAAACTTCTTAAAAGGAAACTAGCACTCCATTACCACCAGCTTGAAAACAGCCTCTACATTAGAGGCATCCCCAAGTAGCAAAAAAGGAATTAAAGCTACATTGTAACATATGTAATGCCCAACATGGACAGAGTTGGAAGGAAATCAGTAGAGGTCGAAATATTGTACAGTAGCTACAGTAAATTCCATTTCCAAGGCCCAGTAATGATGCACCAATGCTACTTAACATGCCAAACCAGTCAACTCAAGTAAACTGCAGAAGAACCTTACCATATGGTGCCCCTGCTGCTCACTAGAATAGAATTCAGATGGACCGCTCCAATACAAATCATAACTATCTCCTAATTTATTCTATTTTAATCGTCTACTAAAGTGACACATATCAAAGTGAAACATGAGCAATAATAAGTTAATAACCCGACTTCTCTGATAACAGTGTAGCTTAGATTGCATCCCCTAGGACCATCCAAGTACGAAAAAGTACAGTAATTATCCTAATATCCAGTCCGGTACAGTATGTCAAATACTAACATTAACCATCAACGTGAAAAGGCCTTCCCTAGATTCCCATTTTATCTGTACAAGTTACCTAGAGAATATAACACCAATAATTTCCTCAATTTCATTAAAACCAAAAAATGTAGCGACACAGGAATATCAGCAAGGAATTATACAAGTTTCATCCTTTTTGACCAAGTGCATTGAGATGCAATATTGTAGAACACTTCCCTTCAAAATGAAATTCAATTGGCTACTAAAGCTACAGTGAGAATCAAATGGGTTTTCAACGAACTTGCCTATCAGCAGCTTCGGCAACAATGGGCAATCTGGGCACCTGACCCAGCAAGCAAGAAGAAGACCCATAGATCAAACATACCAGAAGGAACAAAAATACAGCGCTGTCAAAGCTCATCAACAAGTCCAAACCCAAACCATCTCTTGGATTGAAGCTCCTCTCCAAAAGATCAGGAAAAATCAGCAGCACATCAAGCACAATAACTTGCATGGTATTGAACCTAACGTACCTACTAAAGTTGGGGTTCCTAACAACCACAAAGTAAAGGGTCAAGAACACCAAAAACCCATTGAAGGGAAAGCTTTTAAACACCCTTATAGCTGGTACCAAAGGTTGGATAAGAGCCTGAATGGGAGTGAACTGCGTGATAACGTATTTGCCGTACTGTATGCCATCAAAGAAGGGGTAGAAGTAACATAAGGCTGAGATTAAGCGGTCGGGGGGGTCGGCTGAGTCGCTGCCGTTGGATTGCGCAGTGATGTGCATTCTTCTGGGTTTTGTGGTTAGGTTTCTGGGTTTTTTCGGGAAGTTGATTTGTGCGAAGGAGGAATTGAGGAAGGGTGAGAAAAGTGGGGGCTTAAGGGTAGGATTTAGAGGGTGGAGAAGGTTGGACATCGCCATATAATTCATTGAGAGTTTCTGTGAGGCATGGTTAGAAATTTATAGGGAGTGCAGATATTTTCACACACGGATTAAAAAAGAAATTTACATACACATTTCCAACAAGAAGAAACAAGAAGAAATATTTTTTCGAAAGACAGCTTGCAGTAAAAACCATGGAGCCATCGTCGTTTTTGCCTTTCCTAAATTCCATCAAAACGAAGCCGTTTAGTTTTGTTTCAAACAATGTAATGGCGACTTTGAAAGTTGTCAATCCCAATTCTCGACTTCACAAAATTCTATAGTAACACCGAAAATGGCTTTTTGAGGCGAAAATTTCAGCTTGTTAGACTAAAGTATCGCCTCAAAAATTCCAACGAGAATTTAAATATATTATCTTCAACCAACCCACAAAAATAAAAAAAATAGATAACTGTTACATAGACATGAAAAAATAATTATAAAACTAAACCCATAAACTGACATATGGTTTCATGATAACTATTAAATGTTCAAAAGGATATTGTACTTTAAAAAAAAAAAAAATTGGAGAGTGAGATCTATCGATTTCCACCCGTCGCATTATGGCAGTTCCAACTCCTGCATGCCTTCATATATAGATCGCCCCACTTTGTATCATTTATGGGGATTTCTATTAATGCAGAAGTGCATTTCTTGTTGCTGCATGCATTCTTTCTTGGGCTTCATCTTCTCATCTGTCTTCATAGAACTAATGTGCCATTTCTTATAAATTGTTGCCGCCGTACTTGGGGGTGATTATCATTAAACATGACATGGGTACTCCATCATGATCATCCCCTAACATGACTTGCATGAGACACTATTTTAGCATTTATCTCCTCGTCACTTTGTTTCCTTAACAGAACCAGTAACATACATGCATGATGATTTTCTGTCGTGGTACCACTTGTCATTTGCAACCAAACTTGTCGGTGATGATCTTCACAATGACAAACTCACCCTCCTCCTAGCTACCAATTAATGCCATTTGATCCGGCCCCAGCTAGATCATTAACATGTTCAATAAAACCGGTTTTTAAGAGCCTGATCATGAGTTTCATTCCAGCCTTTTTCTTTATATTTTATTAATCCAAAAATGAAAAAAATCTAAGATTCAAACTCATAATGCATTAATCTGAGCACATACCCAACGGTTTTTTAGGCCAATCAAAATCTCTAGATCTGGGTACGTAATGTACCATGATCATCAGTAGCACATAGGCTTTCAATTTTGCGTAATTGCATGTTCTTCATCCCTTATTTTTGTTGTTGTTTCAGCTCACATAAGCTGGCAAACAGGAAAAAAAATTGTAATCAATTTTTATACCTAACCGGCCAATCTATGATCTCCTTCTGAGATCGCATCGACGTTTAGTTTATAAATGCCCTGCAATGTTCCGTATGTGATCTACATCAAGTTAACCTAAAATTCAAGTAATGTTCAGCGTTATCTTTTAGTATGAGATCCATCCGCTACCCTAAAATGACTGAGTACTTCTTGATCCTCTTCTGCTTAGTTATCATGTTGTTCTTACGTGCCACTCTTCCATCTTCTGCACGTCCGCTGATGCAAATTTCAGAAGCCATTGATTGGTCTGTATATACACTACTCCAATTCAATTTTTCTTCATATAATTGTTAAGGGTCTCTTAGGTTCTACTTTAATTTTGTGTGTTTTGATCAGTACTTCTTTGGTCTACATACGTTTATCTAAGCAGGAGCTCGGCGAGAAGGCCGCTGGGGATAGAGCCATGCAGAACTGGGAACCCCATTGATGACTGCTGGAGATGCGACCCCGATTGGGAAACCAACCGTAAGATGCTAGCCGATTGTGCAGTAGGGTTTGGACGCAACGCCATCGGAGGGAGAGATGGCAAATTATACGTTGTCAAAGATTCAGAAAATGATGACCTCTTAAACCCAGTTCCAGGCACACTCAGATATGCTGTAACCCAAGATGAACCGCTTTGGATCATCTTCGATCATGACATGGTCATCCATTTGGAGGAAGAACTTCTGGTGAAATCGTACAAGACTATCGATGGGAGAGGATTTAACGTCCAAATATCAAATGGGCCGTGCATCACTCTTGAAAATGTGAGTAACATCATCATACATAACATCTACATACATGATTGCATACCAGCATGGAAAGCCATGGTGGGAGAGACGGAGTCACCGCAGCATTCTGAAGAAAAGTCAGATGGGGATGGGATATCGATATTCGGGTCTAGGGATGTGTGGATTGATCACTGCACACTAGCAAATTGCCATGACGGACTAATAGATGCTGTATATGGATCAACAGCGATAACAATCTCAAACAACTTCATGTTTCATCATAATGAAGCCATGCTTATGGGTCATAACGATGACTTCCTTGCAGACAAGAATATGCAAGTGACCATAGCCTTCAACTTCTTTGGGGAAGGTTTGGTTCAAAGAATGCCAAGGTAATAATAATTGAATTAACCCATCAATCTAGCTAGCAGAGAAGTGCGTGCAAATCATGATCTCATTCTCATAGATTGATGTTTTCCCTTAATTATAATCTCAGTTTCCAATTGATTCTGTGAAAGGAGGGGGAGAAAAAGAACACTAAAATTTTCTAAAACCACAAGATCTTTCAAATCATTGCAGATGCAGGCATGGATATTTTCACATTGTGAACAATGTCTACACCGAGTGGGAGATGTATGCAATTGGTGGAAGTGCCAATCCGACAATTAATAGCCAAGGGAATGTCTTCATTGCATCTGATAACAACTCCACAAAAGAGGTTGCTCTCTCTCTCTCTCTCTCTCTCTTCTGTGAAATTGTAAGCAGGCTAGCTAATTGGTTATCACCCTGATCATATAATATTTGAGCATAATAATTAATCAGGATGGACAACTCAAGTACTCGATCGACTAAACTATATCATTATTATTATGATCGACTAAACAGAACACGCAGGCAGGAAATTTCCTACCAAACAATCGCATTAACTGCTACTGGTTAGTTGGTAAGTACTACGTACGAGTTAAACACAATGGGCCATGCGAGAAGTTAAAACTAAAAGAACACATGCATGCAGCACGAGATTCATGAATACTGAACGGATGGTTCGAGTAAAATGTAGGAAGTATAACTTAACTCCCCTTCACAGCAAACTTTACTGCATGGCCTGCTAAACGGCCAACCCCCTGATACTTATTTATACCAATACAATTAGTTCTCTCAGAGGTACTAGCCAGTTCGTTCGATCTATTTCAGGTCACTAAGCGTGAATATGTCTCGGAAAATGATGACTGGAAGAATTGGAATTGGAGGTCAGATGGAGATGTGATGCTGAATGGTGCTTTCTTTACACCTTCCGGACGAGAAACACCTGCGAGTTACATGAGAGCAACGAGCATGGTTGCAAGACCAGCTTCCCATCTAACAACCACCGCTCTATCTGCCGGAGCTCTTCATTGTATGATAGGCAAGCAATGCTAAAAATCTCGGGCATTGAAAACCATTTCTTTTTATTCCTTCTGTATTGAGATTCGAATAAAATTTCACAGTACTTAATGTCCAATATGATCGAATTCGGGTCTCCAGCATACGTACGTACACTCGATGCAAATATCAAAGATCGATGTATAAACTCAATATGTTAGCTAGCAAGCTACAAATACTTGCATAATGGAAGTATTTGGGAAGTGGGTTTACCACTCTTGATAGTTCGGTAAATTGTAAAAGTTTGCGAGTAGCTAGAAGCATTATTTTGCAGGTGATCTGTACTCTTTCTAAAACAGGGAACAATTAAAGACGTTCGATCTTCCAGTTTTCAACCCCAAATGTCTCGTCATTCATTCCGAAGAAAGTAAAGCATCTGCGTGTATTTGACAAAACTCATTTGTAAAATTAGTGGAAGTATATTATTAAAAATTTATTTTTATAATATAAATTTTATAATTATTTATTTTAAAAAATCATTTCTTATTTGACATAATCCAGCCTATAAGAATGGAATGAAAGGTGAGATAAATATGGTTGGGAGTGGAGTCTGGACAAAACAGACTAAACAGTAGTACCACGTTACCAAAACCAGTCATAATGTTTATAAAGAAAAGTTGAATAATCGAAGAACTTCGATGACATAATCATAAGATTCATATCTTATTTGTTAAACAATGACCAACAGGTATGATTTATATACATGGGTATTTGAATTGATCAAGAGGAAGGATAAGATAAAGAATTTTATTATGTACAAGCAAAGTCGCATATTAAACTATATATTAATACTGATTCTTTCATATTAAAAATTTAAATTAACATTATTTTTAATAAAATCTATATTTTAACTAATCACATTAAATTGATGCACATATTAATACGTAGTTATGCTTGCAACTAGATTTTTCTTAAAACAAAAAATAAGTGAATTGTAGAGATATCGAGTGGACAGACAGACAACTCATGAACACGCATACGCAAATATATACACACAAGTGTGTGTTTGTGTATAAAAAGTTTAAAACACTTGGCACCCTTTAGATTTACTGGTAGTATCATTTTATTTCATTTCAATATTTAAATATCATTTAAATATAAATATATTTTAATTTTAATTTTTTAATTTAACTATTACTTAATCATTATAACTCTTTTAAACTTCTAAAAAAAAAAACAATTCAGTTTTTTAAATTTCAAAATAAACATTATATTTTAATAATATTTTAATTTTTATAATATTTTCATTCATATCCATTCATGATCAGCATTTATCTTTTAACTGTTGATGAGTTTACCTTATTTTCCTCAATTTTTTGTTCTCAGGTTGGAGAACAGGCTCAACAATGTTCTTGACCAGGTCCAACTCAACTTTCTTATTCTATCGTTATATATAAATTTTGAAAAATTCTATTTATACAGTGAATAATGTACTTATAATTATATTTATATGATATAATTTAATTTAGAATATAAAATTTAAAATTAAAATTTTATAATTTATAAATTGTTATTTAAATTGCGGTGAATTGTATACTCTAAGAGCATTGGCAATGGTCTAGCCATTGCCAAGTCCATAATTTAGCTAGAATGTTAATTTTTAGCTAGAACATAAACTTCTAGATAATTTAGTCCACATTGGACTAGCTATCTTAAAATCTAAATAATAATAAAATATTATATATTTTAATTATTCTTTGTGTGTGTGTGTCCCTGTGTGCATGCGGAAATTCCTCATATCTCACCCAGTTTTCTTCTTCTATTTGATCTTAACATTGCAGATGGTCGATTATACCTCTCTGTTTTGAAGAATGACCCAGGGTGCACCATGTCTCATTGGGTCTATCAAGCACGATGCATTAATCCAAAAATTAATTTTTTATTTTCTTTGGAGGAATGACAAAACCAAGGTACAGAGGCCAAGCAACACATGAATACCTTAAATAACTTCAAGAAAAACACATATAACTATCGACTTTCCCCAGTGAAGTGGGGTGGAGTACTATGGGTTCCCTGGATTTCATCATATGCGATTTTGGTGGGTGGGATCGTGTTTTTGGAGATTACTGCCGAGCTTCACCTCTGTAAGGTTCCACATCATAGATAAACGAAGTATGGTGGAATCAAAGCAAAGAACGAGGTTTGTGAGTAAAATTGCCCATAAATTCTAACAAAAACGAATTGCCTTTCGAATTGCCTTCCAAGGAAAAAGTCCAATTCTAAGAAACTGTTTGGTATTTTGTTTTTAGGGCTTGAAGTTTGAAACAGAACAACTAGGGGTGAGCATCGGCCGGTCCGGACCGGCAAAACCGACCGGACCGGCACTATTTGGACCGGACCGGACCGGACCGAATTGGGTCCGGTCCGGTCCGGTCCCATTTTTAAGGGACCGAAAAAATTCGGTCCGGTCCCGGTCCGGGAGTTTTTCACCCCGGACCGGACCGGACCGGACCGAATAGGAAAAAAAAAAATATTATTTATATATATTATTTATATAATAGTATTAGCATATTACTAATATATATAATAGTATACTATATGTATATATATTAAATATATTACAATATAATTACATAAATATTAAAAAAAATGTCATTAAATATTAGCATATTATATAAATATATAGTTATCACTATTACTATTATTACATATAGTTATTAGTTATAGTATAGTTATTATTACATATATTTATTAGTTATAGTATTATTACTAATAGACTAATAGTATTAGCATATTACTAATATATATATAATACTATATGTATATATATTAAATATATTACAATATAATTACATAAATATTAAAAAAATGTCATTAGATTAAAAAAAAAAAAAAAAAAAAAAAAAAAAAAAATCAACCTTGGACCGACCGGACCGGACCGGACCGAATAGGACCGGACCGGACCGGTCCTGATGGAGTTCGGTCCGGTCCAGGGTTGGAAAACCCTGGACCGAATAGGTCCGGTCCGGTCCACAAAACCTCCCCGGACCGGACCGAACTCACCCCTAAGAACAACAATCCTAGTACAAGGAAACGAAATGGTAAGAAAAGTACCTCGTAATCTTCTTTCATAGCTGAAAACTGTCTTCCTCTACGGTTCCAACCACCGTCGATGAATTCTGGAGGTGTAACCAACTCGACGTCAAAATGAGAGAAGAGAAGAGCCCTCTTATTTATACGTTAAATATGCTGGAAAGAAGGGGACGCACCGCAGGCTGGGGAAGAGCGAGGTCTCTAGAATGGGGCTGAAGAAGTAAATACTCTGCGGGTTAAAGAAGAAATGAGCGAGGAAGAGAAGGGGGAAGCCTGGGTCGAAGAAGGGAAGAGCGTTTCGGGAGAAAGAAAGAAAAAAAAAAAAAGATGAAAGGGAGCATTCGGGATGAAGACACAGAAAAACCGAGGGAAGAGCAAGCGGCAGGTAGTGAAATATTAAAATAAATTTTGATCGGTGTACAGTCGCTCGCCAGACATAGCGAGTTCCTAACATATACTGTAGCAGATATGTTAAACTTTCTCCGTATAGCCAGACCAATGCAGGAAGTTTTTCTTACATTTGCTTTTAATTTAGACTTGCATTGGGCAATGGCGAGGCCATTGCCGATGCTCTAATGATGGTCATTCAAAAGAAAAACTAAAATTTAAAAGAAAAAAGAAAAAAAAAATTGGGAGTTCATGCCAACTAGGATTAGATGACCATCAAATCAGACAAGTTGACTGGCCCAGCCAGTCGCGTCCTTCCAAGTAACGGCTAGCTCTACCTCCTGTAGCCGGTCCGAATGCACCCCACCACCCCAACGGTCACATTTCCCTTTGCATTCTGAAGATCGTAACGTTTAGTTTCGAACTCCTCTCCTTTTATATAATCCTTAAAATCTCTCAGAAACCTTATAGCATATTCATCGCAAGTAAACACAACACGCAAGCACAGTGATTAATTATCTTCATGCTTCGATTGCCGAAGATGCATAGGCTTCTTATACTTTATATGTTTGTTCTGTGTGTGTCACGCTCTGGCGTGGTACAAGCAGATAATGCGCCTGCTCCTTCGCCGAAGCCAACGACGTCGACGCCACCAACGAAGTCGCCTTCTCCGTCCATTTCTCCAGCAATTTCACCGAGCACTTCTTCTGCCGTTTCTCCGGCGACTAATCCACCATCCCCTTCAAAGTCTCCGACTTTATCTCCTACGCCCACCCCGGAAACTCCTGCGCCGGTGTCAAATCCGCCGGCGAAATCCCCGTCTATTTCGCCGGGAAAATCTCCTTCAAGCCCACCGAAGGCCGTCGTTTCTCCGACCACGAGTCCCTCGCCAAGTGCGTCTTCTCCAGTTCCGTCCCCTGCACAGGTTTTATCCCCGCCGAGTTCAACTCCCATGAGCCCCCCAGAAACTACTCCGGTCGGGGCACCAAAAACTGCGGAGGTTCCGGCAAATGGCCCCACTCCCGAGGCATCGGCAAATATCCCATCAAGTTCTGCGACTCCGGTGGAGTCACCAGCAGTTTTTCCATCGAGCAGCAGCCCTCCAAGTCCGGTGCCGTCGAGATTGTCTCCGGAGACTTCTGCACAAGGACCGGTCAGTGACGAGTCGGGTGCGGACTCGAAGAGAGGGGCAGGGGTCATTTTGAGTGGCCTGAGTATCGTAGCCGCTTTGGCATTCTAATCTTTAAATTTTAATTTGTTTTAGGGTTTATTCTGTCGTTTATTATTCATATTTATTTCCCAGTACTTCCTAAACCGTCGTTGTATTTTTGGAATGATAAATATTCTTTAATTCTAACTTCTAAGGATTTCTTTTAAATTAACAAATAAATTAAGGGTGTGGTGATTTTTATACAAACAAGTTATAATATATATATATATAATATATAATATATTAGATAACGCCTCCGGGTACGTCAGTCTCAGAGAGTACTTAAATATAATAATTTAAATAATAAAAAAATCAGTAATTTATTTATTTGAAAAAAATATAAAGTTAAAAAAAATCAAAAAATCTAAAACTTAAGAAAAGTAGTATTCGGTTTGCATTCATATTGAATTATCGATTTATTCTCTATATAATAATAAAATATTATTAATTTAATATTTTTTTAAAATTTTTTAATCACATTATAGTTCTACTAATTAAAATATTAATAATATATTCTAATTAAATTAATAATTAATATTATATATTGATTTAAGTATTTTTTTTATTAGTTAAATTTTACTTAAAGTCGAATTTTACAATGGGCTTTGTTAGATACAGTCGGCTGTACAGAATGAATAAAAAAAAATTATAAAAAAATTATTTTATATTCAGGAGAACCTACATAAATAAAAAAAATTATAAAAATAATTTTTTTTTCATGTAGGTCCCGTATTAATTTACTTTTTTCTCCACGACTGCACGCCGACTACATTTCTCGACTGCAAAAAGTATTTCTCTAACAAAAAATATATGAAAAATAGACGTTAATTCATATGCACCGTGAATCTATTAAGAGAGCCTTTTGGTAAAATATGACTCAACGGATTTAACCAAAAAATAATAAAAATTACTATTTACAATTAGATAATTTACTTATTATAATAAAATAGACGTAAGAGATTCTTGCTACGTTCTCCGCGCAAAAGACATCACACTAGAACATTTCTCTTACTTCCAAAAAAAAAAAAAAAATTGTAAACTGATTACATAGCTCTTTTTTGTTGTGAATTTGTAAGCATATTTAAGGATAAAAAATTATATTTGTAGTTATATAAAGTAATAAGTGTGTAAGTACAGTATATTTTTTATAAAATATGAGTAAACATGATATTTATATGAAAAAATTATTTTTTTAATAATAAATTTTATTATTTTTTTTTAAAATATAACGCTTGCATAATTCATAATTATATATAATATTACTTAAAATTTAATTATTTGATAATACACATAAGAGACAGTGAGATTAGCATTGAGAGGACGGTGACTTGAATTGATTAATCAATTTAGCATCTTTGCTAATCCATAATATGAGATATAATGATTGAAAAGTATTTATTATATTTTATTTATAAATTAATTATTTAATGTCATCTAAAAAATGTTGAATGGATAAGATAAATTATTTATATAAATTTTAAGTAGATAAATATTTTGTAATTTCTTTGTGAAACTATATCACACCTTGAAAAAATGTGTAGAAATATATTATTTTTTAATAAAAGATTTATATAAGATTTATCTATTTTTTAAGACCTGTATTATTTAGCATTATTTTACGGATAATGGTAAAAAATAATGATAAATAGTATTTTTTTTAAAAGATTTATTATACTCATCAGACCTATACGGTTATACCACGTACCTACGAAGGAAAACAATATCGAACCAGCGTCTATATGCACGAAGCGCACGTCAGCAATCCAAGGATTACGCCTCGCAGAGATAGAAACGAAAAGAACAGAAACGAAGTGAGAAAAGAAGCAGAAAATTCACACATTTTTCTCACAGCTTTCCAGATTAGTGTCCCTCACTTTCTCTCTCTCAAAGACCGAGTATCTTCACCTGGTAAGATCTCGTACCCAATCTGCTTGTTTTCCTGTGTATGTTCACTGAAAATGCTTCCGTTTGAATCTTGAAACACTCACACCTCAACCAACCGCACCAAATTTGTAGAAAAAGAAAACGTTTCTTTTGAAAAACCCTAAAAGAAACGATGGATGAAGGTTTGGTAAGGTTCGGGGAGGGCGCGGATCAGTTCCATCATAACGAGGCGATCTCGGCGGTTGCGGACGAGGGTTTCCTTGGCGAAGAGGATGAAGATTACGAGGATTTGTACAACGACGTGAATGTTGGGGAAGGGTTTTTACAATCTCTGAGAAAGGGCGAAGAATTAGATTTAAGGAATGAAGAGGAGAAGAAGATAGAGTCGTTACCAAGGGCAGCAGCGGATCAGGACGCTGTATCCATACGGGGCGTCGGTGAGGGTAGTGGTAATGGTGGTGTTGGGGATGTTGGTGAGGTTAGGCTTTCTGGGTTTCAGAGTGATCAAGGGTTTAGAGTGAATGTGGTCAAGGGTACGGTTGGATCGGGGAGTGGTGGGATTAGGGTTGAGTTAGGGCAAGGGGGAATAACGAGTAAGATGAATGAGGTTGAGGAAGGGAATAATATTACTTCAGGGGTTCAAGGTATCGTTGGGGGGCAGCAATCACGTGGTGGTGGTGCAGTTAATGTAGGTAGTGTGGGGAATGGGGCTTTGGTGAGGCACACTGGTGGAGGAAATGTGAATGGGATTGGTGGTGATGGAGTTGCAGATAGTGGTGGTAGTGGTGTCGGTGTAGGAAGAGGTAGTGGTGTTGGTGTAGGAGGAGGTGGTGGAGCTGGTGGTATTGGCGGTGTCAGTGCCGGAGGTGGGGGTGGAGGAGGAGGTGGGGGAACGATACTGTTTGTGGGTGATTTGCATTGGTGGACTACAGATGCGGAATTGGAATCGGAGCTGTGCAAGTATGGACCGGTGAAGGAGGTGAAGTTTTTTGACGAGAAAGCGAGTGGGAAATCAAAAGGGTATTGCCAGGTTGAGTTTTATGACCCAGCTGCAGCAACTGCATGTAAGGAAGGGATGAATGGTCATATGTTTAATGGTAGGCCATGTGTTGTTGCATTTGCATCGCCATTTAGTGTTAAGAGAATGGGGGAGGCTCAAGTGAATCGAAACCAACAGACGGCACAAGCTGCTCAAGCAAGAAGGGGGCCTAATGATGTTCCAGGTAAGCCCGGTGGGAGCAACAATGGATCAAGCGGGAATTATCAAGGTGGGGATAATAATAACAACAGAGGTTATGGGAGAGGGAATTGGGGAAGAGGTACTGCACAGGGGGGAATGGGGAATAGAGGGCCAGCTGGGCCCATGAGGAATAGGGGTGGTGGGATGGGAGGGAGAGGTATAATGGGCAATGGTGGTAATGGGTTTGTTCAGGGTATTGGTGCAACCCCACCTTTGTTGCATCCTCAGTCTATGATGGGTCAGGGTTTTGATCCAGCATTTGGTGGGCCTATGGGGAGAATGGGTGGTTATGGAGGCTTTCCAGGTGCTCCAACACCTCCATTCTCCGGGATTTTGTCTTCGTTCCCCCATATGGGAGGTGTTGGTTTGCCTGGAGTAGCCCCTCATGTGAATCCGGCATTCTTTGGCAGAGGGATGCCCATGAATGGAATGGGGATGATGCCAACGCCAGGCATTGATGTGCCTAACAGGGGAATATGGTCAGATCCTAGTATGGGTGGATGGGGTGGCGAGGAGCATGGTGGTGGGAGAGCTGGAGAGTCTAGTTATGGGGAGGAAGCTGCATCTGACCATCAATATGGTGAGGTCAATCATGATAGAGCAGGTTGGCCAAATGCTGTGAAGGAAAAGGATAGAGGTTCAGAAAGGGACTGGTCTGGATCTTCTGATAGAAGGTATCGAGATGATAGAGATCCAGGTTATGATCGGGAAATGCCTAGAGAAAAAGATATGGACCATGACCATGACTGGTCTGAAAGAAGGAGCCGTGATGATAGAGATATTGGTCGAGAACGGGATCGAGAGCGCTCACGGGATCGAGAGCGTTCCCGGGATCGAGAGCGCTCCCGGGATCGGGATCGGGATCGGGACTGTGAGAGGGATCGTGATAGAGAGCGTGACCGTGACAGGTATAGAGAAGACAAAGAGAGGCAGGCAGATCATCATAGGTCCAGGGACCAAGAAGTGGAGCACGAGGATGAACGTGAAAGAGGTCGGTCTTCAAGGACTCACAGCAAGTCACGGTTATCACAAGAGGAAAGACGTTCAAGATCAAGGGATGCTGATTATGGGAAGAGACGGAGGCTTACCTCCGAATAATGGATCTTGTGCTTCTTATTTTGGCTGCTACCCATCAACAAAGGAAAGGCACAGAAATATAACTAACTTTGGATTCATTATGCTCATTTGGACTCTCTTTCAAGTGGTGTTCATGGGTCCTTGATTTGTTAAGCCGCTTGTTCTCACTTCATTGCTTTAAATTTCTTGATTGCTTCCTCACCATAGAAGCATGGTTTCATTATAGCACGAAGAAATGTAAGTTCTCGAAATTCTGTTTCTTTTACTTTTTACATTATTTGTTGAAAGTGCTCATGAATCTTCTTTGAATGTATCATGCTTGTGCTGTCATGCATTTAATATTGCTGTTTCTCATATGGTGGCTTTTGAACTAGTCAACTATAAGTATGCTCCCAATATGATGCTAGTCTTTGCTTTTTGTGATATTTTGTACTGTCAGTCTGTCATTTCGTTTGCTACAATAACTGTAGGAGCTCTCAAACCAGTGCGAAACTTTCACAATATGCATACTTGAATTTTTCACAGTATCTTTTAAAATGCCTTTCATTTGGTAAGGTTGGATGCCTTTTTTTGTCGTGCTTTGCATTGTTTTCTGTCACCAAAATAAAAAATGGAAAAAAAGTAGCTCTTTTTGTTCACTTCACAGTTCAGACACCTGGCCTTCACTAAGTTATAGCTTCTATCATCTCCTGTCTCAGCTATAACTTAGAAAGATTGGTGTATTTGTTAAGTTTAGACTTCACTAAACTGCTGTGCTCTAGTTTCTGCCAAGTTCCTGCTTCTTTCAGTTTGCCTTCTTTAGTTCAATGACAAGTTATTTAATTTTGGTTTCATTTGAAAAAGTACTTCGATTCATTTAACCACTTGAGAGGATGAGATAGTTTTTAATGTAATATATTAGAACTTCATTTTGCTTTTTATGATTATTTTGGGTTAATAATTAAGACAGAATTATTTATCAATGTTACTCATAAAAAAATTATTCATCAATGTTTTCTATGGCAAGGTTTTTGTTGTTTTTTATGCTTGCTTTTCTGATGTTTTCTATGTCTCTGAGCAAGACCCGATGACTATTTACCCACATGGGACATGGAATGCCATTCAACTATTGTTTACCAAAAATATGATGATTGTTAGTCTCAACGTGCATTTTTAAATTGAAGAATTGTTTGTAGGGTGCTTCTGGTTTCCTTGGGCTATGGTGCTCTGCAATCACTAGTAACTTTTTCGGGATTGACCATGGTGACACTACTATAGTTGCTTAACTTAGTAAATTTCCTAGCGACTATGTTAATGATTTGTTGTTACTTCTCCTTTACCATTTTAAGAGTTGCTGATTTGGCATGCCAATTGGAAATGCGTTTCTTGCCTAATTCTTTGTTTCATAGGTTGAAGGGCAAAAATAGGGAACTGAAGCAGTTAAGCAGATCTTGGGGGTTGCCTTGGAGATATAGAGGATTTCTCTGGGGGAGAGAATGCATAGTGTTTCCCCTTTGCCTGATTGATGTAGCAGTCGGAGCCCTTCTTTCAAGTTTTAAGTTTTCTTTCCACTTATGTTTTAGTTCTTTAGAACTTGTTGAAACCGATGCTGTTGTTGTTGTTGTTGATGATGATGTCTTCAAATTGCTGGAGTCTGAAATGTGGTAGATTACGTTAGATTTGATGCATGAATGATGATGTAGTAGGATTAGCTCATAGAACGTTGGTAATGTGCCCTTTTCAATTGTATTTTGGTTGTATCCTCTTAAACCCTTTTTTGTTGTTTCGAGAATACCATGTTAACCATGCAATTTTTTTGAGGTTGTAGAGTACTAACAATCCAATTAATGCAATCATATCTACCCAGAGAGTTGTACAGTAAATTGTCTTTGTACGTAGATATATATATATATATATATATATGTATTTATTGAAGCTTGATTGAATGATAATAATGTGCACAATTGTTGCTTCTTGCCCCACTTTTTATGCTTTTTAGGTATTTTGTTTCTTCTCCGCAAATTATAGCGAACTTCCATTTAGGCACATAAAAATGCACCTGAGTTGGTGCTCAGAAAAAGAGGGAGAGTATCACGTACGTGTTGGGATTTAATGTGGAATAACTTGGGGGCAAATGCAATATTCGGAGATCTAAAAGTGGGATTTTGGTGTGTTGGAACTTAGAATCATGTGGCAGCTATGCCCATATGGAAGGAATGTCAGTCACAGATTCTTTTTACTTTTTGAGACCCTGAGAATAGAACATGACCAAATCTAGTGGTCTAAACTCTCGTGGGCGTTTCATGTCACCATCTCATCTCAACTATTTCGTTTAAGGATCTTGTGGTTAGGACACCGTCCTGAATTAGCTTCCCAATTCACATTTATCATCAAAAGGCCTAAACTAATTAATCCCTATCAGTCGAGTTGAACTTGGGAAACCCCGAGGCCAGGCCATCATTCCCCATCAAATTAAGGAGAGGGTAAATAAAATATTCATATATATATATATATATATATATTTTATGAAATAATTCATATTTCTGAACTTTGGGGTTTTCCACTTTGCCATGCTAATCATGCTGTGGCCCACTTTATTTTATTGGGTACCAAGAAATAAAAGCTATGCGGCATACTGTTGTGGTTGACTGAGTGACATGCATGCTGTGAACCATATTGAAAGCTCATATGGTGGGGAATTTGCCGCTTCAATTAGCTTTTAGTAACTTCTCTTCGCATATTTAAGAGAAGATAATAAAGAGAACAAATATATAGTTTTATGGAATTCCAAAGCAACAAGAGAGGATAGATGAGAGGAAACCACATATACAAGAAGTAAAAAAGAGTCTTGCTTTCCACACATTCTCACGGAGATCACATCTCAAACCTTATGATTCACAATCGCAATCATAATATCCGTATCCTTTTGTTTTCACAATATAACTAAATTGAACTCTATCTACACTTTAGATACAACCTCTCTTAGAACCTTAAATTCTTTTTCTAACCGATAACCCTATTGAAAAACCAAATTTAAAACCCTATTCAATCTCTACCCAAATTTACAAAAACAAAAACAAAAGGATTGAAGATTAGGAAAAAAAACACATAAAAAAACTCTATTACAGTACAGTACAGTTACTTTTATATATTTTTTATACACTTTATTAATATGATTAGTTGTATCATTCTTTTAATATAAAATAATTATTTTAACTAATCATATGAATAGAATGTATAAAGAGTATTTAAAAGTAACGGTAGCATAACCCATATTTAAAATATCAGATAAATACCTTAAGGGTCCCACATCAACTATTAATGAAATTAATTATCTGGGCCTACCCGTATTCGAACCAGGCCCAACATAACCGGTCCCACTCTTCCCCAACCCGCCAAAACCACTACCGGCAGTACCCATCTGTTGATGAAACCCACTGGAGCCGTACACATGTCCACCCTGATGCATCATCATGCCCATCCCGCTACCACTCCCATATACCCCGCCACCCGGCTGTTCGAACCCACCACCGTTACCAAAACCCGTCGAGGAAGCGCCTCCGGCAGAGGCGTCCTTGTCACGCACCGCCACGCTCTTCTCTCCCTCCATCTCCCTGAACTTCTGCAGGTACACCTTGAGGGGCTCCACGTAGTCCTCGAAGCCGAGGGTGGTCATGGCCCAAAGCAGATCGTCGCCGTTGATCGTCTTTCGCTTCTCCCTCTGGCACTTGTCGGATGCCTCGCCGGTGATGAAGCTTATGAACTCCGACACGCACTCTTGCACCGTCTCCTTGGCGTCCTTTGAGATCTTCGCGTTCGCCGGCAGCGCCTTCTTCATGATCCGGCTCACGTTCGCAATCGGCAAGAACCGGTCCTGCTCCCGTGGTGACAGCTCATTGGCCGACGCATTTCCAGCTCTTTCACCGCCTCCTTCGGACTCGTTGTCTGAGTCCGCCATTGAACTTGAAGGTTTTTATTGCTGCAGTATGGAGAAAAGTACGAAGAAGTGGAAATTTCTTCTCTCTCTCTCTCTCTCTCTCTCTCTCTCTCTCTCTCTCTCTCTCTCTCTCTCTCTCTCTCTCTCTCTCTCTTTCTTTTAGTGAGAGAAAGTGGCCATAGTGATAACTAGTTAGATTAATTTTTCATGAAATGAAAGGACTTTTTATCTGTAGAAGAATTAAAAGTACTTCGAGAATTGAACGCTAAAATTTATGAAAAGTTAAGCAAATGAGTCAGCTAGTTGCAAATTCTGTCTCTTCTGATAGAACAATATTGAGAAATCGAACTCGGTAAGTATTTCAGAATGCAAACTTAGAAACTGCACCGAAAGAAACAGAGGAAGAATCGCCGACGTCGAGGAAAAAAAGAAGAACACAACAAAACAGAGGAAGATTCTACGGTTTTGAGTCGCGAAAGCTCGTGGCTTTGAAGTCGGATGAAATTTCCTGAAAAGAAAGAGATGAGTAGATGAGCGGAGGAGAGGGAAGAAACTAGTTATACTGCTCCAAGACATGGACAAATTGAGTAGGTTTTTTTTAGTGCCATGAGAATTGCAGCATCATGGGACCATCCTACCACCTAAGCCAATGAGAGTTGAGTTTTATAGTTGACTCACTGCAACAATTGCTTAGTAAAACAAACAACAACTAGCTATACCAATAATTTATGGGCTCCTTTATTTTAGTAAAAATAATTCTATAAAAATAAATTTATAAATTAATATGATTTAATATAATACATTATATTATAAATTTAACATTTAATATATTACATAAAATTGTATCAATTTATAACTTTAATTATATGATATCTCCTTACAACGGTAACATTTTAAAAAATATATATATATTTTAGAAAAATACTTTTTACAGTCGAGAAATACAGTCGGCGTGCAGTCGTGGAGAAAAAAGTGAATTAATACGGGACCTACATGAAAAAAAAATTATTTTTATAATTTTTTTTATTCACGTAGGTCCCCCTGAATATAAAATAATTTTTTTATAATTTTTTTTATTCATTCTGTACAACCGACTATACGCCGACTGCATTTGACGACTGTATCTAGTAAAGCCCATATTTTTAATCATGTTCATAGTTGAACGTGGGATTGATGCACGTTACCTAGGACATGAAGAGGAGGGTAACATCATGTGGAAAGCGAAAACTATGAAGTCATAGCCGTCCCACTTTTTATATATTCTTTCTTAGGATAAAGTTTGCCACCAATGGTTATTATTAGTAGTAGTGTTAATGGTTGTAGTGTTGAATATTTCAGCAAAACAGTAGTGCATATGGCAAAATGCTTCTTGGGTTAAAGACAAATTGCTCCACTTTAAAGAGTAGTGGAGCACTAATCCAATCTCTAGCAGTAGGAAAAATGTAAAGATAATTAGAGAGATGAGTGGTGGATGGCATATCGTGATTAGTGGGTAATGGTCTTTTAGTTTTAGTGTTAGGACTTATGATTACGTTTCTCTGTGAAAAAATTACTGTATGTATCATATTAGGGACTGAAGGATTAATATCATCAACAATCCATCTCGTCCGTTCAATCTTTGATCGGAAGTGCCTTAAAAATGGGTCGTTTCATTTTTCTCCCATATCTAAAGAATAGCTATAAAGTTCTTAATTTGAGCCATTTATTTGATGACTATTTTCAACAAAATTAATTACTTTCATGTCGTGCTTTAAACACCTGCTATTATATTCGTGCTCAGTTCTTTGACAAGCATCTGGCTTTTGTTCACAAAATTCTCTATGGTTTACCTTCTGTACTTTTCATTCTTGACTTGCGGACCCAACGATCTGATTCACCAAGATTGGACAAGCAATGCCTATAAGAATCAATCCAGTGATTGTGAACAAGCAAACAAAGGAAAAAAAGGTGTAAAGAGGGGCCCAAATGCTCACCAAATCCAGTGGATCACATTTTTTCCTGCTATTATTGACCGAATTCGAGAAGCAAGTCCACTTTATTGCCATTTTTATTCCTGAACAGAGGCCACCAAACACAAGCAGACTCCAACGAATCAAAGAAGTTGGGACTCACCATATCACATAATTTAAAGCAAAGCATAGGAAGACTCACCAAAGACACAAGACGCAATAAAGAATGTGAAACTGAGACTTAAAGGCCGGTCAGTTATATTGAAATCATGAAATCTCCTACAAATCATGTTGATGTATACATTCAAGCCGCAATCCTACAGAACAGCTCGAGTCGTCTGCTAATTTCTAGTAATTACTACTTTGTTTTCTGGCAAATGGTATTCAAACAGTAAATAACAGCCAGCTTTATGCAGCGATAGAGTTAGTTAGTACTACATCTGCGCACAACACAAATTATGAAGGAATACATAAATAGCTACACTATTTCCACGCAGTCATGTTCAATCCTATTGTTCAGGTTTCCACCTCTTGGCTAGCAGACTGGTTTTCATCTTTCTCGGCATCGCCTTCTCCATCTTCGTCATCATCTGCCTCGTCGGCTAGCTTAGTAAGCTCTTCCTGGATCATGAGCTTTATAGATGACTTTCTTGGGGTGAGATCCGTATCAAACCTTTGAGCTGTGAAATTGTCAAGAGTTCTGTTAGCCATCAAGTAATACAAATCTAGGAAGAGTTTGATCAATCTCAGCCCATTAATTGCTAAGTTTCCAATGCATCTTCAAATGATAAGTTCTTCAAAGCAGGGGCCATTGAGTGGTACTATTTGATATCTACAATTCAAGGAATCAAAAACTACAATGGTAAATATAAATATGAAGATAGCATACCAAGTTGCTTCAGGATATCAGTGAAAGTGGCCTGCAAAATAAAGCAATATTTATTTAGGGAAGATACAAAACAATTACTCAAAGAATACAATAAGACACAAAGCTCCACAAAGCCTCTACAAATATCTTTAAAGCTCCTCTCAGTTTAATTACCAATATGTAGGAAATAAAGAAAGCTGGCAATGTTGCAAAACAACCCATTACCACCTCTTATAACTTGTAAACATACAATTTTCTCCACTACCTCACCAATCAAAAGCCAGTTGCTTTATTTATTTTTCTTCTCATGCTTCCACTTTGTAAAGCCATCCATGCATCCATGTAATGCAAGAGAAAAGTGTATCGAAATGTTGAAAGAGAAACGACTTTGGAGACAGCTTGCAAGGACGTACAAGGCAAGATAAATGAGGAAATACATATCCATACATGCATGGGTTAAGGTATGAAGGTGCGTTAATTTCGTATATGGTCATGCGAAATTAGTTCAACTCCATAAGATGTGAATCTAAAAATCTTAGCCGACAGATTTCATGAGTAGTTCAAAAATAATTTATGGAAGCTCAAAGAAATTCCAATAAGCTTTGAGGCAGGCACTAGAACAAACAACCATAATGGCATGTCCAGCCAAATATTATAGACAAGAGAGATGCAATATACAACACCAATATCCCACTCTCATCCCACTATGCTGATGTGGCACTTAGCCATTTAGGCAGAACATGTAACATTTTCCTCATAGACAATATAGATATCATTCTGAGGAGCATCCCAATGCTTCATTCTTTTAGCCTAAAGAGGACAGTGGTTGGCATGATAACCAATTTTCCTCAAGTTCAATATAAATTTTCATTACAACTATCATGGACAATATTGGTATCATCAGGTTACCGTATATATTTTATAAATAAAATAAAGTTTAGCAGCTTACCGTATTAAAGTCGACTTCTTTAAGAATTTCGCAAGTTGCATCTCTCAACTCATCATCATTTGGCTTGAGTTTCTCCTCTTTGACCTTGTCCTTCCGTTTAGCAACCCTTTTGCCTGCAATATACAAAAAAAACCTTACTTTCAGAGCTCAATAATTCCTTCATTTACTTGAGTTCAGATAACATTTACAGCTAATCTGTTAGCAAAATTTCAGGCAAGTAGAGTAGGAATTTCATGTCTTTATATATTTTGATTAAAACCACCATGTTTAAGTTCTTCCTATAAAAAAGACCATGAAAGGTATGCAAGCAAGCCCGGAAAAAAAGTAATAACAATAAAGGAAAGGGGGGAATATGATTTGTACCAGATTTTTCCCTGGAAGCCGATCTTGCTGGAGTTGAAGCCTTTTCTTTTGCTACTTTATCATTTTTTATCTTCCTTGAGAACACCTTTGGATTTGAACCATTGTCATCATCAACCTTGGAGCGTTTGGAAGACGATTTATTGGGTTTTTTTTTGGGAGCTGTATTGGATTTATTAGGAACCGTGATTTTCTTAGATTTAGCTTTCCCAGCAGACTCCTTTCTTGATGATGTTTTAGAACTTCGTTTGTGTTTCCTCACATCATCTTCAGAATCAGTTTTCTCCTCATTTTCAGAATGCTCAGAAACCTCATCCTTGGATTTTTCCTGATCACCATTTTCATTTTCTTCCTCTTCATTTTCTTCATCCTCTTCTTTTTCCTCTTCAGACTCATCTTTTGCTTCAATTGAACTCTTTTTCTCCTCCATTTTTGATGTCTCCTCAGCCTTTATCCGGTTCTGGAGAAAAAGTGACAAAATGAAATTTCTTATGTAAGGTTGCATTTTTTTTGTTTCTTTTTAGATTGCTGGATATATACAGTTCAGTTCTTCTCAAGGAGTCAGAACTCCATAAATGACCAAGCATATTTGTGATGAGCATAGTCTTCGCTTACTCCAGTAATAAGAGATTAAAAAATTGTAATGATACAAGATGTGGATTAGGTTAGGGACCACGTATGATAATAGAAGCAATAAAGAAGAAGTGGAACCACTGACTGTGGACACCTTCTTGTCCCACTAAAACCCTATATACAGGTATTACTAAATGAAGAATATTAATGGACCACAACCACATAATCAAATTAGCAATACCCGTCAGAAACATAGTCTGAAGGAATTACATATAATATATATATATATATATTTGATAAGTTAGTCTGGAGGGATTATATTCACAGAAATAGCCATTTAACTAAGTGCAACACGCCAGCTTAGAAAGCCTCATGCCTAAAGCCAAGGAAAAGAGGACTTCTCATTTATGCTCTAACAAGATCAAGAGATGGATAGAGAACACCCTATTATTCACTTGTACAAGCGCATGATTGACTACACAGGCAAGGCAGTGTAGCGGGAAAAAGGGGAAAAAAGACGGAAAATGTTAAATCAAATGAAGGAACATCTCAATATATATTCCACCTGTTCAAAACACCAATAAATCACCCAATAAAGAGTGATTTACTGATTAAACTATATTGCTTTAACTCAAATCATATTCTAGTGTACGAGAATAACACCTTGGCTGATCGCTTTGAAGCTGCATTTCCAGACAATGAACTTTCTCTAACCACTCTCTTCCGCTTTTTGCTGGCCTTACTTGACTAATAGGCATAAAAGGAAACAAATACCCAAAAAAAAAATAAAAAAGTCTGAGATCCATTGCAAAAAAACAATGCTTTGTAAAAATGGAAGTCCAGTGGAGAACAGATGCAAGGTAAACAAACCTTCTCTTTTTCTGCAAGAAGCACCGTGGTTGTAGCATAAGGGGCCACCAAAAATTCTATCAGCTTTGCAACAATGTCTTCCTGCATGCGCACTTCAAGTCATTAAAACAATATCACTTGAGAAGTGAAGCTTTATGAACATTAAAGCTAGCTTTTAAATGCATGCTGCAAATTTACACTCATAGGAGCTTTGGTTTCATTAGGAAATAATTAAACTGACATTAAAGCCTGCAACCAAATTGTGCAGGTGAGATTGACACATCACTGAAGCTATCTTATTAACCTGTTCACATGTTGTTTGCAGGCATGAAATACAAGGGTGGTTAATAATGCCTTTGTTAACTAATTTACAAAGTATAAACAACCAAATATTTCCAGCAACTAAAGACTAACTAATTGATTTAGTAAAAGATTCAATGCATAAAACAGGGCTGAAAAACAAAGTTAATCAACCAGAAGTACATTCCATACTTAACATGCAATGGTAGTAAATCAACGAACCTTTCTTGTAGTAGCCTTGGCAATTGGTATGTCAAGCACATCACAGAATTCCAACAACTTCTCTTTGTTGCACTTGTCAAATTTCTCTTTAACTTTGATCATCTGCTTTTCCTGTAAAAGTGAAAAAAAAAATGATAGTTAAAAAGTGAAAAAACTTGCAAAAATGGAATCTCAGAAAGATCAAGTCTGCCACGCTACAGCTTGCTATCACAGCTCATACAAAGGATGAATGTTCTTTAGCATGGATAAATCCTTTACCTCATTTTCATGCCACACAAAACCAGAAAACCGAGATATATTATTCTTAACCTGCACTGCCTGCAAAAATGAAAGTTGAAATTTACACTGAAGCAAGATTGGTGTAGTTAATGGTAACAAAAAAATCCAATATATTTCCTTAAGTACATCCTCATACCAACTAGAAAGGTGGAAAACAGGAAGCCATAAGTACATACAGAAGCAACACTAAAGCCTTCATAATATGCATTACCTTCCCTCTCCTGCCAAATAGAATTGTATGAAGCAGTTTGAAACTATCATCAGTCTTTCTTCTTGATAGCTTGAATGCCACTATAGGAGAAAAAAACACTCAAGTTCACTATTATCATCCTTGTCTTAAAACAGGTATATCTAGAAAATTAAAAAGCCTGATCAAATACAGAAAAATCAAAATAATGCATGGATAACCAGCATAAATGACTTAATATTAGCTTAAAACAGTAATAAAATGGATTTGTACATAATAATATAGAAATGTGATCAGGAGAGGGAAAGAGCCATACCATTAGGTATATCTTTCAGAGGGGTACCACGGCCCTACAATTTCAAATGTACATTATGGTGAGGAAAAAACAGGAAAACTGCAATTCAAATTGTATGGTATAAAAACCAAACTAAAAAGAAACACCTTCTCAATTTGGAATTCCTTGACTGCTTCTTTTTCAATCGATGCCACCAGCCTTTCAACTGATTTCCTCTCACGTACAGGGCGGTCAGTAGCAGGAGTCCTTGGCTCTGGATCCTTCTTTTCTTCAACTTTCTTTGTCTTCTCTTTTACTTTCTCTTCACTCTTCCCTTTCCCACGCTTCTTTGACCCTTTTGCTGCCTTACTCTCTGCCTTCTCTTCATCCTTGTCTTCTTTCTTCTTGTCCACATCAGCCTCTCCCTCCACCTCGTCTTTGGCTCCATCCTTTAATTCAGTTGCCTCTTTTTCACTCGGACTAGCATCTTCTTCCATTGCCTCTGTTTTCTGTTCCTCTGATTCTTCCTTTTCTGTTTCTTCTTTGCTTTCCTTGTCTTCATTTGGTTCTGTGTCTTCATCCATTTTCGCAGTCTCTGACTTATCAATTTTCTTATCTTCTTCCATTTCTTTTATTCCATTTTGCTCCTCTTTCTTCTCAGTTGCAGCTTTAACTGTTTTCTCTAGCAGGCTAGTCCCATTTACTACTTTCTCAGTCACCATATTCTCCTCAACCATAATCAACTTAAGTCGAAGCAAATGCTCCAACAGTAAGCACCTTTCCTCCCCCTCCAAAGAAAATTTGCACAGATTGGACAACAAAATAACTGCAGTTAGGGAAAAAAAACATTCACTATGAGCCATGGTCGAAGTCTAGAGGGCAGGGCAGTTGAATAAACACAGTCATTCAGCAGCATTGCCCTAAATATTGATATTTCAAGACAACAATAATTTTGGATTGTATTAAAATAACATTTTCGTGACTGGCTCCATCAAGTTGTGGTGCAATCTCACCCGTTTGAACCAAGTTACTGCCACTTTGGTTATCCATCAAGGAGTGCACTCAATGTAACGATTTAAAAAATTAAAATCATTTCAATGTCTGAAATTGCAGGAACCTAACTCGCAAGTCTCCATTTTTCCATACAGGATAAAATTTTGCAAGCTTGTCGACGTAAACAAACCACAGTTGCCAAAAAAAGACAGACCCACAGAGTCCGAACTTAACTTAATTTGAAGATCCACTAAAATGAAAGTCAAATATGGAGATGAGCTGCGGTGAATAACTGAATTCCATCCAAATCACTTCCAAAAAAATATAAAATTTACAAGGGTATGATAGCAGCCAGTGTGCATTGAAGTATAACTGTATATAGGCTTAACAAACCAAAAAACCCCCAACAAGATCCGGAAAAAAGTCAGAAACACGAATATAACCACCAAAGAGCGAGAAACAATAACATAACATAGGACTGACAGATAAAACAGTAAAAACAAGCAAAATTAACATAAAAATGACTATTAAATTATTAATACACAAAAACAAAGAGGAATAATCATAAAAAAAATTCAAATATTTAACTTGCGTGCAGCTTTAAGAAGTGTAAAACTCAGCAAAAGCAGACCTCAAAGTGAAAAAATATCAAATCCAACTCAAATCTCTCTGTGCTTATGCATTTTCTCATCAACCAAACAGAAGCAGATACCAAATTCGCAAATAAAACGGTAAAAAAAAAAAAACCAGAAATTGAGACGAAAAGGGACAAAATTATATAGAGAACCGTTTCAGAACCCTAAGCCCTGAACCGCAAAGTCCATTGCAGATCACGTCGTGGAGCAAAAGAATAATCATTTAACGGAAAATAATGAAACTAATTGAGAGAAAGTTAGACGATTGAAACTTACAGAGATATTGGGATAATTTTTATTGGTGAAATTGAAGCCTTTTGAACAGAGGCGGTCTCCGACCGTGTGCACTCCCTCTCACTGTTTCTCTCCGAGTCTCGGGAACATTTTCTGCTTTGGTCTCGCGCTCTCTCTCTCTCTCTCTCACTCAAAGTTGGGGTATTTTCGGGATTTAAGGAAGTTCGGACGTCAAATCCGGAATTAAAATGCAGTAAGATGCCACGCAGGATTTCGGTGTCAGAACTGGGTTTGGAAGTTTGAAAAAACGGAAAGAGGACAGACGATTTAGATGGCGTTTGGACACTGTATGTCAGATCTAACGGTCCTTATTGATAATCGGTTGAAAATTCCGGAGCATCTTGAATTGGTCCCACCCATTGTGTGGGACTGTAGCTGGGTCCCATGTGAAAGTACCGTCAGCAGTTAGGAGCGTCATCGGAAGCGGTAGACTTATTTTCCGGTCAGAAAATTGTTATTTTTTTTTTATAAATATTTTGACAACAAATCTATTTCAACAAAAATAACAATTTTATTCCATTTCATTATTATAATTTTTTAAAATTTTAACAAAAAATTATAATAAATAATTTATTTTTTTAAATATCAAAATAAAAATAAAAATAATATTTTAATCAACTTTCAACTTTCATATAAAATTATTTTATCTTATTATCCAAATTATACCTTAAACCCCTCCCCACAAAGGGTCGTTCATTTTTGTTCAATTACAAAATTTTCTCTTTTGGAATCTCTTGTTTTTACATTTTTTGTCTAGACATACATCTATTTTCGGATGTTTTCAAGACCACTTGATTAATATTTATTAATAATTCATTATTATTATACACGAATTATTTTATTATTATTGACAAATCATATTAAAACATTCTTAACAAATATCGAAAAAAGTCCCTAAGAATAGCAGCAAATCTCTCACTCGCGCGCAAGATGTATTTCCGTGGAAAGTAGATCACAAGATGGAGTAATACAAACAGAGCCTTAATAATGGTGCCTATGCACATCATGGGAAGGAATTAGTTGGAACATGAAAAGGTGAAAAATGAAAGAACAAAGGAACAAAACAGATATCAAGATCTCATTCAAAAGACATTGCGAGTACTACTGGGCCGGGATTCCTATCCTATCCTCCTCAGAAAGAATGATTATTTTACCTTGTTCGTGTCTGCTAATATATGTAACAAAGAGCATGATAAAGTTGCAACTTTTATACTTTAGTGCATACAAAAGGGATTTTGAAAGGCAACGCTAAGCATGCTCAACTTGCGAAAGTCAAGGGCTCCTCATGCCTTGTAGAAAAAGCCAAGTAAATGGAAAAGAAGAAATTCTCTTACCAAAAAGAAAATACACAAAAACCTACTATCCCTTGATCTCAACCCTACCTCTTAACATCTCATCCATTCAGATCAAATCTCCCAACCTATTGGCCTCTTGACAATGCTAACTCAAGCTTCAATCTCTAACCTTGAACACTTGATGGAGCCCATTGAAAGATCAATTTCGATCAAGTTTTCTTCCTCATTCATCTCGTTGATCTCTGCCAAGAGCTCCATTAAGCCCTGTTGTTTGAAAATGGAGTCCGGTAAGAGCCCGGGCAAATAGGACTGTGGCTTTAATTGCTTTGGCTCCCCTTCAAGGCCACCGGACTTGCTGACCGGAAGGGATATTTCAATGAGGCTATCATCATCTTCATCAGAAACCGAAACATCTGAGATTGCTGCAATTTGTTCCATATAGTTGGAACTCTTCAAATCGAGATCAAAGCTTCCACCTAAATTGGAGTCATTGCTGCTTTCACTGTCTGATGACAAGAGAATATCCGAGGGTGATTCAACTTGGTACTCATGCATCAGACCAACTTCATTTTGTTGGACCGCCTCAGTCTGGGTAGCTGTTTCTAGTGGTGTCTGAAGGTTCTCTCCAACTTCTTTTCCACGCAGGTTTTTCTGGCCGCAGTTGAGACCCTGATGATCATCTTGGACAATATTCTCGTCCAAAACCACCTTTTTCCTTTTGAATGTGACGATGAGCAGGGTCGATAGAACCAAAATTGGAATGGTAACAAGGAAAGGATGGAACCCAAAACTAAGAAAGTAGGAGAAAACTAAACAAGGAACAAGGACTGCAATGCATAGCCATAAGGGTCTGGAAAAGCACAACAAGGAACAGATTCGTTTTCCAGCTGTTTTTGCCATGGCATACATCGATCAAAGAAGGGTTACAGAAAGAGGATGAAAGAAGGGTTTGGACTGCAAAAAGTAGAACGCAAGCTTATATATAGTAAATATTTTTCAAGGGTTTTTTAGAGGTACCAGAAGAGACTTCTAGATCAGCTAAAAAGTTTTTGGAGCAAAAACGTCTCAAACGTTGATTATAATTTATGCTGAATGTATTTTGCTGCTCACGTATTAAGAAATGGGCAGAAAACAGGAACAGGTGAGTGCTGACGAATCAGTCAGGAGTAGAAAGATCATGTGAAAAATATCATTAATTTGACCGGCATCCATTTACCTGATGGTCCTGATCTTGAACTTCAAGGAAAAAATGTGGCTCTTTGGTGACGTTACGGCTTTAATTAGGCACAGAAATCACTGGCTGTTTTCTCCCACACCAAACAGTTTTGTTCTTATCCGCAACTGATTCTCTTTAAGAAAGCAAAACCGGCCTTGTTTCCCATTGTCATTTTCACGAGCTCAAAGCCTTGGAATTACCAAATACAACACATCTCTGCTCCCCACATGGCACAACGTCGAGACCCTTCAAAACAAAACCCAGTTACAGAAATGAGAATTCTATATATAATCTATATACAGTAGAACTTGCAGGAGGCAGAAAAATATTTGTGTATATGATATCCCTCGCTAATTACTTTTCCCCCTCTTCTTTTCACGAGCAAACAAAACCCACTCACAATATAAACGCACTCACAACGTTGAGTTCAAAATTTCCTTCAAAATCACCTTTCTAGTTAACAAAATTTCGCGGCATACAAACATCAATTCAACACCTTTCTTTTTTCTTTCGTTTTCGAGCAAAAGGCCTTGGCAGAAATACAATTTATTGCTAGACATGAATAATTGCAGTACCCCAGCAATTTTGTCAGTACTCAGAAAACTAATTATAAACTGTAACAGTTCTGAGTAATGATGACCCATTTTCCATTGTCTGAAAGAAAAGAAAAACTTAAGGCAGTGTTAAAAATCTGATCTACTTTCTTCTGCTACACGTCCTCCAAGTTTTAATAGAAGCCCATTACCTTCAGGCCCGTTTTGTCAGGTGCCATCACTCCTGTTTTCTCACAAGCAAACAGAACAGGTAAATGGGAACTAGATGGAGTGGAAAGTATTACTGCATTTCAAAAATGGGATCCATTGATTAAAAGAGAAGTGTCACCGTCTACATTTTTCCTTTTTCTTTTTGCCTGAAAATTTTTCGTCGGGCTCATCATTTTCTCTGGCACATGAACAAATTATGTAGGCAAGAAGATTTCCAGATGCGGGCAAGCCGTCAAAGCTTTATTAATCCAGCACAGATGAAGTCATGAAGCTGGTAACAGACAGAGACAGGGCATCAGCTACCAACATAGGATGTTGTGCACATTGAGTCATTGACTTGCAGCTCCAATTTTTATGTTCCAGCTTTGTTTTCATTACATTTAGGACAAGAGAATAGTTTGTCTTTTGCTATAAATACATATATTTGGATGATTATATAGATTAAATTTTATCGTGTTTGTTTTACGTGTAATTTAGTTAGCACGATAAACTCATAGTTTATTATGTATAAGATGGTTTATTGTACATATTAATTGGTTGGTAACAAAAAACTATGAATTTATTGTTTTGTTATGCACGTAACTTGGTTGATATAACAAATTACTATAGAGTTGCCTATAAACGAGTATTTAAGGATCATATGTAATACAGAAGGAAAAAATATATATTAAACTCTTAAAGAATTAAATATGTTACAATCTTTTAATTTTTCTGTTTCTTTTTTATAATTTTTTAATCATTTATTACTTTTTTTTAGTTTTATAATATATTTGATATTATATAATATATTAACCCCATTTCCAAGGAAAATAATATTAAAAAAAGAAATAATTATCTTATTAATTCTAATTGATTAAATATTAGGGACATAATAAGTCTATCCCATGCATGTCTATCATAAAAATGTACGGTTTTTTAAAATGATTAAAAAAAAAAAAAACAGAACATTTGTGAAGTTTGAAGCGAGTCCACTAATGACTAGTCTGTCGGTGACCGCACAGGATATTTATTCCCCATGATAATTAAATTACAAACTCATTCTGGGCCTTAGGATTTAAATTATGGAAATGTGCGTGGGTCCAGCCGGCAACCTGGGACATTGACCTCACGCTCCTAATCGAATCTAATTATGCTTAATCATCGAACACAACCACCCGTGATCTGCCGTGCCACGTGCTCTGGATTCTCTTTTATTGAAATGATTAAATCACCCGGGAGCCCTAAAACAATATAGAAATAAAAGGAGGGCTAATTTGGGGCAGTAAGAAATTGTCAGGTCTCGGGAGCACTAATTCTAGGGTTAGGGTTTTAATGATTCTGTGTTATCTTCTTCCATATTTGGGGGATTCTTTAGGGTTTTTAATTTTAATAATTTATTCCGCGAAAAAAGAAATAAGCAGTTATAATAATTTATAAAGCTCTGTTTGTTTTGCGTTGTGTGGGGAACACCCAGAGAGTTTTTTGGGTTTCTTCCTCGGGATTCGTGACAGTGGTGATTGCCTGTGTGAGTGATCGTTTTCTGGGCTTCAGCGCCCTCTGGCCGTTGAAATCCATGATCATCAGCGTTCCATGGACCCATCTCCGGTGCCAACCACTCCTCCAGTTGAAGAAGATGATGAGTGGGGTATCAGTTTTGTATTTTTTTTTTCCCCTCATTTTATTTCGTTCGTGACCACTTGTTTGTTGGCTGAGAAGAAGTAGAAGAAAGTAAAGTTCGGATATTTTTAGGGGTTTTCCAATGGACATAACTGTTTAATTATCCTAATTTATTATGCTTGAGTATGTTATATTGATTTGGTTATTTTGGTCTCCATGCACACCTCTCTGGGGGTTGGCACCAGGTTGTGTTGCACTTTTTTTAACAATATTTGATGGATTTGTTATTTGATTTTTCTCTCAGGAGCTGTTTGCACATTTCAAGTTGTAGAAATGTTTGAGGGGGTTGATTAGTACTTGAAGTTATATAATATTGTTAGCGGTACTAGCTATAGATATAATATCATTGCAGAACTTACTTTTCCGATTTAAAAAACAATAATAATAATAACTGATGCGTAGATTTAGCTAAATCAAGGAGATCAGATCAAAGATGAAAACTTGAAATCTGAGTTCCATCATATGTAAGTTTATGAAGGAAATGAGTTTAGTTAATCCATCTCAGTTAATCCATCGAGGATCTCATCATCCATCTCATTCTTGTGGGGAGAGGAAGTATATCATTTGAATTCTAGCTCATTGTCATCAATATGATCTTCCTCAATATCGAATCTTCATCTTGGGTCTTTATGATTCATCATCGATTGTTTTTTTCTTTCTTTCTTTCTTTTTTTAACCTCAGACAATTAGCTTGATCTGTTGATAAAATGTACAAAATTTTGCACTTTCTATGTTTACTTTTCTTTAAGCAGTAATAGGATTTGGAATTCTAAATATTTTATGACATACATTTTTTATATACTATGGCTAATGTAGTGTGTCTTTGTATCTTTTAGAAGAGGAAGTGGCATTTTAAGTGAATAGTTGCATGTTTGGCACATAATAGTTTATTAATCTCTGCATGCATGAGTTGGTCGGATCTCAAGTTCAATTTGGTATATCTTTAACTGATTAATAATTGCTATAGAATCATAGTACATGCTATGCCTCTTCCTGCAGAACAAGTATAATTCAGTGGGATTGGATGATATGCTGCCTTCTAGCATCTATTCCTATTCTGTTGAAACACAGTTAGGTGGACCCATTGTGGTTCGCCAGATCAGAGGAACGTTTTACTGTTTCACAGTCTCATGGAATAATTTTTTCATAATGACTCGTCATTTGTTTTGTCATCATCTGTTATGAGGTGAGAGAGAGATACAGAGAGTTCTAATCTATCCTTTGTACTTTATAGTTTGCATTCCACATATTGATTTGGTAATTTAATTTCATGTTAGGGCTTTTTAGTGTAAGAGAGAGGTAGGTATTATACTAACAGTAATAAGGAGGCATATGTTTTCCAGTTTTAAGTGAACTGTGATTTCTTTAAGATCCATTGCATCAAGTATACGGGGTTCTCTGTTGTGATCAGTAATAACTTCTTTAAATTGTTTGAGGTATCCCTGACCATGCTGACACAGATCTTTGGCTTGTATTTGCATTAGACACTGATGGATTCGTGATTCCAAGCTTGGAAATAGGGGATCCAGTTCAACATAATTTTGATGGTCCAGAAGTAGAATCTCCAAAACTTCCTCCAAAGGTCTGCCGCAAGAATCCTAAACTCTTATGAGCAAATATGAGAGAAAAATACCCTGTAGATGATGGACTAGTTATGCATTTAACCTGTATCCTAAATAATTGTGTGTATCACACTTATGCAGGCTAAAAAAGAGGAGAACATCTACCTAGGACCACACGGAGCACCGCCTTCACGGTCAAAACAGCTGGAACATAACTCTGCCGGTCGTAAGCAGCGGTTCAAGCAAAAATTGAAGGAAGCAGATCGGAGGACTAGTGAGACAGGTCGAGAGAATAAGTTAGAAAATCTGCGAGAACTTGTGGGTGAAGGCAAAGCATCTGTCAGCATGGCAAAGGGCTCTTCCAGGGATTGGCTAGACCTACACTGCCATGAGTCTCAGTTTGAGAAGTGGAATCCCCAGTGAGTGGAGTATCTGATAGCTATTCAACTTGGCGCCCAAGCGTTTCCCTTTTCTTTTTGGCCATAACGCTATTGCGAGCTGTCATTTTGAATTTACTGAGGTTATGCATCGTGAGAATAAATTATCTATCGGACCTTTGAGTGTTGCTTCAGTTGCTAGAGATTATTGTAGTTACGGTTGTGTAGTTTGGAATCTTTGGATTGTATTATTTACAGTTGGTTGTTTGCCACTTCCCTTTCCTCGAGTTTTTGCTCCACCCAATTTCATGGCCGAAGGTAAATGGGTCACTGCTGAATCCTAAGAAAAAACAAATAAAAAGGTGTAATTTGATTTGAATTTCCCCATTTCATTAAAACCATTTGAATTACTTTCACCAATGATGTGATGGTTCCTTTACAAATGAGCGCTCGCAGGAAACACTAAACTCATATGTTGCTCCGCTCTCCCTGCAAGAAATTGATGTGAATGGTACCCTTTGCCAATTCAGTAAACGTTCTCTGCGATGCTCAGCCATAAGGTAAGCCCATGGCGTGGGTGAGCATGTTAAACATTGTTTGGGAGATTGCTCATTATACACAGGGATATTAAAAAAAAAAAAAAGATAACAAAATGATTTTTAGACCAACGTATTGACCACTTTCTCTTGATAAGACTGATTTTAGTCATCCTTGTATACACCTAGAATGTGATGCATATCGTTGTCTCAGAAGTATGAATCAATAAAATGTCCTTATATTAACAAAATAGGTGTCTATCCCGCTGCAGTATTACTGGTCCAGTACGATGTTACCCTCAAAAATTCAGATGACATCTTCTGAGATAGATCAACTCTAATATTCAGTATCAACCTCAAAAATAACTTTTTTGGAGGAATATAGCTGTATTGGACTGCTCAAACTTTAAATGGAAGAATGTCAAGAAACAGTAATGTCAAACTCCAGGTCAACCTAACTCACTGCATGCCCAAAAATTCTAATCCCGTTGCCTTGGGTGTTAACCCATGCTGAGACAGATATTCATCGTTGTAAAACTTACTTAGATGCCTCATTCCACTGTCACATAGAATAGTCACAATGGTGTGACCAGGGCCGATTGACTGTGCCACTCTGACGGCTCCAACACAATTCATTGCTGATGAACTCCCAAGAAAGAGTCCATCATTCTTCAGAAGAAACCTAAGTTCAAGTAGACATAGAATGCATATACAAAGATTAGTTTTGTGTTTTAGCCAAGTGAATGGGTGGAAGACTATTTTTTTCTTTTCATTTCATCATTTGACAAATACTAAACTGTCATTCTAAAGGAAAAGGTTGTGCAAAGCATAGTAGAATCAGGAAAATAACATCTAAATAGTTGAGTCAGCCAAAAACAAATCGCATTAAAGAAACTACAATATGCACTGACCTTGACATTTCAACAGCCTCGATATCTGTGCCTCTAAAAGCCCCATCAAGTTTTGCCAACATGAAATTCTGTGTTAACCTGTTGATTCCAATTCCTTCAGTTACTGTGTCAAATGGATTCTTTAGTCTTCGTCCTTCAGCCTCCTCACTAGTGTACATCACCCCCCTAGTTACCTTATTGAACAGACCAGAACCAGGCGGATCTATCAGGAAACACTTGATGTTTGGCTTATTTTCCTGTTGAATACATGTAATAAGGTATTCATTCACAAATGTATGACAAAATTAATGAGGGAAAGGGAACTTACCTGGAGAAACCTGGAAACACCAGCCACAGTCCCTCCTGTGCCTGCAGCTGCTACAAATGCATCTAAATTACTACCAGTCTGTTCCAAAATCTCAGGCCCAGTACCCTCATAGTGCGCTCGGAAGTTAGCAAGATTCTCAAATTGGTCAGCAAAGAAGCCACCTCTACAATTATTCAATAAAGACGAGCCTTCACAATTTTCACCCATTGGGTAACCATTGATTTGCTTTAGGGATTGGCCATCCATTTGATCAGCTTTTTGATTGTTTGATGCCACCTCATTTGCTTCCACTGCCCTTCTCCTTGCAATATTGACATAGTGATCCCTGTGTGTGATTGACACGGGTCTTACCCTTTCAACAGAAGCTCCAAGGGCTTCAAGTATTTGAGACTGGGAAAATTTTGCAAAATTGAAACAAAATTACGCATGTTGCAGTACATAGAAACAGGGACAAAAGAAATCCAAGAGAACATATAGTTATGTATAATTTTTGAGTAGTTGGCCAGGTACTCGCTGAAATCGTATAACTGTTCTGCACCAAGCTACCATTTTTCTTTTTTTTTTTTTTGCTATCTAAAAATTTGCCACTGTTCAAAAACCTAAAACCACTGGATTGCTAGGTATGTGGAAAACAGGATACTATAATCTGTCAAAGGATTTCTTCATCTTGCTTCCAGCCTCATTTTTATCCCTTCTTTTTGATAAGTGCTTCCAACCTCATCTTTTTGATCAGTGCTTCCAACCTCATCAATAACCAGTTGCCTACGGTGCCACTGATATTACTGAGCAATGTGCTAAGAGAAAAAACAATTCAAACATGTTGACAAGCAACAAATAATCATACCATTGTTCAAGAAAATAGTATGGATGAAATCTTGAAGGTTGTACCAGAAATAAGAGAAAGTAGTTTGTCAAGGAACTCTGGTTACTGAAAGTATATTTTATTTATACCTTCTCAATCGCTACATCATCGGGGATAACAACATGGCATTTGCATCCATAGGCAGGTGCAACTGTAGCAAGACTGATAGCAGTGCTCCCAGCGCTCCCTTCAGTAACAACACCACCTTCAACTAGATCACCAGATTCCAAAGCCTGCACAGAACCACGAATTGGAAAGCATTCTACAATAAAACCAACACTGACGATAAAACACAAAATCTTAGGCTATGTATGTATTTCTGGACCAACAACCATTACCTCCTGTACCGCACACCTAGGCATTGATAATAATTACTGTTTCTTACTTTAGAGAGCTTTCATTTATGCGCAATATTCCATCATTGACAAAGCAAAGTACCACTGAAGCAATGAAGATATCATTCAAAGCATTACGCAAATAACAAAACTTAAACAAATACGCCATTACAATAGCTTGTTCCTCCCCAACTCTGAACAGAAAAAATGTTCAAGGGGAAAAGAAATATTTGTGTTCGATGGTTTTGAGAGATTCAGTTCTCAGAAAATTCTCAACAAAGCCAAACAAATATTAAGCTCAGTTGACTGTAAATTCCGGTTTGCCGAAGACTCGAATAGGTTAAATAAAACCTAAAACATTCAAATAATTTTTTTTTCACCTAAAGTGTTCGAGCAAAGAAACAAACAAACATCTAGAAATAATACTAATATACCTCTTCAATGATTTTCACCGCAACCCTATCTTTCACGCTCCCTCCCGGATTCAAAAACTCGCACTTCCCAAGGATCTGAACAACCCCACGAACAAATTATCAATAGCAAAAAAGAAAACATTTTTCCGTAAGTCTTTAAAGGAGACCGCATGGTAACAAAAAAGGAAAAACGAAAATAAAAGAAATCCCAGTTGATAAAACCAAAGTAAACTTGAAAATACAATTGCTCTTTTTTTTTTTTTTTTGGCATACTTCGCAACCGGTAGCTTCAGAGAGGCTGTTGATGCGAATCAAGGGAGTGTTGCCTATGGCATCAGTAAGCCCATTTCTGGAGTTACTCCTCTTCTTCTTCTTCTTCTTCTTCTTCTTCTTCAACTGCTTTGGGAGAGGTAAGTTGGTCTTTCCAGAGACAATAAAGTGAGACAGCAGAGCCATGGAGATGGAGATAGCAGCTGCGACAGCAATAGCTCCTGTGGTTCTCACAGGCGCCATTGATGGTGGTTCCAACCCGTCGTCTCGGACCAAAATAGTTTAAAATGGAAAGTAATTAATACTTTAGGATATACTTCTGAATCTCTTTTCTTAAATCTTAAGAAAACAGAGGGACACGATAAAAACCGATGCTTTTTTTAATTTTTGGGCAAAAAATGCATAATGGGTATGGATCATGCGTGGAAATTTGGAATAAGTGGCTTGAATTTGGTCGTTGCATTAATTGGGCCCAGCTTAAACTGTATAGTGTTTTGGACTTTAAAAAAAAAAATAAAAATGCTAAATTTACTACAAGTTTTATTTAATTTTACGAGTTTTTATATTTGCACTAAAGATTGTTTTGACTGGTTTTTTTTATTTAACACAATTGAGATCCTCTCCATTTTCCTAATAGAATTGACGGTACAATATTGGTGAATTGAATAGTTCAATACAAGTAGAGATAGATGTTGGGTTTGTGGAGCCTTATTTTGTTGGTATTTCGGCTCGATTTGATGACTGATCTGACATGGATGAATTATGATTTTTTGGACAAAATTTCAATGAGGCTTGGATCATGTTCGCTTTTTCTGGGGCTGATCATGTTTTACACTGATTACAGTAAAAAAAAAGTGTCATGTAAAAAGTTTTGTGACGCCCCCAAATCCCCACGCCCGAACACGGGAAAATCGAGACGTCCGGATGGTGACAACCCGGGTCACCATCCCATCGACGGATGACAAGTGTGTGTAAAGGTAACAAATGTGCACGAAAGAACACGCAGCGGATAACGAAAGTCATAACTAAGTACCAGAATTTTTCTTAACGTAATACAAGCTGTTTAAAACGTACATAGATAAAATATTACAAAAACACAAATACAGCTTTAAACAAAGATAAGACATAGCATCAGCAACCCGGCGGAGCCGCATCCTCGGGCTCAGCCTCCTCCTCCTCCTCCTCGAACTCTGCACCAAAAGCTACGGAACCAAAAAAATGGTACCGCAGGTAAGTAAAACCCAAACACCACCAGATAAAAAACACATAGAACTCAATCAACATGGATGCAAGAACAACCAATGCACATGCCCCGCAAAACCACATTTTTTCCACGCACGCCAAAAACCCATTTGGCCCACTAAAAACATATTCTTAAAAAACCACGCCTCGCCATTATCCCAGATAATGGCCCAAACCACCATTTTCCCCGAAAATGGATCAAAAGCCTCAAAACCAAAACTCGCCATTTTCCCAGAAAATGGCCCGCATCCGAAAACCATAAAAACACACCGGTTATGCATGCACCATGATCTCCCCTAGGGATCACCCGCATACCCTAACTAAGTGTCACACCGCAAGTAAGGACCACGCATGTGACACCTAAACGAGCGATGCCCAGACTTGCGCCCCGCGCGTACCTGGCCAGGCCATCCTCTAGCCCTCGCCAGCGAAGGGCCACGGAGTCGGTGAGTAGAGCGATGCCCAGACTCGCGCCCTGCGCGTACCTGGCCGGGCCATCCTCTAGCCCCGCTCCCGTCGTCGCCCAGCGACAACTTAGGGGACGTCACTCAGTATTATCCACTCCCGAGTGACCAGAGGAGCTCCACCGAGATAATAACCCATCCCGGCTTGGGCTCGTGAGACACACGCACCCGAAAATCCAATCACGCCAGCAAAACAGGGTTTCTCAAATAAAATAAAATAACCGTGCATGCCCCATGCAAATGCAATAATCAACGCACAAAACAAGCAGCCAATCATAAAACAATAAATCAAGCAACTCCGTCCTCCATCCATCCGACCCCCGAACTCCTCGAACTCAGTCCGGAATCAACCAACCAGCAAATTAATTAATTGAAAGAGCAATATATATTTAAATCTGAAAATAGGGTTTGGAAAATACTTACAGCGCTATATGGCAATTTTAGAAAACACGCGGCATTGCAAACGGCGCCGGAAAAGCAACGTCACAGTGAAAATTCACTGTGGCCGTGGGTTATGAAAAACCCACTTTTGAACGGGGACAAACTAGGACACGAAATTGATAGGGAATGGTCTAGGGATGGTTGTGAAGCTATTGGAAGTGATGAACGGCCGTGGGTGACGGCGGAATCACCGGAAAATGCAAATCGGAAACTAAGCTCGTAGGAGCTGTTCCGGTGGTCGTTGGAGGCCGGAAATGGGTGGGTTAGGACGGCAAGGGACCGGTGATGAAGTGGTGAAGAAATGGTGGCCGGAGGTGGAGCGACGGCGGCGGATCGGAGCAAAATCAGTGCAGCCTTTGGAGAGCTTTTCCGGCCAAATGGCCGGCCGGTTGGGGGTGGGCTTTGGAGGGGTGGTGCGCCGGAGGGAGGGGAAGAGTTTGGGACCGGTGGTGGGCCACACGGTGGCCGGACGGCACTGGGTTGGGCTGAAGAGACATTCGGCGTGAGGGAGAGGGAGAGAGAGAGAGAGAGAGAGAGAGAGAGAGAGAGAGAGAGAGAGAGAGAGAGAGAGAGAGAGAGAGCTCGGGGGGGACGACGCGGGAGAGAGAAAGAAAAAAAAAAGAAGAAAAAAAAAAGAAAAAGAAAGGAAAAAGAAAAGAAGAAGAAAAAAAAAAGAAAAAGAAAAAAGAAAAAGAGATGTAGGGAAAAGAGGAGATCTAATCCTCATTCCGGTAAACAAAACTAAACCGCCAAAAGAGATTAAAAACCACAAAAACAACTAAAAGAAATAAAACACAACATCAAATAAATTAAATTAAATTAAAAACTAATTTAAAAAAAAAACGCAATTAAATTAAAATAATTAAACTAATATATTAATTAAAATAAAAACAATTATTTCAGCGAAAATACACTCAAAAGCGGGTCATCACAAGTTTGCTCTATGTTCATGTGATAGATGACTTGAGCGAGATTTAGACAGAGAATTCACTCGAGTCTTGCTTAACAAGTAGCTCAAGTGATAATTGGATAGAGATCTCTCGAGGCATGCTCAACACTCTACTCAAGTGAATAACATAATATATATATATATATAATATAGTTTCCGTCGTGTGATGCTATAAATATATACTTAATAAATAGTTTAGTACACTTTGAGTATTATAAACAATGAGATTTAGTCCCCAATGTGTATTTTGTGATTTTTCAATATAATAAAATTATATGCAAATTTATGAATGTAGACATATTGTCGAACCACATTAATTATGTATTCTGTGATTTATTTGCTTGTATTTGTTTTCAGTTGTCTATCATAGTTGTTTTTCACAAGAGCAGACACTTGATTAAATATTCATTTTGCATTTAGGCTCTATGCTGTCTGAAAATTTTATATAGGTAACATTAAATGATGCAATGACCACGTGACATTTAGACTATCCAATTTGATCAAATAACTTAAAGAGGATATATATATATATATATTAAACTTTTGATGGATGAGTTTCAATATAAGTAAAAAAATATAGTATTACTTCCATAGAACGGCTTGATTGTCTGCACACGTCATTAAGTATATGAAAGAGCAAAACTTAAAGGGGAAAAATAAGAGTAGAAAAAATGGACAAAAATAAAGAATTTGGATGGCATAGCTAACTTACATTTTGATATCTTATCATAAATCCCATTACTTGTTTGATTAGTGGATGTCAAGTGTTAAACACAATGTCTCTAACCACAATATTGGATGCCTCCTTCTTGAATGCATCTTTTATAACTCTATTTTAATTGAAAGGTAATTATGTAAAATTTTAATTTTAATTAAAGAAGTGACACTATCACATTAGTTGGTTGTTAAATGTATTACAAGATAGTTGTAAAAATACCATTATTTTCTTTTGTCACTTTTAGGCTATGTTTCGATACAAGAAATGTTTCATCTTATCTCATTACATTATTATAATTTTTTCAAATTTTTATACAAAATATAATCAGTAATTCAACTTTTTCAAATTCTAAAACAATGATAATATTAAAAAATAATATTCTAATAATATTAATCTTAACTCATCTCATCTTAACTCACAATCCAAATGACACCTTATTCTCCTACATATATTTGCCAAACAAAACTTTAACCCACCTTAAGCCTCTTATTATAAGAGCAGGTTTGGCAAGTGGGATGAGATACAAAATTTTCATCTCATCTCATCTCATCATTACAACATTTTCAAGTTCTCACACAAAATATAATAAATAATTCAAAATTTTTAAATTATAAAATAATAATATTATTAAAAAATAATATTTTAAAATTTCACTTAAAATTAAAAATTATCGAGTAATGTTACATACAGTTAGTTTTACGTATTCTATATACATTCTACTAATATTATTGACTGTATTAATATTTTTAATACACAATCAATCACATATGTTTTCCAAATGATTAACACAAGAGGGGGGTGAATTGAGTTGTATTAAAAAAATAACAATTATAAATCAAATATATAATATAAAATATAAAAAAAATATGAAATAACAATAAATATAAAGAGTAAGGGTAAGAGAGAAGCAAACTCAGTATGTTAACGAGGTTCGACCGCACTGCCTACATCTTCGCCTCAAGCTACCCCTTGAGGATTCCCAAATTCACTATTCAACCTCCTTCAGGTGGAGATAGAAACCTATTACACATTTGAACAACACCGCTACAAAGGATCCGTGTAGAACACCCTCTACACTTGCAATCACCTTACACGTGGTGATTCAACTATTCTCCGTGTAGAATACTTTCTACACGCACAAGGGTTATACATACCATTTTTCTGATACAAGAGCTGATAGTGGGTAGGTTATCAGAAAACACTCCTCAATGAGTGAAATAAGAACAATACAGTGCAAACTATATCTTTCAAAATGAACAAGGATTAAGGCTCAATACTTAGAGAATAGTGAATGAAAGCTTTGAATGAATGTTGTATGCTCTTGATGTTGTGAATGTGAAGCTCTCAAATGATCTATTTATAGGCATATGAGACTTCATATTCAAATTTAAAAAGATTCACATGTCAAAGACAACATCATTCACTTTTTCAAAAAAATTCAAACCTAATCTTTTACTTTTAGCATATGACAAAAGGAGTACACTTTCCTTTTCAAAAAATTCAAACCTAATCTTTTACTTTTTACATATGACAAAAGGAGCATACTTTCATTTTCAAAAAATTCAAACCTATTCTTTTACTTTTTGTATATGACAAAAGGAGCACACTTTACTTTTCAAATATTTCAAACAAAATCATCTACCTGTTGCATAAGTCAAAAAAAGCATCAATCACTTTTGAAAATATTCAAATAAAACATGCACATGTGAAAGATGACAATCAATCATCTTTAATATTTTCAAAGTTCAATCATTTAATCAAGACATGCACATGTAAAAGATGACAATCAATCATCTTTCAAAATTTTTCAAATATAATTTTCAAAATATTCATGCATATGTGGAAAATGAATTTTAATGCTTTATGATAAAATATTAATTTTGAACCTTAGTCCTAATTTTGAATTTTTAAGAGATTTACAACATTATTCTATAACTTTAATGTGAATTTGTTCCCTTCTTGCTCATGCTTGTTTTCTTGATGTGCTTGATTTTATTGTGTAGACAACTTAAACTTGAGACTTCTTTATTCTTTGAATTCATTTGCTATCATCAAAATCCATGTGTAGATATATAATTACACAAATCTTAAAATCTTAAATTCAACAACATCAATAAAATGCACAAAAAAATATATAAAAATGACTACATATATAATTTTTTAAAACTCTCATCTCGTTGTTCCAACCTACCCTAACTCTTATAGATACTTATGCTGAAAAGCACAATGGACATTGGACGCATTTGAAAATAAGAGCAGAAAATGTCACCTTCTACATTCATTGCCCATAGATATACAGCTACAAGTTAAAATCATGCTTAATTGCAAAGCAATCCACTCTGACGCCTCAGTCCATTACTAAGAAGTGCGGATTCAAAAGGTAAACAGGAATTTGGATCTATCCAAAATGGACCATGAAAAGGAAAGGAGCTGCCGCTCACAATTTTTTTTTTAAATTTTTTTATCTCTAGATTGAGAAAGTATTTTTTAATAATATTATATATATTTTTTAAAAATATTTAAAAGTATTAAAAAATATATAAAAAATAAAAAATACTATAATTAATTAATAGTAACTCCTAATGATAATTGAGAGCGGTGGACGTGGCATCGTTCTAAAGATAAAGAATAAAAGTAATTTTTTTTTTAATTAGAATGACACCCTCCCCTAGGAATTCCAACAATAATAATAATAATAAGGTTTAATGGAACAAAAATCACTACCTTCTTTTGACTTGGTGATCTCTAAATATTTTTTTAAGGGACAATGGTAGGGTGCATATCGAATGCATTAAGTTCAAATGGTATTTTATTTTTCTTTTAATTACTTTTTAAACATTCTTAATTATTAAGAAAAAATAAAAATATACAAATAGTCACTTCTTTAATCATTAAAAAAATAAATAAAAAAATAAATAGACACATTTGAGAATCATACTAATATTTTTCTTTTATTTTTAAAGTATTTCAGATTGTTGAATCAACTATTCGAACGCAATTGATAAAACAGTATTGCAATTGGTATTAAGGCTCCATTTGGGTAGTGTGATGACTTTACTATTTATTATCTTATTATTATTTTTTATATTTTTTTATTACTATTCATTAATATTTAATATTTTATTATTATATATAAAATATTTAAAATCATCCCATTATTCAGACGTAACCTTAAAGTTTTACCTTGTGAGAGTTATATTATGAAAATTTAAGGTCAACAAAACCATTAGTGCATATAGAAGCTCAATTTCTAGATAGTATTTGTGACTCAACACACTATCGATTGTTGATCAAATGGAATGATGACACATGTGAACAATGAGTGCTCAAAGAAAAGTAGATTAGAACCTTCTCAATCTGGGAGAGAATGAAAGCAATAAAAAAGAAACCAGAAAAAATGGGAACAAATTGGAGATGAGGGATGAGAAAAATAAAGGAAATGGAAAAAAGGAGGACCTCCCTCTCCCATGGGTAAAGAGGATTTCAAGTTTTTGGGACAATCAGGAGAATGGATCTTAGAGTGATTACTGGAATTCCCAGAAAACCTATATTAATTAACAAATCATAACTTTTCACGTTATACCCAAATCATGCATCAGTGAAAGAATTAATTAATTTTTATAATAAATTTATTTATTTATTTTTTATAATTGAATATTTATTAAATTTATAGAAATCGAACTGTAGGAAAAAATAAAAAAATAAAAAGAAAAGGAAGAACATGGATGGGCAATGGGAAGTCAAAAACCCATAAAGCAAAAAGGAAGAAGAATCATAACTGGAATTCCCAGAAAACTTATATTAATTAACAAATCATAACTTTTTATACCCAAATCATGCATCAGTGAAAGAATTAATTAATTTTTATAATAAATTTATTTATTTATTTTTTATAATTGAATATTTATTAAATTTATAGAAATCGAACTGTAGGAAAAAATAAAAAAATAAAAAGAAAAGGAAGAACATGGATGGGCAATGGGAAGTCAAAAACCCATAAAGCAAAAAGGAAGAAGACAAAGAAAAGTGCCTCAAAACACTGGGTAAAAAGAAAACCAGTCCCCTCCTTCCAACCCCTAAAAACAAACACTTTCCCCTCGCAGAGAGCTTTCACCTCCCACGATCTCTTTCTCTCTCCCACTCTAACTAACCCAAGCCATGGAGATCCCAGAAAAGCTCCTCAAGTACAAGTTCCAAATCCTCATCGCTCTCATTTTCTGTATCACCCTCGTCTCTGTCGTCTTCATCGCACCCAGTTTAATCACCGTCTTGGCCTACTTCTGGCCCCTCTTTCTCTCCACCGCCCTATTCCTCTTCCTCGTGGTCGTCTTCGGTCGGACTTCGGTGACGGGAACCGAGGTTCACGGAGAAAACAAGGCCGGGGTAGGCATCCTGGATTACGTCGCGGGGCATCTTGAACATCATCCAGTAGAGAGCTTCAAGTCCGAGGATTAGTAGCAGACCTCAAGACCTATGTAATAATCTAACTCATTTTCTTTTCAGTTTTTTGTTTTAGTTTCGTGTCTCTTCCGTTTGGTTTGCAGTTGACAGAAAGTGAACTGCAAATTCTGGGGAAGAATAATTTTGTTTTAGGTTAATGTCATCTGGGTCCTCTTCTGAGTTCTTTCTCTGTAATAATTAATTAATTTTAATTCTAGTCTGTGATCTAATGTTGGGAAATGTTTCCATTGGTGCACTGTGTCTGTGTCCACTGCCCGACACTTTTGATTTTAGAATGCGAGAGGCTGAGATAATATAATATAATATATTAAAATGATAAATAATAATTACAATCTTAAAATATAAAAATATTTATTTTTTAAAAAATATTAAATATGAGACTTATGAAAAGAAATTATTATTTTTTTAACAATAATTTTATTCTTTTTCAAGATAACTTTACTATACTTGCATAGATGATTATATACAATCTTACAATATAAATAATGTTATATATAATTATAAAATATATAAATATTATATAGTTATTTTAAAAAGATAAAATTTATTATTAAAAGATTATTATTTTTATATAAATTCTATATTTATTATTTTTTTAAAAATGACTACACGTACTTATATTAAGAATACTGTGATTGATCAATAATTGAATTTTCTAAGTGAGGCCCTACCTTTTTTTTTTTTGATATTGGAGAGGGGGATCGAATCCAAGACCTCTCTTATAGAGGCTGGGTCTCATGCCATCTGAGCCACATGCTCTTGGCTTGAGTGAGGCCTACTTAGGTCACCATGTTACTGCACTTAAAAAGTATTTTTTTTTTTTTTTTTTACAATTTTTATTAGTGTAAATGGAGCCCTTTTTTAATTTAATTTAAATAAAGAAAGTATGTAAAATGATACAAAATGCCTATTTCGTGGGAAATTGATACACGTAATTTTTTTTTATATAATTATAATTTTAAATAAAAATAATTTTATTTAATAATATAATTATAAAAGATTATACAAAAGATTGTACATATTAAAAAAAATGTTATATATATATTTATTTAATGGATGGTACTGAAATTGAAACTTTAAAATAGGGTGGTCCCAATTGGATGGAATTGAAGTTGGTGAAAGTTTATGAATAATTATTTATTGGGAGAAAGTATAAATTATTCTCACACTAATAAAAAAAATGTTTCCATGTTATGTTTTGTTTTGAGGTGATAAAAAGTATAATTGTGTGCGGTAAAATAAGATGATTTTATATTAAAAATTGAATAAAATATTATTATAATATTATTTTTATTTTAAAAATTAAAAAATTAAATTATTTATTATATTTTATATAAAAATTTAAAAAAATTATAATAATAAACGAGTGTAATAATCCACATCAGCCCTAAAATGCTGTACTGTCTGTCGACTAATGGCCGCTGGTTTTTATTGAGAAGTATCATTAGCACTGTAGCTAAATGGATCGGAGATTTGAGCCGTCGGATGTGTTTGTTGTGGGCTCTTTGATTGCTATGAATTATGACGATGCTGGTGCCATGGCCATTAGTCACTCTCCAGTGGAATATGGGTCCCTCATTGTCCGTGGGAGCCCCAAACTTCAAGAGGTTGCATGATTGATTATTCGGTCGGTGTGACTGGGGACCCTTTTTCATGGTGCCAGACGATCATTTATTTTGGAATTATTTTGAAAGCCAAATCCATGATAATGGCCTTGACATCTGTTGATTGGCTGCAACACTTTCTGGTCTCTGCCATATAATAATGCTAAAACCATTGCATAAAACAAGCATATTCCGCATCTAAGAAGATAAATAGTAGAACATCAAGAAATAGGAGGACGAGGACTTGAAAGCAAAACTGGGTTTTTTTATTTTATTTAGACGAAAGTCACGTGTCTACAAGTGACATTCTTTTAATTTTATGAAAAATATTTACTTATAACGAAAGAATACCGTGAAAACGGAACATGTCACTAGAGAATTTACAACATCCCATAATAAGAATGCATCAATAACAAATATATGGAATACCCAATAAATATGGTCATAAATATTTAATCAGAAACAAAAACGAAATATGATCATAAATTTCTTCATCTTTAATCAGAAGCTTATCATCTTTAATCAGATCTGTCTGTGATCTTTACAAGGAAGAAGAGGAGATGTCTACATCATGTTCTGGAAAGGCCTAGCTAGTTTAGCAGTTCTTTAGATAAATGGGAAGAAAGTAGTTCTGATATTTGAGGAACTTATTACAACGACAGAGCTAAGATATGAAGTCGATGTTAGAAACTTAATTACAAAGTTCACTATTTCTTTCCCCCTTGTTTCTCAGGAGTTGTCGAGTTGATCATCATCATCGGTGATGTGACACTTTCACATAGGTAGAGCCACTCTGTCTGCTTGAACCATTATATCAGACGCTGACAAGGTTCTTGATTGATCAGCATCAAGCCGTTCCAACTCCTCCTTCACAAGAGATATGTCCTCTTTGCTAATCTTCCCCATTTCTTGAAGCATATACAGGATGAACTCAGCAGTCCTGTGAATTAAATCCCAACAAGCCATTCATTAAGATAAGTTGTAAACAAACAAGAGAGCATCTACAGGAGTCTTCAAATGAAACATTGATATAAATCTATGATAGATTTTGGTGTTTGGATTGAGTTATCTAATAGATAAATGATATTTTCAAGTTGGTATGGAGGATATAATACCCTCTACAATGTTTGATATGAGAAGATTTGATTTGTCAGCGATATGGGAGACTATGTCCTCCACAATTACTTGCAGGTAAAAAGATTAATATAAGCATTGACGTTCGTCACTACCATGATCACACGTAAAGTTTACGCCAAAGAAAAGCAAAGCATCCAACTTACTCCAAAGAACTATCGTCATTAACATCCGCTTTCTCCAGATCATCTTCTGTCATCTTCCGACCAAGAACCCTCTCGAACAATTCCCTATGTCTGCTCTCAGTTTTTAGCTCAGCAACGTAGGCGAAAAACTGAGCCAAAGTAATGGTGCTAATGAGTATCCAAAACACTGCAAAAACACGCCCTCCTTTGGTTTTGAAGCTCTGATCTCCGTATCCAAGGGTTGTGATAGTGATACAAACACAGTAAAATGCATCAATGAGGTCCAACTTCTCAACCGTAGCTAGGAATGTTGTCCCAGTAATTATGAGCACCACAAGAAGCATAAAGACCAACAAACACTTGTATCTCACTCCCTTGATCTTAACCTCTTTGTTAGTTTCTTCACTTGGACCGCAACTCTGATACATCTGTAAAGCTTTTACTAGCAAATCTTCATGCTTCTTGACCAAAGCGTCTGCTGCTCTGCTCAGGACTAATCCAACCAGTGCCAGTCCTGTGAAGGCAAAAACGCAGGCCAGTAGTTTTGTGAGGACACTGTCAGGCACAAGGTCTCCATATCCGACAGTGGCCATTGTTACAATACAGAAGTAGACGGTGTCAATAATTGCATTTGTTTTCTCTCCTTTCATCTGGGGTCTCAGATTATAGAAGCACAATGTTCCTACTACCATATATACGGCCAAGAATATGGCTACATGCATTAGATTAGGGTCTATTTTCTCAATGATGGATTTACACCTAGTAGAAGCACTACTAATTGTTGTCTGCATGGAGAAACAAGAACGAGCAGGAACAGTTGTTAGTATTGTCTGCATGGAGAAAGAAGAACGAGCAGGAACAGCGCGTTTACCACGCTGATATCGTCTCCCGTTACGAGTATCTGTCATGCTTGTTGGAGATGCAGGATTCACCAATCCTGATGGCAAAGACCCTTTCACTTTTGCATCATTGATGGCCATTGAGAAAAATCAGCAAAAGAGGACCTGTTTCAATAGAACAAGAGTATCTGAATACAATATAATTCTCCTATGAATTGAATAAAGAATGAAAAGGAGGGAAAAGCAGCAAATTATGTCAGTATTCTTAACAAATAAATTAATAAAAGCTTATGTTTAATGAATTAAAGAGAAAAATAATATAGCTCTAAGAGGAAATCCCGGGAAAGTCCTTTCAGCTCTAATAAGGATGTAAAACACAAACGCGCATGCACACAGGGCAGGGGGAGAGAGAGTGAGAGAGGCTCTTACCAGTGAAGAAGGAGCGATTCAGTTGGGAAGGGAGATTTTACAGAAAGTTGAGCAGGAAGACATTTTATTTAATTCTTGGTTCTAACGGTACGAGCAGAACAAATGTTTGAAGATGCTCTTACTTGACAACTGAAGCTTTGAGATTTTCTTTAGAATAAAGTAAAAAGTACGTATTCCAGACCTTTTTTTAGTAGCTGCGTTGTGTCTCATATGGACAAGAAATCTATAAAAAAGTTAAGGTCTGCTTATAATTCACGGTTTCTAGGATCATTTTGAGAAATCTCATTCCTGGATTTGGCTCAAACTTTCATGAAAATCCATTTGATTCCCACGGGAATCTCGTTCCCACTTCCCTCAGATTGTGAGAATATGACGCCCACCAAAAAGAGGTGTTCTTTGTTCTTTTTGCTTCAGATTCCTGGCCCTGTGGCCTAAATTTGTGTATTTGTATGCAATGGACTCGACTCACATATGAATCTGATTCAAAGAAGGTGGTGGACTGGCTGAATGGTATTGATATACTGGCGGAGGTTTTTGATGTAGTAGGAAGATATTCTATCTGCAGTTTCGAGGCTGGGAGTGGGAGTACAGATCAATCAAACATTGAAATGCAATATCTTGTTCATAGAAACCATAAATCTAAGAAATTGTATCAACGAGTTCGGTGACATAAAAAATAAGCACACTGATCAGCATCATGGTCTCTCTGTTTCATCTTTATTACATAAAAATACAAATGATATGTGCTTTGTACAAGGGACTTCCTTATATTTTGATAAGACCCATTTGATACAAATTACTTAGGGAGAAAGAAAGCACTTCTACTTCATTACGAACTTGTTACAGCGACAAACTACAGCCGTAACAGATTATTGAATTGAGACAATTTTTAAAACTTACAAGTAGGTGATCTTAACAATACTTAAAAAACGTTTATTCATTTTTCACAAGCCTCTATATAAGTCAATACTCAATAGCCACTTTGCTTAAAGTATGCTCAGTACTTCTTCTCTGTCTGAGATGGTTCAGTACTAGGCTTTGTGTCGGATGCTGACAAACTTCCTGGCTGTTCACGCTGATCCTCAAACTCCTTCATTACAAGTGCAATATCTTCTTGGCTAATCTTCCCCATCTCTTTGAGCTTATGTATGATGAATTCACTGGCACTGTGGAATTGCAGAAGGAAAAGCAAAGTTGAGAATAAATTAGGAAGCATCAGTTAAAGAGAATCCAACTTACAAAAATTACATCCATATTGAGGATATTTCACTTACTTTACCACCCCTTTATTATTAAGATCTGCAGCCTCCAGATCTAGATGTTTCCTCCTCTGGTCAAGAACCAAGTTGACCAATGCCTTGTGCCTGCCTTCAAATTTGACCTCAATGACCTGGAGGAACATCTGGGCCAAAGATGTGGTGCTTGTCAATACCCAAACTATAGCAAAAAAGCGACCTTTTGTGTGTTTGAAGCTCTCATCTTCATAGCCCAGGGTTGTGATCGTAACAAAAACCCAGTAAAATGAATCAATGAAATCGAATCCCTCGACAGCAGCTAGGTGGGTTATCCCGACAAGAACATGCACCATGATAACGCCACCGATCATTAGAAAGTTACTGTACTTCACTCTTTTGGCCTCAAACTCTTTTTTCATTTCTTCTGGACCAAGTTTTTGATGCACATGTAGGGATTTGACTAGCATCTTCTCTTGCTTGTCCAGCAAATACTCTGATGTTATGTTCAGGACTACTCCAGCAAGACCCATTCCTGAGACGGCAAGAAGACTGGCACATAGTTTTGTAATGACACTATCAGGCACAAGGTCTCCATATCCAATAGTGGTCATTGTTGAGACAGCAACATAAATACAGTCAATAAGAGCATTTGTTGACTTCCCCTTGAACTGGTGTCTGAAGATGTAGAAGATGCAAGATCCCACACTTAAGTAGATCCCAACCACCATTCCTACTTGCTTTAGACTCGGGTGCAGTTTCACAGAAGGAAAGTTAAAACGAGCTGGAGTTGGCGCAGTGCCATTTTCCTCTGGAGGAACAGAATCTCCAACGCGAGCACCTTTAAAATAGCCGTATATTCTTCCCTTAAGAGCATTTGTCTTATTCTTTTGGGTTGCAGGATCTTCTAATCCTCCTGACAGCGTGGGCTCTTGGGCACCATTTGAGGCCATTCTGATGGTTCAGCAACAACTGGTATATTAAGACCTGGAAGGTAGTGTACTCGTTAGAGTTCTAAAACTAGCATGTTACCAAATCGTTCATGCTTAAGTAATAACACTTCCAAATCCTTAGTAACTGAGTAAACAGCATTTACAACAATAATTTTTTAGCATTTATTGTGAACAAGTTTAGAATATACATAGACTATTTAACTTCATCGCCTTCAAAAACTACAAGCATCATTACCACAAACTATACATACATACATACATAAGTTCATGGAATGATTCTGATAAAACAGATTTATCCTATAAATGCAAGGAAAAAAAAGAAGGCAAAGAACTGTGCAGCTTAATAATTAAAACGTTATTGATGACGTTTGAGTTTCATGGTTAGTACTCCAGTTCAGGCTTCAGCAGCAGTTGACTCGGTATAATTACCTGTATAGATTATACTGCACTGAAACAAACAACTTTTAATTTGCTGAAAAGTAAAAGCTGACTCGAGTATCATGGTCTAAGTAGATCAAATTAGTACTGAAATAAGCACCAACTCTTTAGGAAAAAAAAAAAAAAAAAACTCGAACAAAGTTTGGCTTACCACTGGAAAGAGATTTGCATCTATCAGTTGGAGAAAATTTGAGCAGCAAGTCCTTTAAACTAGCCCGGAGGCAGAACAGGACGTGCATTGAAATTTCCAACAAAACGTCAAAGTTAAACTCGTCCATATCTCAACAGGCACTTTCCCACATGTCCCGTATTAGGTTAAAGTTACGTTGGAAAATACCAAGGAAGCTTCACTTCTTATTTGTTTATCCATTCTTCCAGGTACCAAGGAAGCTTCCATAGAGAGTAATGATCAATGGGCATACCCATTATGATAAGCAAGCTTATTATACAGCCTGAATCCCTGATCATGAATTGGCATCATGTCATGTTGTTTAATTATATATAGTTTAGTGATGTATACTAGTTCTAGTCCTTCCATGGCCACCGTACGGTCTGATCTCATATTTTTGCTTAATTGGTTGAAACATGCATACCTATGTTGTTTCCATACAATATTCTAAGTTAACCACATGACCTTGACAAGCGTGTACCATAAGTTTCATTTTTTAGTACTCAAAACTAAGGTATCTTTTTTGTTAAGTTGCCTCAATTTTAAGCTACTTTAGGACATGTGAATAATGAATCTCCTTGTTGTAAAACCATGGTTAGAGTGGCGTAAAGAGTAGCTTCCAGGATCATGTGAAATGATGTTCTATTTCTTTGTATTATTTGAGAATTGAGAGAGCAGTATTTTGTTTTGGGATCTTCTTCTAGAGTTTTATTGATCGAACTGTAGAGTTCGGAGAGAAATAGACTTTAGGCCCTGTTTCGAAGTTGGACTTTGATCATTTTAGTTTAATTTTAAGCTAAATCTAATATTTAAATATTCAACTCTCAAATCACTAAACTCATCTCAACTCAAAACTTCTTTACATACGAGACCCACAATTTTTTTTTAACTCAACACCTATTTACACACGGAATCCAAAACCTTTTTTTAACTTACCATAAATACAGCTTAACTCATCTTAACATTTAAACATATCTAAACTCATCTTAAGTGGGTTTTACAAAACTCACTCCACCATTTTAACTCAATACCATTCATAAAAAAACTCAACTTAACTCAACATCCAAACGGAATCTTAAGGCATGTTTTGACAGAATTTTCATAATTCTAAAAACTTTTCATAATTTTATTTCTAAATATTACTTAAATACAAAACACTTATCAATCTTAAATTTTAAACATTTTCATCTAATCATCACCTAACACAAAAATCAATACAACTTTTACAAACTTGAAAACAAAAATGATATTAAAATAATTTTTTAACTTTATAATATTTTTATTCAACTTTTTTTTCCTCTCATTTCTCAAATTGCAATAAAATATATTTACTCAAATTATTTCATAACTATTTATAAAACTCTGAGATACTTATTAAAGTGTCCAAACATACTCTTAAAATTGATAAACTTTATAATATTTAATGTTACTCGTGTGAATTTTTATCGTAGCCTTGACAGACGATGTCGTTATCTCAAGCTCGTTGCTAGATAAATATACAATAAATCCTATATATAGCCGATGTCTTTATAAGACTTGTTAATGAAATTTCAGTTTGACTCAAAAGGGTTAAGCATATGTACTTTGCCAATTAATTACTATGGCAATTTCCTTCTAAAACTCACAATGGGAGTTGTGAATACTAATAATTACATGGAGTAGTTATTCTAGGATGATCTTTATTTGGTTTTGCATATTTATCCATCATGTTATGTAACCTATCCTCACCTCATTTCAATTGCAAAAGGTACTCACTCGTCACTCCATCCTAGATTGACTTGTCATTTACACAGGCAAATCACTCCAGCTTTAACCATGAGAGTAGCCATTATCATCAACATCCACCATGCACTTGGCTTTCTCCCATGCATCAGCTCTGAGATCAAATATCATGTTAAATTGATTAATCAATATTCAATCAACCCCGTTTTGGATGTTCATATATTTTATTTTTTATTTAATGATTAAGAAAGTGATCAGTATTATAGTATTGAAATTTATTTTAAAAAAATATTTAAAGATATTTAAAAAATATTTGAAAAAAAATGCAATTTGGCCAAACTATTTTATTTTTATTTTTTCATGGCAACTGACGATCATACCACAGGTTTTTACATCATTGATATGTTTAGTATATAAGTAAATAAGTTTGAAAATAAAATTTTATTGTTTTCACCGTCTCGTGGAAAACACCCTGTCATTTTTTTCCATTGCTTCTAAACAGGTGAGGGTTTTTTCTTTTTTCTTTTTTGGTAAATATTTTCCTTTACAAACGACCATCGTTTATGTAAAAATCTCCGTGGTTGCCAAGAGCTTTATAAGATATCCATATTTGAAATTTTGTAATTTCAACTGTAGAAGAAAAATGGAGGGAAAGCGTTCGGGCTCACAGCGGCACTGCGATCTGCTACGGAAAATCAGAGGTAAAAAATCCAGAAACTTAACTTCAAGTTTAGAAACTCCTTGAATTCACATTCCAATTACCATTTCTAATTTTTATCAGATTTTGGATTTTGATTTTCAGAGTTCACTCGAGCTATAGTTGAGGAGCTGAGCAACGGACGGTCACCGACTATTCTGATCGATCGATTCAGAAATTACTGCAAGAATCCAAACGCAAACTGGTTCGGTTTATTCTCTCACCCTTCACAAAAAAGAAGAAGAAGCCTAAGACTCGTTCATTTTCAGCGCCTGATTGAATCGCTAGACCTTTTATTTTCAGTTTTATCGTGTTAAATTCATAGCTCTTCTATTTTAGTATAAATATATTTGTTTTTATTTTGCTGGTGCCTAAAATTGTATTACGAACCGTTCGTGTAAATAATGGAATTAGGCTAATCTATGGGTTAGCTCAGCTTGAGAAGCCTAATTTCGGCAATAATTCTGCATTCGATGCAAGAACAGCTAAAAATTGAAAAAAAGATCGTGATACAAGAATTGATGTTAGTTTCCGGGGGAGTGTTTCGTCTAAGTTTGACCGATTGCGCCCTAGATGTCTAGTAATCGTGAGAAAGATGGATATGTAATATTATGATAGGGTCCAAATCCATAGGTTAAGTTTTGGATTAAAGAGATGTCCAATGTGTGAATACGAAGGTTTAACTTAAATACTTCACCGGTCTTTATCTCCCTAGCATTTAAGTGAAGGAATTTCAGGATTAGAACTTAGTTAAAAAGGTTCACTAAAGTAATCGTGAGAAAGGTGGATTTGTAATATTATAATAGGGTCCAAATCCATAGGTTTAAGTTTTGGATTAAAGAGATGTCCAATGTGTGAATACGAAGGTTTAACTTAAAGACTTCACCGGTCTTTATCTCCCTAGCATTTAATGAAGGAATTTCAGGATTAGAACTTGGTTAAAAAGGTTCATTAAAGACAACTGCCGAACGTATGATTGGGAAAAAAATTCTACCTACTACTTGGAGGTTTAGGAATTTTTTGGAGGCCAGAAATAACACATCTGAACACTTCCAAGATTACAACAGCACCTTTGTGCATGGTTAATCATGATTTCATGCGGTTAGTGTAAGGATTTGTATAGAAGGAAGCATAGATGATACGATAAGTGGAAATCATAGAGAGGGACCCCATGGTGAGGTAACTAGCAACTGTCCTGAAATTCATCCAGATGTTGCGTTTTAATTTAAGCGCTACCATCTTTGTATGCAGCTGCTGCAGCTATGATTTGTCATATGGGAAAGAAATTCTCACATTCCGAAGGGAAAGCCATGTACATAGGCTGGGTGAGTAGGTGCTTGACCTTAAAATATTTGTCAAAACCTTGTGATGGGTCCTGCATTAAATGGAATCCTAATCTACTGCTTCATTTTACAAACAAATAAAACATAAAATCAGATCCTTGATTGTTGATGACATCTAATTCTCATTCAGATATCCTGCTGAGAGTGTTGTTGATTGTTCAGCAACTTCTGCAAGAAAGCAGGCATGGGTCTAAGAGAGATATATATTACATGCATCCATGTATATTTTCAGGTGATTCTGAATTACATTTCAGTTTGTATTTCAAGTTGTATTTCTAGTTATAAATGAAAATGCCGAACGTATAGTCTTCTGGGAGATTTATGTCAAAGTTTCCCTATTAGTGTGAACTGGATTCTGAAAAGTTCATTTTCAGTGGTACAAGTTTCACCATACCCCCTTATTTTGGTCTCTCTGTAATCACTTTATGCTAAACAAAGCCTCGTGCCTCAATATGAGGAAAGCTTTACAAGGGATAATAGGATATCTTTGAATATGTTCAGACTTATTTGTCCATAACATTTGCAGTTATGATAAAAGGCACAAGTCAGTACTTAGATATTTTGGGAAAATCTAAACTTCAAACAAGATGCCAGTCTTCTTCTGCTTGATGTTCTTGCTTTCTTCAAGTTTTGCTTATTTTTAAATCCAGAACAGTCGGTTGTAGACCAGGCAATCAACGACATATGCATCCTTATGCAATGCAGTCGCCACAATCTAAATGTGGTAGGTTTTCTTGCTTCAATTCTTTTTTCCTGGTTCTTTCTGGCGTGTGTAAAGCCTTAGAGGTTCATAGCTAACAAATAACGGGGATCATCTAAGCAATTATAAGTAACCGGCGATACCAGCATCAGGTTTTTGCAGAACCTTGTTCAATGTGTTATCTTAAGGAAATTACATGTTTCATGGACATTGACAACTTTTCTTCTTTTGGCAGGTTTCTGCTGGGAATGGGTAGGTACTTGAGATCACACTCAGTCCTTGTAAGATAAGAAGACAATCATACTCATTTTAATCCAAATTGTCTTTCTATAACCCTAAATCGGTAGCACAATTGGCTGGGGGCAACCACTTGTGAAGCCAAAGTTACTAGTTCAAATCTCCCCTTCTTAGTCCCATTGGAGTTAAAACTCACTTGTCCTAAAAAGAGTTCTCAGTATCATCACAGTCAAGTATTATATGCCCATGGTCTCTATGTTATACTGATTAAAGAATACATCCATGTCGATGTGGGATTTTATTCCCACTAGGATCTTTGACTGGATGACTATTAACTTGAGCGGTTTCAAATTTGAGGATATATGACATTCATGGAAGCTTAACTAATAAGGACCTCAGCCATTATTGCGATGTATGCTGCGCTAATCATTTTCAGTGAGCATAGAATTTTAAGAACCCCCACAGGTTTGTACTTCCCATTGGTCTCCAATCACCACCAAAACAACCTGTCTTCAAGTCATTTAGAAAAGAAATTTCGAGAAGGAGACCAACATGTAACATGCCCCACTATTTCAGGGGCTCTGAATGAGAATGATAGCCTGCTTTAGTAATCAAACACCTAAACTGTGCTTTGTTCTCAGCTTTCTCATTTGGAGTTCTGTCCAGTAAGGCTGATCCGTAATATGCTGTGTCGATTCCACTGAAGTTTTGTTATCACGTGTGCTCAGCTGCCAAAGTTTGTTGATCACACTCTTTCTGTTACAGGTTGGTGATGGGATGGATTAGATTCTTAGAAGGAGGAAGGAAATTTGATTGCATAAATTGTCCTAACATGGTAAGAATGGGGACTGGTATGGATGATGTCAACAGATGAAATAAGTTTTCTGCTAATTAAGAGATATATGTGGATCTGGTTCTCTTGCAGGCCCACCCCGTTCCTGTTCACGTCGAAGAAGTCAAAGGTATCCAATTTGTAGGATTATATATAAGATAAATCAGACCAATATATATTTAAAATCTTTGCAAACCTAGATTGATAGTTTATAAGAAGGAGGAAAGGTTTTATCTAAAGTTTCCTATGGGTTATTTGCCAAGGTCTTTAATATTCCTGATTGATTTTCACATATAACCTAAATCATAGATAAGTTAAAATTTTCCTCAATTCCTTGTTCGTAGATATTTTTAGTGTTGCTATGTTCATTCTAATTGTGGAGAAGGAATCGGGTAAGCAATTATTATTAGAATAATGAAAGGTAACACCATTCCTGATATTCTTTCTTTTGACTAGCCCCATTAATGAAATGCAGTATTCCAGCGATTAGCAAATGACCAGTTTTGCAATGCAAACCGTTGCATTGTCATCACAGTAAGGTTTCCCTTTGGGCATTTGCTCCATCTCAAAATCCCTTTTGATTTTATCTTTCTTGCAGGGAAGAGGCTATCCAGATATCCCCACACGAAGGTAAAAACTCCCATTCTTTTAGTTTTTCATGTATCTCTGTATCTAGAACCATCTACGCTGAACAATTGTTTTGTTTTGTTTGATTTATTTGGACTCTTCATGTGATATATGCATTTGTGTTGAATAGGTTTCTGCGGCTTCTCATCGAAAAGTTGCGTCTTCCTGCTTATTGTTTGGTGGATTGTGATCCATACGGCTTCGACATTCTGACAACATATCGGTTTGGTTCACTGGTTAGGTTTATTAAGTTGATAATATTGTTACTTATTTATCCGCTTGAACAAGCCAAACATGCAAACTGTCAACTAGGACTGCATATATGAAATGCTGAGAACCATGCAAACTTGGCTCTTATTTTGGATCTTACTGGTAATTCTTTTTTTTCTAGCAAATGGCCTATGATGCAAAATATCTACGTTGCCCAGAGGTACGCTGGCTTGGAGCTTTTCCTTCAGATTCTGAAAAATACCGTCTTCCACAGCAGTGCCTCCTTCCTCTTACAGGAAAAGGTGATGGATGCTACTTGTGCTGTTTCAGATAAGCTTTCTTATGCTTGTAACCTTATGCTGGGGTCCCTAATCTTCTTGTCAGACAAGAGGAAAACTGAATCCATGTTAAATAGATGCTACTTGCAAAGAGACGTCCCAAAATGGAGGTAAAATTCTTCGACATTTCCTTGTATTCTTTGGCTATCCTTGTTTGCCTGGACCACATAATTACTTAAGTAGAATTCATCCATGGAAGGTCGGAGCTAGAGTTAATGCTGCAAAGAGGGGTCAAATTCGAGATTGAAGCACTGTCCGTGTACTCACTATCCTTTTTGACAAAAGAGTACATTCCATCTAAAATTAAAGGTGGAGTGCACATTTAACTCATGTTGTGCATTTTGGGCATCTGCTTACCATCTTGGAGCACAATCATACAAGTTCTGCAATATCTGAAACATTATCAGTTCAGACAAAGTTGCAAATTGGGCTATATGTGTCATCATCTAATGACGGCCAATAAGTAAATTTTTGACAAACTTCGAAAGAAAAAGTTCAGGACGAAAAAATAAATAAAAAATAGAGTTACGGAAGGGTTTGGAATTTGGACATGACAAATCATTACGGTGAGAAAATTATTGACAAACATTAATAAAAATAAATAAAAAGAGGGTGCTAGTAGGTTGCCTTAATGCCTATTGGCTATAGGTGGGGAGGTTGGGGAAAAGAAATTATTCAAGACCGAAACGACAGGTAGGTTGAGTAATGTTTCGAGTTGAAAATAAAGCAGTTGCGTCCTGTGGTGGGGTGAGTTGCTTGTGAATAACTTTTCTGATCGATGGGCAATTAAATAATCGCCTCTCTGATAAGTGGGTCAACATCGCATCATAGACCCATAACCTATTTCTTTTCTTTATTTTGTTGGGTGCTTGCTAGCAGCCCCTCTAGATGAGGCAACTAGCATTATTCTATTTTTGATCTTTGGGTTTCACTTAAAAAATTTACTTTTACAGAAAAAAAAAATAATTATATTTTTCAATAAAGACTTGTAAATTATTATTAGAAAAAAGCTAAGAAAATCGAAGGATGCACCGAAGACATGTACAGATGAGTGCATTTATGTTATTTTTTTAAACAGTCCCCGTAGAGGGACCCTTATTATTGTTATTATTATAGTCCTCCTATTTTTATTTAAGGCGATTCAATAACTGAATAAAGGTCGAAAGAAGTTATAAAAAAAATATATGATAGAGGTTTTACAACATTTAGTCTTAGATTCAACAATTAAGTTTATTTTTTATTTTCTTGATTTTTATCCTTTATTTTTAATTTTATGATGGATTTTAGAACAATGTTGACTTTTTTATTATTTAATCGATTTTGAGCGATTATAATATTGATTTTTTACTTCAAGTCTTTAAATAGATCTTCAGTATTGCACGTGTTCCCTCGACCAAAAATTTCTGGTTCCACCCCTGTTCACCTCCCACCACCATTGCCACCAATTTATCAGCGACCACCACCGCCACTGTATGGCCCAGTAGAGTCATTTTCTTGTTCATGTAGGACACCCATCAATGCCCAGAGTGGATGGTAATTGTGAACGTTGACATGCGAGTTGCTGGACTGGCTTTTTGTTATATATTGAGTTTTGTTCATGTTGGTTTTTAACTTTTTGAGTTATTATTTTCTTGAGAATAGTATCTATCGAATTCTTTAAGGATTGAGATTTGTTATGGTACAACGTTGTGCTATTACGTGCAGTTTAGATAGTTGAGATGACATGAATTTAGATGAAAGTTAAAAATTTTAGTGTTATTTTAGTGTATTCTCTATTATTTTATGATCTGAATCCTTTTATTTTGAGTGAAAGAAAAGCAAAGTCTGCACTAAAAATCAATGTCGCCCTCATGCATAATAAGGGCATTCAATTTCACAGGCCCACCTCATAACTGATAATAGAGAATTCATTATTTCAACCCAAAGTCAGGCTGTTGTCATACTGGCAGTAAATGTAAATCCCAAATGGTTAATTCAATGCTATGCTCAGATCTCGCGTGAGGATTCATTCAAATATAATGGGAGTCGATTTGTACAAATTTCAGCACTCTGTCACCGATTGAAATATCCCTCATGAAAACAGTCTCTCCTTCTTCATGGACTTATTTTCTTTGAATGATTGCCGCACTGTCCCGTACACAAGAGGGAAGATAATTTCAGGGCTACAATATTATTTGCTTTCACTTGAAGACATCTAGAGTTTGTCATTCCAATTATGTTCATGTGTCCCACTTTTGTTTAGAGGGTCCATCTACATCTCACCCACCGATCCATTGAGGTGCTATAACCTCTAGAGAGGGTGAGAAGCAAACAAGTTCATTTAAAATGAGATTTGACTTCAAGGTGAGGAATGGAACCATTTTGGAGAGAACCTACTTTCTCATTTTCTTATTTAAAATCCATTGTACGGATATGAAATAGAAAGCTCTTGACTTTCCATCCACACAAGTGGAAGTGTAATACAGTACATGGATTCTTGGGCAACGTGTACAGCCACTGCTACTTAAATGCCAACTTCAATTCCTTTCAGAAGTGCAAACAAGCCTTTTTATGTATTTTTGTTGTAAAAATAGCTCTTTTTTCTTTTCTTTTCTTCTTTCGTTTTAGCTTTTAACTTATTACTGATCTGCTCTTTTCTTTTTTCGCTTTGGCTTTTAACTTATTTCTGATCTGCTTTGATCTTATAACAAGATATGATTGCCTTGTCACTGATGGAGCTGTTAAAAGCATCAGTGACAAAGCAATGGCGGCACAAAGCAACAATTTAAATTTCAAACCTCATAGCAATGGCCAACTGACCCGTGGCATTGGTAATTGGGAATCCTCATGGACAAACTGGAAATGGGAAGAGAGATTTCAAATTCCCAAAACCATGAAAAGATGCTGCGTCGGGTTATGAGGTTTGGGAATGATTTTACTGTAGAAAAAGTTATCTGAATTTCATTTCTATCTTTAAGAAAGTATATGTTGTTGTGTGGAAATGAAACTATGTCACATCTAGCTTCACTTGCATTTCAAAGAATGTGGATGTGCATGATGGATATATATATATATATATATATTTATATATGCCGGATGTGATAGATCATAGATGAGGAGCGTTTTGGGTTCTTGAAAATGGAAAACGTGGAAAGTCCAATACAAGTTGTTGATACCTTATTGCTCAGATGGCGAAGCTGGAAGGGGAAAGGAATATGTGCAAATTTGTTGTCATTCACCTTCTATTGTATATTCATTCACCTTCTATTGTATATGAACTCTTTTAACTCTTTTAATATCGATGGCATGGATTAACTTCATTTGATTTGAAAAAGAAGAAATTAAAAAGAAAACAAAAAAAAACAAAAATGGAGATCCTCAGATCTCCTTCAGTGCTTGCACTCTTCATATCTGATGGGGTCCATTATTTCTGAAATAATTTATCACTTGATTATGAAATTATACATATATATATATATATATATATGTATATGAATTGTCTTTCCTAGAACATGTTAATTTGTTAGGATTAAAACAAATGGGATTTTAGCCTCGAAAATATCATGCATAAACCTAAGCCCTAATGTTCAAAAAAATTCAAACCTCTCCTAACATTAATTAATGTGATTACCCCGTTTGAATAGTGAAATAATTTTATCCTATCTATCATTTTAATTTTTTAAAATTTTCACGTAAAATATAATAAAAATTTCAACTTTTTTAAATCTTAAAATAATAATAATATTAAGAAATAATATTCTAACAATATTTTATTCAATTTTCATAAAAAATTATTTCATTTCACCAATGATTTTCAACCACATTGAAAGATAGAGTTCACCAACTAATATCTTATCGAGTATGGTTGTGTTTCAATGATAACTCTTAACTGATAGTCTGATACACCCACTAACCTTTTATTTGTATTTATTCCCCGAGGAAAAAGATTCAACATTCATGGACGATCACAAAAGCTTAGTTACCAAGTATTAATTGCAACTGTTTGGCTTTGGCATCCTTATTAAGTGCCGTGGAAAAACATAAAAATGGGAAGTTTTGGGATTACACTAACAGTGGCAGACAAGACCCCAAAGTCAAGGTTTCGTCTTTTCTCCGAAGCTAGGAGCAGTGTCTTTAGATATTTGAACTGGGATGTGAGCATCCTTTTCATATTGGCCTCTCTCTTCAATCTAGTCATATTATTCTATTATTTTTTTTTTGAGCATTATAGCCCAACTACTCTTTTCAAATCCATCAAAATTCAAATCTAATTAATTAGCCTTCCATACAGATAAGTTGTATATATCAGTAAGTAGTACCTGTTTAGTTAACTTGTGTTCAATCGGGTCTTGAACCAAAATGGAGACTACCTGATTCACTCCAATGGCATTTTTTGCTTACAATTAGTTGAGATAGACATTATTTTTCTCATTTTCTTTAGTCACAATCATCAATATTTACACAGCTCTTGATTCACTAACTGCATCTATTTTTGTCACAATGGAAACCATGGTATTGAAACAGATGATCTAACGTGCTTAAGTTAACATACCAAACGCCCATAATTTCCAAAATCTGAAACATTATTTGTGGATGAATCATTTGTTTATTATCATAGGGAATAGGACTATGCCTGCATGCCTACTCCATGATTTTTACCATTACTTTATTTTGGTGCTTGAGTAGTACTATGCCATGTCTTCATCACATGTGCTACCTATGCCTACAGGGCCACACCTATGCATCTAATTCTCATCCCCATTGCAATTGAATCAAAAGGCAGCTTCATGTTTCAGAAAAATAGGATTACCTTCCAAATCAAGCCAAACATGGTTGCAATAAGACTACAAACTTGATATTCAATTTACAGTAATTTATACTACAGCAAGATAGAATTAAGAAGAGATCGAGAGGAAAAGGTAAGAGAGAAGAGGAGATTTCCTAGTGTAAATTCACATACAGCTAATTGACAGATATAGGGTAAACAAGTAGTGGAACTTATGATTCGGAAACATTATAACATACAGATTATTTTGTGAGTAAAAGATAAAAGGTAAACCATAACTCGTTGTTGTCAAGCTTCAATCCTTATTTCTTCCTTCATCCTTCTAATAAAGTCCTCAAATTTCTTGTTCAATTCTTCTGTACTCAACATCCCATTTCCTTCTTCTTCTTCTTCTTCAAGAAATAAGCCAGTTACTGTCTCATTTTGTTCCTCTTCATTTTCTAAGACAAATATTCCAACTTCTTCTTTTGAATTAGAAAACCCATTTTCTCCTCCTCCTCCTCCTCCTTCCTTCGCAGCTGACTTTTCAGTTTCTTTTTCCAATTCTTTGATCAAATACTCCCTCTCTCTTTCTTGTTCCAGGGCAACATTCCTTGCTGTACCCATGTCTTCGACCATAACCTCCTTCTCCAGTATTGTCTTTTTGCTCTCTGATATTGATGATTCGGGTTGCAAACCGTTTCCTTCACTTTCGAATGAATACTCATCATTATAAGTAGACCCGGACAAAGATCTTGTTAGGCCGGAGTATTGTGCAAGGAAAACTAGGAGTCCATTGCAAAGGAGGAATATGGAGTTTTTGTCTATTGTGTGGCTAAATAGTTGGAAAGGGAATGTAGAGAAGTAGAAGTTGAACGACTGGGGGAACGAAATCAAAGACGAGTGAGAAAAGAAGAAAGAAAACACTGAAACTGAAAGAAGCAACTGTGTCACCTTCTTTAGAAATTGAACACTCATGAGTTGCGTCAAGGTTTGTCGTTTGTTGAACCCAGTTTGATCCATTTTTTCTCTTGTTCTGGCTGTAGATGCAGATTGTTTTTGAAAAAAGGAGGATGTGGGTGGGAGAGGAGTTCAAGCCTTAAGAGGGAAACAGATAATAAGCTAGTGTGGTTTTAGGCTGGCTCATATATACAGGAGTTCAGATCTTGAGATTTACATGAGCGATGGTGGGTTTACAGAGATACCCCTGGTAGGCAGGCAATTTAGAGAGGCACAGAATATCTCTAAAAGAGCAAAAGGGTGTCCCAAGGCAGCAAAAGCCAAAAACCTTCCATTGAAAAGTAGTGCCACTTGCCAGAGGGAGAGGGTTGTTTCCTTTTACTTTACCATTTTGAACTTTCTAGCTTTTCCCGATTGGTTCAGGGTAGTCTTCATTTGACCAATTAGAGGTGGATTGCCTTCTGCCTTTATGATTGAGAGGTGGCATTTTCTTGGAGCTTGGGACCAATAAGAGAGAGAGAGAGAGAGAGAGAGAGAGAGAGAGAGTTTTTAGTCCCAAAACAGCCCCATAAAATGTGCGGTTGATATTGTGAGCACAAGTGTCAAAGCAATATGCATCGGTTATGCGAGAGCAATGAACTCTCATTGTGGTTGAAACAAGGAAACATCTGCCCGAGCATTTTGTGGGGGCGGTGGTTGAAAATCTAACCAAACGACACTAGAATTCTGGATTTTGGTTTATCATCCTTGTGCTGTAAGCATGTTAGTTATGATCCTTTGTTTCTAGCTAGTAATCCTTTGTTTCTAGCTAGTAATCCTCTCATGATGGAAGCTTTGAAATTTCTTTTACTTCTGGTATAATATAGCTAGTGCATAATTGTTACTGCAACACCTTCCAATATTAGTGCACCCTATGATCATCTAAAGGTAGCATCATCTGCCATGCATGGTTCTCTGCTTATGAATTCCCCCCCATTGTATGCTTCGCTACTTCTCTAGGAATTCCCCCCCATTGTATAATCCGCTAGATCATTTGGCAGCAAACCATTTTGAAAATGATGTTAAAAACTAGTTTCAATTACGTAAAAGGAGACTTGTTTATCTACGTGTCTGATCCTATCCATGGTTCTCAGAAGTTACTCAATATGTATAGCACAACTCTAATTGATTCTGCAGACCAAACTTCAGAAGTGCTTTTTCTTCTGATTCTGATTCTCTTCCTTCATCATCTTCTTCTCTGATCTCTATGAGAGTATATCAAGAGTTGTATCAAACCCCTTTTGCTTTGGTGGGCACAACATGAAAGTCAGTTCTCTGCCTAACACAACAACAAACCTTTGAAAAGATTCTACGTTTTCCTCCGTTCGGTTCTGTTACGGAAAAGAGTAGAGAGAAAAAAATATTCTCCTTGTCTTTTCACCAAAAAAGACAACGTATTTCAGTTTAGGTTGTCGATCACTAGAGAAAAGGAACATTCTTGTAAGATGTAACCACTACTTTCCTCTTTCACTCTTTCTACCCAAAATGGCACGTTAAGCAATGAGGAAAACATAGCATCTAACTTCTGATAGCTTACAACATGTTTAAGGACTACTTGATTTAAAGACTCATGAATTCCCATACGACAACAAGTACAAAATCTCCCTCAATGTAAAGCTTCCTAACTAATTCCATTTGCTTATTTTCTTCTACACCGATCAAAACATATATATCAAAAGAGAAATACTTTTTGCAGTCGGCAGATGCAGTCGGCGTGCAGTCGGCTGTAAAAAAAAATTAATACAGGACTTACATGAAAAAAAATAATTATTTTTATAACTTTTTATAATTCATGTAGGTCCCCCTGAATATAAAAACTTTTTTTTATAATTTTTTTTTATTCATTCTGTACAGCCGATTGCACGCCGACTGCATCTGGCAACTGTATATAGCAAAACCCATATCAAAATTCTAATACGTGAGCGTTGAATTAGATAATCAAAGTTAAATAATTAGGCTCACACATAAACTCCGACTGCAAAGAATTATTTTTTAATGAATTATTATATTATCAAATCGGTATATAAAAGATATAATTTATATTATTTAAATAATAAAATCTAAATTTAAATATTTAATTTTTAAATTAAATTAAATTATATAAATACTCTATTAAATATATTTTTAATTAACTTAAAAATAGAATTTTTTGAGTAGCCCAAAGTCCATGTTCTTTTGAGAAGTTTATTTGAGGGAATATATATTTATTTTATTTTTTATTTCATTACTACGGGATTTCTATAATTAAAATCTCTTAAAACAAGAAAGTCGGCGGAAATCAAACAGTTGCTTATTCTCGATTCTACTCTCAAGCCAGAACTTCTCAACGCCGACTCCCAAAGATACATAATCATAAACCTCATGGCTGGAGCGAGTAAACACTAAACACAACTCTCTCTCTCTCTCTCTCTCCCTCTCCCCGCAAAACCCTACTTTAAAACCCTGAACCCTAAAGAGAGTTTCCTAGACCAATTTTATATAACAACCCGAGAAATGTCCTCGGCAATACTCCGATTCCGCCTCGCATCTGTGTTTTTGAATCACCGTCGACGCCTACTGAGCTCCAACGTCGTGTCGGGCGCTCCTAAAGAGCCCTTAGCTCCATCTAGTGCTCCTACTGGCACTCCTCTTCCTCCTCCGCCTCCTAATACATCAACAACTGCTACTGCTGGTACTGAGCCTCCCGGTGTTTTCAATGCGGGCACTACGAGCAGCAACAAACCTTGGAGGTTTTTCAAGTACGGTCTCGTCGGAGCCCTCGCCGGAGCCTCCGCCACCGCAGGCTACGCCTCCTATGGTTCGTGGTTTTTTCAGTTATGCGTTGTCGTTTTTGTTTTGAAGTATTCGCTTTCCTTCTTTATTTTTTCTGCGCTTTTAGTTTCGGCTGAGAAAATTGTTATAAAATTGATAATTGAATAGTTTTTTCGTTATTATTTGTTAATTATTCTGAAATATGTGAAGCATTCGTGTATTGAATAGGGTATCTTTTTTGATCCTATCGAATGGTAGTCTGGTTTGTGTTTTAGTTGTTTTTCTAGAGCCTTTGGATTTTTTTTTTTAAAGCTTTGGTTTTTCCTTTAAAGAACTAGGGAACCGAGAATTCATAGTGGGTTTGTCATTTCTGATGAATTGATAATGAAAACTTTGAAAAATGTGAGATTTATTTTGCAGCGTACACATTGGACGAAATAGATGAGAAGACGAGGGCATTACGATCGTCTGTGGATTTCAGCCTGAAAGAAGATGCGTCCACTTTTGATGTAAGTATAAAGTAAAGTGCATCTCTTTTTCTTGAGTTATTTTGAATATTTTCCAAATTTGTTTTTTGGTGTGCTCGTGCTGCTTTTGAAATTTTGGAGTTCTAATTTTTGCAATGCAATATGATATATCAGAATGGTAACATTTTGTCGTCAATATTTTGTGCAGAACGTTAAAGGGTTGCTCCACTCTGCTGCAATTATAGGTAGAGTCCACTAACTTTGTTTGGCTAACCAAAACCAAAAATATCATCTCATCTCATCTCAACTCATCATTACACATTTTTCAAATCCCTATACAAAATATAATAAACAATCTAATTTTTTCAAATCCCAATACAAAATTAATATTCAAAAATTATATTATAACAAGAGTTTATTCATTACTATTTAAAACATCTCATCTCATCTGTGTAACCAAACGGAATGTTTCAGTTTGTATTGCTATCCAGATAGGTAGGGTTGCTCATTGTGTTATGTTTATGTTCTCCATCCAATTTCCCATATGTCAGCTGTCATTGGATAGTTAATTCAGAGAGCATACTGCCATTGATTTTACTTTTATTTATTTATTTATGATGTAGTATACCTTCATTCTGTGCTATTTGATTCTCTTTTAATAACAGCGTAGCCTTCCTATTTAATCATTATTTTATCATCATTCCAATTTTAAGAGGGTTGTGGAGTGCACCGATGAGTTTATGGGGGAGTATGCAGTGGGGTGTTCCTTCAAAAATTTAGAAGATGGGTTTGTATGGGCGTTCGGGTATATGGGCCTAATTTGGATAGGGAGAGGAAAAGGATGTGGGATGAGCTGGCTGGACTTTATTCTTGGTGGGAGGTCCCATGGTGCATTGGCGGAGATTTTAATGTAACAAGATTCCCAACCGAAAGATCAGGGGGGGGGGGGGGGGGGGGACATCAAAATTCAGCAATGGTTGGAGTTCTCGGACTTTATCTTTGAGCTAGGCCTTATGGATATTCCTCTAATGGGAGGGGGAGTACACTTGGTCTAATAATCATGCTTGGTCAAGACTGGACAGGTTTCTTATTTCGCCTTCGTGGGAGCTGCAATTTCCAGATCTGACCCAGAAGAGGCTCCAGAGGTTATGTTCTGACCATTTTCCTGTTTTACTAGATGGGGGTGGTGTGCAAGGGGGTAAGAGGCCTTTTAAGTTTGAAAATATGTGGCTAAAAAAGGAGGGGTTTGTGGATTTGGTTAGAAATTGGTGGAATTCTTATGTATTTGAGGGTAATCCGAGTAAGGTGTTGGCTGGAAAATTGAAAGCTTTGAAGAAAGATTTGAAGACTTGGAATGAGCAGGAGTTTGGTGAGATAACTAACCAGAAAAATTGCTTACTGCAAGAATTACAAAGTTTGGAGGGAGTAGATGACGAGAACAACCGAAAAGAGCGAGTAGTAACTGAACTCGAAAGACTGATCTTATTGGAGGAGATTTCATGGAGGCAAAAGTCAAGGGCTTTATGGCTTCGGGAGGGGGATAAATGCACTAAGTTTTTCCACCGCATAGCTAATGCACATAGGAGGTTCAATACCATTGAGTCTCTGAATATTGATGGTATTACCTCGTCAGATCAGGCGGAAATGAAGGAATATGTAGCTGAACATTTTGAAAACTTATTGTCAGAACCTATTGCATGGAGACCTAAGGTGGATGGCCTAACTTTTGAGAGTATTGACCAAGTTAGTATGGTGTGGTTGGAGAGACCTTTTGAAGAGGAAGAGGTACATAACGTTCTTAGGAAAATGAATAAAGATAAAGCTCCAGGCCCAGATGGTTTCAACATGGCTTTTTTCCAAACTTGTTGGGAGGTGGTGAGAGAAGATGTTATGCTGGTTTTCCAGGAATTTTTCACTCATGGCAAATTTGAAAAAAGCCTAAATGCTACCTTTATCGCATTAGTTCCTAAAAAGGCTGGTGCAATAGAGGTACAAGATTTCAGACCGATCAGTCTTGTAGGCAGTGTATATAAGTTATTGTCGAAGGTGCTAGCAAATAAAATGAGCACGGTAGTGGAAAAGATTATCTCTAAATCGCAAAATGCCTTTATAAGGGGGAGACAAATACTAGATTCGGTTCTCATTGCCAATGAATGTTTGGACTTCCAGGTATTCTTTGTAAGCTAGACATGGAAAAGACATACGATCATGTTAACTGGGACTTCCTGATGTACATATTGAGTAGATGTGGGTTTGGGGTAAGATGGAGGAAGTGGATAGGGCATTGTGTGTCAACGGTACGTTTCTCGGTCTTGGTAAATGGAGAACCTGTGGGCTTCTTTAACAGTTCGTGAGGGCTACGACAAGGAAATCCATTATCACCACTTTTATTTGTAGTAGTCGTGGAGGCTTTGAGTAAAATGATGACGGCGACAGTAAGAGGAGGGTTTTTCTCTGGCTTCTCTGTGGGAGATTCACATAGCCAAACTACTATTTCTCACCTTTTATTTGCAGATGATACCTTGTTGTTGTGTGAGGCAAATGCATGTCATATTCAATCATTGAAGGCCATTCTATTTTGTTTTGAAGCTATTTCTGGATTGAAGATTAATCTTGATAAGACAGAAATGGTCTCAGTAGGGGATGTAAGTAACATGAGCAGATTGGCTATAACATATTGGGATGCGTGGTCTCTTCCTTGTCGATGAAGTATCTTGGGCTCCCATTGGGGGCTTCTTTCAAAGCTAAGTCTATTTGGGATGGGGTTTTGGAAAAATTTGAGCGTAGGTTGGCCGGTTGGAAAATGTTATATTTATCCAAAGAGGGGCGGCTCACTCTTATTAAGAGCACTCTCTCAAATATTCCCACATACTATTTGTCTCTGTTCCCTCTTCCTGCTAGCATTGCATGTAGAATGGAAAAACTTCAACGTGACTTTTTATGGAGTGGAATAGGAGAGGAGTTTAAGTTTCATTTAATGGGCTGGGATAAGGTGTGCAATCCCTTGAGAGATGGCGGACTGGGGGTTAGGAATGTGAGGATTCTTAATAGGTCTTTACTAGGAAAATGGCTTTGGCGATATAACAATGAGAGTGGAGCTTTATGGAAAAGGGTGATAGATTTGAAATATGGTCGTGAAATGGGGAGTTGGTGTTCAAAAGAGGGAAGGGCTCCTATGGAGTGGGTTTGTGGAAGTTCATACGGAAAGGATGAGATTCTTTTGCTAGTAATACTCGATTGAGCTTGGGGGATGGAAGAAGAATACGCTTTTGGAAGGATTGTTGGTTGGGTGACACAGTGTTGTTGGAGGCTTATCCCGCTATTTACAGTATTGCAAGGGATCCATATGCCATGGTGGCTGATTTGAGGGTAACTATACAAGGTTCACAAGAGTGGAATATCAGCCTAAATCGGGAGGTACATGACTGGGAAGTGAACATGCTGGTGGATTTTTTTAACTTGCTGTATAACATTCCTGTTGCTGCCACAACTGAAGATGTGATGATTTGGAGACCTTCTAGGAAAGGAAAATTCACGGTACGCTCGTTTTATAACTCTATTATTGGGAAACAAGGACATTCTTTCCCTTGGAAGAACATTTGGAGGACTAACGCACCAACAAAGGCTGCCTTTTTTGTGTGGACAGCAGCCTTAGGCAAGATACTGACTTATGATAATCTAAGGAGAAGGGGCTTTGTTATCACGGACTGGTGTTGTTTGTGTTGGAAGAGTGGGGAAACGGTGGATCATCTACTTTTACACTGTGAGTTTGCTAGAGACATATGGAACTACTTTTTCAGCAAGATGGAAATAGCATGGGTGATGCCAGGCCGGGTGGTTGATATTCTGGCATGCTGGAGAGGTATCACTGGGACACCACAGATTGCAGCTGTTTGGAAAATGGCCCCTATTTGTATTCTTTGGTGTATTTGGAGTGAACGTAATGAGAGACTTTTTGAGGATCATGAATGTTCCTTGGAAGAGTTTAGGAGTTTCTTTTAGAAGACTTTGTTTATGTGGGCTATTGGGTTGGATTTAAATGGGCTTAGTTTTCATGATTTTCTTGTAACGGTTACTAGTTCTTAAAAAGGTGTATGCTTTTGTATACCTCTAGTGTACTTGGGCTATGCCTATCCTTTTATCAATGAAATATCGTATTACTTATCAAAAAAAAAAATCATTCCAATTTTAATGGTGATATTTTAGGATTCTGTAATTTGATGATAATGGGGATGGTTGTGTCACTTGTTGACACATATATATTAACTTGAGATGTTAAAACCACCATTCACCAAGATGTAGAGATTACCTGCAAATAACAAAGGCTGTGGAAAGCCAATTGTTTCGAGGAGTGGCAGCAGCAGCACTTGTTTTCTTGTAGGTTTAGTCATTGGTGGTTATGCTGCAAGACAACTTCATTTTTTTAGCAGCTTCATTGCTGTGCTGTATGTTTTGCTGCAATTCTAACCATAGAAAATTTTGGCCCGTTGAAACTTTTCCATGTGGGGAGAAATAGAGAGCAATGTTGGGACTTTATATCATTCTCAGTATGGCTCTGATCCCCCCAGCCCCCGGATCAAGGGATATCTTGTTCATTGTCTAACCAAGAGCAAGTGAAGAATCCATATGAGTGGAACCTAGTGAATATCATTACTCCTTATGCCCATGCCTGGGTTCTGAAAGTCAACAGAGTCTGTTGGCACTTGTCATTAGATGTGTTTGAGGCTTTGCACAACATGTATTAAGAATTTTAAGTTGATTATGGAAGTACAAGACCATCAGTCTGGTTATAGTTTCTATTGATATCAACATTGATTCTTTCTACCCCAAACATCTCAGTGCCTGCTAAAGCCGTTGAACTCTATTTGGATACGAGGAGGCTAATTGAAGAGCAAGTTCAGGTTTGTGCTTGGTTTTCATCTGTGGTTTTCTACTCTTGCTCAACATTCCTTGTGGTAACCTCAAATTTTCTTACTTCATGGCAGAGTTTTACTGAACCATACTCAGAGAAGCTTCTTCCCGATTTGCATCCTGCAGAGCGACATGTGTTTACACTTGTTCTAGATCTGCAAGAGACACTGATTCACTACGATTGGACAGTAAGGCCATTTCCGTTTATAAAAAAGGAAAAAAGAAAGATTATTTAACCTTTTTCAAGAAATCTACAAGTTTCGCTGGCATGAGCTTATTAGTCATTTAATAGTGTTATGGTTATACATAAGTCATGATGGAAAGGAAGTATTGGTTTTGTTTTATATGAAGTGCCTCAGCTCTTAATTGTTGTAAAGTTGCTTGATTTTCATAAGAATTTTATGTGTGGTATGTGAAGCGAGAGAAAGGCTGGCAAACTCTCAAAAGACCTGGAGTTGATGCTTTCTTGGAACATCTGGCTCAGTTCTATGAAATTGTTGTGTACTCTGACGAGCAGAGTATGGTAATCTGATTATTCACTCTGCATCTTGGTCATCACTTCTTTCTTTGTTTAATAATTTTTGTCATTATCTTGCTACCTATTGGTATGTGCAGTTTGTAGACCCTGTTGTTGAAAGGCTGGATCCCAAGCATTGCATACGATATAGGCTATCTAAGGGTGCTACGAAGTACCAGAATGGGAAGCATTACAGAGTATGTTCAAGTTGACTATTTTCTTTCCACTGCATTATGTTTTATTCATGTGTGGCTTTGGGATGATTGGATTCTCTGAATTCTATCTCTTGTCCTATGGTTGAAATTACTTGATGTTATTATCATCTTTTTGCCTATTTGCTGTGATTTTTATGAGGAAATTGCTATATTGTCATGCGTTTTCTCAATTGTTTTCTTTTTTTTTTTCATTCTAATTTTCAGACAAAACTGAAAACTTCCACCGTACCTGTAATCTAGGTTGGTTATGAAATACCATATGTGGAAGTTCAAAAAATAATTGAATATAACATTCCTTGTGTTGCCAGGCCAGCTAAAAAACTGTAGACAATAAGATTTAGTTCCTCTTGGCAGGATCTTTCAAAGCTTAACAGAGATCCTGGAAAGATACTTTATTTGAGTGGCCATGCACTGGAAGGTTGCCTTCAACCAGAGAATTGTGTTCCTGTCAAGCCATGGAAGCAGCATGATGCAAATGATACAGCTCTGTTGGATTTTATACCATTTCTTGAATGTAAGAATTCTACAATTCCTCTAGTATAGTATAGATTAATAGTGTTTTTAATTATGATGTTGAATAACTACGGACCTTGTGACTGATAAAAAAAGAATTAACTACGGATCTTGTGAAAATACATGACCATCTGCCTGGTTTTTTACAGTTGTTGCTCGTACCTCTCCACCTGATATCAGACCAGTACTGGCATCATACCAAGGGTGTGATATCCCAACAGAATTCATTAGGCGTTCTAAAGACTATCAGAGGTAATATATATATATATATATATATATATGCGTGCGTGTGTGTGTGTGTAATTATAGATTTAGGCACACATGTGTACCCTTTTTGTGGGTTACTCTCTCTCTCTCTCTATTTTTTTGGGGGGGGGGGGGGGGGGGGGGGGGGTGTGGGGTTTTATTTAACTTGATAGATGCCTGTTGAAAGCTATTTTATTTTTTAATACGATGAAAATGACTTTAGTGGCTGTATGAATGATGCAGGAGAATGCAAGAACAGAAGCAGCAAGGTCGTTTCTGGAGACGTTGAGGCCAGAGTATGTAAAAAATAGAGGCGAACGAAATTTTAGGACTTGATTACGAATTTGGGGTGACAACAAAAATATAAGGCACTGTTTTTGAAGGCATCAAGTGGACTTTTCTGCAAGCCAGAGACATTTTGGCTAAAGATTTTGAATTACGTCATATAAATTCTAGCAAGAGAGTGTAATTTTGTTTCCCGGCATTTGGCCCTCTCTGCATTTTTTGCACATGCATTCTTTTTACTGTCAAAAAACAGAATTGTTGGCTTTACATAAAATTGAAGATGTAGAACAACAGGGTTGCAATGCAATCGATTGAAAACCCTTCACCAAGGTTACTACTGGCAACAAGAACAACTCCGAAAGGAGCTTTTGCTGAAATCAACATATTGTTGTTGTTGTTGTTTTGGATACTTAAAATTATTTCCTTGCTAGGTTGGTTTGATGGGTGATAAGTCAGTGTCTCTAACGACATGAATCATTGAAAATGTTTATTCTTCCATTCTATGTTTGAGGGCATAGCGATTGGAGTTTGTAGATAAATGTTTATGCTCTCCTTCGTAAGATTCCGATTAACATTGCTGTGTGCATCTGTCTAATTGAATCCGTCTGTATAACCTGTAATATCACATACCATCACAACCTCTTCCTTTGGCGAGAAATCGGCAATCTTTTCTCTTTTCGTATTTTTGTAATACCATGTACTATATGCTATAATGTTATCGGCTATATATTAACACCTTTCGATCAGCGCAGACGACAACAGAACATGAGAAGAGATCCGACGGTGGCACGACACTCACACTGCCGTCTTACCTGTATTAAAACACTCAACTCAAATCGCGCCAATGTCGCACGTGTGAAAAAGCTTAAAAAAAACGAAAAGCTTTTTCCCACGTTCCCTTCTTCAAATGAAAATCCCCCGTCCCCATTCCATTTGGAATTCCCACGGCCAAAAGAACTTTGACGACCTCACAGCTAAAGCTTCACCCGTGCAAACGAATATCATTCTTCACTGTTAAGAACTTCTAGGGTTTCATCGTCTGCTTCAACTTCAAGGGATTTTGGGGTTTTGGAATCTGGATCCGGCTGCGATGAATTTGGACGATCTTAACAAGGTGTGGGAAATCAAAGCCCTGAAAAAGCCTGGAGAAGATGAAGCGAGGAAGATTCTAGACAGGATAGCGAAGCAGGTCCAACCCATTATGCGTAGACACAAATGGAGGGTTAAGATTCTTTCCGAATTCTGGTAACCTGTTCCTCTTTTCGACTCCTCTTTTCCGCTATGTTCAAGAGAGGAAGACTAATAAGAAATGAAAAATCAAATGTTTATAATATTTGTTTGCATTTATTTTAGATTTCAAGGGTGATTGCTTTTTGCTTTTTTTTTTTTTTTTCAATGTTATTAGTCTAAAGACGATTGGGCCCAAACGCGTGAGTTATTGGCCGTCATTTTGTCCTAAACAAGGATATCGCTAGTACTTAATCGTGCTTAATCTGAATTTCCTAAAGCCGATTGGGCTCAAATGAGAATTCATTGATCTTCTATATTTCATTTAAATCTTCCCCTTGAATCCTACTATTTCCATCGATGTTCATTGCGTTTTGTGCAATCTCTTTGCTATCGCATGAGGTGGGTAAATTTTTATTTTCATGTAAGTTTATAATGTTTTGTATTTCGTATTGAATGATAAGTATAAATAATCAAAATGGTAGTCCAAACAATCCGTCTCTTCTGGGGTTGAATGTGGGAGGCGGGGTGCATGTGAAGCTGAGGCTTCGGAGGCCTAACAGAGATTGGAATTTCTTCCCCTTTGATCAAGTTCTAGATACAATGCTTCATGAGCTTTGCCATAACGTCCATGGCCCGCACAATGCCAGCTTCTACAGGCTTTGGGATGAACTTAGAAAGGTATTTTAATGTGGAAAGAAGTTTGCCGCTTTTTCTGATTCAATTCATCATGCACGATTCTTTTTATATACAGGAATGCGAGGAGTTGATGGCCAAGGGAATAACAGGCACTGGGGAAGGCTTTGATCTTCCTGGGAGGCGTTTGGGTGGCTTCTCCCGTCAGCCTCCCCTCTCATCTCTCCATAAAACTGCACTAGCGGCTGCAGAAAAGAGAGCACGTTTGGGATCTCTTCTGCCATCTGGACCCAAACGTCTTGGTGGTGATAGCACTATTATGGTTGCACTTAGTCCGATACAAGCTGCCGCAATGGCTGCAGAGAGAAGATTACAGGATGACATCTGGTGTGGTTCTCAGTCTTGTGAAGCTTCTGGGGATGAAGAAAGTAGCTCTGATATTTTGCAGAACCTTGTAGATATGGAGCAAATTGGGGGAAGCTCAAGGCTAGAGGGTCCTAAGAGTGCACATTCCGTGGATGCAATCTCCCAGAAAAGAAATCGGGAATCAGATCGAAGTTTGTTTTATCAATCTTCCAATGATCATTTGGAATCCAATTTGGATGCTTCAACCCCTGGGTCCATGCTTCACCATGACAATAGATCTCAAAAAAGAAATTGCAAATCAGTTAACACTTCATTTTTTCAGTCTACTCATCGGCAAGAATATGGATGTACGGATTTACCCAATCCCTCTTCTGAGCCTGGGCATAGTCGTGATACAATACCTGCTAGAACACTGAATCCAGAGGAACCTCTTATGTGGGAGTGTGGAACATGCACTTTGTTGAATCCTGTAAGTTTTTAATGCATAGCATCTTCCATTTATTCCCAAATTTATGGAAATGGTTTTTTTAGACGTGTCCTTTAGGATGAATATGCATGCTCATTGAATGTTCCTTATATATATATTTGTTAGGTTATTTTGTTTGGTGAAGCCAGATTTGTAGGTGAAGGATTTGTCTCACGCATAGAATCTAACCTACCCTTCATAAGTGCAGGTTTTATGTTTACATAGTTTTGACTTGTGCATACAAACAAGATTTAAATATATACCCGTAAAAAGAGTTGACAACACAGATATTATTTGCATTGAAGAGAAAGGAAACTGATTTTGGTTTCAACAACCAGTTGAAACGGATTCATGCATGGTGTATTTGGACTGTAGTTATAACAGGATTTCCTTTTTCCTGTGATTCCCTCGCAGAACTGAAAGGTCATTTCTATTGTCAAGCCTAACCACCTTTCGTAATAATTATATGCAAACAGAAAGCAATCAAGGGATTGTTAAAAATATGGTGCAAGTGGTTGATCAGTGGTTAGATGATCGAGGCTTGCTTGAGTTTCTGCTGCTTTTCTCTGTTTCTTTTGCCCCCACTTTATCTCTTTTTAAGGTCCAATTACACTATCTAATTATGTATGTAAGCAGCAAAAATTGTTCTTTACCTGGACCACCCGTTTATTATAAATCACTGATTTTTTTTGCATCTGAACGATGGTTTATTGCTGCAGCCATTGGCTCCAATATGTGAGCTTTGTAGCACGCAAAGGCCTAAAGATATTCATATCAAGTACAAAATATGGCCCTGTAAGTTTTGTACATTGGAAAACAGTGTGGAGTTGGAGAAATGCTCTGCCTGTGGTCAGTGGAGATACTCGCGTGGAGCACCTGTGTCAATGCCAGCACCGAATGTTGGTACTTAAAGAGGTACAATTCCATTGGCCAACAATCTTCCGTGTGCTCTTTTTCCAAGTCAATGCAAAAGCAGAAATTTTGCCAATATACTTTTTGATCAAGTTGTTATGGCCATTTTCTTGGGAATGAGAATTAAGAATGTCCTTATATTCTCAGGATCGATTCTGCGCATCTGCTTTCATATTTTGCTTATTAATTTATACTTATTTTGGTACTTGCTTTCATACTGAATTTGAGCAAATGCTGGTAAGTCTCAGCTGTACAGAAAAAAGAAAACAGATGCTTAAATTGACGCACTTATATATAGAATTTTTCTCCAAGGACGTTGAAGTATTGATCTACAAAGTCTTGAGTCGAATAATGGCTGCTGAATGTCGAAAGCAGATTGAATGAATGATCCAAAAGAAGGAAGTATTTGGAGATCCACAATGGGATATTGAGTCCAAAAGAGAAACCCTAAGGGGTAGTTTAATTGGTCAGATTTTAGGTTTGTTCTTCAATGATCACCAGTTCGAATCTTCTCAAGACCATTAGAGATTTACCTTGCCGTTAATTTCAGGGTCTCATGGGATTAGCCGAAATGTGTGCAAACTGATCCGGACACCCACATATATTTAAAAAAGAAAAGATAAAAAAAAAGTAATGAGATATTGAAATAGTGCATGGCAATGAACATGACTAAAAATGGGTTATTGAAAATGATTGCCTCCCAATCTTTTTATACGTAGACAATTTCCATGTGGGGGTTATTGAAATAGGTGGTAAGGAATTTTAATTTTTATGTAGAGGGGAAATGCATTCCTGGCAAGTAGCTGTCGTTAGCCGGCAAATGGGGACCATCACATCGCTTCTTGTTGGGGACACTCTTTATTATTCCCATGAATTCTTGGAACACTATGATGTTGCGCGCAATTGTGTTTGTATTTATAAGACACAATAAATAATTCCTTTTTCTTTTTTAGTGAACTAAATAAAGTTTAGTAATTCTGCTGAAATGAATGTGCATGAGACATCCCAAAGAGGTATAAGTTTGCTTTTTTGCCTATTTTAAAAAATATAACGTAACATGAATAGTAAAACGTTTACATGTTTAAAAGCTGAGGTGTAGCTTAATTTTAAACATCTCTAAATAATAAAAAAAAAAATTTAATACACAAACAATTTATTGTACAATAATTTATATAATTATATTTTAAATGTATTTTTATAAAATGATGTTATTTTATAAAAATGTTCTTCATTTAAAATGGTATTATATAAATTATCGTGAAAAGAGGTGTACATATATAATTTTTTTTATTTTAATTAAATATTAAATTGTGGCTCAGAATAGGAGAAAAGAAAAAGGATAAAAAAAAAACACAATATCCATGTTTCATTTACATGACTACAAAGAAAAGGAAAAAGAAAAGAGGAAGGAGGCAAAATATTTACTGTTTTAGATGGGCCATGGACTCAAAATGGACTCAGCCTTGTTTGTGGAGAATCATTGTGGATGCTGCCACGTAACCGTATGGCCACAGAACGGGAAGGCAAAAATAATCATTGTTTACCCTTATTTCTTCTTCGGATCTTCTCTCTCTCTCTCTGAGCTAACAAATTGTTTACCTATTCTTCGTCTACCACTCTCCTGTTCCTCTTTCACAATATCGGTTCAGCTGAATGGGATGCCCCTTTCCAACGCTCTGCAGTTCTCACACTTTCCATGTCCAAGCCCTTTTTAAGGTATCCTTCTTCTGCTTCTGCTTCTCCTCCGTTATTCCTTCTCTTTATCCACTCTCCCTTGTACCCAAAACAGCTGGCACAAGAACTTTTGTACCCACCTCTCTCTCGAAACTTTCAACATCACTTTCTTTGGCTCTTTCCAAGCATTAGACCTTGAACGGTCCCATTTTATTGTGCTGAAGTTGCAGTCTTGTGGTCTAAATTGAGATGCCCGTTTCATTTTTTGATTACTCTCTTGGAAACAGCCGCCGAAGAACATCTTTGCGCCTATGTACGGATTTTAAGCCCTGACCCAATTTTCTGACTTTGATGTTTCTGATCTGCTTGTAAACCTTCAAGGCCTTTGTCTTTTTTGGGTTATGGTCAATTTTTTCTAGATACTAACCTTTGGTTTGTTAGAGTCCGCCTGTGTGGCGGTTCTGATTAGAGTAAATATCGCTCGGACTTTGTGCTTTGATTAAATGGTAGAACCTTTCTAAATGGTTGTAGCCTGCCAGGGTGTTGAAGGCAATTAAATCAGTTGGCTTTGATTTATTGAACCAAGTCCCATTTAATTGGGGCCATCTTCAGCTTTGTACCTGGTGTTCTTCGATCTGCTTTATAATTTCTAAATTTTTGGATTTTTAGAATCCTGGTAAATTTGACGATATACCCAGTATTTCTTTGCAATTTGGCAGATAGAACATGAGTTAATCACAATAGGGATATATACAATGGAAAGATTGTAGACTTCCCAGAAGAATTTTTTGGTTGCTGGTTGTTAGGCAGTGTAGTCAGTTGAGTTTGAAGCCTTGAGCTCTTCAGATATGTAATTTGAATTTCCAGTCGGTTTTGGTGTCCCATATTCCTGTTAGCTCCTTCTGCTCCTTTCTCTCAAAATGACTGGAACTAGTCACTGTTTTGTGGAGTGGAAAGAGCAATTTGTATCACAGGAGCGTGGTAATCGTGTGGTTCACTATTTCTTGAAGGATTCCTATGGGGAATCTATCCTTGCAGTTGTGGGAACTGAGAGAAGTGTCAGGCACATGTTTTATGTTGTTGCCGAGGAGTTTTTGGAGGCTTATGGGAAGGAAAATTCCATCCATGGTGGTTATAAGTGGCGATCGAGAAGAGAGGTTGTAGACTGGCTTACGTCTATGCTATCTAAGCAGCATTTACATGGAGAACGATCAGGTATGTTTTGACCCCTTTTGATATTTGGGTTTCTCATTCATTCTTGCAACTTTATGTAACTGTTTCTAGTTCTTAAATAGGTGTATGCTTTTGTATACCTCTAGTGTAGTTGGGCTATGCCTATCTTTATATCAATGGAATAGCTTATTAGTTATAAAAAAAATTCTTCCAACTTTATGTCTACCTGGGGTAATTATAAAATTTTGTATGAAGGGCGCTGATTATATTAGACTGATAAAATTTTTTGGACTATACAATGAGTATGCGTTGATAAAACATAATACATATTTTGACATCGTGTATGGTCCTTCATGAGTCACTTCTTTTCTTTTTCTGTCTTCTATGCCTTGTGTTTTATGAGTCCACGCCTGTAACTTTGTGGCATTGTTCCTCCATATCTGTCAAAATTTTCTTTATAGGTATTGCAATTTTTATTTGCTCCTTTTTAGAGGGATATGATTGCATTTATCTTGCTTGAGTCATCCATTCATGTGACCATCTTTTCTCACCACATTCTGTCAGTGCAACTGCTTGAGCAGTTGAGCCATTGTGAAGGTTGAAGTTCGTTAAACTCTAGTAGTTATAATCTAGTTTTAAAGAAGGTTGCGGGATCTCTCTCTCTCTCTCTCTCTCTCTCTCTCTCTCTCTCTCTCACACTCAACGTACTATATATATGCTAATGTCATTGAACTTAATTAACACAAGATCCTCTAAATGAAAGGTAGTAAGTATACATCAGAATTCCCAAGAAATCCTACTTATAAAATAATAATGAGAAGTTCGAAGTTTGGAAGTTTATGGTTATTTTCCATCTGTATTATGAAATTGCATTGCATGGTGCATGAATTTGTACATGCTTTTAATGAGGAAGAAATCAAGAGTAATGTATTTTGGTCAGTTCTGGCAAGGCAACAAATTGTGGTCTTGGACATAATTTGTGACAGGAAAACTCGTGAAATTTCAATCAAGCTAGAGCATTATGAGCACTTGATTCATTTCTGGAGATAGTCTATGTTCTATTTTCAATATAGAAGTCCTAACTAGGTGTGTTTTTTTTATACTTCCTGTGTACTTGGGCTATGCGTATTTCAGAATTAATAAAATATCTTTCTACCTATCAAAAAAAGAATTATAAGGTGGTTTTATGATTTTTATACCTCTTGCTAATGTAGATAGTGTGTTTGCCTTCAATTTATTAGTTACATTTTCTGGTTAGAGTTATTTTTATGAATAATCAAATATTTTTTCTCTTGAATACTTACATTTTCTATGGCATTTTCTTTGCCAGAATCACCAAAACATGACCCAATACACACTGCAATGGATGGAGTGGCTACTCCACTGACTCAAGTACCAGATGATAGGGTATATTTTTCACTGTTATGTATCTATGTTGGTGTTTATAAATGCTTTCAATTGTAATCTGGAAGCTGCATATCAGGTCCATATTGCAAGGAGTTTCAAGGGACACAATCCAGACATTGTCTGGTCAGGTGTTGCATGGAAATGTGGTAAACAGCTCAAGCATTACCCAGCATTTTGCAGGAATGGGACTACAATAGCGGTAAGCATCCTTTATTTATTTATTTTTCTTTGTTTACTTATAAAAAAAAAAACAATAGCGGTAAGCATATGCCATTTAATTAAAAGGGAACACAAGGTGTGGAGATTTTGAAATGTTTTTTTTTTTAAATTTCTTTTTGACGTGTATCCTCACCAAGCCAGGGGTCCCTTGGACCCAACCCCGAGTATTAAGCCTTGGATAGACAGCGTATCAGGTAATTTAAGGGTGCTCCTAGTGCAAAATTGAATCCAAGACGTCCGAGGCTTTAGCTCATCCCAAGCCCACCTTTTTTACCATTAGGCTGCACCCAAACGGGTAGGGTGGTTGAAATGTTGAGAGCATGAGACGTTAAGGATTAAATTTTGCAACTTGCATTTTCATTTCTTAGATTTAGTAGAATAAAAATAGAGCAAGAACATGCAGCAATTAAATAGATTTGATAGTAAGTCACCATCCTGCAGTAGAGATTCTAGTTTCTTATTGATGTATCTCTTTCCTGTCGGTTGTAAATCCTAGTTAGGTACTATTACTCATGTATGCATCCTGTGTACTTGAATATGCCCATTATATTATGAATAAAACCTTCTGATTACCTATAAAGAAAAAATCTCTTTCCTCATTTTCTTTGTACTGGGAAGTATGTTCCTCACTAAGAATGATGTCAGTTGGATGTTGCTTTTTGTTGTCGTTTTATTTCCAGTCTTTGCTTCCTCTAATAGTTTCTTGCCTTTCCTGATATTCAGATTCAATCCTTCATCTTTGTCATGGCTAAAGGAGAAAATCACTACGTTGCTTATTTAGAAGATATGTATGAAGACAGGAGGGGTCAGAAAAAGGTGAAAGTAAGGTGGTTTCACCACAACCAGGAAGTCAAAGGGATAATTCCCATACGAAATCCTCACCCAAAAGAAGTTTTCATAACTCCATATGTACAAGTCATAAGTGCAGAGTGTATTGATGGTCCTGCCACTGTCTTAACTCGTGACCATTATGAAAAATGCTTAGCATCTTTTCCTCATCATTTATTAGCCAGAATACATTTGTGTTATAGGCAGTTCAGAAGCAACAGAGTGAAGCCCTTTGACCTCAGCAAGCTGCGTGGCTACTTTGATCAGCCAATTCTCTCTTGTTTGGGTCCTGATGCCTTCTCAAGGCCCGAGTTTACATGCCATGGTCTGGCTGGGGAAGAAGCTGAACAGTTAAGCTCAGGTGAGAATGTAAGGCTAGGAGTAAAGAGGACAAGAAGTGGTAGGGCGTGTCAAAGGTTTGCAGCAGATCATTCAGGAGTCAGAAATTCTGTTAGAGTTCGCCAGATGATAACATATGACCCTTTTGAGAACTTAGACTATGGTTTGTCAGCCAGCAGGAGATTGCTTTCCCTGAAGCACATCGATTGTCACCCTTGGTATCCTCCACTATTTAAGGTTGATGGAAAGATAGAGCTGCTCTGTCAAGATAGTGGCATCCGAGGCTGCTGGTTCAGGTGTACGGTATTGCAGGTGTCACGAAAACAGATGAAAGTGCGATATGATGATGTGCAGGATGAAGATGGATGTGGCAATCTTGAGGTATGTGCAAGCATTTAATCCCTCTCTACGATGTTTTCCTTACGATTGATAATTAATATAAGTTGAAGTTGTAGCATTTATAGTTTTGCAGAATACCTGCCTGAATGCCTACTTTAGGTAGGCCACATCTTTTTTAGCTACAATTCTGATTCCCCCATGGCTACATGTGTGTGCTGGTGCGGGCGCGCACACGTGTCTAAAGAAAATAGGGATGACCAATAATGGATTGTAATCTAGTATAGACAGCTCTAACAAACTTAATTATATCTCTCGTATACTTTAATGACACGAGCCATCTGCAGCTCCTAATTTTCTATTGAAGCCAGAATTCCTGACTGGAAAAGCAGTTAAGATGTTCTCTAATTTGTAGGAATGGATCCCTGCTTTTAAAATGGCTATGCCCGATAAACTTGGCATGAGGCATCTGGGTCGCTCTACAATTAGACCAGCCCCTCCTCCTAAGGAACAAGTAGACATTGCTCTCGAGGTTGGGACTGCAGTTGATGCATGGTGGAGTGATGGTTGGTGGGAAGGAGTTGTTACTGGCTTGGATAACTCTGGTGATGGGACTATGCAAATTTACTTTCCCGGTATGCTTATTGAATTCATTTTTATTCAGTTTATTCATATTTTTCCTTCCTTTCACTTTTATAAGATAACTATTTTGTGGTTAGGTGAGAGCATAGTATTGAATGTACACAAAAAGGATCTAAGAAAATCCAAAGATTGGATGGGGGACCAGTGGGTTGATATACAAGGAAAGCCTGACATAATCTCAGCCCTATCTGCAACTATTGGCTTGGAAAACAAGTCGGCTCCAACCTCAAACATTATCAAGGATATCAAATCTGATTTTTCCATTTCATGTGCCGAAGTTCCTAGCAGTGCTAAATTTAACATTGCTGAAGATGAAAAGCTCGAATTAACTGCAGTTATAAACACTGATGGCCTTCCTGAAGATACGGAAAGGGTCATTGATAAGAAGTCATCATCATTAAATGACAAGGGAACTGGGGTTGATGGCATGAAAGGCCGTTGTAATAATGTAGATGATGCACAAGGTAATGACGCCGATGACAAATATGACAATGATGATGAGAATGGTGACGACACCCAGGATTTTGTGATTTCTGGGCAGAATTGTAAAGCAGAACTAATGGAACTGGCAGCATAAGGTGTTCAATAGGAGCTATGTGCCTTAATTTGTGATGGTGGATGGTGACCGTATAGTTGGCTAGTTTTGACTGCTTGGGTCGGTTGTTTGGATGCTTGTAAATAGTTACACGGGTGTAGGGAAAGCTCATTGCATTCGGACCCGACTCTGTAGCCTTTGTAGGTGTACAGGTTTGAGGCTTAGAATTTTATGGTGGTTATCGGATTTTCTCGAGTGTATTTAGAATATTAACTCCTTCCCTTAGAAGCAACTCCAAAATGAATCAGATTGATTCACTTGTGTGCATCTTGTACCTTGTACCAACAGATTTGAAGACTGCCATAAAGTCGAAATTACTTTTTTGTTTCTTTTGTTCTGTCTTCTTTTGGACGGCTCAAACGTTTATTTGACTCGCGCTGGAAACATTCTTTTCTCTGTTCTCTTTTCTGCATCCACGCACATATAAATAAGCACACACGGTATAACCATTGATTTCGTATCTATTCCCATAACTTGCAGCAACACCAAACAACTAGTAAATTTAGATTCAAGGATACATATTGATATCACAATGTAAATAGATACAGTTTTAGCATACACAATGTTGATGAACCCGTTGTTTCTACCTTTATAACAGAAAAAAAGGGGGGGGGGGGGGGGGGGGGGGGGGGAAATAAGAGAAAAATAAAAACTGCTGTACCTTTCGCTGTTTCTAATCTTTAGGAAATGAAGAATCCGTGATATAGGAGGATGAATATATAATAGAGAAATGATAAAGAAATGGGCAAGCTATGTGAGAGAAGCAAGCGCTAAAGTCTAAGCCATTGTTCTCCACTTATGAATTTCTTGTCTAGGAAAGGCCTAACTTCCTCGTAACTGAAAGACTTGGACCATGACACACGACCTGTCGTATTTGCTCCTCTGCCCCTGCACTCGTATTCCCCAAACACCACCGTCCTGCATGTTCAGAATTCAGTTTCACAGTCAGATCTCTGTAATATCTACAAGGAAAATTGGTATTCCAGAAAGATAATTATTTAGTCACTTAGACTATACTTCTGCCTGGATGGGTGTTTCCAGTCACTCCATCCTGAGGAAGTTACGATATCATCCATATTGCAATATGAGTAGACTGCTCTCGAATAGTTTCCCCAAGCTCTTCCCAAAAGAATGCTGCCAGTTCCAGTAATGTTGCAGTTTACAAACGAAAACCCAGTATTTTCGTTAGGTGAATCCCTGTGATGAGCTGCAATTGCCCCCCAATTCTTAGCTATCGATTCAATCACGCATTCCTGTTTCCAGAAACCCATTTCAGCAATTAGAATCATAAAGGAAACACCAAAGAGTTGGCCAGAAAAAGTAATGATCTTTTCCTAGATTGATTTAGCTCTTGCAGCTTAAACATGGATTCTCTGCACAAAATCATGATGCTAAGCAATTTTACCTGATAGAGTGATCTCGACGTTCCAAATATGAAGTCTACACTTCCTTGAATATGACACTGATAGAAGTAGTGTGATCCAGTGTCATCCAAGAGAGTGTCCTGCGTCCCCAAAATTCTGACTTTGTAGAACACTGCTTTATCACCAGCTATTCTGAGTGCTACTGCTTGCATTCCATATCCTCCTGGCACAGCAATTACCGTGTTCTGCGGTTACCCCATGAGATTACACATAAATGAGTAACTTGATTGCTGAAAACAGAAATAACTCAAAATGCATGCATGCATAATGTCTTTTTATTTCCTGTTGTGACTTTGTACAACAATTTGCTGTCACCTCAAAAGTGATTCCTGTTGCGCAGAAGTAATCGGATTCTACGGCTACAGAAGCCGATCTATAGGTTCCGAGTTGAACTCCGTTACGATCTTTATCGGATGCTTTATTGTTCCAAGTAATTATGGTATCGGACGTTCGATTCTGGTCACCAATGAATGAAATATATGGCTTGGAATTTGGCACGAAGACCTTCTCTCTGCAGAAAGATACAAACAAAATGTAATATGTTTCGATTCACATTAAATTGTAAATTTCGCATGAAAATAAAAATTCAAATAACAAACCATAAGTTAAGTTCATTATACCATTTGTCTGTAGAATATTACTCAAAACACAGAAGATTTGCAGCTCTTTTAGATGCAAAATTTCCATCGGTGTGGTCAATTAGTTTTGGAAACCAAAGGCCAAAATAACAAGTTGGTTGAGAGAGAGAGAGAGAGAACAATCCGCTTATAACCACTAGCACCCACGTAGCCACTACTTTTTCCTACTCAACCCCCGAATAACACAAACTATTACCCTAAAAAAGTGCAGAACTCAAAATCGAATTTTGGCGGTTCTCTTGAAGCATGGAACAAAAACAAACGAATGCTCGAGATGAAACTGACAGAGAAACGAGATAAACAAAATTTTTCCTCCGATTCTAATAATTTTCAAGGAAATCACCGAATAATGGCCTATAAAGAAGTTCCACATTGCAGTGACAGAGAGTACACGCTGATTCTGCATCTAAAACTGCCAAAACAATTCTGTATTACCTGTATATTCCTGGGTGAATAAATATTTTCACTCTTTGTGTATTAAGCTCTGGAACCATATCAACTGCTCCCTGAACCGTCAGAGAATCTCCCCCACCATTCTTGTCGACCATGATAATCCGACTTTTTTCGTATGTAGCATCTCTAGTGGTCAATCCTGCCTCATGCTCATCTACCTTCAGATCTTCCCAACTTATATAATTCTTGCCATACACGTCACCTTCGACAAAACCCGCTTGAATATCGACCAAAACCACCAAGAAGACAACGACAAAAGAACTAAAAACAGACAGCCCTATGAGCTTTTCACTTAGCTTTAGCATTATTGTTCCTGGATATCTCTGATTCTGCAATGTCAAAGTGCTTAAAGTGCTCCACCACCCGAAAGAAGAGATAAAACCAGAACACAAGCAATTCCACCAGAAAATATCATCTTCTTCTCACTATCCAAATATTGTTATTTTCCCTGCGGACTTCTCTGAATATGAGAGTTAGAAGCTTTGGAGTTGGAGGGGTGTGAAAGAGGCGAGAACAATAAATGTGGGAGCGTCTCTTGCAATATCCTTAAAAGAGTTATGAGATTCCCAACTCTCAGAACATCAAGCATATATCATTCTACGTACTGTATGCAAAAACTATAAAACAAGTGCTGCAGTTATTGTAGAAGGAGAAGTGCAAAGATGGTGCTCATGAGAGAAGTTTATACTAGAAAGAATTCAAAGAGACTCTATGATTGTATTTTGATTCAAAGGTGGCTTTATCCCATTATTAAGAAGATAATTAAGGGAGAGTTCCTTTGGCTTTCAGATCACGCAGAAAGGTGGTTTTTATCCCTTTATTAGTGAGTAATAAAAGAGAACTCAGAAGTGAAAAGAGCGGTTATGCTTGATCTATTAGCTGATGAAACTGAAAAAGAAAGGCCCCTCACATTTTAAAACGTGATATATAGTATATTGGAACACTCAACACAGTCTTTCCATGAGCGTTGAGAGTTGGTTTTTTTGGCTCTTGGGTGCAAAACTTGAAATTAATAAGAGTGTTTCTCGGACAGTTCACGCGCAAGTTGAGGTGCCCACTTTCCTTTTAAAACCTGTCCATTTTACACCACATGACCACCCTATATATATATTAATTTCAAGGGTTGCATATATGCTTTAATTTCTAGTTTAAAAGACGAGTTATCGATCTATATAGATATGCTTGGAAGAAAAATGCGATCGAAGAAGTAGACGAGAATTAGTGTCCCATACTCGATTTTTAACATTTTTTCTTTTTTCGTGTTCTTTTTGAGATCTAGGTGAAATATTATTTACATGATCATGGTGATCTGCATGCAGATGCAGATATATATAGATCATGAATGGCATCCGAAGTCTCTCTCTCTCTCTCTTCTCACTAGTACTTTTCTTTTTGTAAATCCTCTTTCCAGCACTAAACTGAAAGTACTGCTTTGAACTGGACTAGGAAGGACTTGATCTAGATATATAATTACAGAAATGATTTGTGCAGTCGGGAAATGCAGTCGGCTGCAAAAAAAAAATTAATACGGGACCTACATGAAAAAAAAATTATTTTTATAACTTTTTATAATTCATGTAGGTCCCCTGAATATAAAATAATTTTTTTATAATTTTTTTTTATTCATTCCGTACAGCCGACTGCACACCGACTATATTTTCCGACTGTGTAGCAAAGCCCATATAATTATGCTAATAGCTAATATATGAGTACTCAACATTTTGTATTTTGGTAGTTCATCACAAGTGATACCGCCGCTGCCGCCATCTGGAAATTATGGTGGGGCCTTTGATTTAGGACACACAAGTAATTAAGCCCAAGGTTGATGGCTTTTTTGGACTTTTGGCTCTAAGGGCTTCTTACAAACACATATTTTTATTAACCAGAAATAGAAAAAATGCTTGAGCTTCGTTCAAAAAAAACTGTTAAAAAAAAAAACACAGATTCACCAACTGATCACGCCAGGAAGCGCAACAATTGCGGATCGAGGAGAGGTTCTGCCCCATTATCACAAAAGAAAGAGCTTTCTTCAATGGGAGTTATTTCATTCTCTGCAACCGTAATTCCTCCCATTCCACTGTCAAATTCTTCTCCATTTCCTTTCAAATCAACTCTCTTCTCTTCCTTTCTGCTCTGTTAAAACCTTAATGCTCAACGCCCTTAAATCCTCACTTCCATCTACTAGTGTTTATGCTGCTTAAGAAGTGTTGAAATCCCTAGAAATCCTCGTTGGGTTTGAATCCACAACCTTTAAGGTTTTTATCTCTTGCCCTTTTGATTTTATTTTTCTCTCATACTTGCAAAAAAATGAGGGGTTTTTTTCGTTTCCCCAACTTTTAGCTGAATTGAGCCTCATAAAACATTTGGATTTTTCGTTCTTGGACTCGAAAGTTAAATATGGACATGAAAGCAATTGCTATGCTCGGTTGCTTATAAAATGTGGTACACGAAAGTAATATATTTTCTCTGCAGCAGTTTATCAATCAGCAGATGCAAATTAACACTAATTGTCGATGGTTTAGTTGAAGGTTCTGAGACTCCGAATACTTCGTCGCTCATCTGCGGTGCAGATTTAGACAAGGTATATTTCTTAATGTTGGTTGGTTTCCATATTGTTGCAAAAAATGAAACTTGAGGAAGGGAGCGAGGTATGATATTAAAGAACTTGGTGTGAAGAAAAATATAAGGGCTTTTGATTCCTGGCACTGTAAAATCTAATTTTCATACGTATTGAAGTGAAGACTGATCATTTCGAAAAGTTTTTTGCAACTAGATAATATGTACATGATTACTACTTGAAGTAGAGTGAATCCTTCGTTTCTCAGACAATTGAGAATAATGGAGTCAAGTTCAGTTCAGTTCTTTTTTAAATAATCGGGAAATGTTCTTGTAGATCCTGATTGGCCAGTTTTGCCCTGTTAAATCTATTCCCATGCCATAGTTCTGACCCTAACTGTTTCCAGTGACTACTCTGTTGAGCTATCTGATTCTGCAATGATCTTCCGAAGGTATCACCTTTTATTATCATCCAAGGATGCCAGGCCTCAACATTTTTAGCTTGTTGCAAAGAAAGCTTCTGGGCTGTTTGCAGTGGACATTCATCCCGGGGCACAGGCCATGGAGCAGAGGCTTGTACTCGGGAACTTTCTGTCTGTGGGGTTTGTGGAGACCGGTTTATTATCGTGAGGCCTGACCTGATACCGACCTGGCCCACAAGGATTCGTTATGATTTTTTTAGTGGATTTTTAATGAGGCTTGTGCCATGGAGCTCAGAATTGGGCTAATAGACAGAAAGTTTGCAGTGGACATTCATCCCGGGGTGAAGAGTCGACGTGGGATTCTACTTGATCATGCGACGGGGGTTGCGATCAGAGAGGCGGTGGTGATAGGCAATAATGTGTCAATTTTCCATAACGTGACTTTGGGAGGGACTGGCAAGGATAATGGGGACAGGCACCCAACGATTGGAGATGTGGTGTTGATAGGAGCAGGGACCAATGTGTTAGGGAATGTGAAAACTGGGGAGGGTGCCAAGATTGGCGCTGGTTCGGTGGTGTTGAAGGAAGTGACATCAAGAACTACTGCAGTTGCCCTGCTACATTGGTTCGAGGCAAGGCCAATGATCATATTCCTAGTTACCATACTTCACACGAGTGGTCTGATTATGTCTAAAAGGGTACCGTAGTATGTATGTAAGAGAGGGTTAATAGAGAGAGAGCACAATCCTCTTTTAGACTTCAGTACTCCACGTACGTGCTATCATTACTAATTCAATTTGTTTTGAAGCAATCTTACTGCTGTTGCAAATTCGAGGCAATTCAATGAAGCATTGCACAACCAATTGGTCAGCTGTGCAAATCCTTTTTCACTATAGTGTTTTGGGATTAGGTTCTCTCAAATCTTTAGGTACCCTCTATTCCCAGACTGCTTCTATCTGCATTCCAGTAGCTAACTTCCTCTAGCACCTTCAATGGAATTTAAGCTCATCACTCGCCGTAAGAGATTTAAGGGAGAGATCATATATCAATGGAGTGTGATATAATGGCAGCGATATTTGCTGGGATAATGTAATATAGTCGTTCTTTGAAAGGGTTTATCCAAGGATGCCTGCTCAATGAGGTATCATTCTTAGACATGTTTTAGGGAATTCCTACGCCAATTAATGCTGGTGTCATTGTTAGCTGCAATTACATTGAAAGCTGTGGATTGAAATCTTATAGCAAGTATTCGGTTTCCAAATCATTTTACATGCAGGATTAATAAAGGAAGCAACGTGAACAAGCAGCAACAATCCCAAAGATTAGTTATGATCCAACAAATTGAAATTCTGAAATGCCCTATGTGGGTTACTATTGTTGTCATGATATATCTGCAAATTGCAATCTCCTTTTCGAGTGATGGCTGTCAGTTTTTGGTACATGCATGAATTTTGACGTTTAAGCATGATTGCTAGAAGATAAGAGTTCTGCCCTGAGAAAAAGAAATCAACCTTCATCATGCTTATATCTCACAAGAATATGCCATTTCCAAAGCAGGAGACTCTTTTTTCTGTCACTGTCTTGCACACGGTATTACAATATGCAAAAGTGAACGGTAAATCTAGGTATGTGTCGGCCGGCTTTTCAGGATTGAGCTGTGATATATACAGAGGCCCATTTACACAGAAACAAATGGGCCCGCGTTTGAATTTTTTGCTTTTTCAGGATTTGAAGAGCCATTTGGTGATGTCGTCCAAGTGGCTCTTCACTTTAGTAAAAATCCAAGTGAAACGTAGTTAATCAATTGAAAAATAATAGTTGTAATAGTAAGTGCATGTTTGAGATTATGGTAAAAAATATAGTTTATAATTTTAGAATTTATAACTTTTAACTTAAATAATAAGTTCTACTATAAAAAAGTTATTTACTGTTTGGTAATCATGTCTCTAAAGTATTTTTAAAATTAGTTATATTAATTTTTTTTAAATATACAGTTATCTGTAGAAGTTTTTTGATAAAAGTTTCAATTTGGTGCTTTTTTAAAAAGTATATTTTCAGCTTTTCTAGGTGATTAAAGAATTTTTTTATAAATTTACCAGACATATCATTTTTTCTTTAAAAGAGTTTTTAAACAATTAAAAATACTTTTTAAGCTTTCAAACTCAATCCCAAACAGACTTAATTTATATAAAAATTAATTTTTTAATAATAGACTTAATTATATTTTTAGATGACTACATGGCGTTTACCTATTCTATGATTATAAATTTATATGTAACATTATTCTTAATAACCACTATCATATTATTTATAGAAGTTAAACATTTTAATTATATGATATTATGAGAAGAGGAATATAGACCGCAAGAAACTTTTTTAAATATATATATATTGTTTTTGTTATATATTTTAAATTTTTAGCCTCCCTAATAACACTTGTTAAAATGATATATTCAATAAATTATTTATAAAATATGATATCAACAATTGTGAACAAAAAATAATAAAATTATCAAGAAAGACGTGAACTTCAATAATTAGTATTTTAAGATAATTCTATAAAATAAAATTCTATTAAACAAATCGGTCCTAAATAATTCTTTTGATAAGATTCAGTTTGTCTCCCAAATTTGACTTCTTTTAGTTCCCGCACTAAACGAAATTGTTTTAAAAACAAGATTGCCACGTAGTTGATTACGTAAGCAAGATTGTCCGACACGTAATTTGCTTCAAAAGCAAAGTTCAATAATCACCGAATTAATTTCATTTTAAATGTTGGGAGTGGTAAAAGTGAGCAGGCGGCGGCCACTATCAATCAATCATAGGATCAGATCTCTTTTGGCCATTTCCAAAGAAGTAGAAATCAAACACCCTTCCTAAAGCGCCGCGTCATCTCATACGTCATAACACAATTACTGAAAGAAGATAACTTCACTCGCTTTCCAAATAAAAACCTATGCATCCGGTCTCTTCATTAACCACGTGTAGCTTGTGCAACGCAGTACGTATCCCACCTTTCATGTACCAAATTGTGCAACGCAGCTTGGTTATGATCCTTTATAAAAAGCAGGTGGTGTTTAATTTTAAAATAATTTATATTGATTATTAATGAAGTGACACAGCTAAAATAAGATAATTTATATTGGTGTCCTTGAACCTTTATGAAATCAGAAATCATTTTATCTTATTCTTATAATTTTTTTTTAAATATTTATATAAAATATAATAAATAATTTAATTTTTTATAATTTTAATTCAATTTTTTAATTATTAAAATAATAATAATATAAAAAATTAATATTTTAATAACATTTTATTTAAAATAATTTATTTCATCTTTAACTGTCTGTAAAACCCGTTTAGGTAAATCGTAAAGGGTTTTTAGGGTAGAGAAATTCAATAAAATAGAAAAAAGAAAGTTATATTTAATTTTAGCGAATAAAAAATTAAAAATATGCTTTGATTAGGGGAAGCAAGACGATGTGGGATCCACGTTATCTCTCCACGTAAACTTTATGAATATGGGCACTTTGTGCTGTGTCTGAATTAGTTGACTCAGTAATCCCTTCAAATAGTCGTTCTCTTCCTCTATAAAAGGAGCCTTTCGCGGCGGAATCTCCAAACGAATATAAAAGCTATAATACTAATTTATCTATTTCTTTCTTTTATATAAACAGAGAGAGAGAGAGAGAGAGAGAGAGAGAGAGAGATTTCCCCCAGAAAGTTTCTCGTTTCCATGAAAGTTCTGGTCCTTTCTCACCGCTTTTCCGTTCCCTTATATAACGCCACCTTCCTTTTACTCGTCTCAAACCCGAATACTGTCTCAGCCAACTTCCCTTGCCACACAAGCGTGCAAACCTTTCCACCGATTCTCTCAATATCCAAACAGCAAAACAAATCGATGGCCGCCTGTATTGGGGCTTCAATAACTGCCATAACGGAACCCAAGCCAATTTCCCGGGACCCAAACAGGTCTCAATACGACGACAACAAATACAACTACGTGGAATTCTGCCGACCCTCATTGCACTTTTCTTACAAACCCATTTGCCCCGATCGCTCAAAAAGCATACACACGGATGCAAACAGGGATGAGGTCGATCAAGACGAAGACTACGGTGCTGATCTATGGGTGAAAATGCAAGACGAAGCTCGGTTCGATGTGGAACTGGAACCCATATTGTCAAATTACTACGACAACTCGATATTGTCGCATGATTCATTGGAAAGGGCGTTGGCCAACCATCTTTCGATGAAACTGAGCAATTCGGGCCTTCCCTCCCGAACCCTATTCGATATTTTTGTCGGGGTGCTTGTGGGAGATCACGAAATCATGGGCGCTGCGAAGGATGATCTGAGAGCAGTGAAAGAAAGAGACCCTGCTTGCATAAGCTACGTGCATTGCTTCTTGAATTTCAAAGGGTTTCTTGCGTGCCAGGCACATAGGGTAGCTCACAAGTTGTGGTCACAAGGCAGGAAGGTTTTGGCACTGTTGATTCAAAACAGGGTGTCCGAGGTATTTGCGGTGGATATCCATCCGGGAGCGAGGATCGGACGAGGAATATTGCTCGACCACGCCACCGGTGTGGTGGTTGGGGAGACGGCGGTGATTGGGAACAATGTGTCGATTTTGCACAACGTGACTTTGGGAGGGACCGGGAAGATGTCTGGGGACAGGCACCCAAAGATCGGTGATGGGGTATTGATAGGGGCTGGGACTTGTATTTTGGGGAATATTTGGATTGGGGCTGGGGCTAAGATTGGGGCTGGTTCAGTTGTGCTAAAGGACGTGCCACCAAGGACAACTGCAGTTGGGAACCCTGCTAGGTTGGTTGGAGGGAAGAACAACCCAATTAAGCTTGATAAGATTCCTAGTTTTACCATGGACCATACTTCACATATAACAGAGTGGTCTGACTATGTTATTTAGAGACTTATTTTACCTATATTTATTTGCGTTGCTTCAGTACTTTGATTAGGTTCTTATCAATGGAGCTTCTTTCTTTGTGTTACAAGTGAGAACCGAAGTTCTCCTATTCGCAAACAGGGTGAATTGAAGCTTCGATAAGTAGCTTTTTGTGTTTGTAATATTATGAGCTGCCATGACTCTGATGTGCTGCAATATAATCTGTTCTGTTCTTGTCACTGGGATGGTTTGCCGCTTTTTTTGGTGATCAGGATGTGATTTCGTGAATCCAATATCTATGCTCTGCGATCCAATATATCATATATGTAAATGGTGAATGGTGTGAAGATGATGCACTTCTAATTATGAGGCCACTTGCAATCTGGGATGACAATCCTCCTTGGGCCTTGGCTGATGGAGTCTTTGATATATAATATTCGACCCATTATAGGGGATGCGGATTAGATATGGATTTTAGGTTTGTCGATCATGTACCTATATTTTAGCTAATTTTAGAGCCTAGAATTCGTTGCACTGTATTGATGGTCAATTGATTAGCGTTTTCTCTTCGATGTCTCCCACGAATCATTCTTCATGACTGAGAGGGAGAGAGAGAGAAATGTCTCCCATCACTAGGTATGTTGATGGGAGACATTGAGTGATTTGTTTGTTCTACCGCTAGGATATGCTTTGGGAGACATTTTAGTCACTGTTTAGTGAGTAGTAGATCTCTGTTTCTATGCTTTTGGCGTTCATTGAGAAAACAGAAGCTGGATATAAAGTAAAAAGAATGAAAACAGACGGAAAAGAGGAAGCAGCCCTGCTTTAGTTGTGGCAAGGCAGACGGTTTCATCGTCATGCATGGATGGAACTAATTTGGAGAAAAGTTTAGTCTCATTATATACGCCTAAATCGTTCCATGAATGTATGCAAAGAAATAGAGACACGAATGCCCAAATTGAATATTCATTCATCTCAGAAAATAAACCAAGTGCACATGATTGTTAGAAAACCTCCTTTGTTTCTTAATTCCCAGAGAAAATAATGGAGATAGATGTCAAATTCACGAAGGTGACATACCTCGTACCAAAATGCGTCACTGTTGATGCAACTTCATTAATATGTAGGAAGGGGATCCAACCATCGGGCATTGAGATTCCTCGATAGTCCAATTACGAGGTTTTGTGCCGTAAGATTGGCACTACGATAAATCTTCGAGTGAAAAGGATGCTGTTTTGTCCAAATATCAAAGGTTGTCATGCCACGAAGGATGGCTTACGGATCACTTATCAGGTAAAGAATTGCTACAAGACAGACGGCTCAAAATATTCAGTTCGGCTGAATTTGAATTCATCAATCTTGGTGTCTGACTCTTTTGTTTTACTTTGATCGTCTACTTACCGTTTGCTGCAATACATACATGCATACATATATACATAAATATATATATATATTATGCTCATGACAAACTTCGTAGAAAATAGAGAAGAACGACAAAAATATTATGCGGTTGGAATGGAACATTTATAGTTTGTTGGAGATCCTTATGCCGTGTGGATCTGACATTGGCAAGATGCTAGTTAAGTAGAAAACAAAACTCAAAGCAGGTAGATCATAAATATATTACACACAAAAAAGGACATAAATATGGACGAGATGCTGATGCAAATTCACCAAAAGCAGTAGTACTTCTCTAATTTACTGTGCTCGTCTGCTTTCCTCATGGAGCTCCATTTGTTGTCTTTCCCAATTCTGTTTTCCTTTTTCTTCTTTATGTTTATGGTCCTGAATATAGGGAAGAAATCCAAAACCAACCACTCAATTACTCTAAATCTACCCCCAGGGCCATGGAAGCTACCTGTCATTGGAAACAATGCACCAGTTTGTTAGCTCTCTACCCCATCATGCATTAAGAGACTTGTCCAACAAGTATGGACCTCTGATATACCTTCAACCTGGAGAAGTTTCCACCTTTGTGGTTTCATCTCCAGAGTTCGCCAAAGAGGTGATGAAAACTCATGATTCAAGCTTTGCATCAAGGCCCAGTATTCTAGCTTCAGAGATCATGTCCTACGGTTCTAAAGATATCGCCTTTGCACCATATGGCAGTTACTGGAGAGAACTAAGAAAATTTTGCATCCTGGAACTTTTAAGCTCAAGACGTGTCGAGTCATTCCTGCCGATTAGAGAAGAAGAGCTATCAAACCTTATTGAATGGATTGCTTCAAAAGCAGGATCTTCCATCAATCTTACTGAGAAACTGTCCTCGATAATGTCTATCATTACTTCAAGGGCAGCCTTTGGTAAGGAGTGCAAAGACCAAGAAAAGTTCCTTTATGCTGTGATGGAAGTTTTCAAGTTGGCTGGAGGTTTCAATATTGCAGATGTCTTTCCTTCTGTTAAAATGCTTCATCTGATCAGTGGTATGAGCATAAAACTTGAGAGGTTTCATAAACAAGTTGACAGGATAATGGAAAACTGTTGAGTTTGGCTTGATTTCCTGCTGAAAATGTGTTTTTTTGGGCTTGCTACAGTTCCACTATAGTTCCGCTCGACCTCCGCTCGAGCGAACTTATCCAGAGAGTTCCGCTCGACCTCCGCTCGACAGTCCGCTCGAACGAAATCTTCCAGAGAGTTTCGCTCGACCTCCGCTCGACAGTCCGCTCGAGCGAGAATGCAACCCTAACGTGCACTCGACACTTCGCTCGACATCCGCTCGAGCGAATGTTCTGACTAGCGCCTTGTCTTATAAATACATCATTTTCTCTTCATTTTGTGGTGTGTTCAGCAGCCAAGTTAGAGAGAGTTTTGAGAATCCTTTTGTATACAATCCTAAGAGTCCATTGAGTGTATTGGGACTTTAGGATTGAGGATTTTGTGATCAATACTCTTGTACTCCATCTTTGTTCATAGTGAAATCTTTGAAACCGACCCCGACAGTGGACGTAGGCTCACATTGAGCTGAACCACTTAAATCTTGGTGTTTTTTGTGTGATTGTTGTTTATTTTGTTGCTTCCGCTATTATTTACTTCAACTTAACCTTAGTTTATTCGGTCCATTCCCAACAAAAACATCATCAAAGAGCATAAAGAGGCCAGGGCAACAACAAAAGCAGGTGGTCAGGCTGCAACCACAGAAGATTTTGTTGATGTTCTGTTAAACTTCCTGGAGCATCGTGGCAGTGAGTTTTCCTTAACGAACGACCACGTCAAAGCTGTAATCCTGGTAATTTTTTTTTAATTCACATTTCATTCTGCCGAAATCTTGCATACTTCCGACAAATATCACACGTTATTTTGCCTCCTTAAGCAACCTTTTACTGCAATAGATATTCGGAGATCCTTTCTCAGATCTCAGAACCTGCATGGGACGGAGTCATAAACGTGGATTGTTCTTGATTGTGTGCAGTTCGTACGGGACTTTTGTTCAAGTGCTAGACTCTCAAACTTCATTAATATTTTGCAGGACATGTTCAGTGCTGGGAGTGAGACATCAACCATAACCCTGACTTGGGCAATGTCAGAAATGATAAAACATCCAAGAGTGATGAAGAAGGCACAAGCCGAAGTGAGAGAGATTTTTAATAGAAAAGGGAGGGTGGATGAAGCAGGCATTACCGAGATGAAATATTTAAAGTTAGTTGTTAAGGAGATCCTGAGACTACATCCTCCCGCTCCTCTGCTACTGCCCAGAGAATCAATGGAGAGGTGTGAAATTGATGGGTACGAAATTCCTGCCAAAACAAAAGTCATTGTTAATTGGTGGGCAATTGCAAGAGATCCCAAATATTGGCCTGAACCTGAGAGTTTCAATCCAGAGAGATTCCTAGATAGCTCAATTGACTTGAAGGGGACAAATTTCGAGTTCATCCCATTTGGAGCCGGAAGAAGGATGTCAGGCATGACATTCGGCTTGGTCAATATTGAGTTCCCACTTGCCCTGTTTTTGTATCATTTTGATTGGAAACTTCCCGATGGAACGAAGCATGAAGACCTGGACATGACTGAGACCTATGGCCTTACAGCTAGAAGAAAAGACCATCTGCACTAGATTCCCATTGCTTACAATAATCCCTTGCCAGTTGAATAAGCCCTACATTGAAAATGTTTCATCTCTCTTTGTATCTTCTGCGTGCTTTACATATAATGGTCGTTTGTGTACAAAATCCAATGCAATGTGTTAGTGGCATTAGATTTCTTTGAAAAGTTGTGTGCCTCCCTTCTCTGTCCAGAGTTTAGCTCAAAATAAAAGAATAGAACCCAATTCTCTTAAGTGTAAACATTCGGTTTATATTGCCGAGAAAGTAAAAAAAAAAAAAAAAGTGTAAAAATTATAGTTGATGTTAGCAGGGAGCTATGAGTCTGTCACAGGTTTATCTTCTTCGATCTCTCCATCACACAGCAGGGTAAGATAACTATCCAACTGAGATCGAGTAGCTTCTTTGTAAGAACAACTTATTCATGCGAACTACAGAACAAAAGGTGAAACTGCGTAGAGCAACTCCAACTTGATATTTTTCTCCTTTGACCTTTAAATCATCTTTCAAATCAAAGAGGTTCACTCTTAAATTAAATATGGGTAGGATTATGAGCAGACGTTCAGCCCTGTTGCTATGATTACCATGTAAGTTTTTCTGTTTTGACTTGCTCACGATAATGGACAATTATTTTTACTCGAAAAATCAGCAATTGGCACCTTTTTTTAAAGGTTATTTCTATCATATAGGACTGAGGTGCTACTGACAGTTTACTTGCCAAGGAAAAGTAATTGCTACAAGACAGCTCCAATCATAAAGTTCTTGCATCCAACTACCCACGGGCTGCTTAATCGTGTTCATGATGTATGAATGTTTGTCTTAATTTGGTGGTCTACTTGCTAATGTCTTGTCTTTATTTTTCTAGATTTAGACCCCGTGTGAATTCTGTAAGAGTGAAACCTATTGTATACCATTGTATTTGTTCGGCAAAGTTTTCAACTAATGCTTGGTTGAAAACAGTAGATGCAGCCGATGGATGATCTAGGGGATGGCATCAACAATAAACAGCTATTTCTGTCAATATCAAGATGCCAATCTAGTGGAAAACAAAACATAAATTAAGAAATTATTTCATAAAATATGCTCCCAGGCTGCATATTATGGGGAAATATGATTGAGATACTTTACCAATTAATCGTTGCCCTCAAATTCACTGTATTAATCCAGTTTCCACATGGAGCTCCATGTGTTATCCTTCCCAACCTGTTCACCTTCTTGATCTTTATGTTTATGGTACTGAAAATGAGGAAGAAATCCAAGACAAACCACTCAACTATAAATCTACCGCCAGGGCCATGGAAGCTGCCCATCATAGGAAACATGCACCAGTTTCTTGGCTCTCTACACCATCGTGCATTAAGAGACTTGTCCAAGAAACATGGACCTCTGATGCACCTTCGACTTGGAGAAGTTTCCACCATTGTGATTTCATCTCCCGAGTTCGCCAAAGAGGTGATGAAAACTCATGATATAATCTTTGCATGAAGACCCAGTATTCTAGCTACAAAGATTCTGTCATATGGTTCTACAAGCATCGCCTTTGCACCATATGGCAATTACTGGAGACAACTACGAAAGATTTGCTCGCTAGAGCTTCTATGTTTAAAACGTGTTGAATCTTACCGACCAATTTGAGAAGAAGAGGTATCGAGTCTCATCAAACGGATTGCTTCGAAAGCAGGATCTCCCGTCAGTCTTACCGAGGAAGTCTCCTCAACAATAAGCGGCATCATTTCAAGAGCGGCCTTTGGTAAGAAATGTAAAGAACAAGAAACATTCATATCTGTTGCGAAGGAAGCAATTGAGATGGGTGGAGGTTTCAATATTGCAGATGTGTTTCCTTCTTTTCAGCTGCTTCATCTGATCAGCGGGGTGAGGACTAAACTTGAGAGGTTGCATCGAGAAGCTGACAGAATAATGGAAAACATCATTAATGAACACAAGGCAAAGGCAAAAACGAAAGCAGGAGAGGCTGCAAGAGTAGAAGATTTCGTAGTTGTTCTGTTAAAATTTCAAGAGCATGGTGATAGTGAGTTTTCCTCGACTACCGACAACATCAAAGCTGTAATCTTGGTAATATTCCATACCATATATCACGTTCTTCTGATATCATGCCTTTGTACTTCATAGAATTTCTCGCATTATGCAAAATAGTTTGTAAAGGTCAACATCAAAGAGTTCCCAGATTCTGCTTGGAGTCAGTAATGGAGATTGTTCCTTCTCGGCCGCAACATGCAGAAGACATCCTTTTGTCGGATAAAGATCCCCTAAAATTCCCTCCTATGTAAAGTACACTTTTAATAAATATAAGATGAATTTAAATTTTGAGTATTTTATTTACATAAATTTCTATATTAAAATAATTATTTTTTTATTATATAACAATAAAATAATATGAGATGAATTTAATTTTAACTATTCACATTAAATTTTTACATTAAATTATCTATTTATTCATTATATAGTAATGAATAATTTATAATTACAAAAATATTTAATTTTTTTAATTATTAATTTATTTTACTTTTCCATATTTTACTATTGTACCTAATATATGTTAATTAGTAATCATATTTTAATTAAATTATGAGTTAAAAAATTATATTTTTCAATTATATGTACTCTATTTTCCCATTAAACCATATTTTATTATACCAAACATTCTAAAAATATTCAGAGGAGATAGGGAGAGTTACAGAAAAATAATAAAATAATGATTTACTCCTTGTACATGTAACTATCAAATTTGATTATAACTTTATATTTACTGCAGCTAAAAGCTAAAGAATTTGGAATTAGCTAATCCAATGCAACTTACTTTTATCTCTAATAGTTAAAAAGTTACTTTATTTTTAGCTATGGCTATTCCGGTAACAATACTCTAAGTACTTTTGGGCTAATTTTATTTTGCACCCTTGAACTATCATTATTTTTTTCAAAATGCACCTCTAATTATAAAAACATACAATTTAATTTCCTAACTATCCATTCTTTTTATTTTATTCATTATTTATATATTAAATATTTGATAAAAAATAAAATAATAAAAATTAAAAAAAAATGTGAAGTATTGGGAGATTGTGTAGATTTTTTCTTCTTTCAATTTACACCCTCCTTCCAATTTTTCCATTAAGTACTTAAAATATGATATAGCCCTAAAACTCTTGAGTGAATGCCTACCATGGATGGCATTGGTGGTGGCCACAAAGCTCTTTAATTTCTCTTTTTAGTTAATGTTAATGTCATTTCAAGTTTTGGTTTTTATATTTTATCAAACTTAAGCAATAGTATTCCACAAAATTCCCCCCAAAATTTTTAAGATTCTTTCATATCAAAGGGTTATTTAAATGGAGGGTGCAAAATTAAAAAATGGTATTTATTTTAGTAATTTGAGGTGTAATTTGAGAAAATGTGGTAATTGTCATTGGGGAGGGTAAAATGAATTACTTTTCTTCTTTTCTTTTTTTTCTGTAAATACTGAACACAGACTTCATCAACCCCTTTCAGGACATTTTCAGCGCTGGGAGTGAAACATCAGCCACAACCGTGAATTGGGCAATGTCGGAAATGATAAAACATCCAAGGGGGATGAAGGCGGCACAAGACGAGGTAAGAGAAGTCTTGGATAGGAAAGGGGAGTTGATGAGACAGCCATTACCGAGATGAAATATTTAAAGGCAGTTGTTAAGGAGACCCTGAGAATTGAGATTACACCCTCCGGGACCCCTGTTACTTCCTAGAGAATGTAGCGAGAGTTGTGTAATTAATGGGTACGAAATTCCTATCAAAACTAAAGTCCTCGTTAATGTATGGGCGAAAGGAAGAGATCCCAAATATTGGAGTGAGCCTGAGAGGTTTGATCCAGAGAGGTTCCTGGATAGCTCTATCGACTATAAAGGGACCAATTGGGACTATCTCCCATTTGGAGCCGGGAGGAGGATTTGTACAGGCATTGCATTTGGGCTGATTAATGTTGAGCCCCCACTTGCCCTGTTTTTGTACCATTTTGATTGGAAACTTCCCAGTGGAATGAGACATGAGGAGCTGGACATGACTGAGTTCTTCGGCGTTGCAGTTAGAAGAAAACATGATCTGAACTTGATTCCAATCCTCTGCCGGTTGAATAAGCTAAGTCAACCTCAAAGTTCAAACCTTTAATTACTGCTTCTGAAAGGATGATGCTGAAGAATTAATCCAGACTTTGTGTAAATTTGGTTGAGAATTGAGAAGGATCTAATGCCATTTAACATATGGTTTATTACTCATCTAAAATGTGTACTACAACATCTGCATAATGAAATGACGATAAAACAGTTCAATCCAATGCCCATATGCAATATCGATATTCTCTCTTTCAAAAATATGGCTGAGTTTCCATTTTGTTCTCGTGTTTATTTCCTGCCCAAGATGTGTGGAAGGGATATTCCCCTCTCTTGGTTGGGCCTGGGATAGATATTGAAGTCCATTTCGGTCTAGATCTCAATGTCTCACCCCAGGAATCATCAAAAAAGCCTGGCCCACAGACTATATTAACAGAGAGAGAGAGGATGCACCGCGAGGAAAATTTGTATATTTTTTTTTCTAAAGGGCGGAGGTGTCGACCCTGACACCCACATGTAACACCTAACATTAAAAAATAAATATATACCGACAAGTGAACGGAAAATATGAAGAACTCTCAATTCTCTTACGATGGAATTAAAAGTGACCGTACCGATTAACTATTATCGAGACATCACTCAGAAACCATACTGTATTAATGGAGCCACCTTAAATGCAATACGGCATCAAAAGCCGTGACTAGAGAACCATGGGTGTGATGTTGGCCCTTGACACAAGGTACATAATGTTTTCAAAAATATCGTATAAAAGTCATGTTTCAAGTATGAAGAACTCTTTTTGAATGTTATTGTTCTCCTGCAATTCTCTCAAACAAAATAATGATTTTAATATTGGAGACTCTCCGGACCACCATCAAGCCCACTATTGTCTATGTGATTGTAGGTAGAAAGATCCAAACTTTGGTTGCTGGAGCTTAACTCAGGTGTACGAAATACAACATTAATAATGAGATTTTTCTATTTTAATGAAACAAAATAGAGTTGCGGCAGACAACCAAAGGCACAGTTGGCCTTCCAAAAGTTTATAGGGACATACCATTTGCAGTCTAAGGGATGCATAGCTCACATATTCTCTTTAGAAAAAATAGATAAATATTATAATCATATAAAAAAATTAATTTTAAAAAAAAAATGATACTTGCAGTCGTAAACACACAAGCACTGCACAATCATTTTAAAAATAAATAAATAAATATTAGATCTATATTAAAAAAATTTTAATAATAAATTTTACTCTTTTTTAAAATGATTATACAATAATTATATACATTATATGTAGTATTATTATTTTTTTTAATGGTGGATAAAAGGGAGGGCGCATGACTTCATATTTTAAGATTATATGTAGGATTAGTTTCAACTGCGTTGAAAACTTGAAATCCCGCCTCGACAACTTCATTATTAAAATAAAGAAATGATACAGCTGTTTCAGAGGAATTTATCTACGATGGAGACAAGTTTTGTTTATAGCAGAGCCAAAGACCCATTACCAAATGACAACATATATATATATTAGCAGATTTGTGTGGCAATGTCAAGATACATCCTGTCTTTCCTTTTTCTTTTTTGTGCGGTAAGTCAACAAAGCACGATTCTTTCAGGACTGTTGCATCCACTATGCTACATGTCTGCCTTGAATTGTGCTTTAGAATCTTTGTTGATTTCGGCCAGTTATATTTGTTTGATGTTTCCTTTTTCTTTTTAAATTGTCTAATAATTGAGTTTTTTTTTTTTCTAGTTAAATATATATGTATATTCTACTTTTTATCATTATATTTAATAAGAATCGAAAAAAAATTAAAAGATAAAACATGTAATTTTTTTTTATTTGTGCGGTAAGTCAACAAAGCACGATTCTTTCAGGACTGTTGCATCCACTATGCTACATGTCTGCCTTGAATTGTGCTTTAGAATCTTTGTTGATTTCGGCCAGTTATATTTGTTTGATGTTTCCTTTTTCTTTTTAAATTGTCTAATAATTGAGTTTTTTTTTTTTTTTTTTCTAGTTAAATATATATGTATATTCTACTTTTTATCATTATATTTAATAAGAATCGAAAAAAAATTAAAAGATAAAACATGTAATTTTTTTTTTATTTCTTTTAGTTAAACAAAAAATTAAGCAGATAAATAAGTATTTTATATTATATTTATGGTTGTGCATAAATGACATACGTATTGAAACTATTTAGATTCATGTTATTTTTTTTTAATTGAAACTAGTTATCGATTTTTTATTTTTTTATTTTTTAAACATGATATAAAATACTTGAATTGGATCAAATATGATTTTTAATATTTTGTATCAACATTCAAATATCTTATTCAATTTGTTGAATCGTCCTTACCCAATTCCGAGCCCGATTCCGATTTTTGAACCTTGCAATAGAGATAAGTTTTGTTCATAGTAGAGACAATGACCCGTTACCAAAACAAAATATTTATATTCGATTTGTGTTTCAATGTCAAGAAACATCCTATTTTTTCCTCTCTTTTTTGTGATTTAGTCAAGAAACCATGATGAATACTGCATCCACTATGCTAGAGGTCTGCCTTGTCGTGTGCTTTCGAATATTGGTTGCTTTTTGCCGATTCACACGAAATATAATAAATAATTTAATTTTTTTAATTTTAAAATAAAAATTATATGAAAAAATTATATTCTAATAATTTTTATTTAACTTTTATCTCATTTTATTTATGTAAATAATATTTTATTTAATTTTTAATTTCTATTTTATCTTATTTATATAAACAAATGAAATTTATTATTTTATGATATTTTAATAATATTTTATTCAACTTATATGTTACTGTTATGTTAGTTATGGCTAAAACTTATTCCATCTCTCCATATTTTACCCGAAGTCTTTGTCAAGAGAGAGAAAATATTATAGACAGACAGATGGACCGACCTATGGAAAGGAATCAAAGCATAAAGAATGTTAAGTTATTAGCTTGTAAGTATTGCGCATGCATTCCTTTTAAAAAATAATAGAATTAATTATTAAAAAATTATTTTTTATGTAGGTTTCATTTTTCAAAAAAGGAAAAAGAAATATGTGATGATTACTTTATGGGTATAAATATTAAATTATAAACATAGTTAAGAAATGCGTTTCAAATCAATCTATTCTTTAAGTTTTGCCAAAGATAATTAAGGCTTGATTAAGATAGTGAATTGATATGAGTTGATATGAGAAGATTTGTGAATAGTAATGAAATATTTGAGTTGAGATGAGTAAAAAATAATAATTTGAGTTAAAATATTTTATGAGATTTTGAGAAATAAAAGAGAAAATTTTAAATAAAAATATTATAAGTTTAAAATATTATTAGAATATGATTTTTTTAATATTATGTTTGTTTTAGAATTTTAAAAAATTGAATTGTTTTTATATTTTGTTTGAAAGGTTGAAAAAATTGTAATAATTAAGTAATGATTAAATAAAAATGTTGAATATTTGAAATTGAAAAGTGTTTGTGTTTATGATGTTTGAGTATTGAAATGAGATATGATAGAATGAGATGAGATTAAATGAAATTCAACCCTATTTGGATACAATAAGTGTTTCATCTCATTCTATCTCGTCATTATAACGTTTTTAAGTTTCCACACATAATATAATAAACAATTCAAATTTTTTTAAATATCAAAATAATAATACTATTAAAAAAATAATATTTTAATAATATTTTATTTAATTTTTAACATCTAATCTCAATTCATCTCCTTTCAATTTCCTATTCAAATGGCATAGAAATAACCTCAATGTCCAAAGTAGACCTAAAAGAGTGGTTGAAAATCTGAACAAAAAGGAACAATTTTAACGTGGACTGTTGACTTTCACGATGCTACTTCACACTGTTTTCTTTTTAAAATCCCCCACCTTTTATGGGCTCCAAATTTCCACTCACATGTATTGCGTTGTGCCACCATTTTCCACCTACTCAATTTATACTTTGAAAAACTTTATTTACAGTTTTTAAGTAGAGACGGTATATATATATTTTTTATTAAAAAAATAAATATCATTTTAAGAAGAATATTTTAATAATTTTAATAATTTTAAAAATTTTTAAAGATAAAATTATTTATACCTGTATTGCAGTCTCTAAATAATAATTATATGTAGCATTGCTCTTATACTTTATATCATAATTTTTCATAATATTCAATTTATTATTTTCTCATTTATATTGTAATATAATATTTCTTTCCCTGGTTTCTAACTTTCTCTCGTGTCTACTTTTTTGCTTTTTTGTTTTTTAAATGACATAATATATTTATATAAAGTTTAAACTTAAAAAGGAAAAAAAGTAAAATATGATGCAAAGTCTTGATAGATGTAGATGTAAGAAGTTAGCTTGGATTGATCTCATAGTATTGTTACGTTCATTTTTTTATATTTTTAAATATTTTTTTTAAATAAAAAACTCACAACATTATTAAAAAATACTTTCTTAATTATTTAAATAATAAAAAATAAAAATAATATTTTTTGGATTTCGGGAGTTATTTTCGGGTGAAATAACATTTATGATTCAAAAATCATTTGAATGTCATGACATGTCTTTGGGTTAGAATCCACAACTTATATCCACTCTTACTCTATTGCTATAAAATAAAGCAGTTAACTACAACTTAATCAACCAATAAAAAGAAAAACAATTTGAATAGATATTATTCATCAATGTATAATATTTGAAAATAAAGGAACTGTTTGAAGATACAAACGTAATAAAGATGAATGATGTAAACGTTGTTAGAGCATTAGTCCAAAATTTGGCTAAAAGTTGAGGTTTTAGTTAAAGCTAAAGTTATTGAAGATATTAATCCACGATGTGACAATAAATTGATTTTGAAACCTTAGTATTCAACCAAAAAAAAAAAAAAAAAAAACTAGCTGAGTAAGTGGGTGGTTTACAAATAAAATCAATTGATGAACTTCGAAAGATGACTCACGACAGCTTTAGTAGACGACAAACGGTAGAAGATGTAACAGCCCGCTAGAAATTCAATTAAGGAATTTCTATTGACTTTAGGAACCTCGTGAAAACTCTGTAAGTTTACACGAATCGACTAATCGCATAAATTTTAGCCTGTCAACATAGTTAGTGTTATCACTCACTATGGTACCAGAAATGCGATTTTAATTATTTGAGATAGTTAAAAGTGTCAGAATACATTATAGTCTACACCACTAGGCTTAATTGAATATTTAGAATTTTTCAGTACTAAGTTTATTACGTTTATTTTTGGAGTGAATAGTAACCTCGGTAAATGTACTGAGCGTAGTGTTTTCAAAATCATAGTGTGAAATGTCCAAATTAGGATAGCGATATTTTATTTAGACACTTGGCAAGATCTTAACCACACATAATGAATAGTATTAGATACTTGGCACAAAGAGAAACCATTAGATGAAATTGTGAAGGAAATCAAGGTGTGAGATCATGACACCTAAGCAAAATACACATTTGGAAAATATCTTAAGAATAGAGATTTAAAATACACATAGAAAGATTTTAGCCACCTTACTCTTCCAAGTCTACTCCACATTTGGAAAATATATTGAGCTGATTTTTATAGATATTATTGGATAGAATATTTTGAGATAATATTTTATAGATATTTTGGGTAGGAGAAAACCACACTCAACTCTCAACTCCAGCCTTATCATCTCCCTTATCTCTTCCATAAGCATCTCCAGCCATCACCCACGAACTTATCTTCATTTACACGTTTCTTTAAAAGAATATCAAACATTCTCTCTCGGACAGCTTTTAGGAGTTCTTTTGCATGCCTATTTCGAAGCTGTTGTAAGTGTTTTATCATAAAGTCTCCTTCATATAAGTTGTTCCTTTTTGAGTCTAGTTTACATGGATATATTATTTGCCCCATTTGAAGATCATTTGGTCAATCAAATATTGTGTAAACTATAGAAAGGTCATTCTGGGAGATAAACTGGAGAATATGTTATAGTTTGGAGTTTTTGACCAAGCTAATGGATAGATATTGGTCCGAAATTTTTATGGAGTATTGTTAACATGTATATATGACTATTGGTTGAGGATTTTTGCATGATTGAAGGTTTTGATGAAATATTTGCTTAGATTTAGAAACTTAGAAACTGGAAGAAGAAAAACAGTTTCTATTTTGAGAAAGTTTAACTCTTTGGTGGTCTAAACCTATTCTAATGACTTTGATAATTTTATTGGAGGATCCTAAGCATCTTATATACATGTTATATTATTATTTTGAAGATATTTGATATTAGTTTCAAAGATATGAAATTTTATGTAAAGAGATATTCAGATAAGCCAAAGTGTGGATGTTCTTGGCTAAATTTATGTTTTGGTTAATTTTTAACCATGTGATCTTGAATTAGAAGCTTATATATGTTTTAGGACATCTTTTTAAACCATGTGATGGTTTGGTTTGAAGATCACATATTTATAAGTCATAGATCAAAAGGTTGATCAAAACAAGTTGGAAACAAAAATCAATAGAAATAGCATATGAGAATTTCGGCCCTATGGAGTTTTAATAGTTGTGATTAGTTTTAAATTTTTCTAAATTGATATTTGAGTTGAGGATAAAATTTACATGAGGCATGTAAATTTTGGTGACTTTTGGAGTTAGTATGCAAAATCCTTAAGTTATGGGTAAAACGGTCATTTTCCTACATATAGAAAGTAAAATGGAAATTTTACTCTTTAAGTTAGTATTTTTCCATATTTCAAATTATTAGTGATTTAGTACTAACTTTTAGAATCACTAATTACAGTTCCTCGTGATCGCGCTTGAGGTTTTATAAGAAATGCGGAAATCGAGGTAAGTTAGCTTTTAACTTACTAGCAGTCTACTGTGTATGTATGCTAAGTAAAAGAACTACAGTGTATGTATATATGTTATCATATGTGTCATGCCATGTCAAGTTATCATGTAATTGTCTATTATACAGAATTTATTCTGTCATCAATTTTTATCTGTTACATAATATATTCTGTTATGTATTACTGTACATTACAAGTACGTCATGCTAAGTATGTCATCTATTACATGTACGTCAAGTCATGTAATATTCACTGTTGCAAGTATGTCATGTTAAATATGTTGTCTATTATATGTTATGCCATGTTACGAAATGTTTCTATCTCAAGTTGGTCATGTATTCTAAGTTATGTTCAAGTCACGTTATATTACGTCAGGACTTCAGTCCTTTCGTATTCCAGTCACATTTCATCTTGAGTACATTATGATGTGTAGAATACATGGGGCCACAACAACTGTGGAGTATGTATTTAACTACAAATGTGATGCGTAAAATACATGGGGCCACAACAACTGTGGAATATGTATTTTTCATGTTAAGTCAAGTTTGTGTAGAATACATGGGGCCACAACAACTGTGGAGTATGTATTTACACATAGAATACATGGGGCCACAACAACTGTGGAGTATGTATTTTTAATGTTAAGTCAAGTTTATGTAGAATACATGGGGCCACAACAACTGTGGAGTATGTATTTAACTGCATTGTGATGTGTAGAATGCATGGGGCCACAACAACTGTGGAGTATGTATTTACACATAGAATACATGGGGCCACAACAACTGTGGAGTATGTATTTTTCATGTTAAGTCAAGTTTGTATAGAATACATGGGGCCACAACAACTGTGGAGTATGTATTTTTCATGTTAAGTCAAGTTTGTGTAGAATACATGGGGCCACAACAACTGTGGAGTATGTATTTTCATGTTAATTCAAGTTTCAGAGCAAGTTCATGCTAAGTCAAGTTGCAAGTCAAGTTCAGTTCATGTTTCAATTTAAGTTATGTCAATTATGCTATGTTGTACTCCAAGTTATGCTTTAATTTCTTATGAATTTGATTATGCATTTATGCTTTTACTGACATCCATGCATCATTAGCTTGTGTGGAAGTTTTTTGTTAACTTACTGAGATTTGTAATCAAATCTCACTTTGGTAGTCCCAACTACCATTCCCCCCGAATGGTAGATCTTGTTACAGGACCTGAAGGAGAATCAGGAGCTGATCAACTAGACACAGTTGACTAAGTGACGGTGCGACATAAATGTTGATATAGTAATTAACGTAAATTATTACTTGTACGATTGAGTTGCATCTCTACTTTTTTTTGGATCATAACCATTTTGGACTAGTGTTGTGATCTTAGTTGTTCAATGGATTTTTATGTATGAAGTATATTTTAAGCATTTGGGATATTTTCAATTTGGTGCATAGTATTGCTAAAGACAAAAAATTTATCCGCTGCGAATATTGCATATTGTTAGATGCATGTTAGGAATATTGCATCTTATATGTCATGAACGGGGGCAGGTAACCTTGTGTTGCATGTCTCGACGCTTCAAATGTCCGTCCGATCCCAAACGGAATTTGGGGGCGTCACAGGGTGGTATCAGAGCAATACGTCTCTGGGCAGTAAATCCACATGTCCTTAGGAAATGCACCAAACATTAGGCTTGAATTTCTTATGGTATGAAGGGTAGTATGTGGTTTTAATATATATGCTCGTGTGTTTCAAGAAGGGACACATGACTCGTGATAGAATACCTCGGAATCCTAAGGGAGATAACAATCAAGAAGATCAGAATTTCCCGATGGATGAAGAATTAGTTGAGGTAAACATAGTTAACGTTGATCTGATTGCAATTGATGGTAGTATTGCATTATTGTTATTTTGTAGTAGGTCAAGTCATTGGAGTTGGTAAATTGTACATTGTTTGATTCAAACGAGTCATTGTTTCTATTAATTGTGGTGCTTGAGAATTCAGATTGGAAGTTAAATTGTTACCCTAGTGGTAAGAGTAACAATTTTCATTAGAAGTATTATTGTTCATACCAATGTAGATATAGAATACATTTTAGTAATATGAGAAATGATATGTAGGATTGATGAATGGTATTCCACATATTTGGAGAATTGTTTTGATTCTAAAAATACGATAGAAATTGTGTTTGGAAGAGTAATTTGATTAGGAGAAGCTTTAGCCTTAGTAGGATTCATTTATGATAATAGTATTACCATGCCGCCAGTAAATGATTTCTGGCAAAGCACTATCTTTATGGATACATAGATCGATCTTCTTTTGAAGACTATTATATGGAGAGTAAAATATTGGTCTTGAGGATTTATGTGAACATTAGGAACAAATCATTTAAAGTTAGAATAATTGATAACTTATGATGGATAGAAGAGTTATGACAATCATAAGAGAGAAAGTTTCAAGTTTAAGTTATTAACTGGTCAGTTATCAAAGTACCACCTAGGAATATGACTGATTGTTGCGATTATAAAGAAGTAAGTTAGTCCTAGACCAGTAGAACTCCTTGAGGTTTTTATTAACTTGAAGATTACTGAGAGTTTGGATATGCATGATTAAATGCATATTTATATGAGTCATTGGATCATGTCATATATATGAAAATCCCTGAAAGAAATAAAATGGAGTACATAAAACATATACCAGAAGATAAAAACACAAATATGAATATTTGTGAAGTATTATTTTATTATCATAAAGCAAAATTACAGAAATTTGAGGCTCTTTGCCTCAATCTTTAAACGTTCTTGCTCTTCAAAAATCTGCATGCCTCTCCTATCTAAAGGAGTAGCCACTCGAAAAGAAGAGTTAAGCAAAGATTTTAAATCTCTGTTCTCTCGCTTTACTGCTTCTATCTTCATGTTGGATTCCATAAGAAGTCTCTGAAGCAGAGAAATACTCTCGTGGAGTTTGTCAACCCCACCAGTCCTGGATTGCAGTCTCTGAGAATATGCGACAATGGCTGATGAGTATCGAGTACCGAGACTCACAAGCTCGTAGATAAGTTCATTTTCTGACTTATTAGTCAGATCATTATTTGATTGCATAATAGCACCTATGGAAGAAGCAGAAACAACTGGGGAACGAGGTGCAGAATACCTCATGTTTTGGCAATGAGAAGATTGCTGAGCCATTGCAAAGTGAGTAAGCAGAAAGAGATTGCAGAGTAAGAATGCAGATTAATTTCAGAAAAGTGAAGAAGATGAGATGAGAAAGAAGATGAACTGAATAATTCTTTTATAGAGAAAATTATGACGAATCACCTCTCGTGAATCATTTCTCTACAAGAGACAAGAGCAATGTAGTATCATAGCTGCGGTGCCTGACAATTACAGAAGAACAAAGTAGTGTCGTAGCTATGCGGCGCCTGACAACTACAGAAGACCTATAAAAATCACGCGGATCAGAGTTGTCTGGTCTAAAACAGAGTGCCACCGATTTTGTTAAAAAGAGAGAGGTTAACGGTTTAATTTTGATGAATTCTTTACTAACTATGGTATTTACAAGAACATTTAAAGTATATCACCTATGCTTTTCTAAAGAAGAGTTTCGGAAGATTATTTACTTAAAGTTTTAGGTTTGTAGAGTATGTCGTTACAACTTGGCCAACCTTGTGCAAAGAAGTATAATCTAATTGTTGATTAAAGTAAGAGAGTTAAGGAATGACATAATCTCAAAGGCAAATATATACGGGATAGACAGTAGGTTGGTAAGCAACACCTCCTTATTAAATTTCTATTTCTTATTTAATTCGATTTCGAGGACGAAATCTTTTTTTTTAGGAGGGGAGATTGTAACAGCCCGCTAGAAATTCAATTAAGGAATTTCTATTGACTTTAGGAACCTCGTGAAAACTCTGTAAGTTTACACGAATCGACTAATCGCATAAATTTTAGCCTGTCAACATAGTTAGTGTTATCACTCACTATGGTACCAGAAATGCGATTTTAATTATTTGAGATAGTTAAAAGTGTCAGAATACATTATAGTCTACACCACTAGGCTTAATTGAATATTTAGAATTTTTCAGTACTAAGTTTATTACGTTTATTTTTGGAGTGAATAGTAACCTCGGTAAATGTACTGAGCGTAGTGTTTTCAAAATCATAGTGTGAAATGTCCAAATTAGGATAGCGATATTTTATTTAGACACTTGGCAAGATCTTAACCACACATAATGAATAGTATTAGATACTTGGCACAAAGAGAAACCATTAGATGAAATTGTGAAGGAAATCAAGGTGTGAGATCATGACACCTAAGCAAAATACACATTTGGAAAATATCTTAAGAATAGAGATTTAAAATACACATAGAAAGATTTTAGCCACCTTACTCTTCCAAGTCTACTCCACATTTGGAAAATATATTGAGCTGATTTTTATAGATATTATTGGATAGAATATTTTGAGATAATATTTTATAGATATTTTGGGTAGGAGAAAACCACACTCAACTCTCAACTCCAGCCTTATCATCTCCCTTATCTCTTCCATAAGCATCTCCAGCCATCACCCACGAACTTATCTTCATTTACACGTTTCTTTAAAAGAATATCAAACATTCTCTCTCGGACAGCTTTTAGGAGTTCTTTTGCATGCCTATTTCGAAGCTGTTGTAAGTGTTTTATCATAAAGTCTCCTTCATATAAGTTGTTCCTTTTTGAGTCTAGTTTACATGGATATATTATTTGCCCCATTTGAAGATCATTTGGTCAATCAAATATTGTGTAAACTATAGAAAGGTCATTCTGGGAGATAAACTGGAGAATATGTTATAGTTTGGAGTTTTTGACCAAGCTAATGGATAGATATTGGTCCGAAATTTTTATGGAGTATTGTTAACATGTATATATGACTATTGGTTGAGGATTTTTGCATGATTGAAGGTTTTGATGAAATATTTGCTTAGATTTAGAAACTTAGAAACTGGAAGAAGAAAAACAGTTTCTATTTTGAGAAAGTTTAACTCTTTGGTGGTCTAAACCTATTCTAATGACTTTGATAATTTTATTGGAGGATCCTAAGCATCTTATATACATGTTATATTATTATTTTGAAGATATTTGATATTAGTTTCAAAGATATGAAATTTTATGTAAAGAGATATTCAGATAAGCCAAAGTGTGGATGTTCTTGGCTAAATTTATGTTTTGGTTAATTTTTAACCATGTGATCTTGAATTAGAAGCTTATATATGTTTTAGGACATCTTTTTAAACCATGTGATGGTTTGGTTTGAAGATCACATATTTATAAGTCATAGATCAAAAGGTTGATCAAAACAAGTTGGAAACAAAAATCAATAGAAATAGCATATGAGAATTTCGGCCCTATGGAGTTTTAATAGTTGTGATTAGTTTTAAATTTTTCTAAATTGATATTTGAGTTGAGGATAAAATTTACATGAGGCATGTAAATTTTGGTGACTTTTGGAGTTAGTATGCAAAATCCTTAAGTTATGGGTAAAACGGTCATTTTCCTACATATAGAAAGTAAAATGGAAATTTTACTCTTTAAGTTAGTATTTTTCCATATTTCAAATTATTAGTGATTTAGTACTAACTTTTAGAATCACTAATTACAGTTCCTCGTGATCGCGCTTGAGGTTTTATAAGAAATGCGGAAATCGAGGTAAGTTAGCTTTTAACTTACTAGCAGTCTACTGTGTATGTATGCTAAGTAAAAGAACTACAGTGTATGTATATATGTTATCATATGAGTCATGCCATGTCAAGTTATCATGTAATTGTCTATTATACAGAATTTATTCTGTCATCAATTTTTATCTGTTACATAATATATTCTGTTATGTATTACTGTACATTACAAGTACGTCATGCTAAGTATGTCATCTATTACATGTACGTCAAGTCATGTAATATTCACTGTTGCAAGTATGTCATGTTAAATATGTTGTCTATTATATGTTATGCCATGTTACGAAATGTTTCTATCTCAAGTTGGTCATGTATTCTAAGTTATGTTCAAGTCACGTTATATTACGTCAGGACTTCAGTCCTTTCGTATTCCAGTCACATTTCATCTTGAGTACATTATGATGTGTAGAATACATGGGGCCACAACAACTGTGGAGTATGTATTTAACTACAAATGTGATGCGTAAAATACATGGGGCCACAACAACTGTGGAATATGTATTTTTCATGTTAAGTCAAGTTTGTGTAGAATACATGGGGCCACAACAACTGTGGAGTATGTATTTACACATAGAATACATGGGGCCACAACAACTGTGGAGTATGTATTTTTAATGTTAAGTCAAGTTTATGTAGAATACATGGGGCCACAACAACTGTGGAGTATGTATTTAACTGCATTGTGATGTGTAGAATGCATGGGGCCACAACAACTGTGGAGTATGTATTTACACATAGAATACATGGGGCCACAACAACTGTGGAGTATGTATTTTTCATGTTAAGTCAAGTTTGTATAGAATACATGGGGCCACAACAACTGTGGAGTATGTATTTTTCATGTTAAGTCAAGTTTGTGTAGAATACATGGGGCCACAACAACTGTGGAGTATGTATTTTCATGTTAATTCAAGTTTCAGAGCAAGTTCATGCTAAGTCAAGTTGCAAGTCAAGTTCAGTTCATGTTTCAATTTAAGTTATGTCAATTATGCTATGTTGTACTCCAAGTTATGCTTTAATTTCTTATGAATTTGATTATGCATTTATGCTTTTACTGACATCCATGCATCATTAGCTTGTGTGGAAGTTTTTTGTTAACTTACTGAGATTTGTAATCAAATCTCACTTTGGTAGTCCCAACTACCATTCCCCCCGAATGGTAGATCTTGTTACAGGACCTGAAGGAGAATCAGGAGCTGATCAACTAGACACAGTTGACTAAGTGACGGTGCGACATAAATGTTGATATAGTAATTAACGTAAATTATTACTTGTACGATTGAGTTGCATCTCTACTTTTTTTTGGATCATAACCATTTTGGACTAGTGTTGTGATCTTAGTTGTTCAATGGATTTTTATGTATGAAGTATATTTTAAGCATTTGGGATATTTTCAATTTGGTGCATAGTATTGCTAAAGACAAAAAATTTATCCGCTGCGAATATTGCATATTGTTAGATGCATGTTAGGAATATTGCATCTTATATGTCATGAACGGGGGCAGGTAACCTTGTGTTGCATGTCTCGACGCTTCAAATGTCCGTCCGATCCCAAACGGAATTTGGGGGCGTCACAGAAGAGGTGAAGAACAATATGGAAAGAAGAGAGGTAAAGAGAGTTGTAGGTGTTGTGCGAAAGTGAGGGGAGAATAAGGGAGTCGTGCATTTTGTATAAAACGACGTCGTTTTACTTGAGCAAGGGGTCCTGTATTTTTCCTTCTAAACGAAACGACGTCATTTTAATTATGTGATCTTTGTAAAAAAATAAGTCAAAGTTCAAAACTAACATGGGCTCTGGACTTCGACTCCAATCCTGCTTTTTGAAAACTCCGACTATGTCAAAGTTGAAGTCTCGTCGGAGTTTGGACGGAATTGGAGTTAGTGAAATTTTTGCCCACCCCTACTTTCTATCATTGTGAGTTTCATACGCCAATACAAAGTGCTCGTGTATATTCTCTAGTGCTACCAAAAGATTTGAAGCTTCCTGATATTGGTTACGAGTAATGATATACACATAATACTATTACAATATATTTCACAATATGCATTTCAAAATAAAAATATTTTTATCCAGTAATGTTAGTTTTCTAAGATATTTTATAAAAATACTTTAAATTTAAAAACATAATCATGTACAATATTATTAAAAGTGACGTGTATTGAAGAAAACATCGAACAAGAACTACGTTTGCAATCAATCTTACTTTTTGACAAACGGAGTTAATGTGGACTGTTGACTCTCATGGTGCCCCTATTTTTTCTTCTTATCCATTTTATAGCATTTACAATAATTTTTTTATCTTATTTTTTAAAATACATAGTCAAAACTTTACTTTTTATATTTTATATATTAATTTTTACAATATATCATATATCTATTTATCTATTTTTTTTCTTCATACCATTTTAATAATTTTTTTATTCTTTTTAAATATTTCATTTCGCCCAATGAATTTGCAAAATCCATATATTTTTTATATTTTGCAGTATATTTTTATATACAATGTAATATAATTATGTCCTATACATATAAAATAAAAATATATAGAAAAAATAAAAATTAAAAATAAAATTAAAATATGAAAAAATTGGATAAAAAATATTTTCAAGATATTTTTTAGAAGAAAATGAAATAGATGTGTTTTAAATGATGTACAATTAAAAAAAAAATTTACTTACATGGTGAAAATTAAAATAAAATAAAATAAATGAGAGAGTAAATAAAATATAAATAACAAAATTGTTTACCGGACGAACAGTATATGCAGTGGGCTATTGTAGCAAATGGTATTTTAGATTTCCTTTTACATTATGGGATAGAACTCTATTTTTAAACAATTCTTCAAATAATTAACAATTCTTGTATAATACATAAAGAAAATATTTTAGCTATAAAAAATTATATAAAAATAAATAAATATTAATACAATATTAATATCTTAAATTATAAAATTAATTTTATTATAAAATAAATCTAATTCATCTCCTAAAACCATGTCAGATACGAGCATGAGAGTTGAGAATGCCGTTAAGTCGTTGGATGACATCTAGTTTGAATTCTTAATTGTTATCCGGAGTTCAGTGTAGACAGTAAAAAGGTCCACCAGCTTTCTCTCCCTCCACGAGTCCACTGCCTAGTCCCTACCTGGCAACAGCGTCAACTACCTTTCGTTCGTCATTTTGCAGCACATTCGTTGCTGTGTCCGACGACTCCGACCTCCCAGTCTTGCTCACTACGTTATCCGACGCTCAAGGAAAGGTTCCTCTCTCTCTCTCTCTGTGAATTTTGGACTCTATTCCTCCATGCCCGCAAACTCTTTCCTTATACATACACGAGAAAATCTGTTGCTCTTAACATAGAATCCACCGAAGTCTTGCACACCCATCTCACAGAAAACCTCCACAAAAATCCCAACGGAAAATGGAACCTCTTCCTTCGTCAAAGCACGGCATGTCAATCTCGTTCTTGCACTACCACTCCTCACTCTTGTACTCGAGTACTGATTTTCTCCTCAAACCCATTTTCCTACGTGGGTTTTCTGGTTCGTTACACCTGGTTTTGTTGTTTGTCCTGACCATCTCATGGGTGTCCAAGAAATTCAGGGCGGGTGACAGTGAAGGTCCAAAGGAAAGGTTTAAGAACACCCGGAGTTTGTACTATAAACTAACTCTAATTTGTTGTTTGGGTGTTTCTGTGATTAGTCTTGTCTTATGTTTATTGAATTACTTCTATTGGTATAGAAATGGTTGGTCCGAGGAAAGGCTTGTTACCCTTTTAGATTTAGCGCTTAGGACCCTCGCTTGGGGTGCAGCTTGTGTCTACTTGCGTGCCCCATCCTTTAATTCAGGTGAAACAAAGTACCCCTTTTTACTGAGACTTTGGTGGGGTTTCTACCTCTCAATTTCTTGTTATAGCCTTGTTGTAGACATCATTCTTTACAGAGAACGCGTTAATTTAAACCTTCAATATTTTGTTTCCGATGTCGTCTCCGTTGTCATGGGTCTGTTCTTCTGTTATGTGGGGTTCTTTGTGAAGAATGAGGGCAAAGATACCCTTCTTGAAGAACCTCTTTTGAATGGTGATTCAAGTGCAACTAATGAAGCAGAGTCAAATAAACCTATGGGGGGTGAAACTGTAACCCCTTATTCAAATGCTGGGATTTTCAGCATCCTTACGTTCTCTTGGATGGGTTCCCTAATTGCTGCTGGCAACAAGAAGACATTAGACATTGAGGATGTTCCTCAACTCGATCTTGGTGATAGCGTGGTTGGGGCCTTTCCAAGTTTTAGAAATAAGCTTCAGGCAGAGTGTGGTACAAATAATGGATTGACCACACTGAAGTTGGTGAAGGTATTAATCTTCACGGCATGGAAGGATATTCTTTTGACAGGCTTTCTCGGGATTGTATACACACTGGCTACCTATGTCGGGCCATATCTTATTGACACTTTCGTCAAATACCTCAATGGGCGGCGGGACTTCAAGAGTGAAGGCTATGTTCTCGTTTCAGTATTTTTTTCCGCAAAACTTGTGGAATGCATCTCACTGAGGCACTGGATCTTTGGGGCGCAACTGGCTGAAATTAGGGTCCGAGCATTATTGGTCACAATGGTCTACAATAAAGGTCTGACCCTTTCATGCCAGTCAAAGCAGGGTCACACTAGTGGGGAGATAATCAATTTCATGGCTGTTGATGCTGAGAGAGTAGGTAACTCCGCTTACTATATGCACGATCCATGGATGGTCCTTGTGCAAGTTGCCATTGCGTTGTTAATCTTGTATAAAAATCTTGGGCTTGCTTCAGTTGCGGCTTTTGTTGCAACTATACTTGTTATGTTGGCAAATTTTCCTTTGGGAAAATTACAGGAGAAATTCCAGGGCAAGATAATGGAATCGAAAGACAGAAGGATGAAGGCAACATCTGAGATTTTGAGGAACATGAGAATTCTCAAACTTCAAGGATGGGAGATGAAGTTTCTATCTAGAATTACAGAACTCAGGAATGTAGAGTCAGGATGGCTGAAGAAATTTCTTTACACTTCGGCAATGACCTCGTTTGTCTTCTGGGGTGCTCCAACATTTGTGTCTGTAGTCACATTTTGTGCTTGTATGCTAATGGGGATCCCACTTGAGTCGGGCAAGATCTTATCTGCACTTGCAACATTTAGGATTCTTCAGGAGCCCATCTATAGTCTTCCTGATACAATTTCAATGATAGTTCAAACTAAAGTGTCCCTTGATCGAATTGCGTCGTTTCTTCGTCTTGATGACTTGCAGTCTGATGTTATAGAGAGGCTTCCTAGAGGTGGTTCTGATACAACAATAGAGATTATTGATGGGAATTTCTCTTGGGATTTATCTTCATCCAATTCGACGTTGAAAGATATAAATCTCAAAGTGCAAAATGGCATGAGGGTTGCTGTTTGTGGGACTGTTGGTGCAGGAAAGTCCAGTTTGCTTTCATGTATCCTGGGAGAAGTCCCCAAGATATCTGGGACCATTAAGTTGTGTGGAACAAAGGCCTATGTTGCTCAGTCACCATGGATACAAAGTGGCAAGATTGAAGAGAACATATTGTTTGGTAAAACTATGGATAGAGAAAAATATAATAAGGTCCTTGAAGCATGCTCCTTGAAGAAGGACCTAGAAATTCTCTTGTTTGGGGATCAGACAATCATAGGGGAGAGAGGAATCAATTTGAGTGGCGGGCAGAAGCAAAGAATCCAAATTGCACGTGCTCTGTACCATGATGCTGATATCTATCTGTTTGATGATCCCTTTAGTGCTGTGGATGCCCATACCGGATCCCATCTGTTTAAGGTAATTTACTTCCCTATACATATTCAGTCGAGAGGAGATTAATTTCTAATTTATTATGCGTAAAAGGTCATTAATGTTGAACTACCGATGCATTTTGTTCTGTTTTGTTTATTAGTGGTTCCGAAACCTTTTCTGAATACATTTATTTATATATGGCAGGAATGTTTGCTGGGCCTTTTGAGTTCAAAAACAGTGATTTATGTTACTCATCAAGTGGAGTTCTTACCTGCTGCTGATCTTATCCTGGTGAGCCATTCATATTTTAGTTTATTTTCAAGTTTTCATTTATGGGCTAAAATTATGGCTGCCTGTGAACTTGCATTTAAATTGTTGTTAGGTCATGAAAGATGGAAGAATTACTCAAGCTGGAAAGTACAATGATATCCTTAATTCAGGAACCGACTTTATGGAACTTGTGGGCGCGCACAAGAAAGCTTTGTCAGCTCTCGATTCTGCTGAGTCAGGTTCAGTTTCTGAAAGTACAAGTACGAGGAAGGAAGTCTGTAATATGGCTAGTACTAATGGGGTTGTTGAAAAACAAGAAAATAAAGATAATCAAGATGGTAAAACAGATGACATAGTCGTGTCAAAAGGACAAATTATCCAAGAAGAAGAGAGAGAGAAAGGTAAAGTTGGGTTTTCAGTCTATTGGAAATATATTACCATGGCGTTCGGAGGAGCTCTTGTGCCTTTTATATTGCTGGCACAAGTTCTCTTTCAGCTCCTTCAAATTGGAAGCAATTATTGGATGGCCTGGGCAACTCCTGTCTCACAAGACGGGAAACCTGTTGTTGATTACTCTACTCTAATAATTGTCTATGTTGCTTTGGCGATTGGAAGTTCTTTGTGCATCCTTGTGAGAGCCACATTTCTTGTAACTGCTGCATACAAGACAGCTACTATACTTTTCAATAAAATGCACTTGTGCATTTTCCGTGCCCCTATGTCATTTTTTGATGCCACTCCTAGTGGACGAATCCTAAACAGAGTAAGTGGAAAAGTGTCTATGGTACTCCTTCATTTACTGCTTCTTGATGGATGTAGTTTACAATTTTTATATAGTTGTGTTCTTCATATTAAGAAATCCCATCTGTCTCCATCCCCCTCTCTCACATGCAAATATGCACACACATTCTTGGAGTCTGATATAATGCATGTGAAAAAGATTCTAAAATATCGGTGTGTTTCATTACAGGCTTCTACGGATCAAAGTGCTGTGGATTTGAACATTGCATCTCAAACTGGGGCAGTTGCCTTCTCTATGATCCAGCTCCTTGGAATTATTGTTGTGATGTCTCAAGTTGCATGGCAGATTTTCATCATATTTATCCCCGTCATTGGAACCTGTATCTGGTATCAGGTACACTATCTGACTTTGTCAGGAAGTTCTGTTGCATATTATGCCGAAACATGTCTTAATCAGATGACATCTCAAATGGCGGCAATGATATCACCATGTGTTCATTATACCACTTTATTTACCTATACATGCTACAAGCTTTAATAGATTAACTGTCACTTACAAAAACAAAGGATTAAATGCCAATCCTTTGTGCAGAATTCGACTCTCTTTTTTATGTAGAAATTCACACCTAGTTGCTAGATGAATGAATACCTGTTTAAAATGTATTTTCTTAATATAGATGTTTGCCGAGGTGCTCGACGATGCAGTGCAATGTGTATTGTCTGTGCACCTCAAAAATTCTGGTTTATAGCTTTCTAAAGAGCTATCAACATTAAGCATCCATCAATGCCAATGCCTGTGTAGTATTATAATGTATTATTACCATCTTCGTGTGGAGTTAGGTGTTCTTACAAACTAGTATTTATGCAGCAATATTACATATCTTCCGCCCGAGAGCTAGCAAGATTAGTTGGGGTGTGCAAAGCTCCAGCGATACAACATTTTGCTGAAACAATTTCAGGCTCAGCAACTATTAGGAGCTTTGATGAAGAATCAAGATTTAGTGACACAAGTATGAGGCTTACGGATGTGTATACTCGACCAAGGTTTCATATTGCTGGTGCAATGGAATGGTTGTGCTTCCGCTTGGATTTGTTATCTTCAATCACATTTGCCATTTCCTTGTTCTTCTTAGTCTCTATTCCAGAGGGAGTCATTGATCTCGGTGAGTAATTCCCCATCTGGTTACGTACTAACGATATTTCATACTCTTGATTTAAATTGTAAAAGCACATGAACAATGCTTATCTATTGCCTTTTTTTTTTTTTGCCTTTTCTCTAAAGGCTTTGCGGGCTTGGCCGTGACATATGGACTTAATCTAAACATTCTACAAACTTCGCTAATATGGAATATTTGCCGACTGGAGAACAAAATTATATCAGTTGAGAGAATACTTCAATACACTTGCATCCCGAGTGAGCCACCTCTTGTGATGGAAGAAAACCGGCTAGATCATTCTTGGCCCTCACATGGAGAAGTTGATATTCGTAATCTGCAGGTACTTTCAAGTCTAAGTTGATTATTACTCCCAAAAACCGTGGTGTTGTGTATAGGGTTGTTCATGGCCATGATTTTTATTGCATGGTGTTTCAACTAATGTAAATGGGCAAAATGTAGGTACGATATGCCCCGCATATGCCATTTGTATTGCGAGGTCTCACATGCACATTACCCCGAGGATTGAAAACTGGCATTGTGGGGAGAACAGGCAGTGGTAAATCCACGCTCATACAAACACTTTTCAGGATTGTTGAACCCACTATTGGTCAGATAGTGATAGATGGCATTAATATCTCCTTGATTGGACTGCATGATTTGCGATCTAGACTAAGCATTATCCCTCAGGATCCAACCATGTTTGAAGGGACGGTACGAACCAACCTGGATCCTCTTGAAGAGTATGCAGATGAACAAATTTGGGAGGTGGGTTGGTTTCTTTCTTTGCTAATTGAAAGAAACTTTCTTCATAATCTTTCACCATAAGCAGACATGCACACACTACTTTTGGTATTTATGTTCAGTGGGCTGCACCTACTTATATAATTATTTCATCTATTTATTGTTTCACCCCTCTAATTGTTCAGGCTCTGGATAAGTGTCAACTTGGAGATGAAATTAGGAATAAAGAAGGAAAACTAGATTCTGCTGGTTTGTCTTCTCAGCTTCTCTTTTATAAAGCATTGAAGTATATTACGGAAATTTATTGCTTATAAGTATTATATGGGCCCTTGCAGTTACCGAGAATGGAGAGAATTGGAGTATGGGTCAGAGGCAGCTGGTCTGCCTTGGGCGTGTGTTACTGAAGAAAAGTAAGGTATTGGTGCTTGATGAAGCTACCGCTTCCGTCGATACAGCTACAGATAATCTGATTCAGGAAACCCTCCGACAACATTTTTCTTATTGTACTGTCATTACCATTGCTCATCGGATAACTTCCGTTATTGATAGTGACATGGTTTTGCTTCTAAATAATGGTTAGTATGGCCATATGATTTCTTCCTCTCTTTTTTTTTCCTTGGCTCATATGACTTCTTCGTACGCACCATATTTTCATGGAATCATGATGTGAATGATTTCATTATAATCTTATGGCCTGAAGCTAATTTTTCTGTATTCATGATGCAGGACTTATCGAGGAATATGATTCTCCAGCAAGATTGCTTGAAAACAAGTCATCGTCTTTTGCTCAACTTGTGGCTGCGTACACTGTGCGGTCGAGTTCTGGTTTTTAATTGCCTAGCAGCTGATCTTAGTTAGGTAGGATATGACAACTCCTGCCAGTTTCTTGATAAAGACAAAAATTCAGTAGCTGTATCATGTTCCCTCTATAAGTGCGATTTAGGAGGTGACAACCCTTTTAGCGTTTGCTGTGTGTTGTAGGCAGATCCATTCGAGCAGCTAAAGGTTTGCCCCAAGTTATTGTTATAGATGAAGTAATAAATGTTGTTACTTTTTATGCTTGAAAATGAAGCCTATGTATGAATATCATGGGGACTTTTATCAATGGAATTTTATTGTATCTCATTGTGCAATAATGTTTCTTTTCTTTGTTCTAACTTCTAGGGGTAATGGCATTGAAATGAAATTGCATGTTATGGATGACAGATCATAGTAACTGAAAAGCACAGGTTTAAAATATCTGTTGAAATATTTTTTGTACCAACTCTTTGAAAAAAAAAAAATCGATTAATACGTCTTGAAATTTGCTCACGCAATTTTGATTCGAGATACCTGATGTGATTAACTCAAGCCAGTCCTCTGTAGTTTTTCGCTTGCTGCCAATAATGAAAAACAAGTGACAGTTAATAGGACTACCTAACTGCCATGTGAAAAACAAGTGACAGTTAATGTTGAGCTTCCACTTGCACTGTTTTTGTACCATTTGGTTGGAAACTTTCCAATGGAATGAAACATGAGGACCTGAACGTGACTCAGTTCTTTGGCATTGCTATTAGAAGAAAACATGATCAGCACTTGATTTCAATAAGTTATAATCCTCTGCCGGTTGATAAGCTAAGTAAAGCTCAAAGTTCAAACCTTCAGTCAAACCTTTAATTAATGTTTCTGAAAGGATGATGCTGAAGTATTTATCCAGACTTTGTGTGTAAATTTGGTTGAGAATTGAGAAGGATCTAATGCCATTTGACGTCTAGTTTATTACTCATCACATGTGTACTACAACATTTGCATAACGAAATGACCATAAAACAGTTCAATCCAATGCCTATATGGTGATGCAATATCGATATTCTCTGTTTCAAAAACTTGGTTGAGTTTGCATTTTGTTATCGTATTTCTTTCCTGCCACAGATGTGATTTTTGTGTTTTAATGAAGAGCAATTCTACGCATCCACAACTGTACAGGTGCACACTTTGCACACCATACGTGGCGTCTTCTTTATTTAATGAAACGATTCATTTTATTAAATTTTGGGAAGCTAAAACGGAGCAGAAAAGAGAAGAAACAGAAAAAAAAATAAAAAATAAAAATAAAAAATAAAAATTTGAAGGAGATCCCATTTGAAGGAAAACTATAAACCACTTGCTATGGAAATCTCATCTGAAGGGAAAAAAAATGAAGGTTGAAGAATACTACATTTACAGTTTTCTAAATACCAAAGAAATCTACTACCATGAAAATCCCATCTGAAGGAAAAAAATATAGAAAAAATCCACTACCATGAAAATCCTATTTGACAAAATCTACATAAAAAAGGAGAAAACTTAATAAATGGGAAAACCCACGAAGTATGACCTCTGTTTTTATACCACCAAAACAGAGCATTCCTAAAACTGTGCCTTCCCGTCTCAGTCGAGAGCCACCGTGGTCCTACCAAGCACAGCTTCTTCAAACCCCCCAGACTTGAATACTCTCTCTCTTCCCCCACCTTAAACGACCAAATCTGTGCACGTGAAACCTTTCAAGCACGGCAACGCTGTGAAGACTCTCTCTTCCACTTTCTCTCTCTTTCCACCTTCTTTTTCTCATTTTATCACATTATTTTTCTACCATCACACTTGCCACTGTCGAAAAGGGTGAACATTTAAAAAAAAAAAACACAAGAGTAGAGAAGCTTCGAAATCTCATGCCTAACTCGTGGTCTCTCTCTGCTGAGAACTGAAAATGATGGGGTCAAACCAGTTTCAGCATCACCACTCCCACTATTACCGACGAAAGTCCACGTGCTGTTCTTCTGAGAATACGACGAAGTAGTCGGAGAGGATTGCAAGAAATTCTAAAAAAAATCTGTAGCAGTAGCACCACGTACTTTTTTCCTATATGGCTCCCCCACCTCCTCTTGCAGTGCCAACTCGCCCTCCAAGTACCTCACCAACTGTTGCATCGTGGGGCATGCCTCCAGTGCATCATTGGAACACATTAAGCCCAGTTTAAGCACCAAAACGGCCTCAAACTCGTCAAATTACCCCCCCCCCCCCCAACTTTGGGTCCATAACACCAAGAATTGCTCCAACTCTCCACTTCTGCCACACCCAGTCCACTAGCATGAACTCCTCAGACGATGCATCAGAATTAATGGGTCTTCTACCACATGCGACTTCGAGCAACAGAGCACCAAAGGCAAAAACATCCGAACTAGTTGTGGCCTTACCTATGCGCGTGAGCTCAGGTGCCAAATAACCCAACTTGCCCACCACCCTGGTAGTCCTTGATTTGGACCCGTGCTCGTAAAGCTTGGCCAGACCAAATCACTTAGCTTTGGGTTAGACATTTCTTATAGTTTGTGCGAGACGATGGGGAGAGTGGGCTGAGAGTGCTGGTATACAGCCTGCGAGAACCGAGTCGAACGTCAAGAACACACGTTCGGGAGAGAGGAGGGAACTCGAGCCCTTTTTCTCAAAAGTTTCTCAAAAATCAAATGTTTGCCAATACTGAGGGAGGGAACAGAAAGTTAGGGACAATTTCATCATTAGACAACGGTGTGCGTTCAGCTGATCTCAAACAGGGACTGCTCCCAATATTTTCTCTTTAATGAAACAAAATAGAGTTGCAGTAGACAACCAAAGGCACAGTTGGCCTTTCAAAAGTTGATAGAGTTAGTCTAGGGTGTCCAAGTAAGTCTAGCGTATTGTTTTTAGAAAAAATAGATAATTATAAGATTCACATTAAAAAAAAAATTAATTAATTTTTTTAATATTACATCTTACTATTTTTTTTAAAAAAATGCATATCATTTAGAATCACGTTAGAAACTCGAAAGCCTCGACAACTTTATTATAAAAAAATAAATACAGTTTTTTAGGGAAGAATTTGTATACAATCGAGACAGTTTATGTTCATATTAGAGACAAAGACCCATTACCAAAGACTCATCCTATTTTTCCTTTTTCTTTTCTGAGCATGATTCTTTCGGGAATGCTGCGTCCGCTATGCTAGAGGTCTGCCCTGAAGTGTGCTTTAGAATCTTTGTTGATTTCGGCAGGTTATATGTGTTGGATGATTAATTAAAAAAATAATAATTAGAAATGATAGTTACAGTTGTTAGAGTACAAGAATCGTATAATTATTTTAAAAAAATTAATTAAATATGAAACTTATATAAAAAAAAAAATTAATTTTTTAATAATAAACTCTACTATTTTTCAAAATAACTATACATCGCTTATATTCTCCATAATTATATGTAGAATTACTAAAAAATGATAAACCCATTCAATAGAAAATGATCATCCAAATAATTATCAAGTTCATGATAATTGAACGGTGAAACTAATTCTATCTTGGGATTATCTTGTCTCTAAACTCCTTCTCCTGATCTCTAAAAACCAAAACTACTCTCGAGTCTCTTCTCATGGAGGAGGATGCCCTCCCCTTTCCCTTTCTCTCCTCTATCCCTCTGATCTTATTCCCTTTTGTTGTTTATTTTTCTTTCTTTTGATCAGAAAAATATTAATCTATTTCTTATGATTACTTTTTTACACGTGTCATACCATAATACCCCATCACCAATTATCTAAAGAATAATTATACATTTACAACTATTTTTCATATTTATTTTATAATTCAATTTGAATCAATCAATAACATTGTGACACTTAATTAAAAAATAATTTCAATTTTACACGATCGCCATTCATTTTAAATAAATTTATCATTTTCCTTATCCAAAAAAATCCAAAATCGCTGCCTTCCGAGCACAAGTGCAGCTCACATATCACAGCAAAATTCTAAGAGATTCTGACCGACATGCTTGTTGCAACGACTCTTCCTTACCATCAACTCTGATTGGAGGCAGTGGTAAATACTCACTCCAACTCCCAACTCTAATTGGATTTGGAGTTTGTCTTCGATCGGAGTTTGGAGCTAAGAACTCCAATCTGAGTTGAAGCGGGCTTAAGGCCTAATGGCCCACGATCCAAATATCTCAGGCCTATTATGAATGACAATTATGTCCACCTCTGTTTAAACATATTTTAGAAGAAGGGACAAAATAGTGTAAACAAATAATTAAAAAAATTAAAATACTATAAAAAAATAAGTAAAAAAGCCAAATTTTAAATACAATAACTACATCATGTATAATACAAAAATAGGTGATTTAATGTGTGCAAACGATAAATTTAAATTTAAAACTATAAATTCGCAATAAATTTAAATTTACAACACTAAAATATAAATAATATCATAGATTTGATTCAAATAACCACAGTCCCGCATCAGTCTTGACAGTCCACGCATTTGAGTCGATGACTTGATAATGATTTCCTGTATGAAGTTTTACTAATCATATGCACTATCTTTTCTTTAGTCATTTAACTATAGACTTCTAAACCATTAGCCAAGTAATACATGACATAAAATAGGATACATTGTGAACTCACCTCCACCTCTAACTTTGACAAGTTTTGCATGATGATATTGAGTTTCTCACCAATAAAAGGACTAAGAGGTTCTCCATCCCATGGTGTGTCTGTCTCAGTCATTCACAATTAGTCTGGATTTCACGGTTAGGTCTATAAATTCATATAAATTATAAATTAAATAATGACAATATTAAGATTATGTAAATAATCATTTAAAACCATAAAAATTGCCTGATTCAAGCCTATAGTTCTAGGCATCAACGGTATCTACTCCAATGGGTGTTGAACTTAACCAATTTTGTGTGTAAACGAAGGCCTCGATGGTGGTAAAAAACAATGAATTATGATAAGCATCCAAGATACGACCTCCGGTGCTAAACATTGACTCAGAAGCAACTGTAGTGATAAGAATGGCTATCACATCCCTGGCTATTCGGGAAAGGAATAGAAACTTGTCAGAATTCGTTTTCCACCAAGTTAATATCTGAAATGTTGCGCTAGGTGCCTCGACATCTTCCATAAAGTAACGCTCAACCTTAACTCAAGCAAACTTCACACATATTATTTGCTTGAATAATATGTGTGAAGTTTGCTTGAGCCACAATCGAGTGAATGTTATATGGAACTGAAATCTAAATCTCTCGATTTTTTTCAAAATCTAAATCCCCTAATTCTTAAATTTAACAGCCTACAAACCGAAATAATTGAAATGCAAACAATAAATCATTGAAATGACCAACAAATCATACACATTTCACAAATTTCAACCCATAATGTGACAATTAAATGATTTTGAAACTCTAATATTTTAGAAAAAAAATTGAGTAAATGAGTGAATGGTTTACAAATACAGGTATTGTACGAAAGTGAAGGGGGGAAGAAGGGGGTCTTGCATTTTAGACCCCCTTCTTCATGAAACGACGCCATTTCTCAAGCGGGACGACGTCATTTATTTACTTTAGTATGGGGTCTTGCGTTATTTTAATTATGTGATTTAAAAAAAAAAAAAGGCAAGTTGGAGTTCGAAGCTAACATGGGCTCCGAACTTCAATCCTGATTCCGATTTTCAAAAACTCTGACTCTGTCAAAGTTGGAGTCTCGTCGGAGCCGTAATGGGCGGAATTTTTGCCTACCTATACTTTCCACTGATGAATTTCATGCACTAGTACAAAGTGCTCATATATGTTCTATTGTGCTACTAAAAGATTTGGAGCTTCCTAAACTTAGTTACGAGTAATAATATACATGTAATATATTTTACAACATATTTTATAATATATATTTTAAAATAAAGATATTTTTATAAAATGATGCTAATTTTATAAAATACTTTTTCTTTTAAAACACAGACAAGTACAATATTATAAAAAGTGACGTGTATTTATAAGGCAGACATTTGGCAATTAGGGATCAGGAATATAAAGCATCTTTGAAACCATCTTTATCCAAATCTAGCCAAAGTTACAAACGTAGTCAGACACGTGCAAAGAAACTACTGATCCGATCATTCAGAAAACATTGAACAAGAACTGCGTTTGCACTGCCAATAATGATACAAAGGAGTTTTGCTATTTATAAGATCCACAAATCATAATTTTTTTTTTGTAAAATTTTTTTATTTTATTCTTTTTTAAATAATTAAAATTTTTTATGCATCATCTATATATTACATATTTGATAAGAGAAAAAAATTAAAAAAGTAATAAAAAGAATAGTGTGTAGTGTATGAAGCTTATAAATAAAATTTGCCTAATACAAGGAGTGGTTAAAAATCAGATCCAAAAGGGACTATTATAGTGTGTACTGTTCACTTTTACGGTTCAACTCTTTTATCTTTTTTATCCTTTTATAAAGACTAACATCGGCTTGCTTTTACAATCATTCTTATATAATTTTATTTTATCTAATTTTTACATTTTTTAAAATTTTTTTTATATAAAATAAAGTAAATAATTTAATTTTTTTAATTTTTAAAATAAAAATAATATTAAAAAAATATATTTTAATAATATTTTATTTAACTTTTAATTTTTATGTTAACTTATTTTATCTTGTTAAAAACATACTAGCCATCCAAGGAGAAAGAAGAAAAAAAAGTGGCACCATGAGAGTCAACAGTCCACATTAAAATGGTCCCTTTTGCTCCGACTCCGACTCCGATGCCCTGGCTCCGACTTCGACTCTGTTCTGACTTCACTCCGATATTGTACATATTTAATAAAAATATATGTAGTTTTCTATATAGTAATCATATAAATATAATAACATGTAATAATAATGTATAAATACTAAAATGCATAATAACATGTAACACCAATGGATAAACACTAATATATAAATCATAAATTTATAATAACATGTAATATTAATGTATAATAACTAAAGTATTGATTATGTAGATTTTATATAACTATATCTTATATAGTTAGTTAAACTCAATAATATATATACTAGCATGAGTTAATTATTATTATAAAAATATCTATATTATTTATATATTAATCATATATATTTTATATAACTATAACTTATATAGTGAGTTAAATACTAGTATGAAAAAAATGTACCTAAAATAATACACTTTTACCATAATAACATGTAACACTAATGTACCTAATATACCATGTAGTACTAATGTATATACTATAATAATCAATCTATCATTCTATAATAACTTATAACATGTAATACTAATTTTGTTGTTTTTTCTTCATGCACAAGTTGGAATGAAATTCGTTGCAATTTGTATTGGTTCTTTTGTTGTAAGTTGCAACTTGTTGATGAAATTAGAACTTGATGGATGATGAGCCATGAGTTGGTTGGATAATTTGAGAGGATAGATGATGATGAATAATTAGTTTGTAATTTTGGTTATGTATTTTTAATTTGTAATTTTGTATAAATAATTTTAATTTGTAATTTTGGTTATGTATTTTAATGTGTGAATCATAGTTGGAAAGTTTATTATTGCAAGTTTGATTTTTGTTTTATTTTACAGTGTCTAAGATTTTAATGTGTGTATCAAGTTTTAAAGATCTAAGCATGAAGGATCATTGTGTGAATGATTTATTTCGACAAATTTGGTTAAATAAATTAGAAATTATATTGAAAAAAAAATTGATATGGAAGCACAAATCTGATTAGAGTCTAAAATTGTAAAATTAAAATATCAAATGGATTAAATAAAAAAGTCTAATAAAAAAGCTTAACTCTGACTCTGCTCCTATAAGTCGGAGTTGGAGTCGAAGCGGAATCTATAAAAGTTGAAGTTGGAGTCGGAAGACCACAATACCAACTCCAAAAAGTCGGTGCTCTGTTGAGGAATGTGGAGTCTGGTCCACACCGCTCGAGCGGAGGCATTGGCCGCTCGAGCGAAGTCAGGCAGAGTCGAACGCTCGATGTTGGCTCGACAGTGAGCTCGAGCAGGAGGAGTTAGCTCGAGCGGAGGCATTGGCCGCTCGAGCGAAATCAGGCAGAGTCGAACGCTCGACGTCAGCTCGACAGTGGGCTCGAGCGGGATGCGGAAGGGAAGTTTGCTCGACGCGCGCTCGACACGCCGTTCGAGCGAACATACGATTTAGGGATTCCGCCGTTTGAACTATAAATATGTTTTTTGCCTCTTAAGTCTGTAACAGAGCAGCTACGAAAACACTGTGGATGAACAGTGTTGTGACCCATCTTGTAGTGTGATTCCTCAATAATAAAAATCCTCTGCAGCTCCCGTGGACGTAGGCAATTTGCCGAACCACGTACATCTTGTGTCGTGTGTGATTGCGTGTGTGATCGTTTTCTCATTCGGTGTTATTTTTCAATTCATTGTCATCGTTTTTCACAACAATTGGTATCAAGAGCCAAGGTTCGGGTCTGAGGAGAAACGATGGCTGGAGATGAATTGAAGGTATCGGGGATCGAGAAGTTTGATGGCACGGATTTTGGATACTGGAGGATGCAGATAGATGACTACCTCTATGGGAAGAAACTCCATCTTCCACTATTGGGGCAGCAACCGGAAAAGATGGATGATGCTAGTTGGAATCTGTTGGATCGACAGGTTCTGGGGGTTATTCGATTAACCCTGTCGAGATCCGATGCACACAACGTCATCAAGGAGAAGACGACGGCGGATCTCATGGCGGCTTTGTCAGGTATGTATGAAAAGCCGTCAGCGAATAACAAGGTACATCTGATGAAAAAGTTATTCAATTTGAAAATGGCAGATAGTACGTCTGTTGCACAACATCTGAATGATTTTAATACTATCACAAATCAATTGTCGTCTGTTGAAATTGAATTTGATGATGAGATACGTGCACTGATACTATTGGCTTCATTGCCAAATAGTTGGGAAGCCATGAGAATGGCTGTTAGTAACTCCGCTGGTAAAAATAAACTGAAATATGATGATATTCGTGATTTGATTTTGGCTGAGGAGGTGCGCAGGAAAGATTCAGGCGAGACCTCGGGTTTGAGTTCAGCCCTGAATGTTGAATCTCGAGGGAGATCACATGACAGGAATTCAAACAGAGGAAGATCAAAATCAAAGTATAGGGGCAAGAGCAAGTCGAGGCCTGGTCAGCAGGCAACTTGCTGGAATTGTGGCAAAGCTGGCCACATAAAGAAAAACTGCAAAAACCCCAAGAAGACGGAGAATGATAGTGCTAATGTGGTAACTGAAGAAGTACAAGATGCACTATTGCTTGCAGTTCATAGTCCAGTTCATGACTGGATACTGGATTCAGGGGCTTCCTTCCATACATCTTCCCACCGGGAACTAATGAGGAATTATGTTACAGGTGATTTTGGGAAGGTATATTTGGCTGATGGTGAGGCTTTGAACGTAGTGGGGATGAGAGACATTGACATTGCACTCCCTGGCAAGAACAAATGGACCTTGCAAAAGGTCAGGCACATTCCTGAGTTGAAGAAGAACCTCATTTCTGTTGGGCAGCTTGATGAGTGTGGTCATTCAGTGGTGTTCTCAGATAGCACCTGGAAGGTCACAAAAGGGGCATTGGTACTAGCTCGGGGTAAGAAAACTGGTACACTTTATATGACTACTGGTTTAATTGACACTATTGCTACTACCGTTGCAGAGAGCACAGCAGATTTGTGGCATTGTAGGCTTGGCCATATGAGTCAGAAGGGCATGACGGAACTTCTGTCTAGAGGCAAGCTACCAGAACTGAAGACAGTTGATCTCGGTATGTGTGAGAGTTGTGTTATGGGGAAGCAAAAGAAGGTCAGCTTCTTGAAAAGTGGCAGGACGCCAAAGACAGGAAGACTTGATCTTGTGCACACAGATGTGTGGGGTCCTTCTCCAGTTGCATCTCTTGGAGGTTCTCGCTACTATGTTACGTTCATTGATGACCATAGTAGAAAGGTATGGATTTATTTTTTGAAACATAAATCTGAAGTATTTGATGTTTTCAAAATTTGGAAAGCCATGGTTGAGACAGAGACAGGCTTGAAACTGAAGTGTTTGAGGTCTGACAATGGTGCTGAGTATGTTGATGGCGGGTTCAAGGAGTACTGTGCAGCTCAGGGTATCAGAATGGAGAAGACCATTCCTGGGACACCACAGCAAAATGGAGTTGCTGAGCGTATGAACAGGACCATTAATGAGCGTGCTAGAAGCATGAGGTTGCACGCTGGACTACCACCCACTTTCTGGGCAGATGCAGTCAGCACTGCCGTTTATTTGATAAACAAAGGGTCATCAGTTCCACTGGATTGTGGATTGCCTGAGGAGGTTTGGAGCGGGAAAGAGGTTAAGTTTTCTCACCTTAAAACTTTTGGTTGTCTTTCTTATGTGCTTGTTGATTCTGATGCTCGCAGTAAGCTTGAGGCTAAGTCAAAGAAATGCTATTTCATTGGCTATAGAGACGAGGCATTTGGCTATCGTTTCTGGGATGATCAGGGTCGGAAAATCATAAGAAGCAGGAATGTAATTTTCAATGAGAAAATGATGTACAAGGATAAGTCGAGTACAGTTCCTGCAGTAGCTCCTCAGGAGTCCGAGTTTGTAGGATTGGATGACCTACCAGAGGTCACAGTGCAGTGTAGAGATGAGAGTGACGGGGAGAGTGGGTCCAGTACACCCATTCCTATTATTCCGCAGGCAGTTTCAGAACCGTCTACTCCTACAGTTGCAGTTCGCAGGTCAGTTAGGACTATACGTCCCCCACAGCGTTTCTCACCTACTTTGAATTACATTCTGTTGACAGATGGTGGAGAACCGCAGAGTTATGAAGAAACCTTGCAAGATAAGAATTCTAGCAAGTGAGAGTTGGCCATGAAAGACGAGATGGATTCCTTGCTAGGGAATCAGACATGGGAGTTGACAGAACTTCCATCAGGGAAGAAGGCATTACACAACAAGTGGGTGTACCGGGTGAAAACTGAGCATGATGGCAGTAAGAGGTACAAGGCTAGACTTGTTGTAAAAGGCTTTCAGCAAAAGCAGGGTATTGACTACTCTGAGATCTTTTCTCCTGTGGTAAAGATCACAACTATCAGGATGGTACTGGCTATGGTTGCCACTGAAGATCTATTTCTTGAGCAGTTAGATGTGAAGACAGCTTTTTTTCATGGAGACCTTGAAGAAGACATCTACATGCACCAGCCTGAGGGGTTTGTGGTACAGGGAAAGGAAAGTTCAGTTTGCAGACTGAAGAAGAGCTTGTATGGCCTGAAGCAAGCTCCTAGACAGTGGTACAAGAAATTTGACAACTTTATGCACAGTGCAGGGTATATTAGATGTCAGGCAGATCACTGTTGCTATGTCAGGCATTTTGACAATTCTTACATTATTTTGCTGTTGTATGTGGATGACATGCTTATTGCAGGGGCTAGTATTGATGAGATCAATAATCTGAAGAAGCAGATGTCAGAGCACTTTGCAATGAAGGATTTGGGAGCTGCAAAGCAAATCCTTGGCATGAGAATTGTCAGAGACAGAGTCAGAGGTACGTTGAGACTCTCACAGGCTGAGTATGTGAAAAAGGTACTCAGCAGGTTCAACATGGACAAGGCTAAACCAGTTGGCACACCCTTGGGAAGTCACTTCAGACTCAGCAAGAATCAGTCACCAGAGTCAGAGGAGGAACGAGATTACATGAGTAAGGTTCCTTATGCCTTAGCCATTGGTTCACTTATGTATGCTATGGTTTGTACAAGACCGGATATTGCCCATGCAGTGGGAGTTGTGAGTAGATACATGAGTAACCCAGGAAAGCAACATTGGGAAGCAGTGAAGTGGATTTTGAGGTACCTAAAGGGTTCCTCAGAAACCTGTTTATGTTTCTCTGGGGAGAGCTTGGAGGTGCAGGGCTATGTTGATGCTGATTTAGCTGGAGATATTGACAGCAGAAAGAGTACCACGGGTTTTGTTTATACACTTGGTGGTACTGCAGTGTCATGGGGTTCTAATTTACAGAAAACAGTTTCTTTGTCTACAACAGAAGCTGAGTATATTGCAGTGTCAGAGGCTGCAAAGGAGATAGTATGGCTACAAGGCTTCTTGGAAGAATTGGGTAAGAAGAATCAGAAAGGCACTCTCTACAGTGACAGTCAGAGTGCCATATTCCTTGCCAAGAATCCAGCATTCCATTCCAGGACCAAGCACATTCAGATCAGGTATCACTTCATACGGTCATTGTTAGATGAAGGACAGTTGTTACTTGAAAAGATATGTGGAAGCAAGAACCCTGCTGATATGTTGACAAAGGGTGTTACGCTTGAAAAACTGAAGTTGTGCGCAACTTCAGTTGGTCTTCTAGAATGAAGACAGGAGCAGTGAGTTGCAGAGGTGGAGGATATCATGTTTGAGGAAGACGGTGATACAGCGAGTGTACCAGTCTCCAAGTGGGAGAATTGTTGAGGAATGTGGAGTCTGGTCCACACCGCTCGAGCGGAGGCATTGGCCGCTCGAGCGAAGTCAGACAGAGTCGAACGCTCGATGTTGGCTCGACAGTGAGCTCGAGCAGGAGGAGTTCGCTCGAGCGGAGGCATTGGCCGCTCGAGCGAAATCAGGCAGAGTCGAACGCTCGACGTCAGCTCGACAGTGGGCTCGAGCGGGATGCGGAAGGGAAGTTCGCTCGACGCGCGCTCGACACGCCGCTCGAGCGAACATACGATTTAGGGATTCCGCCGTTTGAACTATAAATATGTTTTTTGCCTCTTAAGTCTGTAACAGAGCAGCTACGAAAACACTGTGGATGAACAGTGTTGTGACCCATCTTGTAGTGTGATTCCTCAATAATAAAAATCCTCTGCAGCTCCCGTGGACGTAGGCAATTTGCCGAACCACGTACATCTTGTGTCGTGTGTGATTGCGTGTGTGATCGTTTTCTCATTCGGTGTTATTTTTCAATTCATTGTCATCGTTTTTCACAACATGCTCAGCCCTACGTACCCGTACTTTCTACTGATGAGTTTCATGCGCAAGTACAAAGTGCTCCTTTGTGTTCTCTTGTGCTACCAAAAGATTTGGAGCTTCCTAAACGTTACGAGTAATGATATGCACATGATATATTTTACAACATATTTTATAATAAATATTTCAAAATAAAGATATTTTTATAAAAGTTTTAAAATATTTTTATAAAATGATGCTAATTTTCTGAAGTATTTTATAAAAATACTTATTCTTTCAAAACACAGACACGTACAATATTATAAAAAGTGACGTGTATTTATAAAGCATCTTTGAAACCATCTTTATCGAAGTCTGGCCAAAGTTACAAACGTAGTCAAACACGTGCAAAGAAACTGATCCGATCATTCAGCAAACATTGAACAAGAACTGCGTTTGCACTGCCAATAATAATACAAAGGAGTTTTTCTATTCATAAAATTCACACACCACATATTATATATTTTTAATTTTATTTCTTTTAAATAATTAAAATTTACTGTTCATCATTTATATACCACATATTTATTTATAAAAAAATTAAAAAAATAATAAAAAGAATAGTGTGTGGTGTAGAAAACTTATAAATAGAATTTTTCTAATACAAAGAGTGGTTGAAAATCAGATCCAAAAGAGACTATTTTAGTGTGTATTGTTCACTCTTACGGTGCCACTCTTTTTTCTTTTTTTCTTTTTTGTCTTTTTATAAGGACTAACGTCTATTTGTTTTTATAATTATTCTTGTTTAATTTTATTTTATCTAATTTTTAATTTTTTTAAATTTTTATATAAAATAAAATAAATAATTTAATTTTTTTAATATCAAAATAAAAATAATATTAAAAAAAATATTCTAATAATATTTTATTTAATTTTTAATTTTTATCTTTTAACTCATTTTATCTTATTAAAAACATACGAGCCATCGATGGGGTCACGAGAAAAAAAAGTGGCACCTTTAGAGTCAACAGTCTACATTAAAATTGTCCCTTTTGGTCTAATTTTCCACTAAAAAATCGTCTGGTGACTGGTCCCCCTTACAATCTTCCACCACAAGTTTTTTTTTTTTTTGAAAGGTCTTCCACCACAAGTTATACTTTATATCATAATCTTTCACAATATCCAAGTGTTCACATTCCAATATTTATTTATTTATTTAATATTTCCCCATTTATATTATAATATTTATTTCTCTCGTTTATAAGCATCGAAGTTCCAAAATTGTACTTAAAATCCCACTTCCCGACCCCCCCAAAAAAAAAAAACTTATTAATTTAAAGTGGTTATTTTTATAAAGTGTAAAATAAGAGTATTTTTATTATTTTAAAAATATGGTCCTGGATTAATGGTCAAATTGCTTGCGGAGCACACAACGAAATGAGCACATGCAAATCACAACGCCATCATCATCTTGACTTTCACACAACTTGGGGACAGGTGAGGCAAGAAATTGGAATTTTTACTTTTTTACAAATAAAAATGTTGACGTTGTCAATTAAGAATAATTATTAAATAGTTAGTTCGACTGTGACATCTTATGTGATGGGGTAAGAATCTTGAGTCGTTTCAAACCCCAAAACAAAAAGGGAACAGGTATTATTCATCAATGCATCTTAAGTCGTTGGATGACTTCTAGTTTGAATTCTTAAAAAAAATAGAAAAGGAGCTATTTGAAGATAGAAACGCATTAAAGAAGAAAAGAATGCTGTTAAATTGTTAATTGTTATCCAGAGTACATCGTAGACAGTATAAAATGATCAAACTGCGTTCTCTCCCTCTACGAGTCCACGACTCCACTCCCAGTCCCTTCTGGCAAAAACGTCAGCCCCTTGTTTGTCATTTTGCAGCACATTCGTGGCAGTGTCCGACCTCCCAGTCTTGCTGGCCACGTTATCCGCTGCTCAAGGAAAGGTTCCTTTGACTCTCTCTCACTTTGAATTTTGGACTCTATTCCTCCATGCCCGCAAACTCTTTCCTTGTATATACACGAGAAAATCTGTTGCTCTTAACATAGAATCCACCGAAGTCTTGCACACCCATCTCACAGAACACCTCCACAAAAATGAAAATGGAACCTCTTCCTTCGTCAAAGCACGGTATGTCAATCTCGTTCTTGCACAACTACTCCTCACTCTTGTACTCGAATACTGATTTTCTCCTCAAACCCATTTTCCTACGTGGGTTTTCTGGTTCATTTCACCTGGTTTTGTTGTTTGTCCTGACCATCTCATGGGTGTCCAAGAAATTCAGGGCGGGTTACAGTGAAGGTCCAAAGGAAAGGTTTAAGAACACCCGGAGTTTGTACTATAAACTAACTCTAATTTGTTGTTTGGGTGTTTCTGCGTTTAGTCTTGTCTTATGTTTATTGAATTACTTCTATTGGTATAGAAATGGTTGGTCCGAAGAAGGGGTTGTTACCCTTTTAGATTTAGCGCTTAGGACCCTTGCTTGGGCTGCAGTTTGTGTCTACTTGCGTGCCCCATCCTTTAATTCAGGTGAAACAAAGTACCCATTTTTATTGAGAGTTTGGTGGGGTTTCTACCTCTCCATTTCTGGTTATAGCCTTATTGTAGACATCGTTCTTTACAGAGAACACGTTCATTTTTCCCTTCAGTATTTTGTTTCCGATGTCGTCTCCCTTGTCATGGGTATGTTCTTCTGTTATGTGGGGTTCTTTGTGAAGAATAAGGGCGAAGATACCCTTATTGAAGAACCTCTTTTGAATGGTGATTCTAGTGCAACTAATGAAGCAGAGTCAAATAAGCCTACAGGGGGTGAAACTCTAACCCCTTATTCAACTGCTGGGATTTTCAGCATCCTTACGTTCTCTTGGATGGGCTCTCTAATTGCTGCTGGCAACAAGAAGACATTAGACATTGAGGATGTTCCTCAACTTGCTTCTAGTGAAAGCGTAGTTGGGGCCTTTCCAACTTTTAGGAATAAGCTTCTGGCAGAGTGTGGTACAAATAAGGGAGTGACCACACTGAAGCTGGTGAAGGTATTAATCTCCACGGCATGGAAGGAAATTCTTTTGACAGCCTTTCTCGCGATGGTATACACACTGGCTACCTATGTCGGACCATATCTTATTGACACTTTTGTCCAATACCTCAATGGGCGGCGGGACTTCAAGAGTGAAGGCTATGTTCTTGTTTCAGTATTTTTCACTGCAAAACTTGCGGAATGCATCTCACAGAGGCACTGGTTCTTTAGGGTGCAACAGGTTGGAATTAGGGTCCGAGCAGTATTGGTCACAATGGTCTACAATAAAGGTCTCACCCTTTCATGCCAGTCAAAGCAGGGTCACACTAGTGGAGAGATCATCAATTTCATGGCCGTTGATGCTGAGAGGGTAGGTGACTTCACTTGGTATATGCACGATCCATGGATGGTCCTTGTGCAAGTTGCTATTGCTTTGTTAATCTTGTATAAAAATCTTGGGCTTGCTTCAGTTGCGGCTTTTGTTGCAACTATACTTGTTATGTTGGCAAATTTTCCTTTGGGAAAATTACAGGAGAAATTTCAAGACAAGATAATGGAATCGAAAGACAGAAGGATGAAGGCAACGTCTGAGATTTTGAGGAACATGAGGATTCTCAAGCTTCAAGGATGGGAGATGAAGTTTCTATCTAGAATTACCGAGCTCAGGAATACAGAGTCAGGATGGCTAAAGAAATTTGTTTACACTTGGGCAATGACCTCGTTTGTCTTCTGGGGTGCCCCGACATTTGTGTCTGTGGTCACATTTTGTGCTTGTATGCTAATGGGGATCCCACTTGAGTCGGGCAAGATCTTATCTGCACTTGCAACGTTTAGGATTCTTCAGGAGCCCATCTATAGTCTTCCTGATACAATTTCAATGATAGTTCAAACTAAAGTGTCCCTTGATCGAATTGCATCGTTTCTTCGTCTTGATGACTTGCCATCTGATGTTATAGAGAGGCTTCCTAGAGGTGGTACTGATACAACAATAGAGATTGTTGATGGGAATTTCTCCTGGGATTTATCTTCCCCTAATCCGACGTTGAAAGATATAAATTTCAAAGTGCAAAATGGCATGAGGGTTGCAGTTTGTGGGACTGTTGGTTCAGGAAAATCTAGTTTGCTTTCATGTATCCTGGGAGAAGTCCCTAAGATATCTGGGATCATTAAGTTGTGTGGAACAAAGGCCTATGTTGCTCAGTCACCATGGATACAAAGTGGCAAGATAGAAGAGAACATATTGTTCGGTAAAGCTATGGATAGAGAAAAATATGAGAGGGTCCTTGAAGCATGCTCCTTGAAGAAGGATCTGGAAATTCTCTCGTTTGGGGATCAGACAGTCATAGGGGAAAGAGGAATCAATTTGAGTGGCGGGCAGAAGCAAAGAATTCAAATTGCACGTGCTCTGTACCAAGATGCTGATATCTATCTGTTTGATGATCCCTTTAGTGCTGTTGATGCCCATACTGGATCCCATTTGTTTAAGGTAATTTACCTCCCTATAAATTTTCAGTCGGGATGAGGTTAGGATCTAATTTATTCTACATAAATGGTCATTAATGTTGACCTACCGATGCACTTTGTTCTGTTTTGTTTACTGTAGGGGTTCTGAAACTTTTTCTGAATTCATTTATTTCTATATGGCAGGAATGTTTGTTGGGACTTTTGAGTTCAAAAACGGTGGTTTATGTTACTCATCAAGTGGAGTTCCTACCCGCTGCTGATCTTATCCTTGTGAGCCATTCGCATCTTAGTTTCTTTTCGGATTTTCATTTATGGGCTAAAATTATGGCTACCTTTGAACTCTGTGTATAAATTGTTGTTAGGTCATGAAAGATGGAAGAATTACTCAAGCTGGAAAGTACGATGATATCCTTAATTCAGGAACCGACTTTATGGAACTCGTGGGAGCGCACAAGAAAGCTTTGTCAGCTCTCGATTCTGCTGAGGGAGGCTCAGTTTCTAAAAGTACAAGTACGAGGAAGGAGGTTGGTAATATGGCTAGTACTAATGAGGTTGTTGAAAAACAAGAAAATAAAGATAATCAAGATGGTAAAGCAGATGACATAGTCGGGTCAAAAGGACAAATTATCCAAGAAGAAGAGAGAGAGAAAGGTAAAGTTGGGTTTTCAGTCTATTGGAAATATATTACCATGGCATACAGAGGAGCTCTTGTGCCTTTTATATTGCTGGCACAGGTTCTCTTTCAGGTCCTTCAAATTGGAAGCAATTATTGGATGGCCTGGGCAACTTCTGCCTCGCAGGACGTGAAACCTGCAGTTGATAACTCTACTATAATAATTGTCTATGTTGCTTTGGCCATTGGAAGTTCCTTGTGCATCCTTGTGAGGGCCACGTTTCTTCAAATGGCTGGGTACAAGACAGCTACTCTACTTTTCAATAAAATGCACGAGTGCATTTTCCGTGCCCCAATGTCATTTTTTGATGCCACTCCTAGTGGACGAATCCTAAACAGGGTAAGTGGAAAAGCGTCTGTGATGCTCCTTCATTAATTGCTTCCCAATGGATGTAGTTTACAATTTTCATATAGCTATGTTCTTCATATTAAAAAATCCCATCTATCTCCATCCCCCTCTCTCACATGCAAACATGCACACACATTATTGGAGTCTGATATAATGCATGTGAAAAAGATTTTAAAATATTGGTGTGTTTCATTACAGGCTTCTACGGATCAAAGTGCTGTGGATTTGAACATTGCATCTCAAACTGGGGCAGTTGCCTTCTCCATGATCCAGCTCCTTGGAATTATTGCTGTGATGTCTCAAGTTGCATGGCAGGTTTTCATCATATTTATCCCAGTCATTGCAACTTGTATCTGGTATCAGGTATACCCCGTGGCTTTGTCAAGAAGTTCCGTTGCATATTATTCCGACACATGCCTTAATCAGATGACATGTCAACTTGCATCAATGATATCACCATGTGTACATTATACCGCTTTATTTACCTCTACTTGCTTTAATAGATTAATTGTCACTTACAAAAACAAAGATATAAATGCCAATCCTTTGTGCAGAATTTGACTGCCTTTTTTATGTAGAAATTTCCACCTAGTTGCTAAATGAATGAATACCTGTTTAAAATGTATTTTCTTAAGATAGATTTTTGCCTAAGTGCTGGATGATGCCGTGTAATGTGTATTGTCTTTTGCACCTCAGAAATTCTGGTTTAGAGCTATCTTAAGAGCTAACAACATTAAGCATCCGTCAAAGCCAATGCCCTGTGCAGTGTATTATATTGTATCATAAGCATCTTCATGTGGAGATAGGTGTTCTTACAAACCATTATTTATGCAGCAATATTACATATCTTCTGGCCGAGAGCTGGCAAGATTAGTTGGAGTGTGCAAAGCTCCAGTGATACAACATTTTGCTGAAACAATTTCAGGCTCAACAACTATTAGGAGCTTTGATGAAGAATCAAGATTTAGTGAGACAAGTATGAGACTTACGGATGCGTATACTCGACCAAAGTTCCATATTGCTGGTGCAATGGAATGGTTGTGCTTCCGCTTGGATATGTTATCTTCCATCACATTTGCCTTCTCCTTGTTCTTCTTGGTCTCTATTCCTGTGGGAGTCATTGATCCCGGTGAGTAATTTCCATCTAGTGTCCTACTAACAATATTTCTTGATCTTGATTCAAGTTGTAAAGGAATATAAACAATGCCTATCTATTGCTTTGTTTTTTTTTCCTTTTTCGTTGAAGGTATTGCGGGCTTAGCCGTGACGTATGGACTTAATCTAAACATGTTACAAGCCTGGGTAATATGGAATATTTGCCAACTGGAGAACAAAATTATATCAGTTGAGAGGATACTTCAATACACTTGCATCCCGAGTGAGCCACCTCTTGTGACCGAAGAAAACCGACCAGATCATTCTTGGCCATCACATGGAGAAGTTGATATTCGTGATCTGCAGGTATTTTAAATTCTTAGTTGTTACTCCCAAAAACCGCGGTGTTGTGTATGGGGTTGTTCATGGCCATGATTTTTATGCGTGGCGTTTCAGCTAATGTAAATGGGCAAAATGTAGGTACGGTATGCCCCGCATATGCCATTTGTATTGCGAGGTCTCACATGCACATTACCTGGAGGAATGAAAACTGGCATTGTAGGGAGAACAGGCAATGGTAAATCTACACTCATACAAACACTTTTCAGGATTGTTGAACCCACTGCTGGTCAGATAATGATAGATGGCATTAATATCTCCTTGATTGGACTGCATGATTTGCGGTCTAGACTAAGCATTATCCCTCAGGATCCAACCATGTTTGAAGGGACGGTACGAACCAACTTGGATCCTCTTGAAGAGTATGCAGATGAACAAATTTGGGAGGTGGGTTGGTTTTTTTCTCTGTTAATTGAAATAAACTCTCTTCATAATCTTTCCCCATAAATCAGACACTACTTTTGGTATTTATGGTCAGTGGGTGGTGACTGCTTATACAATTATTTCATCTATCTATTGTTTCACCCCTCTAATTGTTCAGGCTCTGGATAAGTGTCAACTTGGAGATGAAATTAGGAAGAAAGAAGGAAAACTAGATTCTACTGGTTTGTCTTCTCAGCTTCTCTTTTATAAAGCATTGAAGTATATGATGCAAATTTATTGCTTGTAAGTATTATATGGTCCCTTGCAGTTATCGAGAATGGAGAGAATTGGAGTATGGGTCAGAGGCAGCTGGTCTGCCTTGGGCGTGTGCTACTGAAGAAAAGTAAGGTATTAGTGCTTGATGAAGCTACTGCTTCCGTCGATACGGCTACAGATAATCTGATTCAGGAAACCCTCCAGCAACATTTTTCCAATTGTACTATCATTACCATTGCACATCGGATAACTTCTGTTATTGATAGTGACATGGTTTTACTTCTAAATAATGGTTAGTATAGGCGTATGATTTCTTCGTCTCTCTTTTTTCTTGGCTCATATGATTTTTTCCTAATCGCCATATTTTCATGGAATCATGATGTGAATGATTTCATTGTAATCTTATGGCCTGAAGCTAATTCTTCTGTATTCTTGACGCAGGGCTTATCGAGGAATATGATTCTCCAACAAGATTGCTTGAAAACAAGTCATCGTCTTTTGCTCAACTTGTGGCTGAGTACACAGTGCGATCGAGTTCCGGTTTTTAATGGCCTAGCAGCTGATCTTAGTTAGGTAGAATACGACAACTCCAGCAAGTTTCTTGACAAAGACAAGAATTCAGTAGGTGTATCATGTTCACTCCATAAGTGCGATTTAGGGGGTGACGACCCTTCTAGCGTTTGTTGTGTATTGTAGGTAGAAGATCCATTTAATAATGGTTATCCCCTAGTTATTTTTATAGATAAGAGTATCAAAGGTTGTTACTTTTTATGCTTGAAAATGAAGCCTATGTGTGAATATGATTCGGACTTTTATCAATGGAGTTTTATTGTATCTCATTGTGCAATAATGTTTCTTTTCTTTGTTCTAGAGGTAGTGGTATTGAAATTAACAGTTCATAGTAAGTGAAGAGCACGGGTTTAAAATATTTGTGGGAAGATTTTTTGTGCAAGCTCTATACAAAAAAATGTAATGTTATATACAGTCGTGAAATGTGCAATTATTGTATAGTTGCTTTAAAAAAGAGTGAGATCTATTATTAAAAAATTAATTTTATTTTTATCCGTGTATCGTATTTATTCACTTTTTTCAAAATGATTGTACGGCATTTACATACTCACGACTGTAGGTATCATTTCTCTTTAAAAAAAAATGTCGATTAATATACCTAACTTGCTTTGAAATTTGCTCATTGTGCAATTTTTAATTAACCTGAAGTTCCTCCATTGTAGCTTTCCATTTGCTAGCAATAACGAGCTTTCCGTTTGCTACCAATAGTGAAAAACACGTGACAGTTAATAGGACTATTGACTGTCATGTGAAAATTTTAATTCTTTTAAAAAAATTATATATTTTTATAATAATAAAAAAATAACTGGGTTGGGTTTCTTTGAATGTTTTTAAGCACTTAGAAGAGGGCCAGTGCCCACAGGATAACATTACAATTCCTAAAACCCAAAGGCCCAATATCTGTCAAATATGCCACAAATTCCTAAAACCCAAAGGTTCAATCACAGTCAAATTTGCCTTCCCTTCCTCTGTTCTGTCTGAAAAGGAAACACTCGAGCGAGCTCTCCAACAACCAACATGTTGCTGGCAACTCTCAGTCTCATTACAATCCCGCTGTAGGGTTTCTCCTCATCCATGATGCCCCAACTTCCGCCTCTCTTCCTCTCTCACCCTATTAAATTCTCTTAAAAACCTTTCCATAACAATTTTTTATTTTTTCTCTGTTTTTTGAGTGCTTTTGTTGAACTATTTTATGGTTCAGCAGCTATAAAGAACTTGAAATATGCTCCGGTAACTCTATTATTGCAATATACCCATTAGTTTTTTTGGTTCTGAATGTTGGGTTTCATGGCACTGGAATATTCTATTTTCAATGTGCCAAGGTTCATTTCCGTCACAAAATCATGTTTGCTATCTTACTCTGATCGGCACATGAGATTTCCAGTAACGATTTTGGAGAAAAGTAACCGGTACCCATCTCGGTTATCTTTGAATAGCATTGGTCCGTGTGGTTTTAGGGGATGTTTTAGTGCTAGATATCGGGAAAACGACTTGTTTTTACGTAGAGATGGCTTGAAATTTGTAGGTCAAGATGGTGACAGTTTCTGTGGTAAAGGTGTGAATTTAGACTCTTTTCAGGATTGTTGAACCCACTATTGGTCAGATAGTGATAGATGGCATTAATATCTCCTTGATTGGACTGCATGATTTGCGGTCTAGACTAAGCATTATCCCTCAAGATCCAACCATGTTTGAAGGGACGGTACGAACCAACCAAGATCCTCTTGAAGATTATGCAGATGAAAAAATTTGGGAGGTGGGTTTGTTTCTTTCTTTGCTGATTGAAAGAAACTTTCTTCTTAATCTATCACCATAAGCAGACATGCACGCACTACTTTTGGTATTTATGTTCAGTGGGCTGCACCTGCTTATATGATTATTTCATCTATTTATTGTTTCACCCCTCTAATTGTTCAGGCTCTGGATAAGTGTCAACTTGGAGATGAAATTAGGAAGAAAGAAGAAAAACTAGATTCTGCTGGTTTGTCTTCTCAACTTCTCTTTTTATAGAGCATTGAAGTATATTACGGAAATTTATTGCTTATAAGTATTATATGGGCCCTTGCAGTTACCGAGAATGGAGAGAATTGGAATATGGGTCAGAGGCAGCTGGTCTGCCTTGGGCATGTGCTACTGAAGAAAAATAAGGTATTGGTGCTTGATGAAGCTACCACTTCCGTTGATACGGCTACAGATAATCTGATTCAGGAAACCCTCCGGCAACATTTTTCTGATTGTACTGTCATTACCATTGCACATCGAATAAGTTCCGTTATTGATAGTGACATGGTTTTGCTTCTAAATAATGGTTAGTATGGCCATATGATTTCTTCCTCTCTTTTTTTTTCTTGGTTCATATGACTTCTTCGTACGCACCATATTTTCATGGAATCATGATGTGAATGATTTCATTGTAATCTTATGGCCTGAAGCTAATTTTTCTGTATTCATGATGCAGGACTTATCGAGGAATATGATTCTCCAGCAAGATTGCTTGAAAACAAGTCATCGTCTTTCGCTCAACTTGTGGCTGAGTACACTGTGCGATCGAGTTCTGGTTTTTAATTGCCTAGCAGCTGGTCTTAGTTAGGTAGGATACGACAACTCCTGCCAGTTTCTTGATAAAGACGAAAATTCAGTAGCTGTATCATGTTCCCTCTATAAGTGCGATTTAGGGGGTGACAACCCTTTTTAGCATTTGCTGTGTGTTGTAGGCAGATCCATTCAAGCAGCTAATGGTTTGCCCCTAGTTATTGTTATAGATGAAGTAATAAATGTTGTTACTTTTTATGCTTGAAAATGAAGGCTATGTATGAATATCATCAGGACTTTTATCAATGGAATTTTATTGTATCTCATTGTGCAATAATGTTTCTTTTCTTTTTTTTTAACTTCTAGGGGTAATGGCATTGAAATGAAATTGCATGTTATGGGTGACAGATCATAGTAACTGAAAAGCATAGGTTTAAAATATTTGTTGAAATATTTTTTGTACCAACTCTTTGAAAAAAAAAAAAATTGATTATACGTCTTGAAATTTGCTCATTGCGCAATTTTGATTCGAGATACCTGATGTGATTAACCTAAAGGACGCCCTCCCCTTCCCCTTTCTCTCCTCTATCCCTATGATCTTATTACTTTTTGTTATTTATTTTTCTTCTTTTGATCAGAAAAGTATTAATCTATTTCTTATGATTACTTTTTTACACGTGTCATACCATAATACCACATCACCAATTATCTAAAGAATAATTATACATTTACAACTTTTTTTCATATTTATTTTATAATTCAGTTTGAATCAATCAATAAAATTGTGACACTTAATTAAAAAATAATTTCAATTTTACATGATCGCTATTCATTTTAAATAAATTTATAAAATAATTATAAGTTTATCATTTTCCTTATCCAAAAAAACCCATAATCGCTGCCTTCCGAGCACCAAGTGCAGCTCACATATCACAGCAAAATTCTAAGAGATTCCGACCAACATGCTTGTTGCAACGACATCTTTCTTACCTCTAACTCTGATTGCAGGTGGAGGTAAATACTCACTCCAATTGGATTTGGAGTTTATCTTCGATCGGAGTTCGGAGCTCAGAACTCCAATCGGAGTTGAAGCGGGCTTAAGGCCTAATGGCCCACGACCCAAATATCTCAGGCCCTTTATGAATGACAATTATGCCCACCTCTGTTTAAAAATATTTTAGAAAAAAAAAAAGACAAAATAATGTAAACAAATAATTAAAAAAATTAAAATACTATAAAAAAATAAGTAAAAAAGCCAAAATCTAAATACAATAACTACATCATGTACAATACAAAAATAGACGATTTAATGTTTGCAAATGGTAAATTTAAATTTAAAACTAAAAATTCACAATAAATTTAAATTTATAACACCAAAATATAAACAATATCATAGATTTGATTCAAATAACCACAGTCCCGTATCAGTCTTGACAATCCATGCATTTGAGTCAATGACTCGATAGTGATTTCCTGTATGAAGTTTTACTGATCATATGCACTATCTTTTCTTTAGTCATTTAACTATAGACTTCTAAACCATTAGGCAAGTAATACATGACATAAAATAGGATACATTGTGAACTCACCTCCATCTCTAACTTTGACGCGTTTTGCATGATGATATTGAGTTTCTCACCAATAAAAGGACTAAGAGGTTCTCCATCCCATGGTGCGTCTGTCTCAGTCATTCACAATTAGTCTGGATTTCACGGTTAGGTCTATAAATTCATATAAATTATAAATAAATAATGACAATATTAAGATTATGTAAATAATCATTTAAAACCATAAAAGTTGCCTGATTCAAGCCTATAGTACTAGACATCAACAGTATCTACTCCAATGGGCGTTGAACTTAACCAATTTTGTGTGTAAACGAAGGCCTCGATGGTGGTCAAAAACAATGAGTTTTGATAAGTATCCAAGATACAACCTCCGGTGCTAAACACTGACTCAGAAGCAACTTTAATGATAAGAATGGCTATCACATCCCTGGCTATTCGGGAAAGGAATGAAAACTTGTCAGAATTCGTTTTCCACCAAGTTAATATCTGGAATGTTGCACTAGATGCGTCGACATCTTCCATAAAGCAACGCTCAACCATAACTCGAGCAAATAATCTGTGTGAAGTTCGCTTGAGCCACAATCGAGCGAACGTTATCTGAAACTGAAATCTAAATCTCTTGATTTTTCCAAAACCTAAATCCCGTAATTTTTAAATTTAACAGCCTACAAACCGAAATAATTGAAATGCAAATAACAAATCATTGAAATGAACAACAAATTATACACATTTCACAAATTTCAACCCACAATGTGACAATTAAATGATTTTGAAACTATAATATTCTAGAAAAAAAAAATTGAGTGAATGAGTGAATGGTTTACAAATACAATCAACTTATGAATTCTGAAAGGTGGCTTGCGGGGGCCTCAGAAGACGATTGATGATGGGGGAGGTGAAGCATAGTATGGAGAGGAGAGAGATAAAAGGAGTTGCAGGTATTGTACGAAAGTGAAGGGGGGAAGAAGGGGGTCTTGCGTTTTAGACCCCCTTCTTCATGAAACGACGCCATTTTTCAAGCAGAACGACGTCATTTATTTACTTTAGTATGGGGTCTTGTGTTATTTTAATTATGTGATTAAAAAAAAAATAGGTAAGTTGGAGTTCGAAGCTAACATGGGCTCTGAAATTCAATCTTGATTCCGATTTTCAAAAATTCTGACTCTGTCAAAGTTGGAGTCTCGTCGGAGCCGTAATGGGCGGAGTTTTTGCCTACCCATACTTTCCACTTACGAATTTCATGCACTAGTACAAAGTGCTCATATATGTTCTATTGTGCTACTAAAAGATTTGGAGCTTCCTACACTTAGTTACGAGTAATAATATACATGTATTATATTTTACAACATATTTTATAATATATATTTTAAAATAAAGATATTTTTATAAAATGATGCTAATTTTATAAAATACTTCTTCTTTTAAAACACAGACAAGTACAATATTATAAAAAGTGATGTGTAAAGCTCCAACCCCAAAACATATGAGTCCTACATGACTATTAGGAGTGTGCAAAGCTTCGGTGATACAACATTTTGCTGAAACAATTTCAGGCTCAACAACTATTAGGAGTTTTGATGAAGAATCAAGATTTAGTGAGACAAGTATGAGACTTACGGATGCATATACTCGACCAAAGTTCCATATTGCTGGTGCAATGGAATGGTTGTGCTTCCGCTTAGATATGTTATCTTCCATCACATTTGCCTTCTCCTTGTTCTTCTTGGTCTCTATTCCTGTGGGAGTCAATGATCCTAGTGAGTAATTTCCATCTGGTGTCCTACTAACAATTTTTCTTCATCTTGATTTAAATTGTAAAGGAACATTAACAGTGCCTATCTATTGCTTTGTTTTTTTTCCTTTTTCGTTGAAGGTATTGCGGGCTTAGCCGTGTCGTATGGACTTAATCTAAACATGTTACAAGCCTGCGTAATATGGTATATTTGCCAACTAGAGAACATAATTATATCAGTTGAGAGGATACTTCAATACACTTGCATCCCGAGTGAGCCACCTCTTGTGACTGAAGAAAACCGACCAGATCATTCTTGGCCATCACATGGAGAAGTTGATATTCGGGATCTGCAGGTATTTTAAATTCTTAGTTGTTACTCCCAAAAACCGCGGTGTTGTGTATGGGGTTGTTCATGGCCATGATTTTTATGCGTGGCGTTTCAGCTAATGTAAATGGGCAAAATGTAGGTACGGTATGCCCCGCATATGCCATTTGTATTGCGAGGTCTCACATGCACATTACCTGGAGGAATGAAAACTGGCATTGTAGGGAGAACAGGCAGTGGTAAATCTACACTCATACAAACACTTTTCAGGATTGTTGAACCCACTGCTGGTCAGATAATGATAGATGGCATTAATATCTCCTTGATTGGACTGCATGATTTGCGGTCTAGACTAAGCATTATCCCTCAGGATCCAACCATGTTTGAAGGGACGGTACGAACCAACTTGGATCCTCTTGAAGAGTATGCAGATGAACAAATTTGGGAGGTGGGTTCGTTTTTTTCTCTGTTAATTGAAATAAACTCTCTTTATAATCTTTCCCCATAAATCAGACACTACTTTTGGTATTTATGGTCAGTGGGTGGTGACTGCTTATATAATTATTTCATCTATTTATTGTTTCACCCCTCTAATTGTTCAGGCTTTGGATAAGTGTCAACTTGGAGATGAAATTAGGAAGAAAGAAGGAAAACTAGATTCTGCTGGTTTATCTTCTCAGCTTCTCTTTTATAAAGCATTGAAGTATATTATGAAAATTTATTGCTTGTAAGTATTATATGGTCCCTTGCAGTTACTGAGAATGGAGAGAATTGGAGTATGGGTCAGAGGCAGCTGGTCTGCCTTGGGCGTGTGCTACTGAAGAAAAGTAAGGTATTAGTGCTTGATGAAGCTACTGCTTCCGTCGATACGGCTACAGATAATATGATTAAGGAAACCCTCCGGCAACATTTTTCCAATTGTACTATCATTACCATTGCACATCGGATAACTTCTGTTATTGATAGTGACATGGTTTTGCTTCTAAATAATGGTTAGTATAGGCATATGATTTATTCCTCTGTTTTTTTTCTTGGCTCATATGATTTCTTCCTACTCGCCATATTTTCATGGAATCATGATGTGAATGATTTCATTGTAATCTTATGGCCTGAAGCTAATTTTTCTGTATTCTTGATGCAGGGCTTATCGAGGAATATGATTCTCCAACAAGATTGCTTGAAAACAAGTCATCGTCTTTTGCTCAACTTGTGGCTGAGTACACAGTGCGATCGAGTTTCAGTTTTTAATGGCCTAGCAGCTGATCTTAGTTAGCTAGGATACGACAACTCCTACAAGTTTCTTGACAAAGACAAGAATTCAATAGGTGTATCGTGTTCACTCCATAAGTGCAATTTAGGGGGTGACGACCCTTCTAGCGTTTGCTGTGTATTGTAGGTAGAAGATTCATTTAATGATAGTTTGTCCCTAGTTATTGTTATAGATAAGAGTATCAAAGGTTGTTACTTTTTATGCTTGAAAATGAAGCCTATGTATGAATATGATTCGGACTTTTATCAATGGAATTTTATTGTATCTCATTGTGCAATAATGTTTCTTTTCTTTGGTTTCGAGCTGTCCAAAAATCACACAAGACGATAGAGAGACAATATTTAAGTGGTTCGGCAACTTGCCTACGTCCACTAAAGCGGAAACTCTGTATTTTCAATATGTTTGTACAAAATTACAAACAATCATAAACATCTCTCTATCACCAAAATGGCCTCTGTTCTGGGTTTCTCCAGAACCTAAATTTCGCCCTCAACCCTCTGCTTGATCGCTCACTACAGTGAGGATGATTTTAATCTTCAACAAATGACCTCCTTTTATAGGAGAAATCATGGGGGACAAAACTCCCACACTTCTTGACCAAGAGGAAGGCTTCTTTCGGTGCAGCAGCTTTGGTCAATGTTTGCTGCTAGAGACTTTCGGTGGATGGGTGGCTGGCTGCAAGTTCAAATGACATTTCACACTTGGGGGGTTTCCAACAATCACCCCCTCCACCCAAGTGTGTCATACTAGGATGCTACAAACGATTGCATCATTCAAATGATTGCACTCCTTCATTGGAATGCTTGTTAGCCATGAGAAATTTCTGCTATCAAATGCATCTGCAGGTACGTCTTCAAATAGATGTCCAAATGCATCAGCATCGTTTACATCCACGGATCTTGCAAGAGATTTTCTTCAAATGAGATTTACAAGTACTTTATTACACATCATTCAAATGATTGCACTCCTTCATTGGAATGCTTGTTAGCCATGAGAAATTTCTGCTATCAAATGCATCTGCAGGTACGTCTTCAAATAGATGTCCAAATGCATCAGCATCGTTTACATCCACGGATCTTGCAAGGGATTTTCTTCAAAGGAGATTTACAAGTACTTTATTACACAATCTCAACTCTTTAGGATTCTTCTTTCGTTCGAGTCCATGAGTCCGCACTCATGTATACCTTGAGCAAACTGAGTTTTGCTCGAGCCACAGTCGAGCAAACAATCTACCTGGTGCCTTTACAGCTTTCAAAAACCAGGCTCCATAATCCTACAATCACACCAATCTCCAATTTGGTGACTGGTTCTCAACATGCTAGCCTCTATCTCCAGCATGATCCCTTATCATCTATACAATTTTACAGTTCATGTCTTCAAGTTAGAAGACTAACTAAAGTGATGCATAACTTTAGTTTATCACGTACAGTGCCCTTAATCAACACATTTATATAGGGCAACACATCTCTCACTGCACTGGGAATCAATGGTCTCGCACGAACCTTGACACATATCAGAGAACCTGTTGCTGAGGTCTCCATCTCTGACCTGGGTGACTGACTCCTCATCCTGCTGCTAACATATCCTGTCTTCAGTCGATGTGCCCATCTTGTGTGCAGTCTCTGCTAACTTCGACTTGCATAATCTCCATTCTTGCAAGATTTTCTTCATACCGTAGTTCACTATCTTCATTCAGCAGGATATAGTTTAAGGTAGCAACCACCATGGAGGTCTGATCGTCTTGGCAGTCATGCGATCATCAACTTTAGGTGTAGATATCCCTGGAATATTTGACGTTTTGTTCCCATCTCTTACACCTTTGCTTCATGTCATGGTCTAGAGAGATTTCTTCAGGTTTAGATGAGGAAAAGTAAAATTGAGTTCCTTTTACTTCCTTATCTAATTCACACGACCATTACCATGAGCCAAGACCAATGAATCATTTGTGACCTTCCACGCCCTTTTGAGAAAACACTACTGAATGACTGCTGTCTTCAAGCTGTCTTTAATAGCATTGTGCACTGCAATAAATGCAACGCCATGTATTTCTTTAGTCACCATATTCACAACATCATTCTTAGTTTTCTCCTGATTTTAGCAGTCTCTTATGGCCTGTCTTGCCACAATTTCTAGCGAGTCATTTGTTGTCCAGATCTTGACTTGCCTTTGCCCTTACTATCAACATTCAGGACCAACAACTTGAGATCTTGCCAGAATCTCTTCTGCGCACCTCTTCATCTAGGATAAGATCTCTTACATTAAGAAACTTCAACTTCATTTTCTTTACAGAATTACTCATAGCCATTCTTATGACCTCCCAACTTTTTGACCATAACGTCAAATACTATTAGGTAACAATAGTACCTTCTGCCTTTTCTGAAGTTGAACTGTTTCTTCATTTGCACTTTGTTATTTGCAACTGGCTTTTCAAATAAAGCCACAATGAGATCCGTTGCGGTTCTCCTCTTAATAACATTATACTCCATGAATTGTATGACTGCCAAAACCTGCTGATATAACAAGTTAATCAGCATCGTCCAATGATCTAAAGTTTGCTCCTCAAACTTCACGATCTCAACTGCTTAAATCAAGCCCAAAAGAACTAAGTCCAACAATATTGGACTCCAACTGGCTGACATCAAGCCCAAAGCCAATGATCTGGCACGACTCTAACTGGCTGAGATCAAACCCAAACATATGAGTCCTACATGACTCCAACTGGCTGAGATCAACCCCAAAACAAATGAGTCCATCACGACTCCATCTGGCTGTGATCAAGCCCAAAACAAATGAGTCCATCATGACTCCAACTGGCTGCGATCAAACCCAAAACAAATGAGTCTGTCATGACTCCAACTGGCTAAGATCAAGCCCAAAACTGATATGAAATATGATTAGTCCAGATCATTAGTATTGATGGTGAATCTCAACATTCCCACCATACGGATGAATCCAGAATGATTCAAATAGTTTGTCAGCTCTATTTAATCATCGTAATTGGATTGCGAATGGCTTTGATCAAGCCCACAAATGATCTGAAAGTTGAACGGTCCAGATTGAAAGTACCGATGGCGAATCTCAACATTCCCACCGTACAGATGAGTTCGGAATGATCCAAATAGTTTGTCAGCACTATTTAATCATCGCAATTGAACTCCAACTGGTGTAGATCTAGCCCAAAATGATCTGCAACTAGTGGACGGTTCAGATCGAATGTACCGATGGTGAATCTCAACATTCCCACCATACAGATGAGTCCGGAATGATCCAAATAGTTTGTCAACACTATTTGATCATCGCAATTGAACTCCAACTGGCGTAAACTTAGCCCAAAATGATCTGCAACTTATGCACAGTTCAGATCAAAAGTACCGATGGCGAATCTCAACATTCTCACCATATGGATGAGCCCGGAATGATCTAAATAGTTAGAAAGCACTATTTGATAATTGAAATTGGACTCCGAATGGCTTAGATCTAGCCCAAAATCGATCTGAAAATGGACGGTCCAGATCATCTCTCTATCTCCAAAATGGCACTCTGTTCTGGGTTTCTTCAGAACCTAAATTTCGCCCTCAACCCTTTGCTTGATCGCTCACCGTAGTGAGGATGATTTTAATCTTCAGCAAATGACCTCCTTTTATAGGAGAAGCCATGGGGGACAAAACTCTCACACTTCTTGACCAAGAGGAAGGATTCTTTCGGTGCAGCAGCTTTGGTCAATATTTGCTGCCAGAGACTTTCGGTGGATGGGTGGATGGCTGCAAGTTCAAATGATATTTCACACTTAGGGGGTTTCCAACATGTTCTAACTTCTAGGGGTAATGGCATTGAAATGAAATTGCATGTTATGGGTGACAGATCATAGTAACTGAAAAGCATAGGTTTAAAATATGTGTTGAAATATTTTTTGTACAAGCTCTTTGGAAAAAAAGAAAAAAAAAAATCGATTAATATGTCTTGAAAATTGCGCAATTTTGATTCGAGATACTTGACATGATTAACCTCAAGGCCAATCCTCCTCTGTAGTTTTCCGCTTGCTACCAATAATGAAAAACAGGTGACAGTTAATAGGACTACCTGACTGCCATGTGAAAAACAAGTGACAGTTAATGTTGAGCTTCCATGCTTGCCCTGTTCTTGTACCATTTTGGTTGGAAACTTTCCAGTGGAATGAAACATGAGGACCTGGACGTGACTGAGTTCTTTGGCGTTGCTGTTAGAAGAAAACAAGATCTGCACTTGATTTCAATCACTTATAATCCTCTGCCGGTTGAATAAGCTAAGTAAATCTCAAAGTTCAAACCTTCAGTCAAACCTTTAATTAATGTTTCTGAAAGGATGATGCTGAAGTATTTATCCAGACTTTGTGTGTAAATTTGGTTGAGAATTGAGAAGGATCTAATGCCATTTGACATCTGGTTTATTACTCATCTAACATGTGTACTACAACATTTGCATAATGAAATGACCACAAAACAGTTGAATCCAATGCCTATATGGTGATGCAATATCGATATTCTCTGTTTCAAAGACTTGGTTGAGTTTGCATTTTGTTATCGTATCTCTTTCCTGCCAAAGATGTGATTTTTGTGTTTTAATGAAACAAAATAGAGTTGCAGCAGACAACCAAAGGCACAGTTGGCCTTTCAAAAGTTGATGGAGTTTGCAGTCTAGGTGTGCAAGTAAGTCTAACGTATTGTTATTGAAAAAAATAGATAAATATAAGATTCACATAAAAAATAAAAAATAATTAATTAATATTTTAATAGTAAATTTTACTTTTTTTTTTAAAAAAATGCGTATCATTTAGAATAGAAACTCGAAAGCCTCGACGACTTTATTATATAAAAAAAAATACAGTTTTTTAGGGAAGAATTTATATGCAACCGAGACAGTTAATGTTCATATTAGAGATAAAGACCCATCACCAAAGACTCATCCTATTTTTCCTTTTTCTTTTCTGAGCATGCTAGAGGTCTGCCTTAAAGTGTGCTTTGGAATCTTCTTCTTCTTCTTTTTTTTTTTTTTTTGAATCTTTGTTGATTTCAGCCGGTTATATCTGTTCGATGTTTACTTTTTATAAGAATTGATAATTGCAGATGTGAGAATATAAGAATCGTATAATCATTTAAAAAAAATAGATTAAATATGAAATTTATATAAAAGAAATTAATTTTGTAATAGTTGAACTCCACTCTTTTTCGGAGTAACTATACAATGTTTGCGTTCTCCATAACTATACATAGTTTTACTAAAAATATGATACACCCATTCAACAGAAAATGATCATCCAAATAATTATCAAGTTCATGATAATTGTACGCTGAAACTAACTCTATCTTGGGATTATTTTCTCTCTAAACAGTAAACTCCTTCTCCTGATCTCTAAAAACCAAAACTACTCTCGAGTCTCTCTTCTCACGGAGGAGGACGCCCTCCCCTTCCCCTTTATCTCCTCTATCCCTCTGATCTTATTCCTTTTTGTTATTTATTTTTCTTCTTTTGATAAGAAAAGTATTAATCTATTTCTTATGATTAATTTTTTACACGTGTCATACCATACTACCCCAATCACCAATTATCTAAAGAATAATTATAAATTTACAACTTTTTTAATATTTATTTTATGATTCAATTTGAATCCATCAATAAAATTGTGACACTTAATTAAAAAATAATTTCAATTTTAGATGATCCCCATTCATTTTAAATAAATTTATGAAATAATTATAAGTTTATCATTTTCCTTATCTAAAAAAACCCAAAATCGCTGCCTTCCAAGCACCAAGTGCAGCTCACATATCACAGTAAAATTCTAAGAGATTCCGACCAACATGCTTGTTGCAATGACAGCTTCCTTACCTCCAACTCTAATCGGAGGCGGAGGTAAATACTCACTCCAACTCCCAACTCTAATTGGATTTGGAGTTTGTCTTTGATCGGATTTTGGAGATAAGAACTCCAATCGGAGTTGAAGCGGGCTTAAGGCCTAATGGCCCATGATCCAAATATCTCAGGCCTATTATGAATGACAATTATGCCCACCTCTGTTTAAAAATATTTTAGAAAAAAGGACAAAATAGTGTAAACAAATAATTAAAAAAATTAAAATACTATAAAAAAATAAGTCAAAAAGTCAAAATTTAAATACAATAACTACATCATGTACAATACAAAAATAGGTGATTTAATGTGTGCAAACAATAAATTTAAATTTAAAACTATAAATTCGCAATAAATTTAAATTTACAACACCAAAATATAAATAATATCATAGATTTAATTCAAATAGCCACAATCCCGCATCAGCCTTGACAATCCACGCATTTGAGTCGATGACTCGATAGTGATTTCCTGTATGAAGTTTTACTGATCATATGCACTATCTTTTCTTTAGTCATTTAACTATAGACTTCTAAACCATTAGTCAAGTAATGCATGACATAAAATAGGACACATTATGAACTCATCTCCACTTCTAACTTTGATGAGTTTTGCATGATGGTATTGAGTTTCTCACAAATAAAAGGGCCAAGAGGTTCTCCATCTCAGTCATTCACAATTAGTCTGGATTTTACAGCTAGGTCTATAAATTCATATAAATTATAAATTAAATATTGAGAATATTAAAATTATATAAATAATCATTTAAAACCATAAAAGGTACCTGATTCAAGCCTATAGTTCTAGGCATCAACGGTATCTACTTTAATGGGCGTTGAACTTAACCAGTTCTGTGTGTAAACGAAGGCCTCGATGATGATAAAAAACAATGAATTCTGATAAGCATCCAAGATACAACCTCCAGTGCTAAACGCTGATTTAGAGGCAACTGTAATGATAAGAATGGCTAGCACATCCCTGACTATTTGGGAAAGGAATGGAAACTTGTTAGAATTTGCTTTCCACCAAGTTAATATCTGGAATGTTGCACTAGATGCCTTGACATCTTCCATAAAGTAACGCTCAACCTCAACTCGAGCAAATAATCTGTGTGAAGTTTGCTTAAGCCACAATCGAGTGAACCTTATCTGGAACTGAAATCTAAATCTCTCGATTTTTCCAAACCTAAATCTCGTAATTCTTAAATTTAACAGCCTACAAACCAAAATAATTGAAATGCCAAGTAACAAATCATTAAAATCAATAACAAATCATACACATTTCACAAATTTCAATCCACAACGTGACAATTAAATAATTTTGAAACTCTAATATTCTCCAAAAAAATTGAGTGAATGAGTGAGTGGCTTACAAATATAATCAACTAATGAACTCCAAAAGGTGGCTTGCGGGGGCCTCAGGAGATGGCTGATGATGGGGAAGGTGAAGCACAGTGTGGAGAGGAGAGAGATAAAAGGAGTTGTAGGTATTGTACGAAAGTGAGGGGAGTAGCAAGGGGTCTTGAGTTTTGGACCCTCTTCTTCACGAAACGACAACATTCCTCAAGCAGAATGACATCGTTTATTTACTTTAGTAGGGGGTCTTGCGTTATTTTGATTATGTGATTTTTTAAAAAAATAGGTAAGTAGAAGTTTGAAGCTAACATGGGCTCCGAACTTCAATCCCGACTCTGATTTTTAAAAATTTTGACTATGTCGGAGTTGGAGTCTCGTCGGAGTTCGGATGGAGCCGTAATGGGGGTAGTTTTTGCCTACCCCTACTTTCCACCTATGAGTTTCATGCACTAGTACAAAGTGCTCATATATGTTCTATTGTGCTACCAAAAGATTTGGAGCTTCCTAAACTTAATTACGAGTAATAATATACATATAATATATTTTACAACATATTTTATAATATATATTTTAAAATAAAGATATTTTTATAAAATGATGCTAATTTTATAAAATACTTCTTCTTTTAAAACACAGACAAGTACAATATTATAAAAAGTGACGTGTATTTATAAGGCAGACATTTGGCAATTAGGCATCAGGAATATAAAGCATCTTTGAAACCATCTTTATCCAAATCTAGCCAAAGTTACAAACGTAGTCAAACACGTGCAAAGAAACTACTGATCCGATCATTCAGAAAACAAAGCATCTTTGAAAAAAATATGATTTGTGCTCAGCAAGTAATTTGACTACACATCATATTTTTTTAATATCCATATATCACATATTTAATATGGAAAAAAATTAAAAAAATAATAAAAAAAAGATGTGTAATGTATGAAACTTATTAATAGAATTTTTCTAATACAAAGAGTGGTTGAAAATGAGATCCGAAAGGGACTATTTTAGTGTGTAATGTTCACTCTTACGATGCCACTCTTTTCTCTTTTTTGTCCTTTTATAAGGACTAACGTCTATTTGTTTTTACAATTATTTTCGTTTATTTTATCTAATTTTTATATATTTTTTAAATTTTTATATAAAATAAAATAAATATTTTTTTAATCTTAAAATAAAAATAATATTTAAAAAACATTTTATAATAATATTTTATTTAATTTTTAATTTTTATCTTTTAACTCACCTTACCTTATTAAAAACATACAAGCCATCGATGGAGACACAAGAAAATGAAAAAAGTGGCACCGTGGGAGTCAACAGTCCACAGTAAAATTGTCCCTTTTGGTCTAATTTTCCACTAAAAAATCGTCTGGTCCCCCCACCATTTTCCACCGCAAGTTTTACTTTATATCGTAATCTTTCACAAGATTCAAGTGTTCACATTCCAATTTTTACTTATTTATTTAATATTTCCCAATTTATATAATAATATTTATTTCTCTCGTTTCTAAGCATCGAAGTTCCAAAATTGTACTTAAAATCCCACTTCCGGACCCCCCAAAAAAAACGTATTAATTTAAAGTGATTATTTTTATAAAGTGTAAAATAAGAGTATTTTTATTATTTTAAAAATATGGTCGTGGATTAATGGTCAAATTGCTCGCGGAGCACACAACGAAATGAGCACATGCAAATCACAACGCCATCATCATCTTGACTTTGACACAACTTGGGGACAGGTGAGGCAAGAAATTGGAATTTTTATTTTTTTAACAAATAAAAATGTTGACGTTGTCAATTAAGAATAATTATTAAATAGTTATTTCGAATGTGACATCTTATGTGATGGGGTAAGAATCTTGAGTCGTTCATACCCCAAAAAAAAAAAAGGAACAGGTATTATTCATCAATGCATCTTAAGTCGTTGGATGACTTTTAGTTTGAATTCTTAAAAAAAGATTGAAAAGGAACTATTTGAAGATAGAAACGTAATAAAGAAGAAAAGAATGCTGTTAATTGTTATCCTGAGTTCATCGTAGACAGTAAAAAGATCGACCTGCGTTCTCTCCCTCTACGAGTCCACGACTCCACTCCCAGTCCCTTCTGGCAAAAACGTCAGCCCCTTGTTTGTCATTTTGCAGCACATTCGTGGCAGTGTCCGACCTCCCAGTCTTGCTGGCCACGTTATCCGCTGCTCAAGGAAAGGTTCCTTTGACTCTCTCTCACTTTTAATTTTGGACTCTATTCCTCCATGCCCGCAAACTCTTTCCTTGTATATACACGAGAAAATCTGTTGCTCTTAACATAGAATCCACCGAAGTCTTGCACACCCATCTCACAGAAAACCTCCACAAAAATACCAACGGAAAATGGAACCTCTTCCTTCGTCAAAGCACGGTATGTCAATCTCGTTCTTGCACAACTACTCCTCACTCTTGTACTCGAGTACTGATTTTCTCCTCAAACCCATTTTCCTACGTGGGTTTTCTGGTACATTTCACCTGGTTTTGTTGTTTGTCCTGACGATCTCATGGGTGTCCAAGAAATTCAGGGCGGGTTACAGTGAAGGTCCAAAGGAAAGGTTTAAGAACACCCGGAGTTTGTACTATAAACTAACTCTAATTTGTTGTTTGGGTGTTTCTGCGTTTAGTCTTGTCTTATGTTTATTGAATTACTTCTATTGGTATAGAAATGGTTGGTCCGAGGAAGGGCTTGTTACCCTTTTAGATTTAGCGCTTAGGACCCTTGCTTGGGCTGCAGTGTGTGTCTATTTGCGTGCCCCATCCTTTAATTCAGGTGAAACAAAGTACCCATTTTTATTGAGAGTTTGGTGGGGTTTCTACCTCTCCATTTCTGGTTATAGCCTTATTGTAGACATCGTTCTTTACAGAGAACACGTTCATTTATACCTTCAGTATTTTGTTTCCGATGTCGTCTCCCTTGTCATGGGTATGTTCTTCTGTTATGTGGGGTTCTTTGTGAAGAGTAAGGGCGAAGATACCTTTCTTGAAGAACCTCTTTTGAATGGTGATTCTAGTGCAACTAATGAAGCAGAGTCAAATAAGCCTACAGGGGGTGAAACTCTAACCCCTTATTCAACTGCTGGGATTTTCAGCGTCCTTACGTTCTCTTGGATGGGCTCTCTAATTGCTGCTGGCAACAAGAAGATATTAGACATTGAGGATGTTCCTCAACTTGCTTCTGGTGAAAGCGTAGTTGGGGCCTTTCCAACTTTTAGGAATAAGCTTCTGGCAGAGTGCGGTACAAATAAGGGAGTGACCACACTGAAGCTGGTGAAGGTATTAATCTTCACGGCATGGAAGGAAATTCTTTTGACAGGCTTTCTCGGGATAGTATACACACTGGCTACCTATGTCGGACCATATCTTATTGACACTTTTGTCCAATACCTCAATGGGCGGCGGGACTTCAAGAGTGAAGGCTATGTTCTTGTTTCAGTATTTTTCACTGCAAAACTTGCGGAATGCACCTCACAGAGGCACTGGTTCTTTAGGGTGCAACAGGTTGGAATTAGGGTCCGAGCAGTATTGGTCACAATGGTCTACAATAAAGGTCTGACCCTTTCATGCCAGTCAAAGCAGGGTCACACTAGTGGAGAGATCATCAATTTCATGGCCGTTGATGCTGAGAGGGTAGGTGACTTCGCTTGGTATATGCACGATCCATGGATGGTCCTTGTGCAAGTTGCTATTGCGTTGTTAATCTTGTATAAAAATCTTGGGCTTGCTTCAGTTGCGGCTTTTGTTGCAACTATACTTGTTATGTTGGCAAATTTTCCTTTGGGAAAATTACAGGAGAAATTTCAAGACAAGATAATGAAATCGAAAGACAGAAGGATGAAGGCAACGTCTGAGATTTTGAGGAACATGAGGATTCTCAAGCTTCAAGGATGGGAGATGAAGTTTCTATCTAGAATTACCGAGCTCAGGAACACGGAGTCAGGATGGCTAAAGAAATTTGTTTACACTTGGGCAATGACCTCGTTTGTCTTCTGGGGTGCCCCGACATTTGTGTCTGTGGTCACATTTTGTTCTTGTATGCTAATGGGGATCCCACTTGAGTCGGGCAAGATCTTATCTGCACTTGCAACGTTTAGGATTCTTCAGGAGCCCATCTGTAATCTTCCTGATACAATTTCAATGATAGTTCAAACTAAAGTGTCCCTTGATCGAATTGCGTCGTTTCTTCGTCTTGATGACTTGCCATCTGATGTTATAGAGAGGCTTCCTAAAGGTGGTACTGATACAACAATAGAGATTGTTGATGGGAATTTCTCCTGGGATTTATCTTCCCCTAATCCGACGTTGAAAGATATAAATTTCAAAGTGCAAAATGGCATGAGGGTTGCAGTTTGTGGGACTGTTGGTTCAGGAAAATCTAGTTTGCTTTCATGTATCCTGGGAGAAGTCCCTAAGATATCTGGGATCATTAAGTTGTGTGGAACAAAGGCCTATGTTGCTCAGTCACCATGGATACAAAGTGGCAAGATAGAAGAGAACATATTGTTTGGTAAAGCTATGGATAGAGAAAAATATGAGAGGGTCCTTGAAGCATGCTCCTTGAAGAAGGACCTGGAAATTCTCTCGTTTGGGGATCAAACAGTCATAGGGGAGAGAGGAATCAATTTGAGTGGTGGGCAGAAGCAAAGAATTCAAATTGCACGTGCTCTGTACCAAGATGCTGATATCTATCTGTTTGATGATCCCTTTAGTGCTGTTGATGCCCATACTGGATCCCATCTGTTTAAGGTAATTTACCTCCCTATAAATTTTCAGTCAGGAGGAGGTTAGTATCTAATTTATTCTACATAAATGGTCATTAATGTTGACCTACCGATGCACTTTGTTCTGTTTTGTTTACTGTGGTGGTTCTAAAACTTTTTCTGAATTCATTTATTTCTATATGGCAGGAATGTTTGCTGGGACTTATGAGTTCAAAAATAGTGGTTTATGTTACTCATCAAGTGGAGTTCCTACCTGCTGCTGATCTTATACTTGTAAGCCATTCGCATCCTAGTTTCTTTTCGGATTTTCATTTATGGGCTAAAATTATGGCTACCTTTGAACTCTGTGTATAAATTGTTGTTAGGTCATGAAAGATGGAAGAATTACTCAAGCTGGAAAGTCCGATGATATCCTTAATTCAGGAACCGACTTTATGGAACTCGTGGGAGTGCACAAGAAAGCTTTGTCAGCTCTCGATTCTGCTGAGGCAGGCTCAGTTTCTGAAAGTACAAGTACGAGGAAGGAGGTTGGTAATATGGCTAGTACTAATGGGGTTGTTGAAAAACAAGAAAATAAAGATAATCAAGATGGTAAAGCAGATGACATAGTCGGGTCAAAAGGACAAATTATCCAAGAAGAAGAGAGAGAGAAAGGTAAAGTTGGGTTTTCAGTCTATTGGAAATATATTACCATGGCATACGGAGGAGCTCTTGTGCCTTTTATATTGCTGGCACAGGTTCTCTTTCAGGTCTTTCAAATTGGAAGCAATTATTGGATGGTCTGGGCAACTTCCGCCTCGGAGGACGTGAAACCTGCAGTTGATAACTCTACTCTAATAATTGTCTATGTTGCTTTGGCCATTGGAAGTTCCTTGTGCATCCTTGTGAGGGCCACGTTTCTTCAAACGGCTGGGTACAAGACAGCTACTCTACTGTTCAATAAAATGCACGAGTGCATTTTCCGTGCCCCAATGTCATTTTTTGATGCCACTCCTAGTGGACGAATCCTAAACAGGGTAAGTGGAAAAGCGTCTGTGATGCTCCTTCATTAATTGCTTCCCAATGGATGTAGTTTACAATTTTCATATAGCTGTGTTCTTCATATTAAAAAATCACATCTGTCTCCATCCCCCTCTCTCACATGCAAACATGCACACACATTATTGGAGTCTGATATAATGCATGTGTAAAAGATTTTAAAATATCGGTGTGTTTCATTACAGGCTTCTACGGATCAAAGTGCTGTGGATTTGAACATTGCATCTCAAACTGGGACAGTTGCCTTCTCCATGATCCAGCTCCTTGGAATTATTGCTGTGATGTCTCAAGTTGCATGGCAGGTTTTCATCATATTTATCCCAGTCATTGCAACTTGTATCTGGTATCAGGTATACCCCGTGGCTTTGTCAGGAAGTTCCGTTGCATATTATGCCGACAAATGCCTTAATCAGATGACATGTCAAATTGCATCAATGATATCACCATGTGTACATTATACCGCTTTATTTACCTCTACATGCTTTAATAGATTAATTTTCACTTACAAAAACAAAGATATAAATGCCAATCCTTTGTGCAGAATTCGGCTGCCTTTTCTATGTAGAAATTTCCACCTAGTTGCTGAATGAATGAATACCTGTTTAAAATGTATTTTCTTAAGATAAATTTTTGCCTAGGTGCTGGATGATGCCGTGTAATGTGTATTGTCTTTTGCACCTTAGAAATTCAGGTTTAGAGCTATCTTAAGAGCTAACAACATTAAGCATCCATCAAAGCCAATGCCCTGTGCAGTGTATTATATTGTATCATAAGCATCTTCATGTGGAGATAGGTGTTCTTACAAACCATTATTTATGCAGCAATATTACATTTCTTCTGCTCGAGAGATGGCAAGATTAGTTGGAGTGTGCAAAGCTCCGGTGATACAACATTTTGCTGAAACAATTTCAGGCTCAACAACTATTAGGAGCTTTGATGAAGAATCAAGATTTAGTGAGACAAGTATGAGACTTACGGACGCGTATACTCGACCAAAGTTCCATATTGCTGGTGCAATGGAATGGTTGTGCTTCCGCTTGGATATGTTATCTTCCATCACATTTGCCTTCTCCTTGTTCTTCTTGGTCTCTATTCCTGTGGGAGTCATTGATCCCGGTGGGTAATTTCCATCTGGTGTCCTACTAACAATATTTCTTGATCTTGATTTAAATTGTAAAGGAACATGAACAATGCCTATCTATTTCTTTGTTTTTTTTCCTTTTTCGCTGAAGGTATTGCGGGCTTAGCCGTGGCGTATGGACTTAATCTAAACATATGTCAAGCCTGGTTAATATGGAATATTTGCCAACTGGAGAACAAAATTATATCAGTTGAGAGGATACTTCAATACACTTGCATCCCGAGTGAGCCACCTCTTGTGATCGAAGAAAACCAGCCAGATCATTCTTGGCCATCACATGGAGAAGTTGATATTCGTGATCTGCAGGTATTTTAAATTCCTAGTTGTTACTCCCAAAAACCGCAATGTTGTGTATGGGGGTGTTCATGGCCATGATTTTTATGCGTGGCGTTTCAGCTAATGTAAATGGGCAAAATGTAGGTCCGGTATGCCCCGCATATGCCATTTGTATTGCGAGGTCTCACATGCACATTATCTGGAGGAATGAAAACTGGCATTGTAGGGAGAACAGGCAGTGGTAAATCTACACTCATACAAACACTTTTTAGGATTGTTGAACCCACTGCTGGTCAGATAATGATAGATGACATTAATATCTCCTTGATTGGACTGCATGATTTGCGGTCTAGACTAAGCATTATCCCTCAGGATCCAACCATGTTTGAAGGGACGGTACGAACCAACATGGATCCTCTTGAAGAGTATGCAGATGAACAAATTTGGGAGGTGGGTTCGTTTTTTTCTCTGTTAATTAAAATAAACTCTCTTCATAATCTTTCCCCATAAATCAGACACTACTTTTGGTATTTATGGTCAGTGGGTGGTGACTACTTATACAATTATTTCATCTATCTATTGTTTCACCCCTCTAATTGTTCAGGCTCTGGATAAGTGTCAACTTGGTGATGAAATTAGGAAGAAAGAAGGAAAACTAGATTCTGTTGGTTTGTCTTCTCGACTTCTCTTTTATAAAGCATTGAAGTATATGATGAAAATTTATTGCTTGTAAGTATTATATGGTCCCTTGCAGTTACTGAGAATGGAGAGAATTGGAGTATGGGTCAGAGGCAGCTGGTCTGCCTTGGGCGTGTGCTACTGAAGAAAAGTAAGGTATTAGTGCTTGATGAAGCTACTGCTTCCGTCGATACGGCTACAGATAATCTGATTCAGGAAACCCTCCGGCAACATTTTTCCAATTGTACTGTCATTACCATTGCACATCGGATAACTTCTGTTATTGATAGTGACATGGTTTTGCTTCTAAATAATGGTTAGTATGGGCATACGATTTCTTCCTCTCTTTTTTCTTGGCTCATATGATTTCTTCCTACTCGCCATATTTTCATGGAATCATGATGTGAATGATTTCATTGTAATCTTATGGCCTGAAGCTAATTCTTCTGTATTCTTGATGCAGGGCTTATCGAGGAATATGATTCTCCAACAAGATTGCTTGAAAACAAGTCATCGTCTTTTGCTCAACTTGTGGCTGAGTACACAGTGCGATCAAGTTCCGGTTTTTAATGGCCTAGCAGCTGATCTTAGTTAGGTAGGATACGACAACTCCTACAAGTTTCTTGACAAAGACAAGAATTCAGTAGGTATTTCGTGTTCACTCCATAAGTGCGATTTAGGGGGTGACGACCCTTCTAGCGTTTGTTGTGTATTGTAGGTAGAAGATCCATTTAATAATGGTTATCCCCTAGTTATTGTTATAGATAAGAGTATCAAAGGTTGTTACTTTTTATGCTTGAAAATGAAGCCTATGTGTGAATATGATTCGGACTTTATCAATGGAGTTTTATTGTATCTCATTGTGCAATAATGTTTCTTTTCTTTGTTCTAGGGGTAATGGTATTGAAATTGACAGTTCATAGTAAGTGAAGAGCACGGGTTTAAAATATTTGTATGAAGATTCTTTGTGCAAGCTCTGTACAAAAAAGAGTAATATTATATACAATCGTGAAGTGTGCAATTATTATATAGTCGCTTTAAAAAAAAGAGATCTATTATTAAAAAATTAATTTTATTTTTATTTGTATATCGTATTTATTCATTTTTTTCAAAATGATTGTACGGCGTTTACATACTCACAATTGCAGGTATTATTTCTCTTTAAAAAAAATGTCGATTAATATACCTAACTTGCTTTGAAATTTGCTCATTGTGCAATTTTTAATTAACCTGAGGTTCCTCCTTTATAGCTTTTCATTTGCTAGCAATAACGAGCTTTCCGTTAGCTATCAATAGTGAAAAACACGTGACAGTTAATAGGAATATTGACTGTCATGTGAAAATTTTAATTCTTTTGAAAAAATTATATATTTTTATAATAATAAAAAAATAACTGGGCTAGGCTTCTTTGAATGTTTTTAAGCACTTAGAAGAGGGCCAGTGCCCACAGGATAACATTACAATTCCTAAAACCCAAAGGCCCAATCTCAGTCAAATATGCCACAAATTCCTAAAACCCAAAGGTTCAATCGCAGTCAAATTTGCCTTCCCTTCCTCTGTTCTGTCCGGAAAGGAAACACTCGAGCGAGCTCTCCAACAACCAACATGTTGCTGGCAACTCTCAATCTCATTACAATCCCGCTGTAGGGATTCTCCTCATCCATGATGCCCCAACTTCCGCCTCTCTTTCTCTCTCACCATATTAAATTCTCTTTAAAACCTTTCCATAACAATTTTTTATTTTTATTTTTCTGTTTTTTGAGTGCTTTTGTTGAACTATTTTATGGTTCAGCAGCTATAAAGAACTTGAAATATGCTCGTGTAACTCTATTATTCCAATATACCCATTAGTTTTTTTGGTTCTGAATGTTGGGTTACATGGCGCTGGAATATTCTATTTTCAATGTGCCAAGGTTCATTTCCGTCACGAAATCGTGTTTGCTATCTTACTCTGATCGGCACATGAGATTTCCAGTAAAGATTTTGGAGAAAAGTAACCGGTGCCCATCTCGGTTATCGTTGAATAGCATTGGTCCGTGTGGTTTTAGGGGCTGTTTTAGTGCTAGATATCTGGAATACGACTTGTTTTTACGCAGAGATGGCTTGAAATTTGCAGGTCAAGATAGTGACAGTTTTTGTGGTAAAGGTCTGAATTTAGACTCTTTTACAGAGTTGGTGAAGCGCCGGTTTGTTTTGGTGGCAATGGTTTGTGCGGTGCTAGTGTTTGGGTGTAGGAGAGTGTTTGCAATGGAAGGTCCGGTGAATGCTGGTTATGGCGTTATTGGGAAAAGCATTTTGTTGTTGAAGAATGCGTGGCCGAAGACGTTAGAGGTTCTTTGGGTTTTCAAAGAACAGGGTCTGGTTTTGGCAGCGCTTTTGGGTCTATCGGCGTTTTTCTCAATGGCGGAGACTTCAATTACTATGCTTTGGCCTTGGAAGGTACTTGGTCTAATCCTTGATGCTTAGTAATTCTTTATGTTATAAATGCTAATAATTATTGTGGCAATTAAAGCATTTCCGCTTGTCTTAGAATTAACTTTGTAAGCATCCTGTCAAGTTTATGCAATTTTCGTATTACCCTATTATGAAGTTCAGTAACATAGTCTTAATAAGTAAGGCAAAACCTAAATGTATTGTCATTTATCGTGTATTAAAATACTTGCGTATAAATCCAGGAATTGCAATAAAGCACCATATACATATTGGGACCATCTTCCAGATTGCTACAATCTGTGAATTGCCATGAAGGCCTCTCCAATTTGCTAGAAAATTGACCACCCTTCTCAGCATCCCCCTGGTTGGTAGAATATATGGTGAGATGTGCATGTTGACTTAAGATTTGTTTTGCATTTAGGCTATACAACTTCGTAGCTTAAAAGTGCTTATTTCATTTGGTAAGGAACTCAACTTCACACATGAGAGTTGACCTGGTTTAAAGTTTCCTTCTTTTATGCATATGAAATACAAAATTCTCTGGTTTTGAAGCTACCTGATCCTTTAGAAAGTGAATACCTAGTTAAAGTTTATTCTCATATCCTAAAACCACGTGGCAGATATTTTATCCTAAAAAATAATTGTGGATACTTCTATGTGCATGTAGATTGATGTTCTCTTTTCATTTTTAGATCCTTTATACCTATCAAAAAAAAATTTTTAGATCCTTTATTATTGGATGGCACCATAAATATGTTTTTCCAGTTTCGGTTTTCATAATTTCTTGGATCTGTTTACTCTTTCTAGCTTGTCGTATCTATTGTTTACTTCTAGTGTACTTGGATAGTGTTGTTTTGCTCATTAATAAAATTGTTTTATTTATTGAAAATAGTATAACTTATTATAATTTTCATCAATCTGTATTAGGTGCGTGAGTTGGCTGAAAAGGAGCCTGAAAATGGAGTCTTCAGAAAACTTCACAGTGATGTCACACGGTTCCTAACTACTATACTAATTGGCACAACGTACTGACCTTTTCATGGTTCTCAGTGTTAAGAATTCAATTTTCTTGGTTTGAATTGAACAGTTTTTGTCATTTGGATTCTATATATGTAATCAGTGTAGTCAATATCGGAGCAACTGCCTTAGTCACAGAAGCCGCAACAGCAATATTTGGTGAAGCTGGTGTTAGTGCAGCAACTGGAGTAATGACTGTATGTCCCAACATCTCGTTGTTTGATCAATAGGAGATATGAAGTGTTTGAAAATATGATTTAAATTATCAAATTTGCATTTTCCTATCTGTTTAAGTTTTTGAGACAACTGGTGATTCAGCATGTAGTATGAAGGTTGAGTGTTTAATTATAATAATAACTTGAAGACCTAAACTTGGAGCATATAATTAGTGCTGAAGACTGCGTCATTCAATATCTCATATAAATCCAAGCCCACTAGATTGTTAAGTTTATCTTTTTTTTTGTTTTTCTAATATCATCAATACCTGTTGTTTGATAGACTTGCTAACTTAACAATGGTAGAAGCATTTGGAGAAGTGGGAACTAATTTTTGGAGAGAGAGAAAGAGAAAGAGAGAGAGAGAGCACCTCAGAATTTAGTCGGTATTCTGTTATAATTACTGATTAAATGCTATCATTTTTTATAGAAAAAATGCTATCATTACCTATACAAAATGATAGCATTTTTTTTCTTGGATTTTGTCCTCTTAATCTTTTTCATTTCTAGTTTTTTCTTGTATGTTTCTCATAGATTGGATATTGAAGTCTGTCCCTTCCTTTATGATTCTAGGTAGCCATTTTGCTCCTCACGGAAATCACTCCGAAAAGTATAGCTGTTCATAATGCTACAGAGGTTGCTAGGTTTGTGGTAAGTTTGGGATTTAAAAAAGGAAAAAACTAAATATAATTCATATATAAATGTGTAATTAAAGATGTCCATAATTTGTTTTTGCTGTTCTGTTATTTGGCTCAGCAGGAGCCACCAGTTGTACATCTGTTATATGTGACAATATTTTATTTGCAATGCTTCTAGGTCAGACCAGTGGCATGGCTTTCATTGGTATTATATCCTGTGGGAAGAGTTGTCACATATTTATCTATGGGGATGCTAAAAATCCTTGGTTTAAAAGGAAGAAGGTGTGTTTTCTTAACCACATCTTGATCTCTTAGCAACTTCCCTTTCATAGTGTACTTTTACCTTGTACATATTTTTCAAAACATTTATTCAGTTTCTACTTATTTTTCATATAATATATATATTTTTCATTTCAATGAGGTTGAATAAATTTACAAAAAATAAAAGATCATCATAAATATCAGACGAGGAGTACTGATTTGGTGTTTTGCTGGTGTGGCTTGATGATCTTATTTTATTTTTGTAAATAGTTATTATTTTCTATAGAATCTGTTTATGTTGGTGGTAATTTGCATCATGATTTATTCAAGGTACTGTGTATTGAGGAGCACAAAAGAATTCAGAATCAGAATGTGGATGGTGATGATCTAGGGGAGGTTGAAAGCTTGTATATTTCTCATCTAAAGAATTAGTGGTGGTGTTTATAAGTTGGTACAGTAGGATTATGTTTCGAGAGCTCAATGTTGTAATGATAAGAAGTTTTACATATTTTTTTTTTCATTATATTTCCAAGTAAAATCAATGTAAACAGGTAAAACGAATCCTTAGCACTATGTGTCCTTAGCAACAAGAAACTTAGTTACGTCTTAATTATGAAAAGGGTTAATCTCTTGGTTAACCCTAACCCTTACCCCGCCTAAAAATAATTAGGTTGAAACAGACAATGGGGGTTAAGCCTAGAGGAAATTGTCTATTTGTTGTGAGTAGGTTTTATTGAAATGCTTTGCTTTTTTCAACTTTTATTATACCAGCGAACCATATGTAACTGAAGAGGAGTTGAAATTGATGTTGCGAGGAGCAGAGTTGAGTGGGGCAATCGAGGAGGAAGAACAGGTAATAGAGTAGGGTAATGTGAGGCTATTGCGCTTGCGTTATCCTTTTTTTCTATATTATAATGCTTTACTTTATTCCAATGGTCAATTTTAATATATTTCAATGGCTTAAATCTCCATGACTTCCTTGTATCTCTAGACAATCATGACTAGGTGTTGCACTTGTGTATGTCCCATGTACTTTGGGCTATGCCTATTTCAATCAACAAAATTTGTTTACTGACCAAAAAAAAATAATGATTACGTATTGCAATTTCTAAATGAGGGTGAAGAAATTGACCAACACAATGCATCCACCACCAAGTCTTTGATTCTTACCTTGTGATTTGTGTAGATAAATGAGAATCTATCTCAAAGTTATTTAGGGACACAATTTGGTTCGTTTTCATGGCCCAAAGTGCCAAGAGAAGTGTACAAGCCAAGAAAAGCTAAGCCACATTTTAATTATAAAAAAACACTAAGCCACATTTGAGCTTATACTCCAAAAGGATTAGTCTGAGTTATAATTTGAGCCTATTGAAATCATCTTAAAGGGAAAGAACTCTTTCCTCGTAGGTAAGGTGAGATCCCGTTCACTACCACATTTTTATACTCAATCCAGGGTATCACAATCTTCCCCTCTTACATCTTCTCAGGGTATTTCATTATAGGTGGTGTCAAGGCTCAAGTTTCACACTTCTGGCTTTGATTAACTTTGATGCCATTTGTTGCAACCCAAGAAAAGTCCAAACTACATATGTGGGCCTATACTAAAAAAAAAAAAAAGGGTCAAGGTTATAATTGGAAGCCCTTGGACTCATAATAAATCATTCTTTCTCTTAGGCAATGTGGGTTCCCCATTCCCCAGCCTCCTATACTCGATTTGGAATTTTTTTCTGATAAGTAGGCAATATAAGTGAGTCATTTTGGTCTACTTGTCAAGTAAAGCCTCTGACAATGCTAGAAGTGCACATGCTATGCCATACCTTTTTTTATTTCTGTAATCACATATTGATGTGGCTTCTACTCATCCGAAAAAAAGAGAGAATAAATTAATGTGCCTTTAGTTCTACATCACACCTCTTCACTATACTCCAGTAATTCTTTTCAACTTTTGTAGCTTTGTTCCTTTGTTTTCTGGTTAATATGCTCTTATTCTAAATTCCTTTTCAGGATATGATTGAAAATGTATTGGAGATTAAAGATACTCATGTTAGAGAGGTGATGACACCTCTTGTAGATGTAGTTGCAATTGATGACAATGCGACACTTTTAGATTTTAATAACTTGTGGGTGACTCATCAATATTCAAGGTAGATTGACAACTCTTGTGGTTTTTTTTCAATCTGCAATATGCAATATGCTAATAATAGTTCTGTTTGTAGGGTACCTGTTTTTGAGCAGCGTATTGATAATATAGTGGGTATTGCATATGCTATGGACCTGCTGGATTATGTTAAGAAGGTTGGCCAGTTCTACTCCTGTTTCTTCTGCTATGAGTTTCAACTGCTTTCTGTATCGATTTATGCCACAATCTCTTATTGTGCATAATTAAAATATGTTTGGTTTTGAAGGGTCATCAACTAGAAACTACTACTGTCGGACATATGGCTCAGAAACCTGCATACTTTGTGCCTGGTAATCATTATATTTTACTTCAATTTGTGGTTGTAGTAATTTGCATGGTAGATCTGTACCCTTTATGCATAGTAGAGCAAGAGAATAAAAGACACGGATGGAGTCCTCAGGTAAAACATATTATCTTACTCCAAGTTTAAGCAAGACAAACTTGAAACGGGGGATGTTTATCTTTCTTAAGTACTTTTAGGTGTTTCCCCACTCTTGCAGATTTTCTATATAATAGGATGAACTTTCATGATTTTCTTGTATCACTCTTGCCCCGCCCCACCCCGCCCCCGGCGGATTTTATTTTATAAGTGAATATCACTCCATTATGCCTTAAAAATTAAAAATTAAAGAAAGACTTAAAGTCAGCTAGAACTTGCAGTCAACTGCCAAAGCAATGCCATACTCTTTAATGAAGGCTCTGTAGCAGCAACCAAATAGTTTCCTTTTCGCTTAAATCTTCTTTCCCTTGAATGTTCATAGTTTATATGAAAGTCTTGATATAAGTTTCTTGACCCTGTTTGTGGCTTAAACTGCAGATTCAATGTTAGTCTGGAATCTCCTTAGGGAGTTTCGCATCCGGAAGGTTCACATGGCTGTTGTGCTTAACGAATATGGTGGAACTGTGGGAGTATGTACATTTTCTGATCTCTGAATCCAACGAATTGTTATTGAATCTTGCTATTTGACATTGAACACCAAAGAACTAAATGAAAAATAAGTTGCAAGTGGAGACTGAGATGCTAGGATCTGAAACCAATATGAAATTCCTGCCATGAAACACCAAAACATGTTATTGTCGTATAGACATTGCTTCCTGACTTTGGTCACCATATAGATTTCTAAGTTCATAAATGAGCAAGCCACAGTGAACTCACCCACACATTCCTCTACCCTTTCCACCACTCTTTTATCGAACATAATTAGGACTCCCCCAGATGCGCCTTTAGATGGCAAGTACAACCACCCTATATGTTGCCCTCTCCATAAACTTCAGACTAGTTTTCTTGTAACAACTTAGTCTTCTGTAAGCAAATAATGTCCCCCTTCCATTGGCGAAGTAAGTTTCTAACTCGGAGACATTTATTATGTTCATGCAGCCCCTTTACATTCTATAATATTATTTTTGGCTTCATAAAGCAACCATCTTCCCCCTCCTCCCCTTGACATGCTCCCAGTTAGAGCTCTTCTCTCCACCATCATCATTCATTGCCCACGTAAGCTTCTTGAGTTCTCTTTCCCTTTCTTTAGCCAAATTAAGGGATGGATCAGCTTTGGATTGTGCATTCCCGGCCTCTATGGCTGTAAGTAACGCCATAAATTCAGCTTCGAAACCCTCACATATAATCCCTAAATAGTGCTTAATCTCAATAGCTTTCTGGATTACCCATTCTGACACAATGGGATGAAAGGAGTTTAGAGGAATAAGTTCTTCCTCAGATGACCTGCCCCTCCCATTATCCTTCCCCTCCCATTATCCTTCCTCCCTTCAGCCACCATTGTTGTCAGCGATTGCATATCCCCACCCTTGTTAGACTCAAATAAAACCAGTGTTCCTTCCATTTTGACCTCCCCCATTTCACCCACTGATTCTGCACTTTTAGTAAGAATAGACAGCTGTTTCTTGACTGGAAACTTTTTTCCCAGCATCGGAACAGTAGAAAGCACGGAACTGCGGTCGGTTGCCGGCACAGAAGACTCCGATGGCAGTATCTGTGGCCTCCCGCAGTGCTCCAAGCCTCCCAGCAACTCTGCCACGCCCTCATCTGCGAAACACTAAAGCATTTCAGTCTCTGACACCTAGAAGAGTATATGGCAGATAAAAGCTCGTTCAAAAGTAGCTTTTTTCGTATGGACAGCATCATTGGACAAGATCCTTTTTTTTTTTTTTTTTTAATTTTATTTATAAGTAAACAGTAGTATTAATAAGGATAGGCATAGCCCAAGTACACAAGATGGTATAAAGGAGATAAGACCTATCTAGGTCGATATAGAGGAAACAAGCAAAATCATGTTCATTAGGCCATTTAAATCTATAGCTATAGCCCAAAGAAATAAGGTGCTGAAAAATAAAGAACGAAGCTCCTCTAGTGTCTTCTCCTTATCTTTGAAAGTTCGCTTGTTACGCTCTCGCCATAGATCCTTACCATATATAATCTAAGGAAACGCTGGGTAATAGTGTTGTACTGGTGTTGTATGTGTAAGAAGAATGGTGAATCAGTAGATCATTTGGTTTTACATTGCGAGGTGACCAGGACCATGTGGGATATATTTTCACGAGAATTGGATTGTCATAGGTCATGCCTCTTAGATTAGTGGATTTCCTTGCAAGCTGGAGAGGCCTTAACGGTAACTCTCAAGTGGCAGCCATGTGGAGAATGGTTCCTATATGTATGTGTTGGTGCATTTGGCAGGAGAGAAATGCTAGAAGCTTCAAAGATCACGAGAGAACAATTGATGAGCTAAAAGTTTTCTTTTTTAAATCATTGTTCTTATGGGCAGGGGCAGCCTTTGTTTATAATGGACTAAATATCCATGATTTTCTCCTTTCGATTGTAAACTCTTAACTAGGGGCTTCTCATGTATGCTCCCGGTGTACTTGGGCTTTGCCTATTTCTATGAATAAAACTTCTTGATTACCTATAAAAAAAAAACCATAGAGATTTCAATTTCTTTCTTCAGTGCTTCTCTTGCATGCTTCCAATGTACTTGTTTGCACCACCTTTTGATGATTTGATAGTGTATACTTAACAAATAAAAAGGGGAGGTGTTCCAAGATTGAAAAAAATACAGATGCGTTTCCCACTAACCGATATGTCACTAACTGATATGTGATCATAAAATTTGACTTACCTCTTAGTTTGTTTAAAGCTCACATGATCAATTGTGGAACAATGCCACAACATGATGCACTTCTAACCTGTATTAATATGTTTTTGTTTATGATGCATACAGATTGTTACCCTGGAAGATGTGGTTGAGGAGATTGTTGGTGAAATCTTTGATGAAAATGATTCAAAGGTAAAGCTCACTATGCTTGTCAGCAATTTTTTATATAGTTCAACGCTTTTTCTCAATGAGTGTATATTGTATTCTCTTCTCTGATGATTATTTGCAATAGTAAAGCTTTGGATTCATACAACACAAAAATCTAGATGGAAGAGTATTGAAAGAGTGCAAAACTTTAGCATTTAATACGTTCCATAAAATATTAGAATTGGTGTCGGTAGAAGCGCAGTTAAGAGTAAAGCGCCAAGGCCATAATTCTTTACTTTCTCCAACATTCATCAGTGTTAATGCATTTGGCTCACTTGTGTATTAGCCAAGTGGCTCTTGTTCATGAATAAGAAGACATTCCTTTTTTTTTTTTTTCTTTTCTTTTGTGGAGGTTGTGAGATATGGGCACACTTGAGAAACAATATTTTAGCATTCCACATTTGATTATTTTGTGGTATATTTGGTGGCTTTATCAGGCTGTGGCATTGTTGTATCGAGGGGCAGTACTGGGTCAAGTAGTGCCTGGTAATTGGTGGCATTATAAACTGATGCTTCCCAGCTGCTGCACAGTAGCTTTAGTTTTACTTATAAAGGATGATGCTTATCAGCCATCTCCAATGTTGCACATCCTAAAGTGCTTTTTTGACCATGAATATATATCCATAAAATCTGACATCTGCATGTAAATGGTTTTTCCATTATTATTGAAATTTGGATTTAAAAGGCATTATTGGTCGGATGTAAGTATCCCTAACCCCTAGGGTTGGCTCAAGTGGTAGGGCCTTGTTCTTAGGGGTATGCTCCACCTAGGTCTAAGGTTTGAACCCCTGAATGCAAACGATTTCTAAAGGTCACATCCTATTGGTGAAAAGCTGATGATTTACCTGATCCGTGTGATGTGGGCTCACTACATGGGCATGTATTTTTCCCATATTATCATTACTTTATTTGCAATATCTTATCAAAAAATTATTGGTTTGCAATGTACCAGGAAGAGATTCAGAAGAAAACTGGCTACATTGTAATGCGAGCAGAGGGAATATTTGATGTGGATGCAAACACTTCTATTGATCAACTTTCTGAAGATCTAAATATCAAGATGCTGGAGGTATATTGCATACTTGTGTATTTTACTAATTATTCTTATATATATTCCAGCCATTTATTTGTTATTTCCGACCAGTATATGTGATGTATTGCTGATGATTTTTTTAATAATGTGGAACCTCACCAAAGCAGGGCCTTTAAACTTAACCCTGAGGAGTAAACCCTGAATACATGACCCAACCTGTCATAACCATGTATCAAGTAATTTAAGGGAACTCCTAGTGTAGAATCGAACTGGGGTGTCTAAGGTGCGGTTTGGATAATGAGATGTGTTGAGATGGTTTTAGATGAAAGTTGAAGGTTGAATAAAATAATATTAGAATATTATTTTTTAGGTTGTATACTTCCTGTGTACTTGGGCATTGCCTAGTTTCATTCTATTCAATAAAGATTATTACTTATCAAAAAAAAAAATTTATTATTTAGGGATTTGAAAAAGTTGAATTCTTTATTATATATTTTTTTTATACTTAATAAGACTTTTATTACCATAAATAGGCATAGCCCAAGTACACAAGAAGTATACAAGAAAAAATACCTACATACAACATCTAAGAAGAAAGGAAATGGTAATCACGGTTCATGTAATCACAGCTCAGCAGCCCACGGTTCATAAATATGGTAAGACCTCCCATGCTGAAAAACTTCCTATTTTCTTGCCAATCGTATGAGTGTAGTTATGGAAAAGATCATTTCGAAGTCACAAAATGCTTTTGTTAAGGGGAGAATGTCTCTAGTTGGTTCTCATTGCAAACAAATGTCTGGGTGGTAGAATCAGATCTAGTGTTTCTATTGTTCTTTATAAATTGGATACGGAGAAAGCTTATGATCATATAAATTGGGACTTTTTGGTGTATATTCTTGGCAAATATGGTTTTGGGGAGAGGTGGTGCAACTGGATGAACCATTGTATCACTACTGGTAGATTTTCGGTTTTGGTTAATGGCACCCCTATGGGTTTCTATAATAGTTCCCCTGGTTTAAGACAAGGGGATCCTTTATCTCCCTTCCTCTTTGTTTTAGTAACGGATGTGCTGAGCAAAATGTTGTAGGCAATGGTGGATGGGGCGTTTTATGTCTGGTTTTTCAGTGGGTGGTTCTTTGCTTGGGTGCATAAATGTCTCACATCTTCTCTTCGCTGATGATATTTTAATTCTTTGTGAGCTGTATCCTAATCATATTTGTTCACTGCGTGCCCTTTTGCTTTGCTTTGAAACTATTTCAGGCCTTAAGGTGAATTTGTCAAAGTCTGAAATGGTATCTGTTGGTTTGGTACATAATATTGGGGACTTGGCTGATATCTTGGGTTGTAAGGTGTCAACTTTGTCGATGAAGTATCTTGTCTTCCATTGGGGGCCCCTTGTAAATCCAAGGCAATGTGGGACAGTGTTATTGAAAAGATAGAGAGTAGATTGGCTGGATGGAAAATTATGTTTTTGTCTAAAGGGGGAAAACTCACTTTAATTAAGAGCACTTTATCTAATCTCCTTACATATTTTCTGTATTCCCTTTGCCTGCAGGTGTGGCTAATAGAATGGAAAAGATCTTTCGTGTGTTGTTTTGGGACGGCTTGGGAGATGAGAAAAAGTTCCATTTGATTAAATGGGACAAGATTTGTAACACCTTTATCTCGTGGAGGTTTGGGGGTAAGAAAGCCGAGAATTTTTAGTAAGGCACTACTTGGGAAATGGTCGTGGCGGTATCACCAAGAAAGGGATGCTCTATGGAGGATTGTCATTGATGCTAAATTTGGGAGCATTGGGGGAGGTTGGAGCTCAAATGATGTTTGGTGTGGATATGTTGCTTTGAAGGATGCTTTCCTTTCTCTTTTAAGGATTGCATTGGATGAGGATGCTTCTGTAGCAAACTACATGGACAATTCCAATGGCTTTGTGCAGTGGAATGTGAGGTTCATTAGAGCTGTTCAGGATTGGGAGGTGGGGGACATATCTGATTTTACAGCACATTGTATGCATTGAACATGGAATGTGGTGGGGAAGGATAAAATGCTTTGGATTCATCCTGGGAATAAGAACTTCTCGGTTAGATCTTTGTACAAGGTTATGTCAACCCAATCATCTGTTGTTTTTCCTTGGAAGGGCATATGGAAAAGTAAAGTGTCTCTCAAGGTTGCTTTTTTCAGTTGGTTGGCTTCTTATGGGAAAATTTTGACTATTGATAAGTTGAGGAAGCGTGGTGTATTTATTATGGATTGGTGCTTTGTGTAAAAGGAATGATGAATTGGTGGATCATCTTCATCTCCATTGTGATATGGTGAAGGTTTTATGGGATGAGATTTTTGTTAGGCTTGATATTGCATGGGTGATGCCTAGGAGGGTGGTGGATCTTTTGGCTTGTTGGAGTGGAATACAGGGCAATCATCAAATAGCAGTTGTTTGGAAGATGGTGCCATTATATCTCATGTGGTGCATATGGAATGAGAGGAATGGACGTGACGTTGCTTTGAAAATAGAGGACATTCGTTGGGAGGGATTAGAGATTTATTTTTCCATACGTTGTTACTTTGGGCATCAACTATTGTATTGGAAGGGGTTAGTTTTAATGATTTTTATGCTGCTTTTTCTAGCTCGGATTGTAATTAGTTGTTTTTCTCTTTTCTCTTGTATACTACATGTGTACTTGGACTATGCCAAATTATGTGGATTAATAAATTTTCTTACTTATAAAAAAAAATGATGAACAACCTTCCTATATGCTTTATAAACCGTATATTCATCCATTTCTTATTTATGTACTTAATATATCTAACATCAATACAAGAAGCATTTTGTTATCTTAGATCATACTCATAGTATTCATGTAATTCCAATACGCTTTGAGCTCCCATTGAGCTCACCTTGCACCTGTGGTGACACAGGGTTACCAATATGAGACAGTGTCAGGTTTTGTATGTGAGGCATTTGGATATATTCCACGAACAGGTGAGAGAATAAAAGTGGTCCTTGCTAAGGCAAATCAAGAAGAGAATGATGAGTCCAAATCTGACAATCAGGATGAGAAGGAAAAGCATCAAATTTTTAAGCTTGAGGTATGGTTTGGGTTCTTTTGTGTTTTTTGTTCTTTGGAGAACTTGTTACATTGAATATTTTCACGATTAAGTAGGAGAATGTACTTTTCTAATTTGTGAGAGTTTGCCTAATAGACTGAGTTGGCCCTGTCCCATCGTATCTCTTCTTTCCATGAAGGATCATATGCTGTGAGTTCCAATGTCCCCTTGTTTGAGTCTCTGTAGTGAGTGCCCTTCACCCAAACTTTAGTTCATGCTTCAGGCTGGGTAGAATTAAGAATTTTCCGAATTGCAAGCCAAAGCCAATAGGCTAAACTAATGAAATAGGTATCTGTCATGATTTTTTCCCAGTTGATTGGGCATTCCTTTCAGTTAAAAGGATAAGAATAAGTTTACCTACTGAAAAAAAAAAAAAAAAGGATAAGATTAAGTTGGATCTACCTGGAACTACGGGCATTGAATCTTAAGATTAAATGCAGACATTATTAAATATTGCTGAATGATGATGAAAGTCATTTTCATTTTAAAAGGAGGAGAAGAAAAGCAGCAGAGGAAATTTTGATGGACTTCATATATCTCTTGTAGCATTATTTTTGTTATTCTCAACCATTTGTAAATAGGGGCTGGATATGAAGAGGATGCCTCCTACCAACTTAAGCCAAGTTGTCGAGGTGGAAATATAAATCTTTTTGTTACTCTTTTTGACTGCATGAGAAAGAGAAGTTGGAATCTCAGAACAGTCTCATAAGCAATACCTTTATGAGATTTTAGGTTTTTGTATCTTGTGCATCCTCTCAGCAATGGAGCAGCATAGAAAAAGTGAAGATAAGCCTTATCATAATCTGCTGCTTTTAACAGGGTAATATTGTCGTATTGTTTTGGTGCAGATACTTGCAGGAAATGCCAGGAAGGTCAGTGCTGTTCGATTTGAACGAATAAACAATGGATACGAAATGCTGGAGAGCAAAGAGATGACTCGCTTGTTTCCCAAAATCATAAAGATGAAATGGAGTGGTGATGAGGACTCTGATAGCACAGAATATGATGAGGACTCATTCCCAAGGAGACCGGAGGATGACCTCTCAAATGAACACGAAGACGAACGTGATAATCAAAGTAGACACTAGTTATATCGATGTTTATATGTCCCATTCTTATAGAACAATCGAAGGGGTAAAAGATCAGAGAACAAACTAACAAAAACTAGATTTTGTGATGAGCAAACATTTTGAGATTTTCACAGATGAAGAGATGTGTCAACATCTGAATCATCAAAATTATTTATTTTGTCCATGACTGAATTTATCGAACCTAAATTTGCCAAAAGTGGAATCTCTGTAACCTGGAGATCAGTATGCTTGCTCTGAAAGTTCAGTTGGAAGTAGAGGGAGCTTTGAGGCAGTGAACTTGGTGAATTGATAAATTCGGAGTGGAAAAACGATCTTGTAGCATCGGAATAGGTTGCTGGATTAACCCTCCCTGGTTCACTTAGCAACATCCTCAATAGCTCCCGTGCCTCTCTCATCTCCTTTGCTCTCTGCAATTGTCTGAACCTCTCTTGAAGTAGGCCGGTGGATGAATGAATGATAGTGGCATCGAAGTATTGCCTACCTATGGGAGAAGAGTAATTTGCCGATGAGACTGATGTGGTGCCTTCTGATGTATCCTTGGATGTCTTTAGTCCTTCCTATGTATAGGACTTGGATATATCTTTCCCTCTAATTGATTTTGAAAGGTCGTTAATGAGGTGCAAAGTCCAAGAAAGGCAAAAGGTCTTCTTAGAGCATCCCAACCGGTAACGTAAATGGTATTTGTCCCCATAATTTGATAGAAATTTTAAGAATTTGCTTAAAATCATGTATACATCTGGATCCTCATTTTGAAAAAATTATTTGTGAAATGTACAGTGATTCTCTATATTTGGAGAACTACTGTACATCTTCATATTATTTTTTATTAATATTTTATTCTAATCATTTACACTTTTTATTATATTTATCAATTTTCAATCATCTACACTTTCTATTATACTCATATTTATTATAGTTTTAAATAATAATTTTAAAAATAATTTAAATAATTATGAAAATATAAAAAAAATTAATTATAAAAATATTATCATACTCACAAAAAATAATTTAAATTTTTGTTTAAAATATTCACTAGATTAATAATTCAAAAAATATTGAGTAGTTAAATTTGTAAATATAAGTGAAAGAAAAAAGTAATAAAGAAAGAATAGAGAAATATTATTTTAATAGAATAGATAAATGTAGGGAATTGGATGTAGTAAAATTTAGGGAAAAATTTTAGGGAATATACTTTTTAGCTAAATTAGAGCATCCTCATCCGGATCCTCATCCTCATCCCTATAATTTAACTCAAAATCACCTTTCCTCAAATTTATCCCTAAATTTTATTCATCTTCTAAAAACCTCCCACATCTCATTCCCCATCCCTATCTCTATTCTATTAAATAATATTTCTCTATTTTTTTTTTATTACTTTTTTCTCTCTCTTCCATTTACAATTTTAACTACTAACTCTTTCGTCTTATTATCTTTTTTTTCAAATATCAATTTCTATAAAATTTTTTTACGGTTTTGACTATCAAATACAACATTTTTTAAACCGAAATTCGTATTATAAAAATAATAATTTTTTTTTATTTAATTAGTGCATTTTCTAACGTGATGGCCATGTTTTATTATTTAGTATTCTTTATCCGTTTTTTTAATGGTTTTGAACAAGTCACGTATTGAATATAAAATTTCACGTATTTTTTTCTCGGTAACAGTGGCCTCGTATTTCTTTCATGTAATAGTGGATTAAATTTGGCATAACTTATAATTGTTTTTGAAATTATGGCATCCAATTTACTTGCACAAAAGTATAACAGGAAACTATCATCAAAAGTACAATAAAAAAATTACATTACAATCAATCCAAATCTCGGGCATTACTGCGTCTTATCATGATACAATTTCATGATTTACATATAATTGAGGTTTAGAATGGTACAATTTCAAGCATAGTAAAGGAAACAAGATATGATGGCAACAAAGCCCGATATTGTACCAAGGAGTTTGCAAAACTTATCACTGATATTGTTTTACATACCCCCTAAAAAACACTTACAGGGAGTGTATAGGGATTCATTTCACCATAAATCGAGACATGATACTGGAACCACAGTTGGAAAAAATTAGAGCAAAGCCCATTTCACTAGCACCATAAATTAAAGCAAAGTTGGATAGGAAGATTGCTAAATATTGTAGCACCGTCATCTGAGAAATTCATACCAGACCTTAACTGAAAATTTCACTTACCCTCACTTCCGAGATAGAATCTGAATCCCCAAAACTAAAAAAGACGGAAGTACAAGAATGGAATTAAATTTCAAATGAAGAATTCAATGAAGAATTCCAACTCAATCAAGCCAGTCAGTAGCGTTGAATCAGTTGATTTACAAAGAAGAGAACGGAACTAAACTCTAAAAACCAAGATTCTATTTTTTCTAATCTCTTCGTTTTTGTTCTTATTAAAAAATTTAGAGCTTCAACCAATGAATATTCGCGAAACGTACCTCGATCAAGAGCTCTCGGCCGTAAGACCTCGATTGCAACCGAATCGGAAAGATAACCCAAGGATATGCGGTCAAGATCGCGCCGTTGCCCTTTCCTTCTCTCTATCTATCTGCGACTGAAACTGTAGAAGACGAAGACCGAGACGACCATTATCCGAACTCATTATCCCAACAAGTAACAGTTACAAAACAAAAGAATATACAGCAGAAAACCCATTATCCGAACTCACCACAAACAATTAAAACCCTAAGCAAAAGCACCAAAATCAAAGAAACGGAAATACCCAGATGGTCATTACCTCTGATCTTGCTGGTTCTCGGTCAGATTTAAGCATTAGCAGAAAGATAAGCTCGCAAACAAAAAACCCCAACAGAAGGAAATGTGAGAATTTAAGGAGCTTCGGCCCTACCTCAGAAGGAAAACTCCATGAACCACAAAGCAAAATCAAACAGGGAGGTTTCAGACCGTGGAAAGCGAAAGCAAGCAGCGGAGAAAATCCGAAGAAAAATGGAGTAGTATCTGGGTCACCCGGCCGTGCTGCGTTGCGAGGGAGGGGGAGAGGGGGGGAGAAGAAGACGCGGGCTGGAAGGGGCAACGGTTGGGGCGAGAGAGCGATGCGGATGTACAGTGGGTCCTCAAATATGGGGACCTCCTGTAGCACCCCTAATTTTCATCCCCATTTTGGGGAACGGGATGGAGAGGATTTTTGAGCCAAACTGGTAATTTTTTTCCAAATTATAAAGATGGGGTGGAGATGCAAAACGGGATGTGAGTGCTCTTATAATAAATTTTATAGGGAATGAGATGTGAATGCTGTTAGGAGAATATGGTAGGAAGGGACGTCCAGAAGGAAGTGTGAAATGGCTTTTCTAGTTATTTCCCTAGGCAACAAATAAATGGTTCACGCCCTGTCAGCTTGTTTTCAAGAGCTTCTATTGCTTTGGAGAAGATGTTACCCTCGTATGTTGGGATCTTGTTATTTTACATTAAAACACTATCTTTTCACTTTGGTTGAGTGCAAAAAAAAAAAAAAAAAAAGGGAGATATTATGATGAGCGACAGGACAAGAGCCCTTGTTAGAAGAGGGAATAACCTTGGGGGTGCCTTTTTTTTTTCTTTTTTTTTTTTTTTTTTTTAAGGTGAGCATATTCATAGTGTAACTTTGGAACAATAAAGTGTAACTTTGGAGAAGTGGGCGCATGCTGGCAACTGGGAAGCTATCTTAAGCCTATTTCTAGCAAACTAGTGTTGGGACTAAAGGAGCTTGTTCTAATTTCAATAAGGTGTAATACCCTTGAAGGGGACCAAATGACAACTGGACATTAATCCCAATTAAAATTACAAATACGTGGCATTGAGTAAAGGCATTTATCAAAAGTTATGCCAAGTTTTACAATTATGAACTAATTCAAATAATTACAAAAAAAAAAAAAAGGGGGAAAGATGAAAGCACCATCGACTGTACTGATCATATCAGTAGGTAATTAACATATTGATGGAACTGAACTAAAAGAGCTGCCATGTGAATGAGCAAGAAAATAGACATATAATTAATGTCAAGAATCAAACTACTCCTAGCTTTTACATACGCAGCTTCTTCCTTTTAGAATCCCATAACCTATATCCAACAAATATACAAAGAAGATCTTAAAACATATTTAAGATCTTAAACAAGATCAGTTGATTCAAACCAACCCCCCCCCCCCCCCCCCCTTTTTTTTCTAGCTTTGATTTCGAGGGAAACAATTCTTTAAAGTGTAGTTGACATTTAGTATAGGAAAAAGAAGTCAAAGCAATAGACCAGAATCTATATAAATCTAGAACTGAAGATGGAGTTGATTCTGATTCTTTGAATATGCTGGAGTAAGCGACAAGGTATCTAGCTTAATGTTCTTACGAGGATCCTTTCATTCATTGTATTTGGTATCAAGGAAAATTGCTGACAAACAAAAAAGAAACATTGTCAGCTTATTAAATGATCTAGTCAATAATCTCTGAAGTAATGAACACGTTTCTTTTTTTTTTTTAAGATTAAGTTTATCGAAATTATCAACGTATACAGACAAATAAAGATCTAGCTAGCTACATCTCAGGATGTCAATACAAGCTAATTAACAAGTGACAAACAAAGAAGTTATTTTGAATCTAAAAACAATATTAATAGTAAATAAAGGAAACGAATCTCTTCCATTAATATGATAGATCGGTGTGAGAGTACCGGGGAAGTTCATTCCCTGATCACATGAGAGGGCAAACACTAGGTGGACTGGGATCATAAGCCACTTTATAATATTCAGGCTGAGGATGATAACAAAGTGGTACTGTCCATGCACATGGAGGTGGATCTTTCTTCTCTTCTTCCTTTTTCTTCTCGGGGGTTTCCTTCACTTTTTCCACGGTTAATAAGCTAGCACAGCCAACCTTCTTCCTCAAGGATTTGGTCAAGCAAGCTGCATCAACTCCATCTCCAACCACCACCACTTGATCTTTCTTTTGCCCATCTAATGTCACTGACGTAACACCTAAATATATGTATATATATATATATATATGACATTAATGTAAACCAAGAGCTAGAAAAAATCATCGGAATACGAATCAAGCAATTGGGAGATAAGATTTTAATGAACAATATTCAAGTATGTATGAGCTATGAATATATACCATCTGTTGCAGCAGCTAAGGCCAAGGCTTTGGAACGGCATTTGTCACACGGTAGCACCTCAATCACAATCTTTTGCTGCACACCATTCGAGCATATATAGAATACACGTCTAGTCATGTTGATATGCATACAAAAACTGACGGGTAAAATTATGACAGATCGTTCCGGCTGCTATCAATGTATTTATGCACGAGGATACATAGTGGTGGAACAAAATTGATCTTGATATTGCAGAAAGAGACATTTTGCATGAAGCAAATAAAATGAAGGAGCTTTGTCATAACATAAATAACCAGTGTAGACATCAAGAAAAGCATTGTTCTTTCTTCTAGAAAAAATAGAAGAGTAACATAAATCGTTGTTTGGATTAGATGACTTACCTTCATACTCGGAAATGTTGGACAAAAGCTGAGTTTTTCAAGAGGTGGGTTGGTACAAATGACTTGATTTTACAAGAAGCATGCAGATGAAGAACCCTCAGACTTCATTTATAGTCAGCAGTTATAACCTTACCAAACCCACACCCCCCCCCCCCCCCCCCCCCATCCTACGTGTTAGTGATCAGAGCAGCCTAGATTTGATTATGGAAATTGACTAATCAGGCTGGAGATCCGCTTTTTAGGGGTTCAACTTATACTGCCCTATAACAAGCATCCACGAAGTTGCGTTTGCTTGCTAATTTATCTTTACGAACTGTAATAATCTCACTACAAGTCAACTATAAAGCAGTAAGTCAACTATAATTAGACATTTATAGAGTCCAAGAGTTACAGCAGTGTATCACTGGTGATCTCCGTACCATCACGTGTTTGGACTAAATTAGTGGCGGAAATGACTGAGCTCAGAGCTCTCACGATCAAGTAAAAAGTCTTGTTTTGTGATTTGTGTTTTCCAGATCTCCCAAGGCTTTCTTTCAAATGTAAAACTCTTTGTTGTGTCGATCCCAATAATAGCTAGTTAATTTGTTGAGTTATCTGACCCAAGAACTTGGAGCTAGCATGAGGAAATGGGCTAATATCGGCCGGGCTGACCTTGGCAGAGTGTGGCACAGCACAATTGATATATAGAGCTGTTTTTTTTTAAGTTCCTGCTTGCTAAAGAAACCCATAAAGTTCAAATTTTTATATTGATTGGGCTTGATTTAAATGAATCTGTCTTACAAGAGACATAATCAGTGGGGTATCTATCTTGTCCATGAAACCATCTGATCAAGATGTGCGTGTGTGTGTATATATATATGATAATGGTACAAAAATTTGCAAGGTCTGAACCCATAATGACATTATTAAAGAATAAGCAAAGACAAAAACCAACGTTGAATAAATCATTTTGTATATGCCGTGGAGAGTCACTCTAGTGTGTTTCTTTGAATTAGTGGTGTTCCTCCACGACTGCAGGATTGTCCTCGTTGACCCACAATTACAGCTGTCTCTATGTGAGGTTCCCATCTTGTTCACACCATCATCTTCTTCCCAATTTAGTTTTTTTAATTGCTAATTGGATATTATATATAATTGGTAACCAAGCCAGCTGAGAAGTCAAAATCATGTAGATCATGAAGTTATATAATAATATTGGTGATCTGCAGGGCCCATAGAAATTATAGTAGCAGCAGCACTGCATATTTCAAGTAACTCATTCCAATTCAGAATCATTTCATTTATGGAACAGCTAGCTGATCTAGAAGGACATGAATACTATACTGCAGACGACAATCTATTTCATGATATATGCAGCATTCATGCTTAAAACGTTGCACATCATGATGTAAACATCGAGCTCCTCTATGCCTGCATCCAAGGTTTTGAACCATCAAGGCAGCAAATATTACCCTCAGGCAGTTCGAATGTGCAATGTGTTGAAAGATATAATATAAATAATTAAATTAATATCTTCCGATCAGCTCAGGTTTTTGGGAAAAAGTGGCCGTTCAACACAATCTTTGAAATTCCAAAAATCTGAGATTAAAGGAGCCAGGGTACCCTCAGAACGGTTTAAGATCACAAGATCAGGGACCCAAGTTAGCTGCTCAATGCTCATCCATCTGAATGATCTAACCACGTGCTCATGATCATCAGAAAGAAGCATGTATCCGAGTTACTCTATTCTGCATAGTTTGGAAAGAAGAAGTATCAATCGCTTCGGATCTTCTATTTCACGACAATGGATCTTCAGAGAATTTGATAAGAGCTTCTGCAACATTATCACCCCAGTTCCTCGAGAGTCAGCATGCATGCAAAGGACTAGCATCTTACATATTGGTAGAGCTGGAAAACTTTGTGGGTAGACTTGGGCTTTACGATATGGAGAAAAGTTGAAAGGTTGGGCTAAGTCCATACTTTATGTATGATCATTGATCAGTCAGAAACAATGGTGTTGGAATCTTGGCCTTGGCTAATCTTGAATTATGTAAATCCTGGCATCTTAGCATCATAACTCGTTACATTCCAATTTTCTCTTGCAGCGACTCTGTCCGTTTCAATGGCGCTATCTCTAGAATTTCTATATATATTTGAAATATTTATATATGTTTATATTTGTTTGATGACAAATATTAAAAATTGTATCATTATTATTATCTTATAAGTAGTGCTAGACATACGTATAATTTTTATATATAATATTATTTCGTATTAAGTGGCAGTTCTATTTTATTAATTTAAATTATAAGTATTTCTTATTTCATTTTGCTGACGCGATAAAGTTTCTTAATGACTATCAAATCAAAAAACAGTTTCAATTTTTCGTCATCGACGTGACATAAAGTAGTTAATATCCAAAATACACTAGATTTAAAGAGAAAAAAAAAACATTGGATACGGTAATTAGTCAACAATTTTCTTTGGGCGTGTGAAATACCCGAAGTGTCAAACACAACTTGACGGTTTAGGCTGCCCACGGTATCTAATCCATCCCCTCTTATTATCTCAATCCATATGAAAATTATGAACAAAATATAATAAAAATAATTTATTTTTATTTATTTATTTTATATCTTAATTTTTTTAATATTTAAATATTTAATTAAATGAGATAAAATGAAAAGTAAAATTTCGAATTGCTCGATACATGTAAAATCAAATGTTTCAAAAGCTGTGACAAAAAAAAAAAAAAAGAAGAAGAAGAAGAAATGTTTAAAGGATAATAATCCAGAATCCTCCCTTGATGGCCCTGTAGTACTGTGAGATTACCAACCTAACAAATGCTGTTGGCGGGTCATTTACTTGCTTTAATCACACCTACCAGAAAAACCATCAAATTAATTGCACGGGGGTAGAAGTGGAAAGTAACAGAAAACTGTTGGAAATAATTGAGTTACGTCTCGTTCATATATACAGTTTAAATAAAATATTTTAAATAGTAATGAGGTGTTTAAATTAGATGAGATAAAATAATTTATAAAAAAATATATATTTATATATACTGTTTATACATTATTTATTGTCAATTTTTAATTATTTATTATTATTTATTTAAGTAGATATTTTTAAAATTTAAAAATAAAATATAATGTGTTTAAATTGAAAGATACAATACAAATGAGAAGCATTTGATAACTAAACCGGATTTTAGATAATATATATATATATATATTTGGATCAGTAATATATATATATATATATATATGTTGGATGTTACGTGCTGTCCACAGACAGGCTTGTACCAGCTCAACTGAGCTTACCATCAACTCATATAAGACTCATACTTGTATGGTTTATCGAGCTGTCTTACGTCCTCTGTCATTAAATACTCTCCAAATTATGACTGCAGTTGAATCTCAGTAACTTGTACAAAGAACATGCAAGCAGCTTTCTTCTGGGTATCAATGGGTGAAACCAACGGCTATAAATCAATGAGAAATATTTTAATTATAAAGAAAATAAATTTATAAATTAACTTAATTTGATTATGTAATACGTTATATTATAAAATTATTTTTATTATAAATTATATATAATATATATCACATCAAATCATGTTAATTTATTAATTTATTTTTATAAAATATCTAATTTATAAGTACTATGGTATTTTTCTGAATTATTTACATTGAAAACTCTCATGTTTGAAGTTAGAAAATATTGTCGCTAATTATAGCTAAGGTGAGTGGTGAAAGAAAGCTGCCCTTATCTAATTAATGACGTGTTGACTAAATCGATCGCCATGTTAAGTTATTGATGTTAAAACCAATTGATATTTGAGAAGTGTACATAAATTTCTATATTAAAAAAAAAAAAAAAAGGAGAAGGGTACATAAATATCATATATCGCCATCAGGTCGACATAATCAAGATGAAAAGAGCACTCATGATCATCATGTGGATAAGTGAGTACCGAGTAAGTTAATTTGTTGCGTCAATCTCTCAGCATTGGATGCCAGCCATGATATACATACATGTAGATCTTGTGTTTAATTGGGAGATAAATAATAATAATAATAATAATAATAATAATTAAAAAAAATGAGCTCCTTTTTCTTGGGGTGAATTAATTGCAATGTCATGCACCATATAATATATATATATATATATATATATATATACACGAGTAATATTATATAAATTCTATATTTCTATCATATTTTTATCGAGTAATGATATACACTACATCATAATCTAGGACTATACATCGATAGGTTCGGTGTTTGATGCCAAACTGACACACCATCGACCTCTATTATGAGTCTATTAAATCGACAGAAACTAAGAATTTGTGGAGAGAAAATCGATCACATTAGTATTGATGTGCGTCGGTGCAGTCGTTGGCGTCTTCTATGACGGAAGAGAAACTGAGAAAAAATGAAGAAGATTTGTGCCATCGTCTACCATAGAAGAAGAAGGAGGTTGCAGAGATGAAGAACTGAGAAAGATGACGCGAGAAAGAAGAATGGGGGTGGGGGGTTATTAACTCATTTTAAAATGACAAATTTCTATTATATTTTTTTTAACATTTAGGTCCTAAATGACGTCGTTTTATATACATCTATTTTAAAAAATATATAAATAGACTGAATCGGTCGGTTCAACAGCTTCCCAGGGATTCAACCAGGCGCTGAATTGCCGATGTCAGTTTTCTTTCAATTCCTCTCGCCCGTTGACTGGTTCTTTGCCTGTTCCGACCAATTCCATATTCCGATCTTCGATCCGATCAATTCACAACCGATTTAGTCGGTTCCTGTATAGCCCTTATCACAATCTCACTTGTATCACTATATATGATGTGAGTCACATTTATTATTATTTAATAATAAAAAATCAAGTAATAAATAATTATTAAATAATAATAAATATATCACATCTTATTTAGTGGGATACAAGTGAGATGGTAGTATAATATATATAATTTCTTTTATCATAAACGTGCTATATCTTATTTAATAAAATATAAATGAAATGGTAATATAGTGTATAAAATTTTTTAATATAATAAAATAAGAATAAAATGTTGATATAGAATTTTCTTATATATAAAGCTAACAATGATTACGCATAATCATGATCCTGTGATCAGGCATAAAAAAGAAACTCTAATTACATCATGCACTTTTGGATAAAAAGTCTCACCTAATTTGGAGGTAATTGCTCGACTTTTGGCCTCTTATCTTTCCAAGGAAATACCGAATTTTTTTAAAAATAAACAATAAAAAAAAAGGCTTTTACTACTCTATTAATATTTAGCCACCAATTAATAATTATCGTTTTACTGCACGTGAAAACGTGTTAAAACTTAGGATTTTGAGCCATGCATGCATGCCAACAGGTAAATTCTTTGTGGGGTTTTCATGTCTGAGAACCATCCTTATCACCATCGATCGGTATTGAAGATCGACTGCGTGTGCCAATGACTTCCACGTAATTAAGCAATATTAAAAACGCGAAAGTTTTACAATATACCATCTATTTAATTAATATATAATTTATTATTTTTATTTTTATATCTTAATATTTAAATATATGTATATTTAAATATAATAATAAAAATAACAAATAAATTAATTAGAGATGTGTTGTGTAAGGCTTTTATATAATATCTCTCATTAATATATAATATTGCTACTCCTCAATCTTAATTATATAATAATTGATGATGATGATAAAGAAGAAGAGAAATCTATCTTAACAAATAAAAATGACTTATTTACTAATTAATAGGAAAATAATAAATAGAAAAAGATAACAGAGACTGAGACTGACAATCATGTCGGATATTTTTTTTCTACTTATTTATTTACGAAAGAAGTTTTAATAATTCATTATTGGATGAATAGATGTTAGCAAATATATATATATATATATATAAATATTAATGTGTGGCACCGCTATTTATAATTTCAGAATCTAGGGCATCGCTTGTTAAAAGACAATAGAAAGGCCAAGTAAGGTCAACTCGCATGCAAATGTCGACGCTTAGCAAGTTGTCTGCTGTCTCTTTCTATGGATAATCGGACACGATTACTACTGCTTATCAAAATAGAAAAAAATAAATAAATAATTTTTAAAAATTCCCTAAAGCTCCAAACAATTTTCTTTATATTTCATTGGTAAAAAGTAAATCCAGCCAACTTTTTAGAAAATAATTATATACAAGATGTTACATATTTATCACTATTAAATGATTATTTATTAGATAATTATTTATCATCTAATAGTAATCAATATGCTACATCTTTCTAGATATTAAAATTTGAAGTAAGTCTTATATTATTAATTGGTTATATTATATGGATGATATGGCTGCCTATAATATAGCGTTAACAAAATTATTGTAACTATTTTATTTAAAGAAAAAACTTTATCATCAAGTCAAAGTAGACATGAATGTTTGTACATAAAGAAAAATTCTTTATTCTCAAGATCTTATCCATATATTTACTTTATGGAAGATTTTCAGTGATCATAAAGTTATAAGTACTCGACATTAACCATTTTTATTAATATTAACCGGATATATATATTTTATATAAGAGGGTGAAGAGTTTCAAATTCAGGATTTCTATTCCAAGAATCGGATCATATGTCATCGTAAACATCGAGCTCTTGACTATGAAGATTTTTGTGTTGCATGACAATAGGTTAGCAGATAAGGTACTTCATAACAAGAAAATAATAAAAATGCAGGCTTAATTAAAACAAAAGTGTGCAACCTAGAGCAATTTATTGTATCGTTTCCTTCAAATTAAGCTTCATATTTCCTCAACACAATATATAATTTAGTGAGATGTAATAAAATTTTAAAAAATAAAATAAAGCTACTTTGAAATGAAAAAACATGAAGATTAACTTAATTAAAATCGTTCATTTTTATTCTAAAAGATTATGCATATATAATTTCATAAAAAATTAAAATTATTTTTAAATTTGAGAATAAAATAATTAAGAAATTAAGCAAACAGAAAGCCCGATTCTATCTCACATATCAGCTAAGATAAAACCGTAATTTACTATTTACCCATGTGTTTTTTATGAGCTAATTTTACCCATCAATCTCTCTCGGAAAAGATCTTTTCCCCCTTGTTGACCGATAAACTTCACCAAGCCAGCCGGCTGAATCGGTCACTCCCCTATATTCTTTCTTACCCAATTTACTCGAACTGCTTCCACAATCATTGCTAATTACCAATACATCCCCACGAAATTATCACTTTTATTTTTCTAAATAATTATTTTTTCAAAAAACAAATTAGCAAATTAGTATCATGTGCTAGTAGACTAGTAGTAACGCTCCCGCCAAGAAGCTAAAATGCTAAGCATATAGAGTTTTGAAATTCTAAAGAATAAAATAAAGAGTTCTGCTATATACTGATGTAATTAGTTAAAATAATTTTTTTATATTAAAAAAATAATACAACTAATCACATTAATAAAATGTATAAAGAGTATACAAAAGTGACTCTACATAAAATTTTTATAAAATAAAGATACTTATATTTATATTTTCCTAAAAAAGGTAGAATAAATAAACATAATTTAAGATTTTTATTTGTTAGCTAGCATAAAAAAAAAATTACACAAATGGCTCATAATTTAGTTAAATGGGTGTCAATATCATAAAAAAAAATGCTTTGGGGTCCCACATTTATATGTATATATTAAATGAGTGGAGTAATGCTACATACATTCGTGAAATGTGCAAATATCACGTAATTATTTTGAAAGAGTGGAGTTTACGATTAAAAAGTTAATTTTTTTTTCATGTGGATCATGAATTAATTCACTTTTTTAAAAAAATTGTACAGTATTTATATAATCACGACTGTAAATATTATTTATCTAAATAAGTAAGTTGGATACCATGCGCAAACATAATAAAATAGAGAAAATGGAAAGAGGTTCGTCATGTAACGATGATTAATGCACCTTTATTTATCAAAATAGTATTATCTCTTGTCTTTCTCCCATAGAGAGAAAAATATAAACAAAGTTGCACGTTCTAGCTTGTTGTATTCGAGTTTTGGAATTACCGAAATAAAAAAAATTAAATATCCTTAAAACAAAAAAATAAATTAATAATAATAATAATAATTATATAAAGTTTTGTGAAGTGCTAAGGTTTACGAGCTCTGCATGGTCCCCCATCCCACCAAGCCTGAGATAAGAGGTTAGTAAATCTCGAGAAAGATCCAACGGTTCAGATCCGAGGAGGACCACTCCTTGAACGACAAAAGAAAATCCACGTTTGTGCCACTCAAGATATACATTTTGCCGACATGTGTGGTGGAAGTTATAAATTTAGCACATTGGAATTTCCGAATTATCATTTTTTTATTCCATAATATATATTTTTTCTATTAAAAAAGAAAAATTAGCTTCACTTCTAGAAAGGCTATTAATGTCATTCACGTGGTCCATGCAGTTGTGATCACTTTCGAAAATTCAGCAAAAAATATGGCCATAATTATATGGAATTATATAATCTGAACGTAGTTTTGAAAAGTTAAAAACAAAATTTCAAATCAAAATCTCTAGTGGCCCTGTTTGTTTCCCGGTAAGTTTTTTTTTTTTTTAAGCAGTGTTTATTAAGTTCTTGACAAAAACTATTTAAATTTACCTTTTCTTTTGAGAGTTTGATTACTTTCCACGAAAAAAAAAAGGAAAAGGAAAATGTGATTATTGTTATTTATTTAAAATTTTGTTGTGCTCTTTAAATGCAACATTTCTGTCAGTTTGCTTTTTTGAGATAAACATGATGTCTATTTTTCCCTGGATAATGAATGCTTGAGAGTGTCGTAGAGAGAGAGAGAGAGAGAGAGAGAGAGAGAGTTAAAACTTAAAACATGGTGTTCGAAGAAGGCCCTCTCTGTTGGTTGTTTGAGTTCTGACTGCTGTTTGCACTGTAGGAGACTACATAGATTTGGTGGGTGTGTTGCATCTGTGGTGTGTGTTCCTATTTCTTAGTCAGTCTTAATTGCGCAGTGTCATTTTCTGTTCATGAGTTTGCTTGAATGACAGTTAACATTTTGCAGGTTCTTGCTTAAGATTTGCCTGATATATGTTTGTTTTCTCCCTTTGCGTTCGATATATGTTGTTGTTGGTTATGTAGTTTTTTTCCCTACTTTATCGTCCCGATGATTATTAGTTTCGGGTTTCCAAAAACCGGTGAAAAAAGTTTCGAGTTTGGAGCAATTTTTTTGGTTTGTAATAAAAGTTGTATCCTTGGAGTTCGTATATAAAATACAATGACGGCACTATGTTGTTCTTTGAAAAAAGATTTGTATTTTAGTTCAGTGTTTTCTTTCTCTAAATCTGGATTTATTTTTCTTTTCAAGACGGAAAATATTTTGTCGTGTTGGTGATTCAAGGTATGGTGTTTGATTCTTTGGAAAGAATAGCGTTTTGAACATGTGGTTTCCATGGACAAATGTTCTTTCCATATTTCCTATTCCAGATTTGAGAAAAAATTATATACTGTTGCTCTTTCTGGGGGCTGCAGTCTGTCCTATAATGGATTTCCATATATGGTTTGCCGTAAACAAGAATGACGGGAAAAAGGAGTAGACTTTGCAGAGATTTCTTTTCTGTGTCAGTGTGTCTCACATATACATCAGATTCGTGGAATAGGGTCTCTATTCTTGAAGCTTCTGACAGAAAAAATGATGTTGTGTTTTTGCTGATTCTATTTATAGGCATGTTGTAAATTGTATTCTAGATCTGCAACTTTTTCTTCGACAGGAAGGATTAAGATTCTATGCGTTTTGACGTATCTCTCTTTAATCCTTTTATATTGTCTTAGACAAGTATGTAAGATTTTCCTTTTCGCGACTTCTTGACATTTTTCTGGTAAATATTTTGCCGTTTGTAGTGCTCTGCTTCTGCTGATTTGAATTCCTTGTGGAAAGTAGTTATTTTATATGTTAAACTTTTTTGTTTTTGGTCCGTTTGCAGCTCGGTAGATAGATGATGGATTTTTCAGAGTATACAAGAATAGTGTTCAACAGAATCAAGAAACTAGAACCAGAAAATGCTACAAAGATTATAGGGTATCTTCTTTTACAAGACCGTGGTGATCATGAAATGGTTAGATTGGCCCTGGGTCCGGACAACTTGATTCATGAAATGATTTTCAAAGCCAAAGCCGAACTACATCAGTTGGCAACTAAGTCAACACCATCTCCAATCTCACCAATCAAGAGCCCAGTTTTCAATCCTTTTTCACATGTCTCGTCTAGGCCTTATTCATCACCAACTGAATTTGGTGCTTCATCTCCTCGTTGGGATCCTCAGCTAACTAGCAAGTATGGTTCTGATTTCATTCTACAAGGTTGCTCAGATTCTACTGCAGAATTCCAAAACCAGACTCATTTTTTGGGTTTAGAGGACCCAATAGATCCTGCAAATTGTGGACTTTCAGGATTTTCGAACGATTACTTCTACCCCGATGCTGCAATGGGGAGCTTGAGTGCTAGAGCAAGTAGAAGATTTTCAAGCCTGCCTGAAGTTCCGGTTAAGATTTGTCACTATTTTAACAAGGGGTTTTGCAAGCATGGAAGTAGCTGTAGGTATTTCCATGGACAAGTCATACCTGAAAGCTTATCTCAGATGTATGGAAATGATGCCGTCAATGAGGATCATTTTTTCTCGCCTAGGTCGCTTGAGAAGCTAGAATTGGAAATAGTTGAGATTCTAAAATCAAGAAGAGGGAATCCTATTTCGATTGCTTCCCTGCCTATGATATATTATGAGAAATTTGGAAAAGTTCTTCAGGCAGAAGGGTACCTCACTGAGAGCCAGAGACATGGTAAAGCTGGTTATAGTTTGACAAAACTTCTTGCTCGTTTGAAAAACAGCATTCGGTTGATTGACAGGTGCAATGCAAATTTTAGGCCTTTAATCGGTTGCTCTACTGGAATAAACGATCTCTCGCCTACGAATATTTAACTGCTGCACTTTATGTTTTGCAGGCCTCATGGGCAGCATGCAGTAATTTTGGCAGAAGATGCTGCAAAATACATGGAAAATCGGAGTGAGAAAAGTGACCCCGGTCCAATTGTCAGTGGTTCACGACAGATATATCTAACTTTTCCAGCTGAAAGCACTTTTACAGAGGAGGATGTCTCCAACTACTTCAGGTAATTCCATGTTGGAACTCTTCTTAGGTGGGAGTTGCTGGCTTCTTTGTAAGTGATTTTGTAGTGTCGAAAGGTTCTTTTATTGTGATGGGTTTTGTTTGTAGCACCTTTGGTCCAGTTGAAGATGTGAGGATTCCCTGCCAACAGAAACGGATGTTTGGGTTTGTAACATTTATTAGCGCAGACACTGTGAAAATTATTTTGGCAAAAGGAAATCCGCATTTTGTTTGTGGGGCCCGTGTTCTTGTGAAACCTTACAGGGAAAAATCAAAACTTAATGACAGGTAAATTTGTTTTCTGTTCTTGTTGTGTACACTGTCAATAACCTGCCTTTAGATTAAAGAGTTTGATAAGTTGATAGATCTGAGAGAATTTTTCAGGGCTGTAAATTGTTCTTAAAATCTTTGTTGGAAACCTTGCGAAGACAGCTCTTTACAGCTTATATTTCTTATGGTTTTCAAAAGTTGGCCAGCATTAATTCACTGTATATGCTCAAAATTGCTTGTATTCATTACAGCATGTAATGGTGAAATTATATGCCTTTATAGCCCCATTTTTTTCCCATTAACAGAGGACTTTATTATCTGCAGTTTCGATGTTGGGACTCCTGTCTCTCACTCATTCAGTATTCCATGTGAATTTTTATTTTCCAGCAGGAGATTCCCAGAGAGAATTGAGCCTCAATTGTGCTATTCTCCCCACTTTGCTGACATGGAATCTGAGCTTCATGCAAGTGAGTAGGATCTGTTATAATATGCTAGTACTTTTCTGAAATGTATGGTTTGTGATATTCAACAATCCACATGTACCTACATATAGCTTGAAGGTGTGAATTTTTTTTTTTTTTTTTTTTTTTTTTTTAATTTTTTTTGTCGGTAGCGCTTACTCTATATCATTTTGCTTGGTCGTCCATTTAGTTGCTCACTTTAGTATAAAAAATTAATTATGGCCATACAGTTTTATGCTGTCTAATTTGCGATTATTTTTAGTGCCAAGAGGATGTGAAACCTCCAGGTTACTGAGGAAGCAGCTTATAGAAGAGCAAGAGCAGGCCCTTGAACTTGAGAGGATGCGTCTTGCAGACCTGCAGTTGGCACGGAAATCTACAATTAGTCAGCCTTATTTTGGCTACATCGATGGGTTAAAAGTTTCGGATGGTGTGTTGTTTTTTCCATTTGTTTCTCCACCGAGTGTTTTGGTTTTTGATAATTTGTTTGCCCGTTATTCTTTCTATAACTTTCTCCCTTGAGGCATTTCCTGTTCTTATTTTAATTCAATTCCTTGCTTATGCAGATCCATTAAATCTCCCATCTGCAGAGAGATTCAATTATCTGTTGGATGTTCTGAGTAATGGCTCTGCTAGCGATGATGGTAAACCCAGGCATACAGACACCCACACTGACCAGGAGAGGTATGAATTAAGGTAGAGACAACTTTGTTTGTGCTGTAAGTTAAGTCTTGCCGTCATTTCTGTCGTCCCCCCTCGTCAATGATTACCCCTTAATCATCTTTATCTTGAAACAGATCTTAGCGTTTAAATATTAGAGCTCTAATGAATTTCTATTCTAATAAATCAATCCTTGTTTATGATTGCTGCTGCTGCATCACCTCTCCAACTCTTAAGCTGTTTGGCCTTTTTTGTTTCGAAATCTTAACTGGGAGTCAGCTCTGATTCACTTTTAAAGGCCCTTTTGTAGTAGACTCACACCATTATCTGTTACATATATGCATGCATGCATGTAACGTGCATCAGCTAAGCATTGCTGCTGTTATGAACTCATTGCTTTTCTGATTGGATTTTATTATGTTTTTTTTTTTCTCCAGCAGTCAATCTCTTAATCTCCCCGAGAGCCCATTTGCATCTCCGATAGGTAGCAGCATTTCTACGGTCATATAGATTCAGCAACACAGAAGATTATAGAGATAGAGTTCTGGTTTAAAGGCAACATTGCTGGTTTTATACACCATTTTCTCATTTCACGACGAGTTCGTCAATCAATCAAAAGTTTCCTGCAAGTATATACTGGCTAACAAAGAAACAGCGGAAGAATATCCTCCCCCTTACTTCGGGTTGAAGGAACTAGAAAAGAAGAAGAATATGATACATAGAAGTATATGTTAAAAGGTTCTACAGTTTCTTAATCTCAATCACAGAAAGAAGGCAAGTGATTTGAATATTTAGCAGAGGATGTAATTAGTAGTCTTTAGTGGAAGATAGGAACCAAAAGGTATGCAATGTTTAAAGTGTTCTAGATTCTCTACGACACTGAACAGTTTATGAAATATCTTCAGCAAAAAGGTTTAGCAACAGCTTTATACCTGTTTATTTAGGGCCGTTTGGATATTCAAAACATCTCATCTCATCATTATAATTTTTATAAATTTTTATATAAAATATAATAAATAATTAAGACTTTTTCAAATTTTAAAACAAAATTAACATTAAAAAATTATATTATAATAAAATTTTATTCAACATTTAAAAAAGATATTTCTATCTCATTTGTGTAATCAAATGGAGTTTTGTAGATGCAATTCTCCTTGCTGATATCGGAAAGAATTACAATCTTCCATCTCCAAATCTCGTGTGATGGATTAGGTTTTACTTTTGTATCGTGGCCTTGTTTTCCCTTTATTTTTCTTCTCGAAACCACTTGATTTTGCATAACATCCCTTGTAGCAAAACCAAGTGATTTCGCTTTAAGTGGTAGAGCATGCGATTTGGTTTTCAAGGACAGAGGCACTGGACAAGGATCTGCCCATGAACAGAACACCAACCACTAAGAAAACTTGCACAACAATGGTGGGTTGCAGCTCATTATTATCCAAAATATGAAATTACATTAACAACCAGATATTCCACCTGGCTAAATCTGAACCGAATATGTTAACTCATGAGCCAATATGCCCAGCTGGAGTTGACTCAATCATCCGTACAAAGAGTAAATAATAATCAGCATACTGAGATCAATTGCTGATGACAATAATAATGCCCAGACGACGGGATATGGAGCCCCTGGTCTAGGAAGTGACTTAAAGCTAAGCAAGAAATTGACGATTCTGTGAGAGTGACATCCTAATAATAATAATAATAATAATAATATACTAGTTGCCTTGTATTATTATGGCAAAAGTTCAAAATCTATTTGATTAGGTATGAGTAGTGATGTGAGCCACAAAATGATTGACAAGACAAAACAAGTTAATGAAGATAAAGATGGAATAGAGTTGGAGTAATTTACAAGTACCTATATTTAAAATAATAAAAGAAAAGGAATTGCATTGTTCAGCCATGTCTCATTCATTATCTCCTTCTATATAATAATTGTTTTGAAAATGACACCACCCATTGATGGGTCCCTTGGCATGATATAATTCTTCTACCAAGCTGGACCTTATTGGATGGCCTGCTTTTCGGCAACTCAGAGCAAAAGCATGACCGCAAGTTTCGGAAAAATTAATGGTTTTTAAGAGAGCAGGTGTGTGAGAGAGAGACTTGGCAACCAAGCTGCATCAACTTCAACTCGAAGACTTATTATTAGCGAGAATCCCTTTTAAGAGTTGAACTAGCATATGCATCTCTATCACCTCCTTGTTAAGGGAGCCATGACTTGATGATGCTTTTGCTGAAAAGAGAGTGACTCTGCAGTGTTCCAAATGTACCAAACCTCTTCTTTGTGCTAGCAGTTTGCAGACTACGTATTTTCCTCTCATAAACATCGGAAGACAAGCAACCAGGGATGGTATTTGTTTATGTTGGGAACACATTGATTCATATACAAATTCAAATCAAGCTGATAATAAGACATACGATTAGGTAAAAAACGAGAACCTATCTAACACTTCACTATCACGGGCAACATAAAAATATAACACAAGAATCCTCACGCATAGCTGTTCAAATTATGCCTCTAATCTGAGCAATTCATACGAAATCACCGATCATTCGTTTTGCACAGCATTTTGTAATGATCAAAAGATTATAGAATTCCCAAAGAAAATGTTCAGTCTTTTCAGCTGTTTAAAGAAGTTGATAAAGATAAGAAAATCAAATCCACCCCACAACACCAGATCATTGGTAAGAGAAGAAAGTTACAGCAAATCGATTGTATACTTGTGAACGAATTGTGCGGTTATCTGACTAGCTCTCTCAACTAATAGCAGATCAGGGTAAATCAGCTATGACAATCAAGCAACATATCGTAGGGCACATACTAGCAGACAGGCTATGGAAGTACAGGTATAACATAGGAATTAGAAGCCAAGATTAATAAATTTCTATATTCTAATATATATGGAGGAATATTATCCTGTATCAAAAAGGGTAGACTTCAATGATTTTGGATATTGAATGTTTATAAATGGGAGGTTATAACCAGATCAGACTCACATAAACAGTTTACATTAACAAAACCTTACATTGGAACTATCAAAATTCAAATGCTAAGTCCAACTCCACCGTATACCCAGCTTAGGGAGAAAAAAAAAAACCTCTCCAACGTGTATCCACCATCTTCATTTCTAGGTAACTGAGGAGAATTGGATCCTGGATGTCCCACACTGTCTGATACATGGGACGGATGGAGGTGCCATAAGGTCAAAGGGCCATTAGAATATATCACCATCCGTTTCTATTATCATTCACTTTCTTGTTCAAGGATTCAAAGCTGACCTTCACTCAGGCATAGTTTTCCAAGGTCATCTTGCTTTTAGATTACCATAACTTTGTAGATAAAACCCCCAGCAGGCCCTTGATGAGAATATAACTATCAACTTCGCAATAAGACTAGCGTCAGCGCCAATTACAGTGCTGAATACCGCATCCTTGAACCATGGCACAACATTTGCTTGCTTGAGGCTTACAAAAATCAAAGATGAACTTCAACCGAAAAACCTCATTAACATTGGCAAAAAGAAGTTTTTGGTTGCCGAAGTTAATGGCGAGACTGCTCTACCAAGTACATAGGCCACACCTGAGTGCAGTGTGTTATCCTTTCTTTTCATATTTCTTTGCAAACTCCTTGAGCAGTAGTCTCTGCCGAAATGCCAAATATGTATCTAAACTGGTTCCAGCCCACTGTTGACAAAAGCACTCATCGGTTGGAACCAGTGAACTGAGAGGAAATGGTCCTTTCGGAGCTTTCTTTAGTGCAACCAAGAATCTATGACGAGGACGAATTCTCTGGTCCAAAGACAAACTTAAGTACATTGGATATTTTGTCAATGAACGCACCTCATTATGAAGTTCGTTGATCAAGTACATATACTTGGGCTTTAGATTCTCCTCCAGTGACAAAGATAACACCTGCACGCAGATTGAATTAAAAAAGACAATTAAACCGATGCTTATAGCAGGAAAGAAGAAAAAATTATGCCTAGAAAGTCTAGAATAAGGTTGAGGGTAAGTATGGAAAGATTAAACTGTTTTTTCCAAAACAAACACAAGCAATTCCAATCAGTTAAAAAGGATGAAAAGGAATTTCGCAAAGATTTAAACATGCATAGAGAAGTAAATTAACCTGTGTAAGGGTCGTTAAAATTTTCAAGATGTCAGCATCACCCATCCCAATACCCCTCAAGAAATTGATCCTAGGCAGTAACCCATCATCGATACTGTAATGGAGGAGCTGAGGATGTTTTGTCACCATCTTGACTATGTTATCTCTTGGAGCTCCCAACTCCTTTGACAGAAACATATAACGAGTATTCCATGTTATATCAATGCGCTGAACCAGAATTTGAGGGCTAAGTTGTATAACTTTACCTAAATCTTTTTCCTTAATGCCAACCTCTTCAACCAAGTATCTAACAGTGGGTTTCAATGAATTCTCAACACTATAAGAAAACAGAGAGGGAGCAGCTGAAATTATCTGGCCTACTCTGGAACTTGGAATACCCAAACCCATCAAGAAAGCAACATGGGACTTCAAATTATTCTCCACCGTGTACTCCAAAATTTGTGGTTGTCTCAAAAGTATTCTTCTCACATCTCTATGTTTGACACCAACACTCAACAAGTATTCCAACCTTTCTTGAGCGGAACACACATTAATTTGAAGGGAAGGCATGTGCCTTTCATACATCTGGATAAAGTGAGACTCCTTGAGCCCAAAGGTGGTCAAGTAATCAAGAAGGGGCATACATTTTTTATCCAAATCTATTTCTTCATAGAGCTGAGGATATTTGCCCTCCATAGATTTCCTTGTCATCATCTGTAATCAAAGACAACATGTATAATGTTTTTTCGCCATGTCAGTACAGTTCAAATTTAAACTTGACAGCCTATCATGTTAACGTACACTTACCTTCCCTCTGCCATTCATGTCCAAGGATCTGACTTCCTCTGTTTTCTTTGAATCATGATAGCAATCTCCAATGTCACTCCTTTGGAAGGTGCTCTTGCCATTTCTCACATACAATTGGTCTTCATCAACTTTGAGGTTTTGTCCAAACATGGATGATCTGATACCCCGGTCTTTTTCTGATTGTCTCTGGTTACCTTTTCTTGTTTTATGTCTGTTCTGGGACTTTACTCTCTTTCCATTAACATCAAATTCTGCAGTTTCCGCAAAGTCATCCTGTAGAGACATCACATTAATATCAAAACATGTCAGAAAATCAAAGTGGCATGTTTTATCACCTTTTGCATCTGCATACACATAACAACTACAGACACACCAGCAAACGCAGAGCTTAAGTGATTATGTATTTACCATGTGTAATGGTTATGGGTGTTTTTAAGCATAGGCCTGTCCACCTACAGGCTTAAGCTTTTGGATCAGAGCCTGGTTGACATGTTCTTAGATTCCACGTGCCAGGACCATTTGGCCATTTTTCTTTTGGCTGGATCATCAGGGTTAGAGGAACCCCACAACTGTTTTGGGTTGGATGTTCAAACGACAACAAAAGCAATAATTCTCCATGATTGTGAATATGGCCACTGGCTAAATAGGAGTCGTCAATACAAAATAGTTGTAAACGCTCAAGCAAACCCACACTGATACAAGTCTAATACAAACCATTTGGCTCGATATAGCTCCTAATCCAAAATGGGTCCGAAGTAAGATCTAACTGTCCTTTTTATTATTATTATAGCAGTTCGATTAGTTCCAGTGGCCAGAAATCAACATATAAAGAAAGTACAGTCGGTCTGATTTTAATTAGCACAAAATTTCAGAGTAAAAAATCTTATGCTTTCTAAGCACGAATCAAAAAGAAGTTCTACTTCTAAAAGCAGTAGCAATTACTTTGAAAGAGTTGAAAATTTGTTCTTGCGAGAGGAGCAAAAGAACAAAGTTCGTAAAAAGGAAAAGTCGACTCTTTCGAATAATTTGATTAGAAAACCCAGAACTGTGAAGAGAGCTTCCAAAAAGCGCAGAGTCGAATCTTAACTAGGACGCAGAAAGTCTTAAATGCTTTTTCGTTTTCATCTTTCGCCAGTAAAGAAGAGAACTAAAACAAAATTATGCTTATAAAAGGAAGGAAAACAGTTACAAGTAGGCAGCGGAAGTAAGCTCACATTGGGCGAGGACCAATCATCCTCCACCACGTCGTCGTCGTCGTCTTCTTCTTCATCATCATCAGTGTCAAATGGCGAGAGTGCCTGACCGTAGCGCGACCTCCGGTTGGACTTGAGGATCTTAGGACTCGAGTGCGTCGACCGCACCTCAAACCTGCGCCCGCTGCTCCTCCGCTTAACAATTCCTTCTCCAATCAAACATGAGAAAGACTGTACGATCAAGTGGGAGTCCAAGACGTTCAAAAAAAAAGGAGGGGTGGTATTGAAGGGGTAGAGAGACAGAAAAGATGCCATTTTTCAGGAAAAAAAATAATGTGAGAGAAAGTATATACCCAAAACCCTAAACCAGAAAGAAAAGAAAAATATTTTTCTTTCCTTCACAGGTTCAGTTTATCTTCTTGTTTGTTGCTGGGCATGCCCTGGTTCAGCTTCCTACTGTAGCTTCACTAATTCTGCTTCTTTTTTGTCGTATTAATTTTGTGGGTTTTTACTTTTTATTTATTTTTTCTTTTTGAAGATGGAAAACGGGCAGTCGTTTTTATTGAGTCACGTCTCACATCTACTCTTGCAGCTGGATTTTCTTTTCTGTTTTGCTTTCTCTCTTTTTTGTCAAATAATATACATTCCTCTGATCATATTATATATGAATATGGAACCAATCATATAATCGATTGCTTTTAAGCATATTGTTTTCACTCAAAACGTGGATGTATAGTTTGTGTTGAAGATGAAGAGAAATTAACTTGAAAAATGGAGTACGTATCTCCTTATGTCTTTCAATAATTCATCAGTAAATTACATCATAATAGCTGAACTTTATATAAGTTCATTTTTCACTCTTTAGATCAAATAAATAGAATGTAACTAGTAGTAATTAAAGCATTACATTAACTTCTCTTTAAAAAAAATGATGGTGAACTTATTTAATCAAGATGAACACATTAGTTCAATACTCCTCCTTAATGTGTTTGTCTGAAATTCCCAACATGGTCCTTAACATCTAAAATCTGTCCCTCGGCAAAGCTTTGGTGAAGATGTCTGAAAGTTGTTCTTTAGTGCTTTAATTGAATCTCTATACTAGCTTCAACTTCCCTTAAGTAGTGATACATAATTGCAATGTACTTGATCCTATTATGAAAAACAGGATTCTTGGCAATGGCAATTGCAGACTTGTTGTCACAATAGATCTCAACAGATTTCAAGTGCTTCTCTCCCATGTCTTCCAAACTTCTAGTAAGCCAAATAGCTTGATTTGCAGCACCTGCAGCTGCAACATATTCGGCTTGAACAATGGATTGAGCTACACATTTCCGTTTCCTTGAACCCCATAAAAATACTCGCGAGCCATGGTTAAAACAAAAACCTAAAGTGCTCTTCAAATCATCCACTGAGCCTGCCCAATCACTATCAGTATAACCAATCAGTTTTCTTTCTGGACAATGCTTGAATCAAATGCCATGATTAATAGTTCCCTGCAAGTATCTGAGGATTCTTTTTCCTGCACCAAAATGAACTTGGTTGGGTTCTTGCATAAATCTTGACAGTAAGCTTGTAGTAAACATTATATTTGGTCTTGTTGCAGTTAAGTAAAGAAGATTGCCAACTAAACTCCTAAAAAGAGCAAGATCAGCCTTTTTAACTCCTCATCCTTCTGGGACTTTTCTCTTGCAACCAGAGGAGTTGCCACTGCTTTACACCGGAGCATTTTGAACTTTGACAGTATTTCATCAGTGTATTTTCTTTGTGGAATGAAGATACCATCATCCACTTGACATACTTCCATTCCCAAAAAATAATGCATCATACCAAGGTCACGCATTTCAAAAATTTTCATTTTCTTTAGAACTTTCAATGACCTTGATATTCTTTCCTGTAAAGATTAAATCATTAACATACAAAGAAACAATTAATATATCAGCAGCTCCTTGGTGTTTTGTGTGGAGTGTATGTTTACTTTTGCTCCTTGGGAATCCTTGGTCAAGAAAATAACCATCTATCTTCCTATACCAGGCTCGAGGTGCTTGTTTTAGGCCATACAATGCCTTCTTTAATCTCAACACTTTTCCAGCCTCTTAAATAAACCCCTTTGGTTGGCTTACATACACCTCTTCTTGTAACTCTCTATTTAAGAAAGCAGACTTCACATCTAACTGGAAGATTTTTCATTTTTTTCTTGGCTGCCAATGCTATCAAGGTCCTGATTGTGTCTAACCTTACAACAGGTGCAAAGGTTTCATTGTAGTCTCTTCCAAACTGTTGAGCATACCCTTTCATAACCAGTCTAGTCTTATACTTCTGAACTGATTTATCAGGATTCAACTTGGTTTTGTAGACCCACTTCACTCCAATGACCTACTTTTATGCAGGAAGATCAACTAATACCTAAGTATCATTTTGCTTGATCATTCTTATTTCTTCCTCCATTGCTTTGACCTACACTTCTTCTTTAGAGGCTGCTGCATTATTCTCAGGTTCTAGTGACAGAAAATTATAGCTTTAATATATTTCATTCAATGATCTAAGCCTCCTTGGTGGTGAATCATTTGAACTATCTGAAAGTTCAGTTGTATAACTTGTATCATCAACTTGAACATTTTGATCTAGTTCTGAGTTGTCAATTGGAACTGAGGTAGTCTTCTTGGAGACTTTGCTTATTTCCCAATCCCCAAAAGCTTCTTCATCCATTCGTACATCTCAACTTATAATCAATTTTTTTTGTTTCTAGATTGTAGACTCTATAACCTTTTGACTGAGTACTATATCCCAGAAAAATTCCCTCTTGAGATTTCTCCTCTAACTTGTGTCTCCTTTGAGTTGGAACATGTACAACACAGATTCAACCAAACACTTTTAAGTAGCTTGCTAATGGTTTTCTACCATACCAGGCTTCATATGGAGTTTTGTCAGGCAGTGCACTTGTAAGACATCTATTCAACAAATACATAGCAGTATTGACTGCTTTAGACCAGAATTTTGTAGGTACACCTTTCTCCAATAAGATTGATTTGGCCATTTCCATCACGGTTCTATTTTTTCTTTCTCACACTCCATTTTGCTGAGGAGTGTATACAAAAACTTGAGCTGATGTTCCAGGCCTTCTTCTTCACAGAATTTGTCAAATAGTTGAGAGTTATATTCTGTGCCTCTGGCACTTCTCAAAGTTTGTTTCAACTGCTAGTTTGAATTTCTTGAAGATCCCCAACACTTTTGATTTTTCCTTCAAGAAATAAACCCAAGTCATCCTTGTATAATCAACAATAAACAAAAGAAAGTACCTGTTTTGATTCTGTGATGGTGTTCTCATTGAACCACACACATCCGAGTGAACCAATTGCAATGGTTTGTTGGCCCTCCATGTACTTTCAGATGGGAAGGATTTTTTGTGTTGCTTTCCAAGCATGCATCCTTCACAAACAGCCTTCTGTTCTTGCACTAATGGCAAGTCATTGATCATCTCTTTCTGATGCAGCTGTCTCAAGGCATCATAACTATAATGCTCAAACCTTTGATGCCATAGAGTGTAATGATTAACTTTAGCACTCATAGCTTTAGGATGCTGCCAATGAATAGGAAAATTCCTATTGCATTCCATTTTAATTTCAGCTATCTTTAGATTACTTTTGTTATAAAAAATTTGACATATACTATCTTCAAAGTGCAAAGCATTTTGAATCATCTGACCAACACTCAACAAGTTTTGTTCTAAAGAAGGAACAAGCAAAACATCTTTAATAGATTTTCTACATTTTCTTGTTTGAATGGCTACCGTTCCCTTCCCTTTGGACTCCATCATATCTCTATTTCCCATTTTAACTCTTGTTTTGATAGATTCATCAAGTTGTGAGAAGATGTCTTCATCTACTGCCATATGGTTATTGCATCCACTATCAATAAACCAAATGTTGCTAGCATTGTTGATGTGGCTTGACAAGCAAAGAACATATGCCCTTCATTCTTTTCTTCTGTATAATTTGCTTGTTGATTGGTTTTGATTATGCTATCTTTTTCAACATGGCCAAACCTTTTACAATGCGTGCACTAAGGTTTTCCTTCATGAAAACAATCATTTCCAACATACTTTGTCTTTTTACATATTCCACAAGGTGAAAATTCTTTATGTTTTCCTTTCTTCTTTTCCTCTTTCCAAGTTTTCTCTCATTTTTTTGATGAATTCTGGCCTTGCCTTTTCAAATCTTTTGACTTTTAAAATTTTACATTCACTTTTGATTGGAATGCATTTTCTAAAGACTCTTCAAATCTTCTCTCAACTCTCCATTCATGTGCTTGCAAGGATCCCATCAATTCAGTGATTGTTAGAGTAGTTAAATCCTTAGATTATTCTACTTGACAACAACATGATCATATTTTTCTATAAGACTAATTAAAATTTTCTAAACAACAAGTTGATCAATGATTTCTTCCCCATAAGTCCTCATCTAATTAACCAGTTCGATTAATCTAGAAGAGTACTCTTTCACACTTTCAGATTCTTTCATTTTAAAACTCTCTAACTCTCTTCTCAAGCCTTGAAGTTTGATAAATCTTACCTTTGCATTTTCTTGGAATTCCAATTGTAAAATATCCCAAGCTTGCTTTGAGGTTGTAGCTCTCATCAATATGGGAAACATAGAATCACTCACTGCCTGTTGAAGAACAAATAAAGCCTTTGCATTTTTCTGCTGCTCAGACTTTAATTGTTCTTGGACTGCTGTTGATTGTCCTTCAACTGGAGTGGTAACTCCTTTCTCTATTACTTCCCACAGATCTTGAGAAATGAAGAAAGTCTTCATTTTTATACTCCAGTAATTATAACCCTCTCCATTGAAGATGTGAACTAGTGCTGTGGCTCCAAAACTTGAAATTATTCGACCTTAAATAGATCGAACCTACTCTAGTACCACCTATTGAAGATGAAGAGAAATTAACTTGAAAAGTAAAGTACGTATCTTCTAGTCTCTTTCAATAACCCATCAGTAAATTACATCATAATAGCTGAACTTTATATAAGTTCATTTTTGAGTCTTCAGATCAAATACATAGAATGTAACTACCAATAATTAAAGCATTACATTAACTTCTCTTTAAAAAAAATGATGATGAAATTATTTAATCAAGATGAACACATTAATTTCAATAGTTTGCATATCTGCCTGTTCTATCTATCATCCATCCTGGTGCTATTTTCAATGTATACAAAAACAACCTCAATGCAGAGAAGCTAATGGCTAGTTTTGCAGACAGAAAACACCTCAGTCAAAGGTACTAAGAGGAAGTTTAAGCTCATTGTGCCCCCTTCATTCTTTATCATAGAAGTAGAGTTTTATTTCCCTTGTGTGAAGAGCAAATGAAGAGATTGGTAGCAAATTGTTGTGTTGATGACTTTGTTATAGAAAGTGCACTTTTTACATCTGCATGTTCGTTACAAAACAAGGATGAGAGGATACATTGTTCACAGACATATTTATGCCACATGCATTATCATCTAATGAGGAGGATTCTGTAAGTTTTTAGAGTTTGGCTCTACAAATGGAATGATCTAAGAAAAGTCTAAACTATATGAGTTTATACTTTTATATGACCGTTTAACATTATTAAACACAAATAAAGCAGAGTAAGATTGAAAGGAATTGTTTCCTTTTCATGCCATCGTATTTGCTACAAAGTGAGTATTTATATACATCAAGTGAGAATATTCTTTGTACTAATATTTCAGAATTACAAGTAATAAGATGACACATGTATAACAGAATTATTTTAGAGGATTCTGGCTTAGCACGTCCTTTGAATGTGCAGATGAGGTGCCTGTCTTTGAGGTAATTTGATCACTGCTAGTACACCCCTACGAGCCAAGCATATTTGGAAGAATAGTGAGGCTCGATCTCGATGTTGAAAATCTCGTGGTTGACAGTGGTTTTGTAAATATATCAAAAAGTTGATCCTTACGTGATAGAAAGGAAACTTGAAGAGCCTTTGCTTGAATACGATCCTGAACAAAGTGATAGTCAATATCAACATATTTGGTATTGGAGTGCATCATTGGATTCATAGAGAGGTAATTTGCCCCCAAATTGTCACAGTAAAGAGTATGAGGTTTTGTCAAAAATATGCCTAACTCAGATAGGAGTGATTGCAGCCACAACAGTTCACAAGTAGCATGAGCTAGAGCCTTATATTCTGCCTCCGTACTTGATCTAGCTATAGTTGATTGCTTCTTTGAACTCCATGAAACCAAGTTCTTGCCATAAAAGACACAATAGCCACCAGTTGATTTTCTATCTGGACAGCTAGCCCAGTCTGAAGCAGCCAGAGAAAAAAGGGGAGAAGGTGTAATCCAGAGACCATAGTCCAATGTGTGTTTTAGGTACCGTAAAATTCTTTTAACACTTTACCAATGAGATAAACATAGAGAATGCATAAACTGGCACACACGGTTGATAGAGAAGGCAAGATCAAGCCTCATAAATAATAAGTACTGCAAACTTCCTACTATACTTCGATAAAAAGAGGGATCTTCCACAGAAGTTGAATCAAAGGCAGATAACTTGGTGGAAGGGGACATGGGACTGCCTACAGGCTTTCAATTCAACATATTTGTCTTTTTGAGTAATTCCAAAATGTATTTCCTTTGAGATAACTTTAGTCTAGTGATGGTACGATTGCATTCAAGTCCTAAAAAATAATGTAAAGATCCTAGGTCTTTAATAGGAAAATCAATGCTTAAAACTGAAATGATATGAGTTAGAACATCCGAATTTAAGCCAGTAAGCACGATATCATCCACGTACACGAAAATACAACCACAAAGTGATGCCTGTATATAAACAACGATGTATCGAATTTGTAAACAATAAAACCCAATTCAAGCAACTGAGAACTCAATCGCACATACCACGCTCGTGGAGCCTGTTTAAGGCCATATAAAGCTCTGTTGAGCTTGTAGACATAATGAGGAAACTGAGGGCATACAAACCAAGGTGGCTAAGTCATAAAAACTTGTTCATCAAATGTCCCATGTAGAAATGCATTTTGGACATCTAATTATTGTATCGGCCAACTAGAGGAAATGGCAATTGATAGAACTAACCTGATTGAAGTGGGTTTCACCACAGGACTGAGCGTTTTGTTGTAGTCCAAGACCTCAAGTTGACTGTCGCCCTTGGCTACAAGTCGTGCTTTTCTCCTTTCAATAGAGCCATTTGACAGAAGCTTGGCTTTGAATATCCATCTATAGCCAACAAGATTCGGGTTTGAGGCAGGGGGAACCAATGACCAAGTGTTGGTGGACATGAGCGCATCGAATTTGAGCTGCATTGCATGTCTCCATTCTGAAAATTTTGAAGCTTCGATAACAGAGGTAGGTTCATCTGGGATGGCAGTCATATGAACATGAGGTAAAGGCCAGGAAATGGTGCCGTCTGTTCTTATTTTGGGATAAGGTTTGTTTGATTTGGCTCTGGTTTGCATGGGGTGAGTGTTTGGGGCTGGGTATTCAATGGGGAGAGGTGAGTCTGGGGAAGATGAGGGAGATTTTGCCCTAGGGGAAGCAGAGGGCGGGCTTTGTTTCAAAGTTGAGGCTTCAGATGATGGGCTTGTGTCTAATTCGAATGATGGGCTTGTTTCTAAAGGATTGTTTCTAAGGATGGGATTGATATGAGTCAGAGATGAAGGATTATTTGGGCCAGGGCCGTGAGGTGTCTGTAGAGTGGAGTTGGTAATTGATAGGGAAATGGAGCTGGGTTGAGAGGAGTAAGGGTGCTATGAAGGCCCAAGATTGGGAGAGGAAAATGGTAAGAGTGCATGAGATGGAGTGGACCAATTGTGAGTAGGTGGGCTCATGGAAGACACACAAAATGGGAATGTGTTTTCATTGAACAATACATTCCTGGAAACATACATTTTGGCAGTGAGAACATGAAAACAAAGATAGTCATGGTGAGAGGAGCTATAGCCAAGAAACACACACGGAAGTGATTTGAAATTGATTTTGTGTTTATTATATGGCTGAAGAATAGGCCAACATTGACACCCAAATGTCTTTAGAAACATATAATCTGGTTTTTAATGAAATAGAACCTCAAATGGTGACTTATTGCTTAAAACTGGAGTTGGAAGTCTATTAATTAAGAAAATAGCCATGACAAAGGCATCTGACCAATATGAATGAGGCATTGAGGAATGAGCAAGAAATGAAAGTTCAGTCTCAACAATATGGCAGTGTTTTCTTTCCATCGAATCATTTTGTGAGTGTGCATAAGGACAGGAAATTCTATGGGAAATACGAAATGATTGCAACACATTATTAAGCGCTCTAAATTCTCCATCCCAATCAGATTGTAGTGCTCGAATTTTTGTATAAAAACGAATTTCTACATGACGTTTAAAAGAAAGAAAAAATGTGACTACATCGGATTTACATTGGCTTTGCAACAGGAAGAATATAGACCAGGTGGAGATGGCGATTTAACAGGAATACTGACTTGAGAAACTATTTTATGAACGAGTTACATAGACGGATGACCTAGCTGAATGTGCCATTGGAAGGTAGAGACACGTTCACCAACATGTGCTTGAGGAGATGGAGGGTTTGATGGAAAGGCATACATGCCATCTTTAGTATGGCCTTGGAGAAGGACTTTCTTGGTTCGGGAATCCTTTCCACAAAAAAATGAAGAGTGAAATTCAAAAAATACACAATTATCTTAACAAAATTTTCTAACATAAACTAAATTCTTTGGAAATTAAAGGAACATGATAGAGTTTTGAGAGAAGAAAATTGCCATTGGTGGAAGGTAGTGTTGAAGAGCCAATATGATGAATTGGGAGGGAATTACTATCACCTGCATGAACTTGTTCTTCACCTGTGTACTCAGATGGATTAAGAGAAAGGTTAGAAAAAATCGGGATATCAAGTGTTATCAACAGGTGTGGATGGTGCTTGAGTGTAATGTGTAACAGAGGTGAAGTTAGCCGAGAGGGAGGGTGGTGGAGAGGATTGAAAACTAAAGTCAAAGTGATGGTATCATGGTAACAAGAGTTAGCTGTATGTCCTTGTTTGTGGCAAACTTGGCAAGTGGGTTGATTTGGGGAAAAGTTGGGTGGGAAGGAAGGAAAACGACTACCATGTCTGCCTCGACCACGTCCTCTATAACCACCCCTACCATGAGATGAACCTCTACCTTGAGAAGTAATGTTACTTGGTTGCTTTTGAGTATTATTGGTAGAGAACTTAGGTAAAGCTGTAAGAGTAGTATGCTGATGGATTAGCCGAGACTCATAAGTGAGTAAATGACTATAAACTTGTGAAGGGCTTAGAGGATCAGCACAAGTAGTAATTGATGTCACAATAGAATCATAGTCTATGCCCAAGCCAGCCAAGAGATAGGTAATGAAATCAGTAGAGGAGAGGGCTTTACTAGCCATAGCAAGGGTATCTTGAAAAAGCTTGGCACGCTGATAATATTCAGCAATGGAGTTTGAACCCTTTTTTAGGGTTGTAAGCTGCATTTGAACTTGCATAATTCGAGCTTGAGATTTTGCAGCAAACAAATCGACACGTACATCCCATATTTCGCGAGAAGTGGATTGTCACAACCCCACCCTATCAAGAGGGAGACCGTGATCCCGTACCTATTCTTTTTCCTATTATAAAAGTAAATTTATTTATATATGAATTCCCATATTGTTATTAGTATTATTATTATTAATTTATTAATATCTTTTTTAAAAGATAATGCGAGACGATTCGAACGCATTACGCATAAATTCTAATTTCTAACTGAAAGAAACATCTAATAGACATACCTTTACATTCCTTTACAAAGGACTCTCAGAGTCCGTCATCCATTTATTTAACATAACTACTTTAAACAAAAAGGGACTCAGTCCCTTCAGTTTTTACAAAAGGAAACTAACTTAAAGAAGGAGGGGTTTCCATTACCCCACTATATACTTTATACCCGAAGGTATCTTGTCTAGAAGTTAACTCAATAAAACATCCCCGTGTGGGGTCCAGTATTAAAACATAAGAAACATATATTTTCATAAAAAGAAACCAAACTACCAAGGGACTACTAAACATCGGCCCCTCCCTCCTAAAAAATACTCAGCTCCTCAGTAGATTCATCTGTACCTGGATGTTTAAAAACATAAACACAAAGTGAGTCTAATACTCAGTAAGCAGTACACCATGCTGTTAACTTAATAAGCATATAGTACTTTCTTTTGAAAACATGCATCCATAAACCAATACTAATTCTGACAATACTTCCATACATATACTTTCTTTATAACATCATGCATACACTTACTTCTTACTATCATGCATATACTCACTTCATACTTTCATGCAAAATCTTTATTTCTTATTTTCATACATACTTATATATCATATCTTTATGCATACACTTCATTTAATCTTTCACTTTCTTGTGGCCAACACACTATTACGCCTCGTGTGTTGGGGTTAGCGATCCTATTGGACCTGGATTCCACCCGTGGCCATAGGTTAGGAACCCCTTTCTGTCAGGGAGCAGCACTGGGTGCACTACCAATACTACTTGCCCGGCATTGCAATCTGCCCATTTCTTTGATATCATTTCCTTTCATGTGGCCATTACATATTTTCGTACATTAATTCATTCCTTTTCTTTCTTTGAAATCAACATTTTCAATATCTTCCTTAGTCCGATGAATATGCTTTTATTTTGAAAAATAGCATTTTATATCATGCTTACATATAAATAAAATATTAGTTATTTCAAGAAGCATGTATAAAAAAATTTCATGACTTAGGGACTACATGCATGCATTACCATATATACATACAATCAATTATAATCAATAGGATACTTAACAGGGGCTACCAAAAAATGCTTGTACATAATATAAACTCATTTATTCTTTAATTAGAGGAACGTTTGGAAAGAGATAGAGAAATATTCTTCCACAAGAGAACTTGACGTGGGCGCATGGTCATAGCTACTTACCTCGATCCGCTGCAATCCCTTTAACTTCAGAAAATCCTAATCCAATAAATAACAAGTGTGTTAAAACTCATCCAACATCCTTTAGATCCCCCTTTAACGATGGCTAAAATATTAAAAATCTAACATCGTTTTCTACCCTTAATGTTACCTCAATTAACTACCATCTTGACAAATCCTTACAAGAGTAACATAAGAAAATAGTTAATTTAGTTAACATAACATCAAAACAACTCCATATATACATTTAATCACTTAAAACAGAACATAATTATATATATACACAAAACAGAACATTAAAACAGCCTTATATATATAATTAATCGCTTAAAACAGAGCATATATGTAGATATACAAAACATAACATCAAAACATCCCCATATAAATACTTAATCCCTTAAAACAGAGCATATATGTATATATATATATATAACATAACATCAAAACATAAACTAAACAATTTAGTTAGCTTCCAAAATCACATTAAATCACATTAAACAATTTACCTTAAGCTCCTAGATTCTTTCAAGAGGTGAAGTGAAGGTCCAAAGCTTGAAGAAAATGAGAGGAGTTTGATTTCTTGAAGAGGAGAAGAAAAGAGGGAAGTGACGTTGGCTAGCATGGAAAGAGAGATGAAGAAGACTTGTTCTTCATTTGTTAGGTATAGACCGATGGGTTTGAAGGGGTTCATTTGTTAGGTGTAGACCGATGGGTTGAAGAGGAAAATCCTTTATCTATTAGGTGTAGACCGATGGGTTTGAAGAGAAAATCCTTCATCTATTAGGTGTTGACCGATGGGTTTGAAGATAAAATCCTTCATCTATTAGGTGTAGACCGATGGGTTTGAAGATAAAATCATTCATCTATTAGGTGTAGAGCGATGGTTCATAAGAGAAGAAGCCTTAGTTAAATTTTGGTCATTAAAAGCTTAAGGAAATGGAGGGTTAGGATTAGATTTAGGAAGATAACTATTCCAATTACCAATCCAATGGTGGGAATCATTTGTGCTCTTTCATAAATCATAAAATTTTAGGATTTAAGGAGAAAATACTACAAAGCCTTAAAATCATGTACTTAATTTATTTTAACAACCCACATAAAAGTAAAAACACACCCATCTAAATAAAATAATAAAAATCTTTACATGAACATATTTAACTTAAGGAATAAAATAAAATGACATAAAAACTCACATAGTAAGACTAGGGTATTACATGGATGCCTGTAGAACATGTGCTATCAAAGTTTCGGATAAGGAGGAGATGAGAATACTCATGACAGCTTGATCCTGTTGTTGCCAAGCAAAAAACTCAAGAGTGATTTGATGAGTACTTTTATCGAGCATTTGAGGGGCAAGAATGGTCCCATCAATATACCCGAATAAGTTTTGTCCTTTGAGATAAGGCATTATTTGTGCCTTCCACAAAAGATAATTATCATGATTTAATTTTACTGTGATTAAAAGTTGGTGGGAGAAGGAAGATTGACATTTGGAGAGACCCTGGAGTTATGGGGAGGAATGATAGGGAGTTTGGGAATTTCAGCCATGGAGAAAAGCCTTGCGAGCTTGGACTGAAACGCCTAGAGCAATGGACGTGAGTCCTAAAAAGCTCTTGATACGATATTAAACACAAATAAAGTAGAGTAAGATTGAAAGGAATTGTTTCTTTTTCATGCCATTGTATTATGGAGTGGGTATTTATATACATCAAGTGAGAATATTCTTTGTACCAATATTTTAGAATTACAAGTAATAAGATGACACGTGTATAAAAGAATTATTTTAGAGGATTTTGACTTGGTACGTCCTTTGTATGTGCAGATGAGGTGTCATTCTTTGAGATAATCTGATTAATAAACATTATCGTTAGAGTAGTATTATTTGAAAGCTTTATACCACTATTCATGTGACATAATTTAATTTATAAAATTTAAATTTAAAAATTTATCTGTGCAAGAACTCTATCTAAAGAAAAATAAGATATCATTGTAGTTCAATATAATTGTGGGAGTGTCAATTTATCCGCAATCATCGTTGTTTAGGGGAATGCTAACCATAGGTTTAAGATAGAAAAAGAACCTTATCTAGTTATCTTGTATGTCAATCAGGAAAGTGATGGATTACCTGCCTGCTAGATTAGCTGGAGAATCTTTGAGCTAGCCGCAGGTTTCTGTTTCGTTCCCACTATGCAAGAAGCAGTTTTGGAATCACTTGATGCATGAGTTACAGAAACAGAGGAAAACTGAAGTAAATGGTTATGAATCATGATAGTTTTTCCATTATGTAATTCCTATCATCTCATCATTACGTGAAAAAAGCTTCATTTTTGTTGCTGAGTGCTATCTTGACCCCTACAATTTCTGCCACTCAAATCATTTTGTTTGAGAAATTGTGCAGATCGGAAATCAGCTGCTTCTTTATTTCTCTTTGAAGAGGTCTTAGGTCTCCTGTACTAGTGACCTACCTCGTATAGTCTTTGAGATTTTTTATTCCGACCCTCGGATTCCTGTGGTTATTTTTTGCATTTACTTTACAAGGAAATGGGGTCAACATGTAGATATTTCCACAATTTTAATCTCTGAACAGCCATCCGTTTCAATGGAGCATGATATAAATATGGTACCCACAAAATATATATGTCACACTTGCATCTGTTCTTTTCCCCACGTGACCTTTTTTACTGTTCTTTTCTTAGTTCACTCTTGTCAAATTACCCTAATCGGCAGTACTCAGCATTCATAAATTTAGCTTCTCAAAGACTTTGTTAGTTGGATGCATGACTTTGTGCTAAATCAGCAGTATTAGCAACAATTTCCTCTTGATTGATCTTCTTTGTGTGCTGAATGCTAAAAAAGTCTTCGACATGATTGTCTTTGAACATTATTTTTATGACACAAACTTCAAAATGGGGACAAGTTCTTTTTGACATGCTTGCAAAGACGTTTGGAATGAAGAAGTCAGAGATGTCTCTTTTGTAGAAGAGATTATAGCAGAAAGGTTTGACTTGTATGCAAACTGCCAAGTTGATCTTGTTTATACGGAGGAAAGTGATTTCTCCTGAAATCCCTGCGACTTTATACGGCTTGCTTTTAGCTAGGAATGTTGAAAATGCATTCCCTTTTTTTTCTCAGCATGAAGATCCAACCATTTGAGCTTCAGCTTCTCAAAAATTTAGCATTTCATGTTCTATATCGGAACATGTTCAATATAATGCATGTCAAATATTGCAACTGCGTGACCTCGTGCTGATGAGAAATATCTCATATTTTAGAGAGTAGGATATGGTTATAATAAAAACCTACACAGAATAAATCTGAAAGACGAGAGAGTTCAATCCATGTCCACGCTCAGATAGTCTTTGCAAAAGGATCCTCGTTTTCAAAGCAGGAAAGACAGAGCAGCACGTATATTCGCCATAATAGGCGACCATTTCGGAAAGTGTTTCACGGTGTAGAATGAAAGACAAACAAAGTCGATTGAGATTTATGTCCATTTCTTGAGGAATTCTAGAGTCATCAATCTTTGCAAATGGCCAAGCCTGCTGCCTGACGTTGGGAAGCCATGAAAGTCAAGCCCCCTCGATGCTTTCAGCATTTTCATAGGTTCTCATGAACTTGAATACCCTTCAGTGGTACATGCAATTTGCATGAACATATATGCATATTGCATGCATTATTCATAATAATTTTCTTCAAAATCATGGGCATAAATGAGAGTTTAAAAAAAGACAGGAGAGAGGTTAAACAAAAACATACCTAAACATGGATCATGGTGACGTGAAATTATAAAGAGTGGTTGTTCATGGTGACATCAAAATGTATTTGGGTCAAAAAAAGGAAGCTGAGAAAGTTCAAATTTAATGGCACTGAAAACCGTGTGGGGGCCAACATCTCACTTCGAGCCTCGAGGGCTTTTCACTACATACTTTCAATTTCAAAACGTCCTTCCACCAAGAACTATGTATAAATATTTCTTGACCAGAAATAATAGTTACATTTGTGTCATTGCGTAAATATTATGTAATAATTTCAAAAAATAAATAAATATAAAATTTATATAAAAAAATTAATTTTTTAATAATAAACTCTAGTTTTTTTCTATAATTATATTACTCTTCTTCAACAACTCCATAACCATAATGCCTGCTCCTTTCTCTTCCATTTCATTTTTATAATTTCATCTTCCAAAAGAATAATTAATATTATGATCAAACAAAAAAAATGCAATAAAACCGTTGTATTTTACCTATTTCCATGTTGGTACTCTCACAATCATTTTTTTATTAATATTTTGGCCACGATTTTCTATAGAATATTCTTTTTTGAATAAATTTTGAACTTGAGTTTCGGTGGATGCAAGAGTCAAGACTGTAAGCATTCAGATGGATGGGTCAGCAAGGATGTCGGCATCATTATTTTTTGTATTTATTCTGAAGACGAAGCCTTAACAATTCCTACGTTATAAGTCAAGTATACAACTTCCTCGTAATATTTGAAAAGAAAACTTTTTTGGCTGTATATTTTTCGTTTATGAATTTAAGTAGAAAAGGTTTTGTGAAAGTGTTTCTTTTTTAATTTTTATAAAAATAGTTTTTATTTTTGGATTTTTAATTCGGTGTGATAAACTAATTTTTAGAATCAAGCTTTTGTTTTTTGGGAAGAGATGAAAAAATATCTTGGAATTTGAAACGTTTACAAGAAAGAAAACACTACTTTCACCGAAAATATCTAGTAAAGTTTTGTATCGAATTGCTTTTTATTCTTAATTTTTTTTAACTTAATGGTAAAAAAAAGTGTTTTTTAATGAGTTTATAATTTTTTAAAAAAGATATTTAAATAAAATAAAATAAAAGCTTTTTATATAGTCGGTAGAAGTCTTTGATGGATTTCGTCTGTGACTCTAGCATGGCCAAAAACTGAAATTTTGTTTAATTAGCAGACATGTTCTGCATTCTACTAACAGTGTTTTTTTATTATGCATTTTCACATATAATATTTTTAGTGTTTGTGAAAGTAATAGGTACCATTTAAATTAGAGAAATTTTGTGAAAGGTTTTTGTTTATATTTTTCGTAACTTATCCTGCGTGGTTTTAAGTTAATCCAGGAAACCATCTGGGTAAAAAAAATACTATTTATTCTGTTTATATGTTTTTTGAACTATTTTGATAATGTTTTTGTACTAGTTCTGTGATATATATATATACTATCTATATTGATAAGATAATAGTTTATTTTTTATTTTTTTTTATTTTTTGAAACTGAGAAGATAATAGTTGTGTGATATTGATACAAGCTGGGATGACCATTATTAATACTTTATGGGATAATGTAGAGGGAGATTTGACAGCCACTTGTGGTTGTCCTTTTGTCTTCGATGATACTGTAACATTACTCATTAGAATGAGAATATCCTCAGATATCACTTCAATGTCATCTCTGTAAATCCTGTAAATTATGAGGTCATTATTTAACCAAACTTTACCATAAACTTCGGATGGATTATATTGGACCTTGTACAAAAGATCTTTGTTTGGAACTTTTGAAACATAGAACACCAAACCAGAGGATTTCATCATCAAAGGTAAGCGAAAAACCCATCAAGTTGATGTAGGAGTCGATATTAAGTGCTTGGATTTTCTGTCTGACTTGTAGTGCTTTGTGAGTAAGATTATTCCTGACTTTTATTTTTGTGAATCTTCTTGTCAATTTCTAAGTATTCGTGATGGAGATTTGGGCATGTGTAGTTTGCGATAAATGTGTTTTAGTGATGTGGTTGTGTGCATCTGTGAGCTAACTTTCAGTTCAGAGTTTATCTTTTTCGAGGTAATATGTTGTTACTTGTGAAAATGGATTCGCCGCAAAATAGTGAAAAGATGGAATCTTTTTGCTTTGGCATATGAAAGAGGATATGCCCATTTGGCTTCAACCCCATGGGCTTTGCTCTTCTGCTATCGTTTTATTCTTTCTCTGAATAAAGCTTTTTGATGGCGCTAGAGTTAGAAAGTGGAGTGAATTCCTCTCTCTCCCTCTCTGTGTTTATGTTTTCCTTCAACGAGTTTGTGCTCTTGTTTGTGGCATTTCTAAAATCATGGATTTTGAGGTTATTCAAGGGTTAGATGCTTGGAATTTTTCTCCCTCTGAGTTTCTACGAGCTTGGGGCTCTATATTTGTAATCGGTGCACTAGTTTATATCATTTAACTTTAGATGTTCTAGATGGTATTGGAAGATTTTGTTTTCTCTTTTTCTTCTCCTGAAATACATTTTTATAAACGGTTAAGGAATTTTGGTCGGGAAGCAATTTTTCGAAGTATTTTAATTCATTTTCTTTACCAAATTTGAAACGGTGGATGCTAATGCTATGATTTTGTTCAAGAATTTGCTTATTGTTATGGTAGCACTATTGATATTGCACTAGTTTTCGTGTATTCATAAATTTCTTCTTATATCTAACAAAAATCAAGGGTCTGTGATTTGAAGCTAATTAATCCAACCGAACTCTTCTGCCTTGCCTGCTCCAAGTGTTCATGATAACCTTTAGGGACCTTTGAAATTCGTTTTATAGCATCTTTGAAATTCATTTGTTGCGAATAGGATCGCATTCATGGAGCTCTTATGCTTAATGTCACTATGATTTACAAAGCATTTTCTGCTTTGTCAACTTCATTTTCGTCATGCATATTGCTACTTTTCTCTGCAGACTGTATCATTTTTTACACATCGTCTATGCTGAGATTTGGAATAATGATGAAGTAGCATAAGTTGAAGTAAGCAAGCCTCGTATCTAAAGACCAGAGAGAGCAGTCAGTTAAGTTTGGGTGCATTTGTGCCAGTAGGTTTCCTGGTATTGATTTTGGCCACCATCCATCAATTGATTGTTCTAAATAAGTGAATTGGCATTCTTCAATGCAACCATCTCAGAAAAAAAGTATTTCAACTGGTTCTCACAGGTTCTATGAACAGCTAGTGCAAGAGCCAGTGTCCTATTTTGTGTCCCCCAGCCAGAATTTTGATCCTCATTTATGCTCTGACGATAACAGCCAGGGAACCCACCCTTTGGTTCCAACTTGTGAGAACTACTGCACCCTTGAATCATCCTCAGGAACCAGTGGTTACTTTGTTCAAAATTCTCCATCTACTGTCAGTTTCTCCCCTAACGGAAGCCCAGCTTCACAACCAGATTCTCAATCATTCCCCACAGACCAGCATCAATCCCCTGACAATGCTTGTGGCTCACCAGTCAGTGTATCTTGCTTGTCAGATGATGTCGATGACCTGAGGCACAAGATAAGGGAACTAGAAACTGCTATGCTGGAACCTGATTTAGATACACTTGACAGATACTCTAACGCAAACCCTGTTGGACCTAATCAAATTCCATCAGAAGCAGAAAAGTGGAAGCAAATGATGGAGATAATTTCCGGAATGGACTTGAAAGATGTGCTTTGTGCTTGTGCTAAAGCCATAGCAGAAAATGATATGTACACAGCTGAATGGTTGATGTCAGAGTTACGTCAGATGGTCTCAGTTTCTGGTGAGCCAATCCAACGCTTAGGAGCTTACATGCTGGAAGGGCTTGTTGCAAGATTGGCATCTTCAGGAAGTTCTATCTATAAAGCTCTTCGATGCAAAGAGCCTGCCAGTGCTGAACTTCTCTCGTACATGCACTTACTCTATGAAGTCTGCCCATTTTTCAAGTTTGGCTATATGTCTGCAAATGGGGCAATTGCAGAAGCTTTGAAGGATGAAAATCGCATCCATATAATTGATTTTCAGATTGCACAGGGCAGCCAGTGGATCACCTTAATCCAGGGTCTTGCTGCAAGGCCCAGAGGACCTCCACAGATTCGTATCACGGGCATCGATGATACCACATCAGCTTATGCCCGGGGAGGGGGCCCTGATATTGTAGGGAAGAGGTTATCCAGGCTGGCCGAGTCATGTAAGGTACCCTTTGAATTCAATGCTGTAGGAATTTCTGGTTCTGAGGTTGAACTTGGAGACCTTGGAGTTCGACCTGGTGAAGCCATTGCAGTGAATTTTGCCTTGGTGTTGCACCACATGCCAGATGAAAGTGTGGGCAGTCAGAATCATCGTGACAGGATCTTGAGATTGGTTAAGAGCTTATCTCCCAAGGTGGTCACTCTTGTTGAGCAAGAATCTAATACCAACACTGCCCCATTCTTTCACCGTTTCCTTGAGACACTAGATTATTATACAGCAGTCTTTGAATCTATTGATGTGACTCTGCCACGGGAGCACAGGGAGCGTATAAATGTTGAGCAGCACTGTCTGGCTCGAGATATTGTTAACATAATAGCTTGTGAGGGGGCTGAAAGAGTGGAACGCCACGAGCTTCTTGGGAAATGGAGATCACGGTTTATTATGGCTGGTTTCACGCCTTATCCGTTGAGCTCCCTAGTGAATGCTACGATCAAGACCCTTCTGGAGAACTACTGTGAGAAGTATACACTTGAAGAGAGAGATGGAGCACTATTCCTGGGCTGGATGAATCGAGTTTTGGTTGCCTCCTGTGCGTGGAGGTGAAACCACGCATCGCTTGATGCATGTGTGTAGGCCTTGGAGTGACGACCTGAGGTAAAAACTTTCTAGCAGTAAATTTTTTCTTGGAGTTGAAAAACATTACGCGTTACTTTTTGTATCATCTAGTAATAAATTAACTTTTTGTTTACAAGCCCTGCTCTTCAGCAAAGAGATCACAAAATTTCATTTAGACCATCCATCGTTGAATGCAATGCAATACAATTTGTCGGGGCTCTAACTGCAAAGAGTATCATTATTTTCACAGCATGATATGAGTAGTATTTAAGGTTAAAAGAAAAGGTGAAACTAAACCACAATCATTCCACTTCCACTCCATTTTTATATCCTCCAAAGCAGGTTGTCCGGTCAATACAAACAGCTACTCAAGTTTCTTATTTTCTTGTACGACAGTTTACCCCACACACTGGCTATTGCTTGCTAGGTGAAACTCTTGTTTTGAGGAGATAAACACCAAAAGGGTCAGCTCCTTTGGGTTTGCGTATAATTATATTATATCAACTACAGATTCATCACACTCATATAGCTCTCATTCCGGATGTGATCTGTTATTCAAAAAAAAATATATATATATATATATATATAGCTCTCATTCCAAAAACCAACAGTCCAAAAATTGTCCATCAATACAGACCAATTAGTCTATCGAATGTATGCTATAAAGTTATAGCAAAAATTTTAGCAAATAGATTAAAGAAAATACTTTCAATGATCATCTCTCCATATTAGGGGTGTAAAAAAAAACAATAAAACGGTAAATCGAACCAGACTGGACCAAACCGGTGGGATCGATTCGGTCCCGAGTTTGATTCGGTCTGGTATCAGTTTATTTTTCTTAAAACCGGTCAAAATCGGTTCGGTTCCGATTTTTATATTTATAAAACCGGACCGGACCAGTTTATATATATATTTTAATTTTTTATATTGTATATAATATACAACTATATATAAAATAATTTTGTATTATATGATAAATTACTAATTAATATAATATTAAATTTTAAAATCTTATATCATTTTGTTTATTGTATTAATAGTTATACTAATATTATATAATGCATATTAATAGTTATTACTAATACTATATCACTATATATTATAATATACTATAATATATTATTATGTTATAAATTATAATATGTCATTATAGTTTATAATACAATTATAATATATATTATAATATACTACAATATATTATCACTATAGTATTATATACTATATTATATAATATAATATATAATATAATACATTAAAATCGGTAAAACCGGACTAAACCAGACTGAAAACAGGAGTATCGGTTTAATAGGGTAATCGGTGTGTAATCGATTTTGAAAAATACAAAACCGGTGTATACCGGTTCGGTTCTAAATTTTGTCCAAAACTGGACCGATTACACCCTTACTCCATACCAGACAGCCTTTGTCCCAGGTCGGCTTATTCAAAAAATACCATCATTGCACAGGAAATTTTTCATCATTTAAAAAAGAAAAGAGGAAAAAATTAGCTGTTAAAATTGACATGGAGAAAATTTTTGATTTGATGCAATGGAGCTTCATTTTGAACATCATGTCAACTCTAGGTTTCCACAGAGTGGATAAATTGGATAAAAGAGTGCATTACCACCGTCTCTTACTTTGTGATTATCAATAGAAATCCTTGTGGTTTTTTTTCACCTACTCGTGACCTCAGGCAAGGAGATTCCCCATCTCCTTTTTTGTTCATCCTAGGAACGAAAGTGCTAACCATACTCATCTAGAAAGAGGAAACTCTCAACCATCTCAAAGGAATTAAGATAAGTAGATCCTACCCATCTATTTCACATCTCTCGTTTGTTGATGATCTCATTCTTTTTGGGAAAGCCACGCATCAAAATGCCCAAACCTTCATGAGCTGCTTGGATACTTACTTGTCTTGGTCTGGTCAAAAAGTTCACTCCAATAAATCTTCCATCCAATTTAGCAAAAACACTATTCCTCACAAAAAGAGAGAGGTGAAGGAGCTTTTAGGTTACAAAATTGCTTCGTCCAAAATCAAATACTTAGGTCTTCCCCTCTTCTTTAAAGCCTTGAAAAATGTCCATTTTGAAGAATTACAAGAAAAAATCTTTGACAAATTGGCTGGTTGAAAGGCAAAGCTACTCTCTCAGGCTAGTAGAACCACCTTAATCCGTTCTGTGGCTAGTTCTATCCCCTCTTATGCAATGTCTTCACTCCTGATCCCAAAGGCAATCACAAAAAAACTCAATCAAGCCTTCTCCAAATTCTGGTGGGGTTTTACTAAATCATGGTGAACAATTTGCAGACCGAAATCCATAGGAGGCCTCGGCCTTAGATCAGTCTCTGACTTCAACAAAGCTTTAATGTGTAAAATTGGTTGGAATATGACAAACGGATCCAAGGCCATATGGAAAAATGTTCTCTTAGCCAAGTACTTGGAAAACTCCAGTTTCTTTAGCACTCTCTCTAAAACCTCTTATTCTTGGACTTGGAAAGGCATTGTGAAGCAAAGAGATTTTCTAAAACAAATGTTTCCCTTTTCCTTTGTTTCCCTCACCCAATCTCATTGCTGAGTTTGGGGGTTAGCGATGGTTTGCACGACTATTTTTTATTTCGGGGGTACAACTCACTTCATGGGGCTCTTTAAAGTGTTAGTCATTGACTCTAAACAGTTCACACTCGTGAAGGAGGGGGTCAACCTGATTATAACAGAGAGGACTTGGAAGGTGGTGGCTACGGTTACATTGGACCTGCCTTAGTACAATGGCTAGCTAAGGCCATGGATTCATGCTCAAAGTTTAAAAAAATGACTTTTACACCACAATAAGGGAAGGTAACCGAAGCTTCATTGCCCAACGGTGCTCGAATGAAAGAGGCCGATACTTGGCAGTGGTGGAGTTTAGTGGTGGTGGGAGGAGGATATGACGCCCCCAAATTTCGTTTGGGATCGGACGGACATTTGAAGCGTCGAGACATGCAACACAAGGTTACCTGCCCCCGTTCATGACATATAAGATGCAATGTTTCTAACATGCATCTAACATTATGCAATATTCGCAGCAGATAAATTTTTTTCTTTAGCAATACTATGCACCAAACTGAAAATATCTCAAATGCTTAAAACATACTTTATATATAAAGACCCATTGAACAACTAAGATCACAACACTAGTCCAAAATGCTTATGATCCAAAAAGTACTTAAGATGCAACTCCATAGTACAAGTAGTAATTTACGTTAACTATTATATTAATATTGACGTTGCATCGTCGCTCAGTCAATTGTGTTTAGTTGGTCAGTTTCTGATTCTCCTTTAGATCCTGTAACAAGATCTACCATTCGGGGGGAATGGTAGTTGAGACTACCAAAGTGAGATTTGATTACAAATCTCAGTAAATTAACAAACAAATTTCCACACAGGCTAATGATGCATGGATGACAGTAAAAGCATGAATGCATAATCAAATTCATAAGTAATTGAAGCATAACTTGATGTACAATGTAGCATAATGTTAGATACATGTTAGAAACATTGCATCTTATATGTCATGAACAGGGGCAGGTAACCTTGTGTTGCATGTCTCGAAACTTCAAATGTCCGTCCGATTCCAAACGAAATTTGGGGGCGTTATAGGGTGGTATCAGAGCAATACGTCTCTGGGCAGTAAATCTACATGTCCTTAGGAAATGCACCAAATATTATGTTTGAAATTTTAGTTGTCAGTAGGCTTGAATTTCTTAAGGTATGAAAGGTAGTATGTGGTTTTAATACATATACTCGTATGTTTCAAGAAGGGATACATGACTCGTGGTAGAATACCTCGGAATCCTAAGGGAGATAACAATCAAGAGGATCAGAATTTTCCGATGGATGAAGGATTAGCTAAGGTGGTAAGTTTGCTGACCAACATGTTTAGACATCCACAACTATGGCAAATGCACATACTCATTAGAGTATATGCTGTCACTCAAAGAGACGTAGATGCTGGCGCCCCAGGAACTGCAGGAGCTGGTATCATCACTGGTATTTTACTAGGACCTATGTGTGGTTAAACATAGTTAAAGTTGATTTGATTACAATTGATGGTAGTATTGCATTATGGTTATTTTGGAGTATGTCAAGTTATTGGAGTTGGTAAATTGTACATTGTTTGATTCAAACGAGTTCTTGTTTCTATTAATTGAAGTAGTGCTTGAGAATTCAGTTTGGAAGCTGAATTATTACCCTAGTGGTAAGAGTAACAATTCTCATTAGAAGTATTATTGTTCATACCAATGTAGATATAGAATACCTTTTAATAATATGAGAAAGGATATTTAGGGTTGATGAATGGTATTCTACATATTTGGAGAATTGTTTTGATTATGAGAATACGATGGAAATTGTGTTTGGAAGAGTAATTTGATTAGGAGAAGCTTTAGCCATAATAGGATTCATTTATGATAATAGTTTTACCACACCGCCAGTAAATGATCTCTGGCAAAGCACTATCTTTATGGATACATAGATTGATCTTCTTTTTGGAGACTATTATATGAGAAGTAAAATCTTAGTCTTGAGGATTTATGTGAATATTAGGAATAAATCATTTAGAATTAGAATAAGTGATAACTCATTATGGATAGAAGAGTTATGATAATCATAAGAGAGAAAGTCTCAAGTTTAAGTTATTAACTGGTCAGTTATCGAAGTACCACCTAGGAAGAGGACTAATTGTTGCAATTATAAAAAAGTAAGTTAGTCCTAGACCATTAGAACTCCTTGAGGTTTTTATTAACTTGAAGATTACCGAGAGTTTGGATATGCATGATTAAATGCATATTTATATGAGTCATTAGATCATGTCATATATATATAAATCCCTTAAAGAAATAAAATGGAGCACATAAAACATCTACCAGAAGAAAGAAACACAAATATGAATATTTGTGAAGCATTATGGTATTATCTCAAAGCAAAATTACAGAAATTTGAGGCTCTTTGTCTCAATTCTTAAACGCTCTTGCTCTTCAAAAATCTGTATGTCTTTCCTATCTAAAGGAGTAGCCACTCGAAAAGAAGATTTAAGGAAGGATTTTAAATCTCTGTTATCTCGCTTTAGTGCTTCTATCTTCATGTTGGACTCCAGAAGAAGCCGTTGAAGGATAGCAATATTCTCGTGGAGTTTATCAACCCCACCAGTCCTGGATTGTAGTCGTTGAGAATATGCGACAATGACTAATGAGTATCGGGTACCGAGACTCACAAACTCGTAGATAAGTTCATTATCTGATTTATTAGTCAGATCATTATTGGATTGCATTATAGCACCTACGGAAGAAGCTGAAACAACTGGTGAACGAGGTGCAGAATACCTCATGTATTGGTAATGAGAAGATTGCTGAGTCATTGCAAAGTGAGAAAGCAGAAAGAGGTTGCAGAGTAAGAATGCAGACTAATTTCAGAAAAGTGAAGAAGATGAGATGCGAAAGAAGATGAACTGAATAATTCTTTTATAGGAAAAATTATGACGAATCATATCTCGTGAAGCATTTCTCTACAAGAGACAAGAGCAATGTAGTATCATAACTGCGGTGCCTGAAAACTACAGAAGAACAAAGTAGTGTCATAACTATGCGGCACCTGACAACTACAGAAGAGCAATGTAGTATCATAGCTGCGGCACCTGACAACTACAGAAGAGCAAAGTAGTGTCATAGCTATCTGGCGTCTGACAGCTACAGAAGACCTATAAAAATCATGCTGATCAGAGTTGTCTGGTTCTAAAACAGAGGGCCACCGATTTAAAAAAAAAAAACAGAGAGAGAGAGAGGATAACGGCTTAATTTTGATAAATTCTCTACTAACTTTGGTATTTACAAGAACACTTAAAGTATATCGCCTATGTTTTTCTAAAGAAGATTTTTGGAAGATTATTTACTTGAAATTTTAGGTTTGGAGAGTGTGTCGATACAACTTGGCCAACCTTGTAGAAAGAAGTATAATATAATTGTTGGTTAAAGTAAGAGAGTTAAAAAAAAAATGGCATAATCTCAAAGGTAGATATATACGGGATAGACAGCAGGTTGGTAAGCAACAAATATTCCTTAATTTGTTATTTCTTACTTATTTCGATTTCGAGGACGAAATCTTTTTTTTAGGAGGGGAGATTGTAACAGTCTGCTAGAAATTCAATTATGGAATTTCTATTGACTTTAGGAACCTCGTGAAAACTCTATAAGTTTTCACGAATCCATTAATCATATAAGTTTTAGTCTAATTACATAATTAGTGTTATTACTCATTATGGTATCAGAAGTGTGTTTTTGATTATTGGAGATAGTTAAAAGTGTCTAAATGTATTATGGTTTGTGTCATTAGACTCGGAGGGTTAATTAAGGTCTTATGGAGCAATAACACTTTTTCATATTTTCGGACGAAACGTCTGTTCAAAACTGTAGATATTATTGGATAAAAATATCTTGAGCTAATTTCGTGGATATTATTGGGTAAGAGAGTCATACACTTAACTCTCACTCTGGGTAAGAGAGTCCTACACTTAACTCTCACTCCAGCCTTATCTCTTCCATATCTCATCCATAAGTATCTCCAGCCACCCCTCCCCACGAAATTATCTCATTTACACTTTCCATTAAAAGAATACCAAACACTCTCTCTCGGACAGCTTTTAGGAGTTCTTTTGCACACCCATTTCGAAGCTTTTGTAAGTATTTTATCATAAAATCTCTTTCATATAAATTGTTCCTTTTTTAGTCTAGTTTACATGGATATCTTATTTGTCCCATTTGAAGATCATTTGGTTAGTAAAATATTGTGTAAACTATAGAAATGTCATTCTAGGAGATAAACTGGAGAATATGTTATAGTTTGGAATTTTTGACCAAGCTAATGGATAGATATTGGTCTGAAATTTTTATGGAATATTTTTAACATATATATATATATATATGAATATTTGTTGAGGATTTTTGCATGATTAAAGGTTTTGATGAAAGATTTTCTTAGATTTAGAAACTTAGAAACTGGAAGAGGAAAAACAGTTTCTATTTTGAGAAAGTTTAACTCTTTGGTGGTCTAAACCTATTCCAATGACTTTGATGATTTTATTGGAGGATCCTAAGCATCTTATATACATGTTATATTATTATTTTGAAGATATTTGATATTAGTTTCAAAGATATGAAATTTTATGCAAAAAGATATTTAGATAAGCCAAAGTGTGGATGTTCTTGGCTAAATTTATGTTTTGGTTAATTTTTAACCATGTGATCTTGAATTAGAAGCGTATATATGTTTTAGGACATCTTTTTAAACCATGTGATGGTTTGGTTTGAAGATCGCATACTTATAAGTCATAGATCAAAAGGTTGATCAAAATAAGTTGGAAACAAAAATCAATAGAAATAACATATGAGAATTTCGGCCCTATGGAGTTTTAATAGTTGTGATTAGTTTTAAATTTTTTTAAATTGATATTTGAATTGAGGATAAAATTTACATGAGGCATGTAAATTTTGGTGATTTTTAGAGTTAGTATGTAAAATCCTTAAGTTATGGATAAAACGGTCATTTTCCTACATGCAGAGAGTAAAATAGAAATTTTACTCTTTAAGTTAGTATTTTTTATTTCAATTTATTAGTGATTTAGTGCTAACTTTTAGAATCACTAATTACAATTTTTCGTGATCGCGCTTAAGGTTTTATAAGAAACGCGGAGATCGAGGTAAGTTAGCTTTTAACTTACTAGCAGTCTACTGTGTATGTGTGCTAAGTAAAAGAACTATAGTGTATGTATGTGTGTTATCATATATGTCATGCCATGCCAAGTTATCACGTAATTGTCTATTATACAGAATTTATTCTGTCATCAGTTTTTATCTATTACATGATATATTCTGTCATGTGTTGCTGTACATTACAAGTACGTCATGTTAAGTATACCATCTATTACATGTATGTCAAGTCATGTAATATTCACTGTTGCAAGTATGTCATGTTAAATATGTTGTCTATTATATGTTATGTCATGTTACGAAATATTTCTATCTCAAGTTGGTCATATATTTCAAGTTATGTTCAAGTCACGTTATGTTACGTCAGAGTTTTAGTCCTTTCATATTCCAGTCACGTTTCATCTTGAGTACATTCAGTTTCGTGGGGTCCACAACATCTGTGGCACACGAAGTATGGGGTCACAGCAATTGTGATGCATACAATACATGGGGCCACAACAACTGTGGAGTATGTATTTAACTGCATTGTGATGTGTAGAATACATGGGGCCACAACAACTATGAAGTATGTATTTACACGTAAAATACATGAGGCCACAACAACTGTGGAGTATGTATTTTTCATGTTAAGTCAAATTTGAGTAGAATACATGGGGCCACAACAACTGTGGAATATGTATTTTTCATGTTAAGTCAAGTTTGTGTAGAATACATAGGGCCACAACAACTGTGGAGTATGTATTTTTCATGTTAAGTCAAGTTTCAGAACAAGTTCATGATAAGTCAAGTTTCATATCACGTTCATGTTAAGTCAAGTTTCAGAACAAGTTCATGATAAGTCAAGTTTCATATCATGTTCATGTCAAGTCAAGTTCAGTTCACGTTTCAATTTAAGTTATGTCAATTATGCTATATTGTACGTCAAGTTATACTTCAATTACTTATGAATTTGATTGTGCATTCATGTTTTTACTGTCATCCATGCATCATTAGCCTGTGTGGAAGTTTGTTTGTTAACTTACTGAGATTTGTAATCAAATCTCACTTTGGTAGTCCCAACTACCATTCCCCCCGAATGGTAGATCTTGTTACAGGACCTAAAGGAGAATCAGGAGCTGACCAACTAGACACAGTTGACTGAGCGACAATGCGACGTCAATGTTAATATAGTAGTTAACGTAAATTACTACTTGTACTATGGAGTTGCATCTTAAGTACTTTTTGGATCATAAGCATTTTGGACTAGTGTTGTGATCTTAGTTGTTCAATGGGTCTTTATATATAAAGTATGTTTTAAGCATTTGACATATTTTCAGTTTGGTGCATAGTATTGCTAAAGAAAAAATTTATTTGCTGCGAATATTGCATAATGTTAGATGCATGTTAGAAATATTGCATCTTATATGTCATGAACGGGGGCAGGTAATCTTGTGTTGCATGTCTCGACGCTTCAAATGTCCGTCCGATCCCAAACGAAATTTGGGGGCGTCACAAAACATACTCTCAGCTAGATAGATTCCTAATTTCACCGGATTGGGAGTGTCATTACCCGGAGGTATCTCAAAAGAGATCACCACGTATATGCTCGAACCATTTCCCCATTTTACTAGATGGAGGTGGTATTCAAGATGGTGGGCGTTCTTTTAAGTTTGAAAACATGTGGCTTAAAAGTGAAGGCTTTTGGACAAGGTAAGACTTTGGTGGTCTTCTTGTTAGTTTCATGGCACTCTCTCTTTTATTCTTGCAGGAAAATTAAAAGCTCTAAAGAACGACTTAAAGCTTTGAAATGCTCAAAGTTTTGGAGATGTGAGAGAACAAAAGCAAACCATGATTGAGGAAATACAAAATTTTGATAGAATCACTGATGACAGAGTCCTCACCCTAGAGGAATTATCACGTAAGACAGGTCTGGTTTCAGAACTAGAGAGGATATTATCCTTAGAAGAGATCTCATGGCGTTAGAAGTCAAGAGCCATTTGGTTAAAAGAAGGGGATCGAAGCACGAAATTTTTCCATAGCATGGCCAACTCACATAGAAGAAATAATACTATTGAGATGCTAAAAATCCATAGTAGAGACTGCACATAAGCTCTAGTGATCAGGGAACATGTGGTGAGTTTTTTTGAAAATCTTTTTTCAGAACGAGAAGGATGGAGGCCAACAATGAATGTGCTTGACTTTGATTCTATTAAACCACAATTAGCTTCATGGTTAGAAAGAGCGTTTGAAGAAGATGAGGTATATGAAGTGGTTAGGAAAATGGAGAAAGATAAAGTGCCAGGACTGGATGGCTTTTCGATGGAGGCCCTGAGTCAGATGTTAACGGCTCTGGTCACAAACGGCTTTATGACAGGTTTTGTTAGTGGGTGACTTGAATAGGGGCCTTATTTCTATCTCTCACTTGCTTTTTGCAAATGACACACTAATTTTTTGTGAAGTAGACAAAGAACAACTTAGGGCATTGAAGGCGCTTCTCCTATGTTTTGAAGTAGCGTCGGGCTTGAGGGTGAACTTCAATAAATCAGAATTAGTGCTAGTCGAAAGAATCAGTATTATTCAGCAGTTGGCTAGTATGACCTACTTGGGGCTACCGGTCCCCTCCTCCACCATTAGATTCTTGGTGAGGGAAGGGACCGGTATAAAATTCTGGAAGGACATCTGGTGTGGGGAGAAGGCATTGAAAGATGCATTTCCTACTGTGTTCCGTGTGGCATGTGAGGCAGAAGCTTCAGTGGCGGATTTTTTGGTTTGTTTAGGGGATCAAGTCCAATGGAATGTCACTTTCAATAGAGCAGCTCAAGATTGGGAAGTAGACAGTTTTGAGGCTTTTTTCAGCCTAGTGTACTCCATGAAACTTAATGGCTTGCGAGAAGATAAGTTGTGGTGGACACCTGCGGGTAAGGGGAACTTCTTGGTTCGCTCTTTCTATAAATCCCTTGTAACCACACCAAATAGTCAGTTCCCTTGGAAAAAATTGTGGACGAATAAGGCACCACCTAAAGCATTCTTTTTCGTCTAGTCAGCAGCTCTAGGCAAGATTTTGACGATAGATAATCTACAAAAGTGCCAGGTAATTATTTCAAACTGGTGTTGTATGTGTAAGAAAGCCAGATAGACTGTCGATCATTTGTTGTTACATTGTGAGACAACTAGAATCTTGTAGTGTGAAGTGTTCAACAGAATCGGATTAAACTGGGTGATGCCTACTACGGTGACTGAATTATTGGCCAATTGGGGGATGCCGGGTGGACTACCATAGATCAAAGTCGTGTGGAAAATGGTTCCAATCTGTGTTATGTGGTGCATATGGCGAGAGCGTAATGAGCAAACTTTCGAAGACAAGGAGCGCACACTAGTGGAGCTTCACTCTTTTTTTTTTCACCTCTCTTGTCCTTTGGGCCATTGCTGTAAATTTTAATGGCTAAAATATGCACGATTTCCTTATGTCTTCTTTAGCAACTTAAATAGGTTTTATCTCTTGTATAATTTCTTGTTTTACTTGGGCTATGCCTATTCGTATTAATACTATCGTTTACCTATAAATAAAATAAAAAAGAGATTTTCTAAAACAAAGTGTGTGCTATTAGATTAACAATGGAAAGAACACAAAAGTCTGGTCTAATCTCTGGATTCCAACCCAACCAAATTTTCAACCAATCCTAAAGAATATTTCCATTGACATGGACATGTCCCTAATTGTCTCTGAACTCACCATGGAAGAGCTTAGAAGATGGAATATTCTCCTACTGTAGGCTTTGTTCCACCCTGATACTGTGAGAGAAATCCTCAAAATTCCTTTAGCACAAACAGATTTTCACAGATAGGAGGATAAACTGCAATGGAGTCATCATGCTTCTGGAAAATTTTCTTTCAAATTTTCCTATGCAGCCATCAGTAGAAGCTCCCAACAACCTGAGGAACAATCAAACATCTAGAAAAAAAAAATCCAAGATCCAAGATAGGCTAAAGCTGCTTAGTTGGAAAATTACCAATAACATCATTCCCACCAAGTCACTAATCGAAAGAGTCGTCCCTCTGACTGAAGAAAAAGCATGTTGCCCTATCTATAAAGGTGAGGAAGAGTCCCAAAACCACCTGTTCTTGTCTTACCCTTTTACTAGAATTCTTTGGAGACACTCCCCTTGGCCTTTAAACTTATCTTACTTTGAAAATCAAGAGATCTGATCTGTCAATGGATGGAATGCATAATCTCCCCTACAGATAAGCTGAACATATGCCTTAGTGAGGAACAAAATTTCTAAATTTTTGCCATTAATGCTATGGACAGTATCTGGATACTAAGAAATAAGGTTGTTCAGGAGAATCTTATCCCAAATGTTGACAACTTCATTTCTGGCACTCTTAGAACTTTTAAAGAGCACTTTTAGAATTATTGCAGGTAAGAAGACAGTTCTCCAGTGTTTGTGATTAAAAAGAGCATTTAAAGTCAAAATCCAAACCAAGGGGAAGCTACTGCAATGTATATTGGAATAGAAGAAGCACAGGAAAATCAAGTCAAAAAACTTGTTATTGCATGGGATTCACTTGTAGTAATGTAAGCAGTGAAAGATCCTGAAAAATGCTCAAACTGCATCATATAGCCCATAATCAGAAACAACAGAAATACTCTGCAACTCTTTAAGAGCTGGAAAACCAAAAAACTATATCGAGACCTAATTCGATGCGTGCATTCCATTATGTAGTGGGCAGCGTCCAAAAATCTAAATGGATGCATACCCTGCAACCTCATTTCACCGTGCCTTTTAGACTTTCACAACGGAAAGGACCCTACCCTTTATGTGTAATATGTAATTTGCATTAATAGTTGCTTTTATATTTGTAATCTCTTTCAAACATTGTAGCATTTTACTTTTAATGAATGAAATCTTGTTGAAAAAATATATACTACATATTTCTTATGAGTATCATCCAATCTAAAATTACATTTAGAACTAATACTAATTAATAATTATATACAGCAGCCTCATACTTTTTCACACTACTTAAATATGTGATTTTACTATTTTACTCTCTTTTATTTTACACTAAAAAATTTTAGTGTGTTGGGTGTGAAGCTGCTATGTAGCATGCCTCAATACTAATACCTGTAATCACCAACGCCACCTATTTCCTAGTATTCATGAAATATATATATATATATATATATATATATATATATATATAATCCCTTATCAATTGACCGAATCCTCCAAAACCATTTCATAGAAGTTCATTGGTATCCTTTTTAAGTTTCTTGAATAATACGCCTTTCTCAGCTTCTCCTCTTGTTGCTCCAATTCTTCGTTTAATTTGTACAACCACATCTAGGAACCTCTTTTTCTTGATTTCTTTTATTGAATAACTGCAGTGTTTCTTTGTTGGCAGAACTTGAAGCTACTGTAGTCTCTTCTTCTTCTTCTTCTTCTTCTTCCATTTTTTGGAGTAACTATTTGAGTCCGCTTTACTATTAAAATATTATTGACACTATCATGAGACAGACTCAAGATTGAAAGCCTTTAAAGCATCATGGGGAGCAAACACTTACCGTTCCGATCGGTGTGTAGTTCTTGCTGAAACTCACCTAGCGAAGTTGATTGGCCGTGCAATGGACAGTGAAATTTACTCCACAGTTAGGAGACCCTAATAGCGTGCCTCTCCCCCTCTCTCTCTAATAGAAGACCCTAAGCAAAGACAAAAATGGTGAATTGATTGTACCAGCAGCGCATCTTAAGACCAATTCGCAAATGCCAGGCCACCCAAAAAGCACCAAAAGTGCATTTGCATGCTTCTGCTTTTGCTAGAAGTCCAGGGTAAATTGAAAAACTGAGAATCCAATTATAAAGAGCTGAAATGTCACATGAATGAAATTTAACCGCCCCATTCGTAGGATTGAATGAAATTTACCACCAGGAATGTACAGAGAATTTGAAAAAGACCCTTCTGAATGGATTTGCCTAGTTGCTTTCACATGCATGCACCAGAACATGCTGTAAATGTTTTCTACCAAATGTGAATTATGGCCGCATTGTCCTTTTGTCCCCTACCAAACGGAACAATAAAATGCAAGTGATCTTTTTCTGACTTTTTGTTACCGCAATCTATTCACGGACTCGAATCCAAACTAGACATTTCCCTTTTGCAAACAACATACACCATGATATCAAAGTGAATCATTGTATCATAATCATTCGAGCAGGGCACAAAGGTGAATTTTCTGACATTTAAGACACTGGAAAATCTTCAATTCGTCACAAGTAATACATTCCTGTCGACATACAATTCCAGTAAAAAGATATAACAAAACTATATTTCTCACCAATATCTTACAAGTACTTTTGAGTTACAATAATGTCTTCCTGTCAGATGGTAATACCAGTCTTAAAAATTCATATTTATACAGAGTATTCTCCAAGAAGTCAACATTATACAAACAGTATTGGACTTGGTAAGGCATATTTGCAGGGAGGCAGTCGATATCAAGAACAGTACGCAGATACTAAAGTAACATGTAAAGGAATCTTATTAAGAGACTCTTGCCTTGTTGTCCTTAACCACCGAAAAGTGGGGGAAAGTTGAAAAAAATTAAATATAATAAAATCACACAGCATCTTATTTCTATTCTCATTTCATTGAAAACAATCTCATGGACCCGTCAGAACCTTTCCAAGGTTTTGTGGAAATGGGTAAGAGGAATGGTTTAAAGGTGAGATTTCAATGTTACGGCGTTCACTTGGATTTTCTCTAGATCCATATCGACTCAAGTCACTGTTTAGAACACCAAAATAAGTTGAAACTGGGGTTGCTTGAACTACCTTGAAATGTGAACTGCTTGCGTATGTTTGGCTTCCCAGAATTTCAGAATGCTGTGTCTGCCTATGCTCATTGTACCTATTTTCAACAGATGAGCTGATCCCAACCCCAAGATCAAGGCTAACGGCATCGTTTCCTTCTGATCTAATCCTTGATGGTCCACTTGCAGCTGTCGGTCCTGCTGTGTCATGGCTACTTGTCCTTGCAGTAGGCACATCATGATTGTGCTTTCCCTCATATGTGGTTATAACTGCTTTGGGATCATGAGATGCCCTCTCCACATGTTTTCTAACAGGGCATCCAGCATTTGTACACTTGTAGTAACTCCTGCATTATGTGTGGGCACAATAAGCAATATGCATTAGATACTCATGCACCCGTGCGATATACAGAAAAATTATTAATTATTAATTAAGTTTGTAACGTGATTGTAGAGCTGTCTGAATGTGGCATTCTTCGATTACTAACCAAAATAAATTAGATAGTGCAATGAAAATGAAACATTATAGAGGAACGAATTGGAAATATTCCGGACTTTTAAAATTCCATATTTTCTAAAATTTATTGACACGACCTATCAGATTATCTTAAACTTGAAAATGATTAAATTCATAGTTATTCAATGGAAGATATGGCTTAACAGAAGCAGAGTTCCTACTTCGAAGATTAGATCCTGGCCAGAAGATTACAAGTACATAAGGGAAAGCACAATTGGAGTCATCATTGTAATTCCCATCTACATGCCCAACAACTATATCGAAATATTCTCTTTTTCCTATCGCCACATTCACCACACACTCAGAAGACATAGTTAGACATTTGGCTTTGTCAATTCTCACCAGGAGAACAGCTGAGGTAGTAGCCTCAATACCAAAATTTGAGTTCGTGATTAGTTGAGATGATCGTCAGATGTAATGCACAAAATTCAATAAGCAGTTTTTGAACTGCATGTAAAGAATTGTAATCAACTATGCTTGAGAAGAGACATTGAACTCAGCAATATAATGTTTGAGATGCTTAAAATTGACTAAACCTTTTGGGTTATGGCACATGTCCTTCCCGCTGGGTTTAAGACGCACTGGGGTGTGTATAACTTACCAGTAAAACAAAACCAATCCAGTCTTCCCTTATATCCATTCTTCCAAGGAAATGCTAAAATGAATAAGTTCATAAAAAAGAATATAAGATTAATAAGAAATAAAGATCATGAGTTCAAGACCCACTGATTTGTCATGGACATATGTTCATCACTTAAAATGTGATGCCGTACCAAGGACAACATTTTCTTTTGAAATATAACAAAATTAACAGAATAATCCATCTACTATAGAGTCATAGACCTTGCAGGGGTATGGACTAGTGGTGATTATTTGGCAACAGATAACACAGCAGAAACAATGAGCATTAATTACACACATAAACAGTGCCATCAGTTTGTACCTTTGATAACAATCACACTTCATCCACTCAGGAGAAGAAAGTGCAAAGGACTTTTTTAAAAAAAAAAAAACAGAAAACTGTTTTGACAAGCCATTGAAAATACATGTAGAAGCAGATCAGATAAGTACACGAAATTATCTTTAGGTATATGCCTGATCATCAACTTGTAAACCATACCTTGGATTAGGATTCCCTCTGACCACTTTCTGCCCGTATTTACGCCAGCGATACCCATCATCCAGTATGTCTACCTCACTAAGAGTTTGGACAACTACACGTGGTTCTCGGATGGGCTTAACCACCGGAGTGACATCAAGCCCTCCAATATCCATTTTCCTGCTTAAACAATTCAACAATTCCTTGGTCATCACATAAACACAACTTCAAAAAAACCTAAGGCCTCAATTGTGAACTATACCTCCGTTTTGAGAACAGATCATCATCATCAACATCATCGTTGATCCTATTTGGTATTGAACCCACGCCATCTAGACTATCATCATTTGCCGTCACAGGAGATAGGTCAGGAGTGCCATTTGGATCTGTATGGGACATTTGTCCATAGATAGCCGACTTCTCTGAAATGCAAAAACTTTTTTGATAAGCAAATTATTTTTTTGATGATTACAATGCAAAAATTAGACCAGAAAGAAAAGGCACATTAGCTTGTCCATAAAAGTGCCCTCAACAGAAATCACTTTGAAGTTTCTTCCTTACCATCTTGGCCAGTTAAAGCTTGAGCTTTATCAGATCTTTCTTCTTGGATGGTCATAATGGTGCCAGCAGTATATCGACGGCTAGGTTGAGGTTTAGGATGATCATGTGTCCCCTTGTAGATTATCTCAGTTATCTGTCCATCATGAGAGCGCTCAAACAACTTTTTCACTTCACAGTTAGGATGTGTACACTTGTAGTAGCTACGTGGAAATTCACTTCCCTTAACAAGTTTCTGTCCATATTTTCGCCAGTTATATCCGTCCTCTGATGACCTCTCAGTGACAGCAGAAACTCCATTTCCTTTAGGATCAAGTTGTGAAGCTTGAAACCTGGTATTTGGGGTAGCTCCATGGCTTGGATCATCTGAATCAACTTCAGCAGGTGCACTGGCCACTGAAGTTACCATGTGAATTGGTGCTGAAAGACTCAAATTGTTAGAGGAATTGGTCATCTCATTTTTCACTGATGCTGATGATGCAAACGCATGAGGTTGGCACTGACCTTGGACTTGCATAGATTGTTCACTTCTCTGGTGGTTCAGATCTGCAGGAACCTTGAAATAAATAAATAATATTAGGAAACCACCACCCCAATGTTTTTTTTTATAGGTAAATAAAAATTTATTGAAAGAAAAGTAGGCGTAGCCCATGTACACAAAGAGTATACAGTGAAAACACCTAACAGCAACTAGGAAATAGACACTGATACAAGTAAATCATGAAAACTAGTCCCATTACAATCAATAACAGAGGCCCAAGACAATAGCGTGCCATAAAAGAATCTCTTAAGCTCATCCAAGGAACGCTCCCCATCTTCAAAACACCGATCATTTCTCTCCATCCAAAGACACCACATAATACAAAGAGGAATCATTTTCCACACAGCAGCTTTATGGGTGTTACCCCAAAACTAGTAGAACATTCTTATGAACATGACATTAGTAAGACATACTGGCAGCTATACAATGAACCCTATAAAAAATTATACCATTCAATAGGTATGAGAGAGAGAGAGAGAGAGGGGTCCAGTTACAAAGGAGGCTCAGCTACAAGATTTTTTGCATCTTTTGGCCGATAATTTAAGAAATAATATTCATGAAAATGATAGAAGCACCAGCAATGAAACTAGAAGTTAATACAAAACAATTAATTGCATTACTTATTATCTAACACTTGGACAAGGCTTAGGGAATAGAACAGATTATTCCAGGAGAAAAAAGAAACTAATTTGGCTGTTAAATACTAATATCTATAAGATTTATTAGAAGGATATCTATTGAATTGTTTGATCTGAGGAGCATGTTATGCAATTTTGAGTAGATTATGAACTTCAGCAAAGTATAATATTTTTTGTAAGTATCATATCTGGAACTGTCTGCCCATCTGATCACATATCTACACAGATCATGTCTCATTTACAAAAATAGCTGAATAATACCATATTTGATGTAGCATGAGGTTCAAATTTGAAGCAGCTGGAATTTCTTTCATTGAAGGTATCAGTGTTGGAGCAAACTGTCGTTACCAGATGTGTAGCAGAACCAACAGCGCCATGCACCACTTTAGTCTTGACAAAGGAACCGGTGGTTGGAGAGGGCTCTGCCTGCAAAATAAGAGGGAAAAAAAAATGAAAACTACTGCTTCATATGCCCTTTCTATCAGACTCTGGTAACAAATATTGGGGAAATCTTATCAAGAAGTAGAAGAAATAAAAAACCTAAAATAGGAAAAGGGAAATAAAGGCGCAAACTCAAGCAATCAATTACCATTAAATCAACAACACTTTCAACAAACTATTCATTAGCCATATCCTAAAAGGGAATATCTGAAGATTTTTCAGATATCATTTGTACTGAAATGAATATGAGAAGTTCAAGCTCATCGACTTAATGAGATAAGCAAACAACTTCTAGAAATTTTATACCATAAGAACTGCATTAAAAAATGATAAAGAAGAATTCATATAAACACACCTTGGGTAAGCAAAAGCAAAGTCCATACACTTCTCTTTCCACTAATGAGTTAAAAAATGATATATTTATTGTCAATACAATACTCGTTTGATGATGGAAAATATAATATACATCTATATGCTCAACTCAACAAAGCCATGGCTAAACGAATCATTAATTGAGCAAATACATATACCCAAATAGACTCCATTAGTCCCAGTGCAATCAAGTCTTTTCTCATCACCTTGGCCCACATTCTCTCAACCCTTCCTGCTGCTATTGTCCGCCATTGCGGCACATTTATCAAACAGTAACCCTCACTAGTCTATGCTGACGCATTTATTCCATATTCTACAATACACAAATGTAAAAGCTTCGTATCTAACACTGAAGAAAACACCGTTAAAACAAAGAGGAAAATAGGGCAAAGCACGCAGCAAGAAGAGAAGATTTATTATGTGAAAAAACAACACAGGCATTAAAGAAAATAATATCTTTTTTTTTTTTTTTAAAAAGACCATTCAGACTTTGGAAGCGAAAGCCCATATTTAATATTCCCACAAAGCAAATTCCATTAGAACAATCTATTCCATGAAAGCAAATGCTATATAGCATATCATAAAGGAGCCAATACTAACAACACAATAGCATATGAGTAAGCATCGGAATCAAACGGTCCCAGCTCGAGCACCCAAATTATAAAACCTACTTAACCATATAAATAAGACGAAACTGTTGCTATAAGATTGAAAGAGACAAAAATAGCAATTGTATGTTCGAATTTTAACTGAAAACAAAGAAAGCATCTTTTTCTGGCTCAATTGGAAGTATCTAGATCACATCATTCAAGTCCCAGGAAATTCTCCACTATACTTTTAAGACCACGCGGCAAAATGCTACAAAATTAGGGTGCCGTAGCGACACGTAGTTCTGAGAGATGCGCTCCGTTTGGTTGTTGAGATATTGCAGGAAAAGAAGCGCTAATAAAAAGTAGGTTTTTAGTTCGAAAACTTAAGATGGAGAACAGTCTCCCATTCAGAAAGCTTGTTTTCCTTTTCATCTTCCACCGCTTCCTTGCCCTTTTACATTTTCTCGGAAGCCAAACAACAAGTACAAACCTGATCCAAAGCAACACTACATTTCGAGGTAGGAACACCCCCCCCCCCCCCCCCCACCCCCCCAAAAAAAAAAAAAACTCCGAACCGAACCTGACCTTCATGTAGGAGAGGAGCACGGGGGACTCGAGAAACGACGTCGGGCTGAGCCCGGGTGGTATGGTGATGCAGGCAGACCTCGAGATCGGGAGCTTGGCCGGCGACATCAGCTTGTACTTGGCGGAGGCAGCAGAGGTGGAGACGGGGAGACCCGGATCATCGGTGTTACCGGGTGAAACGTCAGTGGAGCTACAGAGACGGAGCTCGGAGAGAGAGGAGGCCTGAGTCTGTGCCATTTGTGGATGCGATTTGGGGAGGGAGTGGAAGAGTGAGTTTAATGGAGTATTGGAGGGGAGGGCAAAAGGGAGGGGTAGAATGGTAATATCTGGGAATTGTTTCTTGTGTGTGTGTATATGAAGGTTGTCAGACAAGAAAGAGAGAGGGATTAGTTGACTTATTAAATTGGATCTGCGGGGTTTGTGTCTGTCTGTCATTTTTAACGTGTACGGTGGTTAAAAAAACATATTATAAAAATAAATAAATAAAGGGAGACATTGTTTTTCTTATCTATTTTATTATTTTTAGATGAAAATTATTTTAATTATAAAATAATTATATAAAAATAAATTTATAAATTGAAATAATTTAAAGTGATATATAAAATTATAAAATTACTTTTCTTATAAATTGTATATAACTAATTTCATGAAATCCACATCATTTTATGTGTTTACTTTATATATACTTTGTATTTATAACAGTTCTCTTTATAGATTATTGCTATATAGAGAATTACACAAAATAATTTTACAAATTGACGAGTTTCATTTGATCTATTAAATTTATTTTACAAAAAAATAACTTTAAAATCTAACAAACTATGTCAGTTTATAATATTGCTTTTGTATAATTCCTTTATAATTGAAGTATTTTTTATATTTTTAATCAGGAATATTTTGAGTATATTTTTAATTTAAAATATGTAAAAAAAAAATTGAAGTGCCCAATAGATGCAATATCGTTGTCTATTCAAAATTTTGTGATATATAATAATTTAAAATAAGTAGTTTATGTTATATCAATGTAGAGGAGAATTTAATTATACTATTTTCATTCCCCAACTCTGAATAGTTTTACTTGTTGGTGGCAGTAAATCCAATCACCTCAATCTCAAACACAACAACTCTTTCTCAAGGGGGGCCAGAGGCCAAATATAGCAATCATATCATGTTATTTTTACCATGATTTGGTAAAATAGGAAATAGAAATCATTTTACAAGTCCAGAGAGATTGTGTGAATCAAAATGAGTAGACGAAGAAGAAGAAGAAGTGCAGTTAGTTTGGTTGTGAGTTATGGTTCCTAAGCTGAAAACATCATATGTCCAATGTACTTAAAGAACATGAATAGTATTTACTGTATGCACATATTTTTCTTACTCTTTTTAGATACCCTTTAAAAAGAAAAAAGAGTGTTTGTAGAGTAATACATCGTTATCCTCGACAATCCATGCTATTTGATTGAAGGGAAATTGTGACATGTATGAGGTTGAGTTTTCCAGCTGTAGAATGTAACTTTGGAACCATGTACCTGCTGGAACATCATCAGGATCCAACACCCCCACCAAATCCAGCTATTATGGATCTCTTTATTTTTACTTCTTCTGTTATGGTTCAGTAAATCAGCAGGCATAAGATTCTAATTTCAAACATTCTCATACACTTCTTCTTGATTACCCAAAACTACCTGTACTGTCTATAGGACTCCTTTATTTCTATGGATAAAACTCAAAAGGCAGGCAATCCAGAAGCTGTCTCCTGCGAGCCATGCTTCTTTGCTGCTGTTAATGCCATGCAGCCATATGATATGGATAATGGAGAGAATTATTAATGCGGCTTTTGGACCAAATAATTCCCCAACTAACCGGCTTGCCTATATTAATTTGTGAGCTCTAACTATTTGGCCAGAAAACTCCGAAAATAAAAAAGAGGAAGAAGAAACTTGGGTAGTGCCACTCAATAGTTAAAAAAAGAAAGCAAAAGGACAAGAAATAAACACACGAACATTCTCCATATATATTCTTTGGTAAAAAGTCATCCACATCTCATACAGAACTGAAGGACCAGACCATTCAAGTGCACATTTACATTTGAGATTCATGTTGCCACACGTACACTTTGACAATGCCAGTGAACAAAAAATATGCCGATAGCCAATGGCGCATAAAGAGTACTCTGTCAGATTATAGCATTCCAATACAATTTTGAGCACATATTCTTCTACAAATTGCCGAGAAGGATATCCCAGATAACAAGAGTCTAAGTCGAGAAAGCCTCAACATTATTGAACCAAGAAGACCCTCCCAACTATGAAAGACATATGAGTAACAGATGATATAGTAAGCAAGTCCGCAACTCATAAAGCTTGGCTTGCATTAGATGCAATAAAGGCACCACTGCGCCAAAACAACTAGTGGAAGGGGAAGAGGAAAATGAAATGGAAAAAGAATGAGAATTAGATTTTTTTGTTTTTCAAAAAAATGTTCTAGAAATTGAGAGATTCTTGAAAGAGTTCAAAAATCTTATAACCGAGGAGTGTAGAAAAAGAAATGGAAGAAAGGAGAAAGAAAAAATCATTTCATTGTTGGTGTAATACTTCCATCCATTGTCTCACAACACATCTAAGGCATAAACCATCTTTTCTAGATCAAAAATATCTGGAAGATGCACAAAGATGAAAAACTCAACCAAAAACCATCCTCCATTTTTTAATTGTAGAGAAGGCTCAGCGGGAAGTGAGGACAGAGAACATAAAAGTTCTAATCTGATTTGCACAGCAATTTCAAGGAGCAAATCCATCTTCCAAATTGGTTATGGTGCAAAGCTAAAAACAAACCTTAGAAGTCAAGTACTCGTTCTAATTCTAGTACAGGAGACTAAAAGACAACTTTTTTTGGCACAGAAAAGGGGATTCAGGGCTTCAACGCACAGCACACCCTTTTGTGGAGCAGATGAGAAGTTCTGTCCGCTACAGATAGGCTAAGCAGGAGAATCCCAATAAACAGCTATGACATAAGACACAAGTTCTCTTTTGAACAACGCAAAAAATGGCCTTGGTTCAAATGTCCGTAAGAGAACAAAATGGGCTTAATCTGAAGGAACACCGGCCTTAACCAAGAACAGTTATAAAAAAAAAAAAAAAAAAAAAAAAAAAAAAAAAAAAACGGAAAATGTTAATTTCCCATTAAAAATAGTCCAGGAAGAAAAAGAAATAAATAAACAATCAACCTAAAAACCTTTAGGCAATATAAAAATTATTCAAGTAATTAAGAATGTGACACTACACATAATTTCACAATTCTTAATCACAGTATCTAGTTCCTTACACCATAACCATGGTAATAAAAAGGGCAAGCTATGCCTTCTGAGAACCAGCGCTGCAGAGGCTGCCGTGATGCATCCAAAAGTATACTATCACAGAGACAGAGCACATAGGTCTACCGGGGATAGTAGGATGGATGGTATTCGGGTGGCACATCATATCCACTATAGGCAGTTGGCCTATCATAATAATCAGATGTCAAATATGGTTCTGATGAGTATAGATGGGAACCAACAGGGCTTGGGTTCCCAGTAAAACCCACAGGGTTTCCTGGAAAACCATACCGCCTGCCTGATGAGCCCGTGTAAGTGGCAATGGTAGGAGTCTGGCCCACCATGCCATAGGGCGCAGCTGATGAGCTCACATATGGAGCAGAACAATCTGGCAACGAACCTGTCACCCGTGTATGAGGTTGTTGATACTCATGAATGGTTGAACTCACACCACCGACAACTAATGGGACAGCCACATTATCAACTAGAGCAGCCGTTCGAGGACGCTTGCTTTGACTCTGCTGCTGCTGTTGCTGCTCCTTTTTTGGCTGCAGATGCTTCTTCTGCTTCTTTGGCTCCTGCTGTTGCGGCTGCTGAGGCTTCATGGGATGAGCTTGCGCAGGTCGTTTTCTGTTTGCAATCAGCTTCTCCAGCATCTCAATGCGCTTTTCAAGGTTTGCCCGTGGATACTCAGAGTCAAGATTGTGGCTTTCAATAACTTTAATAACTGATTTAATTGCACCGACTTCTCTGGCTGCGGCCTCATTCTGCGTGATAAACTTAAGTATAATAAACAGGCAACTGTTTGGTATTGAATTACCAATGGTAGCATGGACAACAGATAGGGAAGTGGAGAATTACCAGTGCCATGCGCGATTTATTTCCTTCCTTTGAAACTTTATTAGCAAGCTGCTTGGCATCCTTCAGATAGGCTTTCAAGAGGGGGACTGGTGGAAACTTCTCGGATAGCTCAAATTCAAAAATAAATTTGACAGCCAGATTCTGCTTCTCCCTACTTATAAGTTTTTGAATGATATCTGCAAAGAACAAAAGAAGCATTTGATTCTTAAGTCAGATTACCCAAAGGGAGGGGCCAAACATCTCCATATGACTGCTTACATCCAAGTTAATTGCAAACTTGCCTCACTATTATCCCTCCCCAAACTTCTCAGTTATATTTTCTGGAAGAATATTTACCGATAAAAAAACATTTTCATTATGATTTCTTCAGGTGCTGTGTGAGTAAGAGGACAGAGTGGGCTATCCCAATTATCTTCTGACTTGTTTTAGTTCCCATGACGTCTACAGGTTCTCTGTAGAGGCCTAGAAGCTACCATGTCCATGATTTCCAATTAGTTTGAGACTTTTTCCAATTCCTGATGCAAACCTCCTTTTTTTTTTTTGGATAAGTAATGTAAACCTCTTTTTTATCCTTTTCTTTCCACCAAAGAATTTCCTGAGGTAAAACTCTACCAGCCTTCAATTAGTGGCCGCCACAACTTGCATGCTTATGAAATTTTCTTTTATCCTACAAATACCTTAAAGAATCCCATCGATTTTCAAGCCAAACAAATACATCCTGCGCATCATATCTCTGAGATCTCTATTTCACTTTTTCTTAGATTCCCAGCATGCGAGATTTTTCACTATTAATAACTCAGTCCACCAACTCTCAAGTAAACAACTCATAATTTTAGCACCCAGTGCGAGTTTCAACTTCCTCTTCGGCTAAATTTCTTAAAAGGATCATCAACTTAAAATAAAAAAATAAAAAAATAAATAAATAAAAAACAGAATCCCTTCAGATATGATGCTAAACGTCGTAAGGAAGCTCCATGAAAGGTAAAACATCATTTTTTTTTTTTTTATGAGTAATAAAACTAGTCGTTAAATACATGTAGAGTATCTGAATGCATGAGCCTTATTAAAAAACATCATAAAGTAAACCACATTCCGATTAGCAGGCAAACAATTTCATCCAAAGCAAATTACCGACTGCCTTACCAGCAACTTTATCCCCCAAACCAATAATCTGGCACAGCTCCACAGCCTGCCGAAATCGCGCAATGATAACGAAGTAATCCACAAGCTCATCCACATTGAACTCAGACCGCAACCCGTACGCTGCCACCAAATGCACCAGGGCTAACACCTCAAACATCTGCACTTCATTGGGGCTCGCCTTCCCTTTCCACTCCACCTCCTTCGCTTTCCACTCCAAAGACAATTTCTTCGCTCTCTCCCTCACTTCCACCCCAACACTGGCCTTAATCCCAGTTAGTGTTTCCAACAGTAGCACACAAGACCACCTCAAACGACCCAATTCCACATCTTCTTTGAACCTCAATTTCACGCTATTCCCGCTATAAAACCCATACATGGCGTCCAAGACCATCGCTGCCGGGTCTGCCGCATACCGCATTGCGCCGGGGAGCTCGGCTCGGATTGCACCCCGCTCCTTTGGGCACTTGGTTATGAACTTCCTCAACTCCTTCCCGTCCATTCTCTCACACAAAGCCTTCAACTCGGGCCTCGGCGGAGTCAACGAATGGGAACCCATATCAGGGTCTACATCGACCCTGATTTGGGTCATCTGGGTCTGCGGGGGTGATGAAGAAGAAGGTTCTTCCGAGGTGTTTCGGGCGCATTGAGCCTGCGAGGAAGATGGTTCTGTTGTGGGGTTCGGCTGGGTTGACTTAGTGGCATGTGGCTGATTCTGTTCGCGAGACTCCAGCGACTCGAGGAGGTGAAATCGGTGAACGAGGGAGTTCTGGCGGGAGGTGAAGTGGGCGTGAAGGTCGGACCATGAGAGAGAGAAGGAGGAGAGGAGGGAGGAATGGGATTGGAGCTCATCGAAGGCCTTCTTCAGATCATCTTTCTTAACGTCTATGAGCTTCAGAGCCGCTGATATAGCATTAAGCGTTGCCATGAATAAGAAATCGGGGGTTTTGTGGAAGAGAGGATAGGATTTGCTATTTTACTCCATCTCCGACGGAAGAAGAAAAGTCGGACCCTTTTATGTGAGAGAGAACGGATTGAAACCAAATTCCATGCCCAGCCCAATCCAATTAGACCAAATTCTATGCGCAGCCCAATTAAGACAGACCTGTCGAGGACCGTTCGGCGGAAACACCCATTCCAATTTCTACTTTTGTTTATGCGTAAAACGATAAAAATATTTTTGATCAAATTTTCTTTTGATGAAAACTACTTAATTTTATGTTTTTTGATGGAGATCCAAAAACAATTATTAAAAAATATTTCTAGATGTTTAGACGACCTGAAAATCATTTGGGTTAGTGACAGACACACCTACATCTTTGTGTCAGGATCTCAAATTCAATTTGTTTCTATGATTTATTAATCCATATACATTTGATTTACTATGCATCCATGTAGATCGTCTTTCTATGTATGATATTATTATTTCCACATCGGGTTTGAAAAAATAGTTTACACCACCTTAAAAGGATATAAGACATTCGTTTTTCTGCCTTAAGTGCCGTTTGAATAGTAAGTTAAAAGTTAAATAAAATATTGTTAGAATATTTTTTTAATAATATTATTATTTAAAAATTTAAAAAAGTTAAATTATTTATTATATCATGTGAAAAAATTTAAAAAAATTATAATAATTAGATGAGATGAAATAAAACATTTATTGTATCCAAACTGGTCCTCAATGGACGCTTGTAAGTTGTCTTTGAATTTTCATAGAAGCAAGCTAATACATTTTTAATTCCTCAATTATTCTCTCAAAATTTGTTATTGCTTGCTTTTGATTTTGTATAAAATATCTAATGATTGATCGCGTGACAGTTGATTATAATTAGGGTTGTAATCGAGCCGAGTCGAGCCGAGCTTTGGCTTGCCGAACTCGAGCTCGACTCAAAATACTCGAGCTCCAGCTCGATCCCGAACTCGAGATTTTTTTTAATTCTTTGTTCGAACTCGATTCGATAAGTTGAAATCTCAACTCGAGCTCGAGCTCGAGTTCGTCCCACAAATGAGTTCGAGCTCGAGCTCGAACTTGAATTATTTTTTTTAATAAGATTTAATAATTAATAAATTAAATAAATAAATAAAAAAGAATTAATATTGAATTTATACAATTAACAAGCAGAACCTCTATTAAATTATAAAATTTTAAAAAATTTATAAATAATTAATATCTAACTAGTTGATATTTATCCAAATTAACAATATATTATATGTCTACATATATTATTAATACATATACTTAATATGATAGAATATATCTATTTCATATATGATTTCCACATACTAGTATATGAAATTATTAAATTTTATCAACTAATTATTATACAAATTATAAAATATACTTATGAAGTATATTTACTATATAGACATAAGTAATTAGAATACATATTATATATTTAATTATAAAAGTGGTATGCTTATATTATTAGCTAATACATATATACATGCATAGGTGTATGTATATATTTATTAATATATGAATGAGTTTTAATCGAGTTGAGCTAACAAGTCGACTTGAGCATAAACGAGCGAGTCTAAACGAGTCTTAGTCGAGTCGAGTCAAGTTTTGTCGAGTATGTGTCATTTACAAATTGAACGAGCATCTGTTTTAATGAACGATCTTTTTTTTTCATGAGTCGAGTTCGATTCGAGTTTAACCGAGCGAGTATCGAGCGAGCTATTAAACAGACTGGTTCATTTACAGCTCTAATTATAATCAATGAACAAGGTGGAGTATTTGTGTTTAAAGTCACCCACCCAACACCAGGAAGGGGAAAAAAACTGAATATTAACATGAAATAAATATGTCTAAAATGTTATTAAACTCATTAGTTTAGGTTTGAATCCTGCGATGGAGTTGAAGTCAGCTTTGTAACTCTTTGCATTGTGTGTTTGATTTCTACTAATTTAAGAGTAATACGAGATAGTCTTAAAATGTATAAATTTTGCACATACTCCAATACTATAAATATTATTTACCTGAATATAATCAATAGCTTCATATGGTAATTTCTTAAAGATGTTTGCATATTTGTTTTGACTCCCAATCATTTTCTTCCAATATTAGTAAAGCAGGAATAATGTCAATGGTCTTGTTTGTGTTGTAATAAGATCTGAAACTGTTTTTTTTTTTTTTTTTTCCTTAATGAGTTGTCATGAGTTTTTTTGTTTATTGTTGGATGCTTTCAGTCCTTTTACTGTCATTCTCTGAAATTGCAATTTTTTGTCTCCATAAAGAAAAGAAAATAAATAAAGATGTTAATAAGAGGATGATGCTTTGATTGGAAAAACAATTTCTTAGAAGCCAAACACCTTCCAATCGTGTTGCCAAAACCAACCAGGTCAAATAATGTACTATTTTGACTGGAATATCAAATTAAAGGAACCAAACGTGCCCGCCGCCTTGTGCTACTAAACAGACCTTTTCCTCCCCATTCTTTAGGTTATGGACCCACACCACGATGGCCCACGTATCCAACATACAAGGAAGCAAAGTCCAAAATGACAAGAAAATTCCTGAAACTGGGTCAATCGTGAAACAAAAGGCTAATCAGAAAGAACATCGTTCAAAAGTCAAAATACCCATCAACCCCGAAATTAACCGTTAACCTCACCCAACGTTATTTATGAACCGTGTGTCCACCCTGGCTGACTCCTATAAATATTATTCTCTGAGAACTTTGTTTTACCTTATTTCGTTCTGCCGCACTCCTATTTGCGACAGAACGAAATTGATTTAGCAATTTTTCTCGTGTTCTTCAGACGAGTCTCTGCTTGATTTAGCAACTAGTTTGTTAGAAAGAAATTGAAGCAAGTCTTTTGAAGTTCAACGTTAGCAACTTGTGTTCTATGGTAAGACTTCTGGGCTCTTTTATGTTTCCTTGCATACGTAAATCAAGAGCTTCAAACCCCTGTTTTTCTCTTCATCAAAGATTCAAACTTTCCTTACCCAAAAAGACTGAAACTTTTTTTTTTTTTTGGCTTGTAAGACAAGCTACTGATCTGGGTCTCCCCTGGCGTTGGTTCTGTCAGATTCTCATTCATAATCGAAGCTCCAATATTTTTCTCCTTTCTATTGTTTTGATTATAGCTGGTTTAACCGTTTGAGAATCGAGTTTACTCAGGTCCTTTTGATTTGGAGCTTGATTCCTCAGGGAGGCTTTTCATTTGAACTCCATATTCTAATTGATTTGATTGGTTCAAAACTTGTGTCTGAAAACTTGTTCATGTAATTCGTTTTGTTTTCGTTGTTTTACGACTGATTTAATGCGTTCTGCACGTTTAATCTGAAGATGCCTGGTATGAACCCCGATCCATCTGATAAAGATTCCGAGCCTTTCGTCGAGATTGATCCAACGGGCCGGTACGGCCGCTACAACGAGCTGCTTGGGTCTGGGGCAGTGAAAAAAGTCTACCGCGCGTTTGATCAAGAAGAAGCAATAGAAGTAGCATGGAACCAAGTCAAACTACGAAACTTCATCAACGATCCCGCCATGATCGGCAGACTTTTCTCCGAGGTCCAGTTGCTAAGAACCTTAACGAACAAGAACATCATTGCCTTGTACAATGTGTGGAGGGACGAGGAGAAAAACACGTTGAACTTTATCACCGAGGTGTGTACGAGTGGGAATCTGAGGGAGTATAGGAAGAAACATAGGCACGTTTCTATGAAGGCGTTGAAGAAGTGGTCCAAGCAGATTTTGAAGGGGTTGGACTACTTACATACCCACGAGCCTTGTGTTATTCATAGAGATCTCAATTGCAGCAATGTTTTTGTCAATGGGAACGTTGGACAGGTCATTACTTGCTAATTCCGCTTTAACATGTTTAGATCTTCCAAAGAAAAACTATTAATTCTTATACATATTAAGGTCTTGTAACTGTATAACATGATAAAGCCATGTTTGATTTCTAACCAAGCAATCAAATTTAGGGTCACTTATAATCTAAGATTTTATCAGAAAAGATTATAATCTAAGAATTTAGTTGGTTTTGATAAGTTCCCTAGTTCTAATTATATAGTGAAGTTTAATTTTGTGTTTCTTATTTTTTCAGGTAAAGATTGGTGATTTGGGTTTGGCAGCAATCGTGGGGAAGAGCCATTTGGCACATTCAATACTAGGGACGCCGGAATTCATGGCCCCGGAGCTTTACGAGGAGGATTATACAGAAATGGTGGACATATACTCGTTTGGAATGTGCTTTCTAGAGATGGTGACTTTGGAAATTCCATATAGTGAATGTGACAATGTTGCAAAAATATACAAGAAAGTGTCGTCTGGGGTGAGACCTCGGGCCTTGAGCAAAGTTAAGGATCCTGAGGTGAGGGCATTCATTGAGAAGTGCCTTGCACGACCGAGGGTAAGACCCTCTGCAGCTGAGCTCCTCAAGGATCCATTCTTTGATGAACTTGATGATGATGAAAATGATGAAATTAGTTGTTAACATGATATTTGTTTATTTATGATTATTTTGGAGGAAAATGGGAGGGTGGCTTGTGGCTTTGACAACATCTTCGTTCTCTCTCTCTCTCTCTCTCTCTCTCTCTCTCTCTAAAATAGAGGAATTGGATAAAGATTTAAGTGTTTGAGTAGGGATGGTGTTGTTTTGTAAATTGAAGTTTGAAGATTTACATGAAAAAGGTTGATGTAAAGCGATGAGTTTGCTTCTAGTGTAGGCTTATTTTGAAAAAAAGAAAAGAAAAAAAGATTTAAATTGTATTATTTTAATTTTTATGTAAAGTCAAAGGAAGAGGGAACCAAGAGAGCCCAAAGGGCTTGTGGTTGTGCTGTCACACTCGAATCTGTTGGGAAGAGAATTGCCAATTGCCTCGCTGGCAAAGGCAGAGTCCTCAACTCTCACAAATGTTAAGAACAATCATTTTTATATGTTTTTTACACACTTCACTAGTATAATCAGTTGCATTAATTTTTTTTAATATGCAGTGAATTATATTGATAAAGTGTAAAAAAAAATAAGTAAAAATAATTTCATAGAATTTTTGTATAGAAAAAGGGTTTCAGAATTCAGCATCAAGCTTTGCCAATGCTGATAGGTTTTTAATATGTATGTATAGATTACCAGAAAGAGAGAATATGATATAAAAAGTCTCGATTCCATATACAATAATCGAATGTGATTAGTGCGCAAGTAATGTGCTTTAAGTATGATGAGGTGAAGTGACTATTCAAACAAAATTTGACTTCAAAATTGCAATATTTCCAGAATCCAATGCAGAATAGGCCACGAGTCCACGACCAAGAAATCAAGGAAATACAATCAATAAATAATTAAAAAAATATTCTGGTCTAGAATATTTATAGAACGCATCATAATATTCTGACTTCCATATATATATATATATATATATAGTGTTGGAAGCTGTTTTGACACAGAGATGATTCTAAATAAAGGAGAGACAAAATTTAACGTGGTTCGCCAATTGCCTACGTCCACAGATGCTATAATTTCACTATGAAAATAATTTTTACAAAAAAACTCTCTCTGCTCACCCACTCTCTTTCTCTCCCACACTCTGTCTGCACACACGCAGCACACACTCTCTGTTTTCTCTCTACACTTCTCTGCTGCACACACCCACAATTGAGCTCTCTCCTATTTATAGGAGAGAGCAGCCTACAATATGCCTAATATGACAAAGGGACAAACGGTGTATGACTCACCGTTTTCTCTTTTTATTTTCTTTTTATCTCCATCCGCAACAATCTCCCACTTGAAGACAAATGAGTCTACATATCTTCATAACAACTATCACAGCATCTTCAAGTCATGCCTTTAAGTACGGAGGCCAACTGAAGCTACACACAGCTTCAGTTTGTCAACAGTAACTACTTTTGTGAACATGTCTGCTAGGTTCTCTGTTCGTCGAATCTTCTCAAGTATCAGCGGTCCACTATCGAGAAGAGATCGGATAAAATGGTATCGCAACTATATGTGTTTTGTTCTGGAATGAAAGGCTGGATTCTTTACAAGAAAAATAGCACTCTAACTATCACTGTGCAAAATACATTTTTCATTCTTCTTTCCCAATTCTTCCAAGAATGACTGCAACCAAACCATTTCCTTCCCTGCTTCAGTTATAGCAACGTATTCCGCTTCTGTAGTTGAGAGAGCAATAATCTTCTGTAACTTAGAAGCCCACGATACAGCTGTACCACCCAGCGTATACACAAATCCAGTAGTACTTTTTTTGCTGTCAACGTCACCTGCTAAATCAGCATCTACATATCCCTGTAGTTTTAAACCTGCTTTTGCAAAGCATAGTGACGTATCTGACGAGCCTTGTAGATATTTTAAAATCCACTTGACTGCTTCCCAATGCTGCTTTCTTGGATTACTCATGTACCTGCTCACAGCTCTCACTGCTTGTGCAATATTTGGCCTTGTACAGACCATGGCGTACATAAGACTACCAATAGCAGATGCATAGGGTATTCTGTTCATGCATTCTTGCTCTTCCTCCATCTTTGGTGACTGATCCTTAGTTAGTCGAAAGTAACTAGCTAAGGGTGTGCTCACTGGTTTCGCCTTATCCATGTTAAACCTTCTGAGCACCTTCTTCACATACTCATATTGCAAGAGCTTGAGAGTATCATTAGACTTGTCTCTAATAATTCTCATTCCAAGGATTTGTTTTGCAACACCCAAATCCTTCATCTCAAACTGCTTTGACAACTGCTTCTTCAGTTCATTGATTTCCTCGATGCTTGACCCTGCAACGAGCATATCATCCACATACAACAGTAGGATAATATAAGACTTGTCAAATTTTTTCATATAGCAACAATGGTCAGCCTGCAGTCTTGTAAATCTATTACTGCACATGAAGTTGTCAAACTTCCGGTACCATTATCGTGGAGCTTGTTTTAGGCCATACAAGCTCTTCTTCAGTTTGCAAACTAGATTCTCTTTTTCCTTCATTGAGAATCCTTGTGGATGGTGCATATAGATGTCTTCCTCCAAATCACCATGAAGGAATGCAGTTTTCACATCTAACTACTCAAGATGTAGATTCTCTGCAGCCACAATTGCCAACACTAGCCTGATCGTTGTCAATTTTACAACTGGAGAGAAAATGTATGTGTAGTCGACACCTTCCTTTTGTTGAAACCCCTTCACGACCATTCTAGCTTTGTAGCGCTTGCTACCATTGTGCTCTTCCTTATTTCTGTACACCCATTTATTGTGTAAAGCCTTCTTGCCTTTTGGAAGCTTAGTTAGCTCCCATGTCTGATTTGACATCAGTGACTCCATCTCATCTTGCATGGCTTTCTCCCACTTGATCGAATCTTCAATTCGTAGAGCTTCATCATAACTTTCCGGTTTACCACTATCTATTAGCAAGATGTAGTATAGAGATGGTGAGAACCGTTGTGGTGGCCTAATTGTTCTTGAAGATCTTCGAATAACAGTGAGTGGTGTACATTGTTCGATCTGTGTATCATTATTTTCTTGATCCTCGTTCTGATCAGTGTTGACTCGAGTAACATCAAAGTCAACAACCTCAGGTTTCTTTGGCTGTTCCTCAGATTTAGCTTGTGACTTAGCTTTGTATAGAATTTGCTCATTAAATATCACATTTCTACTTCTGATGATTTTGCAATTTTTATCATCTCAAAATCGATAACCAAATTCTTCATCACCATAACCGATAAAAAATCATTTTCTAGATTTGGCTTCTAACTTGTTATGATCAGTAGAATCTATGTGAACATATGATAAACAGCCAAAAACTTTCAAATGGGAAAGATTTACCTTCTTTCCGCTCCAGATTTCCTCTAGTAGATCGAATTTTAAGGGAATTGAAGGTCCCCGATTAATCAAATAGGCTGCAGTGTTAACTGCATCAACCCAAAAACATTCAGGCAATCCTGAATTCAGCCTCATGCTTTTGGCACGTTCATTGAGAGTTCTGTTCATGCGTTCAGCTACGTCATTCTGCTGCGGTGTCCCGAGAATAGACTTCTGAAATCTAATCCCATTTGCAGCACAGAATTCTTTGAACCCTCCGTCGATGTACTCTCCTTCATTGTCTGACCTCAGACATTTTAACTTCAAGCCTGTTTCATTTTCAACCATGGCTCTCCACTTATTGAAAGTATCAAATGTGTCAGATTTATTTTTCAAAAAATAAACCCATACTTTCCTGCTTGAGTCATCAATAAAGGAAACATAGTACCGCGATCCTCCAAGAGAAGCGACTGGGGATGGCCCCCACAAATCTGTGTGCACCAACTCCAACTTTATAGATTTTGGAGTTCTACCATTTTTCAGGAAACTAACTTTTTTCTGTTTCCCAAAAATGCAACCTTCACACATGTCGAAATCAGTTGATTCCAACTTTGGTAACTTCCCATTGGATAATAGTACTTTCATTCCTTTCTCACTCATGTGACCAAGCCTTTGATGCCATAGGTTGGCATTTGCATCAGCAATTGCAATAGTATCTCTAATGCTTGAAGTCATATATAGAGTACCTGTTTTTGTGCCTCGAGCTACTACCATAGCTCCTTTTGTTATCTTCCACGTGCCACCGATAAATAGTACTCGAATGTCCATCAGCATCAAGTTGTCCTATAGAAATCAGGTTCCTCATGAGTTTAGGAACATGTCGCACCTTCTGTAGCAACCATGCACTTCCATTGGGCAGATTGATTGGTACATCTCCCATGCCTTCGATTTCCAACGCTTCACCATCTGCTAAGTACACCTTCCCGAAATCACCAGTGACATAATTCTGCATGATTTCTCGGTGTGCTGTAGTGTGGAACGAGGCTCCTGAATCTAACACCGAAGATTCAATTTGGTTGTCAACTGAAAGGAATAAGGCATCTCGGAGATCTTCTGTTGTGGCATTAGCAGAGTCATGCTCATTCTTCTTCTTTGCTTCCTTGCAATTATTTTTGAAATGGCCAATCTTGCCACAATTCCAGCACTGTACTTATTTTCCGGACCTAGATTTACTTCTGCCTCTTCGGGACTTTGACCTGCCCCGACTTGAACTTCTACTAGCTCCTCTACCTCTCGTCTCGAGGTTTAAGGCAGAACTGGAAGTTGATGCTTCTCCTGTATCTCTTCTGCGAACTTCCTCGCTAAAAATATGGTCCCGGATATCTTGATACTTCATCTTTGTTTTGCCATAAGAATTGCTAACAGCTGTTCTCATGGCCTCCCAGCATTTTGGCAATTGAGCTAGAGCAATCAGTGCACGTACTTCATCATCAAATTCAATCCCCACTGAAGCTAATTGATTAATGATGGTGTTGAACTCATTTAAATGCTGAATAACTAGAGTTCCTTCTGCCATTCTCAAGTAGAATAGCTTGTACATCAAATGCACTTTGTTATTGGCTGATGGCTGCTCGTACATGTCTGATAGAGCTTTCATCAAATCCGCCGTGGTCTTTTCCTTTCCCACATTGTGTGCAACTGATCTTGACAGTGTTAGTCGAATGACTCCCAACACTTGTCTATCAAGGAAACTCCAATCTTCATTGCTCATGTCATCTGGCTTTCTTTCTAGGAGTGGAAGATGTAGTTTCTTCCCATAGAGATAATCCTCTATCTGCATTCTCTAGTAGGCAAAGTCTGTACCATCAAATTTCTCGATACCAACACCTTTAGCTTTTTCTCCAGCCATAACTTTACAAATGAGTTCAAATTTAAACAAACAAAGATCACCGTTGCGTCCGAAACACTCGAATTAGCTGGAAACGAGTCTGGAATGATCCAAATAGTTTGTCAGCACTATTTGATCGTCGCGATGGAACTCCAACTGGCGTGATCTAGCCCAAAATGATCTGCAACATGTGGATGGTTCAGATCCAATGTACTGATGTTGAATCTCAAAATTTCGACCGTACGGATAAGTCCGGAATGATCCAAATAGTTGGAAAGCACTATTTGATCGTCGAAATTGGATTCCGAATGGCTTAGATCTAGCCGAAAACAGATCTAAAAAACGGACGGTTCTGATCTGTCTGGCGCGTGGGATACACGCGCTGCACAGTGCGCGTGGGCAAACGCATGGGCACTTGTAATACACGCACTACAGTACTGTGCGCGCGTGGGGGAGAGTGAGGCGCGTGTGACACACGCGCTGAGCCTCTTTAGGGCATGTGGGGGCGCGTGGGTGCATGTCCTTCACGCGTCTTCAACCTCTGGAGCGCGTGTAGGCACGTGGGCACGTGTGGTGCACGCATCTTCAACCTCCGGAGCGCGTGGGGGAGCGTGGATTGCAGCAGATGCACGCGCCGATCTTATAGGGCGCGTGTAGGCTCGTCCGACCTCCGTTTTCGATTCCGTTTGCTGCAACGGATTCGTCTCGACGCGAGGAACACCGTGGAGTTGTCAAAAATTAATTTTGAACAACTTGAATTTTTGCACAGCTCGAACCAGTGCTCTGGTACCAGTTGTTGGGAGCTGTTTTGACACAAATGATTCTAAATAAAGGAGGGACGAAATTTATCGTGGTTCGGCAATTGCCTACGTCCACAGATGCTGTAATTTCACTATGAAAATAATTTTTACAGAAAAACTCTCTCTGCTCACCCACTCTCTTTCTCTCTTCTTTCTCTCCCACACTCTGTCTGCACACACGCAGTACACACTCTCTGTTTTCTCTCTACACTTCTCTGCTGCACACACCCACAATTGAGCTCTCTCCTATTTATAGGAGAGAGCAGCCTACAATATTTTTTTTCGGTGCAATCGGTGCCTAATATGACAAAGGGACAAACGATGCATGACTCACCGTTTTCTCTTTTTATTTTCTTTTTGTCTCCATCCGCAACATATAGAATATGCTAATCTAACTAAGGATGTTAAATATAGGCCAACACTATAATCCTCAACAGAGAGACCTAAAAACTTACTTGTTCTTCATTTCTTCCAAAGCACTCATCAAGATGAGTCACCGCATGAAAACCTCAAAAAGATGAGGACAAAACAAATCGAGCATCATGTGTATTTTTGAGTGATTTGGTGACCATGTCTGAGTACTAATTAAATGCAGTTTATCACTTTGTGTTTTCTCAATGTTCCCAGTCTCTAAGAGCATAGCAAACAACAAAGATAAAATACAAAGTAACACCTGGCGACTTTGAAACTCCACTCTTCAGTGTATCCAAAAATGGCGTTGATTTCTCCAAATAACTTGTCAATATTCCTTATTGATGGATGTGTAGTGTCTTTAATTCAATGGTGGTCTGCTCAATGTCGTGATGCTGTCGTTTGTCGCCAGTGATGTTAATGCGTTACTGAAACAAATTTCAGTTCCGACATATTGTAGCCTAGTTCATGACTACATACTTAAGTATATGATATATCACGCGGAAGATAACAAACTACTCATGTATTGTCTAAAACATTGGTTGTGTCGCTCTGAAAAATATACATCAAAACTTTGGAAAATATGAAGGAGGATATGTCTTCTTCTGATATACCAAAGAGTGAAAAAGGTAGATGCCTCGACAAAGTTCTCAATGCCATAGTTCAATCAGTTCTGATGATCCACGAAAATGTTACAAACTACAAATATGCAGAGCAGGAGGGATTTTGAGAGGCTGGGATGCATCATTTTCCTTCCGCTCTCAATCACAGCCTGTTTGGGAGATCAGTTATCGGAATCCCAATATTTGTTCAATTTCATTAAATCCATTGATCCACAAAATGTGCTCGGAATTGACTGGAATATTGGGTTGGAGCATCATCCCTGCTTGCATAAGTTGAAGGGTGTAAAGTGCAACTCAAGGGCTACCACCATTGAAGAAATCAGGCTTGAGAATCATAACCTTAGTGGCATCATTGATGCAGATCCCCTTTGCAAGCTCCGAAATCTGCGAGTTCTTAGCTTAGCAAAGAATCACATCAGAGGAACTATTCCTGACTCAGTATCGTATTGCTCAAGGCTGACTTATTTAAATCTAAGCAACAATCTTCTAAGTGGAACGATACCTCTGGCTCTAAATAGATTAAAATATCTCAGGAGCCTGGACATCTCCAACAATCTTCTGACTGGAAGGTTGCCTATGGATCTAACTAAACTGAAATACCTTCAGAGCTCGAGCATCTCTAACAATCATCTTACCAAGCAGGAACTCAAGAACCTCCATACATATTCCTTATTATCAAGTACATCACAGAAGGAAGCCAGGGTAGAGGCATTGGAACCAACGTACCCACCTACGGAGAGCTCTAATGGCCAGTGGTATGGGAACTGGAAAGTCTGGATAGCTCTAGTTCTGGGCATTGGAATCTTTGTTTCGGTGATCGCATGGATACTGAGAAAGAAGGACGCAGACTTAACCGGAAAGATGGAGATTCTGAAGGTACTTAAGGATCCTTCTCATAAAACACCTCCAGCCATGGCCAGAGAGGAAGTTAAGCCAATCGAAAGACGCTCAGAGCTTGTGTTCTTTATTGAAGAGCAGGAAAGGTTCCAATTGGAGGACCTCCTTGAAGCCACAGCTGACTTGCGAAAGGAGTGTTGAGTAATGTGGAGTCTGGTTCACACCGCTCGAGCGGAGTCATTGGCCGCTCGAGCGAAGTCAGGCAGAGTCGAACGCTCGATGTTGGCTCGACAGTGAGCTCGAGCAGGAGGAGTTCGCTCGAGCGGAGGCATTGGCCGCTCGAGCGAAATCAGGCAGAGTCGAACGCTCGACGTCAGCTCGACAGTGGGCTCGAGCGGGATGCGGAAGGGAAGTTCGCTCGACGCGCGCTCGACACGCCGCTCGAGCGAACATACGATTTAGGGATTCCGCCGTTTGAACTATAAATCTGATTTTTGCCTCTTAAGTCTGTAACAGAGCAGCTACGAAAACACTGTGGATGAACAGTGTTGTGACTCATCTTGTAGTGTGATTCCTCATAATAAAAATCCTCTGCAACTCCCGTGGACGTAGGCAATTTGCCGAACCACGTACATCTTGTGTCGTGTGTGATTGCGTGTGTGATCGTTTTCTCATTCGGTGTTATTTTTCAATTCATTGTCATCGTTTTCACAACAATTAGTATCAAGAGCCAAGGTTCGGGTCTGAGGAGAAACGATGGCTGGAGATGAATTGAAGGTATCGGGGATCGAGAAGTTTGATGGCACGGATTTTGGATACTGGAGGATGCAGATAGAGGACTACCTCTATGGGAAGAAACTCCATCTTCCACTATTGGGGCAGCAACCGGAAAAGATGGATGATGCTAGTTGGAATCTGTTGGATCGACAGGTTCTAGGGGTTATTCGATTAACCCTATCGAGATCCGTTGCACACAACGTCATCAAGGAGAAGACGACGGCGAATCTCATGGCGGCTTTGTCAGGTATGTATGAAAAGCCGTCAGCGAATAACAAGGTACATCTGATGAAAAAGTTATTCAATTTGAAAATGGCAGATAGTACGTCTGTTGCACAACATCTGAATGATTTTAATACTATCACAAATCAATTGTCGTCTGTTGAAATTGAATTTGATGATGAGATACGTGCACTGATACTATTGGCTTCATTGCCAAATAGTTGGGAAGCCATGAGAATGACTGTTAGTAATTCTGCTGGTAAAAATAAACTGAAGTATGATGATATTCGTGATTTGATTTTGGCTGAGGAGGTGCGCAGGAAAGATTCAGGCGAGACCTCGGGTTTGAGTTCAGCCCTGAATGTTGAATCTCGAGGGAGATCACATGACAGGAATTCAAACAGAGGAAGATCAAAATCAAAGTATAGGGGCAAGAGCAAGTCGAGGCCTGGTCAGCAGGCAACTTGCTGGAATTGTGGCAAAGCTGGCCACCTAAAGAAAAACTGCAAAAACCCCAAGAAGACGGAGAATGATAGTGCTAATGTGGTAACTGAAGAAGTACAGGATGCACTATTGCTTGCAGTTCATAGTCCAGTTGATGACTGGATACTGGATTCAGGGGCTTCCTTCCATACATCTTCCCACCGGGAACTAATGAGGAATTATGTTGCAGGTGATTTTGGGAAGGTATATTTGGCTGATGGTGAGGCTTTGAACGTAGTGGGGATGGGAGACATTGACATTGCACTCCCTGGCAAGAACAAATGGACCTTGCAAAAGGTTAGGCACATTCCTGAGTTGAAGAAGAACCTCATTTCTGTTGGGCAGCTTGATGAGTGTGGTCATTCAGTGGTGTTCTCAGATAGAACCTGGAAGGTCACAAAAGGGGCATTGGTACTAGCTCGGGGTAAGAAAACTGGTACATTTTATATGACTACTGGTTTAATTGACACTATTGCTACTACCGTTGCAGAGAGCACAGCAGATTTGTGGCATTGTAGGCTTGGCCATATGAGTCAGAAGGGCATGACGGAACTTCTGTCTAGAGGCAAGCTACCAGAACTGAAGACAGTTGATCTCGGTATGTGTGAGAGTTGTGTTATGGGGAAGCAAAAGAAGGTCAGCTTCTTGAAAAGTGGCAGGGCGCCAAAGACAGGAAGACTTGATCTTGTGCACACAGATGTGTGGGGTCCTTCTCCAGTTGCATCTCTTGGAGGTTCTCGCTACTATGTTACGTTCATTGATGACCATAGTAGAAAGGTATGGATTTATTTTTTGAAACATAAATCTGAAGTATTTAATGTTTTCAAAATTTGGAAAGCCATGGTTGAGACAGAGACAGGCTTGAAACTGAAGTGTTTGAGGTCTGACAATGGTGGTGAGTATGTTGATGGCGGGTTCAAGGAGTACTGTGCAGCTCAGGGTATCAGAATGGAGAAGACCATTCCTGGGACACAACAGCAAAATGGAGTTGCTGAGCGTATGAACAGGACCATTAATGAGCGTGCTAGAAGCATGAGGTTGCACGCTGGACTACCACCCACTTTCTGGGCAGATGCAGCCAGCACTGCCGTTTATTTGATAAACAGAGGGCCATCAGTTCCACTGGATTGTGGATTGCCTGAGGAGGTTTGGAGCGGGAAAGAGGTTAAGTTTTCTCACCTTAAAACCTTTGGTTGTCTTTCTTATGTGCTTGTTGATTCTGATGCTCGCAGTAAGCTTGAGGCTAAGTCAAAGAAATGCTATTTCATTGGCTATGGAGACGAGGCATTTGGCTATCGTTTCTGGGACGATCAGGGTCGGAAAATCATAAGAAGCAGGAATGTGATTTTCAATGAGAAAATGATGTACAAGGATAAGTCGAGTACAGTTCCTGCAGTAGCTCCTCAGGAGTCCGAGTTTGTAGGATTGGATGACCTGCCAGAGGTCACAGTGCAGTGTAGAGATGAGAGTGACGGGGAGAGTGGGTCCAGTACACCCATTCCTATTATTCCGCAGGCAGTTTCAGAACCGTCTACTCCTACAGTTGCAGTTCGCAGGTCAGTTAGGACTATACATCCCCCACAGCGCTTCTCACCTACTTTGAATTACATTCTGTTGACAGATGGTGGAGAACCGCAGAGTTATGAAGAAACCTTGCAAGATGAGAATTCTAGCAAGTGGGAGCTGGCCATGAAAGACGAGATGGATTCCTTGCTAGGGAATCAGACATGGGAGTTGACAGAACTTCCATCAGGGAAGAAGGCATTACACAACAAGTGGGTGTACCGGGTGAAAACTAAGCATGATGGCAGTAAGAGGTACAAGGCTAGACTTGTTGTAAAAGGCTTTCAGCAGAAGCAGGGTATTGACTACTCTGAGATCTTTTCTCCTGTGGTAAAGATCACAACTATCAGGATGGTACTGGCTATGGTTGCCACTGAAGATCTATTTCTTGAGCAGTTAGATATGAAAACAGCTTTTCTTCATGGAGACCTTGAAGAAGACATCTACATGCACCAGCCTGAGGGGTTTGTGGTACAGGGAAAGGAAGGTTCAGTTTGCAGGCTGAAGAAGAGCTTGTATGGCCTGAAGCAAGCTCCTAGACAGTGGTACAAGAAATTTGACAACTTTATGCACAGTGCAGGGTATATTAGATGTCAGGCAGATCACTGTTGCTATGTCAGGCATTTTGACAATTCTTATATTATTTTGCTGTTGTATGTGGATGACATGCTTATTGCAGGGGCTAGTATTGATGAGATCAATAATCTGAAGAAGCAGATGTCAGAGCACTTTGCAATGAAGGATTTGGGAGCTGCAAAGCAAATCCTTGGCATGAGAATTGTCAGAGACAGAGTCAGAGGTACGTTGAGACTCTCACAGGCTGAGTATGTGAAAAAGGTACTCAGCAGGTTCAATATGGACAAGGCCAAACCAGTTGGCACACCCTTGGGAAGTCACTTCAGACTCAGCAAGAATCAGTCACCAGAGTCAGAGGAGGAACGAGATTACATGAGTAAGGTTCCTTATGCCTCAGCCATTGGTTCACTTATGTATGCTATGGTTTGTACAAGACCGGATATTGCCCATGCAGTGGGAGTTGTGAGTAGATACATGAGTAACCCAGGAAAGCAACATTGGGAAGCAGTGAAGTGGATTTTGAGGTACCTAAAGGGTTCCTCAGAAACCTGTTTATGTTTCTCTGGAGAGAGCTTGGAGGTGCAGGGCTATGTTGATGCTGATTTAGCTGGAGATATTGACAGCAGAAAGAGTACCACGGGCTTTGTTTATACACTTGGTGGTACTGCAGTGTCATGGGGTTCTAATTTACAGAAAACAGTTTCTTTGTCTACAACAGAAGCTGAGTATATTGCAGTGTCAGAGGCTGCAAAGGAGATGGTATGGCTACAAGGCTTCTTGGAAGAATTGGGTAAGAAGAATCAGAAAGGCACTCTCTACAGTGACAGTCAGAGTGCCATATTCCTTGCCAAGAATCCAGCATTCCATTCCAGGACCAAGCACATTCAGATCAGGTATCACTTCATACGGTCATTGTTAGATGACGGACAGTTGTTACTTGAAAAGATATGTGGAAGCAAGAACCCTGCTGATATGTTGACAAAGGGTGTTACGCTTGAGAAACTGAAGTTGTGCGCAACTTCAGTTGGTCTTCTAGAATGAAGACAGGAGCAGTGAGTTGCAGAGGTGGAGGATATCATGTTTGAGGAAGACGGTGATACAGCGAGTGTACCAGTCTCCAAGTGGGAGAATTGTTGAGTAATGTGGAGTCTGGTTCACACCGCTCGAGCGGAGTCATTGGCCGCTCGAGCGAAGTCAGGCAGAGTCGAACGCTCGATGTTGGCTCGACAGTGAGCTCGAGCAGGAGGAGTTCGCTCGAGCGGAGGCATTGGCCGCTCGAGCGAAATCAGGCAGAGTCGAACGCTCGACGTCAGCTCGACAGTGGGCTCGAGCGGGATGCGGAAGGGAAGTTCGCTCGACGCGCGCTCGACACGCCGCTCGAGCGAACATACGATTTAGGGATTCCGCCGTTTGAACTATAAATCTGATTTTTGCCTCTTAAGTCTGTAACAGAGCAGCTACGAAAACACTGTGGATGAACAGTGTTGTGACCCATCTTGTAGTGTGATTCCTCAATAATAAAAATCCTCTGCAGCTCCCGTGGACGTAGGCAATTTGCCGAACCACGTACATCTTGTGTCATGTGTGATTGCGTGTGTGATCGTTTTCTCATTCGGTGTTATTTTTCAATTCATTGTCATCGTTTTCACAACAAGGAGACCCTTCGGAGCAGCCTTTACAGGGTAGTTCTTAAAAGCATTGCCCTTTATGCAATTAAAAGATTGAAGAAATTGCAGGTATCATTCGAGGAATTTGGCCGAACTATGAGGCAGATAGGAAGCTTAAAGCATCCAAACATTCTGCCCCTTATTGGTTACCATTCAACGAATGAAGAAAAACTTTTCATCTATAAGTATCAAAGCAATGGGAGTCTGCTAAACGTGCTGGAAGGTAAGTTGATAATCGAGTTCAAATACTTTTAAGACATCCCCAGCCAGACTGTCCATCACAGAAACACAACAGAGAAACTTGTTTAAGCACGTACACACCCACCAAACAGCCACACCGGCTTCAAACTCCCTACCCGCCGCAACAAAATAAGCTAACTTCGACAAATTTTCGAAGTTCAACAGTCAGATAAATGTTTGGTTCCTATATTTCAGCTAACAGTACTTTTGGTTTTCTGCAGACTATATTGAAGGTAAGAGGGCTTTTCCTTGTGGACTTCGGCTGTCCATAGCAAGTGGGAATCGATCATCAGAACTTTGATATATGAAGTCCAAACCCTTTGCTATCCCGACTCCGGAGATAATCTCTCGTGGGAATCCTAAGCTTTCAAATGTACTTTTGGACGAAATAATGAACCGCTAATAAGTGAATATGGGTTCTCGAAATTTCTGGAGCCCAATCAAACAAGCGTTTTCACCTCCAATGGTCATACAGCTCCTGAGAAAAGCTTAACAGAAAAAGCCGATGCTTTTAGCTTTGGTGTGATACTTTTGGAGTTACTGACAGGAAAATCTGTAGAGAATGGTGGGATAGACCTTCCTAAATGGGTAAAGGCCATGGTAAGGGAGGAATGGACCGGAGAGGTATTTGACAAAGAGATCAGTAGAGCTGCATCACAGTGGGCATTTCCTTTGCTGAATATAGCCCTCAAGTGTGTATCATATTCTCCTGACAATCGGCCAACCATGGCAGAAGTTTTGGAGAAGATAGAGGAGGTCATGAATGCACAAAGGGACCATTCCATTACAGAAGATTGTTGCTGTGAATCTAACCGAAATGATTGTTGTATTCTTCACACTCATATCTGATACCTGGGAGAGTCCTTCATCAAATTATTAAAGGTTGTGGTCTGGATATATCCCATGTATTTTATGCTTCTCATTTGGAAGAACAGAAACTCTCTCTCAGTCGAGCACAAATACGTTGAACGTGAAATATCAACCCATTAGTCTTAAGTCCTCCACCATTAAGGGCGAGGAGAGTTGCCCAATCTGCCAATGCTTACCTGAAGCAAGAGTAATGCTTTCTTCTTCTTTTTGTTTTGATTGTTTGTTTATTTTGGTTCAAGCTGTAGTCCAAATGCTTGAGTGCAGGCATTTACATGTATACATTTATTCCTTTTTGCTGGATATTCTAGTGTGTAACACATGAACAACAAAGATAACTATGGCGGATCAGTTCTAAAAAACAGAGAATATTGCTGCACTTTTGTGCAGCAAACAGGAGGGATAAATAAATAAAATAATAAATAAATAAATAATAATAATAATATTTAAAAAATAAAAAATAAAATAAAAAGAAAAAGAGGAGGAGAAAAGGCTGCATAAAATATGAGTTATATATGGAAACAGTACCGCAGGTCCGCACCACACAACTAAAATAAGCATTTTTCTTTTCTTTTCTTTAAAAAAGAACAAAGATGAGCTTTCTCAACAGCCTGCAGAATATAAACGGGATTAGCCTTGGATCCATGAATTTATCTTTATGGGCCGAAGAGAGATTATAATGATCAACTCGTTCCATACTAGACCGCATTAGGCCTGAATGCGTTCGTCTTCCAACCCTCTCCAAAAGGCTTTGTTTATTGAAGTGTATTTTTTGGTAGGTAAGTACTTTTATAATATATGTTTAATGAGTAATAGTCATGTGTGCAAGTGTCACATGCTATTCTCAGAAGCCGACACTAATTAGAGGGTGAGGTATCCTCGTCCACAGGATCCTGACTAATGAGCATTAATGGTTGGGACTGGGGCCTCTGTTTATTGGCTCTCTTAGCTGTGCTCCAGACCCTTTTGCCAATTTAGGTGAGTCACATCCTAACAATCATATTGAATGGTCATATTTAATGCATCTTTTACTTCTTAAGCACACTAAATTAATATAAGGTGGGGGGCTCCCTGTGCCATCTCACCGTTGGGTCACACCCTACAAAAACAGTATTATCAGATTACCTTTTTAAGAATTTTACCTGGAAATACAGTACTGCAACTCAATCCTCAATTCTCAGTTCTATTGATTTTCTGAACTCCATTAATTTTTCTGGTTTGACCTCAATTATCTCTTACCTTGTGTTATCTTTTTATCCTGAGTGAATGCTAAAAGCAATTAAGAGACACCGCAAGCTTCTTCAAGAGGAAAGACTATTAGCTCATAAAGGAGTCCAATGCTAGATTGTACCCCAAAATTTATTTGGTCTCAAGCTTGGGGGCTGAGAATGACAAAAGCTAATGTGCATGCAAAAACTAATTTGCTTTAATTGCTTTTGTTTAATGGTGGAGAGGATGCAAACAGATTATACCTACTTTTGGCGTCCTTTGGAGAATCTTGCCTCCCACTTCAGTGCTTTTGTATGTTTTTGTGTGATCATATATTATCTGAACTTTTCTTTTGCTATATACAAGTTGTACCCTTTCCATGACTGAAGACAGCCCTTCTATTTTGGCTTTTTAGGTAACTAACTCAAGGCAACCTCTTAGTTCGTATCCACATTTCAAATTAGTACAATCTTAAACTGGTTTAGAGTAAAACTCAAATAAAAAGGTTGACAAAATTAGAGCACTTATCCTATTATACTTGTTACTTTCCAGTAAATTCATATGTTTATGGCTCTGCTTTCCAGGTAATGCTTACCTAATTCAGATTTGCCACAAAATTATTTCTTCTTTAGGTAAAATAAATGTACCAATAATGCTATTATGCTTACAAAATTCACCAAAAAGGAGTTCTTATCAGTTTAGGCCAAAATATCTGTTCAGAAATATCATAGTAGGAATATTTTCGTTTATAGGCATACATATGGGAATTATCAAAACAACTGTAATAAGGAGTTACAGCAATACAAAGATTGAGAAACTCAAAGAAAAAAATTGCAATCACAAGTTGGCCCATATTTTAAGAAGGTGCCTATTCTAGATAACAGTCCAATTTTATTTTATTTTATTTTATTTTCCTAAAAGAACTAGGTCAAAGCCTCTTATTATAAATACATTCATTGAGATGGAAGAACAATCATGAAAAAATTACATCAATAACGAATATAAGAAATCTCGTCAAGAATAGTCCAGTTATTGATATGGTTGGCTTATTGCCTTGGAGGGTTTGGGAAATCGTGCAAGGTAGTTGTAGTTACCAATCCAACTCCTCACGTTTCTTGGTTTTGGTATCAACCTCCACCACATGTTTAGGACTTAAATCTCAAGTGGTCAATGAGTTTGGATTCAACCTTTTACGTATGAAACTTTCACCAAATGTCATTTCTGTGTTAAGTGGCACTTAAAATTTAAGTAGTCTTTTTTTCAACCAAAAGGTAATAGTAACTATCAAAAAGTAACCTGTAACTTAAGTTGCAGCTCAAACCTAAAGAGAAAAATAGTCAAAATGAGAAACAGAGTGAAAAGACTCCCCCAACCAAAAAAAAAAAACAAAATAAGTAAATAAATCAGAAAATTAAATCACAATCACACCTAAAATGCTCTCCCTAGTCAGCCATAAAAAGTAAACAAACAAACAAAATATCAACTTTAGAACATTTAAGAAACGATTAAATTAAAGGTAATTAATTTTTCTTCTTAAAAGTAATGTTACGTACAGTTGTGAAGTGTGCAAGTATCGTACAGTCGCTTTAAAAAAGAATAAAATTTACTATTAAAAAATTAATTTTCTTTTCACATAAGTATTATGTTTATTTATTTTTTTCAAATTAATTATGTGGCGCTTACGCACTCACCATTTCAAATATGATTTGTCATTGCTACAATCCACTAAAAGCATTTTTGGAAAGCAACATTATTAAAATTTGTATTTTTTGTATTTGTAAAAGTAGTAAGGTCCAATTGGTATAAAACTTATGTGAGGATTTTTCTTTTGAATGCTGGGTCCATTGATGATTAGATGAAAATGTATTTTATTGTTATAACATGTTTGTAAATAAGAAAATGAGATTTTTTTTTTTACTGAAAAACATAGTTTGATGTGTTTTTTGAATTAATGCTTTGTGTTAGTGAAGGAATAAAGAATTAATTCCCTTTCATATACAGACTTTACAATAGTCCAAGAGAATGTTCAAAGACAAAAAAATGTTTCTTTGCAATCCATGCGAACAATGTCATCTGCAACTGCCTGTGTTTAATTATTGTTACATCTCACAAGGCCTCATTCAAAAACCCGAATAATATAAATAGTTTTTTATTCTTTTTTCTTGTGAAAAAATAAAAAAATCGTCAACTCTTGTCATCCAGCTTGCCTCCTCCAAATATTCTTACACCAGAGGATTTTGCCTCTCTTTCTCTCTCTGTCTGTCTCTCTCTATTTATAAATTGTGAAGCCCATCTTCAGCTACAAATTCTATTACTTTTGATTTAATTAAGGGAAGTGGAATAACCAACAAAAAGATAAAAAAGACACAGAGAGAGAAATATAGAGGATGAGCTCATCCTCTGTTTCCATTTCCATTATTCCTCTTCTTAGATCTTAGTATTCTCTCATTTCCTCATCCGATGGTAAAATTCTCTTTTTGGTTCTATCTTTCCACCTTCTCCTTGATCTCTTGTGGAAAATTGAATCGTTGTTTTAATCTGGCTCCTTGATCCACCTAATTTTTGTCATTCTGTGCTTAATTTTAGTTTGTTGGGTCATTAGGAATTCTTGGTTGTGGTCTGATTGCTGCACAAGGATCCGATGCTACCAAATCGATTGTGATAATACCCACTTCGTGTTTTGATCGGAGCACCAACCCGGATATCTGAATTTCCATTGAAGGTATGGATTTTGTTGATTGATTGTTCTATCCGCATTTTGGTCATGTTTTTTCGATCTTGTTGACAAAGACTCAATCTTCTTAGTTGCGTCAAATTGTAAGATTTTTACCCATTTACGTAATTTTATGATTTGAGACTCGTTTGGATGCCGAACGTTATTGCTTCTTTGTGAATTATGAGTCTTTTTGGTGGATTGTCTAAATAGAATTCATTTAGGTGATTTTTTTAGTTGTTTAATTATTTAAGTAGCGATAAACGAGGCAATTGGTGATGGTTGTTTGTAGAACAGATGGAATCAGATCTTGGAAAGCTCTTCATTGGTGGTATTTCTTGGGACACAGATGAAGAACGTCTTAAAGACTATTTTAGGATATACGGGGAGGTGGTTGAGGCCGTGATCATGAGAGATCGTGCCACCGGTCGTGCTCGTGGCTTTGGTTTCGTAGTCTTTGCGGATCCTGTTGTTGCAGAAAGAGTCATCATGGATAAGCACGTGATTGATGGTCGCACAGTGAGTGGTTTATTTGCAAATGCATACGTTTTGCATCATGGGTTTAATTGGCATTCTGTTAAATTTCTTTTTTGATACTAGAGAATGTTCACTCCTGTATTTCTAGGACCAATCCCAATTAGGTTGTGAATCCCCATTTTTCATACTGAGTTACAGGTTGGAGTCATCTCTCTCTCTCTCTCTCTCTCTCTCTCTGTGTGAGAGTTTGAGATTTTCTGTAGCTTTGAGTTATTATGATCTAAATTGAATACAGTTCTCCCCCCCTCCCTCTCTCTTCTGTGAAAATGAAAATGAATGCAATTATTAATTTAGTTACTGGTTCTCTCAAATCTCAGGTTGAAGCAAAGAAGGCTGTTCCTAAGGATGATCAGCACATTTTAAATAGAAACACTGGTAGTTTTCATGGTTCTCCAGGTCCTGGACGTACAAAAAAGGTTTTTGTTGGAGGTTTAGCATCTACTGTCACAGAGAGCGACTTTAAGAGATACTTTGATCAGTTTGGTACAATTACTGATGTTGTAGTTATGTATGATCACAACACCCAAAGGCCAAGAGGCTTTGGCTTCATCACCTATGATTCTGAGGATGCAGTGGATAGAGTGCTGCATAAGCAATTTCATGAACTGAATGGTAAGATGGTTGAGGTCAAGAGGGCGGTCCCCAAAGAGCTATCCCCAGGGTCCAGCCGAAGCCCTCTTATGGGATATAACTATGGTTTGAATAGGGCCAATAGTTTCCTTAACAGTTATTATAATGTGAGCCCAGTTGGAGGTTACGGAGTCAGGATGGATGGTAGGCTTAATCAAGTTGCTAGTAGTCGAAGTGGGTTTTCCCCATTTGGTACAACTGGTTATGGAATGGGTTTGAATTTGGAGCCAGGGCTGAGCTCAAGCTATGGTGGCAATTCCAACTTTGGTAATGGTCTTGGATATGCACGGATGTTGAGTCCTTATTATAGTGGCAATTCAAACAGGTATAGTACTCCTATTGGGTATAGTGGGGGTAATGGAAGAAACAATTCTCTTTTAAACTCAACCACTCGGAATGTCTGGGGAAATGGGGGTCTTAGCAATGCTGCAAACCCTTCCAGCCCTGGTACTTACTTGGGCTCTGGAAGTGGGGCTTTTGGAGTTTTTGGGAATGGCAGTGCAAACTGGGGCCCTTCCCTCGTTTCCACCCATGGTGGAGGGAGTCCTCCTAGTTATACTAGTGGGAGTATTGGTTATGGCAGTGGAGACAACAGCTTTGGGTTGGGAGGGGGAACGTATGGAAGAAACAGTGGCTCTGGTGTAGCACAATCATCAACATTCGCTGCACCAACTGGAGTCTATGAGGGGTCATATGGTGATTTGTATGGTAGTGGTTCAGTTTATGGTGATTCAACTTGGCGGTCTGCCACTCCTGAGCTAGATGGGTCTGCCTCATTTGGTTATGGGCTTGGCAATATATCTTCAGATGTCCCCACCCAAAGTTCTGAGGGTTATATTGGAAGTTACAATGTTACAAGTAGACAACCAAATAGAGGTAACACTTTTGCTTGATTAAATGACCTATGGTCAAGTTCTCTGATCTTAGTTTGGTTTATAATCAAAAGCACATTGAAAGAGAAGTAGATAACCTAGAAATTAACTTTCTAGTTAAACTTTATGACTTCAGAAGAAAAACTTTCTATTGCTGTAAGTTTCACAATGCCTGCTGGGCTAACTTTCCTTATGCTCATGTGTATTTTCCTCAAATCAGACCTATCCAACTCGCAATAATAATTAGGGAAAGGACTCTGACAGCATACTTTGACTCATTGTGCATGCTGTGCTCATATCTTGGCATATAAAGTAGCTCTTAATAGTTTCTGCAAGCTTTTGCTAGAATCCAGATAGATATCTGACCTTAATTCCCCATATGCCCATTTTACTGCTGAAAATCCATAAAACTAAAACTTGACTCTGATGCAAATATTAGAAGCAATCCACTATTTTAGTTGAGATTTTCTCTTATACTTATTGCGTACACAGTCACCTCTCTCTCTCTCTCTCTCTCTACTGTTATATAGAAACTTTGAAGCTAATGCTTTGCATGACTTAGCATTGAGAGCCCTTTGTCTAGAATCCAAATAGATATCTAACCTTAATTCCCCATATGCCCATTTTACTGCTGAAAATCCAATTCCATAAAACCAAAACTTGACTCTGATGCAAATATTAGAAGCAATCTACTATTGTAGTTGAGATTTTCTCTTACACTTATTATGTACACAGTCACCTCTCTCTCTCTCTCTCTCTCTCTCTCTCTCTCTCTCTACTGTTATATAGGAACTTAAAAGCTAATGCTTTGCATGACTTAGCATTGAAAGCCCTTTGTCTAGAAAGTGGACTCCTTTTGTTTCTCTCCCTTTAACATTATGCTCATGCTACAGTTGTGCATGGTATATTCCCGCATGCTGCACACATTTGCTGATCTAGGGCCATTTAATGCCCAATTCTTTTTTTGTTAATAAATAATGGAACTGAATACTCTGATTTATCCAAAACTCAAAGTTTAGCTTCCGACTATCTGATGGTTTGACAGTTGGCACTTACATTTTGATCTCTATTGTTTCTTCAGTACAAATGTAGTTATATTCACAGCTAATGATATTTTATCCCTTGCTTCAGGAATTGCCACATAGGAGATTTGTTATTTGGACAGTGCATTGTAATGGTAGGTGAAGAGAATATGATCAAACAGGTGAAGGATTGTGAATTTCATACATCCCCCTTTTTAAGATAATTTAGCTTACAAGGAAGTTGATCGTATAAAGCTAACGAGGATCCTTGATTTGAGTATACTTATTCAGAGAGAAAGCAGTTGCAAGGTATTTTGTGTAAGGTTTGGGATTTCTTTCTTCTTTCTTCAGAACTTAGGTTCCTTTCATGGAATTTGGTTGAGGTGTAAAATCAGATTGCGGGATATATACTCTGGAAAATTGGTTCCAATTAATGTATCGTGCATCTCTGATGAGGCACGCCAGCGGTATTGTGTTAAGAAAAAATAGAGTATTGATTTTTATTTTATTTTTCCTTTTTAACCGGTGTAATGCCTGGCAAAGTTGCTGGCTTTTGTCATGTCTTCCTTTGTTGGGATTTGTTTCTCTCAGTTTGTACGTAAGGTTCAGTTTGATTTACTAGTGTGAAACATTAGAGGGATGCCCTTCTAGGATCCCATCAAATAAGTTACTGAACATTTCGATTCATTTTTTAATTGGACATTTACACAAAAGTTTATACCTGAAATGCCAATGAAATGAATGCTTGATTTCACTCCTGTTTCTTATGGTGATAATCCTGATCACCCTAACTGACAATGAAATGCTAAAACTCTTTTACTTGTTTTTTTCTTCATAAAAATCCCAACTATTTAGTATTTAGGCACGCTACTACATCCTGGAATAGTCAATTTAATTCCATGTGTTCGATAACCTGACCTGGTTTGAACACTTGGAACCCTGGATTATGATTCGTTTTATAGCTTTTGTAGCTGTGCCTTTTCTGTTTGTGATCTTCTGAGGCGACTTTGTGTGGTCTTACTGACTATTATCCTTACTTTCAAAGATTAGGATTTGGGATAGGCTTGGCTTTGCTTGGGCTCTCACATCAATTTCATCTGGATTTTCTTTCTTAAATGCTTCAAAAAAGATGCATCTCTCTCTCTCTCTCTCTCTCAACTGACGTAGTCCGAGTGCAAGGAGGACTCTTGGAGTTAGTAGTTGTCAATATAGTCAGTCTTATCTAAACAACTTAGTAGTAATTATCAATAAGGGTTGAATGCCCATGCAGAGGTTATCGTTTCCTAGTTCTAGTATGTTAGTATCTTAGTTGCAGTTTTGACGTTTATTTAAGGATCTTGGCACTTTTTGATGATTGAATAAAATTACATATTGGATCCTGAGATGGTAGCAATCTGGTGAGACACCAGAAGTGTGCAAGTTATATTTTATTTATAGTATTGGGAGGTCCTGCGTCTCTCACACGCAAACGTCAAAGAGGCTTCTGAAATCCAGGGCCCTACTTTTGACAATGTTGAAAAGCATGCTTGAACTTCATTGTCTTTGATGGATTCTAGATGGCTTATACAATTATCTATCTATTTTGAATTGTCACCATTAATAACCCAAATAAGGTCTTATTTACTTCTTAACAAGTTTGTTAATTTTGGAAATCATCATGCCTTAAAGTATCAACCCCTCTTACCGACCCTAATGTTCGAAAACTTTAATTATCTTCCGCAACATGATTATTCGCACTCCCAAATATTTGCCAACCTGTGAAACATAATCTCTGGAAGTGTTATATTCTTGTCTACATGTATGGATTTATTATTGAGGGTTTTGATCATGGGGACCCTTTGCACGCCAAACAGAGCCAGGTGCCTTGAATCTTGGATGCTATTTTCTAGTTGCTGCCAGGAAAGAACCATGATTAATTTAGCTGATATTCTAGGACTCGTTTGGCAGTTTCGCAAGAATAAGTTCGTTCTGATTTATGTTTGAATAAAAGTCTGATTTTTTTTCCACCTATGATTTATGTTTAATGTAATTCTATAATTTCGTCTTCTGGGCATATGTGAGCATTTCATAGTATGCAAAATTGTTTCGAAGTTTGGTTCATAATGGGTGTAAAACAATATCAGGAGGATCGTTGCTCCAAACATGTCCTTAACAGTATGTTTGAGGAGTTTTGTTATATATAAACACAGTCATGCACTAATCTGTATATCAATACTGATTTATTCATATTTAAAATTTAAATCAACATTATTTTTAATAAAATTTACTTTTTGATTAATTACATTATATTAATATATAGATTAATATATAATTATATTGATAACTATATTTTTCCATGATTGAGATCCCTTGAAGAGAGGTTAATTTGTCCAGCTCAGTTTCCGTAAGGCTTTTATCTGATATTCTGTTCTTTGCAATGGTCCCGATGGGAAAGCAAGATAAAAGAAAGCGTAGGATCCCCTAACATTACAAAAGGTCAATAAAGTAGACATCCGTGTTTCTAGCCCCGAGGCTCCAGATTCATCTAATGATAAATGGCGTTTTGATCTACAGTCCGTCTCAATTATCTTATATTATTTAATTATTATAATTTTTTAAATTTTTACATAAAATATATAATAAATAATTTAACTATTTAAAATTTTAAAATAATAATAATATTAAAAAATAATATTTTAATAATATTTTATTTAATTTTCATCTTATCTCAACTAACCATCCAAAGTGCCGAGTTCCATCTAAACTCCAAGTGCCGACACGAGCGACACATTCAGTGGTGATCAATTCTCAGATGAGCAATCAGCGAGTAATCACGTGGTTCAGATACAGCTGATCATCAATACTAATGCATTATCATGCACACATAATAACTGCAAAACATTGAAACTACCCCCAATGTCTTTTAGATTTCTACAGTGGAAAAGACCCACCTGTTTTGTGATGTTCCGTATTTAATCTGTACTTATGCTTTCCTGTTTTAAGTCTGTAGTATGAGTAAAACTCTTATTCAGTTCTCTTAATATGATCAAGCTTGATTAGAAAAAAAATAAAAAAACTGCAAAACATTGATGGGAAATATTTGTTTGAAAAAATCATACCTTTGGAATAAGTTTATCGGCTTTTTGGTGACTTTGGTAGAAGGTTGCTCCAAGGAATACCCTTTTTCCTCTTTGTGGGAGAGTGTGGAAAGGAATACTTCAGAAAAAAGCTGAGAATATGACATAAAACAGCATCAGTGCGTGAGTGGCTCAATCAATTCCTTCTCTCGCGGACAACATTGTCAATTCGAGACACAAAAGGCAACATTGTTAATACCCAACATTCAAAGCCCTTGAATATATTGATGATGAAAGGCTCTTAGAGATCATGGATTTCTAGAGCGCTACCAAAGGAAACCGATTTCTCTTACCTTGAACAGAGTTCTCACCATAATCATGGCATCAAATCAGAACCTCAGAGATCTCCAGTGGGTTCTGCATGCAATCAAATCCGAAAGCCTCAACCTACACAACATCTCCTTCTACCTTTCTCAACCAACTTCAGGCTGTTACCAAGAAACAGAAAACTCTATGAATATAAACATCTCCAAGGACAGCCTTCCACACTTCTCCAACCTCCTCACAGTATTAGGAACAGCCCAAAACATCCAATCAACTCTGATAAACTTGGAGTTCCACCGAGTTGAATGGGAGTTACAGCAAGTACTAAATGTTGGCGTGTTGCTTGACAATAGCTCGAGCATTAAGCAAGTTGCTTTTCGAAGAAACAGATTCCGAACAGAATGTTTATCGCAGTTCTCTGAGATCCTTCAGAGAAATAAAGTGATCAAGGAGATCATGTTTTCTGAATCAGGTATCGGCTATGCTGGAGCTGGGATTCTTGCTTCGGCACTCAAGGTTAATGACAGTTTGGAAGAATTACAGATATGGGAAGACTCAATTGGTTCGAAAGGAGCAGAGGAGCTCTCAAAGATGATCGAAGCAAACTCAACACTGAAGCTTTTAACAATATTCGACTCAAAATCCCTTACAGCAACCCCACTTATTTCAGCAGTTTTAGCGAGGAACAGGGCCATGGAAGTTCATGTTTGGAGTGGACAAAATGGAGAAAAAAGTTCAAAGGTCGTCGAGTTTTCACCTGAAAACAGCACACTTCGTATATACCGTCTCGACGTTTCAGGTGCTTGCAGGGTTGCTTGTGCACTTGGGTGGAACTCAACGGTCAAGTCACTTGACATGACTGGAGTCCGGCTAAAATCACGGTGGGCTAAGGAGTTTCGATGGGTTTTGGAACAGAATAATAGTCTTAAAGAGGTAAGCTTGTCAAAGACTTGCCTCAAAGACAAGGGAGTCGTATATGTTGCGGCTGGACTATTCAAGAACCGGAGTTTGGAAAGCTTATATCTAGATGGAAACTGGTTCAGCGGAATTGGTGTGGAACATCTACTCTGCCCTTTGAGCAGGTTTTCCGCACTCCAATTCCAAGCCAACATTACTCTGAAGTCTGTAACTTTCGGAGGACGGAGAACGACAATGGGAAGGGATGGGCTTGCAGCCATTTTGCAGATGCTAACAACCAATGAAAGTGTGACCCGGCTTGGAATATACGATGATGAGAGTTTGAGACCGGATGATATTGTCAAAATCTTCAAAAGCTTGGAGAGGAATGCCACTTTGAGACACTTGTCTTTGCAAGGCTGCAAAGGGGTTCGAGGAGAGTTGGTGCTTCAGACAATTGTGGAGACATTACACATAAATCCTTGGATTGAAGTCATTGATCTCTCAAGAACACCGTTACAGAATTCAGGGAAGACTGATGGAATTTATCAAAGACTGGGTCAGAATGGGAAGACTGAACCAGAAATGGATTTGCTAAAGGACATGCCATTTACGGTGCCCAAGAGCTGTAGAGTTTTCTTCTGTGGGCAAGAATATGCGGGTAAGGTTGTGAACTATTTAGGGGGACTGGTCTGAGTTGGTTAATGAGCTGAATTTAACCCCCGTATGTTCTTCTAGAACTCAAGACACAAAAATGAAATAATCAATCTTCTGGATTTTTTTTGTATTTCAGGTAAGACCACACTATGCAATTCCATATCACAGAATTTCCCTTCTTCAAAAGTGCCCTACATGGACCAAGTTAGAACTCTAGTCAACCCAGTTGAACAAGCTATTAGAACAAACGGAATGAAGATAAAAACTCTCAAAGATGAAGACACAAAGATTTCAGTATGGAACCTTGCAGGTCAGCATGAATTCTATTCTCTCCATGATCTCATGTTTCCAGGGCACGGGAGTGCATCGTTCTTCTTGGTCATATCCAGTTTATATAGGAAGCCCAACAACAGAGAACCAAAGACTGCAGCTGAAATAGAAGAGGACCTCCAGTATTGGCTCAGGTTCATAGTTTCGAACTCGAGAAGAGCAGTCCAACAATGCATGCTACCAAATGTAACTATAGTCCTGACACACTATGATAAAATCAATCAAGCGTCACAAAACTTGCAGGCAACTGTAAATTCTATTCAGGGTCTGCGAGACAAGTTCCAGGGGTTTGTGGACTTCTATCCAACTGTATTCACAGTTGATGCAAGGTCATCTGCATCGGTCAGTAAACTCGCTCATCACCTTCGGAAGACCAGCAAAACAGTTCTCCAGAGAGTTCCTCAAGTTTATCAACTCTGCAATGATCTGATTCAGATCTTATCAGACTGGAGATCAGAGAACTACAATAAGCCAGCAATGAAGTGGAAAGAGTTCGATGAACTTTGCCAAATTAAGGTTCCACCATTAAGAATCTCAAGACATGATAACAAAACGAGGGTTGAAATGAGGAGGAGGACTATTGCTACTTGTCTTCATCATATGGGAGAGGTCATTTATTTTGATGATCCCGGGTTTTTAGTCTTAGATTGTGAGTGGTTCTGTGGTGAAGTGCTTGGCCAGCTGATAAGATTAGATGATAGAAGGCAAAGCTCCGTGGAGAATAATGGATTCATCAGTAGGAAAGAATTGGAGAAGATTCTGAAAGGAAATTTGCAGAGTCAGATTCCGGGAATGGGTTCAAAGGTGTTTGAGAACTTGGATACCAGTGACCTTGTGAGGATGATGCTGAAACTGGAACTCTGTTATGAACAAGATCCATCAGATCCAAATTCTCTCCTATTGATCCCCTCGATTCTTGAAGAAGGCAGAGGAAGGCCACAGAGATGGCAGTTAAGCACACCTGACTGCCTTTATGCAGGACGGCATCTTGAGTGTGACGATTCAAGCCACATGTTTCTCACACCAGGATTCTTCCCTCGTTTACAGGCAACAATTCCTCTGCTCAGTCCTCACCTCCACCCTCTCTCTTCTTTTTTTTTCCTTTACGTTTTAAAGTTTTTCCTTAAACAGTCTGTTTAACTTCTTACAGTTACTGATTATACTTGACAAAATTGATTATGAGCTTTAGAGTAAAGCATACAAAGCAATAGACAGAAATCCAGAACCTCTTTTTTTTTTAATGGGAAATGACTTCTTGGAGTCCACTTCCATGTCTCTTCAGGGTATGTGTATCTGTAGAATATAAGACGGTAGGTTAAAGAAGGATAACTTTCAAATCATATCAAGCAGTTGTATCAGTTGTTTTGCTTACCGCTTGAGACTATCTTGAATGAGCATTGTCAGTTATGTTCCATGAGAGTATCCAACTCTAATCCTTTACCTACAATGAGATAAAATCCCCCATATCTGTCGGCTCTATTTTATAATCTAACTTAGATTATTTGGAAACCCAGGTGCATCTCCATAACAGAATCCGGGGTCTGAGGAACCAACATGGAGCAACTTACAGTCTTGAGAAGTACCTCATCTCAATAAGTATCAACGGAATCTACATCAGAATAGAGCTTGGAGGACAGTTGGGTCACTACATTGATGTCCTCGCATGCTCAACCAACAACCTGACAGAGACCCTTCGACTCATCCAGCAGCTCATAATTCCGGCAATCCAAAGCCTCTGCCATGGGATAATTTTGACTGAGAATGTCATGCGGCCAGAATGTGTGCGAAATCTGACACCCCCCAGATACAGGAAAACTCAATTTGTGTCTTTGCAACAATTGAAACAAGCACTGCTTTCCGTTCCTGCGGACAGCATGTATGATTATCAACATACCTGGAGTTCAGTGTCAGACTCTGGCAGGCCTATCCTCGGAGCCGGTTTTGATTTGGCTAGAGAGCTACTATCAGATGATGACTTTCGGGAAGTACTGCATCGAAGATATCATGACCTATATGACCTTGCCGTGGAATTGCAAGTCCCACCAGAGAACAACCAAGATGGACCAGATCACCCATTATCTACAAGTGATGAAACAGACAAAGTTGAAGCAACGTTTGGCGGTATTGCCAAGGGAGTAGAAGCCGTTTTGCAGAGACTGAAGATTATTGAACAAGAAATAAGAGATTTGAAGCAGGAGATCCAAGGATTGAGATATTATGAACACAGACTCCTCATTCAGCTTCATCATAAAATGAACTACCTGGTGAACTACAATGTCCAACTGGAAGAGAGGAAAGTACCCAACATGTTCTATTTTGTCAGAACAGAAAACTACTCAAGGAGATTGGTCACAAACATGATTTCTGGGATGACTGCACTCCGGCTTCACATGCTATGCGAGTTCCGACGAGAAATGCATGTCGTTGAAGATCAGATGGGCTGTGAACTGATGCAAGTCGATAACAGGGCTGTAAAATCTTTGGCTCCATACATGAAGAAGTTCATGAAACTGTTAACGTTTGCTCTAAAGATAGGAGCCCATCTAGCAGCTGGGATGGGAGAGATGATACCGGATTTGAGCAGGGAAGTTGCCCACCTGGCTGACTCTTCCCTTATTTATGGGGCAGCAGGAGCAGTTGCAGCTGGGGCGGCTGGGACTGCAGCTATGGGACGGGTGCAGGGGATTAGGAACAGAGGCAGGGCCATAGAAGGCTCTAGGGATATTCAGCAAGATCAAAGAACAGCGCAGCAATGGGTCGTGGATTTTTTAAGGGAGAGGAGATGCTCAACTGGAAAGGACATTGCAGAGAAGTTTGGATTATACAGAGTGAGATACAGGGACGATGGCCAGATTGCTTGGGTCTGTAGGAGACATATGAGCATCAGAGCAAATGAAATAATGGAAGTTCCCATCTGAAATTTCGCAGAATCTTAGGAATGGCAAATGAAATGGCTTGGTTTCTTCTTTATTATCCATCCAATTATTTCTATGAAGTATTCCAGACAGTAGAAGTGTTTCAATGAATTTTAACGCTCATGGTTCTTTGCTTGTTCCTGTGGATTTTCACCTTCACAAGTTTCTCAGGCAGCACTAAAAAGATTACGTGATTTTCTGTAGCTAGATGAAACGATTTACATTTTTTACAAAAATTAACAGAGATGATCGAAATGGAACTCCCGATACAAGTTGTGGGTCAAAGTCTCAAAGATGGTATTACGGATAAAGATATGTAAAGTCCCAGGATCAGGAATCTAATTCATGCTATATGGTCGAAAGCGAAATCTTGGATGCCTTGGCCTAATAGACTTTTAGCTTTGAATCACCGTGTGAACGTGGGACCAAGCATTGCCTATAGTTAGATGGAATTTGATTCCATAATAATTAGTGATTGACGAAACGAATAGCTGGAAAGATGAGAAACAAAATAGAGTAGTTCATATTATATATAATAGCAGTTGCGATAGAACAAAGCTTGTAGCAGGTACAAAAGTGTCACGATTTCCTGTCATCTACAAACATCTCAACATACAAAGGAGAACATCACACTAAATCACATTATTATACTTCACAACTAGTATTAGTCCTCATTCTAAATCTAAAGTCACTTGTCTGTCTTCCTCCAAACCAGTGAACCAAAAGCTCAGAAGAAAGCCCTACTCCCATAAAACACACGGGAACCGGAATTCTTTGATGCCTGTGATTTCTGCTCAGAGCTTGAATTTCCTGAACTGGTTGTTCCACTGTCAATGTCCAGAGGCAGCTTCATCTTTGCCAACGACTCAGTAAACTGCTGCATGCTTTTCATGTACATGTCTACTATATCCTGTTGCACCACATTCTGTTCCGGCTCAACGTTGACTGTAACAGCAGGCTTGGTCGGTGAATCGCTTGGCCCCCCACCTGAGGAATCGCTCTCACCATCTTTAGCGTCCACAATGTTCTCTTTTGGGGCTGAAACACGTTCCAGATTTGGAGATTTTAATGCTTCTGGAGCATCAGAAGACTCGAAGCTTGCAAGGTTTGAAGGAGAAGAAACTCCATTAGTTGACACACTGCTAAGAGGAGAATCGACCTTGGAATGTTGGATGGATTCACTTGTACCAGTTGAGAAGCTTTCCACGACATGAGCACCCCCTTCCGAACTAGGATTTTCAGCATCAGAAGCAGCCAAGCTCTCGGAGCTCTGAGAGTCCAAACTGGGACATGGTAAACCAATATACTCGGATACCATCAACTGGTCTTCATTCACAATCTTAGGATCAGGGAACTCGATCTTATCTAAATCATTTGGTAGCGACTCAGTTATTTCTGTGTCCTGAACAGTTCCATTTGTGGCCAAAGCAGTTGGCATTGCTGGAATAGCCATCACTTCTGGCGAAGCCCCATTATAGGAGAGAGACAATTGAACAAACCCTGCTGGGGAATGGAACAGATCAGTTGAAGATAGAGAGAACTCTTTCTCCAACTTCCCATTCTTGATGAGGACTTCAGATAATGGCACCAAAGCAAATCCCAGCAACTGATCCTCGAGATAATTCCTCACCCTGCTCAACATCCATATCTCACATTTGAGTGAGGAAACAATCGTTCGAACATTGAGACGGACATTATCGTTGAAAACCGGATTCCTTCCACCACCATTAATGATTTTGGTGGAGACTGTGTTTTCAGGATCGCTAGTCAGGCAAAGCTTGGCATAAACATCTTGCTTGTGGTATATGCAGATGTTATGTATGTCCCTAGCCTGGTGTACATAAACCTCAAGTACGCCCATGAAGTCCTCTATGTTACACACCGAAGCATCCTTGCTGTTGACCTCATATCCCTTTGACAAGGAACTAGAGTTCCGTTGGAAGAAGTCGGATTTCTGCTTCTCTGGCTCGGCTAAATGGGAGTTCTTGAATGGTGACACAACAGATTGTGGGGAGTCCATGATACCACCGAGAAGAGCAACCTGACAAAGCACGAAGGATCTATTTTTAGAAACCATATGATTTAAAATTAGAGCCTCAAAGTAGAAAATTTTCTGCTCACCCAATCAGACCCAAAGCCACAAAGCAAACGAAATAGAGGACAACTTTGATATGAACTCAAAAAAAAAAAAAAAAAAAAAAAAAAAAAAAAAACAATTAAGAAACAATCCGCAAAAAAAAAAATAAAAACCAAATCTGGAACTCTTGACCCGTCAGGAACCTAGACCTCAGATCCAAGACATAAGCCAATTTGTTAACATCCCAGATGCTTAAAAACCCGAAAGCAAACGTAGAACTAAACAAATTGAAGCCCCCGTCTAAGCTGAAACAAGAGCAAAATTCGCAAACCCAGAAGTCAAATTCCTAAAACAAGATCTTTCACCTGAACCGGTAAACCTAGCCAGAACTGGAAGGAACACAAAATTCTCAAAAGCCAGAAGCCAAAGCCCCACAAAATGGGACGTTCGAGACGAACAGCTTCAGAGTCCACACTCAACTCTTGAATTAGAAAAAAGCCAGTTCTGAGAGACAAACCCAAACCAAAACCTTGGCTGAGCCGGAATTTAACACTGTAATCTCAAAGTCCACAAAACAAAGAACCCCCAGAAGCGAACATTTACATCAACAACTCGAAAACTAAACCTACAAGGCAAAACCTAAGCTTAAACTGAGACGAGCCAACTTACCAAAACCCCTCAAAAGACTTTCTAGTGAGTTGCTCTAAAACCCAGACTCCCAAACTTAAGAACAGGTCAGACCCAAACAGCGATACCCAGATATGAACAGATTCCAATAAAGCGGCCAACTTTTCCTTCACAGAAACACTACGGCCGGAATCCAAGGGAGTGAAACAAGGAAAGCAAAAAGAAAAGCACGGGTAACCCAGATCGTGTCACAGAATTCTAAAAACAAACCCACTTGAAATCCCTCCTTCAGACCTCTCAACAGCGCAAGAAGTACAAGAGAGAAACAACATGAAACAATAAAATAAAAAAGGCACGATAACAAAAAAAGAAAAAAATCTGAGGACTGTGTACGTCTTTTCATACCTTTGCCTCCAAAGTCAAACCGATTTGTCTAGAATCCGATGCTCTAATCCAAGATCCGTTAGCGAATCAGTTCGTCAATCGAGGTGGCTTTGAAGAACTAAAAATCCGCGAACTGCTTGTAGACGGAGGAATATCAAGAAACGGAATAAAAACTACCCATCACACTGCCCAAAGCTTTGTCGGAAGGCAGGGTTTTAATATGCCTATTGAATTATTGTATACCAGTATTTATGTAACATATATTTTTTGTGCCTGTTTTTTCTGTATACGAATAATTATGGAATAATTCCCTCGGTTTTTTCTTTTCTTTTTAGTTAAAATCAACGTTTTTTTTCCCTCTCACTTCATTTTGATGTCAACATTTCATTATTTTTTTAATCCAATTTAGTAATGTTCAAAAAATAAATATGTAGATAATTTGTGCGAAAATATTTATTAATTACATTTTTTGGATTTGGGGTTGCAGAAATGCCGCCCCACGCGTCGGCTTCGGCCAGACCAATCAGAAATAATGTTAGTGCGCTTTGTAGGTGGGACTCGAAACACTTGATGCGGTTTGTCATATTCTCATCACCTATCTTTCACCACTCGTATATTCCGGCTAATACTCTATTTTAAAAAATATTTATATATAATTTTTGAATTATTCTATTCTTAAACATATACGTGAGATATATCATACGCGTTACTTAAGTATTATTAGGAGTAAACTTTGGTTAAGATTACAATTTTAGGGCAGCGGTAAAGATCATGCATGTGTAGTGGCTTGGAGGAGTCAATTTTTAGATGGGTAGTGAAGACTATTCTTCAACTCTCCTCGTGAAAACAGGGGGACAGGGAAATGAAGCAAGGACATCTTATCCAAGGCGGATATCCAGCCAACAAAGTCCTCAAAAGGGGCTCATTCAGTGGTACTGTTACTGTGATATGGCAGTATTGTACTGGTATTTGAAGATATCTTAGATTGTATTTAGTCATAAAAAATTTTTATCTTAAATATAAAATTTTCATCTCATCATTATAATTTTTTTAAATCTTTATATAAAATATAATAAATAATTTAATTTTTTTTTAATTTTTTTAAATTTTAATATAATAATAATATAAAAATATAATATTTTAATATTTAATTTTAAAATTTAAAATTCTCATTTAAAAAATAAAAAGGACTAAACAGAACATTAGGATCTGAGACAATGTTGCAGCCCAGGTCTTTATTTTGACAATGACTTCACAGTACGGAACAGAAAACCCTAGGTTTGCTGCAAACTAGGTTCAAAATATTTGAGATTTTTGGGCAATTTTTTTTTTTTTTTAAAGCTGTGTTTTTGTGTTAAAATTTGAGTAGAAAATGTAGATGCTAGATTTAGAAGAACACACTCCTAAGTGTGAACATGGAGACTTCCCCCTCCTTCACCAACGTTCTAAAGAGCATGGGGTTAGAACTTGAGACACCAGCTTTTTCTTCTTTCTGTTTTTTTAATAATATTCCATTATTTTAATTAAAAATGGGGCCCATTTGCTCCTCACATTGTCTTGTACTGTATTATTCAAATCCATGTCACTGTTCCAAAACCAAAATAGAAATGAAGACTAATTATGGTGGGGTCCCTTTGCTTTTAAAAGGTAAAACTTTAAATGACTAGGGAGGGTCACTCACACACCATTTCAATCATCTTTTCATATGTTTGAAATCATACAATCCTCTTACCCAAAACTCAAAAGGGGATCACTTTCCCTTTTCTCAAGGTGATGGAGGGAGGCTCATGGCTTGGCCCCAACATGATTGAGATAGAGATAGATGACACCTTTATACTGCCTTTATACCTTCACCTCTATGGCATATTACGCACATTCAGAGTATCCGGAGCCGTAATTAGCGTACACTTTTAAAGACTTCTGTTCTGTATTGTATCAACAATCCAGCATGAAATAATATAAAAGAATGAAGAATGTGAAAGAAAAAGATATGTACACACTACCAATCTCTCCACTCATGTACCTTTGAGTCTACAAAACTATGATGTGGTCCTTTGAATTTAATTTTTGGTAGATGGGGTTGTGGAAATTTAAAAAGAGGTATTCAATTTATTTATTTTTCCGTTCATATGGTATCAAAAATGACTTAGTTTTATAGAGATATAATAATAGTTTAGGAGTAATGCTAGATACAGTTATAAGATGTACAAATTTTGTACACTCTTTTTAAAAAAAATAGAATTTATTATTAAAAATGTAATTATTTTTATGTGAATCTCTAACTTATCTATTTTAAAAAAATATATATATACGAACTTACAAACCATATCATGGCATCATTTAACATTACTCGTAGTTTAATGGTTAAAGGAGACCTCTGTTGAAGGGAATGCATTCAAGTTGAGAACAGAAATGTCATCAATATTGACTCTTCTTGAAATCGTCTTCCTGAAGGCTACCAGACATCAACGTGCTTTGAAATTGCGGCAATGGCCGAGCCTTTTTGAGTCATTATTGGGTGTTGTTTATAGGGTGCCTTTGACTTTTTAGGTTTTAAAGCCAATGTCTTGTTAAATGCTGATCACCTAATCCAACATTCCCACGAGAAGCTTGCTTCTCCATGATTATCCAAGTCTTGCCTATATACATTGGAGAAATATTTTAATTATAAAATGATTACATAAAAATAATTTGATATAATTTATTAAATTGTAACGTTATTTTTTTTTATTATAAAGTATATGTTGGAAGAATGGGCGCCCATGTGGACAGACCCTTTCCCTTCCTATGTGTTACAAGCATGTAAAGCCATGCCTTGCCTGTATTTATACTCGAGAGTAAAGGTTCGCCATTAAGGCCAGTGTGCAGGGTGGATATAGTCCCCCTTAATTGATTCTTGATGGCAGATAGTAAAATCTCTATCTCTTTTCTTTTCTCTTGAATTAGTATTTAGGTGGTGAATATATTGACTATTACTCTAATCTATACTACGTAGTACACTTCACCACTAAGAGAAGATGCTTGAGGTTTGTTAAATTGGATAAACTTGTGGAGTAACTCAATAAGCTGTACTTGAAGTATTTTCGTTGTGCTTTTTTACAATATATCTAACAAATCATATAAATTCATATCAATTTATAAGATTTATTTTGTGTATTTCTTTGTAGCCGTAAAAATCCTAATACAGCATTCCTCCATTACCTCTTTCACAATGCTAAGCTACCCATTTTGTTCATTTTGATTTAAAAAAACCCATTATTCTCCACACTACAAGTGGTTCAAATGTCACTAATTAAAATTATAGACCCTTAACCACTACAAAAAAATAATGAAAACACCATTGGTGGTTGTGGTCCATGCATGTGTTTATGAGTTAAAAAGAGAGAATTAGAAAATAGAAGAAGAAAAGAGTTATTTTCTAATAGTGAACTTTTCATTGTTCATACATGTCAGAAGTCAATTTATGTTACATTAAGGGAAGAATAATAATATATTTTCTAAATAATAAAAGAAAAAACTTATATATTGTCTTTGATTTATTTTGTATTGATTTAAAAACATTTTTTATATGGCATATATAAATAGTTTATTTATGTGTAATATTTATATTAGCAAATAAAAATCTCTTCAATCTAAAAAAATGTGGACAATAGAGACAAAATAAGAGGATGTTAGGATTAGAAACACTCATAATCTATCTCATCTCATCTCATTATTATAATTTTTTTAAATTTTTACATAAAATATAATATAAAAATTCAATATTTTCAAATTTCAATTCAATTTTTTAAAATTTTAAAATAATAATAATATTAAAAAATAAAATTTTAATAACTTTTAATTTTTATTTACAATTTTCTTATCTCATTTTATAATCTAAACAAGTCAACGATGAACCATGTTGATAAAGCTCACCACATAAAGGACAAATATCCAAACACTCATGCTGAAAATGAACTCACCATTAATTAGGTGGTAGCAACTTCACCGCCTTTTTATTACGAATAATTGCAACTTCACCACTTGACAAGCATCCAATGCCAAGAACTCATGAGAATCTCAATAAAAGACAAGAAACCAGGGCACACGATACAAAAAAAATTAAAGCTTCTCTATCATGAACTCTCAATTTCTTACTCGTCTTTATAAATGTTTTATTAACTTCATCATTGGAATATCTCCTAATCTATTTTGGTATAGAGTAATATTAAATATAGTTTTAAATTATATAAATTTCGTATACACATATTAAAAAAAGTGGATCTATTATGATAAAAAAGAGGATAATGCTTAGTTGCCTGAATCTTGTGCCCCCAAGTATACCGATCATTGTATTTATGTTTTTTTTAGCATTTGTGCGTGTTTGTTTTTTTAAAATACACACAAATGCTTTAAAAAATACACACAAACACATTGATTAGCACACTTGGAGATATAGTTTTCGGTCACCCTACTACCTTAGCAACGTCGCTTGCCCAACATTTCACTAGTTGATTGTCTTAACTATTGTCAAACTTGATCAACAAAAGAGTCATTCGTTTCAATTTGATTAGGAAATGCCACTATAAATTGATGTAAAAAAAAAAAAAACTATAGTTAATCTCTTGGGTGAATTTTTTCAAGTTAGTTAGATCTCTCATTCTTTAGCTTTTTTCTAATAGTAGAAAGAGAAATGATATTTATAATTTAGAATATGTAAGTCCTTTGCACTTTCATGAAAAGGAGTGCATGAAATTTACATAATCTATAATTGTATTTAGTATTACTCAATAGTATAATACTTAAGTTTGATGTACCTATATATTTAAGAGCTCTCCTATTTGCAAATCGGTATGTAGAACACATCATCTATATCATCACTTACATGACAAGATTTGAGTTGTAAGATTCAAATTTTAAAATTTCTCTTTCGAATTAAATTATGCTATATAAGTGTTTTGCTAGATGTGTTATTCACACCAACTTGTTAATAAAGTGTTACTTCGTCAAATCACCATGAAAATAAAATGAAGAAAGAAAATTTTATACATCACATTTATATCCTCCACTTTCATCTCACTATGATGAGACGTCATTGCTAGTGTTGAGTAAAAATTTAAAAATCTGACTTCAAATTCGACTCCGTCAAAATGGAGTTGGAATCGGATCTTTTTTTTTTTTTAATTATTCAATCGGAGTTAGAGGTGTCATTGGACCGATTTCAACTTCAATCCAATCTGATCCAACTTGGACTCTATTCTCTAACTCCGACTTCAACTTTACCCTCCGAATCCGACTTTACTATGATATTGTACATACGTTATAAAACTATGTATTTATTTATATATTTATCATATATACTAATATATTTATATAGTTATATAACTAGAATTTATATAGTTAAACTCAATATTATACTAATATGAGATAATTATTATAATATATTTTTTTTGTGAAGAGACGAAGGTCACAGGTCCAAGAGTGACTCCCTCCCAATTTTATTAAAGAAGGTAAACCCGCTTTATCAACACAATATATACCTTTTAAAGGAGCTGGCAACCCAATAGTGTCCATACAAACACAAGAAGAACCCTCAGCACCCATTGTAGCCAATCCATCAGCCATCGCATTTCCTTCTCGAAAAACATGTTTGACTGTGTAATTCATAAAATTTAATATCGTAAGAATATCCTCCCATAAATCTTCAAGGTACCAATTTCCACACCTTCCCTCACTCAACCAGTTCACTAAAATCCTAGAATCCATTTTGAGTTCCACATACTGTATTCCCAACATAATGCACTTTCGAAGTCCATGGACTAAAGCCAACAACTCAGTAGTATTATTGGTACCAACTTCTATCTTAGCCACATAAACAAGAATAAGAATACCTTGCTCGTTTCTTATAATGCCTCCAACACCCGATCTTCCTAGATTTCCCAAACTGCAACCATCTGTGTTGAGCTTACACCATCCACGTTTCGGTTTTTGCCAAGCAATCAAACGAACTTTCTTACTTTCTTTATGAATAATAGGCACACCTAAGTCAAACAAAACTGCATCATCATATTTATTCCAAGTTACAGTAGCCTTAAGTTTTAAGCCAACCCAAGAAATCCAAAAATGGACTTTCCTCCAACAAGCCTCTAGAGAATCTACAATGCCCTCAATTCGTTTTTTGCATCTTCAAAGCCAAAATTTCCGAGTGATGATTGAAGGAAGCAGACCAAACAACATACCACGAGTGCTTGAATTGTGCGCCCTACTAAACCACATGGCTATTCTTTGTCTCCATGTGGATGAAGGAACAAACCAAATGCCCAGTCTAGTAGACATTTTCCTCCAAACAAACTAAGCCATATCCCCTCCTGCCAGAACATGATCTAGATCTTCATAGGCACCTAACTCATACCAAACACATTTTGAGCTAATTGGAATACCCACTCTACGCAGATTGTCATCAACGGAAAGGCCTCTATGAATGGCCTGCCACATAGTCATAGAGATATTTTTAGGAAGTCCCAGAGTCCAAATCCAATGGAGCCAAGATGATTTTGGCCCCTTCATTCGCAAATTCTCCCAAGCACTTTTCACCAAAAAACAACCATCTGTATTTCCTATCCAAATCAATTTATCAGGACCTTGTCGACAGTTTTCGAGATGCATCAACACTTCAAGAGCCTTTTCACGTCCCAATAAACTTACAAACAATTCCTCATTCCAATCATGCTCCAACTTGCATTCTTTTAAAGACAATAGAGGCTGAACAATATCTTCAGTAGAGTGACTCAAAGGATCCAAAGGGGACCATTTATCCCACCACAAGGAAAAATCCCCATCCTTAATCTGCCATCTTGTATGCTATAACACCTTAGGAATACAACGCATCACCATTCGTCAAAATCCAGTGCCTCTCATAGGATTCACCAAGGATATGTGATTCCCTTTGGCGTATTTGGCTAAAAAAAAAAAGAAGCCCACAAAGATTTTTTGGCTAGTATTTTCCAAGCAAATTTCATATGTAACGCTTTTTGGACCTCATGTAAATTCCTCAAACTGACTCCTCCCTCCTTAATTGGTTTGCAAATTTTATCCCAAGCTACCCTTTATTTTTTTGGCTTCCCATTATCCACACCCCAATAATAAACTAATAATAGTTTACTATATGTAAACATCATAGTATTACTATCATACATAATTAAGTATAGAAATAAGTTAGACACTAACATTGAAATAAACCTAATATATTAACTTAATAACTCAAAATACTAATTTACTAAAGTATAATAACATATAATTAGACACTAGAAAGTCTAGTATATGATTAAGTTGGACATTAGTATAATAACATGTAATTAGACACTATAGTATAAGTCTTGTATATAAATAAATTAGACATTAGTATGGAAATAACTAATGGTCTAGTATAATAAGTTAATAACACATAATACTGATTTACTAAAATATAATAACATGCAATTAGATTTTAAAAATAAGTCTACTGTAGAAATAAGTTCTAAATATGTTAGACACTAGTATAATATAGTAACATGTAATACTATAGTATAATAACATATAATTAAATACTATAATATATGTCTAGTATAGAAATAAGTTGAACACTAATATAGAAATAAGTCTAATATAATAAGTTAATAACACTTAATACTATAGCATAATAACATGATTAGACACTAGAAATAATATGTTATACTATAGTATGATAAAATGTAATTAGACATTATAGTATAAATTTAGTATAAAAATAAGTTAGATAATTAGTATATAAGCAAATTAGCAGTAAATGATTTAGTTTTAGTTTTTAATTTTTAAAAAAATTCATAAAAATCTTTTTTAAAAATGGGCTAAATATGAAACTAAAAAAAAAAAAAAAACTCAAAAAATCCAAATTTGACTCTTATTCGACAAGTTAGAGTTGTAGTCAAGTTAAAACCTATACAAATCTAAGTCAAAATCAAAATTCAAATCATAAAGTCGGAGTCGAGTTTAGGACATAGTACTCATCCATAGTTATTGCCCATCAAGTTTTATATTTATTCATTAAAGATATAAAGAATTATTTAAAGATGATAAAAATATAATATTTTATATAATGAAATGGAAGTGAAGTAGATATCATTGCTCAAATGAAAGAATTAAACGCAAAGAAACATTTATAAAATAGAGCTTACGTCATCTCAACCTCACCCCCCCTCCCCCCACCCTCTCCCAGCATGGCCAACGGCTAGGTTGTTTGAATCTTTTGGATTGACGAATTTGTCCCTGCCCTCTGTAACGCCTACTTTTAATTTAATTTTTGATGTTGACGTTGATTGGGAGCGCCTGCTGTGATCTGTTACTTTTTTTTTTTTATTTGAAATGGAAAATGGTTTTTATTATTGCTTCTTATTAAAATAGCATAGAGGTGGGTCCATGGCATCATATGGAGACTCGAGAGGACGAGTAGGGGTATCTCAGTAATTGCATCAATTCAAAACAAGTGTAGATTTCAAATCTGTATTAGAAAAAAGAAAAATTCGAACATCACAACGGTCAAATCGCCATCTTCTGCTCCTTTACCACAAACAATCGTTCTTCTCCTTCCCTTTCAACCAAGCAACTAACGCCCGAATCAAATCTTCTACTCTCTCCCTCTCTCTCACGCTCGCTCGCTCCAAGAAGCATGAAGCCCAATCAAAGCTCAGAGACCTCGGAGACTCGGTTCTTAGGGACCATATCGGCCTCGTCGATCCGAAACCTCCTTCCCAGATCCATCTCCAAGCACAAGTCCTACTCGTCAAACTCTAGACTCTCCAAATCCAACGCCGAGAATACTCCACCGAACGATCTAAATATCCATACCGGTGATTCCCGATCATTGCATTCGGCGACCGAATCTTCACCGTCCAAAATATTGAATTCCCGGCACCCGATCACTAGCGCAGCATTGGTACCACTGGATCCACAGGTAAAGATAGTGTTTTTTAAATCATATTCTTGTGTTCGCTATAAAAAATCCTGTAGTTGTTGAAGCCAGTTAAGTAAAGTAAACCCTGTAGATTTACTCCTGAGATTGTTGAACTTTTAGGATGAAATTGGAGGATTGGACGGTCAGTGTGAAGTATTGGCACCTCCGGATCCACCGGTAAAGGTATCTCATCTGATAGTCCTGAAATTTCGTTTTTGTTTTCTTTTTTATAACTTCATGTTAGCGTTCGGGATGATAATTTTAATTCGAACTGTCTGATAGGTTGTGGTGAGAATTAGACCCGATAATGAAGGGCATCGGAAGGTTAAGAAGGTCTCTTCGGACACATTATCTGTTGGAGATCGGAAATTTACGTTCGATTCGGTTATTGATTCGAATGCGAATCAGGTATGCAGCTTGATCCAACATCCGGGAGTTTATATTTCTCTATTTTTATTCAAGTTGAGCAATGCTTTGGTTACTTTAAAGAAATTTAATCTGAATCCTAGTTTATTTGTCATTTTATACACAGTTAAACATAAAACCTTCACCTAATTGAAAATTATAGAAACAGGAGAGTTCATTTGAAATTTTCAACCGAGTTGACTTGTGAGACATTAGAAACGGCTAGAAAACTTTCATTTACGTGATTCCTTTTCTGATTACCAGGAAGATGTATTCCAGTTAGTTGGAGTCCCTTTGGTGAGAGATGCTTTAGCTGGTTACAACACTTCCATTTTGTCATATGGACAGGTAACTATGGATTGTATTTCATTCGTAACATTTCCTTAGAGCAAGCTGACTTGCATAGTTAATGGATTTATTCGATTCCATGAAGAAGAGAAGAGAAAGAAAAAAGTGTTTATTTGACACTGTATCTAGCAATAAAGTCACCTTGTTGAATTTTCACCAGACTGGAAGTGGAAAAACATACACAATGTGGGGTCCGCCAAGCGCCATGGTTGAGGATCCTTCTGCAAGTAGTCACCGGGGCATTGTTCCTCGCATCTTCCAAATGTTGTTCTCCGAGATTCACAGGGTATGTTTTGTTCCTAAATCTTATTGCAAGCGGAAATTAGCAATGTCGATGTGCTTCATGACTGTTTGACTCTAATTGTTGTATCTACAGGAGCAAGATAACTCTGAAGGGAAGCAGACAAATTACCAGTGCCGTTGCTCTTTTCTTGAGGTATTTGCTTTGTTTGAAAATCTCTTGAGTGATAACTCTTCTTCTTAATTCACTTGTGTTAAGATGTTTTTGTTTAATTGATTTATTATCACAGATATACGATGAAAGAATTGGGGACCTACTTGACCCAATGCAGCGAAACCTTGAGGTGAAGATGTGTGGTCCTTTTATATCTGTAGTTATATCATCATTATGCACTTAATAATAATGAGTTCGGTAAAAAAACTATTCCAGATAAAGGATGATGCGAAAAATGGATTGCATCTCGAGACCTTGACCGAGGAATATGTGACTAGCTATGAGGATGTGATACAAATCCTGATCAAGGTATGCACGCATCCTTTTTTAAGTTCTCTTGTATCAACTATATTTCCAAAGTTTGGGTTTTTAAATTTTTTTCATGCGATGAGTTTATTGGCATATTTCTGCACTTTACAATGATTCCTTTGGTGCATTGTTTGGTTAACTTGTGCGTATATGATGTAGGGCCTTTCAAGTAGAAAAGTTGGAGCAACTAGCTCAAATTCTAAGAGCTCGAGATCCCATATTGTTTTTACTTTCGTCATCGAGTCATGGTGCAAGGTAACATTGGATATTTCTTTCAACTATCAGTGAGTTATTTTATTCTACGAAAGAGGTTGTTTGGTTGTGATAGACATGTTCATGGAATGTCAATTCCCTCGGACAGAAGGTTTCATAGTAGTCTCGGAATTTAATGGAACCATAGATTCATTTGTTGACCATTGTTGCTCTTATTAGGTACTACAGTCTACGATCCATTTTTTACAGTAACTTCAATGTGTTATTTTATCAATTAATGATGTAGGGAACCTCATCCAAGTGTTTCAATAGTTCAAAAACGAGCAGAATCAGCCTTGTTGATCTTGCCGGACTTGATAGAAATAAAGTTGATGATGCGGGTAGACAAGGTGCAAGGGAAGGCAAACATTTAAAGAAGTCCTTATCACAACTTGGGTATGATGCATCAGCCTCGTTGAATTTTGTTTCTCGAGATATCTTTTTTATAGATTATTGCTTAGATGATGCGTTTGATTCTACCCCTGCAATTGGTCTATGGTCTTTTTCATATTTTTCCAAAATTGATGTGTGACTGGATAACACCTTACCTTCTTAGCCATGCTAAAGATATCCTTACAATTAAACAATTCAATACTCAGGGCCGGGGTAAGGCACCACCCTATACAAGGCCCCCAAAATTAGAAGTGGAATGTCTTTAATTTATTTTATTTAGAAAAAATATAAAAACTATTTTATTGAATAAAACTTTAAATAAATAACTTTATATTTTTTAATGCGTGCTAGGACCCATGATACTATGTTTATAATTAATACAATGAAGAACTTATAATTTTAAATCAATTGTCCTGAAAGTTTGCTAAATTGAGGCACGAAATTTGCAATGCCGATACTTAGTTCGAGTTGCTAGAGTTTGTCAATTAGTTTTTTATTACAGGCCAATATTTGTCATGGTTGGATTTAAAAACAGTGTTTCATAATCACTGTTCTCTTATTGGTGCAGGCACTTGGTGAATATTCTTGCAAAAGGAGCTCAGTCCGGAAAATCTGAGGATGTGCCATACAGAGGTTCCTGTTTAACACATTTGCTGCAAGAATCATTCGGTGGCAATGCCAAACTCACAGTTATCTGCGCCATCCACCCAGAAAACAAGTAGATGACTTGAACTACTAATAATTTCTTTTAAAGAACCTAAGTAACAATTATGAACAGTTTGCTGTTTCACACACATCATCATTAGATCAGGTCATTTTCATAAGAGAGGGATTTTAGAACAAATTTTGAAAACTATTTTGAAACAAAGCTTGAGGTTTCGGACTTTCTTTCTGAAATAAAGGTTGTTCTGCTTTTTCATTGCAGAAATAGTAGTGATACACTGAGAACGCTCAGGTTCGGACAGAGAGTGAAATTCATTAGAAATGAGCCGGTAATAAATGAAATAACAGAGGATGATGTTAATGGTCTGAGTGATAAAATTCGTCAACTGAAGGTATTAAATTTTCCTGCAGAAGTTAAAATTGAAATCTTATTTTGAAGTTGATAAGTTTACTTTTTATTTTCTGCCTTTTGTTTTCAGGAAGAACTTATTAGAGCTAAGTCTAACGCATGTGTACCAGTAGGGACTCGAAATGGATATTTTCAAGGACGAAATGTACGCGAAAGCTTGAATCAATTGAGAGTAAGCCTTAACCGCTCATTGATTCTAGCCCCTATGGAAAATGATTCTGATGAAGAGATAAAAGCTGATGAAGATGATGTAAGAGAAATTCGTCAGCATCTAGATAAGCTGCATGGTTCTGAAGAGAATATTAGAGACACATCTGTTAATGGGGATTCCATTGAGTTTTATTCGATGGATGAAACTTGTGAGACAGACATGCTGGGTGCAGAAAGTAAAATTGAAGAAATCGGTATGGAAAAGCCTTGGAGTGAGCTTCCTCAAAAGGCTGATGATGCTTTAGAAGATAATTTTGTAAGTGCTTGTAACACTTTAACAGCTGTTGATCTTGCATCCATAAGGAGCATTTCAATTAGCTCATGTTGTCAGTCCCCAGTCCTCCAAGACCCAACGCTGTCTGAATCTCCGAGAATTAGAAATGCCCAAAGGAAAAGCTTGAATATGACAAGTCTAGCAAGTCAGAACGGTGTGTCAGAAAGCTCAAAGTTAAACTTGGATGTATTAAGACAGTCACTTAAACAGGTTGAGCACATCCGATCGTCTTTGCAGTCTTCAGCCCCCACCGACACCTTGGCTGCAAGCCTACAAAGAGGCTTACAGATCATTGACTATCACCAGCGGAACTCAGCAGTAAACAAATCTTCAGTTTCCTTCTCATTTGAGCACTTGGCATTGAAACCTTGTCCAGAAGTTGATAAGGCACTACCAGATGGGAAACCATCTTCTTCTGTCATTTGTGCATCTTGCCGACAGAAAATATATGAGAAGAGTTCCAATGAGGTCCAGGATAGCTTGAAGACATGGATTGTAGCAGTTGATGAGGCAGAGAGTCCTACCCAACTGATAGAAGAAGTGCCAAAAGTATGGCGAAACTTAATTTCTGCCTAGTGTGCTTGAATGTAATCATTCTTCTTTATAAAATCAGTTTTCTGCTTCTACTGTTTCAGGATGCAGGTAATGTAATGATAAAATTTGTCAAGCGAGAAGTTCTTGAAAATATTTGTTTGGAGCAAGCTGCCAAAATTGAGCAGTTGAATGAACTGGTACTAAGAATTTTCTGGCCTCCATAAATCCTGGAATTTTTATATTGTGGAATTTATTATTGACAGTCCAAATTTCTACAGGTAGAGCAATACAAACGTGAGAAGGAGGAAGTGCATGATCAAGAAAGCAATACATTTTGTCTCAAGGCTGCAGAGAGCAAAATGGTACCGTTTAAGGATGCCATAAACAATGATTATCATGTACTGAAGAAGGACGAGGTTAGTTTTGTTATGTTTTCTTTTCTACTGAACCTTGAAATTCAAATGTTGGAAAATCCGTTCCCAATTGTTATGGTGTGGTGGTTTGTGCAGCTTCTGATGTGCAAAACTGTCGAGAATATTCAGCCAGAGATTATTAAGGAAAAATGTGAAGTAAAGGAAGTCATTGAAACTGGGTTTGGGAACAGATGTTTTGATCTGAATGAGAAGGAAGCACTTCTCGAGGAAATTGAGAGGTTAAAAGGAAGGCTACAGTCATATTCTGAGGCATCTCTCAACAGGTCTACAGAAAAACTGAGATCTTCTTTGTTGTCCCGATCGATTCAACTACGAAAAAGTGTTGTTGATAGTCTAGATAGTGGTAAGGAGGAAGAAGAACTAGAGAAGGAAAGACAGAGATGGACAGAAATGGAGAGTGAGTGGATTTCTTTAACTGATGAACTGAGAATTGACCTTGAATCACACCGGCGACGTGCAGAGAAGGTGGAGATGGAGCTGAGCGTAGAGAAGAGGTGCACTGAAGAGTTGGATGATGCACTTCACAGAGCGGTCGTTGGGCATGCTAGAATGGTCGAACACTACGCTGATCTACAAGAAAAGTATAATGACTTGACTGCCAAGCATCGTGCAATCATGGAAGGGATAGCAGAGGTGAAGAGGGCAGCTGCAAAGGCAGGAAAGAATGGTCATGGATCTCGTTTTTCCAAATCCCTTGCTGCAGAGCTTTCTGCATTGAGGGTGGAGAGGGAGAGGGAAAGAGAGATGTTGAAAAAGGAGAACAAGAGTCTTAGAATACAACTAAGGGACACTGCAGAAGCTGTTCATGCCGCTGGAGAACTTCTTGTTAGGCTGAGAGAAGCTGAACAAGCAGCATCAATTGCAGAGGTAGCTTATCCATCACTTGTGTATTGAGTCGTATTGAGTCATTGACTTGTGTATAACCGAGTTTCCATAAGGGGTCAACTCTCTTAGTAGGGTTGTTGCTGTGGGGTTATTAAGAGTTTGAAGTTTTCTGATCAGTTATTCAATCTTATTATCTTCACGTCAATGCAGGAGAACTTGACAAAGTTTCAAGAAGACAACGAAAAGTTAAAGAAGCAAATGGAGAAGCTCAAAAGAAAACACAAGATGGAGATGATCACCATGAAGCAGTATCTTGCAGAGAGCAAATTGCCAGAATCTGCATTGCAACCGCTATATCGAGAGGATTCTGACGTTGCACACAGCAACACGCTCCCATATCCAGATGATGATCAGGCATGGAGAGCAGAATTTGGTGCAATATATCAAGAGCATTACTAATTCTCCATACAAAGTTAAAATCAGCTACTAAGAGAGTTGGAGGTGATTGGCAGTTGTTGGGTGGTGGGTTTGCATGCATCAGGCGACCCTACTCGGGTCCAAGCATTGTACAATTCATGCAACTCTTATTTGTTGTTTTAACTTTTAAAACCTTTTTGTATGTTTGGTGTGATTATATGTTGAGAGGAATTTATTTTTTTTGTGACTCTTTCTGGAAAATCATGAATTATTCTTTAAAGATATAGGTGTGGGACTGCAGCACTTTGTGGGTAAACCTTAGCAAGCTAAAAGAAATGAGCTTTTTCAGGATCCTTCATTAGAGAAGATTGTCTTTACAAGCCTTTTTATTTGATGTTTTTCAAGTGAGTTGTAGTAAAGAAATGCATTGGATTGCTCCTTCTTTGAAAGAACAATGAATCTCCAACCAAATCAACTTGTTTTTTACTTTCTATTTCTGTTGTTAGAGTAAATTTTAAATTTTTGGTATTTTTTCTCCAAAAGTCGCCTGGGAATGGGAAGAGACTGATGATGAGAGTTCCAGAGAGCCAAGCGGCAAGCCACCTTATTAAGATGTTAAGTCGAGAAGTTTCGCCACCAGAATTTTCAGCTTTAGCCTTTACAAGTATTATTCATCACGCACGCACCATCATTCGCCTTAACAAGTGTAATAAAGTAGCCTTTACAGTTAAGGTTTGGCGACTCTAGTGCCTATCACGACGTCGTCCCGAAGATATCTAATATAGACGACGTCGTTCCAAAGACTGAGAAGTAACATACGATATTCCACTGCTAATAAAAAGGGTAGGTAGCCAGCGATGCAGAGAGATAGATTGGGTGGCGACGATGGATTCTCCGAAGAATCAGTCCGATACCGAGGTCGAGACCAATCCAAACCCTAACTCTAATAATTCACCAGACGCGTTGGTACCCGCTCCTAATGGTCCCGCTGTCTGCCTCCTTAGGTTTGCCGGTGATTCCATCGGCGGAGCCTTCATGGGCTCCATCTTCGGATACGGTTCTCTCTCTCCATCTGTCTCTCTCTGCTATATATATGTTCATGCGTATGTAATTGCGTTTTTTTTTTCTTTATTTGTAGTTGATTTTTAATTGATAAATTTGGGAGGGTTTGTGTGTATTTTGGATTTGTTGATTAATTTATTTAGGTAACTGCATATGCTTTGGTCGCGTTTGAAGGGGTGTTTATTTCATTTTAAATTTTTAGTTGTGCTTTCTCTTAGGTCTGTTATGCTCTATTATGCATTTCTTTTAACAAGTAATTATGCATTTTCACACATGCCCGAGTTGTTTTAAACTGTGGCATTCGTTTTAGTTTTAGCTTCGTTAACATGACGAGTGAAGATATGTAATTTGGCTATTAACTGCATTATGTCATGGGTTCCACTTCCTTGAACCATCATTGCCATCCTACAAACTCTGGTCTCTATCTTTCATAGAGAAATCTCATATCTAAGATTAAACAATATCCATGTTGCATCATATCTAGTGGATTCATTGGTTCAGGCCGGAGAAGTAATTTCATGTGATTGTTCTCAAAGTGACTGCAATGGTACTTCTAATTAGATTTGAATATTCTCAATGAGACCAGAAGAAGCCATCCATTTTTTAGAGTCTAGGTGGAGAAGGTCTTGAGTGACTGATATAAGCAGAGTCAATGGTGCTCGTGATTCTTCGCAAACTAAAGCTACATTGATTTTTTGTTAATAGCCCACTCTGTTGATGCTATGGGGGAGAGAAATGTACAGGTTGTGTATCCTGTGAACATAAGTTGATATGGTTGAGCTTAAGTTCCTGATGTGGATCTTGAGGAAGGATACCTAGAGGGATTTTTCTATAGGGTATCTGAAAATCTTATTGTCAACTGAGCCTTGGTCATAACAAAATATGTCAATTAGAATTTTTTTTTTTAAAACTAATATGAAGGATATGTTATGTTCTAGGTGCGGGATTGGTCAAGAAGAAAGGCTTTAAAGGATCCTTTGCAGAGGCAGGATCTTCCGCCAAAGTATGAAATCCCAGAATTTTCCTCTAATTTGATTAAATAATCAGAACCTTTGTTTGGAGGCTTTCTTATGATTTGTTATTGCTTGCAATGTATATTCCCCTCTATTTCAGAGCTATTAATTCTTCTTTTTCCTATCTCTGTCCTTCCACTTCAGACGTTTGCTGTTTTGTCTGGAGTACATAGTTTGGTTGTCTGCATTTTGAAGAGGCTGCGTGGAAAGGATGATGGTATAGTATCATAGAACTTATACTTTCACGTTTATACATTTGTTTGCCGTTTAATCATGCATTCTTTCTCTGCAGTTATTAATGCTGGAGTAGCAGGATGTTGCACTGGTCTTGCTTTAAGTTTTCCAGGTATCCTACATTTTGATACATTAGGTTAAAAATGAGACGTGAATCATACTGGACATTTTTTAAGCATAATTGGCCATGTTTCATCATCTGGTATAGAAATACAAGTTGGAATGTCTTAGCTGAAGGTTCAATAATCACTGTTAGTGCGTGTGAAAATGTAGAATTCCTACAGGTACAACTCTATGTTCCTTGGGCCTTATTTTCACCCTATATGATTTTGCAGGTGCTCCCCAAGCTCTTCTTCAAAGCTGCGTCACTTTTGGGGCATTCTCATTTATCCTTGAAGGGCTTAACAAGCAGCAGCCAGCACTTGCACATACATTTTCGTTAAAAGAGAAAAGTGAGCATTATGGCGCATGTCCACCTTTGGTTCTTCCCCTTCAACTTCAGCTCCCTCTTCCAGACGAAGTGAAAGGGGCCTTCTCCGCATTTTGCAAGTCCTTGAAGAACCGCAATAGGAGTGCTTTTCCCACGGCTCCCTAAGAAATTTTGGAATGGTTTTTCTTCCCTTTGATCTTTTGCTGATCACTAGCCGTCCAGTTCTTACCTTTTGTTGGAAAGACATGGTAATGATGTACACTGTAGATTGGTAGTTGTTGCCTTAAATTGAATTATAAACTGTTGTTTGGCTCAACAGACATGGTTCTCGATTTGGTGGTTCATGGCTAGTTCTAGTCTATCACAGGTCTGAAGAAGAAGAAGAAGAAGAAGAAAAATTCTGGAGAGGGATTGTCAATATTTTATAAACCGTTATAGTCTGCCAGATGCCACTGTCGACTTGTTGTTCATTAACGGTATCACGGTAGCTCAATTAATAACAATATGCCATGAAGCAAACATGCACCTATCAGCAGGTCTTGTGTGGCAATTAACATGGAACTCTTGGTCGTGTCTGGCCTGTCAAATGAGTTTTAACTGCTCTGTAATCTGTTATTAATTTTGTACAGATTTTTTTTCCTTTATATGGTAAGTTTTGTACAGATCGGGTTTGAATATAATGGCTAAAGTACTCCTCTGATTGAGGGAGAAAAGCCATATATGATGCAAAAGTGCAATTAAAGAGGGGGGGAAAAAAGGAGTATCTAGATGTAATGGTGCCCTTTGATTGAGGGAGAAAAGTTAAGACTCGTAAAAGGCCATAAACAGAGTGTCCCACGAGATTCTTTTGTAGGATTTACTCAAAATTCGTTTGGTTACACAAACCACCTTATTTAAGAAAAAAGTTGGATGCAAGCACCGGGTGTAACTGGCGTGTTCATATCATTTAATAAAATGGTGTGTTTTTCATCTATTTACTTTTTTATTTTTAATGAAACACACCGTTTCATTTTCTTATACCTTTCCCTCTCATTTTCCTTCAATATTTGTTTCTCTCCCTCAATTTCGTTCCCCCCTCCCTCACTCCCTCCCTCCCTCCCTCTATCTCCGTCGGACCTCTTCCCTCCTTGTCCATCCTGTTTCCTCCTCTCTCTGCCTCTCCATATCATAACCATAAATCCATCCCTCTCCATCTCCATCTGTCCACTTCTTAACTCACCTTAATTCTAATTGATATCTTCAAAATCTGAAAAGGAGCATTAAGGTTGACTTGTGATTGAAAGTAATTTCTCATTTTCTGTTTATCCACAAGTCTTTAGCTAATCACTTAATGTTTTGTTAGTAATTTAGTATTATAATATCCAATGGATTTGAACTTCATCTCAATAACTTCAACTCCCAAGATTCCATGTTTTTAAGATATTATTCTTTGCAAAACTCATTTGGTATTTGTGTCGTTGAGCTATTGCATTATGAGGCCTTAATACTTTTTCTACTCTTGAGTTTAACAACCCAAAACCATATTATATGGATAGACTTAAGATGGGTCGTGGGTGTAATGGTTTTTGTTTGATGCTACTCACTGGCCATTGTGTTTTAACTGTTTGTAAATTAAACCCCATGTTTCCCCTATCGGGTGGATTGGAAGAAAAAATATTTTAGGCATCTTGTGTATTTATTCATAGGCGATAGAAATTCTACTTCATTTGTGTGGTTAGCTGAGTAAGCCAAGCCATATCTTCTCGGTTTCTTACATTTGTAGAAACTAGAGTTTGAGGAAGTTAATCCAAGACTTCTTTCAGATGCCCAGTTTTTTTTTTCTTGGTAGATAAATGCTTCAACGAACCAGGAAATTAGAATCATTGGTTGTACTCTAGTCTGATACTCACTCGAATAAGGAAGAAAAATCTCTCATTTTGCTTTTCTTGCAGTATTTTTCTTTCTTTGCTTTTTTCTTTTTACTTTTTTTCTTTTTGTTTCTTTTTTCCTTTCCACGTAAGCTCCTATATACTGCCGTTTACCCACCGTTTGCGCATGTCACTTGTACGTAATAGAGGTGCTTATTTAATAATTACAATTTTTTAAAACTTTCACACAAAATATAGTAAGTAATTCAATATTTTTAAATCTCAAAATAAAAATTATATTAAAAAATTATATTCAAACAATATTTTATTTAACTTTTAACTCTCATTTCATCTATATAACCAATCGAGGCCTCTCAAAGTTCAAAGGCAAACTTCAAAATTATTTCCTTCTTTTCATCGCAGTTAATTAGTTGATTTTCCAGGATTATTCTCCCCATCTGCAAAAGTTGGACCCAACAATGGGGCACACCAACTATGAATGATGCCGTATTCAAATTGGTCCAAAGTTGAATATCAAAGTAGAAAAATTATAAACATAAGCTCATACACTACACACTACTTATTTTTTTAATTTTTAGAATTTTTCTCTTTTAACAAATATTTGGTATATGAATCATGAATAGAAAAATTGAATTAGTTTAAAAATAATAAATTCAAAAAATTTTAAAAAAATAAAAAAAAGTGATGTGTGTGGTGTATAAGGCTTATGAGTAGCAAAACTCGATCAGAGTAATCACAAACATAATTTATTAATAGGGGAGTCTAGTGCAAACCTGATATACAGTGTCTACTTGCATCCCAACTTGGATGAGCCAAAAAGAGGTTGCGTTTTGATTAAGGGTGTTCAACCGGGTATCGGACCGGGCACCCGGGTTCCAAATCAGGATAGGGTTCCGGCCCGTACATACCCGGGTCAGAACCCGGATTAATCCGGGTTTTTACGACTCGAAAATCTGGGTTTTAGATTATACCCGGTTCTTTTTTTTAAAACCTATAATTTCAGTTTAGTAACCTAATTATTATTTTTAAATGCCTATATTATATAAAAGACTTTTTAAGAAAAGGAAAAATATAGTTACAAGCACAATGGTGTACTAATCTGTGTACCAATTTGATATGATTGGTTAAAAAGTAGATTTTATTGAAAACAATGTTAATTTAAGTTTTAAATATGAATGAATCAATATTGGTACGCAGATTAGTGCGCGACTTTATTTGTATGTAGCAAAACTCTTAAGAAAAATCCATGCTGAAGAGCATAATTATAATTTTCTTTATGTAAAAGTCTATATTTATTAAAAAAAAATGTTGAAAATCATAATTTTTTATAAAAGTCTATATTTTATGAAAAAATTTTCTAGGTCAAGTTAAAAAACATAATACTAACATTGTCTAGAATAATAAAAATATATAAAATTGAAAATCTAAAATGCATGCAACTCACTACATATTATATTATTTGTTATTTATACATTACATTAAAAAATACAATATTACATTACAAAATACAAAATCATTAACATGGTCTTCCATCAATGATTTAATCTCACATCCAGTAGCAACTTCAAGTGATTTGACAGACCGAAAGAGATCCTACAAAAAATAAAAGTTTTGAATACCTAGAAAAGCTATGTAGTCTTTAATCTCACACCAAAATTGTAATGCCAAAATTATTGATGAGAACAAAACTCACATTGAGATAAATTTCAATTCCAAGCTACGTTCCTCACAGTTCATAACAAAAAGAATGACAAGTGAACAAAATATGTCCCAACACTTCATTAGAAACACTAGGTAACAAAAGGAAGACACTCAAATAATAAACCAAAGATGTCAGATCCAAAGCTTTTGGGAAGAAAAATGCTACCACCAAACAATACATTTGATTTCTCATAGCATGCTTAAAAAGGAAATCCATGTTTATGCCAAGTAAATAAAGTTTCCCCTTCAAGTTCAAGGTGCTATTGCATTCCATATCATATAAGGAAAATAATAGAAAGTAAGTCCCATGACACTGAAGTAAAGAAAACCGAATCAAGTTTACCACTAACTGGAACAAGAAGAAGCTAATGTTAGCTGAAAAATAATGACAATTCACAAAAAGTAAAATGTCACAATTCAGGCTGACAAGACTTGTGAGATACAGACCACGTCCTTCCCACCCAACAATCCGAGCTATGATGAGGCAATGCAAAATTGAACCAAAAAAGAAAATTAATTAGTTACTAAATGTGGCAGCATAATAATGGCTCCTAAGTAATGCATATTAGTGAGCAAGGAGGCTCAATGCATCACATAATAGAGTAGACTAACTCACTAATAATGTTTCCAACCTTTGTAATCAATAGATGCCTTTATTCACCCTAATAGTCCTCTAAAACTAGTATATATAGATTAGGAGAAAATAAAACAAATAGCAGAATTTTTTAGAAACTGGTACACAATAGTACCAATAGCTCTGCGTGTATTCCTCAATTGATGTCATGTGGAAATCAGCCTTCTTCCATGTTGACCACACCATTCTGAACTAACAAGCCTTGTTACTGATGCCTGTGCCCTGTGGACTTGTGGCTGTGGTTACAAAAACCATATGCAGTATTGCATTTTTTGAGTTTCGGAATGAAAAATTGCTAGAACAAAAAACTATGAAAGATTGAAAGGGAAGGGCTTCTCTGCAGTTTGCATCTTAAAGTAACAAAAAGGGTTGTTCAAGAAAGGTTGTCAGCATTTCTAAATTTAACATTAAGTTCCCATTTTGTTTAGAGTTATGCCACTTACAATTCTTCTGCAAGGTTTATACGAATGGCCTGATCAATTGCAAAACCTTGAAAGATTCAAAGATTAAATTAAAACAATGCAAACATAGATCATGAAAAACATGGGTTCTGGTTTTTTTTTTTTTTTTTTTTTTTTTTTTTTTTTTTTTTTTTTTTTTTTTTATGTTGATGCTTGTTTGGTGACCGAATGGGACATTCACAAAATAATTACATGTTAGGGTCAGATCGAGAGTATTACTTATACCCACATAAGATTTGTTCAAAACCCGTATCGTGGACTTCATAAACAGAAAAATGCTAGCACTGAAAAACAAAAAACCCATATTCATATGTTCTTAAATTATGTTTTTTTGTTTGAAAAGCAGATCTTAATGAAATAATGTAAGAAGCTGATTTTCTAAGAATATCAAAGTCATATATCAGATCTCCACGATTCAAAAAGCTACATAGACCCAAATAGGAATAAAACGGGCCCAAATCACAAAGAACAAACCTTGGGGGTCATGAGGATGATGACGATGGCTAGGGTTTCTATTAGAATCCCAATCTTCTAATTGTAATGATGATGAGTTTACTTACTGAATAACACTGGTCATGGATGATTGCTGTAACAGGATGGTTCAGGAAAAGATGGAGATGGCATTGCCAACCCAATAAATTCTCTTGCTACGACTGCTCCTCCTCTATTAGAATCGGGGGGAGACGTAGTTTATTTTTTCGTTTTATACAAACCCAGTTACACCGGGTTATTAATACGGAACCCATCTTTCATACCCAGGTCTGGACTGAATAAATCCGGTTTATCTAATACGGGTTCTGGGTTAGATCACATCTAGGCTGAAAACCATGATCGGAACTCTGGTTATCCGGGTTCCAAACTAGGCCGGGCCAAATTCGCCCCGCATAAACAGTCCTAGTTTTGATAACAGGTGATCTCATATATTCTGTTAATAATAAAATATTAAATAAAAAAATAGATAAAAAAATAATGATAAAATAATAAACATAACTGATTTGAAACGGTCAAATTGATTTTGAGCCAATAACAGACACTACTAAAATTTTGACACATAACATATTTCATATTAAGCCAAAAGAGCTGCATGCATGACCACTAAGCCCCAACCCCTCACTTCGAAGTTTTATGAATCACCTCTTCTCCTGCTGTTGTTGCCCATCTATGTCTCCGTCGCTTTCTTTCCCTTGCAAAAGTGTCAACATTGTGTTTTGCTTATGCCCAAAACAAGAAGTCGATGAAAACGAAAGTTTAGTTACAAAGAAAGAGGAGCTTATGCCATATTCATCGTCACGACGGATTACAACAAGTTCATTTTGGTTGTGAGAGCCCGCCACTAACCCAGCACTCGCTTCCATTTCTTAGCTTTCACAAATCTCGAGCTAGTTTATTTATTTCCCGACACCCAAATCTGTTCACTCCACGATCTAACCAAGTGATATAAGCCATGCTTGAGCTCACCTTTCCCAATCGTCTTCCAAGAAAGCAGGTCCTGAATGAAACAGTAATGGGAAAAAAATAAAATGCAGCAAGTTAGAGAATGGGTCAACTTATCTGCCGAAATTAAGTTGAAACAAAATGATGGGACACAAAGAACATCCCGTAAAATGAGTGTATTAGTTAGTTGAATGTCACCAATGTGAGTAACAGGAGCAGAATGCCCATTAGGAAGTTTAACAGAGTAAGCAACAGTAGATTTAATTGAGGTAAAAAATGAGGGATTACAAATCATATGGTTTGTAGCTCCTGTGTCAAGTATCCAACTAGAAGAAAGATGATGTGAGGTGCTCTGTGTGTAGAGAAACAAGTGTATATACCAGAAATTTTTGATGTATGAATGGAAGAAGAAGAGGGTTGAGGAGAAACTGCCGAGTGGTTGATAACAGCTGCAGTTGAAGGATCCTGTGGCTGAATCAAGGACAGTAGCTGATGATATTGAAGCTTGGTCAAATCAATCCTATCATCACTAGCATCTTGAGAAGCAGGAGTTAGTGAATAAGAAGCCATGTGTGCACTCATTCCAGAAGGGGGCTGCTGTTTGGAATAAAATTTGTGACCAGGGGGATATCCAACCAACTTGTAATACTTATCCACTGAATGACCAGTTAAATGACAATGTGAACAAGTAGGGGCAACGACATTTTCAAGTTTGAAACAGTTTTCCAAGGAATGACCAGAGATCTTGCAGTGGCTGCAATATGGGCAGTCCTTATTGGAGGATTGGTTTAATTTGGTGGTCTGTTTGGGAGGGAAATAAGGTTTCTTAACAACCAATGCCATTGTGTCAGGGGAGGGCACATTAGATAGCATTTGATGATGCATTTCTTGTTGTTGAATTAGTGAAAAAACTTTAGTAACAGATGGGATAGGGTCCATTAACATAATCTGGTCACGAATGGGGGAATATGAGTCATGGAGTCCCATTAAAAATTGTAAAACACAATCCCTCTAATATTGGTCTGAAAGGATTTTCATATTTCCACAAGTACAGACAAGTAAGGGATCATAAAGAGAAAACTCATCCCAAAGTGTCTTAAGTTTGCCATAGTAGGTACTTACAGAATCGTGCTCTTGAAGGAGACTGGAGAGTGACTTCTTAAGCTGAAAAATGCGTGGGCCGTTTTGATGTGAGAAGCGCTCCTCCAGATCCTTCCAGATGGCTTGAGCATCATCGACGAACACCACACTGGTCTTAATGGATGGACTGATGGAGTTTTGAATCCATGAGACCACCATATCATTACACCTCTCCCATAGATCTAGTAAGGGGTCCAAGGGATGGGTAGGTTGCTGCAAAAAACCAGTGATGAAACCAAGCTTATTCTTGGCACAGAGAGCACGACGCATGGCACGAGACCATGTGGCGTAATTTTTAGAAGTGAGAAGTTCGGGAACAATAGTAATTGCTGGGCTATCTCCATGGTCTAAACGAAAAGGGTTGGAGGGATCAGAAAGGTTAAGGTAGCGAGACAATAGCAGAGTGTCATTGTGGATGGATTTAGGTGAATTTGGTGGTGGGTTAGGGCTAGGTGAATTGGGTGGAGTCTAAAGGTTGGGGTTGATTCTGCCATCGAAGTTACCTCTTCCTTGCTCGTGATACCATGTAAGAAAAGGAATCAGAGAGCTTTGCACAGCAACAAATGATCAAAACAGAGCACAATGAAACAAGAAAAAGAGGCAGAGTCGAAGGGTGAAGAAGGAGAAAATTTTCCCTATTCTAAATGAATCCAATACAGTGACTTGGTGTGATTATATACACCAAAAATATTCTAACTGACTAACAAACCAAGCTAATAATATAATGACATCTGTACACTTGAAAATAAAACAGAAAAGAAAAGTATAAAAGGAAAAAGGAAAACTACAGCTTTACAATTAAAATTAAATGACCTGTAGCTTATTTTGCCCTGTATCGTCTAACAATTTCTCTGGACTCTAGACTTGAAACTTGGAAGGCAACATACCCATCAGAGAGGGAGCACCAAATGGAATTTTCCCAATGACCACCAAAAAAGAAAGGTGAAAAGAGGCAGACTCAATGAAGCTAGTTTCTAATCTGTATCCCTCCCCATTGACACTCAACTCGAAGCTTTCTTTTGCTTTCTCCCCCCCCCCTTTCTCTCTCTCTCTCTCTCTCTCTCATCATTCCTTGCTTCCCATCATAATATCCGGCAGTGAGGATGTTTTTATTTTCTCTTTCTTGTTCTTCCTACCTGAAGGATGTTCTAATGATAATTTTTTGTATTGGCAATGGATGTCAGGAACAAAGTCCTAAGAGGCCTTCATCCTTGGTAAGAGATTTTCCGAAAGAATAGTTTGAATAATTCAATAAAAAGTTCTACCAGTCCAGTAACTTTTAAAAACTATTTACATCCTAAGGGTTTGAACTCATTTAGCCAACCCCTAGGGGTTATCTTCTAATGACGGTATTTTGTAAAAAAACAAGTTTAATCTTTCCAACACATTTGGAATAATTTGGACTTGAAGTTCATAGCGTTCTTGTTAAGAATAAGAATTATAAAAATTAGAGCGAAAGATAGATAGACATATACATGAATTGAGTCATAAGATATTTATATACATATACTCTTAAGGGATCTAAATTCGAATAATTACAATATTTCCCACAACTATTCAATATCACCATGAAATAAGAAATTAAATTATAGACAAGTGAAGGATGTAAGGCTCCACTTTAACAAGACTAATAATATGTTGTAAAGCCTAAATTTTTAATATGAAAAAATCTAATTGCAAGCAAAACTGTACACTAATATGTGTACCAATCTAATGTGATTGGTCAAAAAGTAAATTTTATTAAAAATAATGCTAATTTAAATTTTGAATATTAAGAAATTAGTATTAATATATAAATTAATATGTAATTTTACTTGTACATAATAAAATTCATTTAAAAATCAGGCTACATACCTTTGACAATAACTGTATGAATTATTAAACATATAGAAATAATAATAATAATTTCCCCAATTCAGTTGGTCCAAAATTCACAGAGCATGAGCCTTCTCGGAAGTTGGATAGGCCTGAAATGGTAAGCACAGTGATCTCTTACAGGCCTAATTTTCTAAGCCCAATTAGCATCACATACGTGCCCGATGAAATCCAAGTCCAACTCGCTATAGTTAATCTGACTCTTTTGGCCTCCAATACCATGTAAATGTCATGGATACTTTGGTAATTACGGGAATTGGGTTTAGAGTGAGTTTACCCTAGCTCGCCTCCCTTTAAATCGCTCTTTTCCGTCCTGGACCTCACCTTCTCTGCAGAGATTTGTGGACTTGTGGGAGACAGACACCGAAGAACACCCGCTCGGCCAAAATGGGTATCTCTTAGTTTACTCTAATGCTTTTTAGTACATAAGTTTTTATTTTTGGCTACGGTTTTGTGAGGATGATGATTTGGAGTGATGATTTGGATTTATAGGTATATCTCGTGATTCCATGCACAAGAGACGTGCCACTGGAGGCAAGAAGAAGGCTTGGAGGAAGAAGCGCAAGTAATTCTGAAAATCCATTTAGTTCCCTTAGCTGAGAAATTTAGAAGGAAAAGTGAACTGGGATTTTAATATCCTTTGGTTCATCCCATATTTGTTTGTAAAAGAGGTTAATTTCGTTATTGCAGTTGAATAATCTTGGTCTGTATATGTCTGTTAGTATCATGTGTTCGTTTGGCAGTATAAATTTCGTGAATAACATTTTTTTAAAAGTTTTAAGCGCTTTTTATATGGATTTTCAGCTTTCTTTTTTTTAGATATGATTCAAGGCTGGCTTAAATTGGATAGTGAGTAACACTAAAACCCCCTAAAATCCTTGTCTTATTTGTTTGTATTTTTTCTGCTCTGACTGATGGATTTGTTTTTTACTTGAATGAAGTGAAGCCCCATGCACCTGTATGCCACAATTTATTGAAACTGTGATATGTTACTTTGTCTGATTAATTGATCTGTCTAATTTTTTATCTGACGTCCTCACTATCTCTGTTTGTCTTACTTTTGGATGAATATAACCTATTTCCCACAATTACCGAAACCTCAATCTGTACTGCCTTGGTATGTTGATTTCTCAACGGTTTCATTGTATTCTTGAGTTCAAATGTAAACCCGTAAGTTCATGAATTTTTTTTATCAGTAAATAAGAATTTTACTGACAATAGGCAAAGCCAAGTACACGGGACGATAAGTTCCTGACTTTTAATTAGTCCACTTGTTTTTTGTATTCATATTTATTTGGGTTCATCTTGTTTTTGCATATTGCCGGCAGATGACACCTCTATTTGAAATCTTTTCAACTTCAAATAAATTTAACCGTTATCTTATCATCCTAGGAAATGGGCTTATCTTGTCTTTTTTTTTTTTTTTAAAGATATGAGCTCGGAAGGCAACCTGCAAACACAAAGCTATCAAGCAACAAGACAGTTAGGAGGATTAGGGTTCGAGGTGGGAATGTGAAGTGGCGTGCTCTGAGGCTTGACACTGGAAACTACTCATGGGGGAGTGAGGCTGTGACCCGGAAAACCCGTATTCTTGATGTGGTCTACAATGCATCCAACAATGAGCTGGTTCGTACTCAGACTCTGGTAAAAAGTGCTATTGTTCAGGTTGATGCAGCGCCATTCAAGCAGTGGTATCTTCAGCATTATGGAGTTGATATTGGTCGCAAGAAGAAAACTTTGGCTTCCACCAAGAAAGAAAGCGAGGTAGGGAAGCATTTTTCTTCTTTTTGTGTGGTTCTTGTGTAAGAAGTTTGTAATTGGCTAGGCTTGTTATGCCTCGGTTGTATTTTGATCAATCTCTGGGTGAGAAATGGCTTTCAAAGAATCAAAATCCATACATGGTGGCTATTTATTTATGTTTGGTGTTCTCTTTTCCTTTTTTCTTTTTTATTGGAACAAAATTTTGAATTGTCCGATTGAATTAAGGCAGTGGTGTGTTTGCTTTTACATTGTTCCACTCCAATGCTTTATAGGAGGGTGATGCTGCTGCTGCTACTGCCACTGAGGAGGTGAAGAAGAGCAACCATGTCCAGAGAAAGCTGGAGAAGCGGCAACAGAATCGCAAGCTTGATGCACACATTGAAGAGCAATTTGGTAGTGGTCGTTTGTTGGCTTGTATCTCATCAAGACCTGGTCAGTGTGGCCGTGCTGATGGGTATGTGACTTTCCTACACTTGTGTTCCTTTTGAGTTACTAGATGTATTGAAGTGGAATTTTGAGGTTTCACATCTTTTATCATGGCTAAGGGTTGTGTCTCAATTGTCCGTCAATGTACAATGCGTATGGACCATACCTTTCCCTATGTTGTGTTATCTTTGAGCTGTTAGAAAACTCCCTTTAAATGAAATTCGATGTATAGAACATTTAAGTATAATTTCTCATGACAACTTGTAAAAAAAGAGTATAATCTCTAATGTTGGTATGGTTCTTGTTGTGTGATATCTTTTGTTGTGAATGATATCCGATCAGAGCTTTGCATTTGCCTCATAAGATTTTCTCAGATGTTTTCGTTATATACCCATTTTTGTGAGACTTGCTGTTAAATGAAATGAATTTGTCGCAGATATATCTTGGAAGGTAAAGAGCTTGAGTTCTACATGAAGAAGATCCAGAGAAAGAAGGGCAAGGGAGCTGGAGCTGCCTAAAGTTTTGTTACCTGAACGTCATCCGTCATTTCAGAATATGTTTTGCTCATCATGTTTCCCCTCGCATAGGCATTGAACTTAAGCTTAGATTAAAACATTTTGCGAGAAGCTATTTCTTGTGTTACATATGACTTACTAATTGGAATATTGTGGGTGCCTTTTACTATCATTGATGAACTGAATATCATTGTTAGCATTTAAATTTTATTATTTACTACCAACTTAAGATGTATGTCCAAATTATGCTACAAGAAATCGACCACAGAATTTGGATTAGTAATTGAGAAAGATAGAAGTGATTTCTGCATAAGATGAAAGATAATTTAAATCAAGCCCTGGAATCCGGTATAAGCGCTTGTTATTCGACCTGTTGCTTGCATATTCTTATGCAAGTGATGGCATATTTTTGCCAAAATAAAAAGAAATGAGATCTTTTCTTTTTTTTGAAGAAAAAAGAAATGTGATCTAATGGTACTCGAAAATTGATACCTAGTTCGAGCTTTGAAAATCGATGAAATAATACTCAATTCATGCAATTTAGCATTCCAATCTTGTAGTTAATAGAATGAACGGACACAACTAAATAACGTGCATTAAGATGAGAATACAACATAATCCAATGAGTTTTTGAACCTATGCTTGCAATCCACTGAAAGCCAAATTCATTGCCTTGCTTCTACAGCTGTTACAACCTTGGCACCTTGTTGGAATACATAGTTGTAACTAATTGTATTGCATGGGGATATAATGGTTACTACTCTATGTATATAGTTGGATATTCATCAATAAAACACAACAAAGTATTCTCTCTCTCTCTCTCTCTCTCTCTCTCTCTCTCTCTCTCTCTCTCTCTCTCTTGTTTATTGACTACATGGTATCATAGAGGTGAGTAGTTGGTGGTGGTTGTACGACGGAGTTAGTGGTGTTTTCCGATGGGTGCTAGTGGTTGTTGATGGTTGGTGGTGTTGTGAAGTTTTGGCTGAAGTTTCGGCCGGCTGCTCCTTCCCAAGTATTTTTTTGGTGACATAAAGGGTTATCTCTGGTAATGGACACTAGAATCAAGGTCGCTAGTGTGATTTGTCCACTCTAGTGAGTTTTCGTTTCCATCGGCTGCCTAAAGGATGGTGTATTGCCGGCCGAAGGAGTCTCAGGGCGTTTGGCTGCAAGTTCCCACTATCCTATCTATGGTTGTGCGTGCCCCCAATCTGGAATAAGAACCTATTCTTATTTGGAATAGCACTTGTTTGGTAACAGGAATACGGTAACCATGCTTTCCTTATTCCTAGTTAGGAATAGCTTATTTGTAGTTTTGTTTTTATTTTTGAACCTAATACGCCCAAATCCGGTACCGGCCGATACAGGCCGGTTCAGCTCGATACAGACCGGTTCCAATGAAATAGAATAGGTTCCGACCGAAAGATGGCCGATACAGGCCAGTTCAACCCTATACAGGCCGGTTTAGGCTTTAAGATTGGTTGTTTCAACCAGTATAGACTGTTTTTCACTAGTACAGATCCGAGATTTGGTTTGTTAAGCTGGTTTCTATTTTTCCAGCGTGTAGTTGTTCGGTTTTGATCCATATTCTCGTACTTTTCTCCATGGAAACTAAGTTTGAGTCATTATCTATTGCATCAAACATTAATATGCCTATGACTACGGTGAAATTAAATGGAAAAAATTACATATTGTGGTCAAAATTTGTTAAAATGTTTTTGAAAGGTAAAGGTCTTCGTCGTATCCACTTGGTTAATTCAATGTCCGATTCAACTAGTTCTACCTTTGTCAATGGGAGTAAGAAGATGCTCGAATCTGCTCCTTGATGTTGGCTAGTATTGAGCCTAATATTTGTGCTAATTTAATACACTTTGACACCGCTCAAGAGATATGGAGGCATCTCAAACAGATGTACTCGCATGTTGGAAACACAACCTGTATTTATGAGTTGTGTCAACAATTTTTTAGGTTGGAACATGGTACTTTGGGTCTAGAAGAATATTATTTTCAAGTGATGAGCATATATGAAAAACTCAAAATTTATCAATCTATCACTTCTGATGTTTTAACTATACTAAAACAACGGGAAGAGTTCAATGTTGTTCGGTTCCTAGTTGGCTTAAAACCTGAGTATGAGTCGGCGGGCTCTCAAATTCTGGCAAGCCCACAACTCCTCACATTTCCTGACGTGTTCTCCCGACTTTAGCGAGCCACATTATTTGGACCTGTATCTCAGTTGTCTTCTGACAAGAGTAATGAGAGATCCGCTTTAGTTGCCTCTTATGTTGCTCTTGATGGGACCGGTTGAAAGATGTCTCCTCTTTGCATTTATTGCGGTTCTTTCTTCATGAGTATTCTAATTGGAATATTGTTATTATTCCAAATAAATTTTTTTTTGAATTAAATAGAAAATATTGAATAATTTTGTATTTTAATTTATGGTTTTCTACATTATGTTCCTTTCTCAATATTAGTAAGGAACCATGGCATATATGTTTGGAATAGATTCCATTTTGAGAGAGTTGAAAAAGCACTATCTCGTTGAAAAGTTCTATACATCTGCCCTTTCTCAAGGCATTTTTTTAGACAAAGACTCCGTTTTTTCCTCTTTTCAGATGGTAAATATTTCTCAGAACATAGAGTGTGAATCAAACCCATGTTTGAATTGAAATTGAGATACTGCTGTGATCATGCACTTTTGCAGTTATAACGAAAAAAAAAAGTGCAGTTGGTAGAGGTGCACGTGGGGGACGTGATGTCAGAGGTAACCGCACTCGAGGTCGTGAATCTCGTAAGTGCACCCATTGTGGTCGCACTAACCACTCGGTGGACTATTGTTGGGATTTACATGGTAGACCATCTGGGTCTGCTAATCAGGCCATTTGTCAAGACTCCACATCACAGAAAACGAGTTCCAACTTACTTCCAGATATGATTAGCATATCGAAAGATAAGTATGATTAGTTTTTAGTCACACGGATGGCTTCATCTTCCAGAGCTACTCTTACCGAACCAAGTACAGCATCCGCATGTCTTGTCTCATCTACCTAAAATCCATGGATCATCGATTTTGGAGCTAATGAACATCTTACCGATTTGTCTCATTCCTTATCTAAGTTAGGTACTATGTCATTTTCCAAGAGTGTTACTCTTACTAATGGTTCTCTTGCTAAAGTTATAGGCATTGGATCCATCAAGCTCACTGATTCTATATCCCTGTCATCTGTTCTATATGCTCCTAGTTTTCCCTCTAGCTTGCTGTCCATTAGTAAAATTACTCAAAATTTTCAATGTTTTGTGACCTTTTTTCCTTTTGTATGTATCTTTCAAGATCTTGAGAAGGGGAAGAAGATTGGTACGAGGCATGAAACTGGTGGTCTGTATTACCTCAACGTCGAGCAATCACCCACTTGAGCTCTCACTTCCTCATTCACTTTTGAATGACATTGCTGCCTTGGACACCCATCTCTTTCTCTTTTGAAACGTCAAGTTAGGGATCTTAGAAATGTGTCTCCCTTTCCTTGTGAAGCATATTAGCTTAGTAAATACCACCGTGTGTCTTTTGTACCTCGAGTTGATAATCGAGCATCATGTTCGTTTGCATTGGTTCACTCTGATATATGGGGACTATTCAACATTGTATTAAACAAGTTTCAATATTTTGTTGCATTTGTTGATGACTATTCGCCTATGACATGGTTATTTCTGATGAAAGCTCGATTTGAACTCCTTTCCATATTCAAAGTCTTTCGAAAAGAAATTAAAACTCAATTTAGACAAAAAGTTCAAGTTTTACGTTTTGACAATGTTAAAGAATATCAATCTAATGTCTTTACTGTTTACTTAAGCAATAAGAGAATTGTTCATCAAACTTCATGTTCTTACACACCCCAACAAAATGGGGTAGTTGAACGCAAAAATCGTCATTTGTTAGATGTAACCCGAGCATTTTTACTACACATGTATGTTCCTAAACATTTTTGGAGTGATGGTATTCTTATTGCGTGTCACCTTATCAATCGTATGCCTTCATCTATCCTGGATGGCTCCTCTCCATTTTCCATCTTGTTTCCCTCATTGCCATCATTTTCTCTTCCACCCAAAATCTTTGTGTGTGTTTGCTATGTTCATAATCTTGGCTCAGGCTTTGATAAACTTGATCCATGTGCTACCAAGTCTTTTTTTGTTGGTTATTGCCGAACTCAAAAAAGATATCGCTGCTATAGTCTTGCTCTTAGATGCTACTTCACGAGTGCTGATGTCACATTTTTTAAGTTCATATCCTATTTCTCATACATCTCTTCGATTGTTGAGCGTGATCATCTACTATTACCTACTCTAACTCTTTCTCCTCCACAATCACCCATTGTTACCCCACCTCCTTCAGTGCCTTCTCTTGTCCCTCTATAGGTGTACTCACATCGCTCACGAACCCCGGCTCTCCTGCCTCCACCAACTTTATCTTCATCTTCAGACCCTGAGTTACCCAGTGTTTTAGAATCTCCACCTATTTCTCTCCGAAAAGGTACTTGTTCTTGTATTACTCAACATCCGATTAGCCAATATGTCTCTTGTCATGCCTTGTCTCCACCTTTTTCATTTTTTACTTCTCAACTGTCAAAAGTTTCTATTCCTAAAACAGTTCATGATACTTTATCTGATCCGCAATAGAGGATAACCATGGAAAATGAAATGGATGCTCTTCACCATAATGGGACATAAGATCTTGTTCTTCTGCCATCGGGAAAACAATTTGTTGGCTGTAGATGGGTATACACAATCAAATTCCATCCTACTGGCTCTGTGGAGCATTTGAAAGCTCACTTAGTAGCTAAGGGTTACACTCAAATTTATGACATTGATTACGCTAAGACTTTTTTTTCCGTTGTCAAAATTTCATCTGTTCGGGTATTGATCTCTTTTGCTGCTAATTTGGATTGACCCTTATTTCAGTTGGATGTTAAAAATACATTCCTACATGGTGACTTAAATGAGGAAGTGCATATGGAGCAACCACCTGGGTTTGTTGCTCAGGGGGAGTGTCGAGGCATAGTTTGCAAGTTAAAAAATGCATTATATGGTTTGAAACAATCTCCTCGAGCATGGTTTGGGCGATTTTCTGATAGTGTATTGGCATTCGGTCTTCATAGATGCCAAACAGTCCACTCGGTATTTCATCTGTATAGTGATGTAGGTCATATCTTATTGATTGTACATGTAGATGATATTGTAATCACTGGGAGTGATTCAGCTGGAATCGTCAGGTTGAAACAATTTTTACATGATCAGTTTCAGACAAAATATTTGGGTAAACTTAGATACTTTCTTGGAATCGAAGTTAGTAGATCTAAAAAGGGTATCAACCTATCTTAGAGAAAATATGTGCTTGATCTTTTGGAAGAAACTGGCATGTTGGGTGCACGACCTATTAACACTCATATGGATCTAAATCGTAAACTCTTGAAAGAGGAATGTGAGTTGTTTGGAAATCCAGGTCGGTATCAAAGATTTGTTAGAAAATTAAATTATCTGACTATCACTAGATCTGATATTTCTTATACAGTAAGTGTATTGAGCCAATTTCTACAAACGCATAGGCTCTCACGTTGGGATGCTGTAATCTATATTCTTCGGTATCTTAAGCAAGCTCCTGACCTTGGGTTGTTGTATAGACCAAATGGACATCTTAGAATTGAAACTTTTTTCAGATGCTGATTGGGCATGATCTTCTTCAGATAGAAGATCGACTACTGGATATTGTACCTTTGTAGGAGGTAACTTGGTTACATGGAAGAGTAAGAAGCAAACAGTAGTAGCCCGATCTAGTGCAGAGGCCGAATACAGAGCAATGGCTCACATTACTAGTGAGCTGACATGGTTGCAACACTTTCTCATGAGATTGATTTTTCAGCTCCTGTCCCCCTTCAGTTATTTTGTGATAATCAAGCTACAATACATATTGCATCTAATCTTGTGTTCTATGAGATGACTAAACACATTAAGATTGATTGTCACTTCATTCGAGATAAGATATTCAGTGGTGATATTTCTACACCCTTTGTGAAGTCTGCTGATCAACTTGCAGATGTGTTTATGAAACCATTTTATTAAAGTCGGCTAAAGTTTATTTGTTCCAAACTAGGTTTCTATGATATATATGCCCCAGCTTGAGGGAGAGTGTTAGAATACATAGTTGTAACTAATTGTATAGTATGAGGGTATAATAGTCACTACTCTATGTATATGTATAGTTGGATATTCATCAATAAAACACAACAAAGTACTCTCTCTCTCTCTCTCTCTCTCTCTCTCTCTCTCTCACACACACACACACACACACACACATTTATCGACTAAATACTCTAACGGCATTGCGCCAATGAAATTTCAAAATGAGTCTTGACTTGCCCGTACACAAAGGACAGGGATGGAGAATAATAACTTGTCGAGTGTACATAAGCCCAAAGCCATTAAGAGCAGACTCTTCATTTACCGTACTTATTTCTTAATCTCTCTTTCACGAAATCATTGCGAGCCTGAATTCGAGCTTGTTGAGGAGCGACATTGACATAAGAGAGATGCAGACCTAGGAGAAAAAGAGTAGCACCGGAGACAAAACATCCCATGGTCATTGCCAATTTCATGAGCGTTGAAGGAAAGCAAAACACCATTTGCTTGACTGCATACATCTAATAGGTAAAGGAGAAAGATTTTATCAAAGATAATTAGCAAACACCACCACCATATTTCATCGGAATTTGAACAATGCCCTCCATAATTTCAAGCTTCCTGAAAAACTCAAAAAATAAGTCTAATCCAAAGATGCATACAAACGATATCATTTCCACGAGTTACTCGAGTAAAGAGCTACTGAATATTATATTCGTCTCCAAAACTACAATAAACAATATGGATTCATTTGAAATACCAATAATACAAGCATGTACACATTAATCAAGATAGCTCAGAAGCTCACAAGTGCTCGTGTATAGTTCAACCGGTTGACTCTAAGAAAACCCATATTAATGAAACATTGTGTAGAAGGAAAAGAAAAATAAAAGAAACTTCTAAGAAGCATTTCATCAAACATGTAGAGTGCAATTTGTTTAAGAAAACCTCGAATAACTTAGTTGCATTACGAATCATAAATTGATCGGTTTAAGCTACAAATGGAGTCAAAAGTTGTACCTTTTGAGTGGGGAACATATGGGTACGTGAGTGGGAGTTCATGGAAAAACTGGAGGGAGAGGGAGTCTTTAGTTGTCAACGAAGGAAAGCAAATAAAGAGACATGGCTTCCGGAGACACTTCAAAATTCCAAGATGTTGAACAGAAGGAGGATGACAGTATGGCTAAACGATTTTGGACCGTTGTAGGGTGTTGGCAAAGGATGTCTTCTCAACTTCAATAACCATTTGCAATCTTCAGAACTACGACTTGTTTCTCTCTCCTATTATAACTTCCATTAAATTGTATTTTTCTAATAAATTAATATATATATCTATACTAATATATAAAGTGCGAATCGTTTAAGAACAGTGTTTTCGTCCAACATTTTTATTTCCAATTTTATCCTTAGTTTTATTTGTCAATTACGGTTATTTGCATTTTACTTTTATTCTACCGATTGTTCTTTTGGTCTTTCTCCATTCCCACCAACTTATTTAGCTTTTACTGTTTTATTTCCAGTTTTGCCCCTTAATTTTATTGTCCAGTTTGTTGTCTTTGGTGTCGTTTTGATTCACCGACTTTATTTTAATGTCTTTTTACAGTTAAAGCTTATTACTTTGTCTGATAAAATGCAATCGCATTGAAATTTAAATGTCAATATTTCTTTCATTCCGTATCTTCAGCTATCTATTCTCCGTATTCTAACCTTTTAAAAAAAATATCGTGGACGAAGTTAATCGTCAATCTCAGCAATTCTAGGTATGTTCTTGTTGTTTCTCTCAGTATTGCAATGATGAATTGTATTGTATGAATGTTGTTACAGTGTGTAATTAGATGATTTGCATATGCATATGTCGTGATTTCTTCGTATGTTCTGAGAACACAAAAAAAAAAACACAGTTAAGAGTGAAAAAAGAAAACCCAGTTGTTCCTCACCTTGAGAGCCAATAAACAATAGATCCAACCGAAAAATAACCATAAGAAAAAAAAAGTTCCTCCACCAAACAACAAATCCAACCGAGAAACCCAATAATATGCTATCAGAAAAAAAAAAAACACCCAAACAGAATTCCTTAATACACACGAGATGGTGAAATAAACCCACCCAAACAACAAATGCAACCGAGAAAGTCAAAAAAAAAAAAAAAAAAAAAAACTCACTTTCAAAAAAAAAAAAAAAAACTCCTTCGAAAATAAAATTTCAAAAATAATCGCAATCATGCACGGGCAGACCCACTACGTTACTATTTTAGATAAAATATTATATAATATATATAATATTATATAATATATATTATATAATATATATTATTATCATCTCACTCACTCCGTTACTATTTTAGATAAAATATTATATAATATATATTATCATCTCACTCTCACCCACCAACTCCCACTCCTGTCGGGAAAGAATCCAAAATTATTTACCGTGCACACCCACTCCGTTACTATTTTAAATAAAATATTATATAATATACATTATCATCTCACCCACTCTACCGACTCTCACCCACCAACTCCAACTCCTGTCGAGAAAGAATCCAAAATTAATTGCGATGCACACCTACTCCGTTACTATTTTAGATAAAATATTATATAATATATAATATATTATATATATACAGTTATTGAACATTAGAGAAGAGACGAAAAATAAGAAGAAAACAAAAATAAACAAACAAAAACCAAACAAAAACCATAAACAATATAGATCTATAGATCTAAACGGAGAAAACGCAAGGTAGAAACGCAAAAAACCATAAACAACAATATAGATCTAAACTCAGAAAAAATAAACAAAATAAACACGAGAGAAGAGAAAAATAAGATGAAAGATTGTACTGCCAAGGCATCATCGACTAGCACAACAAAATAATCGGAAAAACCCACAAAGAAATCCCTAAAAAATGCAAACAAAAATAAGCAACCAACCAAACCCTCGCAAGAACCCATCGAAACTGTCCCAAAATGGCGAAAAAAATCCCAACTTTGAACCCACAAGAAGATCCCAAACACAAACAAAAAATCGGCAAGACCCACAAAATGCCATTTTATACAGCAAATTAACCACAGATCTGAAATCGAAGGACAAAAAAAAAAAACAAACAAAAACCAAACAAAACAATATGTAAAAGCAGGAGAAGAAGAGGGGGGGCATGGGGAAGCAGAAACAGAGAGAGAACGGAAGGAGGAGTGAGGAAGGAGAATCTCTAGGGAAATAAAAAATGCCAAAGCAACCATAGAAAAAATGAAACAAACATCTAAACACAAAGGAAAAGAAACAAAGAAAAAAAAATGTAAGAGGAGGAGAAACAGAGGAGAGAGAGCGAGAGAAACAGAGAGAGAGAGAGAGGGAAGGGGGGCGGGGAAGAAAAATCTAGAAAGGAGCGATGTGTTTATGTAGCTTTTATAGTTAGGGTTTTGGCTCAGTAGCTGGCTTAGAACCCGGCTATCGCCTGCTAGATTGGTTGATTTGTATGGTGCTTGGACAAGTGGCATTTCCAAGTTGAACAACTGCAAGATGCAAAACTTCGATTAGTTTCGGCATGGCCCATGGGATACTAAGCTGTAAATTGGGCCATTTTAGAGGGTGAGCTAGGTCCATATAAATATTAAAAAAATATTTATATCGTCATAATTTTTATTATAACCGTAATTAGTTCTATAAAAAGTAGTGTGTTAACGTATTAATTATTTGTAAGTAGCTGAATTTATATGCATTGAAAAAAATAAAATAAAGAAGTTAAAAAAAATATACAAATCTCAACGTGTCCGAGGTTGTCTGGATCCAGCTCTTCCATGATCATAGCAGCATACTCTTGTGCACGTTCTTGGATTTTTGACAAGATATTTGCTGAAGCATTCAAGGCAATAATCTGAAACATTTAAAGTAAATTAACAAAGTACTCTATTTAATTAAACGATGAATTTTCACTTAATTTCCATTCATAAATTTTATAAATAATACTATATATAGTCATTCAATATATAAATAGAAATGGCACCTGTTTAAATGGCAACGTTTTATTTCTCTTGATTTATATATTGATAATTAATTACAGATTTAATAATAATATTTATAAAAAAAATTCATTACTTATGTATTATTAGTATATAGTTCGTTTAAATTTTTTCACTTAATCTCTAAATTTTAAATAAAATTCTATTAAAAATTTAAAATGTTTTTTCCTCTTAAATTTAAGTTTTAAATTTTTCTACTTAATATATCAATTCTACATAAAATTATATTAAGAATTTAAAACATCAAAAAAAATTTGAAATGTTGTAAAATTTTATTTGTTTTAATTCATACATTAATAATTATAATTATTGTAAATTTAATGATAATGTTTATAAAAAAAATCCATTATTTAACTATTAGCATATACTTCATTTAAATTGTTTCAATTCATATATGAATTTTATATAAAATTATATTAAGAATTAAAAATATAAACAAATAAAATTTAAAATGCTGTTAAATTTATTTTTTTTAATTTATACATTAATAATGACTCAAAATTTAATAATAATGTTTATAATTTTTTTTTTTATCTAGATATTAGTACACAGTTCATTTAAATGTTTTTGCTTAATATATGAGTTATAAATAAAATTTCGCTGAGAATTTAAAATGTAAAAAAAATAAATAAAATGTAATTACAGTGCCTAACAACACTAATTTAAAACCTTATGTTTTATTATAACTTTATTTGTCTATTATGCAACTAACTTTTAATTATATATATCTGCCTCTCAGTTATATAATTTATTTAAATACCTTATGAATTCAGGTAAATTCTCAATTTTAGTATGATAAATATTTAGCAATTAGTTTATAATTAAGGGTCATCTCCATAAGTTTTGAATCCAGGTGAACACAATGAATAATCTCTCAAAAAAAATTTAAACAAAGCAAATTTATGCCCGTCACTAGATAAAATAGTAAAACGCCATTATTATTTTACTTAATAATCACTTCAAAGCTATGGTTATTGAGTTTTTTTTATAGCCTTTTATTTGTTTCTATTTTATTTGTTTTATATATTTTATTAAAAATATGTTTGATAATAAATTCCGTTCAATACATTAATTCTTTGCTTGTAAGTTTTTTTTTTTAGTAAATAGTGAAATTATTTATATCATTTTTTTTGTTTATCATGAAAATAATTTTTTTTTATGTTTGTTCTTTTTGTCAGATTTGTTGCTTTTGCTTTTGTTTGGCTTTTCATCAATCTGGTTGGTATCAATTTGCTGTGTCCACTTTATTCCTGTTTGTGCTCCACTTCCTGGTACGTTCTTTTCTATCTCATTTGAAAAAATATTATTCAATTTTTTTATGTTTATATAAGTGCGCTTATAATTAGGATAAATTGATGATATTATATCATTGTTATGTTAATATTTACTTTTTTCATTTTTTTATAATAAAAATAGTTTTTAAACTTAGTGCAATTTAAAAATTGTGGTGAAAAATATAACTTACAATTTTAAGGTTTTTAAGAAGTAGCAAAGTATTTATACATTAACGACTATAAATATTATTATTTTTGAATAAATAAAATAGAAACTTTTTATGAATTATCTGTAAACGAAAAATGATAAACATTTTTTTAAATCAAGTAACAAAGTAATGATCCAAGTGGATTAACAAGAGATTTATATCAACTAACAATAATGACAAGAAAGTTGATGAATTCTTATAATTAACTATTTGTTATGAATTAATAGTAAAACATCATTTTGCTTACTGATCGCTTCAAAGTTATGGTTATTGAGTTTTTATACATAAATATAGTATTTAGTCTTGTTATTTTCAAGATTTGTTTGAAAACTTTTAAAAATTTGATAAACATTAACTTATTAACACAAACATTATAATAAAAAAATAAAACAAAATAGCATTTCCATTTATTTGTGGTTTTTTTATAGCCTTTTATTTATTTTTTATTTTTTTTTGTTTTATATATTTTATTAAAAATATGTTTGATAATAAATTCCATTCAATACATTAATTCTTTGCTTGTAAGTTTTTTTTTTTTCAGTAAATAGTGAAATTATTTATATTATCTTTTTTATTTATCATAAGAATAATTTTTTTTATGTATATTTTTTTTGTCAGATTTGTTGCTTTTGTTTTTGTTTGGCTCTTCATCAATCTGGTTGGTATCAATTTGCTCTGTCCACTTTATTCCTCTGTTTGTGCTCCACTTCCTGGTACGTTCTTTTCTATCTCATTTGAAAAAATATTATTCAATTCTTTTATGTTTATATAAGTGCGCTTATAATTAGGATAAATTGATGATATTATATTATTGTTATGTTAATATTTACTTTTCTCATTTTTTTAAGTTCAATTTTTTTTTAGATTACGCACCAAAATCGACACAGAATTTACAATTTTTCATAACTTTATGCCGATTGGTAAGACAATATTATTAAATGCAAAAATATACTTAAACATTATTAACACCGTTTTTTTTTTATCTAACTTCTTTTATGAATAAATCCAGAAGAGAGTGAAAACAATCCACGAAGAAAAAATTGGTATAGTATCCAATCAAACCAAAAAAAAGAAGAAATCCGTCAAAAAAGAAGAGAGAGATATGCTGAGTTGAAAAATCTTCGACATAATGAAATGCGAAGGCAAAGACAGTCTCAGAATGTCCTATCTCTTTCTTCAAACAACAATGAAGGGATTTGTATAAGAGAAATTGGATCGTCTTCGAATATCAACTTTTCTAGAATTAACATCGATAACAATACGTCAACTTCAGCATTGACCAATCAGGTTTATTCATAACAATTTCTTACTAAAAGAAATATTTCCTTCAATTCCTTTCTCATTCTATTCAATAAATATTAAAAAATGCTTTTATAGGTTAATTATCTAAATGAAGATGAATTGAATTTTCAAAGAACGTCAAATTCCAATTTAGGTAATGTACAAGCTAACACATTTTTTCGTTAATTTTTACATTAATATTTAATATCTTATCTTTAATAATATTATTTTTTATTTTTTTAATATAGGAAAACGACGAAGAAGATCTCCTTGTTTTAGACAAATATTACACACTATAATTCTTGAACCAAGTTATTTACCATTAGTACCGTCATGTAAATATTGTGGAGCAAAAAAATTTTATCATGAACCAAACAGTTTTTGTTGTGCAGATGGAACAATATCGTTAGCGTTTAGTCAAATTCCTAATGAACTATATCAGTTATTTACTTCTAATTCAAACAAATCTGAAAATTTTCGTACATACGTGCGTACATATAATAATAAATTTGCCTTCACATCATTTGGAGTTAAGTTTGATACAAATTTATGTAGAAGAAACAGAGGAATTTACACATTTAGAGTTCAAGGACAAATCTATCATTACATTAATGATTTAATTCCCGAAGATGGATATCCTTCATACTTGCAACTATACTTCTATGATACTGAACATGAATTAGAAAATCGTGTTAATGATGCAGAAAGATTAGATCCTTCCATTATTAGTCAATTGATGGATATACTCAGAATTAATCCATATAGTCATTTCTTTCGAAACTTGAGTAACATTCCAAATCTCGAAAATCATGTAATTCACATAAGATCAGACGTTGGATTAGATCAACGTGTTTATAATACCCCATCAGTATCGCAAGTTGCAGCTATTTGGACTGAATCTGATAATTATGCAGAAGAAACAAATCGAAATATTATCGTTTTTAGTCATACAGGTCAAAATCATATTGTTCAATATTATTTTGGTTGTTACGATCCACTTCAATATCCATTATTATTTCCTCTTGGTGATTCTGGTTGGCATGAAGGAATCGAAAAAATAAAAAAAGGAACAATATTGCTAAACAATCAAACATCAACATTAAATGATTTACACAAATCAAGTAATGCAGAGGAATTATTCCGAACTGAAGAAGAAGGTAATAATAATTTTAAGGGTTAGACTTTATCCCCTCCAACTATTACTTAATTTACAAGGTACCCCTAAAATTATTGATTGCATCAAAATATCCCCTCTTATTTTCAAAACGTCCCAATCGCCCTCTTCCATCTACAACAAGCATTAAATCGAACGAAAATATCATTTGTGTGCTTTTCACGTGTATTTCCTTTAATGCAAAGACAAAATTACCCTTCACTTCATCAACAACATTGCCGTTTGCATTTTCCTGGAAAACAAAAGGGGTTGGTTGATCTGCTTTCCTATTTTTGTATCCCCACGAAAATTTCTCTTTTCACATCATTTTCAAATTTTTTCCATACATCTCACAAGTCCAATGAAAGCAGGTCCGGTGTACATGATTGTGAATTAAATGATAGTCAGAGGGGCAAACTATATTTAACTCTAATTTTAATTCTTCTAATTTTCTTATCTTAAACTTTTATATATTTATATTTCTAAATTTTCTTCCATAATTTTTGTAGTTTTGAAGAAGAAGAAGAAACAACCAACAATTTCATGCCGTGAATATTATTGTTTCAAATTACAAATAAGACAACATAACAAATCAATTTTATTATTATCTGGTCGTTTATTACAACAATTTGTTGTTGACATGTATATTAAAATTGAAACATCAAGATTAAATTATTTTCGTTCGAAACAACAAGAAATTAGATCAGATATATATCAAGGTATTGTTGATAGTATTTCAATTGGAGAAACTAATGCCTCCAAAATTGGAAGACGAATTATCTTACCTTCATCTTTTATTGGAGGTCCAAGAGATATGCGCAAGAGATATATGGAAGCAATGGCATTAGTTCAACGTTTTGGCAAACCTGATATTTTCTTAACTATGACATGTAATCCAAGTTGGAAAGAAATTTTAGATGAATTAAAACCACATGAAGAAGTTCAAAATCGTCCTGATTTAATTTCACGAATATTTAAGGCAAAATTAGAAGATTTAAAAAATGAATTATTTAAACGAGAAATTTTTGGTAAAGTTGCAGCATATGTTTACACAATTGAACATCAAAAAAGAGGCTTACCACATGTTCATTTTTTAATAATACTACAAAAAGATTGGCGAATTTATGCACCTGAATCTTTCGATGAAATTGTTTCAGCAGAAATACCTGATAAAACAAAAAATGTACACTTATATAAAAGTGTTGTTAAACATATGATGCATGGTCCTTGCGGAATATTGAATCCAACTAATATATGTATGAAAAAAAATGGAATTTGCAAAAATCAATATCCCAAAAAATTTACATCTAAAACAACTGTTGGAATTGATTGTTTTCCGTTATACAAACGTTCTAATGACGGAACAATTGTGAAAGTTAGAGGACAAAATTTAGATAATCGTTGGGTTGTACCATATAATCCATATCTTCTTTCAAAATTTAATTGTCATATAAATGTTGAAATTTGTTCTACAATTAAAGCTGTCAAATATTTGTATAAATATATTTATAAAGGACATGATCGTATCGCTTTCAATTTAATCAACGACGAAAATAATCAACAAATTGATGAAATTGAACAATTTCAATCAGGTAGATGGATTACACCACCCGAAGCTACATGGAGAATATATGGTTTTGCACTTAACGAAATGTATCCATCAGTTTATAGTTTACATCTGCACCTTGAAAATCAACATTTAGTAGCTTTTCGTGCACATGAAAATTTAAACAGCATTTTAAATTCAGATTTGTCAACAAAATCAATGTTAACTGAATTCTTTTTAACAAATCAAATTGATCAAAATGCGCACAATTTATTGTACAAAGAATTTCCTGAAAAATTTGTTTGGAATCAACAATATAAAATTTGGACTCCAAGAAAGAAAGGAAATGTTATAGGGCGAATTGTTAGTGCAAATCCAATTGAAGGTGAAAGATATTACTTGCGAATATTACTGAACCACATTAGAGGGCCAAAATCATTTGAAGATTTAAAAACAATTAATGGTATTGTTGTGCCCACATTTCGTGAAGCAGCTAATTTACATGGTCTATTGAACAAAGATAGTAGTTTAGAAGAATGTTTAGAAGAAGCTTGTTTATACCGAATGCCAAATAGTTTAAGACGTCTTTTTGCAATAATTTTAGTATATTGTAATCCTACAAATCCAAAAGAACTTTGGGAACGATTTGAAAAAGAAATGTCTGCAGATTTTTATTCAACAAATACAACAGCTAAAAATATTAAAAAAATGGTACTACAAAACATCTCTTTTACGCTTGAATCAATGGGAAAGAATATAAATATGTATCATTTTGCTCCAATTGATATATTCTCTGACGATGAAGAATTTAGACATCAAGAAATTGATGATGAATTAACTGTTACAATTCCACAAGAAGATCTGCTTGCATCAAATCATTTAAATTCTGAACAAAAACATGCATATGAATTAATTCTCGAAACTTTACTTCTCAACAAACCTGCTGCATTTTTCATTGATGGTCCTGCTGGCACTGGAAAAACATTTCTATACAAAACACTTCTTGCTGAAATTAGATCAAAACATATGATAGCACTTGCAACTGCATCATCTGGTGTTGCTGCATCAATTTTACCTGGAGGCCGAACAACACATTCACGCTTTAAAATTCCATTAAATATAGAAAAAAATAGTACATGCAATGTTAGCAAACAAGGAAATCTTGCTAAATTATTGCGTCTTGCAAAATTAATTATATGGGACGAAGCACCCATGTGTGGAAAATATTCTATAGAGGCAGTGGATAAGATGTTACAAGATATAAATGATACAAACCTTCCTTTTGGTGGAAAAGTCATTGTTTTTGGGGGAGATTTTCGTCAAGTATTACCTGTAATTCAAAAAAGTACAAAAGAACAACAAATTGATGCAAGCTTAGCCCGCTCTCATTTATGGTCTTCTTTAACCAAAATTAAATTAATAGAAAATATGAGATCTAGATTGGATCCTGATTTTTGTCGTTATTTAATTGAAGTTGGTAATGGTAATGAATCAATTACTGTTAAAGATATGATCAAAATTCCAACAGAAATGCTTATTCAATATAACAATGATGCTGAATCTTTAAATTGTTTATTAGAAGCTATTTTTGAAGACATATCAAATTATTCAAACAATTTAATTGAAATGACAAATCGAGCTATATTAACACCAAAAAATCACTCAGTTGATGAAATAAATGCTATAATCATTGAAAAATTTCCAGGTGATATGGTGCGATATTATAGTTTCGATGAAACAATTGATACATCTGAACAAGGTGTAATCGAAGATTTTTTAAACACTTTAACACCAAGTGGATTGCCACCACACGAATTATTGCTTAAAAAGAATTGTCCCATCATGTTGCTTAGAAATATAAATCCTTCAGAAGGTTTATGCAATGGCACACGATTGATTTGTTGTAATTTTAATCGTAATGTTATTGATGCAAAAATTTCAGTTGGTCATCACAAAGGGAAAAGAGTTTTTATACCCAGAATTCCATTCTTACCAGATATAAATGAAAATAATGGTTTTCCATTTAAACGCACACAATTTCCCATCAAATTAAGTTTTGCAATGACAATAAATAAATCACAAGGACAAACATTAAATTCTGTCGGAATATATTTACCCGAACCAGTATTTTCTCATGGACAATTATATGTAGCATTATCAAGAGCCAAAACTGCCAAGTCAGTAAAAATTCTTATAAGACCAACTACAATTGATAACTATGAAAAAAATTGTACAAAAAATATTGTGTATAAAGATTTTTTGAAAATAACAAACTCATTATAATGCTATATAAATAGTCATATTTAATATATTCTTTAGTCTGCTCAGTTAATGTTTTTCAAATATTGTTATGATTTATACATTCTATTGTTTTTTGTTAATTATATTATACAATTTATAATATATATAGTAATACTTCTCTATCTTCTAATTTGTAAAAACAGCAAATATGCGAACCGTTTATGCATCAATCAAAGACATTATTCCAGTTACCAAAAACTGGAAAGTCAAAATGCTCGTTGCAGAAAAATCTCCAAAAAGGATTGCACGAAACTCAATAACAAAATATCAGAACCTCACATTGATAGATCCTCAGGTATGAATCATTTTGTATTTATTATATTTTATACATTTCAATTTATAAACATATTTTCTTATTGCATTTATTATATTGTATTTACTATTGATATATAAATATTTATTTCTTTAAATCGAATTGATTAATTCTTCAATTTTTTTTTATAGGGAAATCGTTTACAAGCAGTCATATTTGGTAAAGATATCGATCTGCGCGATGATACATTGCAGGTTTTTCAATCTTATTATATAGGCAATGCATATGTCAAAGCAATAGATCCAAGACACAAAATCGAATCGCATGAATATCAATGGATCATCAATTCGAGGACAATTATTGAAAATGTTGAAGATGACGAACCAGTGCTAAAGGCTCCAGAGTACAATATCATCCCTTTTAATGAGCTTGATGCTTATAAGGATACAGATTCTGAAATAGGTAATAACTATATAAATAATTATTAGATATATTTATATGCTTTTGTTTCATTATGAACTAACAAAAAATATTTTGGTGAAATAGAGATTCTAGCTATTGCAATCCAAATGATGCCACCCAGAGAAGTCAATACTGTTAATGGAAAGGCAACAGTTCAAGATATACAACTTATTGACGAGAGGTTTAAATACATCTCTAATTACATTTATAGCATTTTTTATTTAACGCATTATAATATTTTTATTATTACAAACTTAATTCTATTTCTAATTTGTATAGCCTGAAGCCTTTAACTTTAACAATGTGGGCTCGATTTGTTCATGATGAATGTCAACAAATTTCAAACATCATTGCAACAAAACCAATAATTCTTGGAGTGCGAATTAAAGTTGGTTCTTATGATGGTACTTTTCATTCAAAATAATACTTTTTTTAATTATTTATCATGTATTTATATATTTGCTAACACATATTTATAATACAGGTCTATCTTTATCATCACAAGTGACAAGCGTGTTTACCATCGATCCTCTTTTAGCAGCTGCGGTTTCGTTACGTACATGGTAAATTGTCTTTTTTTAAAAATTATTTAAATAATTAATTTTATAAAATCTAAATTATTTATTGTTTCATTCATTATAAAATAATATCGTATAATTTTAACATATATTATTGTTTTTTTTATTACAACCATCGTTTTAATTATTAATGTAACTTTTTTTTACTACATACATTGCTTTAATTATTAATATAATTTTTTAGGGCAACCCAAAATGATGCATTACTAGAAGAAATCATTGCCAAAGGTTTCAATACATCAACAGGATCGAGTTCAAGCGATGCCATGCAGACAATAACAAAAATTTCTGAAATTGCTGAAATTTTAGATTCTACAGAGGCAATGACGGTATAACTTTCTTTTTTAAAACTAAATTATTTGTTTCTATTTAAATTCACTTTATTGCTACATTCATATTAGAAATTTATTTTTTCATTTTTAATGCAGAAATCAACATTCACAGTTAAAGCAAAATTTTTACTACTCGATTTGCATCAGCCGTTCTACTATATGTCCTGTGTCAACTGCAATAAAGCGACTGGATATGATTATAATGAAAAGTTCTCGTGTTACAATTGCAAAAATATGAGCATCGGACAACCACGGTAAAAAATTTATTTCAATACTTTAAATTATCATTTTTTACATAATAAATATAAAATAATAATTATAAAAAGTATGCAATAATGATATTCTCATTAATTATAGTTCTCGAGTATATTTGGAAATAGAAGATGACACAGGATGCATAGCAGTTGTTGCCTTTGGGCATAGCAGTTGTTGCCTTTGGATTGGTGGCAGAAGAAATTCTGAATTCTACAGCAGTTCATCTATTAGAGCACACAGGCGAGGTAATAAATCTCTTTATAAATTTATTCAAAAAAACGTATTACATTATGTTCTATATTTTTTCATTATTACAGGAACACCTACCATATTTAGCAAACATTGCAAGTGCAATTTTAGAAAAAGAATGGATTATACACTTGCGTGCAGAGATGAATCAGTATGGACAATTACGACAGAACAAGCTCAATGTTCTCTCTGTCGAATCTATAAATTAAGCTACGCTATAGATACTCTAAATATCTTTTTGTTAAACTTATCACTTTTATTAGTATACCTTTAAATAAAATAGTGACAAGTATGTATAGTTCATATATGTATAATTATATACTTAAATGGGACACTATCTTGTGTATAAACTTTAAGTTTGCTTCTTTACTTTTAAACTCTGTTATAATTATATACATAAATAGGATATTAACTTGTATGTAAAGGAATTTGTGGAATTGGACGTGTAATGACCCATGAATTTGTTGGATTTTATTGTTGGGTTATTAATTTCAATATGGTAGTTACGTTTGGTTTTGGTATTATATTGTTCTGGATATTTAGAAGTTTAGAATTGATTACTCACAATGTGCTTTGTGTGGTTATTTTCTAACGTATATTTTACTTTTCCAATGATCTAACCGAGAGTTTGGATATGCATGATTAAATGCATATTTATATGAGTCATTGGATCATGTCATATATATGAAAATCCCTGAAAGAAAAAAAATGGAGCACATAAAACATCTACCAGAAGATAAAAACACAAATATGAATATTTGTTAAATATTATTTTATTATCTCAAAGCAAAATTACAAAAATTTGAGGCTTTTTGCCTCAATATTTAAACGCTCTTGCTCTTCCAAAATCTGCATGCCTTTCCTATCTAAAGGAGTGGCCACTCGAAAAGAAGATTTAAGCAAAGATTTTAAATCTCTATTATCTCGCTTTAGTGCTTCTATCTTCATGTTGGACTCCAGAAGAAGCCGCTGAAGGATAGAAATATTCTCGTGGAGTTTGTCAACCCCACCAGTCTTGGATTGTAGTCGCTGAGAATATGCGACAATGGTTGATGAGTATCGGGTGCCGAGACTCACAAGCTCGTAGATAATTTCATTATCTGACTTATTAGTCAGATCATTATTGGATTGCATTATAGCACCTACGGAAGAAGCAGAAACAACTGGTGAACGAGGTGCAGAATACCTCATATATTGGTAATGAGAAGATTGCTGAGCCATTGCAAAATGAGAACGCAGAAAGAGATTGCAGAATAAGAATGCAGACTGATTTCAGAAAAGTGGAGAAGATGAGATGTAAAAGAAGATAAACTGAATAATTCTTTTATAGAGAAAATTATGACGAATCATCTCTCGTGAAGCATTTCTCTACAAGAGACAAGAGCGATGTAGTATCATAGCTGCGGCGCCTGACAGCTACAGAAGAACAATGTAGTATCATAGCTGCGGCGCCTGACAACTACAGAAGAACAATGTAGTGTCATAGCTATGCGGCGCCTGATAGCTACAGAAGACCTGTAAAAATTCTACGGATCAAAATTGTTTGGTCTAAAACAGAGGGCCACCGCTTTTGTTAAGAGAGAGAGAGAGAGAGAGAGAGAGAGAGAGAGAGGTTAACGGCTTAATTTTGATAAATTCTCTACTAACTATGGTATTTACAATAACACTTAAAGAATACTGCCTATGTTTTTCTAAGAAAGAGTTTTGGAAGATTATTTACTTGAAGTTTAGGTTTGGAAAGTATGTCGATACAACTTGGCCAACCTTGTGGAAAGAAGTATAATATAATTGTTGGTTAAAGTAAGAGAATTAAAAAAATGACATAATCTCAAAGGTAGATATATACGGAATAGACAACAGGTTGATAAGCAACACCTATTCCATAATTTGTTATTCTTACTTACTTCGATTTCGAGGACGAAATCTTTTTTTTAGGAGGGGGAGATTGTAACAGCCCGCTAGACTATGGTATCATAGTTAGTGTTATTATTTACTATGGTATCAGAAGTGTATTTTTGATTATTGGAGATAGTTAGAAGTGTCAAAATGTATTATGGTTTGTGCCATTATATATATTTCCAGTGTTGAGTTTTTTAAAATTTTTTTTACGTGTTTAAAAAAAAAACTCAAACGGATATCTATAAAAATTTATATACCAATATTGTAGTAGTACTTGTCATACTCTACAAAACGATATACCAGGTTGTCTAACCAGAATACTTTAAACTTCTATTGCATATCTCCATAGCATTTAATACTTATGATTTTTTGGTCCAACAAAAATTCTTAGATTTCTTTTTATTAATATTTATTTTATTAACATAATGTCAAAGGTTATATAATTTTTTTTTTCATCATTTTCTTTGATTAACACCCAAATTTATAATCCCCCTAGGCAAACGTCCAAAGGACGTTGTGTTTCCTAGTATATATAGAAAGTATTAATCAATAGTTTCTCGTAATCATTAAATTATAAAATTATTTTTATCATAAAATAAATTTAATATATTATAATATGCCTACTATTCCTTAACGGTTCTTCTAGTAGTAGGGAAGTTGGCGCAAGGATTGCGCACGAACCAATTATTATGCCATGTCAAGTATAAGCAAAGAAATAATAATAATAATAATAATAATAATAATAATAATAATAATAATAATAATAATAATAATAATAATAATAATAAAAAGGAGATGACATTTGCCTGCGAACTAAACTGGAAAAGCTGAAACTCACAAACACGAACAGAGGCCTTCATCGTTCCCTGCTCATAGAAGAACTGCAACCCATTTCCTTTTTGTTCACGTTTGTCTCCTTCATTCACATTTGTCTCAAAAACATTCATTTTTGCAACCCATTCAAGTTTGTTGTTCCTCCGCGACCCATTCCTTTGCTGGCTGCGTTGCACTCCTCTGCCGCCCACCCCCCACTATCATCAGATTTTTTGGATAAAACCTCTTCCTCTGCCAGTCGTCTGCATCAGTGTCATCTCTGGCAACTTTGAACACTTCACCTCCTCCACCAGTCGTTGACATAATTTATACGTGGTAAGTGGGTTCATTTCCCCCAAATTTTGTTTTCATGAGGTTGTTATTTTTTCTTTGGAAAGTATCATGTTGATCCTAGAGAGTTAAAGAAAGGTGAAAAGGGTTGGTGATTTTGTCGATGATGGGATTATTTTGCCGATAGGAAGGTGATTTCATGGGAATACAACGAAAATCGATGAAATAAGAGAAGATGAAGAAACCAATAATGTCATTTTAAACCTGTAACAAGGAATTACAAGTATAGACTTAAAGAAGTGTTCATTATAAACTTAGTAATCTAGTTCTTCAAATAAGCTTACATGTTAGCCAACAATGGGAGAAACACATAATAATAATGCAGGATTAACAGTGCAGGATAACAATGTTAGTAATCTAGCGCTGGGTGTCTTCTTTTTTTATATAAAAAAGTTATCTTTTGTTTCCTTAACCTATATTTTTGCCTCAAAGGAAGTTGATTTTTTGATTTGGAATATGTCTTGGGAGCAACTGCACTTATTTATTAGTTTCCATATAAAAATACACAATTATGCAGATAGACTAAATTCTAAAGGAAAAAGGTTCTAAGCAACAAAGGATAATAATGCAGTATTAATAGATAAAATCAGTAATCTCTTTACCAATACCAATATGGCTCTCGGAGAAACCAACCTGTTATTTTGTCAAATACTTTCTTTGAATGCCCACCAATGAGAAGACGTAAATTTCCCCACTTAATCTGACAAACAATCGAACAGCAATTTAAGGAATGCTTTTATGGTCCCATTAATACTAAATTTTACCTAAAATCTCAGACAATGCAAAGCAACCATGGATCTGTCCTTCACAACGGTTCAAAAGCAATATCTTCTTGGATTTGTCCCATTAATGAATGGTTCAATAATTTCCAACCAGTTGGGAGACTTCTAGTAGAGAACAAAAACTATGATTTATAGACTTGTTGGCAAGAGGGACCTCAGGTAACTGTCAAAGTAAGCTGTAGGGTAATAACAAGTAATTGGGTTTTGGTAATTTTTTTTTTCTTGTTCACCTGTTAGTAGAAGTGTCCTACTGCAGAATCAGAAAAATCACTGAAGTGTGATCTTTCATGAATCTCTGAAGCACTTGTCCTAGTACCGTCATTTATTGGTGCATTTACTTATGTTAGTGAATAATTTAGGAGTTATAGGTATGGTCTGTGCCTAGTGCAGTGGGTGTGAGCTTGAGTCATTGAGAATCTGATTTGACAAATCGATTATGATCGGTTTATGGGGTTAGTCCATACTCACTGACAATTTTGGGGGATCAATCTAGAAAGGATTGCTTTTCAAAGAAGTAGAAATGATGATTACCAAAGTTAAAGGAGCGAGCCAACAACTAATTTGGAATGTTAAGCACATTATCATAACACCTAAAATCAATTTGTGACAAGCGTGTCTCCAAATCTCTTTCTTTCTTAACAGTTGTTTTTATCCAATAACATTCTAATATTTTCCCAAACTATTCACAACACTTACAACTCAAGAAGTTAATTTATATAGCATCAATATATTCACATGCCTCAAGCTTATCAGTGCATGTTCGGTTTCCATGAATCACCTTCAGGTCACACAGAATACACTAAAAGAAACTTTATCTGAGAGCCAATTGGTCAGACCATCAAAAGAAGCCATGAAGAGTCCGATATTAACCTCATGAGTATTTAGCCAAATGATATGTTCCGAAGCGTTTGATGTAGAGAGTTTTAAATCTTAGTGTTATGATACGAATGAAAAGCAACATTATATCCTTAATGGAAATGGGTGTTACAATTACAGTCTACAATTATAAATTCTAAATAAGAAGCAAGACCCAAATCACAAGAATAAATAACTCAAATCAATAGTACGTAGCTCCAAACCATTGTTTGTATGCTTATTTTCACCTCTCCATACTATTCATGTATTGCAAAATGGGCCTGCATTCCACGAATAACTATTCTCATATCATCTAGACTGCTCATTCCAATAAATTTTGAATCAACCTTCGTTCAACCTTTGAAAGAGAGAGAAAGTACCTTCGGGGATCAATGAAAAGGAGAGTTTGTGGTCGTCGAACGTTTTCGTAGAAGAACTAAAACCCATCTCTAGTCTGCTACACAGAGGAGGGAGGGAGGAGATGACTCTCGGGTTTCTAGTTCATACACAAATCTTAGGTCTTGACTGAGATGCGAAGATTAGGTTTTAGGTGTAATATCGCGTCAACTTCGGAGATGGAGGAAGAGGGATATGGAGGAGAGAGATGGATTTGAATGGAGGAGGGAGATGGAGTCTGGATGCCGAATGGATCATTGGCATCATTGCTGAGAAACGCACAGTATCATTCTTCATACAGACGTTCGTACACAGTCTCTGACCCAACTTTCATGCATCATCATTTTCCTTGCAGGAGCATCCTCGAAAGTTGGATAGGCCTGAAATGTTAGAGCAATACTATACAACCTCACAATTTTTTCACATTATTATTTTTTTCAAATTTTAATATTTTTTTAAATTTATTCTTCTTAAATCAATTTAATTATTTTATTCATTATTTATATATTAAATATTTGATAAAACAAAGAGAATTGGGCTTGCGTCCTGTACAAAAATAACAGGACATCTCTTATTACAAAAATCAACGGTCCATATTATATGTTGATCAATAAGTCGAATTCCTAGAGTTTTTCTCTATTTCTTTACAATTTGTCTTACCCAATGGCACACTATGCCACTCATTTTAGTTAAATCAAATCTTCCCCGTTGTTACTTACACATTAAACACACCAGTAATTAAAAAAATCGTCTATTTACCTACTAAACATAAAAACTTATATTAAAGATATTTATATTTCTTTATTTTTTTAATATTTATAATAAATAATATATTACATACCATGACTTAGATAACATAACAAATGTAAGGATATTCTTGGTGGTCTCTTTAAATTTATTTTTAATAAAATTTTGACAAAAAACTTACATAGATAATGCTATATAATATCCATATAATATTTCTCGTATGCTCATTTAAAAAAAAAATTAAAAGTAGATTTTATTATTATAAAAATAATTTTTTTATGTGAATCATAAATTTATATATCTTAAAAAAAAATTACTTAAGATTTGCACGCTTACAATTAGGACCGCTAATATATTTTTGAAGTTATATAGAATTGATGAAATATTTTGAAATTACATAGAATTGCTAATATAATATGGTTACATTTGTTATGTTATCTAATTCATGGTATGTAATATATTATTTATTATAAATATAAAAAAAATAAACAAATATAAATATCTTTAAAATTAGTTTTTATGTTTAATAGGTAAATAGACGATATTTTTTAATTATTAGTGTGTTAAATGTGTAAGCGGCAGCGCGCGGAAGATTTGATTTGACTAAAATGAATGGCATGGTGTGCTATTGGGAAAAAAAATTGTAAAGAAATAAAAAAAATTTTAGGAATTCGACTTGTTGATCAACATGTAATATTGGCTGTTGATCTTTGTAACAGAAGATGTTCTGTTATTAGGACGCAAGCCGGATCTAAAGAGAAATAAAAATTAAAAAAAGTGTAGTGTGTGAAAGTTGTATGAGTAATAAAAAATTGTGTAGATATTTTCGAAATGCTAAGCCCAGCTATGAGCTATCTCTTACGGGACTAATTTTCTAAGCCCAATTACTGTATCACAAACGTGCGAGATGCAATCCAATTATCCAACGCCTTATAGTTTATCTGACTCTTTTGCCCTCCAATACCATGTAAATGTCGTGGATACTTTGGTAATTACAAAACTAGGGTTTAGAGTGATTTAACCCTAGCTCGCCTACACTTCTTTTTCGTCTAGGACCTCAGCTTCTCCGCAGAGATTTGTGGACTTGTGGGAGACAGACACCGAAGAACACCCGCTCGGCCAAAATGGGTATCTCTTAGTTTACTTTAATGCTTTTTAGTACATCTTCAAGTTTTTATTTTTCGCTACGGTTTTGGGAGGATGATGATTTGGAGTGATTATTTGGATTTATAGGTATTTCTCGTGATTCCATGCACAAGAGACGTGCCACTGGAGGCAAGAAGAAGGCTTGGAGGAAGAAGCGCAAGTAATTCTGAAAATCCATTTAGTTCCCTTAGCTGAGAAATTTAGAAGGAAAAGTGAATTGGGGTTTTAATATCCTTTGGTTCATCCCGTATTTGTTTGTAAAAAAGGTTAATTTCATTATTGCAGTTGAATAATCTCGGTCTGTATATGTCTGTTAGTATCATCTGTTCGTTTGGCAGTATAAATTTAGTGAATAACATTTTTTTTTTTAAGTTTTAAGCGCTTTTTACATGGCTCTTTAGCTTTCTTTTTTTTGCATATGATTCATGGCCGGCTTAAATTGGATAGTGAGTAACACGAAAACCCCCTAAAATCCATGTCTTATTTGTTTGTATTTTTTCTGCTCAGTCTCTGACTGATAGATTTGTTTTGTACTTGAATGAAGTGAAGCCCCATGCGCCTGTATGCCACAATTTCTTGAAACTGTGATATGTTACTTTGTCTGATTAATGGATCTGTGTAATTTTTTATCTGACGTCCTCAATATCTCTGTTTGTCTTACTTTTGGATGAATATAACCTATTTCCACAATTACCGAAATATCTGTACTGCCTTGGTTTGCTGATTTCTCAACGGTATTCTTGAGTTGAAATTGTAAACCCGTAAGTTCATATATATATATATATATATATATGTATATTTTATCAGTGAATAAGAATTTTACTGAAAATAGGCGAAGCCAATTACACGTGACCATAAGTTCCTGACTTTTAATTATTCCACTTGTTTTTTGTATTCATATTTATTTTGGTTCATCTTATTTTTGCATTTTGCAGGCAGATGACACCCCTATTTGAAATCTTTTCAACTTCAAATAAATTTAACCGTTATCTTATCATCCTAGGAAATGGGCTTATCTTGTCTTTTTTTTTTTTTTAAAGATATGAGCTCGGAAGGCAACCTGCAAACACAAAGCTATCAAGCAACAAGACAGTTAGGAGGATTAGGGTTCGAGGTGGGAATGTGAAGTGGCGTGCTCTGAGGCTTGACACTGGAAACTACTCATGGGGGAGTGAGGCTGTGACCCGGAAAACCCGTATTCTTGATGTGGTCTACAATGCATCCAACAATGAGCTGGTTCGTACTCAGACTCTGGTAAAAAGTGCTATTGTTCAGGTTGATGCAGCGCCATTCAAGCAGTGGTATCTTCAGCATTATGGAGTTGATATTGGTCGCAAGAAGAAAACTTTGGCTTCCACCAAGAAAGAAAGCGAGGTAGGGAAGCATTTTTCTTCTTTTTGTTTGGTTCTTGTGTAAGAAGTTTGTAATTGGCTAGGCTTGTTATGCCTCGGTTGTATTTTGATCAATCTCTGGGTGAGAAATGGCTTTCAAAGAATCAAAATCCATACATGGTGGCTATTTATTTATGTTTGGTGTTCTCTTTTCCTTTTTTCTTTTTTATTGGAACAAAATTTTGAATTATCCGATTGAATTAAGGCAGTGGTGTGTTTGCTTTTACATTGTTCCACTCCAATGCTTTATAGGAGGGTGATGCTGCTGCTGCTACTGCCACTGAGGAGGTGAAGAAGAGCAACCATGTCCAGAGAAAGCTGGAGAAGAGGCAACAGAATCGCAAGCTTGATGCACACATTGAAGAGCAATTTGGTAGTGGTCGTTTGTTGGCTTGTATCTCATCAAGACCTGGTCAGTGTGGCCGTGCTGATGGGTATGTGACTTTCCTACACTTGTGTTCCGTTTGAGTTACCAGATGAATTGAAGGCGAATTTTGAGGTTTCTACATCTTTTATAATGGTTAAGGGTTGTGTATCAATTGTCCATCAATGTACAATGTTTATGGACCATATCTTTCTCAATGTTGTGTTATCTCTGAGCTGTTAGAAAATCCTATGTATGTTATGCCCCAAAATCTCGTTTTCCTTTCTTTTAAAAGAAGGTCTATGGATAGAACATTTAAGTATAATTTCTCATGACAACTTGTAAAAAAAAAAAGTAAAATCTCTAATGTTGGTATGGGTTTTGTTGTTTGATATCTTTTGTTGTGTAAAATTTTCTGAGATGTTTTCGTTATATACCCATTTTTGTGAGACTTGCTGTTAAATGAAATGAATTTGTCGCAGATATATCTTGGAAGGTAAAGAGCTTGAGTTCTACATGAAGAAGATCCAGAGAAAGAAGGGCAAGGGAGCTGGAGCTGCCTAAAGTTTTGTTACCTGAACGTCATCCTTCATATCAGAATCTGTTTTGTTCATCATGTTTTCCCTCACATAGGCATTGAACTTAAGCTTAGATGAAAACATTTTGCGAGAAGCTATTTCTTGTGTTACATATGACTTCCTAATTGGAATATTGTGGGTGCCTTTTACTGTCATTGATGAACTGAATATCATTGTTAGCATTTAAAGTTTATTATTTACTACCAACTTCAGATGTATGTCCAAATTATGCTACAAGAGATCGACCACAGAATTTGGATTAGTGATTGGCAGAAAGATAGATGGGATTTCTGCATAAGATGAAAGATAATTTAAATCAAGCCCTGCAATCCGGTATAAGTGCTTCTTATTGTACCTGTTGCATCCATTCATATGCGAGTGCTGGCATTTTTCTGCCGAAATAAAAAGAAATGAGATCTATTTTAAGCTTTTGAAGAAAAAAGAAGAGGGAACTCTTTCTTTCTTAACGAACTGTTTTTATCCAATAACATTATAATCTTTTCCCAAACTATTCACAACACTTATAGCTCAAGAAGTTAATTTATATAGCATCAATATATTCACATGCCTCAAGCTTATCAGTGCATGTCCTGTCTCCATGAATCACCTTCAGGGTCACACAGAATACACTAAAAGAAACTTTATCTAAGAGCCAATCGGTCAGACCATCCAAAGAAGCCATGAAGAGTCCGATATTAACCTCATGAGTACTTGGTAATGTTTTGGTATGCCGATTTATGTTCCTTATCTAAAATTGCTAAGTGTTTGATTTAGAGAATTTTAAATCTTAGTGTTATGATACATTATATACTTAACGCGAAGGGGTGTTACAATTACAGTCTACAATTCTAAATTCTAAATAAGAAGCAAGACCCAAATCACAAGAATGAATAACCCAAATCAATAGTACGTAGCTCCAAAACCATTGCGTGTGTGCTTACTGTCACCTCTCCATACTATTCACATAATGCAAAGAGGGTCTGCATTCCACGAACGACTATTCCCATATCTTCCAAAAAGCTCATTCAGATAAACTTTGAATCAACCTTCGGTCCGAAAGAGATAGAGTACCTTCGGGGATCGATGAAAGGAGGAGTTTGTGGTCGTTGAACATTTCCGTAGAAGAATTGAAACCCATCTTGAGTCTACGGCATGGAGGAGGGAGGGAGGGAGATGGCCCTCGGGTTTTTGGTTGGGACACAAATCTCGGGTCTTGGTTGAGATGCAGAGATTAGGTTTCAAAGGCAATATCGGGTCTGGGTCAGCTTCGGAGATGGGTGAGAAGGGAGGTGGATGAGACAGATGGATTTGAAAGGAGGAGGGAGATGTGTCTAGAAGCTGAATGGATCATTGCTGCGAAAGAGTTTTGCTACGTATAAGTATAATTGTGCATTAATTAATGTATCAATACTAATTTATTTATATTTAAAATTTAAATTAATATTATTTTTAATAAAATTTATTTTTTAACTAATTACATTATATTAATATATAAATTAATACATAAATATGCTTATAATTATATTTTTCCGCTGCAAAAAGCACGATATCATTTTCTACGCAGACGTTCGTGCGCAATCTCTGCCCCAACTCTCTGCATTCATCATTTTCCTCGGAGCATGAGCATCCTCGGAAGTTGGATAGGCCTGAAATGCTAGGCCCAGCTATCTCTTACAGGCCTAATTTTATAAGCCCAATTACTGTATCACATATGCGCGCGATGAAATCAAACGCCTTATAGTTTATCCGACTCTTTTGCCCTCCAATACCATGTAAATGTCGAGGATACTTTGGTAATTACGAAACTAGGGTTTAGAGTGAGTTAACCCTAGCTCGCCTCCACTTCCTTTCCGTCTTGGACCTCGGCTTCTCCGCAGAGATTTCTGGACTTGTGGGAGACGGACACCGAAGAACACCCGCTCGGCCAAAATGGGTATCTCTTAGGTTACTCTAAAGATTTTTAGTACATCTTCAAGTTTTTATTTTTGGCAACGGTTTTGTGATGATGATGATTTGGAGTGATTACTTGGATTTATAGGTATTTCTCGTGATTCCATGCACAAGAGACGTGCCACTGGGGGCAAGAAGAAGGCTTGGAGGAAGAAGCGCAAGTAATTCTGAAAATCCATTTAGTTCCCTTAGCTGAGAAATTTAGAAGGAAAAGTGAATGGGGATCTTAATATCCTTTGGTTCGTCCCGTATTTTTTTGTAAAAGAGGTTAATTTCATTATTGCAGTTGAATAATCTCGGTCTGTATATGTCTTTTAGTATCATGTGTTCGTTTGGCAGTATAAATTTCGTGAATAACATTTTTTTTAAAGTTTTAAGCGCTTTTTATGTGGCTCATTAGCTTTCTTTTTTTGCATATGATTCATGGCCGGCTTAAATTGGATAGTGAGTAACACGAAAACCCCCTAATATCCATGTCTTATTTGTTTGTATTTTTTCTGCTTAGCCTCTGACTGATAGATTTGTTTCGTACTTGAATGAAGTGAAGCCCCATGCACCTGTATGCCACAATTTCTTGAAACTGTGATATATTGCTTTGTCTGATTAATGGATCTGTCTAATTTTTTATCCGACGTCCTCAATATCTCTGTTTGTCTTTCTTTTGGATGAATAAAACCTATTTCCCACAATTACCAAAACCTCAATCTGTACTGCCTTGGTTTGTTGATTTCTCAACGGTATTCTTGAGTTGAAATTGTAAACCCGTAAGTTCATGATTCTTTTTTTTAATCAGTAAATAAGAATTTTACCGAAAATAGGCAAAGCCAAGTACACGGGACCATAAGTTCCTGACTTTTAATTATTCCACTTGTTTTTTGAATTCATATTTATTTGGTTTCATCTTATATTTGCATTTTGCAGGCAGATGACACCCTATTTGAAATCTTTTCAACTTCAAATAAATTTAACCGTTATCTTATCATCCTAGGAAATGGGCTTATCTTGTCTTCTTTTTTTTTTTTCCAAGATATGAGCTCGGAAGGCAACCTGCAAACACAAAGCTATCAAGCAACAAGACAGTTAGGAGGATTAGGGTTCGAGGTGGGAATGTGAAGTGGCGTGCTCTGCGGCTTGACACTGGAAACTACTCATGGGGGAGTGAGGCTGTGACCCGGAAAACCCGTATTCTTGATGTGGTCTACAATGCATCCAACAATGAGCTGGTTCGTACTCAAACTCTGGTAAAAAGTGCTATCGTTCAGGTTGATGCAGCGCCATTCAAGCAGTGGTATCTTCAGCATTATGGAGTTGATATTGGTCGCAAGAAGAAAACTTTGGCTTCCACCAAGAAAGAAAGCGAGGTAGGGGCAGCATTTTTCTT